>NW_026947518.1:10945000-12145000 GCF_034190915.1 Cavia porcellus
GGCCTGAATTAGGATAGGCATTGAGTGGCAATGTAGGATGGAGAAAAGCACCACAGGGTGGTCAGCATAGGGAGGTGAGGAAACATGCAGTGGCAATGTAGGATAGGTTTCTGAAAATAAAAGCAGGGTGGTGCGCATTGTAAGGGTTTCTAAAAGGCCATTCACCAGTATGAGTGAGAAAAACATCACGGGATGGTGTGAATCGGAGGGCCTGAATTAGGATAGGCAGTGAGTGGCAATGTAGGATGGAGAAAATCCCGACGGATTGGTCAACATGGAGAGGTCAGGAAACATGCAGTGGCAATGTAGGACAGGTTTCTGAAAATCATCGCGGGGTGGTGCGCATTGTAAGGGTTTCTAACAGGCCATTAACCAGTAGGAGTGAGAAAAACATCTTGCGGTGGTCTGAATCGGAGGGCCTGAATCAGGAGAGCCATTGAGTGGCAATGTAGGATGGAGAAAAGCACCACGGGGTGGTCAGCATGGGGAGCTCAGGAAACATGCATTGGTAATGTAGGATAGGTTTCTTTAAAACATTGCCATGTGGTTCGCATTGTAAGCGTTTCTAACAGGCCATTCACTAGTAGAAGTGAGAAAAACATCACGGGGTAGTATGAATCGGAGGGCCTGAATTATGATAGGCAGTGTGTGGCAATGTAGGATGGAGAAAAGCACCACGGGTTGGTGAGCTTGGGGAGGTCAGGAAACATGCAATGGCAATGTAGGATAGGTTTCTGAAAAACAACGCGTCGTGGTACGCGTTGTAAGGGTTTGTAGCAGGCCATTCAGTAGTAGGAGTGAGAAAAACATCACGGGGTGGTGTGAATTGGAGGGCCTGAATAAGGATAGGCACTGCGTGACAATGAAGATTGGAGAAAAGCTCCACAGGGTGGTCAACATGGGGAGGTCAGGAAACATACAGTGGCAATGCAGGATAGGTTTCTGAAAAACATCGCGTGGTGGTGTGCATTGTAAGTGTTTCTAACAGGCCATTCACTAGTAGGAGTGGGAACAAAATCACGGGGTGGTGTGAATCGGAGGGCCTGAATTAAGATAGGAATTGAGTGGCAATGTAGGACAGAGAAAAGCACCACAAGGTGTTCAGCATGGGGAGGTGAGGAAACATCCAGTGGCAATGTAGGATAGGTTTCTGAAAAACATCGCTGGGTGGTGCGCATTGTAAGGGTTTCTAACAATCCATTCACTAGTAGGAATGAGAAAAACATCACGGGGTGGTGTGAATCGGAGGGTCTGATTTAGGAAAGGCAGTGAGTGGCAACGTAAAATGGAGAAAAGCACCACGGTGTGGTCAGTATGGGGAGGTCAGGAAACATGCATTGGCAATGTAGGATAGGTTTCTGAAAAACATTGCCTGGTGGTGCGCATTGTAAGGGTTTCTAACTGGCCATTCACTAGTAGGAGTGAGAAAAACATCACGGGGTGGTGTGAATCGGAGGGCCTGAATTATGATAGGCAGTGAGTGGCAATGTTGGATGGAGAAAAGCACCACGGGGTGGTCAGAATGGGGAGGTCAGGAAACATGCATTGGCAATGTAGGATATGTCTCTGAAAAACATCGCGGGGTGGTGCGCATTGTAAGGGTATCTAACAGTCCATTCACTAGTAGGAGTGAGAACCACATCACTGGGTGGTGTGAATCAGAGGGCCTGAATTAGAATAGGCATTGAGTGGCAATTTAGGATGGAGAAAAGCACCACAAGGTGTTCCGCATGGGGAGGTGAGGAAACATCCAGTGAAAATTTCGGATAGGTTTCTGAAAAAAAAAAGCGGGGTGGTGCACATTGTAAGGGTATCTAACAGGCCATTCACAAGTAGGAGTGAAAAAAACATCACGGGATGGTGTGAATCGTAGGGCATGAATTAATATAGGCAGTGATTGGCTATGTAGGATGGAGAAAAACACCACGGGGTGGTCAGGATGGGGAGTCAGGCAACTTGCAGTGGCAATGTAGGATAGTTTTCTGAAAAACATCGCGGGGTATTGTGCATTTTAAGGATTTCTAACAAGCATTCAAAGTAGGAGTGAAAAAAACATCACGGTGTAGTGCTAATCGTAGGGGCTGAATTAGGATAGGCGGAGAGTGGCAATGTAGGATGGAGAAAAAAACCACGGGTTTGTCAGCATGGGGAGGCAAGGAAACATGCAATGGCAATGTAGGATAGGTTTCTGAATATAAAAGCAGGGTGGTGCGCATTGTAAGGGTTTCTAACAGGCCATGCACTAGTAGGAGTGAGAAAAACAACACGGGGTGGTGTGAATCGGAGGGCCTGAATTAGGATAGGCCGTGAGTGGCAATGTAGGATGGAGAAAAGCATAACGGATTGGTCAACATGGGGATGTCAGGAAACATTCAGTGGCAATGTAGGACAGGTTTGTAAAAAACAACACGGGGTGGTGCGCATTGTAAGGCTTTCTAACAGGCCATTCACTAGTAGGAGTGAGAAATACATCATGGTGTGGTGTGAATCGGAGGGCCTTAATCAAGATAGACAGTGAGTGGCAATGTAGGATGGAGAAAAGCACCATGGGGTGGTCAACATGGGGAGGTCAGGAAACATGCAGTGGCAATGTAGGATATGTCTCTGAAAAACATCGCGGGGTGGTGCGCATTGTAAGGGTTTCTAACAGTCCATTCACTAGTAGTAGTGAGAACAACATCACTGGGTGGTGTGAATCAGAGGGCCTGAATTAGGATAGGCATTGAGTGGCAATTTAGGACGGAGAAAAGCACCACAAGTTGTTCAGCATGGGGAGGTGAGGAAACATCCAGTGGAAATTTAGGATAGGTTTCTGAAAAAAACAGCGGGGTGGTGTGCATTGTAAGGGTTTCTCACATGCCATTCACAAGTAGGAGTGAAAAAAACATCACGGGGTGGTGTGAATCGTAGGGCCTGAATTAATATAGGCAGTGAGTGGCTATGTAGGATGGAGAAAAGCACCACAGGGTGATCAGCATGGGGAGTCAGGAAACATGCATTGTCAATATATGATAGGTTTCTCATAAACATCGCCGGGTGGTCGCATTGTAAGGCTTTCTAACACGCCATTCACTAGTACGAATCAGAAAAACATCACGGGGTGGTGTGAATCGGAGGGCCTGAATTAGGATAGGCAGTGAGTGGCAACTTAAAATGGAGAAAAGCACCACGGTGTCGTCAGAATGGGGAAGTCAGGAAACATGCAGTGTCAATGTAGGATAGGTTTCTGAAAGACTTCGCGGGGTGGTGCGCATTGTAAGGGTTTCTAACAGGCCATTCACTAGTAGGAGTGAGAAAAACATCACGGGTTGGTGTGAATCCGAGGGCCTGAATTATGATAGGCAGTGAGTGGCAATGTAGGATGGAGCAAAGCACCACGGGGTGGTCAGCATGGGGAGGTCAGAAAACATGCAGTGGAAATGTAGGATACGTTTCTGAAAGCCATCGCGGGGTGGTGTGCATTGTAAGGGTTTCTAACAGGGCATTCAGAAGTAGGAGTGAAAAAAACGTCACGTGGTGGTGTGAATCAGAGGGCCTGAATTATGATAGGCATTGAGTTGCAATGTAGGATGGAGAAAAGTACCACAGGGTGGTCAGCAAGGGGAGGTCAGGAAACATGCAGTGGCAATGTAGGATAGTTTTCTGAAAAACATCGTGGGGTGGTGCGCATTATAAGGATTTCTAACAAGCCATTCACAAGTAGGAGTGAAAAAAACATCACGGTGTGGTGTGAATCGTAGGGGCTGAATTAGGATAGGCTGGGAGTGGCAATGCAGGATGGAGAAAAAAACAACGGGTTTGTCAGCATGGGGAGGCAAGGAAACATGCAGTGGCAATGTAGAATAGGTTTCTGATAAACATCGCTGGGTGGTGAGCATGAAAGGGTTTCTAACAATCCATTCACTAGTAGGAGTGAGAACAACATCACGGGGTGGAGTTAATCGGAGGGCCTGAATTATGATAGGCAGTGAGTGGCAATGTAGGATGGAGAAAAGCACCACAGGGTGGTCAGCATAGGGAGGTGAGGAAACAGGTAGTGGCAATGTAGGATAGGTTTCTGAAAATAAAAGCAGGGTGGTGTGCATTGTAAGGGTTTCTAACAGGCCATGCACTAGTAGGAGTGAGAAAAAAATCACGGGGTGGTGTGATTCAGAGGGCCTGAATTAGGATAGGCAGTGAGTGGCAATGTAGCATGGAGAAAAGCTCCACGGGGTGGTCAGCATGTGGAGGTCAGGAAACATGCGGAGGCAATGTAGGATAGTTTCTGAAAAATATCGCAAGGTGCTGCGCATTGTAAGGGTTTCTAACAGGCCATTCACTGGTAGGAGTGTGAAAAACATCACAGGAGGGTGTGAATTAGAGGGCCTGAATTCAGATAGGCAGGGAGTGGCAATGTAGGATGGAGAACAGCACCCCGGGTTGGTCAGCATGTGGGGTAAAGAAACATGCGGTGGCAATGTAGGATAGGTTTCTGAAAACATCGGGGGTGGTGCGCATTGTAAGCGTTTCTAACAGGCAATTCACTAGTAGGAGTGAGAAAAACATCACGGGTTGGTGTGAATCATAGGGCCTGAATTAATATAGGCAGTGAGTGGCTATGCAGGATGGAGAAAAGCACCACAGGGTGGTCAGCATGGGGAGTCAGGAAACATGCATTGTCAATGTAGGATAGGTTTCTGAAAAACATCGCCGGGTTGTGTGCATTTTAAGGCTTTCTAACAGGCCATTAACCAGTAGGAGTGAGAAAAACATCATGCGGTGGTCTGAATCGGAGGGACTGAATCAGGAGAGCCATTGAGTGGCAATGTAGGATGGAGAAAAGCACCACGGGGTGGTCAGCATGGGGAGGTCAGGAAACATGCATTGGCAATGTAGGATAGGTTTCTGTAAAACATTTCCATGTGGTTCGCATTGTAAGCGTTTCTAACAGGCCATTCACTAGTAGAAATGAGAAAAACATCACGGGGTGGTATGAATTGCAGGGCCTGAATTATGATAGGCAGTGTGTGGCAATGTAGAATGGAGAAAAGCACCACGGGTTGGTGAGCTTGGGGAGGTCAGGAAACATGCAATGGCAATGTAGGGTAGTTTTCTGAAAAACAACGCGTCGTGGTACGCGTTTTAAGGGTTTGTAGCAGGCCATTCAGTAGTAGGAGTGAGAAAAACATCACGGGGTGGTGTGATTCAGAGGGCCTGAATTATGATAGGCAGTGAGTGGCAATGTAGGATGGAGAAAAGCACCACGGGGTGGTCAGCATGGGGAAGTCAGGAAACATGCAGTGGCAATGTAGGATATGTCTCTGAAAAACATCGCGGGGTGGTGCGCATTGTAAGGGTATCTAACAGTCCATTCACTAGTAGGAGTGAGAACCACATCACTGGGTGGTGTGAATCAGAGGGCCTGAATTAGGATAGGCATTGAGTAGCAATTTAGGATGGAGAAAAGCACCACAAGTTGTTCAGCATGGGGAGGTGAGGAAACATCCAGTGGCAATTTAGGATAGGTTTCTGAAAGAAACAGCGGGGTGGTGTGCATTGTAAGGGTTTCTAACATGCCATTCACAAGTAGGAGTGAAAAAAAAATCACGGGGTGGTGTGAATCGTAGGGCCTGAATTAATATAGGCTGTGAGTGGCTATGTAGGATGGAGAAAAGCACCACGGGGTGGTCAGCATGGGGAGTCAGGAAACATGCATTGTCAATATATGATAGGTTTCTGAAAAACATCGCCGGGTGGTGCGCATTGTAAGGCTTTCTAACAGGCCATTCACTAGTACGAATGAGAAAAACATCACGGGTTGGTGTGAATCGGAGGGCCTGAATTAGGATAGGCAGTGAGTGGCAACTTAAAATGGAGAAAAGCACCACGGTGTCGTCAGCAAGGGGAAGTCAGGAAACATGCAGTGTCAATGTAGGATAGGTTTCTGAAAAACTTTGCGGGGTGGTGCGCATTGTAAAGGTTTCTAACAGGCCATTCACTAGTAGGAGTGAGAAAAACATCACGGGGTGTTGTGAATCCGAGGGCCTGAATTATGATAGGCAGTGAGTGGCAATGTAGGATGGAGAAAAGCACCACGGGGTGGTCAGCATGGGGAGGTCAGAAAACATGCAGTGGAAATGTAGGATACGTTTCTGAAATACATAGCGGGGTGGTGCGCATTGTAAGGGTTTCTAACAGGCCATTCACTAGTAGAAGAGAGAAAAACATCACGGGGTGGTGTGAATTGGAAGGCCTGAATCAACATAGACAGTGAGTACCAATTTATGATGGAGAAATGCACCACGGGGTGGTGAGCATCGGGAGGTCAGGAAACATGAAATGGCAATGTAGGATAGTTTTTCTGAAAAACATCGCGGGGTGGTGCGCATTGTAAGGGTCTTAGGCAGGCCATTCACTAGTAGGAGTGAGAAAAACATCACGGGGTGGTGTGAATCGGAGGGCCTGGCTTAGGATAGGCATTGAGTTGCAATGTAGGATGGAGAAAAGCACCACAGGGTTGTAAGCAAGGGGAGGTCAGGAAACATGCAGAGGCAATGTATGATAGTTTTCTGAAAAACATCCTGGGGTGGTGTGCATTAAAAGATTTCTAACAAGCCATTCACAAGTAGGAGTGAAAAAAACATCACTGTGTGGTGTGAATCGTAGGGGCTGAATTAGGATAGCCTGGGAGTGGCAATGCAGGATGGAGAAAAAAACAACGGGTTTGTCATCATGGGGAGGCAAGGAAACATGCAGTGGCAATGTAGAATAGGTTTCTGATAAACATCGATGGGTGGTGCGCATGAAAGGGTTTCTAACAATCCATTCACTACTAGGAGTGAGAACAACATAACGGGGTGGTGTTAATCGGAGGGCCTGAATTATGATAGGCAGTGAGTGGCAATGTAGGATGGAGAAAAGCACCACAGGGTGGTCAGCATAGGGAGGTGAGGAAACAGGCAGTGGCAATGTAGGATAGGTTTCTGAAAATAAAAGCAGGGTGGTGTGCATTGTAAGGGTTTCTAACAGGCCATGCACTAGTAGGAGTGAGAAAAACATCACGCGGTGGTGTGAATCGGAGGGCCTGAATTATGATAGGCAGTGAGTGGCAATGTAGGATGGAGAAAAGCACCACGGGGTGGTCAGCATGGGGAGGTCAGGAAACATGCATTGGCAATGTAGGATATGTCTCTGAAAAACATCGCGGGGTGGTGCGCATTGTAAGGGTATCTAACAGTCCATTCACTAGTAGGAGTGAGAACCACATCACTGGGTGGTGTGAATCAGAGGGCCTGAATTAGAATAGGCATTGAGTGGCAATTTAGGATGGAGAAAAGCACCACAAGGTGTTCAGCATGGGGAGGTGAGGAAACATACAGTGACAATTTAGGATAGGTTTCTGAAAAAAAAAAGTGGGGTGGTGCACATTGTAAGGGTGTCTAACAGGCCATTCACATGTAGGAGTGAAAAAAACATCACGGGATGGTGTGAATCGTAGGGCATGAATTAATATAGGCAGTGCTTGGCTATGTAGGATGGAGAAAAGCACCACGGGGTTGTTAGCATGGGGAGTCAGGAAACATGCAGTGGCAATGTAGGATAGTTTTCTGAAAAACATCGCGGGGTATGGTGCATTTTAAGGATTTCAAACAAGCATTCAAAGTAGAAGAGAAAAAAACATTACGGTGTAGTGTTAATCGTAGGGGATGAATTAGGATAGGCGGAGAGTGGCAATGTAGGATGGAGAAAAAAACCACGGGTTTGTCAGCATGGGGAGGCAAGGAAACATGCAATGGCAATGTAGGATAGGTTTCTGAATATAAAAGCAGGGTGGTGCGCATTGTAAGGGTTTCTAACAGGCCATCCACTAGTAGGAGTGAGAAAAACATCACGGGGTGGTGTGAATCGGAGGGCCTGAATTGGATAGGCCGTGAGTGGCAATGTAGGATGGAGAAAAGCACAACGGATTGGTCAACATGGGGATGTCAGGAAACATGCAGTGGCAATGTAGGACAGGTTTGTGAAAAACAACACGGGGTGGTGCGCATTCTAAGGCTTTCTAACAGGCCATTCACTAGTAGGAGTGAGAAATACATCATGGTGTGGTGTGAATCGGAGGGCCTTAATCAAAATAGACCGTGAGTGGCAATGTAGGATGGAGAAAAGCACCATGGGGTGGTCAACATGGGGAGGACAGGAAACATGCAGTGGCAATGTAGGATATGTCTCTGAAAAACATCACGGGGTGGTGCGCATTGTAAGGGTTTCTAACAGTCCATTCACTAGTAGGAGTGAGAACAACATCACTGGGTGGTGTGAATCAGAGGGCCTGAATTAGGATAGGCATTGAGTAGCAATTTAGGATGGAGAAAAGCACCACAAGTTGTTCAGCATGGGGAGGTGAGGAAACATCCAGTGGCAATTTAGGATAGGTTTCTGAAAGAAACAGCGGGGTGGTGTGCATTGTAAGGGTTTCTAACATGCCATTCACAAGTTGGAGTGAAAAAAACATCACGGGGTGGTGTGAATCGTAGGGCCTGAATTAATATAGGCTGTGAGTGGCTATGTAGGATGGAGAAAAGCACCACGGGGTGGTCAGCATGGGGAGTCAGGAAACATGCATTGTCAATATATGATAGGTTTCTGACAAACATCGCCGGGTGGTGCGCATTGTAAGGCTTTCTAACAGGCCATTCACTAGTACGAATGAGAAAAACATCACGGGTTGGTGTGAATCGGAGGGCCTGAATTAGGATAGGCAGTGAGTGGCAACTTAAAATGGAGAAAAGCACCACGGTGTCGTCAGCAAGAGGAAGTCAGGAAACATGCAGTGTCAATGTAGGATAGGTTTCTGAAAACTCTGCGGGGTGGTGCGCATTGTAAAGGTTTCTAACAGGCCATTCACTAGTAGGAGTGAGAAAAACATCACGGGGTGTTGTGAATCCGAGGGCCTGAATTATGATAGGCAGTGAGTGGCAATGTAGGATGGAGAAAAGCACCACGGGTGGTCAGCATGGGGAGGTCAGAAAACATGCAGTGGAAATGTAGGATACGTTTCTGAAATACATAGCGGGGTGGTGCGCATTGTAAGGGTTTCTAACAGGCCATTCACTAGTAGAAGAGAGAAAAACATCACGGGGTGGTGTGAATTGGAAGGCCTGAATCAACATAGACAGTGAGTACCAATTTATGATGGAGAAATGCACCACGGGGTGGTGAGCATCGGGAGGTCAGGAAACATGAAATGGCAATGTAGGATAGTTTTTCTGAAAAACATCGCGGGGTGGTGCGCATTGTAAGGGTTTTAGGCAGGCCATTCACTAGTAGGAGTGAGAAAAGCATCACGGGGTGGTGTGAATCGGAGGGCCTGACTTAGGATAGGCATTGAGTTGCAATGTAGGATGGAGAAAAGCACCACAGGGTTGTAAGCAAGGGGAGGTCAGGAAACATGCAGAGGCAATGTATGATAGTTTTCTGAAAAACATCCTGGGGTGGTGTGCATTAAAAGATTTCTAACAAGCCATTCACAAGTAGGAGTGAAAAAAACATCACTGTGTGGTGTGAATCGTAGGGGCTGGATTAGGATAGCCTGGGAGTGGCAATGCAGGATGGAGAAAAAAACAACGGGTTTGTCATCATGGGGAGGCAAGGAAACATGCAGTGGCAATGTAGAATAGGTTTCTGATAAAAATCGCTGGGTGGTGCGCATGAAAGGGTTTCTAACAATCCATTCACTAGTAGGAGTGAGAACAACATAACGGGGTGGTGTTAATCGGAGGGCCTGAATTATGATAGGCAGTGAGTGGCAATGTAGGATGGAGAAAAGCACCACAGGGTGGTCAGCATAGGGAGGTGAGGAAACAGGCAGTGGCAATGTAGGATAGGTTTCTGAAAATAAAAGCAGGGTTGTGTGCATTGTAAGGGTTTCTAACAGGCCATGCACTAGTAGGAGTGAGAAAAACATCACGCGGTGGTGTGAATCGGAGGGCCTGAATTAGGATAGGCAGTGAGTGGCAATGTAGGATGGAGAAAAGCACCACGGGGTGGTCAGCATGTGGAGGTCAGGAAACATGCGGAGGCAATGTAGGATAGTTTCTGAAAAATATCGCAAGGTGCTGCACATTGTAAGGGTTTCTAACAGGCCATTCACTGGTAGGAGTGTGAAAAACATCACAGGAGGGTGTAAATTAGAGGGCCTGAATTCAGATAGGCAGGGAGTGGCAATGTAGGATGGAGAACAGCACCCCGGGTTGGTCAGCATGGGGGGTAAAGATACATGCGGTGGCAATGTAGGTTAGGTTTCTGAAAACATCGGGAGTGGTGCGCATTGTAAGTGTTTCTAACAGGCAATTCACTAGTAGGAGTGAGAAAAACATCACGGGGTGGTGTGAATCGTAGGGCCTGAATTAATATATGCAGTGAGTGGCTATGCAGGATGGAGAAAAGCACCACAGGGTGGTCAGCATGGGGAGTCAGGAAACATGCATTGTCAATGTAGGATAGGTTTCTGAAAAACATCGCCGGGTTGTGTGCATTTTAAGGCTTTTTAACAGGCCATTCACTAGTAGGAATGAGAAAAACATCACGGGGTGGTGTGAATCGGAGAGCCTGAATTAGGATAGGCAGTGAGTGGCATTGAAGAATGGAGAAAAGCACCACGGGGTGGTCAACATGGGGACGTCAGGAAACATGCAGTGGCAATGTAGGATAGGTTTCTGAAAAACACCGTGGGTTGGTGCACTTTGTAAGGCTTTCTATCAAGCCATTCAGAAGTAGGAGTGAAAAAAACGTCACAGGGTAGTGTTAATCGGAGGGCCTAAATTAGGATAGGCATTGAGTTGCAATGCAGGATGGAGAAAAGCACCACAGTGTGGTCAGCATGGTTAGGTCAGGAAACATGCAGTGGCAATGTAGGGTAGTTTTCTGAAAAACATCGCGGGGTAGTGCGCATTTTAAGGATTTCTAACAATCCATTCACAAGTAGGAGTGAAAAAAACATCACGGTGTGGTGTGAATTGTAGGTGCTGAATTACGATAGACTGTGAGTGGCAATGTAGGATGGAGAAAAAAACCACGGGTTTGTCAGCATGGGGAGGCAAGGAAATATGCATTGGCAATGTAGAATATGTTTCTGAAAAACATCGCGGAGTGGTGCGCATTGTAAGTTTTTTTAACAGGCCATTCACTAGTAGGAGTGAGAAAAATAAAAAGACGTGGTGTGAATCGGAGGGCCTGAATCAGGAGAGGCATTGAGTTGCTATGTAAGATGGAGAAAAGCACCACGGGGTGGTCAGCATGGGGAGGTGAGGAAACATGCATTGGCAATGTAGGATAGGATTCTGTAAAACATTGCGGGGTGGTGCGCATTGAAAAGGTTTCTAACAGGCCATTCACTAGTAGAAGTGAGAAAAACACCATGGGGTGGTGTGAATTGGAGGGCCTCAATTATGATAGGCAGTGTGTGGCAATATAGGATGGAGAAAAGCACCACGAGGTGGTCAGCATGGGGAGGTGAGGAAACATGCATTGGAAATGTAGGATACGTTTCTGAAAAACATCGTGGGTTGGTGCGCATTGTAAGGCTTTCTAAAAAGCCATTCAAATGTAGGAGTGAAAAAAACGTCACGGGGTGGTGTGAATCAGAGGGCCAGAATTAGGATAGGCATTGAGTTGCAATGTAGGATGGAGAAGAGCACCACAGGGTGTTTAGCATGGGGAGGTCAGGAAACATGCTGTGGCAATGTAGGATGGGTTTCTTAAAAGCATCGCCGGGTGGTGCGCATTGTTACGCTTTCTAACAGGCCATTCACTAGTAGGAGTGAGAAAAACATGACGGGGTGGTGTGAATCCGAGTGCCTGAATTATGATAGGCAGTGTGTGGAAATGTAGGATGGAGAAAAGCACCACAAGGTGGTCAGCATGGGGAGGTCTGGAAACATGCAGTGGAAATGTAGGATACGTTTCTGAAAAACATCGTGGGTTGGTGTGCATTGTAAGGCTATCTAACAAGCCATTCAAAAGTAGGAGTGAAAAAAAAAGTCACGGGGTGGTGTGAATCGGAGGGCCTGAATCAGAATAGGCATTGATTTGCTATGTAGGATGTAGAAAGGCACCACAGGGTGGTCACCATAGGGAGGTGAGGAAACAGGCAGTGGCAATGTAGGATAGGTTTCTGAAAATAAAAGCAGGGTGGTGTGCATTGTAAGGGTTTCTAACAGGCCATGCACTAGTAGGAGTGAGAAACACATCATGGGGTGGTGTGAATCGGAGGGCCTCAATTAACATAGGCAGTGAGTGGCTATGCAGGATGGAGAAAACCACCACAGGGAGGTCAGCATGGGGCGGTCAGGAAACATGCAGTGGCAATGTAGGATAGGTTTCTGAAAAACATCGCGGAGTGGTGCGCATTGTAAGGATTTCTAACAGGCCATTCAGAAGTAGGAGTGAAAAAACCGTCACGTGGTGGTGTGAATCGGAGGGCCTGAATTAGGATAGGCAATGAGTTGCAATGCAGGATGGAGAAAAGCACCATAGGGTGGTCAGCAAGGGGAGGTCAGGAAACATGCAGTGGCAATGTAGGATAGTTTTCTGAAAAACATCGCGGGGTGGTGCGCATTATAAGGATTTGTAACAAGCCATTCACAAGCAGAAGTGAAAAAAACATCACGGTGTGGTGTGAATCCTAGGGGCTGAATTAGGATAGGCTGTGAGTGGCAATGCAGTATGGAGAAAAAAACCACGGGTTTGTCAGCATGGGGAGGCAAGGAAACATGCAGTGGCAATGTAGAATAGGTTTCTGAAAAACATCGCGGGGTGGTGCGCATTGTATGGGTATCTAACAGTCCATTCACCTGTAGGAGTGAGAACAACATCACTGGGGGGTGTGAATCAGAGGGCCTGAATTAGAATAGGCATTGTGTGGCAATTTAGGATGGAGAAAAGCAGCACAAGGTGTTCAGCAAGGGGAGGTGAGGAAACATCCAGTGACAATTTAGGATAGGTTTCTGAAAAAAAAAGCGGGGTGGTGCACATTGTAAGGGTGTCTAACAGGCCATTCACAAGTAGGAGTGAAAAAAACATCACAGGATGGTGTGAATCATAGGGCATGAATTAATATAGGCAGTGATTGGCTATGTAGGATGGAGAAAAGCACCACGGGGTGGTCAGCATGGGGAGTCAGGAAACATGCAGTGGCAATGTAGGATAGTTTTCTGAAAAACATCGCGGGGTGTTGCGCATTTTAAGGATTTCTAACAAGCATTCAAAGTAGGAGTGTAAAAAACATCACGGTGTGGTGTTAATCGTAGGGGTTGAATTAGGATAGGCGGAGAGTGGCAATGTAGGATGGAGAAAAGCACAACGGATTGGTCAACATGGGGATGTCAGGAAACATGCAGTGGCAATGTAGGACAGGTTTGTGAAAAACAACACGGGGTGTTGCGCATTGTAAGGCTTTGTAACAGGCCATTCACTAGTAGGAGTGAGAAATACATCATGTTGTAGTGTGAATCGGAGGGCCTTAATCAAGATAGACAGTGAGTGGCAATGTAGGATGGAGAAAAGCACCATGGGGTGGTCAACATGGGGAGGTCAGGAAACATGCAGTGGCAATGTAGGATATGTCTCTGGAAAACATCGCGGGGTGGTGCCCATTGAAAGGGTTTCTAACAGTCCATTCACTAGTAGGAGTGAGAACAACATCACTGGGTGGTGTGAATCAGAGGGCCTGAATTAGGATAGGCATTGAGTGGCAATTTAGGATGGAGAAAAGCACCACAAGGTGTTCAGCACGGGGAGGTGAGGAAACATCCAGTTGCAATTTAGGATAGGTTTCTGAAAAAAACAGCGTGGTGGTGCGCATTGTAAGGTTTTTCTAACAGGCCATTCATTAGTAGGGTTGAGAAAAATATAATGGGGTGGTGTGAATTGCAGGGCCTGAATCACGATAGGCAGTGAGTGGCAATGGAGGATGGAGAAGAGCACCACAGGGTGTTTAGCATGGGGAGGTCAGGAAACATGCTGTGGCAATGTAGGATGGGTTTCTTAAAAGCATCGCCGGGTGGTGCGCATTGTTACGCTTTCTAACAGGCCATTCACTAGTAGGAGTGAGAAAAACATGACGGGGTGGTGTGAATCCGAGGGCCTGAATTATGATAGGCAGTGTGTGGAAATGTAGGATGGAGAAAAGCACCACAAGGTGGTCAGCATGGGGAGGTCTGGAAACATGCAGTGGAAATGTAGGATACGTTTCTGAAAAACATCGTGGGTTGGTGTGCATTGTAAGGCTATCTAACAAGCCATTCAAAAGTAGGAGTGAAAAAAAAAGTCACGGGGTGGTGTGAATCGGAGGGCCTGAATCAGAATAGGCATTGAGTTGCTATGTAGGATGTAGAAAGGCACCACAGGGTGGTCAGCATAGGGAGGTGAGGAAACAGGCAGTGGCAATGTAGGATATGTTTCTGAAAATAAAAGCAGGGTGGTGTGCATTGTAAGGGTTTCTAACAGGCCATGCACTAGTAGGAGTGAGAAACACATCATGGGGTGGTGTGAATCGGAGGGCCTCAATTAGGATAGGCAGTGAGTGGCTATGCAGGATGGAGAAAACCACCACAGGGAGGTCAGCATGAGGCGGTCAGGAAACATGCAGTGGCAATGTAGGATAGGTTTCTGAAAAACATCGCGGAGTGGTGCGCATTGTAAGGATTTCTAACAGGCCATTCAGAAGTAGGAGTGAAAAAACCATCACGTGGTGGTGTGAATCGGAGGGCCTGATTTAGGATAGGCAATGAGTTGCAATGCATGATGGAGAAAAGCACCATAGGGTGGTCAGCAAGGGGAGGTCAGGAAACATGCAGTGGCAATGTAGGATAGTTTTCTGAAAAACATCGCGGGGTGGTGCGCATTATAAGGATTTGTAACAAGCCATTCACAAGCAGAAGTGAAAAAAACATCACGGTGTGGTGTGAATCCTAGGGGCTGAATTAGGATAGGCTGTGAGTGGCAATGCAGTATGGAGAAAAAAACCATGGGTTTGTCAGCATGGCAAGGCAAGGAAACATGCAGTGGCAATGTAGAATAGGTTTCTGATAAACATCACTGGGTGGTGCGCATGTAAGCGTTTCTAACAATCCATTCACTAGTAGGAGTGAGAACAACATCACGGGCTGGTGTGAATCGGAGGGCCTGAATTAGGATAGGCATTGAGTGGCAATGTAGGATGGAGAAAAGCACCACAGGGTGGTCAGCATAGGGAGGTGAGGAAACATGCAGTGGCAATATAGGATAGGTGTCTGAAAATAAAAGCAGGGTGGTGCGCATTGTAAGGGTTTCTAAAAGGTCATGCACTAGTAGGAGTGAGAAAAACTTCACGGGATGGTGTGAATCGGAGCGCCTGAATTAGGATAGGCAGTGAGTGGCAATGTAGGATGGAGAAAAGCACCACGGGGTGGTCAGAATGTGGAGGTCAGGAAACTTGCGGTGGCAATGTAGGATAGCTTCTGAAAAACATCGCGGGGTGGTGCGCATTGTAAGGGTTTCTAACAGGCCATTAACTAGTAGGAGTGAGAAAAACATCATAGGGTAGTCTGAATCGGATGGCCTGAATCAGGAGAGCCATTGAGTGGCAATGTAGGATGGAGAAAAGCACCACGGGGTGGTCATCATAGGGAGGTCAGGAAACAAGCATTGGCAATGTAGGATAGGTTTCTGTAAAACATTGCCGTGTGGTTCGCATTGTAAGCGTTTCTAACAGACCATTCACTATTAGAAGTGAGAAAAACATCACGGGGTGGTATGAATCAGAGGGCCTGAATTATGATAGGCAGTGTGTGGAAATGTAGGATGGAGAAAAGCACCACGGGTTGGTGAGCTTGGGGAGGTCAGGAAACATGCAATGGCAATGTAGGATAGGTTTCTGAAAAACAACGCGTCGTGGTACGCGTTGTAAGGGTTTGTAGCAGGCCATTCACTAGTAGGAGTGGGAACAAAATCACGGAGTGGTGTGAATCGGAGGGTCTGTATTAAGATAGGCATTAAGTGGCAATGTAGGACGGAGAAAAGCACCACAAGGTGTTAACTATGGGGAGGTTTGGAAACATCCAGTGGCAATGTAGGATAGGTTTCTGAAAAACATCGCTGGGTGTTGCACATTGTAAGGGTTTCTAACAATCCATTCACTAGTAGGAATGAGAAAAACATCACGGGGTGGTGTGAATGGGAGGACCTGATTTAGGAAAGGCAGTGAGTGGCAACGTAAAATGGAGAAAAGCATCACGGTGTGGTCAGTATGGGGAGGTCAGGAAACATGCATTGGCAATGTAGGATAGGTTTCTGAAAAACATTGCCGGGTGATGCGCATTGTAAGGGTTTCTAACTGGCCATTCACTAGTAGGAGTGAGAAAAACATCACGGGGTGGTGTGAATCGGAGGGCCTGAATTATGATAGGCAGTGAGTGGCAATGTAGGACAGAGAAAAGCACCACGGGGTGGTCAGCATGGGGAGGTCAGGAAACATGCATTGGCAATGTAGGATATGTCTCTGAAAAACATCGCGGGATGGTGCGCATTGTATGGGTATCTAACAGTCCATTCACCTGTAGGAGTGAGAACAACATCACTGGGGGGTGTGAATCAGAGGGCCTGAATTAGAATAGGCATTGTGTGGCAATTTAGGATGGAGAAAAGCAGCACAAGGTGTTCAGCATGGGGAGGTGAGGAAACATCCAGTGACAATTTAGGATAGGTTTCTGAAAAAAAAAGCGGGGTGGTGCACATTGTAAGGGTGTCTAACAGGCCATTCACAAGTAGGAGTGAAAAAAACATCACAGGATGGTGTGAATCATAGGGCATGAATTAATATAGGCAGTGATTGGCTATGTAGGATGGAGAAAAGCACCACGGGGTGGTCAGCATGGGGAGTCAGGAAACATGCAGTGGCAATGTAGGAGAGTTTTCTGAAAAACATCGCGGGGTGTTGCGCATTTTAAGGATTTCTAACAAGCATTCAAAGTAGGAGTGTAAAAAACATCACGGTGTGGTGTTAATCGTAGGGGCTGAATTAGGATAGGCGGAGAGTGGCAATGTAGGATGGAGAAAAGCACAACGGATTGGTCAACATGGGGATGTCAGGAAACATGCAGTGGCAATGTAGGACAGGTTTGTGAAAAACAACACGGGGTGTTGCGCATTGTAAGGCTTTGTAACAGGCCATTCACTAGTAGGAGTGAGAAATACATCATGTTGTAGTGTGAATCGGAGGGCCTTAATCAAGATAGACAGTGAGTGGCAATGTAGGATGGAGAAAAGCACCATGGGGTGGTCAACATGGGGAGGTCAGGAAACATGCAGTGGCAATGTAGGATATGTCTCTGGAAAACATCGCGGGGTGGTGCCCATTGAAAGGGTTTCTAACAGTCCATTCACTAGTAGGAGTGAGAACAACATCACTGGGTGGTGTGAATCAGAGGGCCTGAATTAGGATAGGCATTGAGTGGCAATTTAGGACGGAGAAAAGCACCACAAGGTGTTCAGCACGGGGAGGTGAGGAAACATCCAGTTGCAATTTACGATAGGTTTCTTAAAAAAACAGCGGGGTGGTGTGCAGTGTAAGGGTTTCTAACATGCCATTCACAAGTAGGAGTGAAAAAAACATCACAGGGTGGTGTGAATCGTAGGGCCTGAATTAATATAGGCAGTGAGTGGCTATGTAGGATGGAGAAAAGCACCACGGGGTGGTCAGCATGGGGAGTCAGGAAACATGCATTTTCAATATATGATAGGTTTCTGAAAAACATCGCCAGGTGGTGCGCATTGTAAGGCTTTCTAACAGGCCATTCACTAGTACGAATGAGAAAAACATCACGGGGTGGTGTGAATTGGAGGGCCTGAATTAGGATAGGCAGTGAGTGGCAACTTAAAATGGAGAAAAGCACCACGGTGTCATCAGCATGGGGAAGTCAGGAAACATGCAGTGTCAATGTAGGATAGGTTTCTGAAAAACTTCGCTGGGTGGTGCGCATTGTAAGGGTTTCTAACAGGCCATTCCGAAGTAGGAGTGAAAAAAACATCACATGGTGGTGTGAATTGGAGTACTTGAATTAGGATAGGCATTCAGTTGCAATGCAGGATGGAGAAAAGCACCACAGGGTGGTCAGCATGGGGAGGTCTGGAAACATGCAGTGGCAATGTAGGAAAGTTTTCTAAAAAACATCGTGGGGTGGTGCGCATTTTAAGGATTTGTAACAAGCCATTCACAAGTAGGAGTGAAAAAAACATCATGGTGTGGTGTGAATTGTAGGGGCTGAATTAGAATAGGCTGTGAGTGCAAATGTAGGATGGAGAAAAAAACCACGGGTTTGTCAGCATGGGGAAGCAAGGAAACATGCAGTGGCAATGTAGAATAGGTTTCTGATAAACATCGCTGTGTGGTGCGCATTGTAAGGTTTTCTAACAATACTTTCACTAGTAGGAATGAGAAAAACATCATGGGGTGGTGTGAATCGGAGGGCCTGAATTAGGAAAGGCAGTGAGAGGCAATGGAATATGGAGAAAAGCACCACGGAGTGGTCAGTATGGGGAGGTCAGGAAACAAGCAGTGGCAATATAGGATAGGTTTCTGAAAAACATCGCAGGGTGGTGCGCATTGTAAGGGTTTCTAACAGGCCATTCACTAGTAGGAGTGAGAAAAATAAAATGGGGTGGTGTGAATCGGAGGGCCTGAATTATGATAGGCAGTGAGTGGCAATGTAGGATGGAGAAAAGCACCACGGGGTGGTCAGCGTGGGGAGGTCAGGAAACATGCATTGGCAATGTAGGATATGTCTCTGAAAATCATCGCGGGGTGGTGCGCATTGTATGGGTATCTAACAGTTCATTCACCTGTAGGAGTGAGAACAACATCACTGGGGGGTGTGAATCAGAGGGCCTGAATTAGAATAGGCATTGTGTGGCAATTTAGGATGGAGAAAAGCAGCACAATGTGTTCAGCAAGGGGAGGTGAGGAAACATCCAGTGACAATTTAGGATAGGTTTCTGAAAAAAAAAGCGGGGTGGTGCACATTGTAAGGGTGTCTAACAGGCCATTCACAAGAAGGAGAGAAAAAAACATCACAGGATGGTGTGAATCATAGGGCATGAATTAATATAGGCAGTGATTGGCTATGTAGGATGGAGAAAAGCACCACGGGGTGGTCAGCATGGGGAGTCAGGAAACATGCAGTGGCAATGTAGGATAGTTTTCTGAAAAACATCGCGGGGTGTTGCGCATTTTAAGGATTTCTAACAAGCATTCAAAGTAGGAGTGTAAAAAAACATGACGGTGTGGTGTTAATCGTAGGGACTGAATTAGGATAGGCGGAGAGTGGCAATGTAGGATGGAGAAAAGCACAACGGATTGGTCAACATGGGGATGTCAGGAAACATGCAGTGGCAATGTAGGACAGGTTTGTGAAAAACAACACGGGGTGTTGCGCATTGTAAGGCTTTGTAACAGGCCATTCACTAGTAGGAGTGAGAAATACATCATGTTGTAGTGTGAATCGGAGGGCCTTAATCAAGATAGACAGTGAGTGGCAATGTAGGATGGAGAAAAGCACCATGGGGTGGTCAACATGTGGAGGTCAGGAAACATGCAGTGGCAATGTAGGATATGTCTCTGGAAAACATCGCGGGGTGGTGCCCATTGAAAGGGTTTCTAACAGTCCATTCACTAGTAGGAGGGAGAACAACATCACTGGGTGGTGTGAATCAGAGGGCCTGAATTAGGATAGGCATTGAGTGGCAATTTAGGATGGAGAAAAGCACCACAAGGTGTTCAGCACGGGGAGGTGAGGAAACATCCAGTTGCAATTTAGGATAGGTTTCTGAAAAAAACAGCGGGGTGGTGTGCAGTGTAAGGGTTTCTAACATGCCATTCACAAGTAGGAGTGAAAAAAACATCATGGTGTGGTGTGAATTGTAGGGGCTGAATTAGAATAGGCTGTGAGTGCAAATGTAGGATGGAGAAAAAAACCACGGGTTTGTCAGCATGGGGAAGCAAGGAAACATGCAGTGGCAATGTAGAATAGGTTTCTGATAAACATCGCTGTGTGGTGCGCATTGTAAGGTTTTCTAACAATACTTTCACTAGTAGAAATGAGAAAAACATCATGGGGTGGTGTGTATCGGAGGGCCTGAATTAGGAAACGCAGTGAGTGGCAATGGAATATGGAGAAAAGCTCCACGGTGTGGTCAGTATGGGGAGGTCAGCAAAAAAGCAGTGGCAATATAGGATAGGTTTCTGAAAAACATCGCAGGGTGGTGCGCATTGTAAGGGTTTCTAACAGGCCATTCACTAGTAGGAGTGAGAAAAATAAAACGGGGTGGTGTGAATCGGAGGGGCTGAATCAGGAGAGACATTGAGTCACAATGTAGGATGGAGAAAAGCACCACGGGGTGGTCAGCATGGGGAGGTCAGGAAACATGCATTGGCAATGTAGGATAGGTTTTTGAAAATAAAAGCAGGGTGGTGTGCATTGTCAGGGTTTCTAACAGGCCATGCACTAGTAGGAGTGAGAAACACATCACGGGGTGGTGTGAATCGGAGGGCCTGAATTAGGATAGGCAGTGAGTGGCAATGTAGGATGGAGAATAGCAACACGGGGTGGTCATCATGGGGAAGTCAGGAAACATGCAGTGGCAATGTAGGATAGGTTTCTCAAAAACATCTACAGGTGGTGCGCACTGTAAGGCTTTCTAACAGGGGATTCACTAGTAGGAATGAGAAAAACATCACGGGGTGGTGTGAATCGGAGGGCCTGAATTAGGATAGGCAGTGAGTGGCAACGTAAAATATAGAAAAGCATGGCGGTGTGGTCAGCATGGGGAGGTCAGGAAACATGCATTGGCAATGTAGGATAGATTTCTGAAAAACATCGCGCGGTGGTGCGCATTGTAAGGATTTCTAACAGGCCATTCACTAGTAATAGTGAGAAAATCATCACTGGGTGGTGTGAATCGGGGGGCCTGAATCAGGATAGGCAGTGAGTGGCAATGTAGGATGGAGAATAGCACCACGGGGTGGTCATCATGGGGAAGTCAGGAAACATGCAGTGGCAATGTAGGATAGGTTTCTGAAAATAAAAGCAGGGTGGTGTGCATTGTCAGGGTTTCTAACAGGCCATGCACTAGTAGGAGTGAGAAACACATCACGGGGTGGTGTGAATCGGAGGGCCTGAATTAGGATAGGCAGTGAGTGGCAATGTAGGATGGAGAATAGCACCACGGGGTGGTCATCATGGGGAAGTCAGGAAACATGCAGTGGCAATGTAGGATAGGTTTCTCAAAAACATCTACGGGTGGTGCGCACTGTAAGGCTTTCTAACGGGGGATTCACTAGTAGGAATGAGAAAAACATCACGGGGTGGTGTGAATCGGAGGGCCTGAATTAGGATGGGCAGTGAGTGGCAACGTAAAATATAGAAAAGCACGGCAGTGTGGTCAGCATGGGGAGGTCAGGAAACATGCATTGGCAATGTAGGATAGATTTCTGAAAAACATCGCGCGGTGGTGCGCATTGTAAGGATTTCTAACAGGCCATTCACTAGTAATAGTGAGAAAATCATCACGGGGTGGTGTGAATCGGGGGGCCTGAATCAGGATAGGCAGTGAGTGGCAATGTAGGATGGAGAAAAGCACCATGGGGTGGTCAGCTTGGGGAGGTCAGAAACGTACAGTAGCAATGTATTATAGTTTTCTGGAAAACATCATGTGGTGGTGCGCATTGTAAGGGTTTCTAACAGGGCATTCACTAGTAGGAGTGAGAAAAACATCACGGGGTGGTGTGAATCAGATGTTCTGAGTTAGGATAGGCAGTGAGTGGCAACGTAGGAAAGGAGAACAGCACCACGGAGTGGTCAGCATGGGGAGGTCAGGAAACATGCAGTGGCAATGTGGGATAGCTTTCTGAAAAACATCTCGGGTTGGTGCGCATTGTAAGGGTTTCTAACCAGCCATTCACTAGTAGCAATGAGAAAAACATCACGGGGTGGTGTGAATCAGATGGCCTGAATTAGGGAAGGCAGAGAGTGGAAATGTAGGAGGGAGAAAAGCACCACGGGGTGGTCCGGATCGGGATGTCATGAAACAAGCAGTGGCAATGTAGGATAGGTTTCTGAAAAACATCGCGGGGTGGTGTGCATTGTAAGGATTTCTAACAAGCCATTCACAACAAGGAGTGAAAAAAACATCACGCGGTGGTGTGAATCAGAGGGCCTGAATTAGGATAGGCTGTGAGTGGCAATGGAGGATGGAGAAAAGCACCACGGGTTTGTCAGCATGGGGAGGCAAGGAAAACTTCAGTGGCAATGTAGAATAGGTTTCTGATAAACATCGCAGGGTGGTGCACATTGTAAAGGTTTCTAACAGGCCATTCACTAGTAGGAGTGAGAAAAACATCACGGGGTGGTGTGAATTTGAAGCCCTGAATCAAGATAGACAGTGAGTGGCAATGTAGGATGGATAAAAGCAATATGGGTTGGTGAGCATGGGGAGGTCAGGAAACATGAAATGGCAATGTAGGATAGTTTTTCTGAAAAACATCGCGGGGTGGTACGCATTGTAAGGGTTTGTGGCATGTCATTCACTTGTAGGATTGAGAAAAACATCACGGGGTGGTATGAATCGAAGAGCCTGAATTAGGATAGGCAGTGAGTGGCAATGAAGAATGGAGAAAAGCACCATGGGTTGGTCAACATGGGGAGGTCAGGAAACATGCAGTGGCAATGTAGGATAGGTTTCTGAAAAATGGCAATGTAGGATAGGTTTCTGAATCGTAGGGCCTGAATTAGGATAGGCATTGAGTTTCAATGTAGGATTGTGAAAAGCACCACAGGGTGGTCAGCATGGAGAGGTCAGGAAACATGCAGTGGCAATGTAGGATATCTTTCTCAAAAACATTCCTTTGTGGTGCGCATTGTAAGGGTTTCTAAAAGGCCATTCACTTGTAGGAATGAGAAATACATCACAGGGTGGTTTGAATTGGAAGGCCTGAATGAGTATAGGCAGTGAATGGCAATGTAGGATGGAGAAAAGCCCCACGGTATGGTGAGCATGGTGAGGTCAGGAAACACGCAGTGGCAATGTAGTATAGATTTCTGAAAAACATCGCGGGGTGGTGCGCATTGTAAGGGTTTCTAACAGGCCATTCACTAGTAGGAAGTGAGAAAAACATAACGGGCTGGTGTGAATCTGAGGGCCTGAATCAGGATAGGCAGTGAGTGGCAATGTAGAATGTAGAAAAACATGACGGGGTGGTCATCATGTGGAGGTCAGAAAACATGCAGTGGCAATGTGTGATAGCTCTCAAAAACATCGCGGGTTTGTGCGCATTGTCAGGGTTTCTAACAGGCCATTCACTAGTAGGAGTGAGAACAACATCACGGAGTGGTGTGAAACGGAGGGCCTGAATTAGGATAGGCAGTGAGTGGCAATGTAGGATGGAGAAAAGCACGACGGGATGGTCATCATGGGGAAGTCAGGAAACATGCATTGGCAATGTAGCATAGGATTCTGAAAAACATCGCCATGTGGTGCGCATTGTAAGGGTTTCTAACAGGCCATTCACTAGTAATACTGAGAAATACATCACGGGGTGGTGTGAATCGGGGGGCCTGAATCAGGATAGCCCGTGAGTGGCAATGTAGGATGGGGAAAACACCACAGGGTGGTCAGCATGGGGAGGTCAGGAAACGTACAGCAGCAATGTAGGATAGTTTTCTGTAAAACATCAAGTTATGGTGCGCATTGTAAGGGTTTCTAACTGGCCATTCACTAGTAGGAGTGAGAAAAACATCACGAAGTCGTGTGAATCAGATGTTCTGAATTAGGATAGGCAGTGAGTGGCAACGTAGGAAGGAGAAAAACACCACGGGGTGGTCCGGATCGGGATGTCATGAAACAAACAGTGGCAATGTAGGATAAGTTTCTGAAAAACATCGCGGCGTGGTGTGCATTGTAAGGATTTCTAACAAGCCATTCCCAACTAGGAGTGAAAAAAACATCACGGGGTGGTGTGAATCAGAGGGCCTGAATTAGGATAGGCTGTGAGTTTCAATGTAGGATGGATAAAAGCACCACGGGTTTGTCAGCATGGGGAGGCAAGGAAACATGCAGTGGCAATGTAGAATAGGTTTCTAATAAACATCGCTCGGTGGTGCGCATTGTAAGGGTTTCTAACAGGTCATACACTAGTAGGAGTGAGAAAAATATCAAGGGGTGGGGTGAATTGGAGGGACTGAATTAGGATAGGCAGAGAGTGGCAATGTAGGATGGAGAAAAGCACACGGGCTGGTCATCATGGGGAGGTGAGGAAACATGCATTGGCAATGTAGGATAGGTTTCTGAAAAACAATGCAGGGTGGTGCGCATTGTAAGGTTTTTCTAACAGGCCATTCATTAGTAGGGGTGAGAAAAATATAATGGGGTGGTGTGAATTGGAGGGCCTGAATCACGATAGGCAGTGAGTGGCAATGTAGGATGGAGAAAAGCACCATGGTGTGGTCAGCATGGGGAGATCAGGAAACATGCAGTGGCAATGTAGGATAGGTTTCTGAAAAACATCGCGGGGTGGTGCGCTTTGTAAGGGTTTCTAACAGGCCATTCACTAGTAGAAGTTTGAAAAACATCACGGGGTGGTGTGAATCCGAGGGCCTGAATCAGGATAGGCAGTGAGTGGCAATGCAGGATTGAGAAAAGCACCACAGGGTGGTCAGGATGGGGAGGTCAGGAAACATGCATTGGCAATGTAGGATAGGTTTCTGAAAAACATCGCCGGGTGGTGCGCATTGTAAGGTATTCTAACAGGCCATTCACTAGTAGGAGTGAGAAAAACACCACGGGGTGGTGTGAATCCGAGGGCCTGAATTAGGATAGGCAGTGAATGGCAACGTAAAATGGAGAAAAGCACCACGGTGTGGTAATCATAGGGAGGTCAGGAAACATGCAGTGGCAATGTAGGATAGGTTTTTGAAAAACATCGCGGGGTCAGGAACATTGTCAGTGTTTCTAACATGCCATTCACTAGTAGGAGTGAGAAAAACATAACGGGGTGGTGTGAATCCGAGGGCCTGAATCAGCATAGGCAGTGAGTGGCAATGTAGGATGTAGAAAAATACCTCGGGTGGTCAGCATGGGGAGGTCAGGAAACATGCAGTGGCAATATGTGATAGCTTTCTGAAAAACATGGCGGGTTGGAGTGCATTGTCAGGGTTTCTAACAGGCCATTCACAACTAGGAGTGAAAAAAAGATCACGGGGTGGTGCGTATCAGAGTGCCTGAATTAGGATAGGCTGTGAGTGGCAATGTAGGATGGAGAAAAGCACCTTGGGTTTGTGAGCATGGGGAGGCAAGGAAACATGCAGTGGCAATGTAGAATATTTTTCTGATAAACATCACTTGCTGGTGTGCATTGTAAGGGTTTCTAACCGACCATTCCCTAGTAGGAGTGAGAACAACATCACAGGGTGGTGTGAATTGGGGGGCCTGAATCAGGATAGGCAGTGAGTGGGAATGTAGGATGGAGAAAAGCACCACGGGGTGGTCAGCATTGGGAGGTCTAGAATCATGCAGTGGAAATGTAGCATAGTTTTCTGAAAAACATCGCGGGGTGGTGCGCATTGTAAGGGTTTCTAGCAGGACATTCACTAGTAGAAGTTTGAAAAACATCACGGAGTGGTGTGATTCTGAGGGCTTGAATCAGGATAGGCAGTGAGTGGCGATGCAGGATGGAGAAAAGCACCACAGGGTGGTCAGTATGCGGAGGTCAGGAAACATGCAGTGGAAATGTAGGATAGGTTTCTGAAAAACATCGCGGGGTGGTGCGCATTGTAAGGCATTCTAACAGGCCATTCACGAGTAGGAGTGAGAAAAACCTCACGGGGTGGAGTGTATCAGAGGCCCTGTATTAGGATACGCAGTGAGTGACAACGTAAAATGGAGAAAAGCACCACGGTGTGGTCATCATGGGGAGGTCAGGAAACATGCAATGGCAATGTAGGATAGGTTTGGGAAAAACATTGTGGCGTGGTGCGCATTGTAAGCATTTCTACAGGCCATTCACTAGTAGGTGTGAGAAAAATATAACGGGGTGGTGTGAATCGGAGGGCCTGAATCACGATAGACAGTGAGTGGTAATGTAGCATGGAGAAAAGCACCAGGGGTGGTCAGCAAGTGGAGGTTAGGAAACATGTAGTGGCAATGTATGATAGGTTTCTGAAAAAAATCGTGTGGTGGTGCACATTGTAAGACTTTCTAACAGGCCATTCACTAATAGCAGTGAGAAAAATATAATGGGGTGGTGTGAATTGCAGGGCCTGGATTATGACAGGCAGTGAGTGGCAATGTAGGATGGAGAAAAGCACCACAGGGTGGTCTGCACGGGGAGGTCAGGAAACAAGCAGTGGAAATGTAGGATACGTTTCTGAAAAAGATCCCGGGGTGGTGCGCATTGCAAAGGTTTCTAACAAGCCATTCACTAGTAGAAGTGAGAAAAACATCATGGGGTGGTGTGAATTGGAAGACCTGAATCAAGATAGACACTGAGTGGCAATGTAGGATGGAGAAAAGCACCACGGGTTGGTGATCATGGGTAAGTCAGGAAACATGCAATGGCAATGTAGGATAGCTTTACTGAAAAACATCGTGGGGTAGTACGCATCGTAAGGGTTTGTAGCAGGCCAATCACTAGTAGGAATGAAAAAAACGTCACGGGGTGGTGTGAATCGGAGGGCCTCAATTAGGATAGGCATTGAGTTGCAATGTAGGATGGAGAAAAGCACCACAGGGTGGTCAGCATGGGGAGGTCAGGAAACATGCAGTGGCAATGTAGGATAGTTTTCTGAAAAACATCACGGAGTGGTGCGCATTGTAAGTGTTTCTAAAAGGCCTTTCACTTGTAGGAGTGAGAATAACATCACGGGGTGGTGTGAATCAGAGGGCCTGAATTAGGATAGGCAGTGAGTGGCAACGTAAAATGGAGAAAAGCACCACGGTGTGGTCAGCATAGGGAGGTCAGGAAACATGCAGTGGCAATGTAGTTTTGGTTTCTGAAAAACATCGCGGGGTGGTGCGCATTGTAAGGGTTTCTAACAGGGAAGTCACTAGTAGGAGTGAGAAAAATATAACGGGGTGGTGTGAATCGGAGGGCCTGAATCAGGAGAGGAATTGAGTGGCAATGAAGGATGGAGAAAAGCACCATGGGGTGGTCAGTGTGGGGAGGTCAGGAAATATGCATTGGCAATGTAGCATAGGTTTCTGAAAAACATCGCCGAGTGGTGCACATTGTAAGGGTTTCTAACAGGCCATTCACTGCTAGAAGTGAGAAAAACATCACAGGGTGGTGTGAATTGGAAGGTCTAAATCAAGATAGACAGTGAGTGGCAATGTATAATGGAGAAAAGCACCATGGATTGGTGAGCATGGGGAGGTCAGGAAACATGCAATGTCAATGTAGGATAGTTTTTCTGAAAAACATCGCGGGGTGGTACGCATTGTAAGGGTTTGTAATAGGCCATTCACTATTAGGATTGAGAAAAACATCACGGGGTGGTGTGATTTGGAGGGCCTGAATTAGGATAGGATGTGAGTGGCAATGAAGAATGGAGAAAAGCACCACGGGGTGGTCAAAATTGGGAGGTCAGGAAACATGCAGTGGCAATGTAGGATAGGTTTCTGAAAAACATCGTGGGTTGGTGCACATTGTAAGGCTTTCTAAAAAGCCATTCAGAGGTAGGAGTGAAAAAAACGTCACGGGGTTGTGTGAATTATTCGGCCTGAATTAGGATAGGCATTGAGTTTCAATGTAGGATTGTGAAAAGCACCACAAGGTGATCAGCATGGGGAGGTCAGGAAACATGCAGTGGCAATGTAGGATATCTTTTTGAAAAACATCGCGTTGTGGTGCGCATTGTAAGGGTTTCTAACAGGCCATCAATAGTAGAAGTGAGAAAAACATCATGGGGTGGTGTGAATCGGTGGGCCTGAATCAGGATAGACAGTGAGTGTTAAAGTAGCATGGAGAAAACCAACAGGGGTGGTCAGCAACGGGAAGTTAGGAAACATGCAGTGGAAATGTAAGATAGGTTTCTGAAAGAAATCATGTGGTGGTGCGCATTGTAAGGGTTTCTAACAGGCCATCACTAGTAGGAGTGAGAAATACATCATGGTGTGGTGTGAATCGGAGGGGCTGAAATAGGATAGGCAGTGAGTGGCAATGTAGGATGGAGAAAAGCACCATGGGGTGGTCATCATGGGGAGGTCAGGACACATGCAGTGGCAATGTAGGATAGGTTTCTGAAAAACATGAACGGGTGGTGCGCAATGTAAGGCTTTCTAACAGGCGATTCACTAGTAGGAATGAGAAAAACATCACGGGGTGGTGTGAATCAGAGGGCCTGAATTAGGATACGCAGTGAGTGGCAACGTAAAATGTAGGAAAGCACCACGGTGTGGTCAGCATGGGGAGGTCAGGAAACATGCATTGGCAATGTAGGATAGGTTTCTGAAAATAAAAACAGGGTGGTGCGCATTGTAAGGGTCTCTAACAGGCCATTCACTAATAGGAGTGAGAAAAACATCACGGGGTGGTGTGAATTGGAAGGCCTGAATCAAGACAGACAGTGAGTGGCAATGTAGGATGGAGAAAAGCACCACGGGTTGGTGAGCATGGGGAAGTCAGGAAACATGCAATGGCAATGTGGGATAGCTTTACTGAAAAACATCGCGGGGTAGTACGCATTGTAAGGGTTTGTAGCAGGCCATTCACTAGTAGGAGTGAAAAAAACGTCGCGGGGTGGTGTCAATCGGAGGGCCTGAATTAGGATAGGAATTGAGTTGCAATGTAGGATGGATAAAAGCAACACAGGGTGGTCAGCATGGGGAGGTCAGGAAACATGCAGTGGCAATGTAGGATAGTTTTCTGAAAAACATCACGGAGTGGTGAGCATTGTAAGGGTTTCTAATACGCCATTCACTAGTAGGAGTGAGAAAAACATCACGGGGTGGTCTGAATCGGAGGGCCTGAATTAGGATAGGCAGTGAGTGGCAATGTAGGATGGAGAAAAGCACCACGGGGTGGTCAGCATGGAGAGGTCAGGAAACCTGCATTGGCAATGTAGGATAGGTTTCTGAAAAACATCGCCGTGTGGTGCGCATTGTAAGGGTTTCTAATAGGCCATTCACTATTAATACTGAGAAAAACATCACTGGGTGGTGTGAATCGGGGGGCCTGAATCAGGATAGGCAGTGAGTGGCAATGTAGGATGGATAAAAGCACCACGGGGTGGTCAGCATTGGGAGGTCTGGAATCATGCAGTGGAAATGTAGCATAGTTTTCTGAAAAACATCGCGGGGTGGTGCGCATTGTAAGGGTTTCTAACAGGCCATTCACTAGTAGGTGTGAGAAAAACATCACGGGGTGGTGTGAATCAGATGTTCTGAATTAGTATACGCATTGAGTGGCAACGAAGGAAGGAGAAAAGCACCACGGGGTGGTCAGAATGGGGAGGTCAGAAAACGTGCATTGACAATGTAGGATAGGTTTCTGAAAAGCATCGCCGGGTGGTGCGCATTGTTAAGCTTTCTAACAGGCCATTCACTAGTAGGAGTGAGAAAAACATGACGGGGTGGTGAGAATCGGAGGGTCTGAATCAGGATAGGCAGTGAGTGTCAATGTAGGATGTAGAAAACCACCAAGGGGTGATCAGCATGGGGAGGTCAGGAAACATGCAGTGGCAATGTAAGAAATAGCTTTCTGAAAAACATGGCGTGTTGGTGCGCATTGTAAGGGTTTCTAACAGGACATTCACTAGTAGGAGTGAGCAAAACATCACGGGGTGGTGTGAATCAGAGGGCCTAAATTAGGATACGCAGTCAGTGGAAATGTAGGAGGGATAAAAGCACCACGGGGTGGTCAGGATCGGGATGTCATCAAATAAGCTGTGGCAATGTAGGATAGGTTTCTGAAAAACATCGCCGGGTGGTGCGCATTGTAAGGCATTCTAACAGGCCATTCACTAGTAGGAGTGAGAAAAACCTCACGGGGTGGTGTGTATCAGAGGCCCTGAATTAGGATATGCAGTGAGTGGCAACGTAAAATGGAAAAAATCACCACGGTGTGGTCATCATGGGGAGGTCAGGAAACATGCAATGGCAATGTAGGATAGGTTTCGGAAAAACATTGCGGCGTGGTGCGCATTGTAAGGGTTTCTACAGGCCGTTCACTAGTAGGTGTGAGAAAAATATAACGGGGTGGTGTGAATCAGAGGGCCTGAATCAGGATAGACAGTGAGTGGTAATGTAGCATGGAGAAAAGCACCAGGGGTGGTCAGCAAGTGGAGGTTAGGAAACATGCAGTGGCAATGTATGATAGGTTTCTGAAAAAAATCGTGTGGTGGTGCACATTGTAAGGCTTTCTAACAGGCCATTCACTAATAGCAGTGAGAAAAACATGACGGGGTGGTGTGAATTGGAGGGCCTGGATTATGATAGGCAGTGAGTGGCAATGTAGGATGGAGAAAAGCACCACGGGGTGGTCTGCACGGGGAGGTCAGGAAACATGCAGTGGAAATGTAGGATACGTTTCTGAAAAAGATCGCGGGGTGGTGCACATTGTAAGGGTTTCTAACAGGCCATTCACTAGTAGAAGTTAGAAAAACATCATGGGGTGGTGTGAATTGGAAGACCTGAATCAAGATAGACAGTTAGTGGCAATGTAGGATGGAGAAAAGCACCACGGGTTGGTGATCATGGGTAAGTCAGGAAACATGCAATGGCAAAGTAGGATAGCTTTACTGAAAAACATCGTGGGGTAGTACGAATCGTAAGCGTTTGTAGCAGGCCAATCACTTGTAGGAATGAAAAAAACGTCACGGGGTGGTGTGAATCGGAGGGCCTGAATTAGGATAGGCATTGAGTTTCAATGTAGGATGGAGAAAAGCACCACAGTGTGGTCAGCATGGGGAGGTCAGGAAACATGCATTGGCAATGTAGGATAGTTTTCTGAAAAACATCACGGAGTGGTGCGCATTGCAAGGGTTTCTAACACGCCATTCACAAGTAAGAGTGAGAAAAATATAACGGGTTGGTGTTAATTGGCGTGCTTAAATCAGGATAGGCAGTGAGTGGCATGTAGGATGGAGAAAAGCACCACGCGGTGGTCATTATGGGGAGGTCAGGAAACATGAAGTGGCAATGTAGGATAGGTTTCTGAAAAACATCGTGGGGAAGTGTGCATTGTAAGGATTTCTAAAAAGCCATTCACAACTAGGAGTGAAAAAAACATCACCCGGTGGTGTGAATCAGAGGGCCTGAATTAGTATAGGCTGTGAGTGGCAATGTAGGATGGAGAAAAGCACCACGGGTTTGTCAGCATGGGGAGGCAAGGAAACATGCAGAGGCAATGTAGAATAGGTTTCTGATAAACATCGCCTCGTGGTGCGCATTGTAAGGGTTTCTACAGGCCATTCACTAGTAGATGTGAGAATAATATAACGGGGCGGTGTGAATCGGAGGACCTCAATTATGATAGGCAGTGAGTGGCAATTTAGGATGGGGAAAAGCACCACGGGGTGGTCACTATGGGGAGGTCAGGAAACATACAGTGGCAATGTAGGATAGGTTTCTGAAAAACATCGCGGAGTGGTGCGCATTGTAAGGGTTTCTAAGACACCATTCACTAGTAGGAGTGAGAAATACATCACGGGGTGGTGTGAATTGGAAGAACTGAATGAGGATAGGCAGTGAGTGGCAATGTAGGATGGAGAAAAGCACCACGGTATGGTGAGCATGGTGAGGTCCAGAAACATGCAGTGGCAATGTAGCATAGATTAGTGAAAAACACCGCGGGGTGGTGCGCATTGTAAGGGTTTCTAACACGCTATTCACTAATAGGAGTGAGAAAAACATAACGGGGTGGTGTGAATCGGAGGGCCTGATTTAGGATAGGCAGTGAGTGGCAATATAGGATGGGGAAAAGCACCACAGGGTGGTCAGCATGGGGAGGTGAGGAATAATGCAGTGGCAATGTAGGATAGCTTTCTGAAAAGAAAAGCGGGGTGGTGCTCATTGTCAGGGTTTCTAACAGGCCATTCACTAGTAGGAGTGAGAAAAACATCACGAGGTGGTGTGAATCGGAGGGCCTGAATCAGGATAGGCAGTGTGTGGCAATGTAGGCTGGAGAAAAGCAGCATGGGATGGTCAGCATGGTGAGGTCAGGAAACATGCAGTGGAAATGTAGGATATGTTTCTGAAAAAGATCACTAGGTGGTGCCCATTGTAAGGGTTTCTAACAGGCCATTCACTAATAGAAGTGAGAAAAACCTCATGGGGTGGTGTGATTTGGAAGGCCTGAATCAAGATAGACAGTGAGTGGCAATGTAGGATGGAGAAAAGCACCATAGGTTGGTGAGCACGGGGAGGTCAGGAAACATACAATGGCAATGTAGGATAGTTTATCTGAAAAACTTCGCGGGGTCGTACGCATTGTAAGGGTTTGTAGCAGGCCATTCACTAATAGGATTGAGAAAAACATCATGGGGTGGTGGAAATCGGAGGGTCTGAATCAGGATAGGCAGTGAGTGGCAATGTAGGATGTAGAAAAGCACCAAGGGGTGATCGGCATGGGGAGGATAGGAAACATGCAATCGCAATGTGGGATAGCTTTCTGAAAACCATCGCGGGTTGGTGAGCATTGTAAGGGTTTCTAACAGGACATTCACTAGTAGGAGTGAGAAAAATATCACGGGGTGATGTGAATCGGAGGGCCTGAATCAGGAGAGAAATTGAGTGGCAATGTAGGATGGAGAAAATCACCACGGGGTGGTCAGCATGAGGAGGTCAGGAAACATGCATTGGCAATGTAGGATAGGTTTCTGAAAAGCATCGCCGGGTGGTGCGCATTGCAAAGGTTTCTAACAGGCCATTCACTAGTAGGAGTGAGAAAAACATCACGGGGTGCTGTAAATCGGAGGGCCTGAATTATGATAGGCAGTGAGTGGCAATGCAGGATGGAGAAAAGCACCACGGGGTGGTTAGCATGGTGAGGACAGGAAACATGCAGTGGAAATGTAGGATACGTTTCTGTAAAACATTGCGGGGTGGTGCGCATTGTAAGGGTTTCTAACAGGCCATTCACTAGTAGAAGTGAGAAAAACATCACGGGGTGGTGTGAATTGGAAGGCTTGAATCAAGATAGACAGTGAGTGGCAATGTAGGATGGAGAAAAGCACCATGGGTTGGTGAGCATGGGGAGGTCAGGAAACATGCAATGGCAATGTAGGATAGTTTTTCTGAAAAACATCGCCGGGTGGTGCGCATTTTAAGGGTTTCTAACAGGCCATTCACTAGTAGGAGTGCGAAAAATATAATGGGGTGGTGTGAACTGGAGGCCCTGAATCAGGATAAGCAATGAGTGGCAATGTAGGATGGAGAAAAGCACCACACTGCGGTCATCATGGGGAGGTCAGAAAACATGCATTGGCAATGTAGGATATGTTTCTGAAAAACATCCCCGGGTGGTGCACATTGTAAGGGTTTCTAACAGGCCATTCACTAGTAGGAGTGAGATAAACATCACGGGGTGGTGTGAATACGGGGCCTGAATCAGGATAGGCAGTGAGTGGCAACGTAGGATGGTGAAAAGCACCACGGGGTGGTCAGCATTGGGAGGTCAGGAAACATGCTGTGGAAACGTAGGATAGGTTTCTGAAAAACATCACGGGGTGGTGCGCATTGTAAGGGATTCTAACAGGCCATCCTCTAGTAGAAGTTTGAAACACATCACGGAGTGGTGTGATTCTGAGGGCTTGAATCAGGATAGGCAGTGAGTGGCGATGCAGGATGGAGACAAGCACCACAGGGTGGTCCGTATGCGGAGGTCAGGAAACATGCATTGGCAATGTAGGATAGGTTTCTGAAAAACATCGCCGGGTGGTGCGCATTGTAAGGCATTTTAACAGGCCATTCACTAGTAGGAGTGAGAAAAACCTCACGGCGTGGTGTGTATCAGAGGCCCTTAATTAGGATATGCAGTGAGTGGCAACGTAAAAGGGAGAAAAGCACCACGGTGTGGTCATCATGGGGAGGTCAGGAAACATGCAATGGCAATGTAGGATAGGTTTCAGAAAAACATTGCGGCGTGGTGCGCATTGTAACGGTTTCTACAGGCCGTTCACTAGTAGGTGTGAGAAAAATATAACGGAGTGGTGTGAATCGGAGGGCCTGAATCAGGATAGACAGTGAGTGGTAATGTAGCATGGAGAAAAGCACCAGGGGTTGTCAGCAAGTGGAGGTTAGGAAACATGCAGTGGCAATGTAAGATAGGTTTCTGAAAAAAATTGTGTGGTGGTGCACATTGTAAGGCTTTCTAACAGGCCATTCACTAATAGCAGTGAGAAAAACATGAGGGGTGGTGTGAATTGGAGGGCCTGGATTATGATAGGCAGTGAGTGGCCATGTAGGATGGAGAAAAGCACCACGGGGTGGTCTGCACGGCGAGGTCAGGAAACATGCAGTGGAAATGTAGGATACTTTTCTGAAAAAGATCGCGGGGAGGTGCGCATTGTAAGGGTTTCTAACAGGCCATTCACTAGTAGAAGTGAGAAAAACATCATGGGGTGGTGTGAATTGGAAGAACTGAATCAAGATAGACAGTGAGTGGCAATGTAGGATGGAGAAAAGCACCACGGGTTGGTGATCATGGGTAAGTCAGGAAACATGCAATGGCAATGTAGGATAGCTTTACTGAAAAACATTGTGGGGTAGTACGCGTTGTAAGGGTTTGTAGCAGGCCAATCACTAGTAGGAATGAAAAAAACGTCGCGGGGTGGTGTGAATCGGAGGGCCTGAATTAGGATAGGCATTGAGTTGCAATGTACGATGGAGAAAAGCACCACAGGGTGGTCAGCATGGGGAGGTCAGGAAACATGCATTGGCAATGTAGGATAGTTTTCTGAAAAACATCACGGAGTGGTGCGCATTGTAAGGGTTTCTAACACGCCATTCACTAGTAAGAGTGAGAAAAATATAATGGGGTGGTGTTAATTGGCGTGCCTAAATCAGGATAGGCAGTGAGTGGCAATGTAGGATGGAGAAAAGCACGACGCGGTGGTCATTATGGGGAGGTCAGGAAACATGCAGTGGCAATGTAGGATAGGTTTCTGAAAAACATCCCCGATAGGTGCACATTGTAAGGGTTTCTAACTGGCCATTCACTAGTAGGAGTGAGAAAACATCACGGGAGGTGTGAATAGGGGGGCCTGAATCAGGAAAGGCAGTGAGTGGCAATGTAGGATAGAGAAAAGCACCACGGGGTGGTCATCATGGAGAGGTCAGGAAACATGCATTGGCAACGTAGGAACGTTTTATGAAAAACATCACGGGGTGGTGCGCATTGTAAGGATTTCTAAAAAGCCATTTACAATTAGGAGTGAAAAAAACATTACGCGCTGGAGTGAATCGTAGAGCCTGAATTAAGATAGGCAGTGATTGGTTATGTAGGTTGGAGAAAAGCACCATGGGTTGGTCAGCATGGGGACTCAGGAAACATGCATTGACAATGTAGCATAGGTTTCTGAAAAACATCACTGTGTGGTGTGCATTGTAAGGCTTTCTAACAGGCCATTCACTAGTAGGATTGAGAAAAACATCACGCGGTGGTGTGAATCGGAGGGCCTGAATTAGGATAGTCAGTGAGTGGCAATGTAAAATGGAGAAAAGCACCACGGTGTGGTCAGCGTAGGGAGGTCAGGAAACATGCAGTGGCAATGTAGGATTGGTTTCTGAAAAACATCGCGGGGTGGTGCGCATTGTAAGGGTTTCTAACAGGGAAGTCACTAGTAGGAGTGAGAAAAATATAACGAGGTGGTGTGAATCGGAGGGCCTGAATCAGGAGAGGAATTGAGTAGCAATGAAGGATGGAGAAAAGCACCATGGGGTGGTCAGTGTGGGGAGGTCAGGAAACATGCATTGGCAATGTAGCATAGGTTTCAGAAAAACATCGCCGAGTGGTGCACATTGTAAGGGTTTCTAACAGGCCATTCACTACTAGAAATGAGAAAAACATCACGGGGTGGTGTGAATTGGAAGGCCTGAATCAAGATAGACAGTGAGTGGCAATGTATAATGGAGAAAAGCACCATGGATTGGTGAGCATGGGGAGGTCAGGAAACATGAAATGGCAATGTAGGATAGTTTTTCTGAAAAACATCGCGGGGTGGTACGCATTGTAAGGGTTTGTAGCAGGCCATTCACTACTAGGATTGAGAAAAACATCACGGGGTGGTAAGATTTGGAGGGCCTGAATTAGGATAGGATGTGAGTGGCAATGAAGAATGGAAAAAAGCACCACGGGGTGGTCAACATGGGGAGGTCAGGAAACATGCAGTGGCAATGTAGGATAGGTTTCTGAAAAACATCGTGGGTTGGTGCGCATTGTAAGGCTTTCTAAAAAGCCATTAAGAGGTAGGAGTGAAAAAAACGTCACGGGGTTGTGTGAATTATTCGGCCTGAATTAGGATAGGCATTGAGTTTCAATGTAGGATTGTGAAAAGCACCACAAGGTGGTCAGCATGGGGTGGTCAGGAAACATGCAGTGGCAATGTACGATAGGTTTCTGAAATACGGCCCCGAGTGATGCGCATTGTAATGGTTTCTAACTGGCCATTCACTAGTAGGAGTGAGAAAAACATCACGGGGTGGTGTGTATAGGGGGGCCTGAATAAGGATAGGCCGTGAGTGGCAATGTAGGATAGAGAAAAGCACCACGGGGTGGTCATCATGGGGAGGTCAGGAAACTTGCATTGGCAACATAGGAAGGTTTTCTGAAAAACATCGCCGGGTGGTGCGCATTATAAGGGTTTCTAACAGGCCATTCACTAGTAGGATTGAGAAAAACATCACGGGATGGTGTGAATCGGAGGGCCTGAATTAGGATAGGCAATGAGTGGCAACGTAAAATGGAGAAAAGCACCACGTTGTGGTCAGCATGTGGAGGTCAGGAAACATGCAGTGTCAATTTAGGATAGGTTTCTGAAAAACAACGCCGGGTGGTGCACATTGTAAAGTTTTCTAACAGGCTTTTCACTACTAGGAGTGAGAAAAACATCACGGGGTGGTGTGTATAGGGGGGCCTGAATAAGGATAGGCAGTGAGTGCCAATGTAGGATGGAGAAAAGCACCACGGGGTGGTCAGCATGGTGAGGTCAGGAAACATGCAGTGGCAATGTAGGATAGGTTTCTGAAAAACATCTCCGGGTGGTGCGCATTGCTAGGCTTTCTAACAGGCCATTCACTACTAGGAGTGAGAAAAACATCACGGAGTGGTGTGAATCGGAAGGCCCGAATCAGGATAGGCAGTGAGTGGCAATGTAGGATGTAGAAAGGCACCAAGGGGTGATCAGCATAGGAAGTCAGGAAACATGCAGTGGCAATGTGGGATAGCTTTCTGAAAAACATCGCGGGTTGGTGCGCAATGTAAGGGTTTCTAACAGGACATTCACTAGTAGGAGTGAGAAAAACATAACGGGGTGGTGTGAATCAGAGGTTCTGAATTAGGATAGGCAGTGAGTGGGAATGTAGGAGGGAGAAAAGCACCATGGGGTGGTCAGGATCGGGATGTCATTAAACAAGCAGTGGCAATGTAGGATAGGTTCCTGAAAAACATCGCGGGGTGTTGTGCATTGTAAGTATTTCTAACAAGCCATTCACAACTAGGAGTGAATAACACATCACGCAGTGGTGTGAATCAGAGGGCCTGAATTAGGATAAGGTGTGAGTGACAGTGTAGGATGGAGAAAGCACCTTGGTTTTGTCAGCATGGGGAGGCAAGGAAACATGCAGTGGCAATGTAGGATAGGTTTCTGAAAAACATCCCCGGGTGGTGCGCATTGTAAGGGTTTTCTACAGGCCATTAACTAGTAGGAGTGAGAAATACATCACGGGGTGGTGTGAATCGGAGGGCCTGAATTAGAATAGGCAGTGAGTGGCAATGAAAATGGAGAAAAGCACCACGGTGTGGTCAGCATGGGGAGGTCAGAAAACATGCAGTGGCAATGTAGGATAGGTTTCTGAAAAACATTGCCGGGTGGTGCACATTGTAAGGGTTTCTAACAGGCCATTCACTAGTAGGAGTGAGAAAAAGATCACGGGGTGGTGTGAATCGGAGGGGCTGAATGATGATAGGCAGTGAGTGGCAATGTAGGATGGAGAAAAGCACCATGGGGTGGTCAGCACTGGGAGGTCAGGAAACATGCAGTGGAAATGTAGGATACGTTTCTGAATAAGATCAAGGGGTGGTGCTCATTGTAAGAGTTTCTAAGAGGCCATTCACTAGTAAAAGTGAGAAAAACATCACGGGGTGGTGTGAATCGGAGGGCCTGAATTAGGATAGTCATTGAGTGGCAATGTAGGATGGAGAAAAGCACCACGGGGTGCTCAGCATGGGGAGGTCAGGAAACATGCATTGGCAATGTAGGATAAGTTTCTGAAAAACACTGCAGGGTAGTGTGCATTGTAAGGTTTTCTAACAAGCCTTTCAGTAATAGGAGTGAGAAAAACATCACGGGGTGGTGTGAATTGGAGGGCCTGAATTATAATAGGCAGTGAGTGGCAATGTAGGATGGAGAAAATCACCACGGGGTGGTCTGCACGGGGAGGTCAGGAAACATGAAATGGAAAGTAGGATACTTTTCTGAAAAAGATTGCGGGGTGGTGCGCATTGTAAGGGTTTCTAACAGACCATTCACTAGTAGAAGTTAGAAAAACATCACGGGGTGGTGTGAATTGGAAGGCCTGAATCAAATAGACAGTGAGTGGCAATGTCAGATGGAGAAAAGCACCATGGGTTGGTGAGCATGGGGAAGTCAGGAAACATGCAATGGCAATGTAGGATAGCTTTTCTGAAAAACATCGCGAGATGGTACGCATTGTATGTGCTTGTAGCAGGGCACTCACTAGTAGGAATGAAAAAAACGTCACGGGGTGGTGTGAATCGGAGGGCCTGAATTAGGATAGGCATTGAGTTGCAATGTAGGATGGAGAAAAGAACCACAGGTTGGTCAGCATGAGGAGGTCAGGAAAAATGCAGTGGCAATGTAGTATCTGTGTCTGAAAAATATCGCAGGGTGGTGCACATTGTAAGGGTTTCTAAGAGGCCTTTCTCTAGTAGGAGTGAGAAATACATCACGGGGTGGTGTGAATTGGAAGGCCTGAATCAGGATAGGCAGTGAGTGGCAATGTAGGATGGAGAAAAGCACCACGATATGGTGAGCATGGTGAAGTCAGGAAACATGCAGAGGAAATGTAGTATAGGTTTCTGAAAAACATCACGGGGTGGTGCGCATTGTAAGAATTTCTATAAAGCCACTCACAAGTAGGAGTGAAAAAAAACATCACGGGGTGGTGTGAATCGGAGGGCCTGAATTAGGATAGTCTGTGAGTGGCAAAGTAGGAGGGAGAAAAGCACCACGGGTTTGTCAGCATTGGGAGGCAAGGAAACATGCATTGGCTATGTAGGATAGGTTTCTGAAAAACATCGCCGGGTGGTGTGCATTGTAAGGCTTTCTAACAGGCCATTCACTAGTAGAAGTGAGAAAAACATCACGGGGTGGTGTGAATTGGAAGGCCTGAATCAAAATAGACAGTGAGTGGCAATGTAGGATGGAGAAAAGCACCACGGGTTGGTGATCATGGGGAGGTCAGGAAACATGCATTGGCTATGTAGGATAGGTTTCAGAAAAACATCGCCGGGTGGTGCGCATTGTAAGGCTTTCTAACAGGCCATTCACTAGTAGGAGTGAGAAAAACGTGATGGGGTGGTGTGAAACAGAGGGCCGGAATCAGGATAGGCAGTGAGTTGCAATGTAGCATGTAGAAAAATACCAAGGGGTGGTCAGCATGGGGAGGTCAGGAAACATGTAGTAGCAATGTGTGATAGCTTTCAGAAAAACATCGCGGGTTGGTGCGCATTGTAAGGGTTTCTAACAGGCCATTCACAACTAGGAGTGAAAAAAACATCACGGGGTGGTGTGAATCACAGGGCCTGAATTAGGATAGGCTGTGTGTGGCAATATAGGATGCAGAAAAGCACCACGGTTTTGTCAGCATGGGGAGGCAAGGAAACCTGCAGTGGCAATGTAGAATAGGTTTCTGATAAACATCACTGGGTGGTGCGCATTGTAAGGGTTTCTAACAGGCCATTCACTAGTAGGAGTGAGAACAACATCACGGGATTGTATGAATTGGAGGGCCTGAATTAGGACAGGCATTGAGTGGCAATGTAGGATGGAGAAAAGCACCACAGGGTGGTCAGCATGGGGAGGTGAGGAATCATGCAGTGGCAATGTAGGATAGGTTTCTGAAAAGAAAAGCGGTGTGGTGCTCATTGTTAGTATGTCTAACAAGGACCACGGTATGGTCAGCATGGGCAATGTAGGATAGGATTCTGAAAAACATCGCAGGATGGTGCGCATTGTAAGGGTTTCTAACAGGAAATTCACTAGTAGGAATGATTAAAATATAACGGGGTGGTGTGATTCGGAGGGCCTGAATCAGGAGAGAAATTGAGTGGCAATGTAGGATGGAGAAAAGCACCACGGTGTTGTCAGCATGGGGAGGTCAGGAAACATGCATTGGCAATGTAGGATAGGTTTCTTAAAAACGTCGCCGGGTGGTGCGCATTATAAATGTTTCTAACAGGAGATTCACTAGTAGGGGTGAGAAAAACATCACGGGGTGCTGTAAATTGGAGGGCCTGAATTATGATAGGCAGTCAGTGGCAATGTAGGATGGAAAAAAGCACCACGGGGCGGTCAGCATGGTGAGGTCAGGAAACATGCAGTGGAAATGTAGCATACGTTTCTGGAAATGATCACCGGGTGGTGCGCATTGTAAGGGTTTCTAACAGGCCATTCACTAGTAGAAGTGAGAAAAACATCACGGGGTGGTGTGAATTGAAAGGCCTGAATCAAGATAGACAGTGAGTGGCAATGTAGGATGGAGAAAAGCACCATGGGTTGGTGAGCATGGGGAGGTCAGGAAACATGCAATGGCAATGTAGGATAGTTTTTCTGAAAAACATCGCAGGGTGGTACGCATTGTAAGGGTTTGTAGCAGGCCATTCACTAGTAGGATTGAGAAAAACATCACGGGTGCTGTGAATAGGAGGGACTGAATTAGGATAGGCAGTGAGTTGCAATGAAGAATGGAGAAAAGCACCACGGGGTGGTCAACATGGGGAGGTCAGGTAACATGCAGTGGCAATGTAGGACAGGTTTCTGAAAAACATCTTTGGGTGGTGCGGATTGTAAGGGTTTGTAAGAGGCCATTCACTAGTAGGAGTGAGAAATACTTCACGGAGTGGTGTGAATGGGAAAGCCTGAATGAGGATAGGCAGTGAGTGGCAATGTAAGATGGAGAAAAGCAGTACGGTTTGGTGAGCATGGTGAGGTCAGGAAACATGCAGTGGCAATGTAGTATAGATTTCTGAAAAACATCGCGGGGTGGTGCGCATTGTAAGGGTTTCTAAAAGGCCATTCACTAGTAGGAGTGAGAAAAACATAACGGGGTGTTGCAAATCGGAGGGCCTGAATCAGGATAGGCAGTGAGTGACAATGTAGGATGTAGAAAAACACCACGGGGTGGTCAGCATGAGGAGCTCAGGAAACATGCAGTGGCAATGTGTGATAGCTTTCTGAAAAACATCGTGGGTTGGTGCGCATTGTCAGGGTTTCTAACAGGCCATTCACAACTAGGAGTGAAAAAAACCTCATGTGGTGGGGTGAATCAAAGTGCCTGAATTAGGATAGGCTGTGTGTGGCAATGTAGGATGGAGAAAAGCACCACGGGTTTGTCAGCCTGTGGAGGCAAGGAAACATTCAGTGGCAATGTAGAATAGGTTTTTGATAAACATCACAGGATGGTGCGCATTGTAAGGGTTTCTAAAAGTCCATTCACTAGTAGGAATGAGAACAACATCATGGGGTGGTGTGAATTGGAGTGCCTGATATAGGATAGGCATTGAGTGGCAATGTAGGATGGAGAAAAGCACCACAGGGTGGTCAGCATGGGGCGGTGAGGAATCATGCAGTGGCAATGTAGGTTCAGTTTCTGAAAAGAAAAGCGGGGTGGTGCTCATGGTCAGGGTTTCTAACAGGCCATTCACTAATAGGTGTGAGAAAAACATCACGGGGTGGTGTGAATCGGAGGGCCTGAATTAGGATAGGCAGTGAGTGGCAATGTAGGATGGAGGAAAGCACCACGGGGTGGTCAGCATGGGGAGGTCAGGAAACATGCATTGGCAATGTAGGATAGGTTTATGAAAAACATCATCGTGTGGTGCGCATTGTCAGGATTTCTAACAGGCCATTCACTAGTAGGTGTGAGAAAAACATCACATGGTGGTGTGAATCGGAGGGTCTGAATTAGGATAGGCAGTGAGTGGCAATGTACGATGGAGAAAAGCACCATGGGTTGGTCAGCATTGGGAGGTCTGGAAACATGTAGAGGAAATGTAGGATAGGTTTCAGAAATAAAAAGCTGGGTGGTGCACATTGTAAGGGTTTCTAACTGGCCATTCACTAGTAGAAGTGAGAAAAACATCACGGGGTGGTGTGATTCGGAGGGCCTGAATCAGGATAGGCAGTGTGTGGCAATGTAGGATGGAGCAAAACAGCACAGGGTGGTCAGCATGGGGAGGTCAGGAAACGAACAGTAGCAATGTAGGATTGTGTTCTGGAAAACATCACGGGGTGGTGCGAATTGTAAGGGTATCTAACAGGCCATTCACTAGTAGGAGTGAGAAAAACATCACGGGGTGGTGTGAATCAGATGTTGTGAATTAGGATAGGCAGTGAGTGGCAACGTAGGAAGGAGAAAAGCACCACGGGTTGGTCAGCATGGGGAGTCAGGAAACATGCATTGGCTATGCAGGATAGGTTTCTGAAAAACATCGCCGGGTGGTGCGCATTGTAAGGCTTTCTAACAGGCCTTTCCCTAGTAGGAATGAGAAAAAACATCACGGTGTGGTGTGAATCGGAGGGCCTGAATTAGGATAGGCAGTGAGTGGCAACGTAAAATGGAGAAAAGCACCACGGTGTGGTCAGCATGGGGAGATCAGGAAACATACAGTGACAATGTAGGATAGGTTTCTGAAAAACATCGCAGGGTGGTGCACATTGTAAGGGTTACTAACAGGGAATTCACTAGTAGGAGTCAGAAAAATATAACGGGGTGGTGTGAATCGGAGGGCCTGAATCAGGAGAGGCATTGAGTGGCAATGTAGGATTTAGAAAAGCACCACGGGGTGGTCGGCATGGGGAGGTCAGGAAACATGCATTGGCAATGTAGGATAGGTTTCTGAAAAACATCGCCGGGTGGTGCGCATTGTAAGGGTTTCTAACAGGCCATTCACTAGTAGGAGTGAGAAAAACATCACGGGGTGGTGTGAATAGGAAGGCCTGAATCAAGATAGACAGTGAGTGGCAATGTAGGATGGAGAAAAGCACCATGGCTTGGTGAGCATGGGGAAGTCAGGAAACATGAAATGAAAATGTCAAGTTTTTCTGAAAAACATCACGGGGTGGTACGCATTGTAAGGGTTTGTAGCAGGCCATTCACTAGTAGGATTGAGAAAAACATCATGGCGTGGTGTGAAACGGAGGGCCAGAATTAGGATAGGCAGTGAGTGGCAATGAAGAATGGAGGAAAGCACCACGGGGTGGTCAACATGGAGAGGTCAGGAAACATGCAGTGGCAATGTAGGATAGGTTTCTGAAAAACATCGTGGGTTGGTGAGTATTGTAAGGCTTTCTAACTAGCCATTCAGAAGTAGGAGTGAAAAAAACGTCACGGGGTGGTGTGAATCGTAGGGCCTGAATTAGGATAGGCATTGAGTTTCAATGTAGGATTGTGAAAAGCACCACAGAGTGGTCAGCATGGGGAGGTCAGGAAACATGCAGTGGCAATGTAGGATAGGTTTCTGAAAAACACCGTGGGGTGGTGCCCATTGTAATGGTTTCTAACAGGCCATTCACTAGTAGGAGTGAGAAAAACATAACGGGGTGTTGTGAATCTGAGGGCTTGAATCAGGATAGGCAGTGAGTGGCAATGTAGGATGTAGAAAAACCCCACGGGGTGGTCAGCATGGGGAGGTCAGGAAACATGCAGTAGCAATGTGTGATAGCTTTCTGAAAAACATCGCGGATTGGTGCGCATTGTCAGGGTTTCTAACAGGCCATTCACTAGTAGGAGTGAGAACAACATCACGGGGTGGTGTGAATTGGAGGGCCTGAATTAGGATAGGCATTGAGTGGCAATGTAGGATGGAGAAAAGCACCACAGGGTGGTCAGCATGGGTAGATGAGGAATCATGCAGTGGCAATGTAGGATAGGTTTCTGAAAAGAAAACAGTGTGGTGCTCATTGTCAGGATTTCTAACAGGCCATTCACTAGTAGGAGTGAGAAAAACATCACGGGGTGGTGTGAATCGGAGGGCCTGAATTAGGATAGGCAGTGAGTTGCAATGTAGGAGGGAGAAAAGCACCACGGGGTGGTCAGGATCAGGATGTCATGAAACAAGCACTGGCAATGTAGGATAGATTTCTGAAAAACAACGCAGGGTGGTGCCCATTGTAAGGGTTTGTAACAGGCCATTCACTAGTAGGAGTGAGAAAAACATAACGGGGTGGTGTGAATTGGAAGGCCTGAATCAGGATAGGCCGTGATTGGCAATGTAGGATGGAGAAAAGCACCACGAGTTGGTCAGGATGTGGAAAAACCCCACGGGGTGGTCAGCATGGGGAGGTCAGGAAACATGCAGTGGCAATGTGTGATAGCTTTCTGAAAAACATCACGGGTTGGTGGGCATTGTCAGGGTTTCTAACAGGCAATCACAAATAGGAGTGAAAAAAACATCACGGGGTGGTGTGAATCACAGGGCCTGAATTAGGATAGGCTGTGTGTGGCAATGTAGGATGGAGGAAAGCACCACGGGTTTGTGAGCATGGGGAGGCATGGAAACATGCAGTGGCAATGTAGAATAGGTTTCTGATAATCATCACTGTGTGGTGCGCATTGTAAGGGTTTCTAACAGGCCATTCACTAGTAGGAGTGAGAACAACATCACGGGTTGGTGTTAATTGGAGGGCCTGGATTAGGATAGGCATTGAGTGGCAATGTAGGACGGAGAAAAGCACCACAGGCTGGTCAGCATGGGGAGGTGACGAATCATGCAGTGGCAATGTAGGATAGGTTTCTGAAAAGAAAAGCGGGGTGGTGCTCATTGTTAGGGTTTCTAACAGGCCATTCACTAATAGGAGTGAGAAAAACATCACGGGTAGTGTGAATCGGAGGGCCTGAATTAGGATAGGCAGTGAGTGGCAATGTAGGATGGGGAGAAGCACCACGGGGTGGTCAGCATGGGGAGGTCAGGAAACATGCATTGGCTATGTAGGATATGTTTCTGAAAAACATGGCCGGGTGGTGCACATTGTAAGGCTTTCTAACAGGCCATTCACTAGTAGGAATGAGAAAAACATCACGGGGTGGTGTGAAACGGAGGGCCTGATTTAGGATAGGCAGTGAGTGGCAACGTAAAATTGAGAAAAGCACCACGGTGTCGTCAGCATGGGGAGGTCAGGAAACATGCAGTGGCAATGAAGGATAGGTTTCTGAAAATCATCGCGGGGTGGTGCGCATTGTAAGGGTTTCTAACAGGAAATTCACTAGTAGTAGTGAGTAAAATATAACGGGGTGGTGTGAATCGGAGGGCCTGAATCAGGAGAGAAATTGAGTGGCAATGAAGAATGGAGAAAAGCACCACGGGGTGGTCAACATGGGGAGGTCAGGAACCATGCAGTGGCAATGTAGGATAGGTTTCTGAAAAACATCGTGTGTTGGTGCGCATTGTGAGACTTTCTAACAAGCCATTCGGAAGTAGGAGTGAAAAAACATCACGGGGTGGTGTGAATCGGAGTTCCTTAATTAGGATAGGCATTGAGTTTGAATGTAGGATTGTGAAAAGCACCACAGGGTGGTTAGCATGGGGAGGTCAGGAAACATGCAATGGCAATGTAGGATAGTTTTTCTGAAAAACATCGCCAGGTGGTACGCATTGTAAGTGTTTGTAGCAGGCCATTCACTAGTAGGATTGAAAAAAAACATCACGGGGTGGTGTTAAATGGAAGGCCTGAATGAGGATATGTCAGTGTCGCTCTCGGCTGGCAGGAAGGACACACGACAAAGTCTGGCTGTGGACAACCTTTTCTTTTATTTTCTCTCCGTACAGCCTGCCCTGGGATCGCTGCCAGCTGAAGCCTCCTCTGGTCCGCTCTCCGCGGCTCCTTCCGTGCTTCGCTCCGAAGCCTCTACCGGTCCGCTCTCCGCGGCTCCTTCCGTGCTTCGCCCTCTGGCGGGAGAGGCACTCACTTTTATAAGGTTACAGTGGCCAATCAGTTCAAAGCGCGCGATGCGGGCTGATTGGCTAACATCAGTTGTTGCTAGGCAGACTATCTTACAGAGCGGGTAGCACACTCGATGGGAGGGGTAATCTAGCTCAGGCTTTGCTCTTTACTACAGGCCTCACGTCCGCCATGCATGGCGAACTATCACAGACGCGGCTCCCAACATCTCCCCCTATTTTATTTTAAATGAATACGCGCATCACAGCCCGTCCTTGATAGAGTGCAGAGGCCTATGCCCCGAACTGAGGCCCACCATAGGCCCTTGGCGTAGACCCTGGTCGGCCGTCCCAGGGTCCACCAAGGCCTTGAGGCTCTCGTCATTTTTTCTAGGGCCAGGAATGAACCGGACGGAACCTGGTTGCCCATAGGCATGCACTCATGCCACTCCATGTGACCCCCTTGGAGTGACATCTAGTTCTGGGCGGAATCTAGCAATCCAGCGGCTTTCATGCGCCATGGGGTAGGGCCTGGCTTAGCTTGAGTCGTGCTGGGGAGGCACGCTCTTACCCGTCATTGACTCACCCACCCTGCTACATGTTGTTTTCTAGGGAGGAGAATGTGGGAAGCCTGTCACTTTTAAACGCGGTCGTAGGCCATGCGAGCGAGCCATGCGTATGCCTGGGGGTCGTTTTGCCCGTTCTGGACCGCTGCCAGAGCAGCATGGGCAACCATGTGGATTTGACATCGGGCTGCCGCAAGGCGGCCATTAATAAATGATGTGACCCATCTGAGCAAGAATGGTCCTATAAGTAAAAGCAGAAGCAGAGAGCAGATAGCACTCCCAGTGTAGAGGGCAGCCCTTTTTTGGCTCATCTTGACTTTACGTCTACGGCTGGTCCCTGGTGGGGCAAGTCTGGTCTTCGGCCGATGGACTTGTCGCACGTGTCAGTCTCTCTGTGACCCACAGTGGTTCCCGTCCTGGTTCCTGCGGAAAAACACAAACCGCGCCTCGGTTCCAGCTAACCACCGGATCCGGGCCCATCCATTGAACCGTCAGGACATCTTTCCATCTAACCCATCCTTTATTTTTTGTGGATGGGGTACAATGTGCCATAGCTGGGGAGCAATTTTCACTGTTTAAGTTTAAAAAATTGTATGTGAATAATGCCATAGATAACGGCGCCTTTGGAGGCAGGCCTTGGCTTACTCCCCCTTTTTGTTTATATAAAACTTCTTTGAGGCTTTTGTGAGCTCTCTCAATAATTCCTTGACCTTGAGGATTGTATGGGATACCATGTTTTAATTGTACTTCCATAGTTTTACAAAACTCATTGAAGGCTCTTCCTGTATAGGCTGGTCCATTGTCTGTCTTTAGTATTTTGGGTTTGCCCCATGCGGCCCAAGCCGCTAAGCAATGATTAATCACATTAGATACCTTTTCGCCTGTCTCTGCAGTTGCAAATATGATATGAGCAGTCTAGGTAACTACCCGAGGGCAGGCAGGCTTTTGCCAACTGGACCCAATCCGCGGGGGTAAGGGGCCCGGCGGATAGGTTCTCCAGCATGGCAATGGTATACGGTGCAGTAGGTCCGAAGGTTGTTACAGCACTTTTAAGTTCTCTAATCTGTTTTATTTCAAAGGGTTCCCACACATTACGTCCCTGGCCTAGGGCCATTTGTACAGGATATATCCCATAGGGGCCGATATCTACCCCTGGGAACGGGTGGTCTTCATTAGACACATGACCCCCACGCCACAGCTGTCTGTGGAAATAACGTCCTGCCGGCAGCGGAGCATCATAAGATGGCGGCCTGTGCGTTACATCCTGTACTGACGGAAGAGGGGGGAGTTCCCATGCGGCGGCCTTGCGGTGAGGGACCGCTTCTGAGAACGAGTTCCAGGGCGGAGCAGAAGGTTCTGTCTCCCTCCCCTGCCAGGGGGCGCTCAGAAGCTCTCTGCTTTTTCGTAAGCCTAGCTGAGCGGAACGCAATTCGCGGCGCAACGCAGCGAAAGAGCCTTGCGTCTCCCCATCAAGCGACTTAGCCTCCTGACAGCTGGTCTCTTTGGCCTCCTTGCCATTCAACTTTCCCTCGTCCTCGGAGTCAGACGACTCCGAGGCTAGAGCCCCGTCCTCCTCCTTAGCATCCTTGTTCCCTTGACGGACCCCTCTCGGGAGCTCCCTGACTGGGCCTGCTCAACTACTCTGCGTACTTCTGTAAGCTCTTGAGAGCTTTCCTCGCAACCACCCTCGCTCTTAGTGCCGCTACTTGGCATGTTACCCATTTTTTTTTAATATGTTACTCACCGCGTGAGGCCCAAGGAATCCGCCACTTACGCGTGAGCCTGAGAGGAGTCTACAAACCCTGTAGGTGCGCGCCACCCAGGGCCCAGGTTTATCCTCTACTCACCTGTCCTGCAGCACTGTGTTGGAGCGTTGTCCAGTACCACGTCTCGGGGGTGATCAGGTCCCCGTACGGGCCACCAGTTGTCGGTGTCGCTCCTGGCCGGCAGGAAGGACACACGACAAAGTCTGGCAGTGGACAACCTTTTCTTTTATTTTCACTCCGTACAGCCTGCCCTGGGATCGCTGCCAGCTGAAGCCTCCTCTGGTTCACTCTCCGCGACTCCTTCCGTGCTTCGCTCTGAAGCCTCTACCGGTCCGCTCTCCGCGGCTCCTTCCGTGCTTCGCCCTCTGGCGGGAGAGGCACTCACTTTTATAAGGTTACAGTGGCCAATCAGTTCAAAGCGCGCGATGCGGGCTGATTGGCTAACATTAGTTGTTGCTAGGCAGACTATCTTACAGAGCTGGTAGCACACTCGATGGGAGGGGTAATCTAGCTCAGGCTTTGCTCTTTCCTACAGGCCTCACGTGCACAGTGCATGGCGAACTATCACAGACGTGGCTCCCAACAAGGATAGGCAGTGAGTGGCAATGTAGGATGGAGAAAAGCACCACGGTATGGTGAGCATGGTGAGGTCAGGAAACATGCAGTGGCAATGTAGTATAGATTTCTGAAAAACATCACGGGGTGGTGCGCATTGTAAGGGTTTCTAACAGGCCATTCACTAGTAGGAGTGAGAAAAACATAACGGGGTGGTGCGAATCGGAGGGCCTGAATCAGGATAGGTAGTGGGTGGCAATGTAGGATGTAGAAAAACACCACGGGGTGGTCAGCATGGGGAGGTCAGGAAACATGCAGTGGCAATGTGTGATAGCTTTCTGAAAAACATCGCGGGTTGGTGCGCATTGTCAGGGTTTCTAACAAGCCATTCAACTAGGAGTGAAAAAAACGTCACGGGGTGGAGTGAATCAGAGGGCCTGAATTAGGATAGGCTGTGTGTGGCAATGTAGGGTGGAGAAAAGCACCACGGGTTTGTCAGCATGGGGAGGCAAGGAAACATGCAGTGGAAATGTAGAATATGTTTCTGATAAACATCACTGGGTGATGCGCATTGTAAGGGTTTCTGACAGGCCATTCACTAGTAGGAGTGAGAAAAACATCACGGGGTGGTGTGTATCGGAGGGCCTGAATTAGGATAGGCATTGAGTGGCAATGTAGGATGGAGAAAAGCACCAAGGGGTGGTCAGCATGGGGAGGTCAGGAAACATGCTTTGGCAATGTAGGATAGGTTTCTAAAAAGCATCGCCGTGTGGTGCGCATTGTAAGGGTTTCTAACAGGCCATTCACTAGTAATAGTGAGAAAAACATCAGGGGTGGTGCAAATCAGAGGGCCTGGATCAGGATAGGCAGTGAGTGGCAATGTAGGATGGAGAAAAGAACCACAGGGTGGTCAGCATGCGGAGGTGAGGAATCATGCAGTGGCCATGTAGGATAGGTTTCTGAAAAGAAAAGCGGTGGTGCTCATGGTCAGGGTTTCTAACAAGCCATGCACTAGTAGGAGTGAGAAAAACATCACGGGGTGGTGTGAATCGGAGGGCCTGAATTAGGATAGGCAGTGAGTGGCAATGTAGAATGGAGAAAAGCACAACAGGGTGGTCAGCATGGAGAGGTGAGGAATCATGCAGTGGCAATGTAGGATAGGTTTCTGAAAAGAAAAGCGGGGTGTTGCTCATGGTCAGGGTTTCTAACAGGCCATTCATTAGTAGGAGTGAGAAAAACATCACGGGGTGGTGTGAATCGGAGGGCCTAAATTAGGATAGGCAGTGAGAGGCAATGTACGATGGAGAAAAGCGCCCCAGGGTGGTCAGAATGGGGAGGTCAAGAAACATGCATTGGCATTGTAGGATAGGTTTCTGAAAAACATGGCCGTGTGGTGCGCATTGTAAGGGTTTCTAACAGGCCATAAACTAGTAATAGTGAGAAAAACATCAGGGGTGGTGCGAATCAGAGGGCCTGGATCAGGATAGGCAGTGAGTGGCAATGTAGGATGCAGAAAAACACCATGGGATGGTCAGCATGGGGAGGTCAGGAAACATGCAGTGGCAATGTGTGATAGCTTTCTGAAAAACATCGCAGGTTGGTGCGCTTTGTAAGGGTTTCTAACAGGCCATTCACTAGTAGAAGTAAGAAAAACATCACGGGGAGGTGTGAATCAGAGGGCCTGAATTAGGATAGGCAGTGAGTTGCAATGTAGGAGGGAGAAAAGCGCCACGGGGTGGTCAGGATCGGGATGTCATGAAACAAACAGTGGCAATGTAGGATAGGTTTCTGAAAAACATCGCCGTGTGGTGCGCATTGTCAGGGATTCTAACATGCCATTCAACTAGGAGTGAAAAAAACATCACGGGGTGGAGTGACTCAGACGGCCTGAATTAGGATAGGCTGTGTGTGGCAATGTAGGGTGGAGAAAAGCACCACGGGTTTGTCAGCATGGGGAGGCAAGGAAACATGCAGTGGAAATGTAGAATATATTTCTGATAAACATCACTGGGTGATGCGCATTGTAAGGGTTTCTAACAGGCCATTCACTAGTAGGAGTGAGAAAAACATCACGGGGTGGTGTGTATCGGAGGGCCTGAATTAGGATAGGCATTGAGTGGCAATGTAGGATGGAGAAAAGCACCAAGGGGTGGTCAGCATGGGGAGGTCAGGAAACATGCTTTGGCAATGTAGGATAGGTTTGGGAAAAACATCGCCGTGTGGTGCGCATTGTAAGGGTTTCTAACAGGCCTTTCACTAGTAATAGTGAGAAAAATATCACGGGGTGGTGTGAATCAGGGGGCCTGAATTAGGATAGGCAGTGAGTGGCAATGTAGGATGGAGAAAAGCACCAAGAGGTGGTCAGCTTTGGGATGTCTGTAAACATGTAGTGGAAATATAGGATAGGTTTCTGAAAAAAAAAAGCGGGGTGGTGTGCATGGTAAGGGTTTCTAACAGGCCATTCACTAGTAGAAGTGAGAAAAACATCATGGGGTGGTGTGGATCGGAGGGCCTGAATCAGGATAGGCAGTGAGTGGCAATGTAGGATGGAGAAAAGCACCACAGGATGGTCAGCATGGGGAGGTCAGGAAACGTACATTAGCAAAGTAGGATAGTTTTTTGGAAAACATCAAGGGGTGGTGCGCATTGTAAGGGTTTCTAACAGGCCATTCACTAGTAGGAGTGAGAAAAACATCACGGGGTGGTGTGAAACAGATGTTCTGAATTTGGATAGGCAGTGAGTGGCAACGTAGGAAGGAGAAAAGCACCACGGGGTGGTCAGCATGGGGAGGTCAGAAAACACGCATTGACAAAGTAGGATAGGTTTCTGAAAAACATCGCAGGGTGGTGCGCATTGTTAGGCTTTCTAACAGGCCATTCACTAGTAGGAGTGAGAAAAACATCACGGGGTGGTGTGAATCTTAGGACCTGAATCAGGATAGGCAGTGAGTGGCAATGTATGATGGAGAAAAGCACCATGGCATGGTTAGCATGGGGAGGTTAGCAAACATGCAGTGGCCATGTAGGATACGTTTCTGAAAAACATCGCGGGGTGGTGTGCATTGTAAGGGTTTAACAGGCCATTCAATGGTGGGAGTGAGAAATACATCACGGGGTGGTGTGAATTGGAGCGCCTGAATAACGATAGGCAGTGAGTGGCAATGTAGGATGGAAAAAAGCACCACTGCATGGTGAGCATGGGGAAGTCAGGAAACATGCATGGCAATGTGGGATAGCTTTCTGAAAAACATCGCGGGTTGGTGCGCATTGTAAGGGTTTCTAACAGGCCATTCACTAGTAGGAGTAAGAAAAACATCACGGGGTGGTTTGAATCAGAGGGCCTGAATTAGGATCGTCTGTGAGTTGCAATGTAGGAGGGAGAAATGCGCCACGGGGTGGTCAGGATCGTGATGTCATGAAACAAGCAGTGGCAATGTAGGATAGGTTTCTGAAAAACATGGCCGTGTGGTGCGCATTGTAAGGGTTTCTAACAGACCATTCACTAGTAATAGTGAGAAAAACATCAGGGGTTGTGCGAATCAGAGGGCCTGGATCAGGATAGGCAGTGAGTGGCAATGTAGGATGTAGAAAAACACCATGGGATGGTCAGCATGGGGAGGTCAGGAAACATGCAGTGGCAATGTGTTATAGCTTTCTGAAAAACATCGCGGGTTGGTGCGCATTGTAAGGGTTTCTAACAGGCCATTCACTAGTAGGAGTAAGAAAAACATCACGGGGTGGTGTGAATCAGAGGGCCTGAATTAGGATAGGCAGTGAGTTGCAATGTAGGAGGGAGAAAAGCGCCACGGGGTGGTCAGGATCGGGATGTCATGAAACAAGCAGTGGCAATGTGGGATAGGTTTCTGAAAAACATCGCCGTGTGGTGCGCATTGTCAGGGTTTCTAACAAGCCATTCAACTAGGAGTGAAAAAAACATCACGGGGTGGAGTGACTCAGAGGGCCTGAATTATGATAGGCTGTGTGTGGCAATGTAGGGTGGAGAAAAGCACCACGGGTTTGTCAGCATGGGGAGGCAAGGAAACATGCAGTGGAAATGTAGAATATGTTTCTGATAAACATCATGGGTGATGCACATTGTAAGGGTTTCTAACAGGCCATTCACTAGTAGGAGTAAGAAAAACATCACGGGGTGGTGTGAATCAGAGGGCCTGAATTAGGATAGGCAGTGAGTTGCAATGTAGGAGGGAGAAAAGCGCCACGGGGTGGTCAGGATCGTGATGTCATGAAACAAGCAGTGGCCATGTAGCATAGGTTTCTGAAAAACATCGCCGTGTGGTGCTCATTGTAAGGGTTTCTAACAGGCCATTCACTAGTAATAGTGAGAAAAACATCAGGGGTTGTGCGAATCAGAGGGCCTGGATCAGGATAGGCAGTGAGTGGCAATGTAGGATGTAGAAAAACACCATGGGATGGTCAGCATGGGGAGGTCAGGAAACATGCAGTGGCAATGTGTGATAGCTTTCTGAAAAGCATCGCAGTGTGGTGCGCATTGTCAGGGTTTCTAACAAGCCATTCAACTAGGAGTGAAAAAAAACATCACGGGGTGGAGTGACTCAGAGGGCCTGAATTAGGATAGGCTGTGTGTTGCAATGTAGGGTGGAGAAAAGCACCACGGGTTTGTCAGCATGGGGAGGCAAGGAAACATGCATTGGAAATGTAGAATATGATTCTGATAAACATCACTGGGTGATGCGCATTGTAAGGGTTTCTAACAGGCCATTCACTAGTAGGAGTGAGAAAAACATCACGGGGTGGTGGGTATCGGAGGGCCTGAATAAGGATAGGCATTGAGTGGCAATGTAGGATGGAGAAAAGCACCAAGGGGTGGTCAGCATGGGGAGGTCAGGAAACATGCATTGTCAATGTACGATAGGTTTCTGAAAAACATCGCCGTGTGGTGCGCATTGTAAGGGTTTCTAACAGGCCATTGACTAGTAATAGTGAGAAAAACATCACGGGTGGTGCGAATCAGAGGGCCTGAATCAGGATAGGCAGTGAGTGGCAATGCAGGATGTAGAAAAACACCATGGGATGGTCAGCATGGGGAGGTCAGGAAACATGCAGTCGCAATGTGTGATAGCTTTCTGCAAAACATCGCGGGTTGGTGCGCATTGTAAGGGTTTCTAACAGGCCATTCACTAGTAGGAGTAGGAAAAACATCACGGGGTGGTGTGAATCAGAGGGCCTGAATTAAGATAGGCAGTGAGTTGCAATGTAGGAGGGAGAAAAGCGCCACGGGGTGGTCAGGATCGGGATGTCATGAAACAAGCAGTTGCAATGTAGGATAGGTTTCTGAAAAACATCGCCGTGTGGTGCGCATTGTCAGGGTTTCTAACATGCCATTCAACTAGGAGTGAAAAAAACATCTCGGGGTGGAGTGACTCAGAGGGCCTGAATTATGATAGGCTGTGTGTGGCAATGTAGGGTGGAGAAAAGCACCACGGGTTTGTCAGCATGGGGAGGCAAGGAAACATGCAGTGGAAATGTAGAATATGTTTCTGATAAACATCACTGGGTGGTGCGCATTGTACGGGTTTAACAGGCCATTCAATGGTAGGAGTGAGAAAAACAACACGGGGTGGTGTGAATCGGAGGACCTGAATCAGGATAGGCAGTGAGTGGCAATGTAGGATGGAGAAAAGCACCATGGCATGGTTAGCATGGGGAGGTTAGGAAACATGCAGTGGTCATGTAGGATACGTTTCTGAAAAACATCGCGGAGTGGTGCGCATTGTAATGGTTTAACAGGCCATTCAATGGTAGGAGTGAGAAATACATCACGGGGTGGTGTGAATTGGAACGCCTGAATAAGGATAGGCCGTGAGTGGCAATGTAGGATGGAAAAAAGCACCACGGCATGGTGAGCATGTGGAAATCAGGAAACATGCAGTGGCAATGTGGGATAGCTTTCTGAAAAACATCGCGGGTTGGTGCGCATTGTAAGGATTTCTAACAGGCCATTCACTAGTAGGAGTATGAAAACCATCACGGGGTGGTGTGAATCAGAGGGCCTGAATTAGGATAGGCAGTGAGTTGCAATGTAGGAGGGAGAAAAACGCCACAGGGTGGTCAGGATCGTGATGTCATGAAACAAGCAGTGGCAATGTAGGATAGGTTTCTGAAAAACATCGCCGTGTGGTGTGCATTGTAAGGGTTTCTAACAGGCCATTCACTAGTAATAGTGAGAAAAACATCAAGGGGTGGTGTGAATCAGAGGGCCTGAATTAGGATAGGCAGTGAATGGCAATGTAGGAGGGAGAAAAGCGCCACGGGGTGGTCAGGATCGGGATGTCATGAAACAAGCAGAGGCAATGTAGGATAGATTTCTGAAAAACATCACCGTGTGGTGCGCAATGTCAGGGTTTCTAACAAGCCATTCAACTAGGAGTGAAAAAAAACATCACGGGGTGGAGTGACTCAGAGGGCCTGAATTAGGATAGGCTGTGTGTTGCAATGTAGGGTGGAGAAAAGCACCACGGGTTTGTCAGCATGGGGAGGCAAGGAAACATGCATTGGAAATGTAGAATATGATTCTGATAAACATCACTGGGTGATGCGCATTGTAAGGGTTTCTAACAGGCCATTCACTAGTAGGAGTGAGAAAAACATCACGGGGTGGTGGGTATCGGAGGGCCTGAATAAGGATAGGCATTGAGTGGCAATGTAGGATGGAGAAAAGCACCAATGGGTGGTCAGCATGGGGAGGTCAGGAAACATGCATTGTCAATGTACGATAGGTTTCTGAAAAACATCGCCGTGTGGTGCGCATTGTAAGGGTTTCTAACAGGCCATTGACTAGTAATAGTGAGAAAAACATCACGGGTGGTGCGAATCAGAGGGCCTGAATCAGGATAGGCAGTGAGTGGCAATGCAGGATGTAGAAAAACACCATGGGATGGTCAGCATGGGGAGGTCAGGAAACATGCAGTCGCAATGTGTGATAGCTTTCTGCAAAACATCGCCGGTTGGTGCGCATTGTAAGGGTTTTTAACAGGCCATTCACTAGTAGGAGTAGGAAAAACATCACGGGGTGGTGTGAATCAGAGGGCTTGAATTAAGATAGGCAGTGAGTTGCAATGTAGGAGGGAGAAAAGCGCCACGGGGTGGTCAGGATCGGGATGTCATGAAACAAGCAGTTGCAATGTAGGATAGGTTTCTGAAAAACATCGCCGTGTGGTGCGCATTGTCAGGGTTTCTAACATGCCATTCAACTAGGAGTGAAAAAAACATCTCGGGGTGGAGTGACTAAGAGGGCCTGAATTATGATAGGCTGTGTGTGGCAATGTAGGGTGGAGAAAAGCACCACGGGTTTGTCAGCATGGGGAGGCAAGGAAACATGCAGTGGAAATGTAGAATATGTTTCTGATAAACATCACTGGGTGGTGCGCATTGTACGGGTTTAACAGGCCATTCAATGGTAGGAGTGAGAAAAACAACACGGGGTGGTGTGAATCGGAGGACCTGAATCAGGATAGGCAGTGAGTGGCAATGTAGGATGGAGTAAAGCACCATGGCATGGTTAGCATGGGGAGGTTAGGAAACATGCAGTGGTCATGTAGGATACGTTTCTGAAAAACATCGCGGGGTGGTGCGCATTGTAATGGTTTAACAGGCCATTCAATGGTAGGAGTGAGAAATACATCACGGGGTGGTGTGAATTGGAACGCCTGAATAAGGATAGGCCGTGAGTGGCAATGTAGGATGGAAAAAAGCACCACGGCATGGTGAGCATGTGGAAATCAGGAAACATGCAGTGGCAATGTGGGATAGCTTTCTGAAAAACATCGCGGGTTGGTGCGCATTGTAAGGATTTCTAACAGGCCATTCACTAGTAGGAGTAAGAAAACCATCACGGGGTGGTGTGAATCAGAGGGCCTGAATTAGGATAGGCAGTGAGTTGCAATGTAGGAGGGAGAAAAACGCCACAGGGTGGTCAGGATCGTGATGTCATGAAACAAGCAGTGGCAATGTAGGATAGGTTTCTGAAAAACATCGCCGTGTGGTGTGCATTGTAAGGGTTTCTAACAGGCCATTCACTAGTAATAGTGAGAAAAACATCAAGGGGTGGTGTGAATCAGAGGGCCTGAATTAGGATAGGCAGTGAATTGCAATGTAGGAGGGAGAAAAGCGCCACGGGGTGGTCAGGATCGGGATGTCATGAAACAAGCAGAGGCAATGTAGGATAGATTTCTGAAAAACATCACCGTGTGGTGCGCAATGTCAGGGTTTCTAACAAGCCATTCAACTAGGAGTGAAAAAAAACATCACGGGGTGGAGTGACTCAGAGGGCCTGAATTAGGATAGGCTGTGTTTGGCAATGTAGGGTGGAGAAAAGCACCACGGGTTTGTCAGCATGGGGAGGCAAGGAAACATGCAGTGGATATGTAGAATATGTTTCTGATAAACATCACTGGGTGATGCGCATTGTAAGGGTTTCTAACAGGCCATTCACTAGTAGGAGTGAGAAAAACATCACGGGGTGGTGTGTATCGGAGGGCCTGAATTAGGATAGGCATTGAGTGGCAATGTAGGATGGAAAAAGCACCAAGGGGTGGTCAGCATTGGGAGGTCAGGAAACATGCACTGGCAAGGTAGGATAGGTTTCTGAAAAACATCGCCGTGTGGTGCGCATTGTAAGGGTTTCTAACAGGCCATTGACTAGTAATAGTGAGAAAAACATCACGGGGTGGTGTGAATCAGGGGGCCTGAATTAGGATAGGCAGTGAGTGGCAATGTAGGATGGAGAAAAGCACCACGAGGTGGTCAGCTTTGGGAGGTCTGTAAACATGTAGTGGAAATGTAGGACAGGTTGCTGAAAAAAAAAGCGGGGTGGTGTGCATTGTAAGGGTTTCTAACAGGCCATTCACTAGTAGAAGTGAGAAAAACATCATGGGGTGGTGTGAATCGGAGGGCCTGAATCAGGATAGGCAGTGAGTGGCAATGTAGGATGGAAAAAAGCACCATAGGGTGGTCAGCATGGGGAGGTCAGGAAACGTACATTAGCAAAGTAGGATAGTTTTTTGGAAAACATCACGGGGTGGTGCGCATTGTAAGGGTTTCTAACAGGCCATTCACTAGTAGGAGTGAGAAAAACATCACGGGGTGGTGTGAATCAGAGGGCCTGAATTAGGATAGGCAGTGAGTTGCAATGTAGGAGGGAGAAAAACGCCACAGGGTGGTCAGGATCGTGATGTCATGAAACAAGCAGTGGCAATGTAGGATAGGTTTCTGAAAAACATCGCCGTGTGGTGTGCATTGTAAGGGTTTCTAACAGGCCATTCACTAGTAATAGTGAGAAAAACATCACGGGTGGTGCGAATCAGAGGGCCTGAATCAGGATAGGCAGTGAGTGGCAATGCAGGATGTAGAAAAACACCATGGGATGGTCACCACTGACACCAAGGGACAGATCAACCAGACAGAAAATGAGCAAAGAAATAACAGAACTGAATCACACCTGTGAACAAATGGGTTTGATAGACATATACAGAATGTTCCACCCAACAACATCAGAATACACATTCTTCTCAGCAGTACATGGATCATTTTCTAAAATAGACCATATATTAGCTCACAGAACATATTTAAGCAAATGCAAAAGAGTTGAAATCATCCCTTGCATATTATCGGATCATAGCGCTCTGAAATTAGAAATTAATAACAAAGGATACTGCAAAAATCCCGCAAACACATGGAAACTAAATAACACACTCTTGAGTAATCAGTGGGTCACAGAAGAAATTAAAGAAGAAATTAAACAATACCTAAAAGAAAATGAAAATGCAGATACAACTTCCCGGAATCTGTGGGATGCAATGAAAGCCGTTCTGAGAGGAAAATTTATTGCACTGAGTTCCTAAATCAGGAAAACAGAACGAATACAAGTAAATAACTTGATGCTACACCTCAAACAGCTAGAAAAAGAAGAGCAAGTCAAGCCCAAAGCCAAAAGAAGAGAGGAAATTATAAGAATCAGAGCAGAAATCAATGCAATAGAGACTAAGAAAACAATCCAAAGAATCAACGAATCAAAGAGTTGGTTCTTTGAAAGAATAAATAAAATCGATAAGCCCCTAGCCAACCTTATTAAAAAAAGGAAAGAAAAAGCTCAAATTCATGCAATAAGAAATGAAAAAGGAGAAATCACTACAGACCCAATAGAAATACAGAGGATCATCAACACCTATTTCGAAAACCTCTACTCTCAAAAGTTTGATAACACAGAAGAAATAGACAGATTCTTAGAAGCATATGAAGTACCAAAGCTAGATCAAGAGGATATAAAACTGTTGAATAACCCAATCTCTGCTAATGAAATTGAGAATGTAATTGGGTCCTTGCCCACCAAGAAGAGCCCAGGCCCAGATGGATTCACTGCAGAATTCTACAAGAAATATAAAGAAGACCTAATGCCGACACTCCTCAAACTATTCAATGAAATTGAAAGGGAAGCAATCCTTCCTAAGTCATTCCTGGAAGCAAATATTACTCTAGTACCAAAACCTGAGAAAGACCCAACTATAAAAGAGAACTATAGACCGATCTCCCTAATGAACACAGATGCAAAAATCCTCAATAAAATATTGGCAAATAGGATCCAGCAAATCATCAAGAAGATTATACACCATGACCAGGTGGGATTCATCCCAGGAATGCAAGGATGGTTCAACATACGCAAATCAATAAATGTAATCCACCATATCAATAAAGCCAAAAATAAGAATCACATGATCATCTCTATAGATGCAGAAAAAGCCTTCGATAAGGTCCAACACTTATTCATGATAAGAACTTTACAGAAAATTGGAATAAATGGTCTTTACCTCAATATAATAAAGGCCATTTATGACAAACCAACAGCCAGCATCATACTAAATGGCCAAAAATTGAAAGCCTTTACTTTAAAATCGGGTACAAGACAAGGATGTCCTTTATCACCACTCCTATTTAATATAGTACTGGAAGTACTAGCCAGAGCAATTAGGCAAGAAAGAGAAATAAAAGGGGTAAAGATAGGAAAAGAAGAAGTTAAATTATCATTGTTTGCAGATGACATGATACTCTACATAGAAGACCCCCTAAACTCCATTGAAATACTCTTAGATACAATAAATAAATTCAGTAATGTGGCTGGATACAAAATCAATACTCAGAAATCAATAGCATTCCTATACACGAACAACAAAATTACAGAGAGGGAAATAAGAGAAACTGGACTATTCACATTAGCAAGCAAAAAAATGAAATATTTAGGAATTACTCTTACGAAAGAAGTGAAAGACTTATACAGTGAAAATTATAATACACTGAAAAAGGAAATTGAAGATGATCTCAGAAAATGGAAAGACATCCCTTGCTCATGGATAGGAAGAACAAACATTGTGAAAATGGCCATTCTCCCAAAACTGTTATACAGATTCAATGCAATCCCAATAGAAATACCATCAACATACCTTATAGATCTAGAGAAATCACTCCTAAATTTCATCTGGAACCAGAAGAGACCTAGAATCGCAAAGGCAATTCTAAGCAGCAAAGACAAAGCAGGAGGCATCACAATCCCTGACTTGAAGTTATACTACAAAGCAACAGTAGTAAAATCAACATGGTATTGGAATCAAAACAGAGCTGAAGATCAGTGGAATAGATTAGAAGATACAACCACAACTACGAACACACTCAACCACCTTATTTTTGATAAAGGAGCCAAGCAGGTTCACTGGAAGAACGACAGTCTCTTTAATAAATGGTGCTGGAAAAACTGGCTCTCCATTTGCCGAAAACTAAAGCTAGACCCATGTCTATCACCATGTACTAAATTAAAATGTAAATGGGTCAAAGATCTGAATATTAAAACAGAAACACTAAATCTATTGGAAGACAAAATAGGTAGAAACCTTGGAGACATAGGAGTAGGTAAAGAATTCATGAACAGGACTCAAACCGCACGGGAAATACTTCCCAGAATCAATAACTGGGACCACTTCTTATTAAAAAGTTTCTGCATGTCAAAAGAAATCTCCAGCATAGTGAAAAGAAAACCCACAAACTGGGAAAAGATTTTAGTGAACTCTCTCTCAGACAACGGCCTCTTGTCTAAAACATACAAAGAATTAAAGAAACTCAGACCTCCGAAATTCAAAGATCCAATCCAAAAATGGGCATCTGAGATGAATATGCAATTCTCAGATGAAGAAATGCAAATGGCAAATAAATACATGAAAAAATGCTCATCATCATTGGTCATTAGAGAAATGCAAATTAAAACCACACTGAGATACCATCTCACTCCTGAAAGAATGGCCAGGATCAAGAAAACCGACAACAAATGCTGGAGAGGCTGTGGGGAAAAAGGAACTCTCCTGCACTGCTGGTGGGAGTGTAGACTGGTACAGCCTTTGTGGAGATCTGTCTGGAGATTTCTCAAAAAGTTGGGACTGGAAATCCCATTTATTCCAGCTATTCCACTTCTAGGCATATTCCCAGAAGAACTGAAAGCATCATACCACAGTGATATATGTGCACCTATGTTTATAGCAGCACAATTTGTAATCGCCAGATCTTGGAAACAACCCAAGTGCCCATCAACTGAGGAATGGATAAAAAAGTTGTGGTATTTCTATACAATGGAGTATTATTCAGCTATAAAGAAGGATCACATTGAGATATTTATCAATAAATGGGCACAGCTTGAGACCATACTCATAAGTGAAATAAATCAATCTCGCATGTGTGAATACCGAATAGTTTCCCTAATGTAAGTAATGATTCAAATATATAAAAATATGTGGTAATCATGATTCCCCATTAGGTGGACTTGAAGCCTTATAAAGTTTTCACTCATTAATTAGAAAGGCTTTATTCTGGGCTTCTTGATATGAAAATATTTGAAGCTAGAGTATATGAAGTTTTACCCAAATATTTCAAGGAAAAAGACACTATGGTAACTACTATTAAGTCAGGTTATAAGGTGGTGAAGTTCTAGGTTATTGAAACAGTCATGCTGTGACCTCTATTGTTATATTGTTATGTCCTGTTTTATCTCAATCTCCCCCTTATTGTTTCAAAAAAATTATTTAGTCATTTCTTATGTTTGTCTTAATTAAAGAAAAAATTCAAAAAAATTAGGATATATAAATAGTAACTCTTTTCGATTTCCTATTAACTTGTTTTGAAGTCCTGTAGTACTCCCACGATCTTGTTCTGACTGATTAGACTCTGTTCCATTCTATATGATAGTATCAAGTTTGAAGACATAGGCAACTACTTTGAAGACAATAAGATTCACTAAGATACCCATTCTGGTTTGACTATTGTCTTCTTTGGAAGTCCTGTAATGTTTACAATGCCTAAGTTTTATTGGTCTTGTTCTCTACTGTTTTGTCCAACTTTATAATATCTAATAAGATAGACAATTCTTTTTAAGGAAACAAGGGACAACGTTGATAACCATTGTTGATAAACTTGTACTCTGTTCTACACCATGTGCTACGTCTATCCTTGGTATTGACTGACAGCTTTGTTTTGCCATATTTGACTGTATTCTCCCCCCCCCAAAGAAAGTAATAAGCACTAAGGAGTAATAAAATCCAAGATGTGTAAATTTTGTTGTAAAAAAGAGAGGGAAAAAAAAAAAAAAGAAAAGGAGCTCTAACGGATATAACAGCAAGTGTGTTTGGGGGTGTTAAATAGCTGACTTTATCAATGTTTTTGGAACATTGAACACAGCTGTTTGCAGTCTCCCTGTTTGAATGTCCACCTTGTGTTCTTTGATACTGTGATTTGAGGAACTATTTTCAAGAAAATAGTGTGTAATCTACTAGCAGGTAATTTCTTACTGTTATGGTTTTTTGTTTTGTTTTGTTTTGTAGTTCTGTATTGCATGTACCCTTACGCCGCTTTGGTTTGTTTTGTGTTTTTCTCTTTTTCCTCTTAAATAAATAAAAAAAAAAAAAAAAAAAAAAAGGATAGGCAGTGACTGGCAATGTAGGATGGAGAAATGCACCACGAGGTGGTCAGCTTTGGGAGGTCTGTAAACATGTAGTGGAAATGTAGGACAGGTTTCTGAAAAAAAAAGCGGGGTGGTGTGCATTGTAAGGGTTTCTAACAGGCCATTCACTAGTAGAAGTGAGAAAAACATCATGGAGTGGTGTGAATCGGAGGGCCTGAATCAGGATAGGCAGTGAGTGGCAATGTAGGATGGAGAAAAGCACCATAGGGTGGTCAGCATGGGGAGGTCAGGAAACGTACATTAGCAAAGTAGGATAGTTTTTTGGAAAACATCACGGGGTGGTGCGCATTGTAAGGGTTTCTAACAGGCCATTCACTAGTAGGAGTGAGAAAAACATCACGGGGTGGTGTGAATCAGATGTTCTGAATTTGGATAGGCAGTGAGTGGCAACGTAGGAAGGAGAAAAGCACCACGGGATGGTCAGCATGGGGAGGTCAGAAAACACGCATTGACAATGTAGGATAGGTTTCTGAAAAACATCGCAGGGTGGTGCGCATTGTTAGGCTTTCTAACAGGCCATTCACTAGTAGGAGTGAGAAAAACATCACGGGGTGGTGTGAATCGCAGGACCTTAATCAGGATAGGCAGTGAGTGGCAATGTAGGATGGAGAAAAGCACCACGGCATGGTGAGCATGGGGAAGTCAGGAAACATGCAGTGGCAATGTGGGATAGCTTTCTGAAAAACATCGCGGGTTGGTGCGCATTGCAAGGGTTTCTAACAGGCCATTCACTAGTAGGAAAAAAAAAACATCACGGGGTGGTGTGAATCAGAGGGCCTGAATTAGGATAGGCAGTGGGTTGCAATGTAGGAGGGAGAAAAGCGCCACGGGGTGGTCAGGATCGGGATGTCATGAAACAAGCACTGGCAATGTAGGATAGGTTTCTGAAAAACATCGTCGTGTGGTGCGCATTGTAAGGGTTTCTAACAATCCATTCGCTAGTAATAGTGAGAAAAACATCACGGGTGGTGCGAATCAGAGGGCCTGAATCAGGATAGGCATTGAATGGCAATGCAGGATGTAGAAAAACACCATGGGATGGTCAGCATGGGGAGGTCAGGAAACATGCAGTGGCAATGTGTGATAGCTTTCTGAAAAACATCGCGGTTTGGTGCGCATTGTAACGGTTTCTAACAGGCCATTCACTAGTAGGAGTAAGAAAAACATCACGGGGTGGTGTGAATCGTGGGGCTTGAATCAGGATAGGCAGTGAGTGGCAATGTAGGATGAAGAAAAGCACCACGAGGTGGTCAGCTTTGGGAGGTCTGTAAACATGTAGTTTAAATGTAGGATAGGTTTCTGAAAAAAAAAAGCGGGGTGGTGCGCATTGTAAGGGTTTCTAAAAGGCCATTCACTAGTAGCAGTTTGAAAAACAACGCCGGTGGTTTGAATCGGAGGGCCTGAATCAGGATAGACCATGAGTGGCAATGTAGGATGGAGGAAAGCACCATGGCATGGTGAGCATGGGAAGGTCAGAAAACATGCAGTGGCAATGTAGGATACGTTTCTGAAAACCATAGCGGGATGTTGCACATTGTAAGGGCTTCTAACGGGCCATTCACTAGTAGGAGTGAGAAATGAATCCTGGGGTGGTGTGAATTGGAAAGCCTGAATCAGGATAGGCAGTGAGTGGCAATGTAGGATGGAGAAAATCACCACGGCATGATGAGCATGGGGAGGTCAGGAAACATGCAATGGCAATGTAGGATAGTTTTTCTGAAAAACATCGTGGGGTGGTACGCATTTTATGAGTTTGCAGCAGGCCATTCACTAGTAGGATTGAGAAAAACATCACGGGGTGGTGTGAATCATAGGGCCTGAATTAAAATAGGCAGTGAGTGTCAATGAAGAATGGAGAAAAGCACCACGGGTTGGTCAACATGGGGAGGTCAGGAAACATTCAGTGGCAATGTAGGATAGGTTTCTGAAAAACATCGTGGGTTGGTGTGCATTGTAAGGCTTTCTAACAAACCATTCAGAAGTAGGAGTGAAAAAAATGTCACGGGGTGGTGTGAATCGTAGGGCCTGAATTAGGATAGGCATTGAGTTTCAATGTAGGATTGTGAAAAGCACCACAGGGTGGTCAGCATGGGGAGGTCAGGAAACATGCAGTGGCAATGTAGGATAGGTTTCTGAAAAACATCGCGGGGTGGTGCGCATTGTAAGGGTTTCTAAGAGGCCATTCACCAGTAGGAGTGAGAAATACATCACGGGGTGGTGTGATTTGGAAGGCCTGAATGAGGACAGGCAGTGAGTGGCAATGTAGGATGTAGAAAAACACCACGGGGTGGTCAGTATGGGGAGGTCAGGAAACATGCAGTGGCAATGTGTGATAGCTTTCTGAAAATCATCGCGGGTTGGTGCGCATTGTCAGGGTTTCTAACAAGCCATTCAACTAGGAGTGAAAAAAACATCACGGGGTGGTGTGAATCAGAGGGCCTGAAATGGGATAGGCTTTGTGTGGCACTGTAGGATGGAGAAAAGCACCACGGGTTTGTCAGCATGGGGAGGTAAGGAAACATGCAGTGGAAATGTAGAATATGTTTCTGATAAACATCACGGGGTGGTGCACATTGTAGGGTTTCTAACAGGCCATTCACTAGTAGGAGTGAGAACAACATCAAGGGGTGGTGTGAAGTGGAGGTCCTGAATTAGGATAGGCATTGATTGGGAATGAAGGATGGAGAAAAGCACCACAGAGTGGTCAGCATGGGGAGGTGAGGAATCATGCAGTGGCAATGTAGGATAGGTTGCTGAAAAGAAAATCGGTGGTGCACATGGTCAGGGTTTCTAACAGGCCATTCACTAGTAATAGTGAGAAAAACATCACGGGGTGGTGTGAATCAGGGGGCCTGAATCAGAATAGGCAGTGAGTGGCAACATAGGAAGGAGAAAAGTACCACGGGGTGGTCAGCATGTGGATGTCAGAAAACATACATTGACAATGAAGGATAGGTTTCTGAAAAACATCGCCAGGTGGTGCGCATTGTTAGGCATTCTAACAGGCCATTCACTAGTAGAAATGAGAAAAACATCACGGGGTGGTGTGAATTGGAAGGCCTGAATCAAGATAGACAGTGAGTGGCAATGTAGGATGGAGAAAAGCACCACGGGGTTGTCAGCATGATGAGGTCAGGAAACATGCAGTGGAAATGTAGGATACGTTCATGAAAAAGATCAAGGGTGATGCGCATTGTAAGGGTTTCTAACTGGCCATTCACTAGTAGAAGTGAGAAAAACATCACTGGGTGGTGTGAATTCGAAGGCCTGAATCAAGATAGACAGTGAGTGGCAATGTAGGATGGAGAAAAGCACCATGGGTTGGTGAGCATGGGGAGGTCAGGAAACATGCAATGGCAATGTAGGATAGTTTCTCTGAAAAACATAGCGGGGTGTTACGAATTGTAAGGGTTTGCAGTAGGACATTCACTAGTAGGATTGAGAAAAACATCACGGAGTGGTGTGAATCGGAGGGCCTGAATTAGGATAGGCAGTGAGTGGCAATGAAGAATGGAGAAAAGCACCACGAGGTGCTCAACATGGGGAGGTCAGGAAACATGCAGTGGCAATGTAGCATAGGTTTCTGAAAAACGTCGTGGGTTAGTGCGCATTGTAAGGCTTTCTAACAAGCCATTCAGAAGTAGGAGTGAAAAAAACGTCACGGAGTGGTGTGAATCGGAGGGCCTGAATTAGGATAGGCATTGAGTTTCAATGTAGGATTGTGAAAAGCACCACAGGGTGGTCAGCATGGGGAGGCCAGGAAACATGCTGTGGCAATGTAGGGTAGGTTTCTGAAAAACATCGCCGTGTGGTGCGCATTGTAAGGGTTTCTAACAGGCCATTCACTAGTAATAGTGAGAAAAACATCACGGGGTGGTGTGAATCGGGGGGCCTGAATTAGGATAGGCATGGAATTTCAATGTAGGATTGTGAAAAGCACCACAGGGTGGTCAGCATTGGGAGGTCAGGAAACATGCAGTGGCAATGTAGGATACGTTTCTGAAAAACATCGCGGGGTGGTGCGCATTGTAAGGGTTTAACATGCCATTCACTAGTAGGAGTGAGAAATACATCACGGGGTGGTGTGAATTGGAAGGCCTGAATCAGGATAGGCAGTGAGTGGCAATGTATGATGGAGAAAAGCACCACGGCATGCTGAGCATGGGGAGGTAAGGAAACATGCAGTGGCAATGTGGGATAGCTTTCTGAAAAACAACGTGGGTTGGTGCACATTGTAAGGGTTTCTAACAGGCCATTCACTAGTAGGAGTGAGAAAAACATCACGGGGTGGTGTGAAGCAGATTGCCTGAATTAGGATAGGAAGTGAGTTGCAATGTAGGAGGGAAAAAAGCACCACGGGGTGTTCAGATCGGCCTGTCATGAAACAAGCAGTGGCAATGTAGGATAGGTTTCTGAAAAACATCGTGGGGTGGTGTGCATTGTAAGGATTTCTAATAAGCCATTCACAACTAGGAGTGAAAAAAAGTCACGGAGTGGTGTGAATCAGAGGGTCTGAATTAGGATAGGCTGTGAGTCGCAATGTAGGATGGAGAAAAGCACCACGGGTTTGTCAGGATGGGGAGGCAAAGAAATATGCAGTGGCAATGTAGAATAGGTTTCTGATAAACATCTCTGCGTGGTGCGCATTGTAAGGGTTTCAAACAGGCCATTCACTAGCAGGAGTGAGAACAAGATCACGGGGTGGTGTGAATCGGAGGGCCTGAATTAGGATAGGCATTGAGTGGCAATGTATGATGGAGAAAAGCACCACAGAGTGGTCAGCATGGGGAGGTCAGGAAACATGCATTGGCAATGTAGGATAGGTTTCTGAAAAAAAAACAGGGTGGTGCGCATTGTAAGGGTTTCTAACATGCCATTCACTACTAGGAGTGAGAAAAACATCACGGCGTGGTGTGAATTGGAGGGCCTGAAGCAGGATAGGCAGTGAGTGGCAATGTAGGATGGAGATAAGCACCACGCGGTATTCATCATGGGGAGGTCAGGAAACATGCATTGGCAATGTAAGATAGGTTTCTGAAAAACATCGCTGGGTGGTGCGCATTGTAACGGTTTCTAAAAGGCAATTCACTAGGAGGAGTGAGAAAAACATCACGGGGTGGTGTGAATAGGGTGTCCTGAATCAGGATAGGCAGTGAGTGGCAATGCAGGTTGGAGAAAAGCACCACAGGGTGGTCAGGATGGGGAGGTCAGGAAACATGCAGTCGCAATGTAGTATAGGTTTCTGAAAAACATCGTGGGGTGGGGCGCATTTTAAGGGTTTCTAACAGGCCATTCCCTAGTAGGAGTGAGAAAAACATCACGGGGTGGAGTGAATGGGATGGCCTGAATTATGATAGGGAGCCATTGGCAATGTATGATGGAGAAAAGCACCACGGGGTGGTCAGGATCCGGAGGTCATGAAACATGCAGTGGCAATGTACGATAGGTTTCTGAAAAAAAAACAGGGTGGTGCGCATTGTAACGGTTTCTAACAGGCCATTCACTAGTGGGAGTGAGAAAAATATCACGGGGTGGTGTGAATCGGAGGGCCTGAATTAGGATAGGCATTTAGTGGCAATGTAGGATGGAGAAAAGCACCACGGGGTGGTCATCAATTGGAGGTCAGGAAACATGCAGTGGCAATGTAAGATAGCTTTCTGAAAAACATCGCGTTGTGGTGCGCATTATAAGGGTTTCTAACAGGCCATTCACTAGTAGGATTGAGAAAAATATAACGGGGTGGTGTGAATCAGAGGGCCTGAATCAGGTTCGGCAGTGAGTGGCAATGTAGGATGGAGAAAAGCACCACGGTGTGGTCATCATGTGGAGGTCAGGAAACATGCATTGGCAATGTAGGTTACATTTCTGAAAAACATCCTCGGGTGGTGCACATTGTAAGGGTTTCTAACAGGCCATTCACTAGTACGAGTGAGAAAAACAACACGGGGTGGTGTGAATAGGGGGGCGTGAATCAGGATAGGCATTGTGAGTGGCAATGTAGGATGGAGAAAAGCACCATGGGGTGGTCAGCATGGTGAGGTCAGGAAACATGCAGTAGAAATGTAGGATAGATTTCTGAAAAACATCGTGGGGTTGTGCACATAGTAAGGGTTTCTAAAAGACCATTCACTAGTAGTTTTTGGAAAAACAGCCCCGGGTGGTTTGAATCGGACGGCCTGAATCAGGATAGGCAGTGAGTTGCAATGTAGGATGGAGGAAAGCACCACGGCATGGTGAGCCTGGGAAGGTCAGGAAACATGCAGTGGCAATGTAGGATACGTTTCTGAAAAAGATCGCTGGGTGGTGCACATTGTAAGGGTTTCTAACAGTCCATTCACTAGTACGAGTGAGAAATACATCATGGGGTGGTGTGAATTGGAAGGCCTGAATCAGGATAGGCAGTGAGTGGCAATGTAGAATGGAGAAAAGCACCACAGCATGGTGAGCATGGGGAGGTCAGGAAACATGTACTGGCAATGTAGTATAGGTTTCTGAAAAACATCGCGGGGTTGGGCGTATTGTAAGGGTTTCTAAGAGGCCATTCACTAGTAGGAGTGAGAAAAACATAACGGGGTGGTGAGAATCGGAAGGCCTGAGTCAGGAAAGGCAGTGAGTGGCAATGTAGGATGTAGAAAAACACCACGGGGTGTTCAGCATGGGGAGGTCAGGAAACATGCAGTGGCAATTTGGGATAGCTTTCTGAAATACATCACGGGTTGGTGCACATTGTAAGGGTTTCTAACAGGCCATTAGCTAGTAGGAGTGAGAAAAACATCACGGGGTTGTGTGTATCGGAGGGCCTGAATTATAATAGGTAGTGTGTGGCAATGTAGGATGGAGAAAAGCACGACAGGGTGGTCAGGATCGGGAGGTCAGGAAACATGCAGTGGCAATGTAGGATAGGTTTCTGAAAAACATCGCAGGGTGGTGCGCATTGTAACGGTTTCTAACAGGCCATTCACTAGTAGAAGTGAGTAAAACATCACGGGGTGGTGTGAATTGGAGGGCCTGAATCAGGATAGGAAGTGAGTGGCAAGGTAGGATGGAGAAAAGCACCACAGGGTGGTCATCATGGGGAGGACATGAAACATTCAGTGGCAATGTAGGAGAGGTTTCTGAAAAACTTCGTGGGGTGGTGCGCATTGTCAGGGTTTCTAACAGGCCATTCAATAGTAGGAGTGAGAAAAACATCACGGGGTTTGTGAATCAGAGGCCCTCAATCAGGATAGCAGTGATTGGCAAAGTAGGATGGAGAAAAGCACCACGGTGTTCTCAGCATGGGGACTTCAGGAAACATGCTTTGCCAATATAGGATAGGTTTCTGAAAAAGATTGCGGGGTGTTGTGCATTGTAAGGTTTCTAACAGGCCATTCACTAGTAGGAGTGAGAAAAACATCACACTGTGGTGTGAATCGGAGGGCCTGAATTAGGATAGGCAGTGAGTGGCAATGTAAAGTGGAGAAAAGCACCACGGGGTGGTCAGCATGGTGAGGTCAGGAAACATGCAGTGGAAATGTAGGATACGTTTCTGAAAAAGGTCACGGGTGGTGCGCATTGTAAGGGTTTCTAACAGGCCATTCACTAGTAGGAGTGAGAAAGACATCATGGGGTGGTGTGAATCGGAGGGCCTGAATTAGGATAGGCAGTGAGTGGCAAGGTAGAATGGAGAAAAGCACCACAGGGTGGTCATCCTGGGGAGGACACGAAACATTCAGTGGCAATGTAGGAGAGGTTTCTGAAAAACTTCGTGGGGTGGTGCGCATTGTCAGGGTTTCTAACAGGCCATTCAATAGTAGGAGTGAGAAATACATCATGGGGTGGTGTGAATTGGAAGGCCTGAATCAGGATAGGCAGTGAGTGGCAATGTAGAATGGAGAAAAGCACCACAGCATGGTGAGCATGGGGAGGTCAGGAAACATGTACTGGCAATGTAGTATAGGTTTCTGAAAAGCATCGCGGGGTTGGGCGTATTGTAAGGGTTTCTAAGAGGCCATTCACTAGTAGGAGTGAGAAAAACATAACGGGGTGGTGAGAATCGGAAGGCCTGAGTCAGGAAAGGCAGTAAGTGGCAATGTAGGATGTAGAAAAACACCACGGGGTGTTCAGCATGGGGAGGTCAGGAAACATGCAGTGGCAATTTGGGATAGCTTTCTGAAATACATCACGGGTTGGTGCACATTGTAAGGGTTTCTAACAGGCCATTAGCTAGTAGGAGTGAGAAAAACATCACGGGGTTGTGTGTATCGGAGGGCCTGAATTATAATAGGTAGTGTGTGGCAATGTAGGATGGAGAAAAGCACGACAGGGTAGTCAGGATCGGGAGGTCAGGAAACATACAGTGGCAATGTAGGATAGGTTTCTGAAAAACATCGCAGGGTGGTGCGCATTGTAACGGTTTCTAACAGGCCATTCACTAGTAGAAGTGAGTAAAACATCACGGGGTGGTGTGAATTGGAGGGCCTGAATCAGGATAGGAAGTGAGTGGCAAGGTAGGATGGAGAAAAGCACCACAGGGTGGTCATCATGGGGAGGGCATGAAACATTCAGTGGCAATGTAGGAGAGGTTTCTGAAAAACTTCGTGGGGTGGTGCGCATTGTCAGGGTTTCTAACAGGCCATTCAATAGTAGGAGTGAGAAAAACATCACGGGGTTTGTGAATCAGAGGCCCTCAATCAGGATAGCAGTGATTGGCAAAGTAGGATGGAGAAAAGCACCACGGTGTTCTCAGCATGGGGACTTCAGGAAACATGCTTTGCCAATATAGGATAGGTTTCTGAAAAAGATTGCGGGGTGTTGTGCATTGTAAGGTTTCTAACAGGCCATTCACTAGTAGGAGTGAGAAAAACATCACACTGTGGTGTGAATCGGAGGGCCTGAATTAGGATAGGCAGTGAGTGGCAATGTAAAGTGGAGAAAAGCACCACGGGATGGTCAGCATGGTGAGGTCAGGAAACATGCAGTGGAAATGTAGGATACGTTTCTGAAAAAGGTCGCGGGTGGTGCGCATTGTAAGGGTTTCTAACAGGCCATTCACTAGTAGGAGTGAGAAAGACATCATGGGGTGGTGTGAATCGGAGGGCCTGAATTAGGATAGGCAGTGAGTGGCAAGGTAGAATGGAGAAAAGCACCACAGGGTGGTCATCCTGGGGAGGACACGAAACATTCAGTGGCAATGTAGGAGAGGTTTCTGAAAAACTTCGTGGGGTGGTGCACATTGTCAGGGTTTCTAACAGGCCATTCAATAGTAGGAGTGAGAAATACATCATGGGGTGGTGTGAATTGGAAGGCCTGAATCAGGATAGGCAGTGAGTGGCAATGTAGAATGGAGAAAAGCACCACAGCATGGTGAGCATGGGGAGGTCAGGAAACATGTACTGGCAATGTAGTATAGGTTTCTGAAAAACATTGCGGGGTGGGGCGTATTGTAAGGGTTTCTAAGAGGCCATTCACTAGTAGGAGTGAGAAAAACATAACGGGGTGGTGAGAATCGGAAGGCCTGAGTCAGGAAAGGCAGTGAGTGGCAATGTAGGATGTAGAAAAACACCATGGGGTGTTCAGCATGGGGAGGTCAGGAAACATGCAGTGGCAATTTGGGATAGCTTTCTGAAAAACATCACGGGTTGGTGCACATTGTAAGGGTTTCTAACAGGCCATTAGCTAGTAGGAGTGAGAAAACATCACGGGGTTGTGTGTATCGGAGGGCCTGAATTACAATAGGTAGTGTGTGGCAATGTAGGATGGAGAAAAGCACGACAGGGTGGTCAGGATCGGGAGGTCAGGCAACATGCAGTGGCAATGTAGGATAGGTTTCTGAAAAACATCGCAGGGTGGTGCGCATTGTAACGGTTTCTAACAGGCCATTCACTAGTAGAAGTGAGTAAAACATCACGGGGTGGTGTGAATTGGAGGGCCTGAATCAGGATAGGAAGTGAGTGGCAACGTAGGATGGAGAAAAGCACCACAGGGTGGTCATCATGGGGAGGACACGAAACATTCAGTGGCAATGTAGGAGAGGTTTCTGAAAAACTTCGTGGGGTTGTGCGCATTGTCAGGGTTTCTAACAGGCCATTCAATAGTAGGAGTGAGAAAAACATCACGGGGTTTGTGAATCAGAGGCCCTCAATCCGGATAGCAGCGATTGGCAAAGTAGGATGGAGAAAAGCACCACGGTGTTCTCAGCATGGGGACTTCAGGAAACATGCTTTGCCAATATAGGATAGGTTTCTGAAAAAGATTGCGGGGTGTTGTGCATTGTAAGGTTTCTAACAGGCCATTCACTAGTAGGAGTGAGAAAAACATCACGCTGTGGTGTGAATCGGAGGGCCTGAATTAGGATAGGCAGTGAGTGGCAATGTAAAGTGGAGAAAAGCACCACGGGGTGGTCAGCATGGTGAGGTCAGGAAACATGCAGTGGAAATGTAGGATACGTTTCTGAAAAAGGTCGCGGGTGGTGCGCATTGTAAGGGTTTCTAACAGGCCATTCACTAGTAGGAGTGAGAAAGACATCATGGGGTGGTGTGAATCGGAGGGCCTGAATTAGGATAGGCAGTGAGTGGCAAGGTAGGATGGAGAAAAGCACCACAGGTTGGTCATCATGGGGAGGACACGAAACATTCAGTGGCAATCTAGGAGAGGTTTCTGAAAAACTTCGTGGGGTGGTGCGCATTGTCAGGGTTTCTAACAGGCCATTCAATAGTAGGAGTGAGAAATACATCATGGGGTGGTGTGAATTGGAAGGCCTGAATCAGGATAGGCAGTGAGTGGCAATGTAGAATGGAGAAAAGCACCACAGCATGGTGAGCATGGAGAGGTCAGGAAACATGCAGTGGAAATGGAGGATACGTTTCTGAAAAAGGTCGCGGGTGGTGCGCATTGTAAGGGTTTCTAACAGGCCATTCACTAGTAGGAGTGAGAAAGACATCATGGGGTGGTGTGAATCGGAGGGCCTGAATTAGGATAGGCAGTGAGTGGCAATGTAGGATGAAGAATAGCACCATGGGGTGGTCAGCATGGGGAGGTCACGAACCCTGCAGTGGCAATGTAGGATAGGTTTTGAAAATCATCGCGGGGTGGTGCGCATCGTAAGTGTTTCTAACAGACCATTCACTAGTAGGAGTGAGAAAAACATCACAGGGGCTTGTGAATCGGAGGGTCCGAATTAGGAGAGGCAGTGAGTGGCAATATAGGATGGAGAAAAGCACCATGGGATTGTCAGCACGGAGATGTCAGGAAACATGCAGTGGCACTGTAGTATAGGTTTCTGATAAACATTGTGGGGTGGTGTGGATTGTAAGGGTTTCTAACAGGCCATTCACTAGTAGGAGTGAGAAAAACATCATAGGGTGGTGTGAATCGGAAGCCCTGACTCAGGATAGGCAGTGTGAATGGCAATGTAGGATGGAGAAAAGCACCACGGAATGGTCAACATGGGGAGCTCAGGAAACATGCAGTGGTAATGTAGGATAGGTTTCTGAAAAACATCGCGGGGTGGTGCGAATTGTAAGGGTTTCTAACACGCCATTCACTAGTAGAGTGAGAATAATATCACGGGGTGGTGTGAATTGGATGTTCTGAATTAGGATAGGCATTGAATTGCAACGTAGGAAGGAGAAAAGCACCACGGGGTGGTCAGCATGGGGAGGTCAGGAAACACGCATTGGCAATGTAGGTTGGTTTCTGAAAAACATCGCCGGGTGGTGTGGATTGTAAGGATTTCTAACAGGCCATTCACTAGTAGGAGTGAGAAATATATCACGGGGAGGTGTGAATTGGAAGGCCTGAATCAGGATAGGCAGCGAGTGGCAATATAGGATGGAGAAAAGCACCACGTCATGGTGAGCATGGGTAGTTCAGGAAACATGCAGTGGCAATGTAGTTTAGGTATCTGAAAAACATCACGGGGTGGTGCGCATTGTAATGGTTTCTAACAGGCCATTCACTAGTAGGAGTGGGAAATACATCACGGGGTGGTGTGAATTGGAAGGCCTGAATCAGGAAAGGCAGTGAGTGGCAACGTAGGATGGAGAAAAGCACCATGGGGTGGTCAGCATGGGGAGGTCAGGAAACATGCAGTGGCAATGTAGGATAGGTTTCTGAAAAGCATCGCGGTGGTGAGAATTGTAAGGGTTTCTAACAGGCCATTCACTAGTAGGAGTGAGAAAAACACCCCAGGGTGGTGTGAATCTCAGGGCCGGAATTATGATAGGCAGTGAGTAGCAATGTGGGATGGAGAAAAGCACCATGGGTTTGTCAGGATCGGGAGGTCAGGAAACATGCAGTGGCAATGTAGGATAGGTTTCTGAAAAACATCGCAGGGTGGTGCGCATTGTAAGGGTTACTAACAGGCCATTCACTAGTAGAAGTGAGAAAAACATCACGGGGTGGTGTGAATCAGAGAGCCTTTATCAGGATAGGCCGTGAGTGGCAATGTAGGATGGAGAAAAGCACCACGGTGTGGTCAGCATGTGGAGGTCAGGAAACATGCATTGACAATGTAGGAGAGGTTTCTGAAAAACATCGCTGGGTAGTTCAACTTTTAAGGGATTCTAACAGGCCATACACTAGTAAGAGTCAGAAATACATCATGGTGTGGTGTGAATCGGAGGGCCTGAATCAAGATAGACAGTGAGTGGCAATTTAGGATGGAGAAAAGCACCACAGGTTGGTGAACATTGGGAGGTCAGGAAACATGCAATGGCAATGTAGGATAAGTTTCTGAAAATCATCGCGGGGTCGTTCGCATTGTAATGGTTTGTAGCAGGCCATTCACTATTAGGAGTGAGAAAACCATCACAGGGTGGTGTGAATAGGAGGGCCTGAATTAGGATAGGCAGTGAGGGCAAGGAAGAATGGAGAAAAGCACCACGGGGTTGTCAACATGGGGAAGTCAGGACACATGCAGTGGCAATGTAGGATAGGTTTCTGAAAAAATATCTGGGGGTGTTGCGCATTGTAAGGATTTTTAACAAGCCATTCAGAAGTAGGAGTGAAAAAAACATCACGGGGTGGTGTGAATCGGACGGCCTGATTTAGGATAGGCTGTGGGTGGCAATGTAGGATGGAGAAAAGCACCACAGGTTTGTCAGCATGGGGAGGCAAGGAAACATGCAGTGGCAATGTAGGATAGGTTTCTGAAAAGAAAAAGTGGGGTGATGCGCATTGTAAGGTGTTCTAACAGGCCATTCACTAGTAGCAGTGAGAAAAACATCACGGGCTGTTGTGAATCGGAGGGCGTGAATTAGGATAGGCAGTGAGTGGCAATGTAGGATGGAGAAAAGCACCACGGGGTGGTCAGCATGGGGAGGTCAGCAAACATGCAGTGGCAATGTAGGAAAGGTTTCTGAAAAACATCACTAGGTGGTGCGCATTGTAAGGGTTTCTAACAGGCCATTGAGTAGTAGGAACGAGAAAAACATCACGAGGTGGTGTGAATTGATGGGGCTGAATCAGGATAGGCAGTAAGTCGCAATGTGGGATGGAGAAAAGCACCAGGGGTGGTCAGCATGGGGAGGGCAGGAAACCTGCAGTGGCAAAGTAGGATAGGTTTCTGAAAAACATCGTGGGGTGGTGCGCATTGTAAGGATTTCTTAAAGGCCGATCACTAGTATGAGTGAGAAAAACATCACGGAGTGGTGTAAATTGGAAGGCACTGAAGTGAGACAGGCAGTGAGTGGCAATGTAGCATGGACAAAAGCACCACGGCGTGGTAAGCATGGGGAGGTCAGGGAACATGCAGTGGCAATGTAGGATAGGTTTCTGAAAAATATCGCGGGGTGGTGCGCATTGTAAGGGTTTCTAACAGGCCATTCTCTAGTAGGAGCGAGAAAAACATCATGTTGTGGTGTGAATCAGAGGGCCTGAATCAAGATAGACAGTGAGTGGCAATGTAGGATGTAGAAAAGCACCACAGGTTGGTGAACATGGGGATATCAAGAAACATGCAATGGCAATGTAGGTTAACTTTCTGAAAATCATCGTGGGGTCGTTCGCATTGTAAGGGTTTGTAGCAGGCCATTCACTATTAGGAGTGAGAAAACCATCACAGAGTGGTGTGAATCGGAGGGCCTGAATTAGGATAGGCAGTGAGGGCAATGAAGAATGGAGAAAAGCACCATGGGGTGGTCAACATGGGGAGGTCAGGAAACATGCAGTGGCAATGTAGAATAGTTTTCTGAAAAACATCAGGGCGTGGTGCGCATTGTAAGGATTTTTAACAAGCCATTCAGAAGTAGGAGGGAAAAAAACATCACAGGGTCTAGTGAATCGGACTGCCTGATTTAGGATAGGCTGCGAGAGGCAATGTAGGATGGAGAAAAGCACCACAGGTTTGTCAGCATGGGGAGGCAAGGAAACATGCAGTGGCAATGTAGAATAGGTTTCTGATAAACATCCATCGGTGGTGCGCATTGTAAGGGTTTCTAACAGGCCATTCACTAGTAGCAGTGAGAAAAACATCACGGGCTGTTGTGAATCGGAGGGCCTGAATTAGCATAGGCAGTGAGTGGCAATGTAGGATGGAGAAAAGCACCACAGGGTGGTCAGCATGGGGAGGTCAGGAAACATGCAGTAGCAATGTGGGATACATATCTGAAAAACAACACGGGTGGTGCGCATTGTAAGGGTTTCTAACAGGCCATTCACTAGTAGCAGTGAGAAAAACATCACGGGCTGGTGTGAATAAGAAGGACTGAATTAGGATAGGCAGTGAGTGGCAATGTAGCATGGAGAAAAACAGCACGAGTTATTCAGGATGTGGAGGTCAGGAAACATACAGTGGCAATTTAGTATAGGTTTCTGAAAAACATCGCAGGGTTGTGCGCATTGTAAGTGTTTCTAACAGGCCATTCACTAGTAGGAGTGAGAAAAACATCATGGGGTGGTGTGAATCGGAAGCCCTGACTCAGGATAGGCAGTGTGAGTGGCAATGTAGGATGGAGAAAAGCACCACGGAATGGTCAACATGGGGTGCTCAGGAAACATGCAGTGGTAATGTAGGATAGGTTTCTGAAAAACATCGCGGGGTGGTGCGAATTGTAAGGGTTTCTAACACGCCATTCATTAGTAGAGTGAGAATAATATCACGGGGTGGTGTGAATTGGATGTTCTGAATTAGGATAGGCATTGAATTGCAACGTAGGAAGGAGAAAAGCACCACGGGGTGGTCAGCATGGGGAGGTCAGGAAACACGCATTGGCAATGTAGGTTGGTTTCTGAAAAACATCGCTGGGTGGTGTGGATTGTAAGGCTTTCTAGCAGGCCATTCACTAATAGGAGTGAGAAATATATCACGGGGTGGTGTGAATTGGAAGGCCTGAATCAGGATAGGCAGTGAGTGGCAATATAGGATGGAGAAAAGCACCACGTCATGGTGAGCATGGGTAGTTCAGGAAACATGCAGTGGCAATGTAGTTTAGGTGTCTGAAAAACATCACGGGGTGGTGCGCATTGTAAGGGTTTCTAACAGGCCATTCACTAGTAGGAGTGAGAAATACATCACGGGGTGGTGTGAATTGGAAGGCCTGAATCAGGATAGGCAGTGAGTGGCAACGTAGGATGGAGAAAAGAACCATGGGGTGGTCAACATGGGGAGGTCAGGAAACATGCAGTGGCAATGTAGGATAGTTTTCTGAAAAACATCAGGGCGTGGTGCGCATTGTAAGGATTTTTAACAAGCCATTCAGAAGTAGGAGGGAAAAAAACATCACGGGGTCTTGTGAATCGGAATGCCTGATTTAGGATAGGCTGCGAGAGGCAATGTAGGATGGAGAAAAGCACCACAGGTTTGTCAGCATGGGGAGGCAAGGAAACATGCAGTGGCAATGTAGAATAGGTTTCTGATAAACATCCTTCGGTGGTGCGCATTGTAAGGGTTTCTAACAGGCCATTCACTAGTAGCAGTGAGAAAAACATCACGGGCTGTTGTGAATCGGAGGGCCTGAATTAGCATAGGCAGTGAGTGGCAATGTAGGATGGAGAAAAGCACCACAGGGTGGTCAGCATGGGGAGGTCAGGAAACATGCAGTAGCAATGTGGGATACGTATCTGAAAAACAACATGGGTGGTGCGCAATGTAAGGGTTTCTAATAGGCCATTCACTAGTAGCAGTGAGAAAAACATCACGGGCTGGTGTGAATAAGAAGGACTGAATTAGGATAGGCAGTGAGTGGCAATGTAGCATGGAGAAAAACAGCACGAGTTATTCAGGATGTGGAGGTCAGGAAACATACAGTGGCAATTTAGTATAGGTTTCTGAAAAACATCGCAGGGTTGTGCGCATTGTAAGTGTTTCTAACAGGCCATTCACTAGTAGGAGTGAGAAAAACATCACAGGGCGGTGTGAATCGGAGGGCCTTAATTAGGATAGGCAGTGAGTGGAAATGTAGGATGGAGAAAAGCACCACGGGGTGGTCAGCATGGGGAGTCAGGAAACATGCATTTGCAATGTAGGATAGGTTTCTGAAAGACATCGCAGGGTTGTGCGCATTGTAAGGCTTTCTAACAGGCCATTCACTAGTAGGAGTGAGAAAAACATCACAGGGCGGTGTGAATCGGAGGGCCTTAATTAGGATAGGCAGTGAGTGGAAATGTAGGATGGAGAAAAGCACCACGGGGTGGTCATCATGGAGACGTCAGGAAACATGCATTGGCAATGTAGGATAGTTTTCTGAAAAACATCACGGGGTGGTGCGCATTGTAAGGATTTCTAACAAGCCATTCACAAGTAGGAGTGAAAAAAACATCACGGGGTTGTGTGAATCGTAGGGCCTGAATTAATATAGGCAGTGATGGGCTATGAAGGATGGAGAAAAGCACCACGGGGAGGTCAGCATGGGGAGTCAGGAAACATGCATTTGCAATGTAGGATAGGTTTCTGAAAGACATCGATGGGTGGTGCGCATTGTAAGGCTTTCTAACAGGCCATTCACTAGTAGGCATGAGAAAAACATCACGGGGTGGGGGAAATCGGAGGGCCTGAATTAGGATAGGCAGTGAGTGGCAACGTAAAATGGAGAAAAGCACCACGGTGTGGTCAGCATGGGGAGGTGAGGAAACATGCAGTGGCAATTTCGGATAGGTTTCTGAAAAACATCACGGGATGGTGCGCATTGTAAGGGTTTCTAACAGGCCATTCACTGGTAGGATTGAGAGAAATATAACGGGGTGGTGTGAATCGCAGGGCCTGAATCAGGATAGGCCGTGGGAGGCAATGTAGGATGGAGAAAAGCACGACGGGGTGGTCAGTATGTGGAGGTCAGGAAACATGCAGTGGTAATTCAGGATCGGTTTCTGAAAAACATCGCGGGGTTTGGCGCATGTAAGTGTATCTATCAGGCCATTCACTAGTAGGAGTGAGATATACATCACGGTGTGGTGTGAATCGGAGGGCCTGAATCAAGTTAGACAGTGAGTGGCAATGTAGAATGGAGAAAAGCACCACGGGTTGACGAGCATGGGGAGGTCAGGAAACATGCAATGGCAATGTAGGATAGGTTTCTGAAAAACATCGACGGGTGATGAACATTGTAAAGGTTTGTAACAGGCAATTCACTAGTAGGAGTGAGAAAAACATCACGTGGTCGTGTGAATCGGAGGGTCTGAATTAGGATAGGCAGTGAGTGGCAATGTAAAATGGAGAAAAGCACCACAGGGTGGTCAGCATGGGGAATGTCAGGAAACATGCAGTGGCAATGTAGGATAGTTTTCTGAAAAACATCACGGGGTGGTGCGCATTGTAAGGCTTTCTAACAGGCCATTCACTAGGAGGAGTTAGAAAAAAATTACGGCGTGGTGTGAGTATGAAGGTCTGAATCAGGATAGGCAGTGAGTGGCAATGTAAAATTGACAAAAGCACCATGGGTTGGTCAGCATGGGGAGGTCAGCAAACATGCATTGGCAATGTAGGATAGGTTTCTTAAAAATATCATGGGGTGGTGCACATTGTAAGTGTTTCTAACAGGCCATTCACTAGTATGAGCGAGAAAAACATCATGTTGTGGTGTGAATCGGAGGGCCTGAATCAAGATAGACAGTGAGTGGCAATGTAGGATGTAGAAAAGCACCACAGGTTAGTGAACATGGGGATGTCAAGAAACATGCAATGGCAATGTAGGATAACTTTCTGAAAATCATCGAGGGGTCGTTCGCATTGTAAGGGTTTGTAGCAGGCCATTCACTATTAGGAGTGAGAAAACCATCACAGAGTGGTGTGAATCGGAAGGCCTGAATTAGGATAGGCAGTGAGGGCAATGAAGAATGGAGAAAAGCACCACGGGGTGGTCAACATGGGGAGGTCAGGAAACATGCAGTGGCAATGTAGGTTAGGTTTCTGAAAAACATCAGGGGGTGGTGCGCATTGTAAGGATTTTTAACAAGCCATTCAGAAGTAGGAGTGAAAAAAACATCATGGGGTCTTGTGAATCGGACTGCCTGATTTAGGATAGGCTGCGAGAGGCAATGTAGGATGGAGAAAAGCACCACAGGTTTGTCAGCATGGGGAGGCAAGGAAACATGCAGTGGCAATGTAGAATAGGTTTCTGATAAACATCCATCGGTGGTGCGCATTGTAAGGGTTTCTAACAGGCCATTCACTAGTAGCAGTGAGAAAAACATCACGGGCTGTTGTGAATCGGAGGGCCTGAATTAGGATAGGCAGTGAGTGGCAATGTAGGATGGAGAAAAGCACCACGGGGTGGTCAGCATGGGGAGGTCAGGAAACATGCAGTAGCAATGTGGGATAGGTATCTGAAAAACAACACGGGTGGTGCGCATTGTAAGGGTTTCTAATAGGCCATTCACTAGTAGCAGTGAGAAAAACATCACGGGCTGGTGTGAATAAGAAGGCCTGAATTAGGATAGGCAGTGAGTGGCAATGTAGCATGGAGAAAATCAGCATGAGTTGGTCAGGATGTGGAGGTCAGGAAACATGCAGTGGCAATTTAGTATAGGTTTCTGAAAAACATCGCAGTGTTGTGCGCATTGTAAGTGTTTCTAACTGGCCATTCACTAGTAGGAGTGAGAAAAACATCACGGGCTGGTTTGAATCGGTGGGCCTGAATTAGTATAGGCAGTGAGTGGCAATGTAAAATGGAGAAAAACACGAGGGGTGGTCAGGATGGGAGATCAAGAAACATGCATTGGCAATGTAAGATAAGTTTCTGAAAAAAATCGTGTGGTGGTGCGCATTGAAATGGTTTCTAGCAGGCCATTCACTAGTAGGAGTGAGAAAAACATCACGGGGTGGTGTGAATCCGGGGACCTGAATCAGGATAGGCAGTGAGTGGCAAAGTAAAATTGAGAAAACCACCATGGCGTGGTCAGCACGGGGAGGTCAGGAATCATGCAGTGGCAATGTAGGATAGGTTTCTGATAAACATCGCAGGGTTGTGCGCATTGTAAAGGTTTCTAACAGGCCATTCTCTAGTAGGAGTGAGAAAAACATAATGAGGTGGTGTGAATCGGAGGGCCTGAATTAGCATAGGCAGTGAGTGGCAAAGTAGGATGGAGAAAAGCTCCACGGGGTGGTCAGCATGCGGAGGTCAGGAAACATGCATTGGCAATGTAGGATAGGTTTCTGCAAAACATCGCCACGTGGTGTGCCTTGTAAGGCTTTCTAACAGGACAGTCACTAGTAGGAGTGAGAAAAACATAAAGGGGTGGTGTGAAACGGAGGGCCTGAATAAGGATAGGCAGTGACTGTCAATGTAGGATGTAGAGAAACACCATGGGGTGGTCAGCATGCGGAGGTCAGGAAACATGCTGTGGCAATGTGTGATAGCTTTCTGAAAAACATCGCGGGTTGGTGCGCATAGTCAGGGTTTTTAACAGGCCATTCACTAGTAGGAGTGAGAAAAACATGACGGTGTGCTGTGAATCGGAGGTCCTGAATTAGTATAGGCAGTGAGTGGGAATGCAAAATTGAGAAAAGCACCAGGGTGTGGTCAGCATGGGGAGGTCAGGAAACATGCAGTGGCAATGTAGGATAGGTTTCTGAAAAACATCGCGGGGTGGTGCGCATTGTAAGGGTTTCTAACAGGCCATTCCCTAGTAGGAGTGAGAAAAATATAATGGGGTAGTGTGAATCCGAAGGCCTAAATCAGGATATGCAGTGAGTGGCAATGTAGGATGGAGAAAAGCAACATGGACTGGTCAGAATGGGGAGTTCAGGAAACATGCATTGGCAATGTAGGATAGGCTTCTGAAAAACATCGCAGGGTGGTGCATATTGTAAGGGTTTCTAACAGGCGATTCACTAGTAGGAGTGACAAAAACATCACGGGGTGATGTGAAACGGAGGGCCTGAATTATGATAGGCAGTGAGTGGCAATGTAAAATGGAGAAAAGCACCACGGTGTTGTCAGCATGGGGAGCTCAGGAAACATGCAGTGGCAATGTAGGATAGGTTTCTGAAAAACATCGCGGGGTGGTGCGCATTGTAAGGGTTTCTAACAGGCCATTCCCAAGTAGGAGTGAAGAAAAGTATAACGGGGTGGTGTGAATCCGAGGGCCTACATCAGGATATGCAGTGAGTGGCAATGTAGGATGTAGAAAAGCACCGCAGTGTGGTCAGGATGGGGAGGTCAGGAAACACGCAGTGGCAATGTAGGATAGGTTTCTGAAAAACATCGTGGGGTGGGGCGCTTTGTAAGGGTTTCTAACAGGCCATTCTCTAGTGGAAGTGAGAAAAACATCACAGGGTGGTGTGAACCGGAGGGACTGAATCGGGATAGGCAGTGAGTGGCAATGTAGAATGGAGAAAAGGACCATGGGGTGGTCAGGATGCGGAGGTCAGGAAACATGCAGTGTCAATGTAGGACAGGTTTCTGAAAAGCATCGCGGGATGTGCAAATTGTAAGGATTTCTAACAGGCCATTCACTAGAAGGAGTGAGAAATACTTCATGGTATGGTGTGAATCGGAGGGCCTGAATCAAGTAGACAGTGAGTGGCAATGTCAGATGGAGAAAAGCACCACTGGGTGGTCAGCATGGGGAGGTCAGGAAACATGCAGTGGCAAAGTAGGATAGGTTTCTGAAAAACATCGGGGGGTGGTGCTCGTTGTAAGTGTTTCTAAAAGGCCTTTCACTTGTAGGAGTGAGAAAAACATCACAGGGTGGTGTAAATCGGAGGGCCTGAATTAGGATAGGCAGTGAGTGGCAATGAAGAATGGAGAAAAGCACCACGGTGTGGTCAACACGGCGAGGTAATGAAACATGCAATGGCAACGTAGGATTTGTTTCTGAAAAACATCGCGGGGTGGTGCGCATTGTAAGGGTTTCTAACAAGCCATTCACAAGTAAGAGTGAAAAAAACATCACGAGGTGGTGTGAATCTGAGGGCCTGAATTAGGATAGGCTGTGAGTGGCAATGTAGGATGGAGAAAAGCACCACGGGTTTGTCAGCATGGGGAGGCAAGGAACCATGCAGTGGCAATGTAGAATAGGTTTCTGAAAAACATCGCGGGGTGGTGCGCATTGCATGGGTTTCTAAGAGGCCATTCTCTAATAGGAGTGAGAAAAACATCACGGGGTGGTGTCAATAGGGGGCCTGAATTACGATAGGCAGTGAGTGGCAATAAATGATGTAGTAAAGCACCACGGGTTGGTCAGCATGGAGAGGTCAGGAAACATGCAGTGGCAATGTAGGATAGGTTTCTGAAAAACATCGCGTGGTGGTGCGCTTTTTAAGGGTGTTCTAACAGTCCATTCTCTAGTAGGAGTGTGAAAAACATCACGGGGTGGTGTGAATCGGGGTGCCTGAATTAGGATAGGGAGTGAGTGGCAATGTAGGATGGAGAAAAGCACCATACGCTGTCAGCATGGGGACATCAGGAAACATGCAGTGGCAATGCAGGATAGCTTTCTAAAAAACATCGCGGAGTGGTGGACATTGTAAGGGTTTCTAACACGCCATTCACTAATAGGAGTGAGAAAATCTTCACGGGGAGGTGTGAATCGGAGGGCGTGAATTAGGATAGGCAGTGAGTGGCAATGTAGCATGGAGAAAAGCACCACGGGGTGGTCATCATGGAGAGGTCAGGAAACATGCATTGGCAATGTAGGATAGTTTTCTGAAAAACATCACGGGATGGTGCGCATTGTAAGGATTTCTAACAAGCCATTCACAAGTAGGAGTGAAAAATACATCACGGGGTGGTGTGAATCGTAGGGCCTGAATTAATATAGGCAGTGAGTGACTATGAAAGGTAGAGAAAAGCACCACGTGGAGGTCAGCATGGGGAGACAGGAAACATGCATTGGCAATGTGGGATAGGTTTCTGAAAGACAACGACATGTGGTGCGCATTGTAAGGTTTTCTAACAGGCCATTCACTAGTAGGCATGAGAAAAACATCACGGGGTGGGCGGAATCCGAGGGTCTGAATTAGGATAGGCAGTGAGTGGAAATGTAAAATGGAGAAAAGCACCACAGGCTGGTCAGCATGGGGAGGTCAGGAAACATGCAGTAGCAATGTAGGATAGTTTTCTGAAAAACATCATGGGGTTTTGCGCATTGTAAGGCTTTCTAACAGGCCATTCACTAGTAGGAGTGAGAAAAACATCACGGGGTGGTGTGAATCAGAGGGCCTGAATAAGGATAGGTAGTGAGTGGCAATGTAGGATGTAGAAAAGCACCACGGGGTGGTCAGCATGTGGAAGTCAGGAAACATGCAGTGGCAATGTGGGATAGCTTTCTGAAAAACGTTTCGGATTGGTGTGCATTGTAATAGTTTCTAACAGGCCATTCACTAGTATTAGTGAGAAAAACATCACGGCGTGGTGTGAATCGGAGGGCCTGAATTAGGATAGGCAGTGAATGGCAATGTAGGATGGAGAAAAGCACCACGGGGTGGTCAGCATGGGGAAGTCAGGGAACATGCAGTGGCAATGTAGGATAGTTTTCTGAAAAACATCACTGGGTGGTGCGCATTGTAAGAGTTTCTAACAGGCCATTCACTAGTAGCAGTGAGAAAAACATCACGGGTTGGTGTGAATTGGAGGGCCTGAATTATGATAGGCAGTGACTGGCAATGTAAAATGGAGAAAAGCACCAGAGGTGGCCAGGATGGGAGGTCAAGAAACATGCAGTGGCAATGTAAGATATGTTTTTGAAAACAATCGTGTGGTGGTGCGCATTGAAATGGTTTCTAGCAGGCCATTCACTTGTAGGAGTGAGAAAAACATCACGGGGTGTTGTGAATTGGAGGGCCTGAATCAGGATAGGCAGTGAGTGGCAATGTAAAATTGAGAAAACCACCACGGGATGGTCAGCACGGGGAGGTCAGGAATCATGCAGTGGCAATGTAAGATAGGTTTCTGATAAACATCGCAGGGTGGTGTGCATTGTAAAGGTTTCTAACACGCCATTCACTAGGAGGAATGAGAAAAACATCACGGGGAGGTGTGATTCGGAGGGCCTGTATTAGTATAGGCAGTGAGTGGCAATGTAGGATGGAGAAAAGCACCACGGGGTGGTCATCATGGAGAGGTCAGGAAACATGCATTGGCAATGTAGGATAGTTTTCTGAAAAACATCACGGGGTGGTGCGCATTGTAAGGATTTCTAACAAGCCATTTACAAGTAGGAGTGAAAAAAACATCACGGTGTGGTGTGAATCGTACAGCCTGAATTAATATAGGCAGTGAATGGCTAGGAAGGATGGGGAAAAGCACCAGGGGAGGTCTGCATGGGGAGTCAGGAAACATGCATTGGCAATGTAGGATAGGTTTCTGAAAGACATCGACGGGTGGTGCGCATTGTAAGGCTTTCTAACAGGCCATTTACTAGTAGGCATGAGAAAAACATCACGGGGTGGGGGGATTCGGATTGCCTGAATTAGGATAGGCAGTGAGTGGCAACGTAAAATGGAAAAAAATCACCACGGTGTGGTCAGCATGGGGAGGTGAGGAAACATGCAGTGGCAATTTAGGAGAGGTTTCTGAAAAACATCGTGGGGTGGTGCGCATTGTAAGGGTTTCTAACTGGCAATTCACTGGTAGGATTGAGAGAAATATAATGGGGTGGTGTGAATCACAGGGCCTGAATCAGGATAGGCCGTGGGAGGCAATGTAGGATGGAGAAAAGCACGACGGGGTGGTCAGGAAGTTGAGGTCAGGAAACATGCAATGGTAATGCAGGATCGGTTTCTGAAAAACATCGCGGGGTTTGGCGCATGTAAAGGTATCTAACAGGCCATTCACTAGTAGGAGTGAGAAATACATCACGGTGTGGTGTGAATCGGAGGGCCTGAATTATGATAGGCAGTGAGTGGCAATGTAAAATGGAGAAAAGCACCACAGGGTGGTCAGCATGGGGAGGTCAGGAAACATGCAGTGGCAATGTAGGATAGTTTTCTGAAAACCATCACGGGGTGGTGCGCATTGTAAGGTTTTCTAACAGGCCATTCCCTAGTAGGAGTGAAAAAACATCACGAAGTGGTGAGAATCAGAGGGCCTGAATAAGGATAGGTAGTGAGTGGCAATGTAGGATGTAGAAAAGCACCACGGGGTGGTCAGCATGGGGAGGTCAGGAAACATGCAGTGGCAATGTGGGATAGCTTTCTGAATAACGTTTCGGGTTGGTGCGCATTGTAATTGTTTCTAACAGGCCATTCACTAGTAGGAGTGAGAAAAACATCACGGCGTGGTGTGAATCAGAGGGCCTGAATCAGGATAGGCAGTGAGTGGCAATGTAGGATGGAGAAAAGCACCACGGGGTGGTCATCATAGGGAAGTCAGGACACATGCAGTGGCAATGCAGGATAGGTTTCTGAAAAAAAAAAGAGGGGTGTAGCGCATTGTAAGGGTTTCTAACAGGACATTCTCTAATAGGAGTCAGAAAAACATCACGGGGTGGTGTGAATCGGAGGGCCTGATTTAGGAGAGGCAGTGAGTGGCAATGTTAAATGGAGAAAAGCACCACGGGGTAGTCATCATGGGGAGGACAGGAAACATGCAGTGGAAATGTAGGATAGTTTTCTGAAAAAACATCACAGTGTGGTGTGCATTGTTAGGGTTTCTAACAGGCCTTTCACTAGTAGGAGTGAGAAAAACATCACGGGGTGGTGTGAATCAGATGTTCTGAATTAGGATAGGCAGTGAGTGGCAATGTAGGATGGAGAAAAGCACCACGGAGTGGGGGCACGGGGAAGTCAGGAAACATGCAGTGGAAAGTTAGGATAGTTTTCTGAAAAACATCACGGGGTGGTGCCCATTATAAGGCTTTCTAACAGGCCATTCAGTAGTAGGAGTGAGAAAAACATCACTGGGTGGTGTGAATCGGAGGGCCTGCATTAGGATAGGCAGTGAGTGGCAATGTAAAATGGAGAAAACCACCATGGTGTGGTCGGCATGGGGAAGTCAGGAAACATGTAGTGTCAATGTAGGATAGGTTTCTGACAAACATCGCTGTGTGGTGCGCATTGTAAGGGTTTCTAACAGGCCATTCATTAGTAAGAGTGAGAAAAAAAACACGTGGTGGTGTGAAACGGTAGGCCTGAATTAGTATAGGCAGTGAGTGGCAACATAAAATGGAGAAAAGCACCACAGTGTGGTCAGCATGGGGAGGTCAGGAAACATGCAGTGGCCATGTAGGATAGGTTTCTGATAAACATCACGGGGTGGTGCGCATGGTAAGGGTTGCTAACAGGCAATTCACTAGTAGGAGTGAGAAATACATCACGGTGTGGTGTGAATCGGAGGGCCTGAATCAATTTAGACAGTGAGTGGCAATGTAGGATGGAGAAAATCACCACGGTTTGTTGAGCATGGGGAGGTCAGGAAATGCGCAATGACAATGTAGGATAGGTTTCTGAAAAACATTTCGGTGTGGTGCGCATTCTAAGGGTTTCTAACAAGCAATTCACAAATAGGAGCGCCAAAAACATCACGGGGTGGTGTGAATCGGAGGGCCTGAACTAGGTTCGGCTGTGAGTGGCAATGTAGAATGGAGAAAAGCACCACGAGGTGGTTAGCATGGGGAGGTCACGAAACATGCAGTGGTAATGTAGGATAGGTTTCTGCAAAAAAAAGCGGGGTGGTGCGCATTGTAAAGGTTTCTAAGAGTCCATTCACTAGTAGGAGTGAGAAAAACATAATGAGGTGGTGTGAATCGGAGGGCCTGAATTAGGATAGGCAGTGAGTGGCAATGTAGGATGGAGAAAAGCTCCACGGGGTGGTCAGCATGCGGAGGTCAGGAAACATGCATTGGCAATGTAGGATAGGTTTCTGCAAAACATCGCCGCGTGGTGTGCAATGTAAGGCTTTCTAACAGGCCAGTCACTAGTAGGAGTGAGAAAAACATAAAGGGGTGGTGTGAAACAGAGGGCCTGAATAAGGATAGGCAATGACTGTCAATGTAGGATGTAGAGAAACACCATGGGGTGGTCAGCATGCGGAGGTCAGGAAACATGCAGTGGCAATGTGTGATAGCTTTCTGAAAAACATCGCGGGTTGGTGCGCATAGTCAGGGTTTTTAACAGGCCATTCACTAGTAGGAGTGAGAAAACATCACGGTGTGCTGTGAATCGGAGGTCCTGAATTAGTATAGGCAGTGAGTGGGAATGCAAAATGGAGAAAAGCACCAGGGTGTGGTCAGCATGGGGAGGTCAGGAAACATGCAGTGGCAATGTAGGATAGGTTTCTGAAAAACATCGCGGGGTGGTGCGCATTGTAAGGGTTTCTAACAGGCCATTCCCTAGTAGGAGTGAGAAAAATATAACGGGGTAGTGTGAATCCAAAGGCCTAAATTAGGATATGCAGTGAGTGGCAATGTAGGATGGAGAAAAGCAACATGGAGTGGTCAGCATGGGGAGTTCAGGAAAAATGCATTGGCAATGTAGGATAGGCTTCTGAAAAACATCGCCGGGTGCTGCATATTGTAAGGGTTTCTAACAGGCGATTCACTAGTAGGAGTGACAAAAACATCACAGGGTGATGTGAAACGGAGGGCCTGAATTATGATAGGCAGTGAGTGGCAATGTAAAATGGAGAAAAGCACCACGGTGTTGTCAGCATGGGGAGCTCAGGAAACATGCATTGGCAATGTAGGATAGGTTTCTGAAAGACATCGACGGGTGGTGCGCATTGTAAGGCTTTCTAACAGGCCATTTACTAGTAGGCATGAGAAAAACATCACGGGGTGGGGGGATTCGGAGGGCCTGAATTAGGATAGGCAGTGAGTGGCAACGTAAAATGGAAAAAAATCACCACGGTGTCTCAGCATGGGGAGGTGAGGAAACATGCAGTGGCAATTTAGGAGAGGTTTCTGAAAAACATCGCGGGGTGGTGCGCATTGTAAGGGTTTCTAACTGGCAATTCACTGGTAGGATTGAGAGAAATATAATGGGGTGGAGTGAATCACAGGGCCTGAATCAGGATAGGCCGTGGGAGGCAATGTAGGATGGAGAAAAGCACGACGGGGTGGTCAGGAAGTTGAGGTCAGGAAACATGCAGTGGTAATGCAGGATCAGTTTCTGAAAAACATCGCGGGGTTTGGCGCATGTAAAGGTATCTAACAGGCCATTCACTAGTAGGAGTGAGAAATACATCACGGTGTGGTGTGCATCGGAGGGCCTGAATTATGATAGGCAGTGAGTGGCAATGTAAAATGGAGAAAAGCACCACAGGGTGGTCAGCATGGGGAGGTCAGGAAACATGCAGTGGCAATGTAAGATAGTTTTCTGAAAACCATCACGGGATGGTGCGCATTGTAAGGTTTTCTAACAGGCCATTCCCTAGTAGGAGTGAAAAAACATCACGGAGTGGTGAGAATCGGAGGGCCTGAATAAGGATAGGTAGTGAGTGGCAATGTAGGATGTAGAAAAGCACCACGGGGTGGTCAGCATGGGGAGGTCAGGAAACATGCAATGGCAATGTGGGATAGCTTTCTGAATAACGTTTCGGGTTGGTGCGCATTGTAATTGTTTCTAACAGGCCATTCACTAGTAGGAGTGAGAAAAACATCACGGCGTGGTGTGAATCGGAGGGCCTGAATCAGGATAGGCAGTGAGTGGCAATGTAGGATGGAGAAAAGCACCACGGGGTGGTCATCATAGGGAAGTCAGGACACATGCAGTGGCAATGCAGGATGGGTTTCTGAAAAAAAAAGAGGGGTGTAGCGCATTGTAAGGGTTTCTAACAGGACATTCTCTAGTAGGAGTCAGAAAAACATCACGGGGTGGTGTGAATCGGAGGGCCTGATTTAGGAGAGGCAGTGAGTGGCAATGTTAAATGGAGAAAAGCACCACGGGGTAGTCATCATGGGGAGGACAGGAAACATGCAGTGGAAATGTAGGATAGTTTTCTGAAAAAACATCACAGTGTGGTGTGCATTGTTAGGGTTTCTAACAGGCCTTTCACTAGTAGGAGTGAGAAAAACATCACGGGGTGGTGTGAATCAGATGTTCTGAATTAGCATAGGCAGTGAGTGGCAATGTAGGATGGAGAAAAGCACCACGGAGTGGGGGCACGGGGAAGTCAGGAAACATGCAGTGGCAAGGTAGGATAGTTTTCTGAAAAGCATCACGGGGTGGTGCCCATTATAAGGCTTTCTAACAGGCCATTCACTAGTAGGAGTGAGAAAAACATCACTGGGTGGTGTGAATCGGAGGGCCTGAATTAGGATAGGCAGTGAGTGGCAATGTAAAATGGAGAAAACCACCATGGTGTGGTTGGCATGGGGAAGTCAGGAAACATGTAGTGCCAATGTAGGATAGGTTTCTGACAAACATCGCTGTGTGGTGCGCATTGTAAGGGTTTCTAACAGGCCATTCATTAGTAAGAGTGAGAAAAAAACACGTGGTGGTGTGAAACGGTAGGCCTGAATTAGTATAGGCAGTGAGTGGCAACATAAAATGGAGAAAAGCACCACAGTGTGGTCAGCATGGGGAGGTCAGGAAACATGCAGTGGCCATGTAGGATATGTTTCTGATAAACATCACGGGGTGGTGCGCATGGTAAGGGTTGCTAACAGGCAATTCACTAGTAGGAGTGAGAAATACATCACGGTGTGGTGTGAATCGGAGGGCCTGAATCAATTTAGACAGTGAGTGGCAATGTAGGATGGAGAAAATCACCACGGTTTGTTGAGCATGGGGAGGTCAGGAAATGCGCAATGACAATGTAGGATAGGTTTCTGAAAAACATTTCGGTGTGGTGCGCATTCTAAGGGTTTCTAACAAGCAATTCACAAATAGGAGTGCCAAAAACATCACGGGGTGGTGTGAATCGGAGGGCCTGAACTAGGTTCGGCTGTGAGTGGCAATGTAGAATGGAGAAAAGCACCACGAGGTGGTTAGCATGGGGAGGTCACGAAACATGCAGTGGTAATGTAGGATAGGTTTCTGCAAAAAAAAAGCGGGGTGGTGCGCATTGTAAAGGTTTCTAAGAGTCCATTCACTAGTAGGAGTGAGAAAAACATAATGAGGTGGTGTGAATCGGAGGGCCTGAATTAGGATAGGCAGTGAGTGGCAATGTAGGATGGAGAAAAGCTCCACGGGGTGGTCAGCATGCGGAGGTCAGGAAACATGCATTGGCAATGTAGGATAGGTTTCTGCAAAACATCGCCGCGTGGTGTGCATTGTAAGGCTTTCTAACAGGCCAGTCACTAGTAGGAGTGAGAAAAACATAAAGGGGTGGTGTGAAACGGAGGGCCTGAATAAGGATAGGCAGTGTCTGTCAATGTAGGATGTAGAGAAACACCATGGGGTGGTCAGCATGCGGAGGTCAGGAAACATGCAGTGGCAATGTGTGATAGCTTTCTGAAAAACATCGCGGGTTGGTGCGCATAGTCAGGGTTTTTAACAGGCCATTCACTAGTAGGAGTGAGAAAACATCACGGTGTGCTGTGAATCGGAGGTCCTGAATTAGTATAGGCAGTGAGTGGGAATGCAAAATGGAGAAAAGCACCAGGGTGTGGTCAGCATGGGGAGGTCAGGAAACATGCAGTGGCAATGTAGGATAGGTTTCTGAAAAACATCGCGGGGTGGTGCGCATTGTAAGGGTTTCTAACAGGCCATTCCCTAGTAGGAGTGAGAAAAATATAACGGGGTAGTGTGAATCCAAAGGCCTAAATTAGGATATGCAGTGAGTGGCAATGTAGGATGGAGAAAAGCAACATGGAGTGGTCAGCATGGGGAGTTCAGCAAAAATGCATTGGCAATGTAGGATAGGCTTCTGAAAAACATCGCCGGGTGCTGCATATTGTAAGGGTTTCTAACAGGCGATTCACTAGTAGGAGTGACAAAAACATCACAGGGTGATGTGAAATGGAGGGCCTGAATTATGATAGGCAGTGAGTGGCAATGTAAAATGGAGAAAAGCACCACGGTGTTGTCAGCATGGGGAGCTCAGGAAACATGCAGTGGCAATGTAGGATAGGTTTCTGAAAAACATCGCGGGGTGGTGCGCATTGTAAGGGTTTCTAACAGGCCATTCCCAAGTAGGAGTGAGAAAAGTATAACGGGGTGGTGTGAATCCGAGGGCCTACATCAGGTTTTGCAGTGAGTGGCAATGTAGGATGTAGAAAAGCACCGCAGTGTGGTCAGGATGGGGAGGTCAGGAAACACGCAGTGGCAATGTAGGATAAGTTTCTGAAAAACATCGCGGGGTGGGGCGCATTGTAAGGGTTTCTATCAGGCCATTCTCTAGTGGAAGTGAGAAAAACATCACCGGGTGGTGTGAACCGGAGGGCCTGAATCAAGTAGACAGTGAGTGGAAATGTCAGATGGAGAAAAGCACCACTGGGTGGTCAGCATGGGGAGGTCAGGAAACATGCAGTGGCAATGTAGGATAGGTTTCTGAAAAACATCGCGGGGTGGTGCGCATTGTAAGGGTTTCTAACAGGCCATTCCCTAGTAGGAGTGAGAAAAATATAACGGGGTAGTGTGAATCCAAAGGCCTAAATTAGGATATGCAGTGAGTGGCAATGTAGGATGGAGAAAAGCAACATGGAGTGGTCAGCATGGGGAGTTCAGGAAAAATGCATTGGCAATGTAGGATAGGCTTCTGAAAAACATCGCCGGGTGCTGCATATTGTAAGGGTTTCTAACAGGCGATTCACTAGTAGGAGTGACAAAAACATCACAGGGTGATGTGAAACGGAGGGCCTGAATTATGATAGGCAGTGAGTGGCAATGTAAAATGGAGAAAAGCACCACGGTGTTGTCAGCATGGGGAGCTCAGGAAACATGCATTGGCAATGTAGGATAGGTTTCTGAAAGACATCGACGGGTGGTGCGCATTGTAAGGCTTTCTAACAGGCCATTTACTAGTAGGCATGAGAAAAACATCACGGGGTGGGGGGATTCGGAGGGCCTGAATTAGGATAGGCAGTGAGTGGCAACGTAAAATGGAAAAAAATCACCACGGTGTGGTCAGCATGGGGAGGTGAGGAAACATGCAGTGGCAATTTAGGAGAGGTTTCTGAAAAACATCGCGGGGTGGTGCGCATTGTAAGGGTTTCTAACTGGCAATTCACTGGTAGGATTGAGAGAAATATAATGGGGTGGTGTGAATCACAGGGCCTGAATCAGGATAGGCCGTGGGAGGCAATGTAGGATGGAGAAAAGCACGACGGGGTGGTCAGGAAGTTGAGGTCAGGAAACATGCAGTGGTAATGCAGGATCAGTTTCTGAAAAACATCGCGGGGTTTGGCGCATGTAAAGGTATCTAACAGGCCATTCACTAGTAGGAGTGAGAAATACATCACGGTGTGGTGTGCATCGGAGGGCCTGAATTATGATAGGCAGTGAGTGGCAATGTAAAATGGAGAAAAGCACCACAGGGTGGTCAGCATGGGGAGGTCAGGAAACATGCAGTGGCAATGTAAGATAGTTTTCTGAAAACCATCACGGGATGGTGCGCATTGTAAGGTTTTCTAACAGGCCATTCCCTAGTAGGAGTGAAAAAACATCACGGAGTGGTGAGAATCGGAGGGCCTGAATAAGGATAGGTAGTGAGTGGCAATGTAGGATGTAGAAAAGCACCACGGGGTGGTCAGCATGGGGAGGTCAGGAAACATGCAATGGCAATGTGGGATAGCTTTCTGAATAACGTTTCGGGTTGGTGCGCATTGTAATTGTTTCTAACAGGCCATTCACTAGTAGGAGTGAGAAAAACATCACGGCGTGGTGTGAATCGGAGGGCCTGAATCAGGATAGGCAGTGAGTGGCAATGTAGGATGGAGAAAAGCACCACGGGGTGGTCATCATAGGGAAGTCAGGACACATGCAGTGGCAATGCAGGATGGGTTTCTGAAAAAAAAAAGAGGGGTGTAGCGCATTGTAAGGGTTTCTAACAGGACATTCTCTAGTAGGAGACAGAAAAACATCACGGGGTGGTGTGAATCGGAGGGCCTGATTTAGGAGAGGCAGTGAGTGGCAATGTTAAATGGAGAAAAGCACCACGGGGTAGTCATCATGGGGAGGACAGGAAACATGCAGTGGAAATGTAGGATAGTTTTCTGAAAAAACATCACAGTGTGGTGTGCATTGTTAGGGTTTCTAACAGGCCTTTCACTAGTAGGAGTGAGAAAAACATCACGGGGTGGTGTGAATCAGATGTTCTGAATTAGGATAGGCAGTGAGTGGCAATGTAGGATGGAGAAAAGCACCACGGAGTGGGGGCACGGGGAAGTCAGGAAACATGCAGTGGCAAGGTAGGATAGTTTTCTGAAAAGCATCACGGGGTGGTGCCCATTATAAGGCTTTCTAACAGGCCATTCACTAGTAGGAGTGAGAAAAACATCACTGGGTGGTGTGAATCGGAGGGCCTGAATTAGGATAGGCAGTGAGTGGCAATGTAAAATGGAGAAAACCACCATGGTGTGGTTGGCATGGGGAAGTCAGGAAACATGTAGTGCCAATGTAGGATAGGTTTCGGACAAACATCGCTGTGTGGTGCGCATTGTAAGGGTTTCTAACAGGCCATTCATTAGTAAGAGTGAGAAAAAAACACGTGGTGGTGTGAAACGGTAGGCCTGAATTAGTATAGGCAGTGAGTGGCAACATAAAATGGAGAAAAGCACCACAGTGTGGTCAGCATGGGGAGGTCAGGAAACATGCAGTGGCCATGTAGGATATGTTTCTGATAAACATCACGGGGTGGTGCGCATGGTAAGGGTTGCTAACAGGGAATTCACTAGTAGGAGTGAGAAATACATCACGGTGTGGTGTGAATCGGAGGGCCTGAATCAATTTAGACAGTGAGTGGCAATGTAGGATGGAGAAAATCACCACGGTTTGTTGAGCATGGGGAGGTCAGGAAATGCGCAATGACAATGTAGGATAGGTTTCTGAAAAACATTTCGGTGTGGTGCGCATTCTAAGGGTTTCTAACAAGCAATTCACAAATAGGAGTGCCAAAAACATCACGGGGTGGTGTGAATCGGAGGGCCTGAACTAGGTTCGGCTGTGAGTGGCAATGTAGAATGGAGAAAAGCACCACGAGGTGGTTAGCATGGGGAGGTCACGAAACATGCAGTGGTAATGTAGGATAGGTTTCTGCAAAAAAAAAGCGGGGTGGTGCGCATTGTAAAGGTTTCTAAGAGTCCATTCACTAGTAGGAGTGAGAAAAACATAATGAGGTGGTGTGAATCGGAGGGCCTGAATTAGGATAGGCAGTGAGTGGCAATGTAGGATGGAGAAAAGCTCCACGGGGTGGTCAGCATGCGGAGGTCAGGAAACATGCATTGGCAATGTAGGATAGGTTTCTGCAAAACATCGCCGCGTGGTGTGCATTGTAAGGCTTTCTAACAGGCCAGTCACTAGTAGGAGTGAGAAAAACATAAAGGGGTGGTGTGAAACGGAGGGCCTGAATAAGGATAGGCAGTGTCTGTCAATGTAGGATGTAGAGAAACACCATGGGGTGGTCAGCATGCGGAGGTCAGGAAACATGCAGTGGCAATGTGTGATAGCTTTCTGAAAAACATCGCGGGTTGGTGCGCATAGTCAGGGTTTTTAACAGGCCATTCACTAGTAGGAGTGAGAAAACATCACGGTGTGCTGTGAATCGGAGGTCCTGAATTAGTATAGGCAGTGAGTGGGAATGCAAAATGGAGAAAAGCACCAGGGTGTGGTCAGCATGGGGAGGTCAGGAAACATGCAGTGGCAATGTAGGATAGGTTTCTGAAAAACATCGCGGGGTGGTGCGCATTGTAAGGGTTTCTAACAGGCCATTCCCTAGTAGGAGTGAGAAAAATATAACGGGGTAGTGTGAATCCAAAGGCCTAAATTAGGATATGCAGTGAGTGGCAATGTAGGATGGAGAAAAGCAACATGGAGTGGTCAGCATGGGGAGTTCAGCAAAAATGCATTGGCAATGTAGGATAGGCTTCTGAAAAACATCGCCGGGTGCTGCATATTGTAAGGGTTTCTAACAGGCGATTCACTAGTAGGAGTGACAAAAACATCACAGGGTGATGTGAAATGGAGGGCCTGAATTATGATAGGCAGTGAGTGGCAATGTAAAATGGAGAAAAGCACCACGGTGTTGTCAGCATGGGGAGCTCAGGAAACATGCAGTGGCAATGTAGGATAGGTTTCTGAAAAACATCGCGGGGTGGTGCGCATTGTAAGGGTTTCTAACAGGCCATTCCCAAGTAGGAGTGAGAAAAGTATAACGGGGTGGTGTGAATCCGAGGGCCTACATCAGGTTTTGCAGTGAGTGGCAATGTAGGATGTAGAAAAGCACCGCAGTGTGGTCAGGATGGGGAGGTCAGGAAACATGCAGTGGCAATGTAGGATAAGTTTCTGAAAAACATCGCGGGGTGGGGCGCATTGTAAGGGTTTCTATCAGGCCATTCTCTAGTGGAAGTGAGAAAAACATCACCGGGTGGTGTGAACCGGAGGGCCTGAATCAAGTAGACAGTGAGTGGAAATGTCAGATGGAGAAAAGCACCACTGGGTGGTCAGCATGGGGAGGTCAGGAAACATGCAGTGGCAAAGTAGGATAGGTTTCTGAAAAACATCGGGGGGTGTTGCTCGTTGTAAGTGTTTCTAAAAGGCCTTTCACTTGTAGGAGTGAGAAAAACATCACGGGGTGGTGTGAATCGGAGGGCCTGAATTAGGATAGGCAGTGAGTGGCAATGAAGAATGGAGAAAAGCACCACGGTGTGGTCAACATGGCGAGGTAATGAAACATGCAATGGCAACGTAGGATTTGTTTCTGAAAAACATCGCGGGGTGGTGCGCATTGTAAGGGTTTCTAACAAGCCATTCACAAGTAAGAGTGAAAAAAACATCACGAGGTGGTGTGAATCTGAGGGCCTGAATTAGGATAGGCTGTGAGTGGCAATGTAGGATGGAGAAAAGCACCACGGGTTTGTCAGCATGGGGAGGCAAGGAACCATGCAGTGGCAATGTAGAATAGGTTTCTGAAAAACATCGCGGGGTGGTGCGCATTGCATGGGTTTTTAAGAGGCCATTCTGTAATAGGAGTGAGAAAAACTTCACGGGGTGGTGTCAATAGGGGGCCTGAATTACGATAGGCAGCGAGTGGCAATATATGATGTAGTAAAGCACCACGGGTTGGTCAGCATGAAGAGGTCAGGAAACATGCAGTGGCAATGTAGGATAGGTTTCTGAAAAACATCGCGGGGTGGTGCGCTTTTTAAGGGTGTTCTAACAGTCCATTCTCTAGTAGGAGTGTGAAAAACATCACGGGGTGGTGTGAATCGGGGTGCCTGAATTAGGATAGGCAGTGAGTTACAATGTAGGATGGAGAAAAGCACCATACGCTGTCAGCATGCGGACGTCAGGAAACATGCAGTGGCAATGTAGGATAGCTTTCTAAAAAACATCGCGGAGTGGTGGACATTGTAAGGGTTTCTAACACGCCATTCACTAATAGGAGTGAGAAAAACATCACGGGGAGGTGTGAATCGGAGGGCGTGAATTAGGATAGGCAGTGAGTGGCAATGTAGCATGGAGAAAAGCACCACGGGGTGGTCATCAAGGAGAGGTCAGGAAACATCCATTGGCAATGTAGGATAGTTTTCTGAAAAACATCACGGGGTGGTGCGCATTGTAAGGATTTCTAACAAGCCATTCACAAGTAGGAGTGAAAAATACATCATGGGGTGGTAAGAATCGTAGGGCCTGAATTAATATAGGCAGTGAGTGACTATGAAAGGTAGAGAAAAGCACCACATGGAGGTCAGCATGGGGAGACAGGAAACATGCATTGGCATTGTAGGATAGGTTTCTGAAAGACAACGACGGGTGGTGCGCATTGTAAGGTTTTCTAACAGGCCATTCACTAGTAGGCATGAGAAAAACATCACGGGGTGGGCGGAATCGGAGGGCCTGAATTAGGATAGGCAGTGAGTGGCAACGTAAAATGGAGAAAAGCACCACGGTGTGGTCAGCATGGGGTGGTGAGGAAACATGCAGTGGCGATTTAGGATAGGTTTCTGAAAAACATCGCGGGGTGCTGCGCATTGTAAGGGCTTCTAACTGGCCATTCACTTGTAGGATTGAGAGAAATATAACGGGGTGCTGTGAATCGCAGGGCCTGAAACAGGATAGGCCGTGGGAGGCAATGTAGGATGGAGAAAAGCACGATGGGGTGCTCAGGATGTGGAGGTCAGGAAACATGCAGTCGTAATGCAGGATCGGTTTCTGAAAAACATTGCGGGGTTTGGCGCATGTAACGGTATCTAACAGGCCATTCATTAGTAGGAGTGAGAAATACATCACAGTGTGGTGTGAATCAGAGGGCCTGAATCAAGTTAGACAGTGAGTGGCAATGTAGGATGGGGAAAAGCACCACGGGTTGGCGAGCATGGGGAGGTCAGGAAACATGCAATGGCAATGTAGGATAGGTTTCTGAAAAACATCGACGGGTGATGCACATTGTTAAGGTTTCTAACAGGCAATTCACTAGTAGGAGTGAGAAAAACATCACGGGGTGGTGTGAATCGGAGTGTCTGAATTAGGATAGGCAGTGAGTGGCAATGTAAAATGGAGAAAAGCACCACAGGGTGGTCAGCATGGGGAGGTCAGGAAACATGCAGTAGCAATGTAGGATAGTTTTCTGAAAAACATCACAGGGTTTTGCGCATTGTAAGGTTTTCTAACAGGCCATTCACTAGTAGGAGTGAGAAAAACATCACGGGGTGGTGTGAATCGGAGGGCCTGAATAAGGATAGGTAGTGAGTGGCAATGTAGGATGTAGAAAAGCACCACGGGGTGGTCAGCATGTGGAAGTCAGGAAACATGCAGTGGCAATGTGGGATAGCTTTCTGAAAAACGTTTCGGGTTGGTGCGCATTGTAATAGTTTCTAACAGGCCATTCACTAGTAGGAGTGAGAAAAACATCACGGCGTGGTGTGAATCGGAGGGCCTGAATTAGGATAGGCAGTGAATGGCAATGTAGGATCGAGAAAAGCACCACGGGGTGGTCAGGATGGGGAAGTCAGGGAACATTCAGTGGCAATGTAGGATAGTTTTCTGAAAAACATCACGGTGTGGTGAGCATTGTAAGAGTTTCTAACAGGCCATTCACTAGTAGCAGTGAGAAAAACATCACGGGTTGGTGTGAATTGGAGGGCGTGAATTAGGATAGGCAGTGACTGGCAATGTAAAATGGAGAAAAAAACCAGAGGTGGCCAGGATGGGAGGTCAAGAAACATGCAGTTTCAATGTAAGATAGGTTTTTGAAAACAATCGTGTGGTGGTGCGCATTGAAATGGTTTCTAGCAGGCCATTCACTTGTAGGAGTGAGAAAAACATCACGGGGTGGTGTGAATCGGAGGGCCTGAATCAGGATAGGCAGTGAGTGGCAATGTAAAATTGAGAAAACCACCACGGGATGGTCAGCATGGGTAGGTCTGGAAACATGCAGTGGCAATGTAGGATAGGTTTCTGAAAAACATTGCGGGTTGGTGCGCATTGCATGGGTTTCTAAGAGGCCATTCACTAGTAGGAGTGACAAAAACATCACGGGGTGGTGTGAAACGGAGGTCCTGAATTATGATAGGAAGTGAGTGGCAATGTAAAATGGAGAAAAGCACCACGGTGTTGTCAGCATGGGGAGCTCAGGAAACATGCAGTGGCAATGTAGGATAGGGTTCTGAAAAACATCGCGGGGTGGTGCGCATTGTAAGGGTTTCTAACAGGCCATTCCCAAGTAGGAGTGAGAAAAGTATAATGGGATGGTGTGAATCCGAGGGCCTACATCAGGATATGCAGTGAGTGGCAATGTAGGATGGAGAAAAGCACCACGGGGTGGTCAGCATGGGGAGGTTAGGAAACAAGCAGTGGCAATGTAGGATAGGTTTCTGAAAAACATCGCGGGGTGTTGCGCATTGGAAGGGTTTCTAACAGGCCATTCACTAGTAGAAGTGAGAAAAACATCACGTGTGGGTGTAAATCGGAGGGCCTGAATCAGGATATGCAGTGAGTGGCAATGTAGGATGGAGAAAAGCACCAAAGGGTGGTCAGCATGGGGAGGTCAGGAAACATGTAGTGGCAATGTAGGATAGGTTTCTGAAAAACATCGCTAGGTGTTGCGCATTGTAAGGGTTTCTAACAGGCCATTCACTAGTAGAAGTGAGAAAAACATCACGTGTGGGTGTGAATCGGAGGGCCTGAATCAGGATAGGAAGTGAGTGGCAAAGTAGGATGGAGAAACGCACCACAGGGTGGTCAGGAGGGGGAGGTCAGGAAACATGCAGTGGCAATGTAGGACAGGTTTCTGAAAAGCATCGCGGGATGTGCAAATTGTAAGGAGTTCTAACAGGCCATTCATTAGTAGGAGGGAGAAATACTTCATGGTGTGGTGTGAATCGGAGGGCCTGAATCAAGATAGACAGTTAGTGGCAATGTCAGATGGAGAAAAGCACCACTGGGTGGTCAGCATGGGGAGGTCAGGAAACATGCAGTGGCAAAGTAGGATAGGTTTCTGAAAAACATCTCGGGGTTGTGTTCGTTGTTAGTGTTTCTAAAAGGCCTTTCACTAGTAGGAGTGAGAAAAACATCACGGGGTGGTGTGAATCGGAGGGCCTGAATCAGGATAGGCCGTGATTGGCAATGTAGGATGGAGAAAAGCACCACGAGTTGGTCAGGATGGGGAGGTCAGGAAACATGCAGTGGCAATGTAGGATAGGTTTCTGAAAAAGAAAGCGGGGTGGTGTGCATAGTAAGGGTTTCTAACAGGCCATTCACTAGTATGAGTGAGAACAACATCAGGGGGTGGTGTGAATCGGAAGGCCTGAATTAGGATAGGCATTGTGTGGCAATGTAGGATGGAGAAAAGCACCACAGGGTCGTCAGCATGTGGAGGTGAGGAAACATGCAGTTTCAATGTACGATAGGTTTCTGAAAAAGAAAGCGGGGTGGTATGCATAGTAAGGGTTTCTAACAGGCCATTCACAAGTAAGAGTGAGAAAAACATCACGGGGTGGTATGAATCGGAGGGCCTGAATCATGATAGGCAGTGAGTGGCAATGTAGGATGGAGAAAAGCACCACGGGGTCGTCAAGATGGGGAGGGCAGGAAACATGCAGTGGCAATATAGGATAGGTTTCTGAAAAACATTGCAGGGTGGTGCTCATTGTAAGGGTTTCTTAAAGGCCTTTCACTAGTAGGAGTGAGAAAAACATCACGAGGTGGTGTGAATCGCAGGGTCTCAATCATATAGGCCGTGAGTGCCAATGTAGGATGGAGAAAAGCACCACGGGGTGGTCAGGATGGGGAGGTCAGGAAACATGCAGTGGCATTGTAGGATAGGTTTATGAAAAACATCGCGGCGTATTTCACATTGTAAGGGTTTCTAACAGGCCATTCACTAGTAGGAGTGAGAAATACATCATGGTGTTGTGTGAATCGGAGGGCCTGAATCAAGTTAGACAGTGAGTGGCAATGTAGGATGGAGAAAAGCACCACGGGTTGGTGAGCATGAGGAAGTCAGGAAACATGCAATGGCAATGTAGGATAGGTTTCTGAAAAACATCACGGGGTTGTGCGCATTGTAAGGTTTTGTAGCAGGCCATTTACAAGTACGAGTGAGAAAAACATCACGGGGTGGTGTGAATCGGAGGGCCTGAATTAGGATAGGCAGTGAGTGGCAATGAAGAATGGAGAAAAGCACCATGGTGTGGTCAACATGGCGAGGTAACGAAACATGCAATGGCAACGTAGGATTTGTTTCTGAAAAACATCGCGGGGTGGTGCGCATTGTAAGGGTTTCTAACAAGCCATTCACAAGTAAGAGTGAAAAAAACATCACGAGGTGGTGTGAATCTGAGGGCCTGAATTAGGATAGGCTGTGAGTACAATGTAGGATGGAGAAAAGCACCACGGGTTTTTCAGCATGTGGAGTCAAGGAACCATGCAGTGGCAATGTAGAATAGGTTTCTGAAAAACATCGCGGGGTGGTGCGCATTGCATGGGTTTCTAAGAGGCCATTTTCTAATAGGAGTGTGAAAAACATCACGGGGTGGTGTCAATAGTGGGCCTGAATTACGATAGGCACTGAGTGGCAATATATGATGTAGTAAAGCACCACGGGTTGGTCAGCATGGAGAAGTCAGGAAACATGCATTGGCAATGTAGGATAGTTTTCTGAAAAACATCACGGGGTGGTGCGCATTGTAAGGATTTCTAACAAGCCATTCACAAGTAGGAGTGAAAAATACATCACGGGGTGGTGTGTATCGTAGGGCCTGAATTAATATAGGCAGTGAGTGGCTATGAAAGATAGAGAAAACACCACGGGGAGGTCAGCATAGGGAGACAGGAAACATGCATTGGCAATGTAGGATAGGTTTCTGAAAGACAACGACGGGTGGTGCGCATTGTAAGGGTTTCTAACTGGCCATTCACTGGTAGGATTGAGAGAAATATAACAGGGTGGTGTGAATCGCAGGGCCTGAATCAGGATAGGCCGTGGGAGGCAATGTAGGATGGAGAAAAGCACGACGGGGTGCTCAGGATGTGGAGGTCAGGAAACATGCAGTGGTAATGCAGGATCGGTTTCTGAAAAACATCGCAGGGTTTGGCGCATGTAACTGTATCTAACAGGCCATTCATTAGTAGGACTGAGAAATACATCACGGTGTGGTGTGAATCAGAGGGCCTGAATCAAGTTAGACAGTGAGTGTCAATGTAGGATGGAGAAAAGCACCAGAGGTGGCCAGGATGGGAGGTCAAGAAACATGCAGTGGCAATGTAAGATAGGTTTTTGAAAACAATCGTGTGGTGGTGCGCATTGAAATGGTTTCTAGCAGGACATTCTCTTGTAGGAGTGAGAAAAACATCACGGGGTGGTGTGAATCGGAGGGCCTGAATCAGGATAGGCAGTGAGGGGCAATGTAAAATTGAGAAAACCACCACGGGATGGTCAGCACGGGGAGGTCAGGAATCATGCAGTGGCAATGTAAGATAATTTTCTGATAAACATCGCAGGGTGGTGCGCATTGTAAACGTGTCTAACAGGCCATTCACTAGTAGGAGTGAGAAAAACATCACAGGGTGGTGTGTATCTGAGGGCCTGAAATATGATAGGCAGTGAGTGGCAATGTAGGATGGAGAAAAGCACCACGGTTGGTCAGGATCGGCAGGTCAGGAAACTTGCAGTGGCGATGTAGGATAGGTTTCTGAAAAACATCGCAGAGTGGTGCGCATTGTAAGGGTATCTAACAGGCCATTCACTAGTAGAAGTGAGAAAAATATCACGGGGTGGTGTGAATCGGAGGGCCTGAATCAGGATAGGCAGTGAGTGGCAATGTAGGATGCAGAAAAGCACCACAGGGTGGTCAGAAAAGGGGATGTCACGAAACATTCAGTGGCAATGTAAGATAAAAACATCGCGGGGTGGTGCGCCTTGTCAGGGTTTCTAACAGGCCATTCATTAGTAGGAGTGAGAAAAACATCACGGGGTAGTGTGAATCAGAGGCCCTCAATCAGGATAGGCAGTGAGTGGCAATGTAGTATGGAGAAAAGCACCACGGGGGTGGTCAGCATGGGGAGGTGAGGAAACATGCAGTGGCAATGTAGGATAGGTTTCTGAAAAACATCGCGGGGTAGTGCACCTTGTACGGGATTCTAACAGGCCATTCACTAGTAGGAGTGAGAAATACATCAGGGTGTGCTGTGAATCGGAGGGCCTGAATCAATATAAACAGTGACTGGCAATGTAGGATGGAGAAAAGCACCACAGGTTGGTGAATATGGGGAGGTCAGGAAACATGCAATGGCAATGTAGGATAAGTTTCTGAAAATCATCGTGGGGTCATTCGCATTGTAAGGGTTTGTAGCAGGCCATTCACTAGTAGGAGTGAGAAAACCATCACAGCGTGGTGTGAATCAGAGGGCCTGAATTAGGATAGGTAGTGAGGGCAAAGAAGAATGGAGAAAAGCACCACGGGGTGGCCAACATGGGGAGGTCAGGAAACATGCAATAGCAATGTAGGATAGGTTTCTGAAAAGCATCGGGGGTGGTGCGCATTGTAAGGCTTTTTAACAAGCCATTCATAACTAGGAGTGAAAAAAACATCACGGGGTGGTGTGAATCGGACTGCCTGATTTAGAATAGGCTGTGAGTGGCAATGTAGGATGGAGAAAAGCACCACAGGGTGGTCAGCATGGGGAGGTCTGGAAACATGCAGTGGCAATGTAGGATAGGTTTCTGAAAAACATTGCGGGTTGGTGCGCATTGCATGGGTTTCTAAGAGGCCATTCACTAGTAGGAGTGACAAAAACATCACGGGGTGGTGTGAAACGGAGGGCCTGAATTATGATAGGAAGTGAGTGGCAATGTAAAATGGAGAATAGCACCACGGTGTTGTCAGCATGGGGAGCTCAGGAAACATGCAGTGGCAATGTAGGATAGGTTTCTTAAAAACATCGCAGGGTGCTGCGCATTGTAAGGGTTTCTAACAAGCAATTCACAAGTAGGAGCGCCAAAAACATCACGGGGTGGTGTGAATCGGAGTGCCTGAATTAGGATAGGCAGTGAGTGGCAATGTAGGATGGAGAAAAGCACCACGGGGTGGTTAGCATGGGGAGATCAGGAAACATGCAGTGGTAATTTAGGATAGGTTTCTGCAAAAAAAACGGGGTGGTGCGCATTGTAAAGGTTTCTAACAGTCCATTCACAAGTAGGAGTGAGAAAAACATAATGAGGTGGTGTGAATTGGAGGGCCTGAATTAGGATACGCAGTGAGTGGCAATGTAGGATGGAGAAAAGCTCCACGGGGTGGTCAGCATGCGGAGGTCAGGAAACATGGATTGGCAATGTAGGATAGGTTTCTGCAAAACATCGCCGCGTGGTGCGCATTGTAAGGCTTTCTAACAGGCCATTCACTAATAGGAGTGAGAAAAACATAAAGGGGTGGTGTGAAACGGAGGGCCTGAATAAGAATAGGCAGTGACAGGCAATGTAGGATGTAGAAAAGCACAATGGGGGGTCAGCATGCGGAGGAAAGGAAACATGCAGTGGCAATGTGTGATAGCTTTCTGAAAAACATCGCGGGTTGGTGCGCATAGTCAGGGTTTCTAACAGGCCATTCACTAGTAGGAGTGAGAAAAACATCACGGGGTGGTGTGAATCAGAGGTCCTGAATTAGTATAGGCAGTGAGTGGCAATGTAAAATGGAGAAAAGCACCAGGGTGTGGTCAGCATGGGGAGGTCAGGAAACATGCAGTGGCAATGTAGGACAGGTTTGTGAAAAACATCGCGGGGTGGTGCGCATTGTAAGGGTTTCTAACAGGCCATTCCCTAGTAGGAGTGAGAAAAATATAACGGGGTAGTGTGAATCCGAGGGCCTAAATTAGGATATGCAGTGAGTGGCAATGTAGGATGGAGAAAAGCACCACGGAGTGGTCAGCATGGGGAGTTCAGGAAACATGCATTGGCAATGTAGGATAGGCTTCTGAAAAACATCGCCGGGCGGTGCATATTGTAAGGGTTTCTAACAGGCCATTCACTAGTAGGAGTGAGAAATACATCACGGTGTGGTGTGAATTGGAGGGTCTGAATCAAGTTAGACAGTGAGTGGCAATGTAGGATGGAGAAAAGCACCACGGGGTGGTGAGCATGAGGAAGTTAGGAAACATGCAATGGCAATGTAGGATAGGTTTCTGAAAAACATCACGGGGTTGTGCGCATTGTAAGGATTTGTAGCAGGCCATTTACTAGTACGAGTGAGAAAAACATCACGGGGTGGTGTGAATCGGAAGGCCTGAATTAGGATAGGCAGTAAGTGGCAATGAAGAATGGAGAAAAGCACCACGGTGTGGTCAACATGGCGAGGTAACGAAACATGTAATGGCAACGTAGGATTTGTTTCTGAAAAACATCGCGGGGTGGGGCGCATTGTAAGGGTTTCTAACAAGCCATTCACAAGTAAGAGTGAAAAAAACATCACGAGGTGGTGTGAATCTGAGGGCCTGAATTAGGATAGGCTGTGAGTGGCAATGTAGGATGGAGAAAAGCACCACGGGTTTGTCAGCATGGGAAGGCAAGGAACCATGCAGTGGCAATGTAGAATAGGTTTCTGAAAAACATCCCGGGGTGGTGCGCATTGCATGGGTTTCTAAGAGGCCATTCTCTAATAGGAGTGTGAAAAACATCACGGGGTGGTGTCAATAGGGGGCCTGAATTACGATAGGCAGTGAGTGGCAATATATGATGTAGTAAAGCACCACGGGTTGGTCAGCATGGAGAGGTCAGGAAACATGCAGTGGCAATGTAGGATAGGTTTCTGAAAAACATCGCGTGGTGGTGCGCTTTTTAAGGGTGTTCTCACAGTCCATTCTTTAGTAGGAGTTTGAAAAACATCATGGGGTTGTGTGAATCGGGGTGCCTGAATTAGGATAGGCAGTGAGTGGCAATGTAGGATGGAGAAAAGCACCATACGCTGTCAGCATGGGGACGTCAGGAAACATGCAGTGGCAATGTAGGATAGCTTTCTAAAAACCATCGCGGAGTGGTGGAGATTGTAAGGGTTTCTAACATGCCATTTACTAGGAGGAGTGAGAAAAACATCACGGGGAGGTGTGAATCGGAGGGCCTGAATTAGGATAGGCAGTGAGTGGCAATGAACCATGGAGAAAAGCACCACGGGGTGGTCATCATGGAGAAGTCAGGAAACATGCATTGGACATGTAGGATAGTTTTCTGAAAAACATCACGGGGTGGTGCGCATTGTAAGGATTTCTAACAAGCCATTCACAAGTAGGAGTGAAAAATACATCACGGGGTGGTATGAATCGTAGGGCCTGAATTAATATAGGCAGTTAGTGGCTATGAAAGATAGAGAAAACACCACGGGGAGGTCAGCATGGGGAGACAGGAAACATGCATTGGCAATGTAGGATAGGTTTCTGAAAGACAACGACGGGTGGTGCGCATTGTAAGGGTTTCTAACAGGCCATTCACTAGTAGGAGTGAGAAAAACATCACAGGGTGGTGTGAATCGGAGGGCATGAATAAGTATAGGTAGTGAGTGGCAATGTAGGATGTAGAAAAGCACCACGGGGTGGTCAGCATGTGGAAGTCAGGAAACATGCAGTGGCAATGTGGGTTAGCTTTCTGAAAAACGTTTCGGGTTGGTGCGCATTATAATAGTTTCTAACAGGCCATTCACTGGTAGGAGTGAGAAAAACATCACGGCGTGGTGTGAATCGGAGGGCCTGAATTAGGATAGGCAGTGAGTGGCAATGTAGGATGGAGAAAAGCACCATGGGGTGGTCAACATGGGGAGGTCAGGAAACATGCAGTGGCAATATAGGATAGTTTTCTGAAAAACATCACGGGGTGGTGCGCATTGTAATAGTTTCTAACAGGCCATTCACTAGTAGCAGTGATAAAAACATCATGGGGTGGTGTGAATTGGAGGGCCTGAATTATGATAGGCAGTGACTGACAATGTAAAATGGAGAAAAGCACCAGGGGTGGCAGGATGGGAAGTCAAGAAACATGCAGTGGCAATGTAAGATAGGTTTTTGAAAAAAATCGTGTGGGGGTGCACATTGAAATGGTTAATAGCAGGCCATTCACTTGTAGGAGTGAGAAAAACAGCACGGGGTGGTGTGAATCGGAGGACCTGAGTCAGGATAGGCAGTGAGTGGCAATGTAAAATTGAGAAAACCACCACGGGATGGTCAGCACGGGGAGGTCAGGAATCATGCAGTGGCAATGTAAGATAGGTTTCTGATAAACATCGCAGGCTGGTGCGCATTGTAAACGTTTCTAAAAGGCCATTCACTATTAGGAGTGAGAAAAACATCACATGGTGGTGTGTATCTGAGGGCCTGAAATATGATAGGCAGTGAGTGGCAATGTAGGATGGAGAAAAGCACCACGGTTGGTCAGGATCGGCAGGTCAGGAAACTTGCAGTGGCGATGTAGGATAGGTTTCTGAAAAACATCGCAGAGTGGTGCGCATTGTAAGGGTATCTAACAGGCCATTCACTGGTAGAAGTGAGAAAAACATCACGGGGTGGCGTGAATCGGAGGGCCTGAATCAGGATAGGCAGTGAGTGGCAATGTAGGATGCAGAAAAGGACCACAGGGTGGTCAGAAAGTGGTTGTCACTAAACATTCAGTGGCAATGTAGGATAGGTTTCTGAAAAACATCGCGGGGTGGTGCGCCTTGTCAGGGTTTCTAACAGGCCATTCATTAGTAGGAGTGAGAAAAACATCACGGGGTAGTGTGAATCAGAGGCCCTCAATCAGGATAGGCAGTGAGTGGCAATGTAGTATGGAGAAAAGCACCACGGGGGTGGTCAGCATGGGGAGGTGAGGAAACATGCAGTGGCAATGTAGGATAGGTTTCTGAAAAACATCACGGGGTAGTGCACCTTGTATGGGATTCTAACAGGCCATTCACTAGTAGGAGTGAGAAATACATCAGGGTGTGGTATGATTCGGAGGGCCTGAATCAACATAGACAGTGACTGGCAATGTAGGATGGAGAAAAGCACCACAGGTTGGTGAATATGGGGAGGTCAGGAAACATGCAATGGCAATGTAGGATAAGTTTCTGAAAATCATCGTTGGGTCGTTCGCATTGTAAGGGTTTGTAGCAGGCCATTCACTAGTAGGAGTGAGAAAACCATCACAGATTGGTGGAATCGGAGGGCCTGAATTAGGATAGGCAGTGAGGGCAATGAAGAATGGAGAAAAGGACAACGGGGTGGCCAACATGGAGAGGTCAAGAAACATGCAATAGCAATGTAGGATAGGTTTCTAAAAAACATCGGGGGTGGTGCGCATTGTAAAGCTTTTTAACAAGCCATTCATAACTAGGAGTGAAAAAAACATCACGGGGTGGTGTGAATCGGACTGCCTGATTTAGAATAGGCTGTGAGTGGCAATGTAGGATGGAGAAAAGCACCACAGGGTGGTCAGCATGGGGAGGTCTGCAAAACATGCAGTGGCAATGTAGGATAGATTTCTTAAAAACATTGCGGGTTGGTGCGCATTGCATTGGTTTCTAAGAGGCCATTCTCTAATAGGAGTGTGAAAAACATCATGGGGTGGTGTCAATAGGGGGCCTGAATTACGATAGGCAGTGAGTGGCAATATATGATGTAGTAAAACACCACGGGTTGGTCAGCATGGAGAGGTCAGGAAACATGCAGTGGCAATGTAGGATAGGTTTCTGAAAAACATCGCGTGGTGGTGCGCTTTTTAAGGGTGTTCTCACAGTCCATTCTTTAGTAGGAGTTTGAAAAACATCATGGGGTTGTGTGAATCGGGGTGCCTGAATTAGTATAGGCAGTGAGTGGCAATGTAGGATGGAGAAAAGCACCATAGGCTGTCAGCATGGCGACGTCAGGAAATATGCAGTGGCAATGTAGGATAGCTTTCTAAAAAACATCGCGGAGTGGTGCACATTGTAAGGGTTTCTAACACGCCATTCACTAGGAGGAGTGAGAAAAACATCACGGGGCGGTGTGAATCGGAGGGCCTGAATAAGGTTAGGCAGTGAGTGGCAATGTAGGATGGAGAAATGCACCACGGGGTGGTCATCATGGAGAGGTCAGGAAACATGCATTGGCAATATAGCATAGTTTTCTGAAAAACATCATGGGGTGGTGCGCATTGTAAGGATTTCTAACAAGCCATTCACAAGTAGGAGTGAAAAAAACATCACGGGGTGGTGTGAATCGTAGGGCCTGAATTAATATAGGCAGTGAGTGGCTATGTAGGATGGAGAAAAGCACCACAGGGTGGTCAGCATGGGGAGGTGAGGAAACATGCAGTGGCAATGTGGGATAGGTTTCTGAAAAAGAAAGCGGGGTGGTGTTCATTGTAAGGGTTTCTAACAGGCCATTCACAAGTAGGAGTGTGAAAAACATCACGGGGTGGTATGAATCAGAGGGCCTGAATCATGATAGGCAGTGAGTGGCAATGTAGGATGGAGAAAAGCACCACGGGGTGGTCAAGATGGCGAGGTCAGGAAACATGCAGTGGCAATATAGGATAGGTTTCTGAAAAACATTGCAGGGTGGTGCTCATTGTAAGGGTTTCTTAAAGGCCTTTCACTAGTAGGAGTGAGAAAAACATCACGGGGTGGTGTGAATCGCAGGGACTGAATCACATAGGCCGTGAGTGCCAATGTAGGATGGAGAAAAGCCCCATGGGGTGATCAGGATGGGGAGGTCAGGAAACATGCAGTGGCATTGTAGGATAGGTTTATGAAAAACATCGCGGGGTATTTCGCATTGTAAGTGTTTCTAACAGGCCATTCTCTATTAGGAGTGAGAAATACATCATGGTGTGGTGTGAATCAGAGGGCCTGAATCAAGTTAGACAGTGAGTGGCAAATTAGGATGGAGAAAAGCACCACGGGTTGGTGAGCATGAGGAAATCAGGAAACATGGAATGGCAATGCAGGATAGGTTTCTGCAAAACAACACGGTGTTGTGCGCATTGCAAGGATTTGTAGCAGGCCATTCACTAGTAGGAGTGAGAAAAACATCACGGGGTGGTGTGAATCGGAGGGCCTGAATTAGGATAGGCAGTGAGTGGCAATGTGGGATGCCGAAAAGCCTTTCCATGGGGTAGTCAGCATGGGGAGGTCATGGAACATGCACTGGCAATTTAGGATAGCTTTCTGAAAAACATCGTGGGGTGGTGCGCATTGAAAGTGTTTCTAACAGGCAATTCTCTAGTAGAACTGAGAAAAACATCACAGGGTGGTGTGAATCGGAGTGCCTGAATCGGTATAGGCAGTGAGTGGCAATGTAGAATGGAGAAAAGGACCACGGGGTGGTCAGGATGGGGAGGTCAGGAAACATGCAGTGGCAATGTAGGACAGGTTTCTGAAAAACATCGCGGGATGTGTGAATTGTAAGGATTTCTTTTTTTTTTTTTTTTTTTATCTTTTTCGTTTTTATCGGTACCAGGGATCGAACTCACGACCGCCTGCTTGCAAGGCAGGCGCTTATGCCGCTGAGCTAAATCCCCAGCCCCTTGAATTGTAAGGATTTCCAACAGGCCATTCATTGGTAGGAGTGATAAATACTTTATGGTGTGGTGCCAATCGGAGACCCTGAATCAAGATAGACAGTGAGTGGCAATGTCAGATGGAGAAAAGCACCACTGGGTGGTCAGCATGGGGAGGTCAGGAAACATGCAGTTGCAAAGTAGGATAGGTTTCTGAAAAACATTGCGGGGTGGTGCTTGCTGTAAGTGTTTCTAAAACGCCTTTCACTAGTAGGAGTGAGAAAAACATCACGGGGTGGTGTGAATCGGAGGGCCTGAATCAGGATAGGCCGCGATTGGCAATGTAGGATGGAGAAAAGCACCACGAGGTGGTCAGGATGGGGAGGTCAGGAAACATGCAGTGGCAATGTTGGATAGGTTTCTGAAAAACATCGCTGGTTGGTGCGCATTGTAAGGGTTTCTAACATGCCATTCACTAGTAGGAGTGAGAACAACATCACGGGGTGGTGTGAATCGGAGGGCCTGAATTAGGATAGAATTGTGTGGCAATGTAGGATGGAGAAAAGCACCACAGGGTGGTCAGCATGGGGAGGTGAGGAAACATGCAGTGGCAATGTAGGATAGGTTTCTGAAAAAGAAAGCGGGGTGGTGTTCATTGTAAGGGTTTCTAACAGGCCATTCACAAGTAGGAGTGTGAAAAACATCACGGGGTGGTATGAATCGGAGGGCCTGAATCATGATAGGCAGTGAGTGGCAATGTAGGATGGAGAAAAGCACCACGGGTGGTCAAGATGGCGAAGTCAGGAAACATGCAGTGGCAATATAGTATAGGTTTCTGAAAAACATTGCAGGGTGGTGCTCATTGTAAGGGTTTCTTAAAGGCCTTTCACTAGTAGGAGTGAGAAAAACATCACGGGGTGGTGTGAATCCCATGGACTGAATCACATAGGCCGTGAGTGCCAATGTAGGATGGAGAAAAGCCCCATGGGGTGATCAGGATGGGGAGGTCAGGAAACATGCAGTGGCATTGTAGGATAGGTTTATGAAAAACATCGCGGGGTATTTCGCATTGTAAGGGTTTCTAACAGGCCATTCACTATTAGGAGTGAGAAATACATCATGGTGTGGTGTGAATCGGAGGGCCTGAATCAAGTTAGACAGTGAGTGGCAATGTAGGATGGAGAAAAGCACCACGGGTTGGTGAGCATGAGGAAATCAGGAAACATGCAATGGCAATGTAGGATAGGTTTCTGAAAAACAACATGGGGTTGTACGCATTGCAAGGATTTGTAGCAGGCCATTCACTAGTACGAGTGAGAAAAACATCACAGGGTGGTGTGAATCGGAGTGCCTGAGTTAGGATAGGCAGTGAGTGGCAATGAAGTATGGAGAAATGCACCACGGGGTTTTCAACATGTTGAGGTAAAGAAACATGCAATGGCAACGTAGGATTTGTTTATGAAAAACATCGCGGGGTGGTGCACATTGTAAGGGTTTCTAACAAGCCATTCACAAGTAAGAGTGAAAAAAACATCACGGGGTTTGTGAATCTGAGGGCCTGAATTAGGATAGGCTGTGAGTGGCAATGTAGGATGGAGAAAAGCACCACGGGTTTGTCAGCATGGGGATTCAAGGAACCATGCAGTGGCGATGTAGAATAGTTTTCTGATAAACATTGCTGGGGGGTGCGCATTGTAAGGGTTTCTAACAGGCTATTCACTAGTAGGACTGAGAACAGCATCACGGGTGGTGTGAATCAGAGGGCCTGAATAGGGATAGGCATTGAGTGGCAATGTAGGATGGAGAAAAGCACCACAGTGTGGTCAGCATGTGGAGGTCAGGAAACATGCAGTGGCAATGTAGGATTTGTTTCTCAAAAAAAATAGCGGGGTGGTGCGCATTGTAAGGGTTTCTAAAAGGCCTTTCACTAGCAGGATTGAGAAAAACATCACGGGGTGGTGTGATTCGGAGTGCCTGAATTAGAATAGGCAGTGAGTGGCAATGTAGGATGGAGAAAAGCTCCAAGGGGTGGTCAGGATGGGGAGGTCAGGAAACATGCATTGGCAAAGTAGGATAGGTTTCTGAAAAACATCGCCGGGAGGTGCTCATTGTAAGGGTTTCTAACAGGCCATTCACTAGTAGGACTGAGAAAAACATCATGGGGTGGTGTGAATGGGAGGGCCTGAATTATGATAGGCAGTGAGTGGGAATGTAGGATGCAGAAAAGCTACACGGGGCGGTCAGCATGTGGAGGTCAGGAAACATGCAGTGGCAATGTAGGATAGGTTTCTGAAAAACATCTCAGGGAGGTGTGCATTGTATATGTTTCTAACAGGGCATACATTAGTAGAAGTGAGAAAAACATCACGGGGTGTTGTGAATCGGAGGGCCTGAATCAGCATAGGCAGTGAGTGTCAATGTAGAATGGAGAAAAGCACCACAGGGTGGTCAGGATCGGGAGGTCAGGAAACATGAAGTGGCAATGTAGGATAGGTTTCTGAAAAACTTCGCGGGGTGGGGCGCATTGTAAGGGTTTCTAAGAGGCCATTCACTAGTAGGAGTGAGAAAAACTTAACGGGGTGGTGTGAATCAGAGTGCCTGAATTAGGATAGGCAGTGAGTGGCAATGTAGGATGGAGAAAAGCACCACAGGGTGGTCAGCATGGGGAGGTCAGGAAAAATGCTTTGGCAGTGAAGGATCGGTTTCTGAAAAACATCGCCGGGCGGTGCGTATTCTAAGGGTTTCTAACAGGCCATTCACTAGTAGGAGTGAGAAAAACATCACGGGGTGGTGTGAATCGGAGTGCCTGAGTCAGGAAAGGCAGTGAGTGGCAATGTAGGATGTAGAAAAACACCACAGGGTTGTCAACATGCGGAGGTCAGGAAACATGCAGTGGCAATTTGGAATATCTTTCTGAAAAACATCGTGGGTTGGTGCGCATTGTAAGGGTTTCTAACAGGCCATTAACTAGTAGGAGTGAGAAAAACATCACGGGGTGGTGTGTATCGGAGGGCCTGAATTATAATAGGCAGTGAGTGGCAATGTAGGATGGAGAAAAGCACCACAGGGTGGTCAGGATCGGGAGGTCATGAAACATGCAGTGGCAATGTAGGATAGGTTTCTGAAAAACATCGCAGGGTGGTGCGCATTGTAACGGTTTCTAAAGGCCATTCAGTAGTAGAAGTGAGTAAAACATCACGGGGTGGTGTGAATCGAAAGGCCAGAATCATGATAGGCAGTGAGTGGCAAGGTAGGATGGAGAAAAGCACCCCAGGGTGTTGATCATGGGGAGGACATTAAACATTCAGTCGCAATGTAGGAGAGGTTTCTGAAAAACATCGTGGGGTGGTGCACATTGTCAGGGTTTCTAACAGGCCATTCATTAGTAGGAGTGAGAAAAACATCACGGGGTGTGTGAATCAGAGGCCCACAATCAGGATAGGCAGTGATTGGCAGTGTAGGATGTAGAAAAGCACCACGGTGTTGTCAGCATGGGGAGGTCATTAAAAATGCATTGCCAATATAGGATAGGTTTCTGAAAAGATTGCGGGGTGTTGTGCATTGTAACGTTTCTAACAGGCCATTCACTAGTAGGAGTGAGAAAAACATCACGCTGTGGTGTGAATCGGAGGGCCTGAATTAGGATAGGCAGTGAGTGGCAATGTAAAGTGGAGAAAAGCACCACGGGGTGGTCAGCATGGTGAGGGTAGGAAACATGCAGTGGAAATGTAGGATACGTTTCTGAAAATGATCGCGGGTGGTGCACATTGTAAGGGTTTCTAACAGGCCATTCACTAGTAGGAGTGGGAAAAACATCATGGGGTGTTGTGAATCGGAGAGTCTGAATTAGGATAGGCAGTGAGTGGCAATTTAGGATGAAGAATAGCATCATGGGGTGGTCAGCATGGGGAGGTCAGGAACCCTGCAGTGGCAATGTAGGATAGGTTTTGAAAATCATCGCGGGGTGGTGCGCATTATAAGTGTTTCTAACAGACCTTTCACTAGTAGGAGTGAGAAAAACATCACAGGGCGTTGTGAATCAGAGGGTCTGAATTAGGAGAGGCAGTGAGTGGCAATATAGGATATAGAAAAGCACCATGGGATGGTCAGCACGGAAATGTCAGGAAACCTGCAGTGGCATTGTAGTATACGTTTCTGATAAACATCGCGGTGTGGTGCGGAATGTAAGGGTTTCTAACAGGCCATTCACTAGTAGTAGTGAGAAAATCATCATGGGGTTTTGTGAATCGGAAGCCCTGACTCAGGATAGGCAGTGTGAGTGGCAATGTAGGATGGAGAAAAGCACCACGGGATGGTCAACATGGGGAGATCAGGAAACATGCAGTGGTAATGTAGGATAGGTTTCTGAAAAACATCGCAGGGTGGTGCGAATTGTAAGGGTTTCTAACACGCAATTCACTAGTACGAGTGAGAAAAATATCACGGGGTGGTGTGACTTGGATGTTCTGAATTAGTATTGGCAGTGAATTGCAACGTAGAAAGGAGAAAAGCACCACGGGGTGGTCATCATTGGGAGGTCAGGAAACACGCATTGGCAATGTAGGTTGGTTTCTGAATAACATCGCCGGGTGGGGTGGACTGTAAGGCTTTCTAACAGTCCATTCACTAGTAGGATTGAGAAATATATCACGGGGTGGTGTGAATTGGAAGGCCTGAATCAGGATAGGCAGAGAGTGGCAATATAGGATGGAGAAAAGCACCACGTCATGGTGAGCATGGGTAGTTCAGGAAACATGCAGTGGCAATGTAGTTTAGGTGTCTGAAAAACATCACGGGGTGGTGTGCATTGTAAGGGTTTCTAACCCGCCATTCACTAGTAGGAGTGAGAAATACATGACGGGGTGGTGTGAATTGGAAGGCCTGAATCAGGATAGGCAGTGAGTGGCAACGTAGGATGGAGAAAAGCACCACCGGTGGTCAGCATGGGGAGGTCAGGAAACATGCAGTGGAAATGTAGGATAGGTTTCTGAAAAGAATCGCGGTGGTGAGAATTGTAAGGGTTTCTAACAGGCCATTCACTAGTAGGAGTGAGAAAAACATCACAGGGTGGTGTGAATCGGAGGGCCAGAATTTTGATAGGCATTGAGTAGCAATGTAGGATTGGGAAAAGCACCATGGGGTGGTCAGGATCGGGAGGTCAGGAAACGTGCAGGGGCAATGTAGGATAGGTTTCTGAAAAACATTGCAGGGTGGTGCACATTGTAAGGGTTTCTAACAGGCCATTCACTAGTAGAAGTGAGAAAAACATCACGGGGTGGTGTGAATCGGAGGGCCTGAATCAAGATAGACAGTGAGTGGCAATGTAGGATGGAGAAAAGCATCACAGGTTGGCGAACATGGGGAGGTCAGGAAACATGCAAAGGCAATGTAGGATAAGTTTCTGAAAATCATCGCGGGGTCATTCTCATTGTAGGGGTGGTAGCAGGCCATTCACTATTAGGAGTGAGAAAACCATCACAGAGTGGTGTGAATCGGAGGGCTTGAATTAGGATAGGCAGTGAGGGCAATGAAGAATGGAGAAAAGCACCACGGTGTGGTCAACATGGGGAGGTCAGGACACATGCACTGGCAATGTAGGATAGGTTTCTGAAAAATATCGCGGGGTGGTGCACATTGTAAGGATTTTTAACAAGCAATTCATAAGTAGGAGTGAAAAAAACATCACGGGGTGGTGTGAATCAGACGGCCTGATTTAGAATAGGCTGTGAGTGGCAATGTAGGTTGGAGAAAAGCACCACAGGTTTGTCAGCATGGGGAGTCAAGGAAACATGCAGTGGCAATGTAGGATAGGTTTCTGAAAAAAAAAAAGCGGGGTGGTGCGCATTGTAAGGGTTTCTTAAAGGCCCTTCACTAGTAGGAGTGAAAACAACATCACGGAGTGGTGTAAATCGGAAAGCACTGAAGTAAGATAGGCAGTGAGTGGCAATGTAGCATGGAGAAAAGCACCACGGCGTGGTCAGCATGGGGAGGTCAGGAAACATGCAGTGGCAATGTAGGATAGGTTTCTGAAAAACATCGCGGGGTGTTGCGCATTGTAAGGGTTTCTAACAGGCCATTCACTAGCAGGAGTTTAAAAAATATCACGGCGTGGTGTGAATATGAGGGTCTGATTCAGGATAGGCAGTGAGTGGTAATGTAAAATAGAGAAAAGCACCATGGGTTGGTCAGCATGGGGAGGTCAGGAAATATGCAGTGGCAATGTAGGATAGGTTTCTGAAAATCATCGCGGGGTCGTTGGCATTGTAAGGGTTTGTAGCAGGCCATTCACTATTAGGAGTGAGAAAACCATCACAGAGTGGTGTGAATCGGAGGGCCTGAATTAGGATAGGCAGTGAGGGCAATGAAGAATGGAGAAAAGCACCACGGGGTGGTCAACATGGGGAGGTCAGGAAACATGCCGTGGCAATGTAGGATAGGTTTCTGAAAAACTACACGGGTGGTGCGCATTGTAAGGGTTTCTAACAGGCCATTCACTAGTACAGTGAGAAAAACATCACAGGCTGTTGTGAATTGGAGGTCCTGAATTAGGATAGGCAGTGAGTGGCAATGTAGGATGGAGAAAAGCACCACGGGGTGGTCAGCATGGGCAGGTCAGGAAACATGACGTGGCAATGTATGATAGGTTTCTGAAAAACTACACGGGTGGTGCGCATTGTAAGGGTTTCTAACAGGCCATTCACTAGTACAGTGAGAAAAACATCACGGGCTGTTGTGAATCGGAGGTCCTGAATTAGGATAGGCAGTGAGTGGCAATGTAGGATGGAGAAAAGCACCACGGGGTGGTCAGCATGGGCAGGTCAGGAAACATGCCGTGGCAATGTAGGATAGGTTTCTGAAAAACTACACGTGTGGTGCGCATTGTAAGGGTTTCTAACAGGCCATTCACTAGTAGCAGTGGGAAAAACATCACGGGCTGGTGTGAATAAGAAGGCCTGAATTAGGATAGGCAGTGAGTGGCAATCTAGCATGGAGAAAAGCACCACGAGTTGGTCAGGATGGGGAGGTCAGGAAACATGCAGTGGCAATTTAGTATAGGTTTCTGAAAAACATCGCAGGGTGGTGCGCATTGTAAGTGTTTCTAACTGGCCATTCACTAGTAGGAGTGAGAAAAACATCACGGGCTGGTGTGAATCGGTGGGCCTGAATTAGTATAGGCAGTGAGTGGAAATGTAAAATGGAGAAAATCACCAGGGGTGGTCACGATGGGAGGTCAAGAAACATGCAGTGGCAATGTAAGATAGGTTTTTGAAAAAAATCGTGTGGTGGTGCGCATTGAAATGGTTTCTAGCAGGCCATTCACTTGTAGGATTGAGAAAAACATCACGGGGTGGTGTGAATCGGGGGGCCTGAATCAGGATAGGCAGTGAGTGGCAAAGTGAAATTGAGAAAGCCACCATGGCGTGGTCAGCACGGGGATGTCAGGAATCATGCAGTGGCAATGTAGGATAGGTTTCTGATAAACATCGCAGGGTGGTGCGCATTGTAAAGGTTTCTAACAGGCCATTCACTAGTAGGAGTGAGAAAAACATCACAAGGTGGTGTGTATCTGAGGGCCTGAAATATGATAGGCAGTGAGTGGCAATGTAGGATGGAGAAAAGCACCACGGTTGGTCAGGATCGGCAGGTCGGGAAACTTGCAGTGGCGATGTAGGATAGGTTTCTGAAAAACATCGCAGTGTGGTGGGCATTGTAAGTGTATCTAACAAACCATTCACTAGTAGAAGTGAGAAAAACATCACAGGGTGGTGTGAATCGGAGGGCCTGAATCAGGATAGGCAGTGAGTGGCAATGTAGGATGCAGAAAAGCACCACAGGGTGGTCAGCAAGGGGATGTCACGAAACATTCAGTGGCAATGTAGGATAGGTTTCTGAAAAACATCGCGGGGTGGTGCGCATTGTCAGGGTTTCTAACAGGCCATTCACTAGTAGGAGTGAGAAAAACATCACGGGGTAGTGTGAATCAGAGGCCCGAAATCAGGATAGGCAGTGAGTGGCAATGTAGGATGGAGAAAAGCACCACGGGATGGTCAGCATGGGGAGGTCAGGAAACATGCAGTGGCAATGTAGGATAGGTTTCTGAAAAACATCGCGGTGTAGTGCACCTTATACGGGATTCTAACAGGCCATTCACTAGAAGGAGTGAGAAATACATCAGGGTGTGGTGTGAATCGGAGGGCCTGAATCAAGATAGAAAGTGACTGGCAATGTAGGATGGAGAAAAGCACTACAGCTTGGTGAATATGGGGAAGTCAGGAAACATGCAATGGCAATGTAGGAAAAGTTTCTGAAAATCATCGTGGGATCGTTCGCATTGTAAAGCTTTGTAGCAGGCCATTCACTAGTAGGAGTGAGAAAACCATCACAGATTGGTGTGAATTGGAGGGCCTGAATTAGGATAGGCAGTGAGGGCAATGAAGAATGGAGAAAAGCACCACGGCATGGTCAACATGGGGAGGTCAGGAAACATGCAATAGCAATGTAGGATAGGTTTCTGAAAAACATCGGGGGGTGGTGCGCATTGTAAGGCTTTTTAACAAGCCATTCATAAGTAGGAGTGAAAAAAACATCACGGGGTGGTGTGAATCGGACTGCCTGATTTAGAATAGGCTGTGAGTGGCAATGTAGGATGGAGAAAAGCACCACAGGGTGGTCAGCATGGGGAGGTCATTAAACATGCAGTGGCAATATAGGATAGGTTTCTGAAAAACATCGCGGCCTGGTGAGAATTGTAAGGGTTTCTAACAGGCCATTCACTACAACAGTGAGAAAAACATCACGGGGTTGTGTGAATCAGAGGGCCTGAATTAGGATACGCAGTGAGTGGCAATGTAAAATTGAGAAAAGTACCACGGGCTGGTCAGCATGTGGAGGTCAGGAAACATGCAGTGGCAATGTAGGATAGGTTTCTGAAAAACATTTCGGGTTGGTGCGCATTGTAATTGTTTCTAACAGGCCATTCACTAGTAGGAGTGAGAAAAACATCACAGCGTGGTGTGTATCAGAGGACCTGAATCAGGATAGGCAGTGAGTGACAGTGTAGGATGGAGAAAAGCACCACGGGGTGGTCATCATGGGGAAGTCAGGACACATGCAGTGGCAATGTAGGATAGGTTTCTGAAAAACATTGCGGGGTTGTGCGCATTTTAAGTGTTTCTAACAGGCCATTCACTAGTAGGAGAGAGAAAAACATCACGGGGTGGTGTGAATCGGAGGGTCTGAATTAGGATAGGCAGTGAGTGGCAATGTGGGATGGAGAAAAGCACCACGGGGTGGTCAGCATGGGGAGGTCATGGAACATGCCCTGGCAATGTAGGATAGGTTTCTGAAAAACATCGCGGGATGGTGCGCATTGTAAGGGTTTCTAACAGGCCATTCTCTAGTAGAAGTGAGAAAAATATCACAGGGTGGTGTCAATCGGAGGGCCTGAATCGAGATAGGCAGTGAGTGGCAATGTAGAATGGAGAAAAGGACCACGGGGTGGTCAGGATGGGGAGGTCAGGAAACATGCAGTGGCAATGTAGGACACTTTCACAAAAACATCGCGGGATGTGCGAATTGTAAGGATTTATAACAGGCCATTCATTGGTAGGAGTGAGAAATACTTTATGGTGTGGTGTGAATCAGAGGCCCTGAATAAAGATAGACAGTGAGTGGCAATGTCAGATGGAGAAAAGCACCACAGGGTGGTCAGCATGGGGAGGTGAGGAAACATGTAGTGGCAATGTAGGATAGGTTTCTGAAAAAGAAATCGGGGTGGTGTTCATTGTAAGTGTTTCTAACAGGCCATTCACAAGTAGGAGTGTGAAAAACGTCACGGGGTGTTGTGAATCGGAGGGCCTGAATCAGGATAGTCCGTGATTGGCAATGTAGGATGGAGAAAAGCACCACGAGGTGGTCAGGATGGGGAGTTCAGGAAACATGCAGTGGCAATGTTGGATAGGTTTCTGAAAAACATCGCTGTGTGGTGCACATTGTAAGGGTTTCTAACATGCCATTCACTAGTAGGAGTGAGAACAACATCAGGGGGTGGTGTGAATCGGAGGGCCTGAATTAGGATAGGCATTGTGTGGCAATGTAGGATGGAGAAAAGCACCACAGGGTGGTCAGCATGGGGAGGTGAGGAAACATGTAGTGGCAATGTAGGATAGGTTTCTGAAAAAGAAAGCGGGGTGGTGTTCATTGTAAGTGTTTCTAACAGGCCATTCACAAGTAGGAGTGTGAAAAACATCACGGGGTGGTATGAATCGGAGGGCCTGAATCGTGGTAGGCAGTGAGTGGCAATGTAGGATGGAGAAAAGCACCACGGGGTGGTCAAGATGGGGAGGTCAGGAAACATGCAGTGGCAATATAGGATAGGTTTCTGAAAAACATTGCAGGGTGGTGCTCATTGTAAAGGTTTCTTAAAGGCCTTTCACTAGTAGGAGTGATAAAAACATCACGGGGTGGTGTGAATCACAGGGACTGAATCACGTAGGCCATGAGTGCCAATGTAGGATGGAGAAAAGCACCACGGGGTGATCAGGATGGGGAGATCAGGAAACATGCAGTGGCATTGTAGGATAGGTTTATGAAAACCATCGCGGGTTATTTCGCATTGTAAGGGTTTCTAACAGGCCATTCAATAGTAGGAGTGAAAAATACATCATGGTGTGGTGTGAATCAGAGGGCCTGAATCAAGTTAGACAGTGAGTGGCAATGTAGGATGGAGAAAAGCACCACGGGTTGGTGAGCATGAGGAAGTCAGGAAACATGCAATATCAATGTAGGATAGGTTTCTGTAAAACATCACTGGGTTGTGCGCATTGTAGGGATTTGTAGCAGGCCATTCACTAGTACGAGTGAGAAAAACATCACGGGGTGGTGTGAAACGGAGGGCCTGAATTAGGATAGGCAGTGAGTGGCAATGAAGAATGGAGAAAAGCACCACGGGGTGGTCAACATGGCGAGGTCAAGAAACATGCAATGTCAATGTTGGATAGGTTTCTGAAAAACATCGCGGAGTGGTGCGCATTGTAAGGGTTTCTAACAGCCCATTCAATAGTAGAAGTGAGAAAAACATCACGGGGTGTTGTGAATCGGAGGACCTGAATCAGGATAGGAAGTGAGTGGCAATGTAGGATGGAGAAAAGCACCATGGTTTGGTCAGCATGGGGAGGCAAGCAAACATGCAGTGGCAATGTAGAAGAGGTTTCTGATAAACATCGCTGGGTGGTGCGCATTGTAAGGGTTTATAACAGGCCATTCACTAGTAGGAGTGAAAAAAACATTACGGGGAGGTGTGAATCAGATGTTCTGAATTAGGGTAGGCAGTGAGTGGCAATGTAGGATGGAGAAAAGCACCACGGGGTGGTCAGCATGAGGAGGTCAGGAAACATGCAGTTGCAATGTAGGATAGGTTTCTGAAAAACATCGCGGTGTGGGGCGCATTGTAAGGGTTTCTAACAGGCCATTCCTTAGTAGGAGTGAGAAAAATATAACGGGGTGGTGTGAATGCGAGGGCCTGAATCAGGATAGGCTGGGAGTGGCAATGTAGGATGGAGCAAAGCACCACAGGGTGGTCAGGATGGGGAGGTCAGGAATCATGCATTGGCAGTGTACGATAGGATTCTGAAAAACAACGCTCGGCGGTGCGTATTGTAAGGGTTTCTAACTGGCCATGCACTAGTGGGAGTGAGAAAAACATCACGGGGTGGTGTGAAACGGAGGGCTTGAATTATGATAGGCAGTGAGTGGCAATGTAGGATGGAGAAAAGCACCACAGGGTGGTCAGCATGGGGAAGTCAGGAAACATGCAGTGGCATGTAGGATAGTTTTCTGAAAAAAATGACGGGGTGGTGCGCATTGTAAGGGTTTCTAATAGGCTATTCACTAGTCGGAGTGAAAAAAACATTATGGGGTGGTGTGAATCAGATGTTCGGAATTAGGATAGGCAGTGAGTGGCAATGTAAAATGGAGAAAAGCACCACGGCGTGGTCAGAATGGGGAGGCAAGGAAACATGCAGTGTCAATGTAGGACAGGTTTCTGAAAAACATCGCGGGGTGGTGTGCATTATAAGGGTTTCTAACAGGCCATTCACTAGTAGGAGTGAGAAGAACATCACGGAGTGGTTTGAATCAGAAGGCCTGAATCAGCATAGGCAGTGAGTGGCAATGTAGGATGGAGAAAAGCACCACGGTGTGGTCAGCATGGGGAGGTCAGGAAACATGCAATAGCAATGTAGGATAGGTTTCTGAAAAACATCGGGGGGTGGTGCGCATTGTAAGGCTTTTTAACAAGCCATTCATATGTAGGAGTGAAAAAAACATCACGGGGTGGTGTGAATCGGACTGCCTGATTTAGAATAGGCTGTGAGTGGCAATGTAGGATGGAGAAAAGCACCACAGGGTGGTCAGCATGGGGAGGTCATTAAACATGCAGTGGCAATATAGGATAGGTTTCTGAAAAACATCGCGGCCTGGTGAGAATTGTAAGGGTTTCTAACAGGCCATTCACTACAACAGTGAGAAAAACATCACGGGGTTGTGTGAATCAGAGGGCCTGAATTAGGATACGCAGTGAGTGGCAATGTAAAATTGAGAAAAGTACCACGGGCTGGTCAGCATGTGGAGGTCAGGAAACATGCAGTGGCAATGTAGGATAGGTTTCTGAAAAACATTTCGGGTTGGTGCGTATTGTAATTGTTTCTAACAGGCCATTCACCAGTAGGAGTGAGAAAAACATCACAGCGTGGTGTGTATCAGAGGACCTGAATCAGGATAGGCAGTGAGTGACAGTGTAGGATGGAGAAAAGCACCACGGGGTGGTCATCATGGGGAAGTCAGGACACATGCAGTGGCAATGTAGGATAGGTTTCTGAAAAACATTGCGTGTTTGTGCGCATTTTAAGTGTTTCTAACAGGCCATTCACTAGTAGGAGAGAGAAAAACATCACGGGGTGGTGTGAATCGGAGGGTCTGAATTAGGATAGGCAGTGAGTGGCAATGTGGGATGGAGAAAAGCACCACAGGGTGGTCAGCATGGGGAGGTCATGGAACATGCCCTGGCAATGTAGGATAGGTTTCTGAAAATCATCGCGGGGTGGTGCGCATTGTAAGGGTTTCTAACAGGCCATTCTCTAGTAGAAGTGAGAAAAATATCACAGGGTGGTGTCAATCGGAGGGCCTGAATCGAGATAGGCAGTGAGTGGCAATGTAGAATGGAGAAAAGGACCACGGGGTGGTCAGGATGGGGAGGTCAGGAAACATGCAGTGGCAATGTAGGACAGTTTCACAAAAACATCGCGGGATGTGCGAATTGTAAGGATTCATAACAGGCCATTCATTGGTAGGAGTGAGAAATACTTTATGGTGTGGTGTGAATCAGAGGCCCTGAATAAAGATAGACAGTGAGTGGCAATGTCAGATGGAGAAAATCACCACAGGTTGGTCAGCATGGGGAGGTGAGGAAACATGTAGTGGCAATGTAGGATAGGTTTCTGAAAAAGAAATCGGGGTGGTGTTCATTGTAAGTGTTTCTAACAGGCCATTCACAAGTAGGAGTGTGAAAAACGTCACGGGGTGTTGTGAATCGGAGGGCCTGAATCAGGATAGTCCGTGATTGGCAATGTAGGATGGAGAAAAGCACCACGAGGTGGTCAGGATGGGGAGTTCAGGAAACATGCAGTGGCAATGTTGGATAGGTTTCTGAAAAACATCGCTGTGTGGTGCACATTGTAAGGGTTTCTAACATGCCATTCACTAGTAGGAGTGAGAACAACATCAGGGGGTGGTGTGAATCGGAGGGCCTGAATTAGGATAGGCATTGTGTGGCAATGTAGGATGGAGAAAAGCACCACAGGGTGGTCAGCATGGGGAGGTGAGGAAACATGTAGTGGCAATGTAGGATAGGTTTCTGAAAAAGAAAGCGGGGTGGTGTTCATTGTAAGTGTTTCTAACAGGCCATTCACAAGTAGGAGTGTGAAAAACATCACGGGGTGGTATGAATCGGAGGGCCTGAATCGTGGTAGGCAGTGAGTGGCAATGTAGGATGGAGAAAAGCACCACGGGGTGGTCAAGATGGGGAGGTCAGGAAACATGCAGTGGCAATATAGGATAGGTTTCTGAAAAACATTGCAGGGTGGTGCTCATTGTAAAGGTTTCTTAAAGGCCTTTCACTAGTAGGAGTGATAAAAACATCACGGGGTGGTGTGAATCACAGGGACTGAATCACATAGGCCATGAGTGCCAATGTAGGATGGAGAAAAGCACCACGGGGTGATCAGGATGGGGAGATCAGGAAACATGCAGTGGCATTGTAGGATAGGTTTATGAAAACCATCGCGGGTTATTTCGCATTGTAAGGGTTTCTAACAGGCCATTCAATAGTAGGAGTGAAAAATACATCATGGTGTGGTGTGAATCAGAGGGCCTGAATCAAGTTAGACAGTGAGTGGCAATGTAGGATGGAGAAAAGCACCACGGGTTGGTGAGCATGAGGAAGTCAGGAAACATGCAATATCAATGTAGGATAGGTTTCTGAAAAACATCACTGGGTTGTGCGCATTGTAGGGATTTGTAGCAGGCCATTCACTAGTACGAGTGAGAAAAACATCACGGGGTGGTGTGAAACGGAGGGCCTGAATTAGGATAGGCAGTGAGTGGCAATGAAGAATGGAGAAAAGCACCACGGGGTGGTCAACATGGCGAGGTCAAGAAACATGCAATGTCAATGTTGGATAGGTTTCTGAAAAACATCGCGGAGTGGTGCGCATTGTAAGGGTTTCTAACAGCCCATTCAATAGTAGAAGTGAGAAAAACATCACGGGGTGTTGTGAATCGGAGGACCTGAATCAGGATAGGAAGTGAGTGGCAATGTAGGATGGAGAAAAGCACCATGGTTTGGTCAGCATGGGGAGGCAAGCAAACATGCAGTGGCAATGTAGAAGAGGTTTCTGATAAACATCGCTGGGTGGTGCGCATTGTAAGGGTTTATAACAGGCCATTCACTAGTAGGAGTGAAAAAAACATTACGGGGTGGTGTGAATCAGATGTTCTGAATTAGGGTAGGCAGTGAGTGGCAATGTAGGATGGAGAAAAGCACCACGGGGTGGTCAGCATGAGGAGGTCAGGAAACATGCAGTTGCAATGTAGGATAGGTTTCTGAAAAACATTGCAGGGTGGTGCTCATTGTAAAGGTTTCTTAAAGGCCTTTCACTAGTAGGAGTGATAAAAACATCACGGGGTGGTGTGAATCACAGGGACTGAATCACGTAGGCCATGAGTGCCAATGTAGGATGGAGAAAAGCACCACGGGGTGATCAGGATGGGGAGATCAGGAAACATGCAGTGGCATTGTAGGATAGGTTTATGAAAACCATCGCGGGTTATTTCGCATTGTAAGGGTTTCTAACAGGCCATTCAATAGTAGGAGTGAAAAATACATCATGGTGTGGTGTGAATCAGAGGGCCTGAATCAAGTTAGACAGTGAGTGGCAATGTAGGATGGAGAAAAGCACCACGGGTTGGTGAGCATGAGGAAGTCAGGAAACATGCAATATCAATGTAGGATAGGTTTCTGAAAAACATCACTGGGTTGTGCGCATTGTAGGGATTTGTAGCAGGCCATTCACTAGTACGAGTGAGAAAAACATCACGGGGTGGTGTGAAACGGAGGGCCTGAATTAGGATAGGCAGTGAGTGGCAATGAAGAATGGAGAAAAGCACCACGGGGTGGTCAACATGGCGAGGTCAAGAAACATGCAATGTCAATGTTGGATAGGTTTCTGAAAAACATCGCGGAGTGGTGCGCATTGTAAGGGTTTCTAACAGCCCATTCAATAGTAGAAGTGAGAAAAACATCACGGGGTGTTGTGAATCGGAGGACCTGAATCAGGATAGGAAGTGAGTGGCAATGTAGGATGGAGAAAAGCACCATGGTTTGGTCAGCATGGGGAGGCAAGCAAACATGCAGTGGCAATGTAGAAGAGGTTTCTGATAAACATCGCTGGGTGGTGCGCATTGTAAGGGTTTATAACAGGCCATTCACTAGTAGGAGTGAAAAAAACATTACGGGGTGGTGTGAATCAGATGTTCTGAATTAGGGTAGGCAGTGAGTGGCAATGTAGGATGGAGAAAAGCACCACGGGGTGGTCAGCATGAGGAGGTCAGGAAACATGCAGTTGCAATGTAGGATAGGTTTCTGAAAAACATCGCGGTGTGGGGCGCATTGTAAGGGTTTCTAACAGACCATTCCTTAGTAGGAGTGAGAGAAATATAACGGGGTGGTGTGAATGCGAGGGCCTGAATCAGGATAGGCTGTGAGTGGCAATGTAGGATGGAGAAAAGCACCACAGGGTGGTCAGGATGGGGAGGTCAGGAATCATGCATTGGCAGTGTACGATAGGTTTCTGAAAAACAACGCTGGGCGGTGCGTATTGTAAGGGTTTCTAACTGGCCATGCACTAGTGGGAGTGAGAAAAACATCACGGGGTGGTGTGAAACGGAGGGCTTGAATTATGATAGGCAGTGAGTGGCAATGTAGGATGGAGAAAAGCACCACAGGGTGGTCAGCATGGGGAAGTCAGGAAACATGCAGTGGCATGTAGGATAGTTTTCTGAAAAAAATGACGGGGTGGTGCGCATTGTAAGGGTTTCTAATAGGCCATTCACTAGTCGGAGTGAAAAAAACATTATGGGGTGGTGTGAATCAGATGTTCTGAATTAGGATAGGCAGTGAGTGGCAATGTAAAATGGAGAAAAGCACCACGGCGTGGTCAGAATGGGGAGGCAAGGAAACATGCAGTGTCAATGTAGGACAGGTTTCTGAAAAACATCGCGGGGTGGTGCGCATTATAAGGGTTTCTAACAGGCCATTCACTAGTAGGAGTGAGAAGAACATCACGGAGTGGTTTGAATCAGAAGGCCTGAATCAGCATAGGCAGTGAGTGGCAATGTAGGATGGAGAAAAGCACCACGGTGTGGTCAGCATGGGGAGGTCAGAACACATACAGTGGCAATGTAGGATAGGTTTCTGAAAAACACCGTGAGTAGTGAGAATTGTAAGGGATTCTAACAGGCCATTCTCTAGTAGAAGTGAGAAAAACATCACACATTGGTGTGAATAGGAGGGCCTGAATCATGATAGGCAGTAGTGGCAATGTTGGATGGAGAAAAGGACCACGGGGTGGTCAGGCTGGGGAGGTCAGGAAACATGCACGGGCAATGTAGGATAGGTTTCTGAAAAACATCACGGGTTGGTGCGCATTGTAAGGGTTTGTAGCAGGCCATTCACTAGTAGGAGTGAGAAAAACATTACGGGGTAGTGTGAATCGGAGGGTCTGAATTAGTATAGGCAGTGAGTGGCAATGTAAAATGGTGAAAAGCACCATGGTGTGGTCAGCATGGGGAGGTCAGGAAACATGCAGTGGCAATGTAGGATAGGTTTCTGAAAAACATCGCCAGGCGGTGCGTATTGTAAGGGTTTCTAACAGGCCATTCACTAGTAGGAGTGAGAAAAACATCACGGGGTGGTGTGAAACGGAGGGCCTGAATTATGATAGGCAGTGAGTGTCAATGTAGGATGGGGAAAAGCACCATGGGGTGGTCAGGATGGGAAGGTCAGGAAACTTGCAGTGGCATCGTAGGATAGGTTTATGAAAAACATCGCGGCTTATTTCGCATTGTAAGGGTTTTCTAACAGGCCATTCACTAGTAGGAGTGAGAAATACATCATGGTGTGGTGTGAATCGGAGGGTCTGTATCAGTTAGACAGTGCGTGGCAATGTAGGAAGGAGAAAAGCACCTCGGGTTGGTTAGCATGAGGAAGTCAGGAAACATGCAATGGCAATGTAGGATAGGTTTCTGAAAAACATTACGGGGTTGTGCGTATTGTAAGGATATGTAGTAGGCCATTCACTAGTACGAATGAGAAAAACATCACGGGGTGGTTTGAATCGGAGGGCCTGAATTAGGATAGGCAGTGAGTGGCAATGTGGGATGGAGAAAAGCACCACGGGGTGGTCAGAATGGGGAGGCAAGGAAACATGCAATGGCAATGTATGATTCGTTTCTGAAAAACATCGCGGGGTGGTGCGCAATGTAAGGGTTTCTAACAAGCCATTCACAACTAAGAGTGAAAAAAACATCACGGGGTGGTGTGAATCTGAGGGCCTGAATTAGGATAGGCTGTGAGTGGCAATGTAGGATGGAGAAAAGCACCACGGGTTTGTCAGCATGGGGAGGCAAGGAACCATGCAGTGGCAATGTAGAATAGTTTTCTGATAAACATCGCTGGTGGTGCGCATTGTAAGGGTTTCTAACGGGCCATTCACTATTAGGAGTGAGAACAGCATAACGGGTGGTGTGAATCAGAAGGCCTGAATTGGGATAGGCACAGAGTGTCAATGTAGGATGGAGAAAAGCACCACGGGGTGGTCAGCATGGGGAGGTCATGGAACATGCCCTGGCAATGTAGGATAGCTTTCTGAAAAACATCGCGGGGTGGTGCGCATTGTAAGTGTTTGTAACAGGCCATTCTCTAGTAGAAGTGAGAAAAACATCACGGGGTGGTGTGAATCAGATGTTCTGAATTAGGATAGGCAGTGAGTGGCAATGTAGGATGGAGAAAAGCACGACGGTGTGGTCAGCATGGGGAGGTCAGAACACATACAGTGGCAATGTAGGATAGGTTTCTGAAAAACATCGCGAGTGGTGAGAATTGTAAGAGATTCTAACAGTCCATTCTCTAATTGAAGTGAGAAAAACATCACAGATTTGTGTGAATAGGAGGGCCTGAATCAGGATAGGCAGTAGTGGCAACGTTGGATGGAGAAAAGGACCATGAGGTGGTCAGGCTGGGGAGGTCAGGAAACATGCAGGGGCAATGTAGGATAGGTTTCTGAAAAACATCACGGGTTGGTGCGCATTGTAAGGGTTTGTAGCAGGCCATTCACTAGTAGGAGTGAGAAAAACATTACGGGGTAGTGTGAATCGGAGGGTCTGAATTAGTATAGGCAGTGAGTGGCAATGTAAAATGGAGAAAAGCACCACGGTGTGGTCAGCATGTGGAGGTCAGGAAACATGCAGTGGCAATGTAGGATAGGTTTCTGAAAAACATCGCCAGGCGGTGCGTATTGTAAGGGTTTCCAACAGGCCATTCACTAGTAGGAGTGAGAAAAACATCACGGGGTGGTGTGAAATGGAGGGCCTGAATTATGATAGGCAGTGAGTGGCAATGTAGGATGGAGAAAAGCACCATGGGGTGGTCAGGATGGGGAGGTCAGGAAACTTGCAGTGGCATCGTAGGATAGGTTTATGAAAAACATCGCAGCTTATTTCGCATTGTAAGGGTTTTCTAACAGGCCATTCACTAGTATGAGTGAGAAATACATCATGGTGTGGTGTGAATCGGAGGGCCTGAATCAAGTTAGACAGTGCGTGGCAATGTAGGAAGGAGAAAAGCACCTCGGGTTGGTGAGCATGAGGAAGTCAGGAAACATGCAATGGCAATGTAGAATAGGTTTCTGAAAAATATTACGGGGTTGTGCGCATTGTAAGGATATGTAGTAGGCCATTCACTAGTACGAGTGAGAAAAACATCACGGGGTGGTTTGAATCGGAGGGCCTGAATTAGGATAGGCAGTGAGTGGCAATGAAGAATGGAGAAAAGCACCACGGGGTGGTCAACATGGCGATGTCAAGAAACATGCAATGGCAATGTAGGATTCGTTTCTGAAAAACATCGCGGGGTGGTGCGCAATGTAAGGGTTTCTAACAAGCCATTCAGAAGTAAGAGTGAAAAAAACATCATGGGGTGGTGTGAATCTGAGGGCCTGAATTAGGATAGGCTGTGAGTGGCAATGTAGGATGGAGAAAAGCACCACGGGTTTGTCAGCATTGGGAGGCAAGGAACCATGCAGTGGCAATGTAGAATAGTTTTCTGATAAACATCGCTGGTGGTGCACATTGTAAGGGTTTCTAACGGGCCATTCACTATTAGGAGTGAGAACAGTATAACGGGTGGAGTGAATCAGAAGGCCTGAATTAGGATAGGCACAGATTGGCAAAGTAGGATGGAGAAAAGAACCACAGGGTGGTCAGCATGGGGAGGTCAGGAAACATGCAGTGGCAATGTAGGATATGTTTCGGCAAAAAATAGTGGGTGGTGCGCATTGTAAGGGTTTCTAACAGGCCATTCACTAGTAGGATTGAGAAAGACTTCACGGGGTGGTGTGAATCAGAGTGCCTGAATTAGGATAGGCAGTGAGTGGCAATGTATGATGGAGAAAACTACCACGGGGTGGTCAGCATGGGGAGGTCATGGAACATGCCCTGGCAATGTAGGATAGCTTTCTGAAAAACATCGCGGGGTGGTGCGCATTGTAAGGGTTTCTAACAGGCCATTCTCTAGTAGAAGTGAGAAAAACATCACAGGGTGGTGTGAATCGAAGGGCCTGAATTGAGATAGGCAGTGAGTGGCAATGTAGAATGGAGAAAAGGACCACGGGGTGGTCAGGATGGGGAGGTCAGGAAACATGCAGCGGCAATGTAGGACAGGTTTCAGAAAAACATCGCGGGATGTGCGAATTGTAAGGATTTCTAACAGGCCATTCATTGGTATGAGTGAGAAATACTTTATGGTGTGGTGTGAATCAGAGGCCCTGAATCAAGATAGACAGTGAGTGGCAATGTCAGATGGAGAAAAGCACCACTGGGTGGTCAGCAGGGGGAGGTCAGGAAACATGCAGTGGCAAAGTAGGATAGGTTTCTGAAAAACATCGCGGGGTGGTGCTCGTTGTAAGTGTTTCTAAAACGCCTTTCACTAGTAGGAGTGAGAAAAACATCACGGGGTGGTGTGAATCGGAGGGCCTGAATCAGGATAGTCCATGATTGGCAATGTAGGATGGAGAAAAGCACCACGAGGTGGTCAGGATGGGGAGGTCAGGAAACATGCAGTGGCAATGTTGGATAGGTTTCTGAAAAACATCGCTGTGTGGTGCGCATTGTAAGGGTTTCTAACATGCCTTTCACGAGTAGGAGTGAGAACAACATCAGGGGGTCGTGTGAATCGGAGGGCCTGAATTAGGATAGGCATTGTGTGGCAATGTAGGATGGAGAAAAGCACCACAGGGTGGTCAGCATGGGGAGGTGAGGAAACATGTAGTGGCAATGTAGGATAGGTTTCTGAAAAAGAAAGCGGGGTGGTGTTCATTGTAAGGGTTTCTGACAGGCCATTCACAAGTAGGAGTGTGAAAAACATCACGGGGTGGTATGAATCGGAGGGCCTGAATCGTGGTAGGCAGTGAGTGGCAATGTAGGATGGAGAAAAGCACAACGAGGTGGTCAAGATGGGGAGGTCAGGAAACATGCAGTGGCAATATAGGATAGGTTTCTGAAAAACATTGCAGGGTGGTGCTCATTGTAAAGGTTTCTTAAAGGCCTTTCACTAGTAGGAGTGATAAAAACAACACGGGGTGGTGTGAATCGCAGGGACTGAATCACATAGGCCATGAGTGCCAATGTAGGATGGAGAAAAGCACCACGGGGTGATCAGGATGGGGAGATCAGGAAACATGCAGTGGCATTGTAGGATAGGTTTATTAAAAACATCGCGGGGTATTTCGCATTGTAAGGGTTTCTAACAGGCCATTCACTAGTAGGATTGAGAAAAACTTCACGGAGTGGTGTGAATCGGAGTGCCTGAATTAGGATAGGCCATGAGTGGCAATGTATGATGGAGAAAAGCACCACGGGGTGGTCAGCATGGGGAGGTCAGGAAACATGCATTGGCAACATAGGATAGGTTTCTGAAAAACAACCCGGGGTGGTGCGCATTGTAAGGGTTTCTAACAGGCCATTCAATAGTAGGAGTGAGAAAAACATCATGGGGTGGTGTGAATCAGAGGGCCTCAATTATGATAGGCTGTGAGTGGCAATGTAGGATGGAGAAAAGCACCACGGGATGGTCAGGATTTGGAGGTCAGGAAACATGCAAAGGCAATGTAGGATAGGTTTCTGAAAAACATCGCGGGCTGGTGTGCTTGTAAGGGTTTCTAACAGGCCATTCACTAGTAGAAGTGAGAAAAACATCACGTGGTCGTGTGAAGCAGAGGGCCTGAATCAGGATAGGCAGTGAGGGGCAATGCAGGATTTAGAAAAGCACCACAGGGTGGTCAGCATGGGGAGGTCAGGAAACATGAAGTGGCAATGTACGATAGGTTTCAGAAAATCTTCGCAGGGTTGGGCGCATTGTAAATGTTTCTAACAGGCCATTCACTAGTAGGAGTGAGAAAAACATCACGGGGTGGTGTGAATCAGAGTGCCTGAATTAGTATAGGCAGTGAGTGGCAATGTAGGATTTAGAAAAGCACCACAGGGTGGTCAGCATGGGGAGGTCAGGAAACATGCATTGGCAGTGTAGGATAGGTTTCTGAAAAACATCGCCGGGCGGTGCGTATTGTAAGGGTTTCTAACAGGCCATTCACTAGTAGGAGTGAGAAAAACATCTCGGGGTGGTGTGAAAAAGAGGGCTTGAATTATGATAGGCAGTGAGTGGCAATGTAGGATGGAGAAAAGCACCACGGCGTGGTCAGCATGGGGAGGTCAGAACACTTACAGTGGCAATGTAAGATAGGTTTCTGAAAAACATCGCGGGGTGGTGCGCATTGTAAGGGTTTCTAAAAGACATTCACTAGTCGGAGTGAAAAAATCATTACAGGGTGGTTTGAATCAGATGTTCTGAATTAGGATAGGCAGTGAGTGGCAAGGTAGGATGGAGAAAATGACCACGGTGTGGTCAGCATCGGAGGACAGGATACATGAAGTGGCAATTTAGGATATATTTCTGAAAAACATCGAGGGTGGTGAGAATTTTAAGTGTTTCTAAAAGGCCATTCACTAGTAGGAGTGAGAAATACATCACGGGGTGGTGTGAATCGGAGGGCCTGAATTAGAATAGGCAGTGAGTGGCAATGTAAAATGGAGAAAAGCACCACGGTGTGGTTAGCATGGGGAGGCAAGGAAACATGCAGTGTCAATTTAGGACAGGTTTCTGAAAAACATCGCGGGGTGGTGCGCATTGTAATGGTTTCTAACAGGCCATTCACTAGTAGGAGTGAGAAAAACATCACGGAGTGGTTTGAATCAGAAAGCCTGAATCAGCATAGGCAGTGATTGGCAATGTAGGATGGAGAAAAGCACCAAGGTGTGGTCAGCATGGGGAGGTCAGAACACTTACAGTGGCAATGTAAGATAGGTTTCTGAAAAACATCGCGAGTGGTGAGAATTGTAAGGGTTTCTAACAGGCCATACTCTAGTAGAAGTGAGAAAAACATCTCAGGGTGGATTGAATAGGAGGGCCTGAATCAGGATAGGCAGTAGTGGCAATGTTGGATGGAGAAAAGGACCACAGTGTGGTCAGGCTGGGGAGGTCAGGAAACATTCAGGGGCAATGTAGGATAGGTTTCTGAAAAACATCGCAGGATGTGCACATTGTAATTGTTTGTAGCAGGCCACTCACAAGTAGGAGTGAGAAAAACATCACGGGGTTGTGTGAATCGGAGGGCCTGAATTACGATAGGCACTGAGTGGAAATGAAGAATGGAGAAAAGCACCACGGGGTGGTGATCATCCAGAGGTCAGGAAACATGCAGTGGCAATGTAGGATAGTTTTCTGAAAAACATCACCGGGAGGTATGCATTGTAAGGGTTTCTGACAGGCCATTCACTAGTAGGAGTGAGAAAAACATTACGGGGTGATGTGATTCGGAGGGCCGGAATCAGGATAGGCAGTAAATGGCAATGTAAAATGGAGAAAAGCACCACGGTGTGGTGAGCATGGGGAGGCCAGGAAACATGCAGTGTCAATGTAAGATAGGTTTCTGAAAAACATCGCAGGGTGGTGTGCATTGTAAGGGTTTCTAACAGGCCATTCACTAGTAGGAGAGAGAAAAACATCAAGGTGTTGTTTAAATCAGAGGGCCTGAATCAGCATAGGCTGTGAGAGACAATGTAGGATGGAGAAAAGCACCATGGTGTGGTCAGCATGTGGAGGTCAGGACACATGCAGTGGCAATGTAGGATAGGTGTCTGAAAAAAATCGCGGGTGCTGAGAATGTAAGGGTTTCTAAAGGCCATTCACCAGTAGGAGTGAGAAAAACATCATGGGGTGGTGAGAATCGCAGGGCCTGAAATAGGATAGGCAGTGACTGGCAATGTGGGATGCAGAAAAGCACCATGGGTTGGTCAGCATGGAGAGGTCAGGAAACATGCAGTGGCAATGTAGGATAAGTTTCTGAAAAACATCGCGTGGTGGTGTGCTTTTTAAGGGTGTTCTAACAGTCCATTCTTTAGTAGGAGTATGAAAAACATCACGGGGTGGTGTGAATCGGGGTGCCTGAATTAGGATAGGCAGTGAGTGGCAATGTAGGATGGAGAAAAGCACCATACGCTGTCAGCATGGGGACGTCAGGAAACATGCAGTGGCAATGTAGGATAGCTTTCTAAAAACCATCGCGGAGTGGTGGACATTGTAAGGGTTTCTAACACGCCATTCACTAGGAGGAGTGAGAAAAACATCACGGGGAGGTGTGAATCGGAGGGCCTGAATTAGGATAGGCAGTGAGTGGCAATGTAGCATGGAGAAAAGCACCACGGGGTGGTCATCATGGAGAAGTCAGGAAACATGCATTGGCAATGTAGGATAGTTTTCTGAAAAACATCACGGGGTGGTGCGCATTGTAAGGATTTCTAACAAGCCATTCACAAGTAGGAGTGAAAAATACATCACGGGGTGGTGTGTATCGTAGGGCCTGAATTAATAAAAGCAGTGAGTGGCTATGAAAGATAGAGAAAACACCACGGGGAGGTCAGCATAGGGAGACAGGAAACATGCATTGGCAATGTAGGATAGGTTTTTGAAAGACAACGACGGGTGGTGCGCATTGTAAGGGTTTCTAACTGGCCATTCACTGGAAGGATTGAGAGAAATATAACAGGGTGGTGTGAATCGCAGGGCCTGAATCAGGATAGGCCGTGGGAGGCAATGTAGGATGGAGAAAAGCACGACGGGGTGCTCAGGATGTGGAGGTCAGGAAACATGCAGTGGTAATGCAGGATCGGTTTCTGAAAAATATCGCGGGGTTTGGCGCATGTAACTGTATCTAACAGGCCATTCATTAGTAGGACTGAGAAATAAATCACGGTGTGGTGTGAATCAGAGGGCCTGAATCAAGTTAGACAGTGAGTGGCAATGTAGGATGGAGAAAAGCACCACGGGGTGGTCAAGATGGGGAGGTCAGGAAACATGCAGTGGCAATATAGGATAGGTTTCTGAAAAACATTGCAGGGTGGTGCTCATTGTAAGGGTTTCTTAAAGGCCTTTCACTAGTAGGAGTGAGAAAAACATCACGAGGTGGTGTTAATCGCAGGGACTCAATCATATAGGCCGTGAGTGCCAATGTAGGATGGAGAAAAGCACCACGGGGTGGTCAGGATGGGGAGGTCAGGAATCATGCTGTGCATTGTAGGATAGGTTTATGAAAAACATCGCAGCGTATTTCACATTGTAAGGGTTTCTAACAGGCCATTCACTAGTAGGAGTGAGAAATACATCATGGTGTGGTGTGTATCGGAGGGCCTGAATCAAGTTAGACAGTGAGTGGCAATGTAGGATGGAGAAAAGCACCACGGGTTGGTGAGCATGAGGAAGTCAGGAAACATGCAATGGCAATGTAGGATAGGTTTCTGAAAAACATCACGGGGTTGTGCGCATTGTAAGGTTTTGTAGCAGGCCATTTACAAGTACGAGTGAGAAAAACATCACGGGGTGGTGTGAATCGGAGGGCCTGAATTAGGATAGGCAGTGAGTGGCAATGAAGAATGGAGAAAAGCACCATGGTGTGGTCAACATGGCGAGGTAACGAAACATGCAATGGCAATGTAGGATTTGTTTCTGAAAAACATCGCGGGGTGGTGCGCATTGTAAGGGTTTCTAACAAGCCATTCACAAGTAAGAGTGAAAAAAACATCACGAGGTGGTGTGAATCTGAGGGCCTGAATTAGGATAGGCTGTGAGTACAATTTAGGATGGAGAAAAACACCATGGGTTTTTCAGCATGTGGAGGTAAGGAACCATGCAGTGGCAATGTAGAATAGGTTTCTGAAAAACATCGCGGGGTGGTGCGCATTGCATGGGTTTCTAAGAGGCCATTTTCTAATAGGAGTGTGAAAAACATCACGGGGTGGTGTCAATAGGGGGCCTGAATTACGATAGGCAGTGAGTGGCAATATATGATGTAGTAAAGCACCACGGGTTGGTCAGCATGGAGAGGTCAGGAAACATGCAGTGGCAATGTAGGATAGGTTTCTGAAAAACATCGCGTGGTGGTGCGCTTTTTAAGGGTGTTCTAACAGTCCATTCTCTAGTAGGAGTGTGAAAAACATCACGGGGTGGTGTGAATCGGGGTGCCTGAATTAGGATAGGCAGTGAGTGGCAATGTAGGATGGAGAAAAGCACCATACGCTGTCAGCATGGGGACGTCAGGAAACATGCAGTGGCAATGTAGGATAGCTTTCTAAAAACCATCGCGGAGTTTGTGGACATTGTAAGGGTTTCTAACACGCCATTCACTAGGAGGAGTGAGAAAAACATCACGGGGAGGTGTGAATCGGAGGGCCTGAATTAGGATAGGCAGTGAGTGGCAATGTAGCATGGAGAAAAGCACCACGGGGTGGTCATCATGGAGAAGTCAGGAAACATGCATTGGCAATGTAGGATAGTTTTCTGAAAAACATCACGGGGTGGTGCGCATTGTAAGGATTTCTAACAAGCCATTCACAAGTAGGAGTGAATAATACATCATGGGGTGGTGTGTATCGTAGGGCCTGAATTAATATAGGCAGTGAGTGGCTATGAAAGATAGAGAAAACACCACGGGGAGGTCAGCATAGGGAGACAGGAAACATGCATTGGCAATGTAGGATAGGTTTCTGAAAGACAACGACGGGTGGTGCGCATTGTAAGGGTTTCTAACTGGCCATTCACTGGTATGATTGAGAGAAATATAACAGGGTGGTGTGAATCGCAGGGCCTGAATCAGGATAGGCCGTGGGAGGCAATGTAGGATGGAGAAAAGCACGACGGGGTGCTCAGGATGTGGAGGTCAGGAAACATGCAGTGGTAATGCAGGATCGGTTTCTGAAAAACATCGCGGGGTTTGGCGCATGTAACTGTATCTAACAGGCCATTCATTAGTAGGACTGAGAAATACATCACGGTGTGGTGTGAATCAGAGGGCCTGAATCAAGTTAGACAGTGAGTGGCAATGTAGGATGGAGAAAAGCACCAGAGCTGGCCAGGATGGGAGGTCAAGAAACATGCAGTGGCAATGTAAGATAGGTTTTTGAAAACAATCGTGTGGTGGTGCGCATTGAAATGGTTTCTAGCAGGCCATTCTCTTGTAGGAGTGAGAAAAACATCACGGGGTGGTGTGAATCGGAGGGCCTGAATCAGGATAGGCAGTGAGGGGCAATGTAAAATTGAGAAAACCACCACGGGATGGTCAGCACGGGGAGGTCAGGAATCATGCAGTGGCAATGTAAGATAATTTTCTGATAAACATCGCAGGGTGGTGCGCATTGTAAACGTTTCTAACAGGCCATTCACTAGTAGGAGTGAGAAAAACATCACAGGGTGGTGTGTATCTGAGGGCCTGAAATATGATAGGCAGTGAGTGGCAATGTAGGATGGAGAAAAGCACCACGGTTGGTCAGGATCGGCAGGTCAGGAAACTTGCAGTGGCGATGTAGGATAGGTTTCTGAAAAACATCGCAGAGTGGTGCGCATTGTAAGGGTATCTAACAGGCCATTCACTAGTAGAAGTGAGAAAAATATCACGGGGTGGTGTGAATCGGAGGGCCTGAATCAGGATAGGCAGTGAGTGGCAATGTAGGATGCAGAAAAGCACCACAGGGTGGTCAGAAAAGGGGATGTCACGAAACATTCAGTGGCAATGTAAGATAAGTTTCTGAAAAACATCGCGGGGTGGTGCACCTTGTCAGGGTTTCTAACAGGCCATTCATTAGTAGGAGTGAGAAAAACATCACGGGGTAGTGTGAATCAGAGGCCCTCAATCAGGATAGGAGTGAGTGGCAATGTAGTATGGAGAAAAGCACCACGGGGGTGGTCAGCATGGGGAGGTGAGGAAACATGCAGTGGCAATGTAGGATAGGTTTCTGAAAAACATCGCGGGGTAGTGCACCTTGTACGGGATTCTAACAGGCCATTCACTAGTAGGAGTGAGAAATACATCAGGGTGTGCTGTGAATCGGAGGGCCTGAATCAATATAAACAGTGACTGGCAATGTAGGATGGAGAAAAGCACCACAGGTTGGTGAATATGGGGAGGTCAGGAAACATGCAATGGCAATGTAGGATAAGTTTCTGAAAATCATCGTGGGGTCGTTCGCATTGTAAGGGTTTGTAGCAGGCCATTCACTAGTAGGAGTGAGAAAACCATCACAGAGTGGTGTGAATCAGAGGGCCTGAATTAGGATAGGCAGTGAGGGCAAAGAAGAATGGAGAAAAGCACCACGGGGTGGCCAACATGGGGAGGTCAGGAAACATGCAATAGCAATGTAGGATAGGTTTCTGAAAAGCATCGGGGGTGGTGCGCATTGTAAGGCTTTTTAACAAGACATTCATAACTAGGAGTGAAAAAAACATCACGGGGTGGTGTGAATCGGACTGCCTGATTTAGAATAGGCTGTGAGTGGCAATGTAGGATGGAGAAAAGCACCACAGGGTGGTCAGCATGGGGAGGTCTGCAAAACATGCAGTGGCAATGTAGGATAGATTTCTGAAAAACATTGCGGGTTGGTGCGCATTGCATTGGTTTCTAAGAGGCCATTCACTAGTAGGAGTGACAAAAACATCACGGGGTGGTGTGAAACGGAGGGCCTGAATTATGATAGGAAGTGAGTGGCAATGTAAAATGGAGAATAGCACCACGGTGTTGTCAGCATGGGGAGATCAGGAAACATGCAGTGGCAATGTAGGATAGGTTTCTTAAAAACATCGCAGGGTGCTGCGCATTGTAAGGGTTTCTAACAAGCAATTCACAAGTAGGAGCGCCAAAAACATCACGGGGTGGTGTGAATCGGAGTGCCTGAATTAGGATAGGCAGTGAGTGGCAATGTAGGATGGAGAAAAGCTCCACGGGGTGGTCAGCATGCAGAGGTCAGGAAACATGGATTGGCAATGTAGGATAGGTTTCTGCAAAACATCGCCGCGTGGTGCGCATTGTAAGGCTTTCTAACAGGCCATTCACTAATAGGAGTGAGAAAAACATAAAGGGGTGGTGTGAAACGGAGGGCCTGAATAAGAATAGGCAGTGACTGGCAATGTAGGATGTAGAAAAGCACAATGGGGGGTCAGCATGCGGAGGAAAGGAAACATGCAGTGGCAATGTGTGATAGCTTTCTGAAAAACATCGCGGGTTGGTGCGCATAGTCAGGGTTTCTAACAGGCCATTCACTAGTAGGAGTGAGAAAAACATCACGGGGTGGTGTGAATCAGAGGTCCTGAATTAGTATAGGCAGTGAGTGGCAATGTAAAATGGAGAAAAGCACCAGGGTGTGGTCAGCATGGGGAGGTCAGGAAACATGCAGTGGCAATGTAGGACAGCTTTGTGAAAAACATCGCGGGGTGGTGCGCATTGTAAGGGTTTCTAACAGGCCATTCCCTAGTAGGAGTGAGAAAAATATAATGGGGTAGTGTGAATCCGAGGGCCTAAATTAGGATATGCAGTGAGTGGCAATGTAGGATGGAGAAAAGCACCACGGAGTGGTCAGCATGGGGAGTTCAGGAAACATGCATTGGCAATGTAGGATAGGCTTCTGAAAAACATCGCCAGGCGGTGCATATTGTAAGGGTTTCTAACAGGCCATTCACTAGTAGGAGTGAGAAATACATCACGGTGTGGTGTGAATCGGAGGGTCTGAATCAAGTTAGACAGTGAGTGGCAATGTAGGATGGAGAAAAGCACCACGGGGTGGTGAGCATGAGGAAGTTAGGAAACATGCAATGGCAATGTAGGATAGGTTTCTGAAAAAAATCACGGGGTTGTGCGCATTGTAAGGATTTGTAGCAGGCCATTTACTAGTACGAGTGAGAAAAACATCACGGGGTGGTGTGAATCGGAGGGCCTGAATTAGGATAGGCAGTAAGTGGCAATGAAGAATGGAGAAAAGCACCACGGTGTGGTCAACATGGCGAGGTAACGAAACATGTAATGGCAACGTAGGATTTGTTTCTGAAAAACATCGCGGGGTGGGGCGCATTGTAAGGGTTTCTAACAAGCCATTCACAAGTAAGAGTGAAAAAAACATCACGAGGTGGTGTGAATCTGAGGGCCTGAATTAGGATAGGCTGTGAGTGGCAATGTAGGATGGAGAAAAGCACCACGGGTTTGTCAGCATGGGAAGGCAAGGAACCATACAGTGGCAATGTAGAATAGGTTTCTGAAAAACATCGCGGGGTGGTGCGCATTGCATGGGTTTCTAAGAGGCCATTCTCTAATAGGAGTGTGAAAAACATCACGGGGTGGTGTCAATAGGGGGCCTGAATTACGATAGGCAGTGAGTGGCAATATATGATGTAGTAAAGCACCACGGGTTGGTCAGCATGGAGAGGTCAGGAAACATGCAGTGGCCATGTAGGATAGGTTTCTGAAAAACATCGCGTGGTGGTGCGCTTTTTAAGGGTGTTCTAACAGTCCATTCTCTAGTAGGAGTGTGAAAAACATCACGGGGTGGTGTGAATCGGGGTGCCTGAATTAGGATAGGCAGTGAGTGGCAATGTAGGATGGAGAAAAGCACCATAGGCTGTCAGCATGGGGACGTCAGGAAACATGCAGTGGCAATGTAGGATAGCTTTCTAAAAACCATCGCGGAGTGGTGGACATTGTAAGGGTTTCTAACACGCCATTTACTAGGAGGAGTGAGAAAAACATCACGGGGAGGTGTGAATCGGAGGGCCTGAATTAGGATAGGCAGTGAGTGGCAATGTACCATGGAGAAAAGCACCACGGGGTGGTCATCATGGAGAAGTCAGGAAACATGCATTGGACATGTAGGATAGTTTTCTGAAAAACATCACGGGGTGGTGCGCATTGTAAGGATTTCTAACAAGCCATTCACAAGTAGGAGTGAAAAATACATCACGGGGTGGTATGAATCGTAGGGCCTGAATTAATATAGGCAGTGAGTGGCTATGGAAGATAGAGAAAACACCACGGGGAGGTCAGCATGGGGAGACATGAAACATGCATTGGCAATGTAGGATAGGTTTCTGAAAGACAACGATGGGTGGTGCGCATTGTAAGGGTTTCTAACAGGCCATTCACTAGTAGGAGTGAGAAAAACATCACAGGGTGGTGTGAATCGGAGGGCATGAATAAGGATAGGTAGTGAGTGGCAATGTAGGATGTAGAAAAGCACCACGGGGTGGTCAGCATGTGGAAGTCAGGAAACATGCAGTGGCAATGTGGGTTAGCTTTCTGAAAAACGTTTCGGGTTGGTGCGCATTGTAATAGTTTCTAACAGGCCATTCACTAGTAGGAGTGAGAAAAACATCACGGCGTGGTGTGAATCGGAGGGCCTGAATTAGGATAGGCAGTGAGTGGCAATGTAGGATGGAGAAAAGCACCACGGGGTGGTCAACATGGGGAGGTCAGGGAACATGCAGTGGCAATATAGGATAGTTTTCTGAAAAACATCACGGGGTGGTGCGCATTGTAATAGTTTCTAACAGGCCATTCACTAGTAGCAGTGATAAAAACATAATGGGGTGTTGTGAATTGGAGGGCCTGAATTATGATAGGCAGTGACTGGCAATGTAAAATGGAGAAAAGCACCAGGGTTGGCAGGATGGGAAGTCAAGAAACATGCAGTGGCAATGTAAGATAGGTTTTTGAAAAAAATCGTGTGGTGGTGCACATTGAAATGGTTAATAGCAGGCCATTCACTTGTAGGAGTGAGAAAAACAGCACGGGGTGGTGTGAATCGGAGGACCTGAATCAGGATAGGCAGTGAGTGGCAATGTAAAATTGAGAAAACCACCACGGGATGGTCAGCACGGGGAGGTCAGGAATCATGCAGTGGCAATGTAAGATAGGTTTCTGATAAACATCGCAGGCTGGTGCGCATTGTAAACGTTTCTAACAGGCCATTCACTATTAGGAGTGAGAAAAACATCACAGGGTGGTGTGTATCTGAGGGCCTGAAATATGATAGGCAGTGAGTGGCAATGTAGGATGGAGAAAAGCACCACGGTTGGTCAGGATCGGCAGGTCAGGAAACTTGCAGTGGCGATGTAGGATAGGTTTCTGAAAAACATCGCAGAGTGGTGCGCATTGTAAGGGTATCTAACAGGCCATTCACTGGTAGAAGTGAGAAAAACATCACGGGGTGGCGTGAATCGGAGGGCCTGAATCAAGATAGGCAGTGATTGGCAATGTAGGATGCAGAAAAGGACCACAGGGTGGTCAGAAAGTGGTTGTCACTAAACATTCAGTGGCAATGTAGGATAGGTTTCTGAAAAACATCGCGGGGTGGTGCGCCTTGTCAGGGTTTCTAACAGGCCATTCATTAGTAGGAGTGAGAAAAACATCACGGGGTAGTGTGAATCAGAGGCCCTCAATCAGGATAGGCAGTGAGTGGCAATGTAGTATGGAGAAAAGCACCACGGGGGTGGTCAACATGGGGAGGTGAGGAAACATGCAGTGGCAATATAGGATAGGTTTCTGAAAAACATCACGGGGTAGTGCACCTTATACGGGATTCTAACAGGCCATTCACTAGTAGGAGTGAGAAATACATCAGGGTGTGGTATGAATCGGAGGGCCTGAATCAACATAGACAGTGACTGGCAATGTAGGATGGAGAAAAGCACCACAGGTTGGTGAATATGGGGAGGTCAGGAAACATGCAATGGCAATGTAGGATAAGTTTCTGAAAATCATCGCGGGGTCGTTCGCATTGTAAGGGTTTGTAGCAGGCCATTCACTAGTAGGAGTGAGAAAACCATCACAGATTGGTGGAATCGGAGGGCCTGAATTAGGATAGGCAGTGAGGGCAATGAAGAATGGAGAAAAGGACAAAGGGGTGGCCAACATGGAGAGGTCAGGAAACATGCAATAGCAATGTAGGATAGGTTTCTGAAAAACATCGGGGGTGGTGCGCATTGTAAGGCTTTTTAACAAGCCATTCATAACTAGGAGTGAAAAAAACATCACGGGGTGGTGTGAATCGGACTGCCTGATTTAGAATAGGCTGTGAGTGGCAATGTAGGATGGAGAAAAGCACCACAGGGTGGTCAGCATGGGGAGGTCTGCAAAACATGCAGTGGCAATGTAGGATAGATTTCTGAAAAACATTGCGGGTTGGTGCGCATTGCATTGGTTTCTAAGAGGCCATTCTCTAATAGGAGTGTGAAAAACATCATGGGGTGGTGTCAATAGGGGGCCTGAATTACGATAGGCCGTGAGTGGCAATATATGATGTAGTAAAGCACCATGGGTTGGTCAGCATGGAGAGGTCAGGAAACATGCAGTGGCAATGTAGGATAGGTTTCTGAAAAACATCGCGTGGTGGTGCGCTTTTTAAGGGTGTTCTCACAGTCCATTCTTTAGTAGGAGTGTGAAAAACATCACGGGGTTGTGTGAATCGGGGTGCCTGAATTAGTATAGGCAGTGAGTGGCAATGTAGGATGGAGAAAAGCACCACAGGCTGTCAGCATGGCGACGTCAGGAAATATGCAGTGGCAATGTAGGATAGCTTTCTAAAAAACATCGCTGGGTGGTGCACATTGTAAGGGTTTCTAACACGCCATTCACTAGGAGGAGTGAGAAAAACATCACGGGGAGGTGTGAATCGGAGGGACTGAATAAGGTTAGGCAGTGAGTGGCAATGTAGGATGGAGAAATGCACCACGGGGTGGTCATCATGGAGAGGTCAGGAAACATGCATTGGCAATGTAGAATAGTTTTCTGAAAAACATCATGGGGTGGTGCGCATTGTAAGGATTTCTAACAAGCCATTCACAAGTAGGAGTGAAAAAAACATCACGGGGTGGTGTGAATCGTAGGGCCTGAATTAATATAGGCAGTGAGTGGCTATGTAGGATGGAGAAAAGCACCACAGGGTGGTCAGCATGGGGAGGTGAGGAAACATGCAGTGGCAATGTGGGATAGGTTTCTGAAAAAGAAAGCGGGGTGGTGTTCATTGTAAGGGTTTCTAACAGGCCATTCACAAGTAGGAGTGTGAAAAACATCACGGGGTGGTATGAATCAGAGGGCCTGAATCATGATAGGCAGTGAGTGGCAATGTAGGATGGAGAAAAGCACCACGGGGTGGTCAAGATGGCGAGGTCAGGAAACATGCAGTGGCAATATAGGATAGGTTTCTGAAAAACATTGCAGGGTGGTGCTCATTGTAAGGGTTTCTTAAAGGCCTTTCACTAGTAGGAGTGAGAAAAACATCACGGGGTGGTGTGAATCGCAGGGACTGAATCACATAGGCCGTGAGTGCCAATGTAGGATGGAGAAAAGCCCCATGGGGTGATCAGGATTGGGAGGTCAGGAAACATGCAGTGGCATTGTAGGATAGGTTTATGAAAAACATCGCGGGGTATTTCGCATTGTAAGTGTTTCTAACAGGCCATTCACTATTAGGAGTGAGAAATACATCATGGTGTGGTGTGAATCAGAGGGCCTGAATCAAGTTAGACAGTGAGTGGCAAATTAGGATGGAGAAAAGCACCACGGGTTGGTGAGCATGAGGAAATCAGGAAACATGGAATGGCAATGCAGGATAGGTTTCTGAAAAACAACACGGTGTTGTGCGCATTGCAAGGATTTGTAGCAGGCCATTCACTAGTAGGAGTGAGAAAAACATCACGGGTTGGTGTGAATCGGAGGGCCTGAATTAGGATAGGCAGTGAGTGGCAATGTGGGATGCCGAAAAGCCTTTCCATGGGGTAGTCAGCATGGGGAGGTCATGGAACATGCGCTGGCAATTTAGGATAGCTTTCTGAAAAACATCGCGGGGTGGTGCGCATTGTAAGTGTTTCTAACAGGCAATTCTCTAGTAGAACTGAGAAAAACATCACAGGGTGGTGTGAATCGGAGTGCCTGAATCGGTATAGGCAGTGAGTGGCAATGTAGAATGGAGAAAAGGACCACGGGGTGGTCAGGATGGGGAGGTCAGGAAACATGCAGTGGCAATGTAGGACAGGTTTCAGAAAAACATCGCGGGATGTGTGAATTGTAAGGATTTCTTTTTTTTTTCTTTTTTTTTTTTTTTTTTTTTTTGTCTTTTTCGTTTTTATCGGTACCAGGGATCGAACTCACGACCGCCTGCTTGCAAGGCAGGCGCTTATGCCGCTGAGCTAAATCCCCAGCCCCTTGAATTGTAAGGATTTCTAACAGGCCATTCATTGGTAGGAGTGATAAATACTTTATGGTGTGGTGCCAATCGGAGACCCTGAATCAAGATAGACAGTGAGTGGCAATGTCAGATGGAGAAAAGCACCACTGGGTGGTCAGCATGGGGAGGTCAGGAAACATGCAGTTGCAAAGTAGGATAGTTTTCTGAAAAACATTGCGGGGTGGTGCTTGCTGTAAGTGTTTCTAAAACGCCTTTCACTAGTAGGAGTGAGAAAAACATCAAGGGGTGGTGTGAATCGGAGGGCCTGAATCAGGATAGGCCGCGATTGGCAATGTAGGATGGAGAAAAGCACCACGAGGTGGTCAGGATGGGGAGGTCAGGAAACATGCAGTGGCAATGTTGGATAGGTTTCTGAAAAACATCGCTGGTTGGTGCGCATTGTAAGGGTTTCTAACATGCCATTCACTAGTAGGAGTGAGAACAACATCACGGGGTGGTGTGAATCGGAGGGCCTGAATTAGGATAGAATTGTGTGGCAATGTAGGATGGAGAAAAGCACCACAGGGTGGTCAGCATGGGGAGGTGAGGAAACATGCAGTGGCAATGTAGGATAGGTTTCTGAAAAAGAAAGCGGGGTGGTGTTCATTGTAAGGGTTTCTAACAGGCCATTCACAAGTAGGAGTGTGAAAAACATCACGGGGTGGTATGAATCGGAGGGCCTGAATCATGATAGGCAGTGAGTGGCAATGTAGGATGGAGAAAAGCACCACGGGTGGTCAAGATGGCGAAGTCAGGAAACATGCAGTGGCAATATAGTATAGGTTTCTGAAAAACATTGCAGGGTGGTGCTCATTGTAAGGGTTTCTTAAAGGCCTTTCACTAGTAGGAGTGAGAAAAACATCACGGGGTGGTGTGAATCCCAGGGACTGAATCACATAGGCCGTGAGTGCCAATGTAGGATGGAGAAAAGCCCCATGGGGTGATCAGGATGGGGAGGTCAGGAAACATGCAGTGGCATTGTAGGATAGGTTTATGAAAAACATCGCGGGGTATTTCGCATTGTAAGGGTTTCTAACAGGCCATTCACTATTAGGAGTGAGAAATACATCATGGTGTGGTGTGAATCGGAGGGCCTGAATCAAGTTAGACAGTGAGTGGCAATGTAGGATGGAGAAAAGCACCACGGGTTGGTGAGCATGAGGAAATCAGGAAACATGCAATGGCAATGTAGGATAGGTTTCTGAAAAACAACATGGGGTTGTACGCATTGCAAGGATTTGTAGCAGGCCATTCACTAGTAGGAGTGAGAAAAACATCACAGGGTGGTGTGAATCGGAGGGCCTGAGTTAGGATAGGCAGTGAGTGGCAATGAAGTATGGAGAAATGCACCACGGGGTTTTCAACATGTCGAGGTAAAGAAACATGCAATGGCAACGTAGGATTTGTTTATGAAAAACATCGCGGGGTGGTGCGCATTGTAAGGGTTTCTAACAAGCGATTCACAAGTAAGAGTGAAAAAAACATCACGGGGTGTTGTGAATCTGAGGGCCTGAATTAGGATAGGCTGTGAGTGGCAATGTAGGATGGAGAAAAGCACCACGGGTTTGTCAGCATGGGGATTCAAGGAACCATGCAGTGGCGATGTAGAATAGTTTTCTGATAAACATTGCTGGGGGGTGCGCATTGTAAGGGTTTCTAACAGGCTATTCACTAGTAGGACTGAGAACAGCATCACGGGTGGTGTGAATCAGAGGGCCTGAATAGGGATAGGCATTGAGTGGCAATGTAGGATGGAGAAAAGCACCACAGTGTGGTCAGCATGTGGAGGTCAGGAAACATGCAGTGGCAATGTAGGATTTGTTTCTCAAAAAAAATAGCGCTGTGGTGCGCATTGTAAGGGTTTCTAAAAGGCCTTTCACTAGTAGGATTGAGAAAAACATCACGGGGTGGTGTGATTCGAAGTGCCTGAATTAGAATAGGCAGTGAGTGGCAATGTAGGATGGAGAAAAGCTCCAAGGGGTGGTCAGGATGGGGAGGTCAGGAAACATGCATTGGCAACGTAGGATGGGTTTCTGAAAAACATCGCCGGGAGGTGCGCATTGTAAGGGTTTCTAACAGGCCATTCACTAGTAGGACTGAGAAAAACATCATGGGGTGGTTTGAATGGGAGGGCCTGAATTATGATAGGCAGTGAGTGGGAATGTAGGATGCAGAAAAGCACCACGGGGTGGTCAGCATGTGGAGGTCAGGAAACATGCAGTGGCAATGTAGGATAGGTTTCTGAAAAACATCTCGGGGAGGTGTGCATTGTATATGTTTCTAACAGGGCATACATTAGTAGAAGTGAGAAAAACATCACGGGGTGTTGTGAATCGGAGGGCCTGAATCAGGATAGGCAGTGAGTGGCAATGTAGAATGGAGAAAAGCACCACAGGGTGGTCAGGATCGGGAGGTCAGGAAACATTCAGTCGCAATGTAGGAGAGGTTTCTGAAAAACATCGTGGGGTGGTGCGCATTGTCAGGGTTTCTAACAGGCCATTCATTAGTTGGAGTGAGAAAAACATCACGGGGTGTGTGAATCAGAGTGCCTGAATTAGGATAGGCAGTGAGTGGCAATGTAGGATGTAGAAAAGCACCACGGTGTTGTCAGCATGGGGAGGTCAGGAAACATGCATTGCCAATATAGGATAGGTTTCTGAAAAGATTGCGGGGTGTTGTGCATTGTAACGTTTCTAACAGGCCATTCACTAGTAGGAGTGAGAAAAACATCACGCTGTGGTGTGAATCGGAGGGCCAGAATTAGGATAGGCAGTGAGTGGCAATGTAAAGTGGAGAAAAGCACCACGGGGTGGTCAGCATGGTGAGGGTAGGAAACATGCAGTGGAAATGTAGGATACGTTTCTGAAAATGATCGCGGGTGGTGCGCATTGTAAGGGTTTCTAACAGGCCATTCACTAGTAGGAGTGGGAAAAACATCATGGGATGTTGTGAATCGGAGGGTCTGAATTAGGAGAGGCAGTGAGTGGCAATGTAGGATGAAGAATAGCACCATGGGGTGGTCAGCATGGGGAGGTCAGGAACCCTGCAGTGGCAATGTAGGATAGGTTTTGAAAATCATCGCGGGGTGGTGCGCATTATAAGTGTTTCTAACAGACCTTTCACTAGTAGGAGTGAGAAAAACATCACAGGGCGTTGTGAATCAGAGGGTCTGAATTAGGAGAGGCAGTGAGTGGCAATATAGGATATAGAAAAGCACCATGGGATGGTCAGCACGGAAATGTCAGGAAACCTGCAGTGGCATTGTAGTATACGTTTCTGATAAACATCGCGGTGTGGTGCGGATTGTAAGGGTTTCTAACAGGCCATTCACTAGTAGTAGTGAGAAAATCATCATGGGGTTTTGTGAATCGGAAGCCCTGACTCAGGATAGGCAGTGTGAGTGGCAATGTAGGATGGAGAAAAGCACCACGGGATGGTCAACATGGGGAGATCAGGAAACATGCAGTGGTAATGTAGGATAGGTTTCTGAAAAACATCGCAGGGTGGTGCGAATTGTAAGGGTTTCTAACACGCAATTCACTAGTACGAGTGAGAAAAATATCACGGGGTGGTGTGACTTGGATGTTCTGAATTAGTATTGGCAGTGAATTGCAACGTAGAAAGGAGAAAAGCACCACGGGGTGGTCATCATTGGGAGGTCAGGAAACACGCATTGGCAATGTAGGTTGGTTTCTGAATAACATCGCCGGGTGGGGCGGACTGTAAGGCTTTCTAACAGTCCATTCACTAGTAGGATTGAGAAATATATCACGGGGTGGTGTGAATTGGAAGGCCTGAATCAGGATAGGCAGAGAGTGGCAATATAGGATGGAGAAAAGCACCACGTCATGGTGAGCATGGGTAGTTCAGGAAACATGCAGTGGCAATGTAGTTTAGGTGTCTGAAAAACATCACGGGGTGGTGTGCATTGTAAGGGTTTCTAACCCGCCATTCACTAGTAGGAGTGAGAAATACATGACGGGGTGGTGTGAATTGGAAGGCCTGAATCAGGATAGGCAGTGAGTGGCAACGTAGGATGGAGAAAAGCACCACGGGGTGGTCAGCATGGGGAGGTCAGGAAACATGCAGTGGCAATGTAGGATAGGTTTCTGAAAAGAATCGCGGTGGTGAGAATTGTAAGGGTTTCTAACAGGCCATTCACTAGTAGGAGTGAGAAAAACATCACAGGGTGGTGTGAATCGGAGGGCCAGAATTTTGATAGGCATTGAGTAGCAATGTAGGATTGGGAAAAGCACCATGGGGTGGTCAGGATCGGGAGGTCAGGAAACGTGCAGGGGCAATGTAGGATAGGTTTCTGAAGAACATTGCAGGGTGGTGCACATTGTAAGGGTTTCTAACAGGCCATTCACTAGTAGAAGTGAGAAAAACATCACGGGGTGGTGTGAATCGGAGGGCCTGAATCAAGATAGACAGTGAGTGGCAATGTAGGATGGAGAAAAGCATCACAGGTTGGTGAACATGGGGAGGTCAGGAAACATGCAAAGGCAATGTAGGATAAGTTTCTGAAAATCATCGCGGGGTCATTCTCATTGTAGGGGTGGTAGCAGGCCATTCACTATTAGGAGTGAGAAAACCATCACAGAGTGGAGTGAATCGGAGGGCTTGAATTAGGATAGGCAGTGAGGGCAATGAAGAATGGAGAAAAGCACCACGGGGTGGTCAACATGGGGAGGTCAGGACACATGCACTGGCAATGTAGGATAGGTTTCTGAAAAATATCGCGGGGTGGTGCGCATTGTAAGGATTTTTAACAAGCAATTCATAAGTAGGAATGAAAAAAACATCACGGGGTGGTGTGAATCAGACGGCCTGATTTAGAATAGGCTGTGAGTGGCAATGTAGGTTGGAGAAAAGCACCACAGGTTTGTCAGCATGGGGAGTCAAGGAAACATGCAGTGGCAATGTAGGATAGGTTTCTGAAAAAAAAAAGCGGGGTGGTGCGCATTGTAAGGGTTTCTTAAAGGCCCTTCACTAGTAGGAGTGAAAAAAACATCAGGGAGTGGTGTAAATCGGAAGGCACTGAAGTAAGATAGGCAGTGAGTGGCAATGTAGCATGGAGAAAAGCACCACGGCGTGGTCAGCATGGGGAGGTCAGGAAACATGCAGTGGCAATGTAGGATAGGTTTCTGAAAAACATCGCGGGGTGTTGCGCATTGTAAGGTTTTCTAACAGGCCATTCACTAGCAGGAGTTTGAAAAATATCACGGCGTGGTGTGAATATGAGGGTCTGATTCAGGATAGGCAGTGAGTGGTAATGTAAAATAGAGAAAAGCACCATGGGTTGGTCAGCATGGGGAGGTCAGGAAATATGCAGTGGCAATGTAGGATAGGTTTCTGAAAATCATCGCGGGGTCGTTGGCATTGTAAGGGTTTGTAGCAGGCCATTCACTATTAGGAGTGAGAAAACCATCACAGAGTGGTGTGAATCGGAGGGCCTGAATTAGGATAGGCAGTGAGGGCAATGAAGAATGGCGTAAAGCACCACGGGGTGGTCAACATGGGGAGGTCAGGAAACATGCCGTGGCAATGTAGGATAGGTTTCTGAAAAACTACACGGGTGGTGCGCATTGTAAGGGTTTCTAACAGGCCATTCACTAGTACAGTGAGAAAAACATCACGGGCTGTTGTGAATCGGAGTTCCTGAATTAGGATAGGCAGTGAGTGGCAATGTAGGATGGAGAAAAGCACCACGGGGTGGTCAGCATGGGCAGGTCAGGAAACATGCCGTGGCAATGTAGGATAGGTTTCTGAAAAACAACACGGGTGGTGCGCATTGTAAGGGTTTCTAACAGGCCTTTCACTAGTACAGTGAGAAAACCATCACAGAGTGGTGTGAATCGGAGGGCCTGAATTAGGATAGGCAGTGAGGGCAATGAAGAATGGAGAAAAGCACCACGGGGTGGTCAACATGGGGAGGTCAGGAAACATGCAGTGGCAATGTAGGTTAGGTTTCTGAAAAACATCGGGAGTGGTGCGCATTGTAAGGATTTTTAACAAGCCATTCAGAAGTAGGAGGGAAAAAAAACATCACGGGGTGGTGTGAATCAGACTGCCTGATTTAGGATAGGCTGCGAGTGGCAATGTAGGATGGAGAAAAGCACCATAGGTTTGTCAGCATGGGGAGGCAAGGAAACATGCAGTGGCAATGTAGAATAGGTTTCTGATAAACATCCATCGGTGGTGCGCATTGTAAGGGTTTCTAACAGGCCATTCACTAGTACAGTGAGAAAAACATCACGGGCTGTTGTGAATCGGAGGTCCTGAATTAGGATAGGCAGTGAGTGGCAATGTAGGATGGAGAAAAGCACCACGGGGTGGTCAGCATGGGCAGGTCAGCAAACATGCCGTGGCAATGTAGGATAGGTTTCTGAAAAACTACACGGGTGGTGCGCATTGTAAGGGTTTCTAACAGGCCATTCACTAGTAGCAGTGAGAAAAACATCACGGGCTGGTGTGAATAAGAAGGCCTGAATTAGGATAGGCAGTGAGTGGCAATCTAGCATGGAGAAAAGCGTCACGAGTTGGTCAGGATGGGGAGGTCAGGAAACATGCAGTGGCAATTTAGTATAGGTTTCTGAAAAACATCGCCGGGTGGTGCGCATTGTAAGTGTTTCTAACTGGCCATTCACTAGTAGGAGTGAGAAAAACATCACGGGCTGGTGTGAATCGGTGGGCCTGAATTAGTATAGGCAGTGAGTGGAAATGTAAAATGGAGAAAATCACCAGGGGTGGTCACGATGGGAGGTCAAGAAACATGCAGTGGCAATGTAAGATAGGTTTTTGAAAAAAATCGTGTGGTGGTGCGCATTGAAATGGTTTCTAGCAGGCCATTCACTTGTAGGATTGAGAAAAACATCACGTTGTGGTGTGAATCGGGGGGCCTGAATCAGGATAGGCAGTGAGTGGCAAAGTAAAATTGAGAAAGCCACCATGGCGTGGTCAGCCCGGGGATGTCAGGAATCATGCAGTGGCAATGTAGGATAGGTTTCTGATAAACATCGCAGGGTGGTGCGCATTGTAAAGGTTTCTAACAGGCCATTCACTAGTAGGAGTGAGAAAAACATCACAAGGTGGTGTGTATCTGAGGGCCTGAAATATGATAGGCAGTGAGTGGCAATGTAGGATGGAGAAAAGCACCACGAGGTGGTCAGGATGGGGAGTTCAGGAAACATGCAGTGGCAATGTTGGATAGGTTTCTGAAAAACATCGCTGTGTGGTGCACATTGTAAGGGTTTCTAACATGCCATTCACTAGTAGGAGTGAGAACAACATCAGGGGGTGGTGTGAATCGGAGGGCCTGAATTAGGATAGGCAGTGAGTGGCAATGTAGGATGCAGAAAAGCACCACAGGGTGGTCAGCAAGGGGATGTCACGAAACATTCAGTGGCAATGTAGGATAGGTTTCTGAAAAACATCGCGGGGTGGTGCGCATTGTCAGGGTTTCTAACAGGCCATTCACTAGTAGGAGTGAGAAAAACATCACGGGGTAGTGTGAATCAGAGGCCCGAAAGCAGGATAGGCAGTGAGTGGCAATGTAGGATGGAGAAAAGCACCACGGGATGGTCAGCATGGGGAGGTCAGGAAACATGCAGTGGCAATGTAGGATAGGTTTCTGAAAAACATCGCGGTGTAGTGCACCTTATACGGGATTCTAACAGGCCATTCACTAGAAGGAGTGAGAAATACATCAGGGTGTGGTGTGAATCGGAGGGCCTGAATCAAGATAGAAAGTGACTGGCAATGTAGGATGGAGAAAAGCACTACAGCTTGGTGAATATGGGGAAGTCAGGAAACATGCAATGGCAATGTAGGAAAAGTTTCTGAAAATCATCGCGGGATCGTTCGCATTGTAAAGCTTTGTAGCAGGCCATTCACTAGTAGGAGTGAGAAAACCATCACAGATTGGTGTGAATTGGAGGGCCTGAATTAGGATAGGCAGTGAGGGCAATGAAGAATGGAGAAAAGCACCACGGCGTGGTCAACATGGGGAGGTCAGGAAACATGCAATAGCAATGTAGGATAGGTTTCTGAAAAACATCGGGGGGTGCTGCGCATTGTAAGGCTTTTTAACAAGCCATTCATAAGTAGGAGTGAAAAAAACATCACGGGGTGGTGTGAATCGGACTGCCTGATTTAGAATAGGCTGTGAGTGGCAATGTAGGATGGAGAAAAGCACCACAGGGTGGTCAGCATGGGGAGGTCATTAAACATGCAGTGACAATATAGGATAGGTTTCTGAAAAACATCGCGGCCTGGTGAGAATTGTAAGGGTTTCTAACAGGCCATTCACTACAACAGTGAGAAAAACATCACGGGGTTGTGTGAATCAGAGGGCCTGAATTAGGATACGCAGTGAGTGTCAATGTAAAATTGAGAAAAGTACCACGGGCTGGTCAGCATGTGGAGGTCAGGAAACATGCAGTGGCAATGTAGGATAGGTTTCTGAAAAACATTTCGGGTTGGTGCGCATTGTAATTGTTTCTAACAGGCCATTCACTAGTAGGAGTGAGAAAAACATCACAGCGTGGTGTGTATCAGAGGACCTGAATCAGGATAGGCAGTGAGTGACAGTGTAGGATGGAGAAAAGCACCACGGGGTGGTCATCATGGGGAAGTCAGGACACATGCAGTGGCAATGTAGGATAGGTTTCTGAAAAACATTGCGGGGTTGTGCGCATTTTAAGTGTTTCTAACAGGCCATTCACTAGTAGGAGAGAGAAAAACATCACGGGGTGGTGTGAATCGGAGGGTCTGAATTAGGATAGGCAGTGAGTGGCAATGTGGGATGGAGAAAAGCACCACGGGGTGGTCAGCATGGGGAGGTCATGGAACATGCCCTGGCAATGTAGGATAGGTTTCTGAAAAACATCGCGGGGTGGTGCGCATTGTAAGGGTTTCTAACAGGCCATTCTCTAGTAGAAGTGAGAAAAATATCACAGGGTGGTGTCAATCGGAGGGCCTGAATCGAGATAGGCAGTGAGTGGCAATGTAGAATGGAGAAAAGGACCACGGGGTGGTCAGGATGGGGAGGTCAGGAAACATGCAGTGGCAATGTAGGACAGTTTCACAAAAACATCGCGGGATGTGCGAATTGTAAGGATTTATAACAGGCCATTCATTGGTAGGAGTGAGAAATACTTTATGGTGTGGTGTGAATCAGAGGCCCTGAATAAAGATAGACAGTGAGTGGCAATGTCAGATGGAGAAAAGCACCACAGGGTGGTCAGCATGGGGAGGTGAGGAAACATGTAGTGGCAATGTAGGATAGGTTTCTGAAAAAGAAATCGGGGTGGTGTTCATTGTAAGTGTTTCTAACAGGCCATTCACAAGTAGGAGTGTGAAAAACCTCACGGGGTGTTGTGAATCGGAGGGCCTGAATCAGGATAGTCCGTGATTGGCAATGTAGGATGGAGAAAAGCACCACGAGGTGGTCAGGATGGGGAGTTCAGGAAACATGCAGTGGCAATGTTGGATAGGTTTCTGAAAAACATCGCTGTGTGGTGTACATTGTAAGGGTTTCTAACATGCCATTCACTAGTAGGAGTGAGAACAACATCAGGGGGTGGTGTGAATCGGAGGGCCTGAATTAGGATAGGCATTGTGTGGCAATGTAGGATGGAGAAAAGCACCACAGGGTGGTCAGCATGGGGAGGTGAGGAAACATGTAGTGGCAATGTAGGATAGGTTTCTGAAAAAGAAAGCGGGGTGGTGTTCATTGTAAGTGTTTCTAACAGGCCATTCACAAGTAGGAGTGTGAAAAACATCACGGGGTGGTATGAATCGGAGGGCCTGAATCGTGGTAGGCAGTGAGTGGCAATGTAGGATGGAGAAAAGCACCACGGGCTGGTCAAGATGGGGAGGTCAGGAAACATGCAGTGGCAATATAGGATAGGTTTCTGAAAAACATTGCAGGGTGGTGCTCATTGTAAAGGTTTCTTAAAGGCCTTTCACTAGTAGGAGTGATAAAAACATCACGGGGTGGTGTGAATCACAGGGACTGAATCACATAGGCCATGAGTGCCAATGTAGGATGGAGAAAAGCACCACGGGGTGATCAGGATGGGGAGATCAGGAAACATGCAGTGGCATTGTAGGATAGGTTTATGAAAACCATCGCGGGTTATTTCGCATTGTAAGGGTTTCTAACAGGCCATTCAATAGTAGGAGTGAAAAATACATCATGGTGTGGTGTGAATCAGAGGGCCTGAATCAAGTTAGACAGTGAGTGGCAATGTAGGATGGAGAAAAGCACCACGGGTTGGTGAGCATGAGGAAGTCAGGAAACATGCAATATCAATGTAGGATAGGTTTCTGAAAAACATCACTGGGTTGTGCGCATTGTAGGGATTTGTAGCAGGCCATTCACTAGTACGAGTGAGAAAAACATCACGGGGTGGTGTGAAACGGAGGGCCTGAATTAGGATAGGCAGTGAGTGGCAATGAAGAATGGAGAAAAGCACCACGGGGTGGTCAACATGGCGAGGTCAAGAAACATGCAATGTCAATGTTGGATAGGTTTCTGAAAAACATCGCGGAGTGGTGCGCATTGTAAGGGTTTCTAACAGCCCATTCAATAGTAGAAGTGAGAAAAACATCACGGGGTGTTGTGAATCGGAGGACCTGAATCAGGATAGGAAGTGAGTGGCAATGTAGGATGGAGAAAAGCACCATGGTTTGGTCAGCATGGGGAGGCAAGCAAACATGCAGTGGCAATGTAGAAGAGGTTTCTGATAAACATCGCTGGGTGGTGCGCATTGTAAGGGTTTATAACAGGCCATTCACTAGTAGGAGTGAAAAAAACATTACGGGGTGGTGTGAATCAGATGTTCTGAATTAGGGTAGGCAGTGAGTGGCAATGTAGGATGGAGAAAAGCACCACGGGGTGGTCAGCATGAGGAGGTCAGGAAACATGCAGTTGCAATGTAGGATAGGTTTCTGAAAAACATCGCGGTGTGGGGCGCATTGTAAGGGTTTCTAACAGGCCATTCCTTAGTAGGAGTGAGAGAAATATAACGGGGTGGTGTGAATGCGAGGGCCTGAATCAGGATAGGCTGTGAGTGGCAATGTAGGATGGAGAAAAGCACCACAGGGTGGTCAGGATGGGGAGGTCAGGAATCATGCATTGGCAGTGTACGATAGGTTTCTGAAAAACAACGCTGGGCGGTGCGTATTGTAAGGGTTTCTAACTGGCCATGCACTAGTGGGAGTGAGAAAAACATCACGGGGTGGTGTGAAACGGAGGGCTTGAATTATGATAGGCAGTGAGTGGCAATGTAGGATGGAGAAAAGCACCACAGGGTGGTCAGCATGGGGAAGTCAGGAAACATGCAGTGGCATGTAGGATAGTTTTCTGAAAAAAATGACGGGGTGGTGCGCATTGTAAGGGTTTCTAATAGGCCATTCACTAGTCGGAGTGAAAAAAACATTATGGGGTGGTGTGAATCAGATGTTCTGAATTAGGATAGGCAGTGAGTGGCAATGTAAAATGGAGAAAAGCACCACGGCGTGGTCAGAATGGGGAGGCAAGGAAACATGCAGTGTCAATGTAGGACAGGTTTCTGAAAAACATCGCGGGGTGGTGCGCATTATAAGGGTTTCTAACAGGCCATTCACTAGTAGGAGTGAGAAGAACATCACGGAGTGGTTTGAATCAGAAGGCCTGAATCAGCATAGGCAGTGAGTGGCAATGTAGGATGGAGAAAAGCACCACGGTGTGGTCAGCATGGGGAGGTCAGAACACATACAGTGGCAATGTAGGATAGGTTTCTGAAAAACACCGTGAGTAGTGAGAATTGTAAGGGATTCTAACAGGCCATTCTCTAGTAGAAGTGAGAAAAACATCACACATTGGTGTGAATAGGAGGGCCTGAATCATGATAGGCAGTAGTGGCAATGTTGGATGGAGAAAAGGACCACGGGGTGGTCAGGCTGGGGAGGTCAGGAAACATGCAGGGGCAATGTAGGATAGGTTTCTGAAAAACATCACGGGTTGGTGCGCATTGTAAGGGTTTGTAGCAGGCCATTCACTAGTAGGAGTGAGAAAAACATTACGGGGTAGTGTGAATCGGAGGGTCTGAATTAGTATAGGCAGTGAGTGGCAATGTAAAATGGTGAAAAGCACCATGGTGTGGTCAGCATGGGGAGGTCAGGAAACATGCAGTGGCAATGTAGGATAGGTTTCTGAAAAACATCGCCAGGCGGTGCGTATTGTAAGGGTTTCTAACAGGCCATTCACTAGTAGGAGTGAGAAAAACATCACGGGGTGGTGTGAAACGGAGGGCCTGAATTATGATAGGCAGTGAGTGTCAATGTAGGATGGGGAAAAGCACCATGGGGTGGTCAGGATGGGAAGGTCAGGAAACTTGCAGTGGCATCGTAGGATAGGTTTATGAAAAACATCGCGGCTTATTTCGCATTGTAAGGGTTTTCTAACAGGCCATTCACTAGTAGGAGTGAGAAATACATCATGGTGTGGTGTGAATCGGAGGGTCTGTATCAGTTAGACAGTGCGTGGCAATGTAGGAAGGAGAAAAGCACCTCGGGTTGGTTAGCATGAGGAAGTCAGGAAACATGCAATGGCAATGTAGGATAGGTTTCTGAAAAACATTACGGGGTTGTGCGTATTGTAAGGATATGTAGTAGGCCATTCACTAGTACGAATGAGAAAAACATCACGGGGTGGTTTGAATCGGAGGGCCTGAATTAGGATAGGCAGTGAGTGGCAATGTGGGATGGAGAAAAGCACCACGGGGTGGTCAGAATGGGGAGGCAAGGAAACATGCAATGGCAATGTATGATTCGTTTCTGAAAAACATCGCGGGGTGGTGCGCAATGTAAGGGTTTCTAACAAGCCATTCACAACTAAGAGTGAAAAAAACATCACGGGGTGGTGTGAATCTGAGGGCCTGAATTAGGATAGGCTGTGAGTGGCAATGTAGGATGGAGAAAAGCACCACGGGTTTGTCAGCATGGGGAGGCAAGGAACCATGCAGTGGCAATGTAGAATAGTTTTCTGATAAACATCGCTGGTGGTGCGCATTGTAAGGGTTTCTAACGGGCCATTCACTATTAGGAGTGAGAACAGCATAACGGGTGGTGTGAATCAGAAGGCCTGAATTGGGATAGGCACAGAGTGTCAATGTAGGATGGAGAAAAGCACCACGGGGTGGTCAGCATGGGGAGGTCATGGAACATGCCCTGGCAATGTAGGATAGCTTTCTGAAAAACATCGCGGGGTGGTGCGCATTGTAAGTGTTTGTAACAGGCCATTCTCTAGTAGAAGTGAGAAAAACATCACGGGGTGGTGTGAATCAGATGTTCTGAATTAGGATAGGCAGTGAGTGGCAATGTAGGATGGAGAAAAGCACGACGGTGTGGTCAGCATGGGGAGGTCAGAACACATACAGTGGCAATGTAGGATAGGTTTCTGAAAAACATCGCGAGTGGTGAGAATTGTAAGAGATTCTAACAGGCCATTCTCTAATTGAAGTGAGAAAAACATCACAGATTTGTGTGAATAGGAGGGCCTGAATCAGGATAGGCAGTAGTGGCAACGTTGGATGGAGAAAAGGACCATGAGGTGGTCAGGCTGGGGAGGTCAGGAAACATGCAGGGGCAATGTAGGATAGGTTTCTGAAAAACATCACGGGTTGGTGCGCATTGTAAGGGTTTGTAGCAGGCCATTCACTAGTAGGAGTGAGAAAAACATCACGGGGTAGTGTGAATCGGAGGGTCTGAATTAGTATAGGCAGTGAGTGGCAATGTAAAATGGAGAAAAGCACCACGGTGTGGTCAGCATTTGGAGGTCAGGAAACATGCAGTGGCAATGTAGGATAGGTTTCTGAAAAACATCGCCAGGCGGTGCGTATTGTAAGGGTTTCTAACAGGCCATTCACTAGTAGGAGTGAGAAAAACATCACGGGGTGGTGTGAAACGGAGGGCCTGAATTATGATAGGCAGTGAGTGGCAATGTAGGATGGAGAAAAGCACCATGGGGTGGTCAGGATGGGGAGGTCAGGAAACTTGCAGTGGCATTGTAGGATAGGTTTATGAAAAACATCGCGGCTTATTTCGCATTGTAAGGGTTTTCTAACAGGCCATTCACTAGTATGAGTGAGAAATACATCATGGTGTGGTGTGAATCGGAGGGCCTGAATCAAGTTAGACAGTGCGTGGCAATGTAGGAAGGAGAAAAGCACCTCGGGTTGGTGAGCATGAGGAAGTCAGGAAACATGCAATGGCAATGTAGAATAGGTTTCTGAAAAATATTACGGGGTTGTGCGCATTGTAAGGATATGTAGTAGGCCATTCACTAGTACGAGTGAGAAAAACATCACGGGGTGGTTTGAATCGGAGGGCCTGAATTAGGATAGGCAGTGAGTGGCAATGACGAATGGAGAAAAGCACCACGGGGTGGTCAACATGGCGATGCCAAGAAACATGCAATGGCAATGTAGGATTCGTTTCTGAAAAACATCGCGGGGTGGTGCGCAATGTAAGGGTTTCTAACAAGCCATTCAGAAGTAAGAGTGAAAAAAACATCATGGGGTGGTGTGAATCTGAGGGCCTGAATTAGGATAGGCTGTGAGTGGCAATGTAGGATGGAGAAAAGCACCACGGGTTTGTCAGCATTGGGAGGCAAGGAACCATGCAGTGGCAATGTAGAATAGTTTTCTGATAAACATCGCTGGTGGTGCACATTGTAAGGGTTTCTAACGGGCCATTCACTATTAGGAGTGAGAACAGTATAACGGGTGGAGTGAATCAGAAGGCCTGAATTAGGATAGGCACAGATTGGCAAAGTAGGATGGAGAAAAGCACCACAGGGTGGTCAGCATGGGGAGGTCAGGAAACATGCAGTGGCAATGTAGGATATGTTTCGGGAAAAAATAGTGGGTGGTGCGCATTGTAAGGGTTTCTAACAGGCCATTCACTAGTAGGATTGAGAAAGACTTCACGGGGTGGTGTGAATCAGAGTGCCTGAATTAGGATAGGCAGTGAGTGGCAATGTATGATGGAGAAAAGCACCACGGTGTGGTCAGCATGGGGAGGTCATGGAACATGCCCTGGCAATGTAGGATAGCTTTCTGAAAAACATCGCGGGGTGGTGCGCATTGTAAGGGTTTCTAACAGGCCATTCTCTAGTAGAAGTGAGAAAAACTTCACAGGGTGGTGTGAATCGAAGGGCCTGAATTGAGATAGGCAGTGAGTGGCAATGTAGAATGGAGAAAAGGACCACGGGGTGGTCAGGATGGGGAGGTCAGGAAACATGCAGCGGCAATGTAGGACAGGTTTCAGAAAAACATCGCGGGATGTGCGAATTGTAAGGATTTCTAACAGGCCATTCATTGGTATGAGTGAGAAATACTTTATGGTGTGGTGTGAATCAGAGGCCCTGAATCAAGATAGACAGTGAGTGGCAATGTCAGATGGAGAAAAGCACCACTGGATGGTCAGCAGGGGGAGGTCAGGAAACATGCAGTGGCAAAGTAGGATAGGTTTCTGAAAAACATCGCGGGGTGGTGCTCGTTGTAAGTGTTTCTAAAACGCCTTTCACTAGTAGGAGTGAGAAAAACATCACGGGGTGGTGTGAATCGGAGGGCCTGAATCAGGATAGTCCGTGATTGGCAATGTAGGATGGAGAAAAGCACCACGAGGTGGTCAGGATGGGGAGGTCAGGAAACATGCAGTGGCAATGTTGGATAGGTTTCTGAAAAACATCGCTGTGTGGTGCGCATTGTAAGGGTTTCTAACATGCCTTTCACGAGTAGGAGTGAGAACAACATCAGGGGGTGGTGTGAATCGGAGGGCCTGAATTAGGATAGGCATTGTGTGGCAATGTAGGATGGAGAAAAGCACCACAGGGTGGTCAGCATGAGGAGGTGAGGAAACATGTAGTGGCAATGTAGGATAGGTTTCTGAAAAAGAAAGCGGGGTGGTTTTCATTGTAAGGGTTTCTGACAGGCCATTCACAAGTAGGAGTGTGAAAAACATCACGGGGTGGTATGAATCGGAGGGACTGGATCGTGGTAGGCAGTGAGTGGCAATGTAGGATGGAGAAAAGCACCACGAGGTGGTCAAGATGGGGAGGTCAGGAAACATGCAGTGGCAATATTGGATAGGTTTCTGAAAAACATTGCAGGGTGGTGCTCATTGTAAAGGTTTCTTAAAGGCCTTTCACTAGTAGGAGTGATAAAAACAACACGGGGTGGTGTGAATCGCAGGGACTGAATCACATAGGCCATGAGTGCCAATGTAGGATGGAGAAAAGCACCACAGGGTGATCAGGATGGGGAGATCAGGAAACATGCAGTGGCATTGTAGGATAGGTTTATGAAAAACATCGCGGGGTATTTCGCATTGTAAGGGTTTCTAACAGGCCATTCACTAGTAGGATTGAGAAAAACTTCACGGAGTGGTGTGAATCGGAGTGCCTGAATTAGGATAGGCCATGAGTGGCAATGTATGATGGAGAAAAGCACCACGGGGTGGTCAGCATGGGGAGGTCAGGAAACATGCATTGGCAACATAGGATAGGTTTCTGAAAAACAACCCGGGGTGGTGCGCATTGTAAGGGTTTCTAACAGGCCATTCAATAGTAGGAGTGAGAAAAACATCATGGGGTGGTGTGAATCGGAGGGCCTCAATTATGATAGGCTGTGAGTGGCAATGTAGGATGGAGAAAAGCACCACGGGATGGTCAGGATTTGGAGGTCAGGAAACATGCAAAGGCAATGTAGGATAGGTTTCTGAAAAACATCGCGGGCTGGTGTGCTTGTAAGGGTTTCTAACAGGCCATTCACTAGTAGAAGTGAGAAAAACATCACGTGGTCGTGTGAAGCAGAGGGCCTGAATCAGGATAGGCAGTGAGTGGCAATGCAGGATGGAGAAAAGCACCACAGGTTGGTTAGAATTCGGAGGTCAGGAAACATGAAGTGGCAATGTACGATAGGTTTCAGAAAATCTTCGCAGGGTTGGGCGCATTGTAAATGTTTCTAACAGGCCATTCACTAGTAGGAGTGAGAAAAACATCACGGGGTGGTGTGAATCAGAGTGCCTGAATTAGTATAGGCAGTGAGTGGCAATGTAGGATTTAGAAAAGCACCACAGGGTGGTCAGCATGGGGAGGTCAGGAAACATGCATTGGCAGTGTAGGATAGGTTTCTGAAAAACATCGCCGGGCGGTGCGTATTGTAAGGGTTTCTAACAGGCCATTCACTAGTAGGAGTGAGAAAAACATCTCGGGGTGGTGTGAAAAAGAGGGCTTGAATTATGATAGGCAGTGAGTGGCAATGTAGGATGGAGAAAAGCACCACGGCGTGGTCAGCATGGGGAGGTCAGAACACTTACAGTGGCAATGTAAGATAAGTTTCTGTAAAACATCGCGGGGTGGGGCGCATTGTAAGGGTTTCTAAAAGACATTCACTAGTCGGAGTGAAAAAATCATTACAGGGTGGTATGAATCAGATGTTCTGAATTAGGATAGGCAGTGAGTGGCAAGGTAGGATGGAGAAAATGACCACGGTGTGGTCAGCATCGGAGGACAGGATACATGAAGTGGCAATTTAGGATATATTTCTGAAAAATATCGAGGGTGGTGAGAATTTTAAGTGTTTCTAAAAGGCCATTCACTTTTAGGAGTGAGAAATACATCACGGGGTGGTGTGAATCGGAGGGCCTGAATTAGAATAGGCAGTGAGTGGCAATGTAAAATGGAGAAAAGCACCACGGTGTGGTTAGCATGGGGAGGCAAGGAAACATGCAGTGTCAGTTTAGGACAGGTTTCTGAAAAACATCGTGGGGTGGTGCACATTGTAATGGTTTCTAACAGGCCATTCACTAGTAGGAGTGAGAAAAACATCACGGAGTGGTTTGAATCAGAAAGCCTGAATCAGCATAGGCAGTGATTGGCAATGTAGGATGGAGAAAAGCACCACGGTGTGGTCAGCATGGGGAGGTCTGAACACTTACAGTGGCAATGTAAGATAGGTTTCTGAAAAACATCGCGAGTGGTGAGAATTGTAAGGGTTTCTAACAGGCCATACTCTAGTAGAAGTGAGAAAAACATCTCAGGGTGGATTGAATAGGAGGGCCTGAATCAGGATAGGCAGTAGTGGCAATGTTGGATGGAGAAAAGGAGCACAGTGTGGTCAGGCTGGGGAGGTCAGGAAACATGCAGGGGCAATGTAGGATAGGTTTCTGAAAAACATCGCGGGATGTGCACATTGTAATTGTTTGTAGCAGGCCACTCACAAGTAGGAGTGAGAAAAACATCACGGGGTTGTGTGAATCGGAGGGCCTGAATTACGATAGGCACTGAGTGGAAATGAAGAATGGAGAAAAGCACCACAGGGTGGTGATCATCCAGAGGTCAGGAAACATGCAGTGGCAATGTAGGATAGTTTTCTGAAAAACATCACCGGGAGGTATGCATTGTAAGGGTTTCTGACAGGCCATTCACTAGTAGGAGTGAGAAAAACGTTACGGGGTGATGTGATTCGGAGGGCCGGAATCAGGATAGGCAGTGAATGGCAATGTAAAATGGAGAAAAGCACCACGGTGTGGTGAGCATGGGGAGGCTAGGAAACATGCAGTGTCAATGTAAGATAGGTTTCTGAAAAACATCGCAGGGTGGTGCGCATTGTAAGGGTTTCTAACAGGCCATTCACTAGTAGGAGAGAGAAAAACATCAAGGTGTTGTTTAAATCAGAGGGCCTGAATCAGCATAGGCTGTGAGAGACAATGTAGGATGGAGAAAAGCACCACGGTGTGGTCAGCATGTGGAGGTCAGGACACATGCAGTGGCAATGTAGGATAGGTGTCTGAAAAAAATCGCGGGTGCTGAGAATGTAAGGGTTTCTAAAGGCCATTCACCAGTAGGAGTGAGAAAAACATCATGGGGTGGTGAGAATCGTAGGGCCTGAATTAGGATAGGCAGTGACTGGCAATGTGGGATGCAGAAAAGCACCATGGGGTGGTCAGCATGGGGAGGTCAGGGAACATGCACTGGCAATGTAGGATAGCTTTCTGAAAAACATCGCGGGGTGGTGCGCATTGTAAGTGTTTCTAACAGGCCATTCTCTAGTAGAAGTGAGAAAAATATAACAGGGTGGTGTAAGTCGTAGGGCCTGAATCAGGATAGGCATTGAGTGGCAATGAAGAATGGAGAAAAGCACCACGGCTTGGTCAGAATGGGGAGGTCAGGAAACATGCTTTGGCAATGTAGGATAGGTTTCTGAAAAACATCGCCGGGTGGTGCGCAGTGTAAGGTTTTCTAACAGGCCATTCCCTAGTAGGAGTGAGAAAAACATCATGGGGTGGTGTGAATCGGAGGGCCTGAATTATGAAAGGCAGTGAGTGGCAATGTAGGATGGAGGAAAGCACCAAGGGGTGGTCAGCATGGGCAGGTCAGGAAAAATGCAGTGTCAATGTAGGATAGGTTTCTGAAAAACATCACGAGATGGTGCTTATTGTAAGGGTTTCTAAAAGGCCTTTCACTAGTAAGATTGAGAAAATCATCACGGGGTGGTGTGAATTACAGGGCCTGAATCAGGATAGGCCGTGAATTGCAATGTAGGATCGAGAAAAGCACCACGGGGTGGTCAAGATGGGCGGTCAGGAAAAATGCAGTGGCAATGTAGGATAGGTTTCTGAAAACATCGCGGGTAGAGCCTATTGTAAGGGTTTATAACAGACCATTAAATAGTAGGAGTGAGAAATACATCATGGTGTGGTGTGAATCGGAGGGCTTGAATCAAGATAGAAAGTGAGTGGCAATGTAGTACGGAGAAAAGCACCATGGGTTGGTGAGCATGGGTCGGTCAGGAAACATGCAATGGCAATGTAGGATAGGTTTCTAAAAAACATCGCGGGGTGGTGCGCACTGTAAGGGTTTGTAGCAGGCCATTCACTAGTAGGAGTGAGAAAAACATCACGGGGTTGTGTGAATCGGAGGGCCTGAATTAGGACAGGCAGTGAGTGGCAATGAAGAATGGAGAAAAGCACCCAAGGGTGGTCAACATGAGGAGGTCAGGAAACATGCAGGAGCAATGTAGGATAAGTTTCTGAAAAACATCGCGGGGTTGTGCACATTTTAAGGATTTCTAACAAGCCATTCACATGTAGGAGTGAAAAATACATCACGGTGTGGTGTGAATCGTAGGGGCTGAACTAGGATAGGCTGTGAGTGGCAATGTAGGAAGGAGAAAAAAACCATTGGTTTGTCAGCATGGGGAGGCAAGGAAACATGCAGTGGCAATGTACAATAGGTGTCTGATAAACAGTGCTGGGTGGTGCGCATTGTAAGATTTTCTAACAGGCCAATCAGTAGTAGGAGTGAGAAAAACATCACGGGGTGGTGTGAATCAGATGTTCTGAATTAGGATAGGCAGTGAGTGGCAATGTAGGATGGAGAAAAGCAATACGGGGTGGTAAGCATGGGGAGGTCCGGAAACATGCATTGGCAATGTAGGATAGGTTTCAGAAATACATCGCCGAGTGGTGCGCATTGTAAGGCATTCTAACAGGCCATTCACTAGTAATAGCGATTAAAATATCACAGGGTGGTGTGAATCGGAGGGCATGAATTAGTATATGCAGTGAGTGGCAACGTAAAATGGAGAAAAGCACCACGGTGTGTTCAGCATGCGGAGGTCAGGAAACATGCATTGGCAATGTAGGATAGGTTTCAGAAAAACATCGCCGGGTGGGGCGCATTGTAATGGTTTCTACAGGCCATTCACTAGTAGGTGTGAGAAAAATATAAAGGGGTGGTGTGAATCGGAGCATCTGAATTACGATAGGCAGTGAGTGGCAATGTAGGATGGAGAAAAGCACCAAGGGGTGGTGAGCATGGGGAGGTCAGGAAACATGCAGTGGCAATGTAGGATATGTTTCTGAAAAACATCGCAGGGTGGTGCGCATTGTAAGTGTTTCTAACAGGCCATTCACTAGTAGAAGTGAGAAAAACATCATGGGGTGGTGTGAATCGGATGGCCTTAATCAGGATAGGCAGTGATTGGCAATGTAGGATGGAGAAAAGCACCACAGGGTGTTCAGCATGGGGAGGTCAGGAAACATGCAGTGACAATATAGGATAGGTTTCTGAAAAACATCGTGGGGTTGTGCACATTGTAAGGGTTTGTAGCAGGCCATTCACTGGTAGGAGTGAGAAAAACTTCACGGGGTGGTGTGAATAAGATGTTCTAAATTAGGATAGGCAGTGAGTGACAATGTAGGATGGAGAAAAGCACCACGGCGTGGTCAGCATGTGGAAGTCAGGAAACATGCAGTGGCAATGTAGGATAGGTTTCTGAAAAACATCGCGGGGTGGTGCACATTGTAAATGTTTCAAACAGGCCATTCACTAGTAGGAGTGAGAAAAATATAACAGGGTGGTGTAAGTCGGAGTGCCTGAATCAGGATAGGCATTGAGAGGCAATGTAGGATGGAGAAAAGCACCACGGAGTGGTAAGTATGGGGAGGTCAGGAAACATGCTTTGGCAATGTAGGATAGGTTTCTGAAAAACATCGCCAGGTGGTGCGCTTTGAAAGGTTTTCTAACAGGCCATACACTTGTAGGAGTGAGAAAAACATCACGGGGTTGTGTGAATCGGAGGGCCTGAATTATGAAAGGCAGTGAGGGGCAATGTAGGATGGAGAAAAGCACCATGGGGTGGTCAGCATGGGGAGGTCAGGAAACATGCAGGGTCAATGTAGGATAGGTTTCTGAAAAACATCGCGAGATGGTGCTTATTGTAAGGGTTTCTAAAAGGCCTTTCACTAGTAGAATTGAAAAAATCATCACGGGGTGGTGTGAATCAGAGGGCCTGAATCAGGATAGGCCGTGAATTGCAATGTAGGATCGAGAAAAGCACCACGGGGTGGTCAAGATGGGCGGTCAGGAAAAATACAGTGGCAATGTAGGATAGGTTTCTGAAAAACATCGCGGGTAGTGCGCATTGTAAGGGTTTCTAACAGACCATTCACTAGTAGGAGTGAGAAAAACATCACGGGGTTGTGTGAATCGGAGGGCCTGAATTAGGATAGGCAGTGAGTGGCAATGAAGAATGGAGAAAATCACCCAAGGGTGGTCAACATGAGGAGGTCAGGAAACATGCAGGAGCAATGTAGGATAGGTTTCTGAAAAACATCGCGCGGTGGTTCGCATTTTAAGGATTTCTAACAAGCCATTCACAAGTAGGAGTGAAATATACATCACGGTGTGGTGTGAATTGTAGGGGTTGAATTAGGATAGGCTGTGAGTGGCAATGTAGGAAGGAGAAAAAAACCATTGCTTTGTCAGCATGGGGAGGCAAGGAAACATGCAGTGGCAATGTAGGACAGGTTTCTGAAAAACGTCACGGGGTGGTGCGCATTGTAAGGGATTCTAACAGGCCTTTCTCTAGTAGAAGTGAGAAAAGCATCACAGGGTGGTGTGAATCGGAGGGCCTGAATTAGGATAGGGAGTAGTGGCAATGTTGGATGGAGAAAAGGACCACGGGGTGGTCAGGCTGGGGTGGTCAGGAAACATGCAGAGGCAATGTAGTATAGGTTTCTGAAAAACATCGCGGGATGTGCGCATTGTAAGGGTTTCTAACAGGCCATTCACTAGTAGGAGTGAGAAATACATCATGGTGTGGTGTGAATCGGAGGGCCTGAATCAAGATCGACAGTGAGTGGCAATGTCGGATGGAGAAAAGAACCACAGGGTGTTCAGCATGGGAAGGTCAAGAAACATGCAGTGACAATATAGGATAGGTTTCTGAAAAACATCACAGGGTAGTGCACAATGTAAGGGTATCTAACAGGAGATTCACTAGTAGTAGTGAGAAATACATCATGGTGTGGTGTGAATCGGAGTGCCTGAATCAAGATAGACATTGAGTGTCAATGTAGGATGGAGAAAAGCACCACGGGTAGGTGAGCATGGGGAGGTCTGGAAACATGCAATGGCAATGTAGGATAGGTTTCTGAAAAACATCGTGGGGTTGTGCGCATTGTAAAGGTTTGTAGCAGGCCATTCAATGGTAGGAGTGAGAAAAACATCACGGGGTGGTGTGAATCAGATGTTCTAAATTAGAATAGGCAGTGAGTGACAATGTAGGAAGGAGAAAAGCACCATGGCGTGGTCAGCATGTGGAGGTCAGGAAACATGCAGTGCCAATGTAAGATAGGTTTCTGAAAAACATCGCTGGGTGGTGCACATTGTCAATGTTTCAAACATGCCATTCACTAGTAGGAGTGAGAAAAATATAACAGGGTGGTGTAAGTCGGAGGGCCTGAATCAGGATAGGCATTGAGTGGCAATGTAGGATGGAGAAAAGCACCACGGAGTGGTCAGCATGGGGAGGTCAGGAAACATGCTTTGGCAATGTAGGATAGGTTTCTGAAAAACATCGCCGGGTGGTGCACAGTGTAAGGTTTTCTAACAGGCCATACACTAGTAGGAGTGAGAAAAACATCACGGGGTGGTGTGAATCGGAGGTCCTGAATTATGAAAGGCAGTGAGTGGCAAGGTAGGATGGAGAAAAGCACCACGGGGTGGTCAGCATGGGGAGGTCAGGAAACATGCCGTGTCAATGTAGGATAGGTTTCTGAAAAACATCGCGAGATGGTCCTTATTGTAAGGGTTTCTAAAAGGCCTTTCTCTAGTAGGAATGAGAAAATCATCATGGGGTGATGTGAATCAGAGGGCCTGAATCAGGATAGGCCGTGAATTGCAATGTAGGATCGAGAAAAGCACCACGGGGTGGTCAAGATGGGCGGGCAGGAAAAATGCAGTGGCAATGTAGGATAGGTTTCTGAAAAACATCGCGGGTAGTGCGCATTGTAAGGGTTTCTAACAGACCATTCACTTGTAGGAGTGAGAAATACATCATGGTGTGCTGTGAATAGGAGGGCTTGAATCAACATAGAAAGTGAGTGGCAATGTAGGACGGAGAAAAGCACCACGGGTTGCTGAGCATGGGGCAGTCAGGAAACATGCAATGGCAATGTAGGATAGGTCTCTAAAAAACATCGCGGGGTGGTGCGCATTGTAAGGGTTTGTAGCAGGCCATTCACTAGTAGGAGTGAGAAAAACATCACGGGGCTGTGTGAATCGGAGGGCCTGAATTAGGATAGGCAGTGAGTGGCAATGAAGAATGGAGAAAAGCACCCAAGGGTGGTCAACATGAGGGGTTAGGAAACATGCAGGAGCAATGTAGGATAGGTTTCTGAAAAACATCGCAGGGTGGTGCGCATTTTGAGGATTTCTAACAAGCCATTCACAAGTAGGAGTGAAAAATACATCACGGTGTGGTGTGAATTGTAGGGGCTGAATTAGGATACGCTGTGAGTGGCAATGTAGGAAGAGAAAAAAACCATTGGTTTGTCAGCATGGGGAGGCAAGGAAACATGCAGTGGCAATGTAGAATAGGTGTCTGATGAACATCGCTGGGTGGTGCACATTGTAAGGTTTTCTATCAGGCCAATCACTAGTAGGAGTGAGAAAAACATCACGGGGTGGTGTGAATCAGATGTTCTGAATTAGGATAGGCAGTGAGTGGAAATGTAGGATGGAGAAAAGCAATACGGGGTGGTCAGCATGAGGAGGTCAGGAAACATGCATTGGCAATGTAGGATAGGTTTCAGAAATACTTCGCCGGGTGGTGCGCAATGTAAGGGTTTCTACAGGCCATTCACTAGTAGGTGTGAGAAAAATATAACGGGGTGGTGTGAATCGGAGGGCCTGAATCAGGATAGGCAGTGAGTGGCAATGTAGGATGGAGAAAAGCACCACAGGGTATTCAGGAAGGGGATGTCAGGAAACATGCAGTGGCAATGTAGTATATTTTTCTGAAATACATCGCGGGGTGGGGCACATTGTATGGGTTTCTAACAGGCCATTCACTAGTAGGAGTGACAAAAACAACACAGCGTGGTGTGAATCGGAGGGCATGAATCAGTATAGGCAGTGAGTGGCAATGTAGGATGGAGAAAAGCACCACGGAGTGGTCAGCATGGGGAGGTCAGGATACATGCAGTGGCAATTTAGGATATGATTCTGAAAAACATCGAGGGTGGTGAGAATTGTAAGTCATTCTAACAGGCCATTCACTAGTAGGAGTGATAAATACATCACGGGGTGGTGTGAATCGGAGGGCCTGAATTAGAATAGGCAGTGAGTGGCAATGTAAAATGGAGAAAAGCACCACGGCGTGGTCAGCATGGGGAGGCAAGGAAACATGCAGTGTCACTGTAGGACAGGTTTCTGAAAAACATCGCCGGGTGGTGCGGATTGTAAGGGATTCTAACATGCCATTCTCTAGTAGAAATAAGAAAAACATCAAAGGGTGGTGTGAATCGGAGGGCCTGAATCAGTATAGGCATTAGTGGCAATGTTGGATTGAGAAAAGGACCACGGGGTGTTCAGGCTGGGGAGGTCAAGAAACATGCAGTGGAAATGTGGGATAGCTGTCTGAAAAACATCACGGGTTGGTGCCCATTGTAAGGGTTTCTAACAGACCATTAACTAGTGGGAGTGAGAAAAATATCACGGCGTGGTGTGAATCGGAAGGCCTGAATCAGTCTAGGCAGTGAGTGGCACTGTAGGATGGAGAAAATCACCACGGGGTGGTCATCTTGGGGAGGTCAGGAAACATGCAGTGGAAATGTAGGATACGTTTCTGAAAAACATCGTGGGGTGGTGCACTTTGTAAGGGTTTCTAACAGGCGATTCACTAGTAGAAGTGAGAAAAACATCATGGGGTGTTGTGAATTGGAAGGTGTGAATCAAAATAGACAGGGAGTGGCAATGTAGGATGGAGAAAAGCACCACGGGTTGGTGAGCATGGGGAGGTCAGGAAACATGCAATGGCAATGTAGGATAGGTTTCTGAAAAACAACGCGGGGTGATACGCATTGTAAGGGTTTGTATCAGACCATTCACTAGTATTAGTGAGAAAAAAATCACGGGGTGGTGTGAATCGGAGGGCCTGAATTAGGATAGGCTGTGAGTGGCAATCTAGGATGGAGAAAAAAACCATGGGTTTGTCAGCACGGGGAGGCAATGAAACATGCAGTGGCAATGTAGAATATGTTTCTGATAAACACCACAGCGTGGCGCGCATTGTAAGGGTTTGTAGCAGGCCATTCACTAGTAGGAGTAAGAAAAACATCGCGGGTTGGTGTGAATCGGAGGGCCTGAATTGGAATAGGCTGTGAGTGGCAATGAAGAATGGAGAAAAGCACCACGGGGTAGTCAACAAGGGGAGGTCAGGAAACATGCAGTGGCAATGTAGGATAGTTTTCACAAAAACATCACGGGGTGGTGCGCAGAGTAAGGGTTTCTAACAGGCCATTCACTAGTAGGAGTGAGACAAACGTCACGATCTGGTGTGTATCAGATGTTCTGAATTAGGATAGGCAGTGAGTGGCAATGTAGGATAGAGAAAAGCACCACGGGGTTGTCAGGATGGGGAGGTCAGGAAACATGCAGTGGCAATGCAGGATCCATTTCTGAAAAACATCGCAGGGTTGGGCACATTGTAAGGGGATCTAACAGGCCATTCACTAGTAGGAGTGAGAAATACATCATGGTGTGGTGTGAATTGGAGGGTCTGAATCAAGTTAGACAGTGAATGGCAATGTAGGATGGAGAAAAGCACCACGGGTTGGTGAGCATGGGGAGGTCAGGAAACATCCAATGGCAATGTAGGACAGGTTTCTGAAAATCATCGCAGGGTTGTGCGCATTATAAGGGTTTGTAGCAGGCCATTTACTAGTAGGAGTGAGAAAATCATCACGGGGTGGTGTGAATCGGAGGGCCTGAATTAGGATAGGCAGTGAGTGGCAATGAAGAATGGAGAAAAGCACCAGGGGGTGGTCAATATGGGGAGGTCAGGAAACATGCAATGGCAATGTAGGATAGGTTTCTGAAAACCATCGCGGTGTGGTGCCCATTGTAAGCTTTTCTAACAAGCCATTCACGAGTAGGACTGCAAAAAATATCACTAGGGGGTGTGAATCAGAGGTACTGAATTAGGATAGGCTGTGAGTGGCAATGTAGGATGGAAAAAAGCACCACGGGTTTGTCAGCATGGGGAGGCAAGGAAACATGCAGTGGCAATGTAGAATAGGTTTCTGATAAACATCGCAGGGTGGTGAGCATTGTAAGGGTTTCTAACAGGCCATTCACTAGTAGGAGTGAGAAAAACATCACTGGGTGGTGTGAATCGGAGGGTATGAATTAGGATAGGCAGTGCGTGGCAATGAAGATTGGAGAAAAGCACCACGGGGTGGTTAATATGGGGACGTCAGGAAACATGCAGTGGCAATGTAGGATAGGTTTCTGAAAAACATCGCAGCGTGGTGCGCATTGTAAGGTTTTCTAACAGGACATTCACTAGTAGAAATGAGAAATACATCACGGGGTGGTGTGTATCGGAAGGCCTGAATCAGCATAGGCAGTGAGTGGCAATGTATGATAGAGAAAAGCACCACGGCATGGTCAGCATGGGGAGGTCAGGAAACATTCAGTGGCAATGTAGTATAGGTTTCTGAAAAACATCGCGGGGTGGTGCGCATTGTAAGCGTTTCTAACAGGCCATTCACTAGTAGGAGTGAGAAATGCATCATGGTGTGGTGTGAATTGGAGGGCCTGAATATGGACAGGCAGTGTGTGGCAATGTGGGATGTAGAAAAGCACCACGGGGTGGTCAGGATTTGGTGGTCAGGAAACATGCAGTGGCAATGTAGGATAGCTTTCTGAAAAACATCACGGGTTGGTGCGCATTGTAAGGGTTTGTAAAGGGCCATTCACTAGTATGAGTGAGAAAAACATCACGGCGTTGTGTGAATCGGAGGGCCTGAATCAGGATAGGCAGTGAGTGGCAATGTAGGATGGAGAAAAGCACCGCCAGGTGGTCATCATGGGGAGGTCAGGACACATGCAGTGGTAATGTAGGATAGGTTTCTGAAATACATCGTAGGTGGTGCGCATTGTAAGTGTTTCTTACAGGCCATTCACTAGTAGGAGTGAGAAAAACATCACGGGGTGGTGTGAATCAGAGGGCCTGAATTATGATAGGCAGTGAATGGCAATGTAGCATGGAGAAAAGCACCACAGGGATGTCAGCATGGTGAGGTCAGGAAACATGCATTGGCAATTTAGGATATTTTTCTTAAAAAACATCGGGGTTGTGCGCATTGTAGGGGTTTCTAACAGGCCATACACTAGTAGGATTGAGAAAAACATCACTGGGTGGTGTGAATGTGACGTTCTGAATTAGGATAGGCAGTGAGTGGCAATGTAGGATGGGGACAATCACCAACGCGTGGTCATCATGGGGAAGTCAGGACACATGCCGTGGCAATGTAGGATAGGTTTCTGGAAAAAAAAAAGCGGGGTGGTGCGCATTGTAAGTGTTTCTAACAGGCCATTCACTAGTAGGAGTGAGAAAAACATCACGGGGTGGTGTGAATCGGAGGGCCTGAATTAGAATAGGCAGTGAGTGGCAATGTAGGGTGGAGAAAAGCACCATAGTGTGGTCAGCATGGGGAGGTCCGGAAACATGCAGTGGCAATGTAGGATAGTTTTCTGAAAAACATCACGGGGTGGTGCGCATTGTAAGGGTTTCTAATAGGCCATTCACTAGTAGGAGTGAGAAAAACATCACAGGGTTATTCGAATCAGATGTTCTGAATTAGCATAGGCAGTGAGTGGCAAAGTAGTATGGAGAAAAGCACCACGGGGTGGTCAGCATGGGGAGGTCAGGAAACATGCATTGGCAATGTAGGATAGGTTTCTGAAAAACATTGCTGGGTGGTGCGCATTGTAAGGGTTTTTAACAGGCCATTCACTCGTAGGAGTGAGAACAACATCACGGGGTGGTGTGAATCGGAGGGCCTGAATTAGGAAAGGCATTGAGTCCCAATGTAGGATGGAGAAAATCACCAACGTGTGGTCATCATGGGGAAGTCAGGAAACATGCCGTGTCAATGTAGGATAGGTTTCCGGAAAAAAAAAAAAAGCGGTTTGGTGCGCATTGTAAGTGTTTCTAACAGGCCATTCACTAGTAGGAGTGAGAAAAACATCACGGGGTGGTGTGAATTGGAGGGCCTTAATTAGGATAGGCAGTGAGTGGCAATGTATGATGGAGAAAGCACCGTAGTGTGGTCAGCATGGGGAGGTCCTGAAACATGCAGTGGCAAATGTAGGATAGTTTTCTGAAAAACATAACGGGGTGGTGCGCAATGTAAGGGTTTCTAACAGGCCATTCACTACTAGGAGTGAGAAAAACATCACAGGGTTATTCGAATCAGATGTTTTGAATTAGTATAGGCAGGGAGTGGCAAAGTAGTATGGAGAAAAGCACCAGGGGGTGGTCAGGATGGGGAGGTAAGGAAACATGCATTGGCTATTTAGGATAGGTTTCTGAAAAACATCGCCGGGTGGTGCGTATTGTAAGGCTTTCTAACAGGCCATTCACTAGTAGGAGTGAGAAAAATATCACGGGGTGGTGTGAATCAGAGGACCTGAATTAGGATAGGCAGTTTGAGGCAATGTAAAATGGAGAAAAGCACCACGGTGTGGTCAGTATGGGGAGGTCAGGAAACATGCAGTGGCAATGTAGGATAGGTTTCTGAAAAACATTGCGGGGTGGTGCTCATTGTAAGGGTGTCTAAAATGCCTTTCACTAGTAGGAGTGAGAAAAACATCAGGGGTGGTGTGAATCGCAGGGCCTGAATCAGGATAGCCCGTGGGTGGCAATCTAGGATGGAGAAAAGCACCACGGGGTGGTCAGAATGGGGAGGTCAGGAAACATGCAGTGGCAACGCAGGATCGGTTTCAGAAAAACATCACGGTGTTGGGCGAATTGTATGGGTATCTAACAGTCCATTCACCAATAGGAGTGAGAAATGCATCATGGTGTGGTGTGAATCGCAGGGCCTGAATCAAGTTAGACAGTTAGTGGCAATGTAGGATGGAGAAAAGCACCACGGGTTGGTGAACATGGCGAGGCCAGGAAGCATGCAATGGCAATGTAGGTTAGGTTTCTGAAAAACATCGCGGCTTTGTGCGCATTGTAAGGGTTTGTAGCAAGCCATTCACTAGTAGGAGTGAGAAAATCATCACGGGGTGGTGTTAATTGGAGGTCCTGAATTAGCATAGGCGGTGAGTGGCAGAGAAGAATGGAGAAAAGCACCACGGAGTGGTCAACATGGGGAGGTCTGGAAACATGCAATGGCAATGTAGGATAGTTTTCTGAAAAAAATCACGCGGTGGTGCGCATTGTATGGGTTTCTTTTGGCCATTCACTAGTCGGAGTGAAAAAACATTACGGGGTGGTGTAAATCAGATATTCTGAATAATGATAGGCAGTGAGTGGCAATGTAGGATGGAGAAAAGCACCACGGGTTGGTCAGCATGAGGACGTCAGGAAACATGCATTGGCTATTTAGGATAGGTTTCTGAAAAACATCGCCGGGTGGTGTGCATTGTAAGCTTTTCTAACAGGCCATTCCCTAGTAGGAGTGAGAAAAACATAATTGGGTGGTGTGAATTGTAGGGGCTGAATTAGGATAGGCTGTGAGTGGCAATGTAGGAAGGAGAAAAAAACCATTGCTTTGTCAGCATGGGGAGGCAAGGAAACATGCAGTGGCAAAGTAGGATAGTTTTCTGAAAAACATCACGGGGTGGTGCTCATCGTAAGGGTTTCTAACAGGCCATTCACTAGTAGGAGTGAGAAAAACATCACGGGGTGTTGTGAATCAAATGTTCTGAATTAGGATAGGCAGTGAGTGGCAATGTAGGATGGAGAAAAGCACCACGGGGTGGTCAGCATGGGGAGGTCAGGAAACATGCATTGGCAATGTAGGACAGGTTTCTGAAAAACATCGCCAGGTGGTGCGCTTTGAAAGGCATACTAACAGGCCATTCACTAGTAGGATTGACAAAAACATCACAGGGTGTTGTGAATCGGAGGGCATGAATTAGGATAGGCTGTGAGTGGCAATGCAGGATGGAGAAAAAATCCACTGGTTTGTCAGCATGGGGAGGCAAGGAAACATGCATTGGCAATGTAGAATACGTTTCTGATAAACATCGCGTGGTGGTGCGCATTGTAAGGGTTTCTAACAGGCCATTCACTAGTAGGAGTGAGAAAAACATCACGGGGTCATGTGAATTGGAGGGCCTGAATTAGGATAAGCATTGAGTGGCAATGTAGGATGGAGAAAAGAACCACAGGGTCGTCAGCATAGGGAGGTGAGGAAATATGCAGTGGTAATGTAGGATAGGTTTCTGAAAAAAAAAAGCAGGGTGGTGCACATTGTTAGGGTTTCTAACAGGCCATGCACTAGTAGGAGTTAGAAAAACATTACAGGGTGGTGTGAATCGGAGGGCCTGAATTATGAAAGGCAGTGAGTGGCAATGTAGGATGGAGAAAAGCACCACGGGGTGGTCAGCATGGGGAGGTCAGGAAACATGCAGTGTCAATGTAGGATAGGTTTCTGAAAAACATCGTGAGATGGTGCTTATTGTAATGGTTTCTAAAAGGCCTTTCACTAGTAGAATTGAGATAATCATCACGGGTTGGTGTGAATCAGAGGGCCTGAATCAGGATAGGCCTTGAATTGCAATGTAGGATCGAGAATAGCACCACGGTGTGGTCAAGATGGGCGGGCAGGAAAAATGCAGTGGCAATGTAGGATAGGTTTCTGAAAAACATCGTGGGTAGTGCGCATTGTAAGGGTTTCTAACAGACCATGCACTAGAAGAAGTGAGAAATACATCATGGTGTCGTGTGAATCGGAGGGCTTGAATCAAGATAGAAAGTGAGTGGCAATGTAGGACGGAGAAAAGCACCACGGGTTGGTGAGCATGGGGCGGTCAGGAAACACGCAATGGCAATGTAGGATAGTTTTCTAAAAAACATCGCGGGGTGGTGCGCATTGTAAGGGTTTGTAGCAGACCATTCACTAGTAGGAGTGAGAAAAACATCACGGGGTTGTGTGAATCGGAGGGCCTGAATTAGGATAGGCAGTGAGTGGCAATGAAGAATGGAGAAAAGCACCCAAGGGTGGTCAACATGAGGAGGTTAGGAAACATGCAGGAGCAATGTAGGATAGGTTTCTGAAAAACATCGCGGGGTGGTGCGCATTTTAAGGATTTCTAACAAGCCATTCACAAGTAGGAGTGAAAAATACATCATGGTGTGGTGTGAATTGTAGGGGCTGAATTAGGATAGGCTGTGCGTGGCAACGTACTAAGGAGAAAAAAACCATTGCTTTGTCAGCATGGGGAGGCAAGGAAACATGCAGTGGCAATGTAGAATAGGTGTCTGATAAACATCGCTGGGTGGTGCGCATTGTAAGGATTTCTAACAGGCCAATCACTAGTAGGAGTGAGAAAAACATCACGGGGTGGTGTGAATCAGATATTCTGAATTAGGATAGGCAGTGAGTGGAAATGTAAGATGGACAAAAGCTATACGGGGTGGTCAGCATGAGGAGGTCAGGAAACATGCATTGGCAATGTAGGATAGGTTTCAGAAATACTTCGCCGAGTGGTGCGCATTGTAAGGCATTCTAACAGGCCATTCACTAGTAGGAGCGATTAAAACATCGCAGGGTGGTGTGAATCAGAGGGCCTGAATTAGTATATGCAGTGAGTAGCAACGTAAAATGGAGAAAAGCACCACGGTGTGTTCAGCATGGGGAGGTCAGGAAACATGCAATGGCAATGTAGGATATGTTTCACAAAAACATCGCCGGGTGTTGCGCATTGTAAGGGTTTGTTGCAGGCCATTCACTAGAAGGAGAGAGAAAAATCTCACGGGGTTGTGTGAATCAGGGGGCCTGAATTAGGATAGGCAGTGCATGGCAATGAAGATTGGAGAAAAGCACCAGGTGTGGTCAACTTGGGGAGGTCAGGAAACATGCAGTGGCAATGTAGGATAGGTTTCTGAAAAACATCGCCGGGTGGTGTGCATTGAAAGGCATTCTAACAGGCCATTCACTAGTAGGAGAGAGAAAACCCTCACGGGGTTGTGTGAATCAGGGGGCCAGAATTAGGATAGGCTGTGAGTGGCAATGTAGGATGGAGAAAAGCACCACGGGTTGGTGAGCATGGGGAGGTCAGGAAACATGCCATGACAAGGTAGGATACGTTTCTAAAAAAAAAAAAAAAAAAAAAAAAGCAACGTGGTGCAAAGTGTAAGGATTTCTAACAGGCCATGCACTAGTAGGAGTTAGAAAAACATCACCGGGTGGTGTGATTCGTAGGGCCTGAATTAGGATAGGCAGTGAGTGTTAATGTAGGATGGAGAAAAGCAACATGGGGTGCTCAGCATGGGGAGGTCAGGGAACATGCAGTGGCAATGTAGGATAGGTTTCTGAAAAACATCGCGGGGTGGTGCGAATTGTATGGGTGTGTAACATTACCTTCACTAGTAGGAGTGACAAAAACATCTCGGGGTGGTGTGAATCAGATGTTCTGAATTAGGATAGGCAGTGAGGGCAATGTAGGATGGAGAAAAGCACCATGGGGTGGTCAACATGGGGAGGTCAGGAAACATGCAGTGGCAATGTAGGATAGGTTTCTGAAAAACATCGCCGGGTGGTGTGCATTGAAAGGCATTCTAACAGGCCATTCACTAGTAGGAGTGAGAAAAACATCACGGGCTGGTGTGAATCGGAGGGCCTGAATTAGGATAGGCAGTGAGTGGCAACGTAAAATGGAGAAAAGCACCACGGTGTGGTCATCATTGGGAGGTCAGAAAACATGCAGTGGCAAAGTAGGATAGGTTTCGGAAAAACATCGTGGAGTGGTGAGGATTGTAAGGGTTTCTACAGGCCATTCACTAGGAGGTGTGAGAAAAATATAACGGGGTGGTGTGAATCGGAGTGCCTGAATTATGATAGGCAGTGAGTGGCAATGTAGGATGTAGAAAAGCACCATGGGGTGGTCAGCATGGGGAGTTCAGGAAACACGCAGTGGAAATGTAGGATCGGTTTCTGTAAAATATCGCGGGGTGGTGCGCATTGTAAGGGCTTCTAACAGGCCATTCACTAGTAGGAGTGAGAAATGCATCATGGTGTGGTGTTGACCGGAGGGCCTAAATCAAGATAGACAGTGAGTGGCAATGTAGGTTGGAGAAAAGCTCCATAGGTTGGTGAGAATGGGGAGGTCCGGAAACATGCAGTGGCAGTATAGGATAGGTTTCTGAAAAACATCGCGGGGTGGTGCGCATTATAAGAATTTCTAACAAGCCATTCACAAGTAGGAGTGAAAAAAACATCACGGGGGGGTGTGAATCGGAGGGCCTGAATTCGGAAAGGCTGTGAGTGGCAACGTAGGATGGATAAAAGCACCACGGGTTTGTCAGCATGTGGCGGAAAGGAAACATGCAGTGGCAATGTAGAATAGGTTTCTGATAAACTTCGCCGGGTGGTGCGCATTGTAAGGCTTTCTAACAGGCCATTCACTAGTAGGAGTGAGAACAACATCACCGGGTGATGTGAATCGCAGGGCCTGAATTAGGATAGGCATTGAGTGGCAATGTAGTACGGAGAAAAGCACCACAAGGTGTTCAGCATGGGGAGGTGAGGAAACATCCAGTGGCAATGTAGGATAGGTTTCTGAAAAACATCGAGTGGTGGTGCGCATTGTAAGGATTTCTAACAAGCCATTCACAAGAATGAGTGAAAAAAACATCACAGGGTGGTGTGAATCGTAGGGCCTGAATTAAGACAGGCAGTGAGTGGCTATGTAGGATGGAGAAAAGCACCACGGGGTGGTCAGCATGGGGAGGTCAGGAAACATGCATTTGCAATGTAGGATAGGTTTCTGAAAAACATCGAGGGGTGGTGCGCATGATAAGTTTTTCTAACAGGCCATTCACTAATAGGAGTGAGAAAAATATAACAGGGTGGTGTGAATCGGAGGGCCTGAATCAGGATAGGCAGTGAGTGGCAATGTAGGATGGAGACAAGCACCACGTGGTGGTCAGGATGGGGATGTCAGGAAACATGCAGTGGCAATGGAGGATAGTTTTCTAAAAATCATTGCGGGGTGGTGCTCATTGTAAGGGTTTCTAAAATGCCTTTCACTAGTAGGAGTGAGAAAAACATCACGGGGTTGTGTTAATTGAAGGTCCTGAATGAGGAAAGGCCGTGGGTGGCATTGTAGGATGGAGAAAAGCACCACGGGGTGGTCAGGATGGGGAGGTCAGGAAACATGCAGTGACAATGCAGGATCCCTTTCTGAAAAACATCGCGGGGTTGGGCACATTGTAAGGGTATCTAACAGGCCATTCACTAGTAGGAGTAAGAAATACATCATGGTGTGGTTTGAATCGGAGGGCCTTAATCATGTTAGACAGTGAATGCAATGTAGGATGGAGAAAAGCACCACAGGGTGGTCATCATGGGGAGGTCAGGAAACATGCCCTGGCAATGTAGGATAGGTTTCTGAAAAAAAAAGAGGGGAGTGCGAATTGTAAGTGTTTCTAACAGGCCATTCACTAGTAGGAGTGAGAAAAACATCACAGGGTGGTGTGAATCGGAGCGCCTTAATTAGGATAGGCAGTGAGTGGCAATGTAGGATGGATAAAAGAACCATAGTGTGGTCAGCATGGGGAGGTCCGGAAACATGCAGTGGCAATGTAGCATAGTTTTCTGAAAAACATCACGGGGTGGTGCACATTGTAAGGTTTTCTAACAGGCCATTCACTAGTAGGAGTGAGAAAAACATCACAGGGTGATTTGAATCAGATGTTCTGAATTAGGATAGGCAGTGAGAGGCAATGTAGTATGGAGAAAAGCACCACGGGGTGGTCAGCATGGGGAGGTCAGGAAACATGCAATGGCAATGTAGGAAAGGTTTCTGAAAAACATCGCCGGGTGTGCGCATTGTAAGGCTTTCTAACAGGCCATTCACTAGTAGGAGTGAGAAAAACATCACGGCGTGGTGTGAATCGGAGGGCCTGAATTAGGATAGGCAGTGAGTGGCAATGTAAAATGGAGAAAAGCACCACGGTGTGGTCAGTATGGGGAGGTCAGGAAACATGCAGTGGCAATGTAGGATATGTTTCTGAAAAACATCGCGGGGGGGGGGGGGTGCGCATTGTAACGGTTTCTTACCAGCCATTCACTGGTAGGAGTGAGAAATACATCACGGGAGGGTGTGAATCGGAAGGCCTGAAACAGGTAAGGCAGTTAGTGGCAATGTAGGATGGAGTAAAGCACCGCGGCATGGTCAGCATTGGGAGGTCAGTAAACATTCATTGGCAATGTTGTATAGGTTTCTGAAAAACATCGTGGGGTGGTGCGCATTGTAAGGGTTTGTAGCAGGCCATTCACTAGTAGGAGTGAGAAAAACATAACGGGGTGGTTTGAATCGGAGGGCCTGAATAAGAATAGGCAGTGAGTGGCAATGTAGGACGTAGCAAAGCACCACGTGGTGGTCAGCATGGGGAAGTCAGGAAACATGCAGTGGCAATGTGAGATAGCTTTCTGAAAAACATTACGGGTTGGTGCGCATTTTAAGGGTTTCTAACAGGCCATTCACTAGTAGGAGTGAGAAAAACATCACGGCGTGGTGTGAATCGGAGGGCCTGAATCATGATAGGCAGTGAGTGGCAATGTAGGTGTAGAAAATCACCAAGGGGTGGTCATCATGGGGAGGTCAGGACACATGCAGTGGCAATGTTGGATAGGTTTCGGAAAAACATCGCGGGTGGTGAGAATTGTAAGGCTTTCTAACAGGCCATTCACTAGTCGGAGTGAGAAAATCATCACGGGGTGGTGTGAATCAGAGGGCCTGAATTATGATAGGCAGTGAGTGGCAATGTAGGATGGAGATAAGCACCACGGTTTTGTCTCCATGGGGAGGCAAGGAAACATGCAGTGGCAATGTAGAATAGGTTTCTGATAAACATCGCTGGGTGGTGTGCATTGTAAGGGTTTCTAACAGGCCATTCACTAGTAGCAGTGAGAAAAACATCACGGGCTGTTGTGAATCGGAGGGCCTGAATTAGGATAGGCAGTGAATGGCAATGTAGGATGGAGAAAAGCACCACGGGGTGGTCAGCATGTGGAAGTCAGGGAACATGCAGTGGCAATGTAGGATAGTTTTCTGAAAAACATCACGGGGTGGTGCGCATTGTAAGGGTTTCTAACAGGCCATTCACTAGTAGGAGTGAGAACAACATCATGGGGTGGTGTGAATCGGAGGGCCTGAATTAGTAAAGGCAGTGAGTGACAATGTAGAATGGAGAAAATCACAACAGGATGGTCATCATGGGGAGGTCAGGAAACATGCCGTGGCAATGTAGGATAGGATTCTGAAAAAAAAAAGTGGGGTGGTGCGCATTGTAAGTGTTTCTAACAGGCCATTCACTAGTAGGAGTGAGAAAAACATCACGGGGTGGTGTGAATCTGAGGGCCTGAATTAGGATAGGCAGTGAGTGGCAATGTAAAATGGAGAAAAGCACCATGGTGTGGTCAGTATGGGGAGGTCCGGAAACATGCAGTGGCAATGTAGGATATGTTTCTGAAAAACATCGCGGTTTGCTGCGCATTGTAAGTGTTTCTAACAGGCCATTCCCTAGTAGGAGTGAGAAAAATATAACGGGGTGCTGTGAATCGGAGGGCCTGAATTAGGATAGCATGTGAGTGGCAATGTAGGATGGAGAAAAGCACCACGGGTCTGTCAGCATGGGGAGGCAAGGAAACATGCAGTGGCAATATACAATTGTTTTTTGATAAACATCGCTGGGTGGTGCGCATTGTAAGGGCTTCTAACAGGCCATTCACTAGTAGGTGTGAGAAATACATCATGGTGTGGTGTGAGTCAGAGGGCCTGAATAAGGATAAGCTGTGAGTGGCAATGAAGAATGTAGAAAAGCACCACGGGGTTATCAGCATGGGGAGGTCAGGACACATGCTGTGGCAATGTAGGAAAGGTTTCTGCAAAACATCGCGGGTGGTGAGAATTGTAAGGCTTTCTAACAGGCCATTCACTAGTAGGAGTGAGAAAAATATAACGGGGTGATGTGAATCGGAGGGCCTGAATCAGGAGAGGATTTGAGTGGCAATGTAGGATGGAGAAAGGCACCACAGGTCGGTCAGCATTTGGAGGTCAGGAAACATGCATTGGCAATGTAGGATAGGTTTCTTGAAAACATCGCCGGGTGGTGCGCATTGTAAGGGTATCTAACAGTCCATTCACTACTAAGAGTGAGAAAATCATCATGGGGTGGTGTGAATTAGAAGGCCTGAATCAAGATAGACAGTGACTGGCAATGTAGGATGGAGAAAAGCACCACGGGTTGGTGAGCATGGGGAGGTCAGGAAACATGCAAAGGTAATGTAGGATAGTTTTTCTGAAAACATTGCGCGGTGGTACGCATTGTAAGGGTTTGTAGCAGGCCATTCAGTAGTAGGAGTGAGAAATACATCATGGTGTGGTGTGAGTCAGAGGGCCTGAATTATTATAGGCCGTGAGTGTCAATGAAGAATGTAGAAAAGCACCACGGGGTTATCAGCATGGGGAGGTCAGGACACATGCTGAGGCAATGTAGGATAGGTTTCTGAAAAACATCGCGGGTGGTGAGAATTGTAAGGCTTTCGAACAGGCCATTCACGAGTAGGGTGAGAAAAACAGCACGGGGTGGTGTGAATAAGAGGTCCTGAATTAATATAGGCAGTGAGTGGCAATGTAGGATGGAGATTAATACCACGGATTTGTCAGCATGGGGAGGCAAGGAAACATACAGTGGCAATGTAGAATAGGTTTCTGATAAACATCGCTGAGTGGTGCACATTGTAAGGTTTTCTAACAGGCCATTCACTAGTAGGAGTGAGAACAACATCATGGAGTGGTGTGAATCTTAGGGCCTGAATTAGGATAGGCATAGAGTGGCAATGTAGGGCGGAGAAAAGCACCACAAGGTGTTCAGCATTGGGAGGTGAGGAAACATCCAGTGGCAATGTAGGATAGGTTTCTGAAAAAAAAGCGGGGTGGTGCGCATTGTAAGGGTTTATAACAGGCCATTCACTAGTAGGAGTGAGAAAAACATCATGGGGTGGTGTGAATCAGAGGGCCTGAATTAGTAAAGGCAGTGAGTGACAATGTAGAATGGAGAAAATCACCACAGGATGGTCATCATGGGAAGGTCAGGAAACATGCCGTGGCAATGTAGGATAGGATTCTGAAAAAAAAAGTGGGGTGGTGCGCATTGTAAGTGTTTCTAACAGGCCATTCACTAGTAGGAGTGAGAAAAACATCACGGGGTGGTGTGAATCGGAGGGCCTGAATTACGATAGGCAGTGAGTGGCAATGTAAAATGGAGAAAAGCACCACGGTGTGGTCAGTATGGGGAGGTCCGGAAACATGCAGTGGCAATGTAGGATATGTTTCTGAAAAACATCGCGGTTTGCTGCGCATTGTAAGTGTTTCTAACAGGCCATTCCCTAGTAGGAGTGAGAAAAATATAACGGGGTGCTGTGAATCGGAGGGCCTGAATTAGGATAGCATGTGAGTGGCAATGTAGGATGGAGAAAAGCACCATGGGTCTGTCAGCATGGGGAGGCAAGGAAACATGCAGTGGCAATGTAGAATAGTTTTCTGATAAACATCGCTGGGTGGTGCGCATTGTAAGGTCTTCTAACAGGACATTCACTAGTAGGAGTGAGAAAAACATCACGGGGTGGTGTGAGTCAGATGTTCTGAATTAGGACAGGCAGTGAGTGGCAATGTAGGGTGGAGATAAGCACCACGGTTTTGTCTCCATGGGGAGGCAAGGAAACATGCAGTGGCAATGTAGAATAGGTTTCTGATAAACATCGCTGGGTGGTGTGCATTGTAAGGGTTTCTAACAAGCCATTCACTAGTAGGTGTGAGAAATACATCATGGTGTGGTGTGAGTCAGAGGGCCTGAATAAGGATAGGCTGTGAGTCGCAATGAAGAATGTAGAAAAGCACCACGGGGTTATCAGCATGGGGAGGTCAGGACACATGCTGTGGCAATGTATGACAGTTTTCTTAAAAAACATCGCGGGGTGGTACAAATTATAAGGGTTTCTAACAGGCCATTTACTAGTAGGAGTGAGAAAAACATCACTGGGTGGCGTGAATCAGACGTTCTGAATTAGGATAGGCAGTGAGTGGCAATATAGGATGGAGATTAACACCACGGGTTTGTCAGCATGGGGAGGCAAGGAAACATACAGTGGCAATGTAGAATAGGTTTCTGATAAACATCGCTGAGTGGTGCGCATTGTAAGGTTTTCTAACAGGCCATTCACTAGTAGGAGTGAGAACAACATCATGGGGTGGTGTGAATCGGAGGGCCTGAATTAGTAAAGGCAGTGAGTGACAATGTAGGATGGAGAAAATCACAACAGGATGGTCATCATGGGGAGGTCAGGAAACATGGCGTGGCAATGTAGGATAGGATTCTGAAAAAAAAAGTGGGGTGTTGCGCATTGTAAGTGTTTCTAACAGGCCATTCACTAGTAGGAGTGAGAAAAACATCACGGGGTGGTGTGAATCGGAGGGCCTGAATTAGGATAGGCAGTGAGTGGCAATGTAAAATGGAGAAAAGCACCACGGTGTGGTCTGTATGGGGAGGTCCGGAAACATGCAGTGGCAATGTAGGATATGTTTCTGAAAAACATCGCGGGGGGGGGTGCGCATTGTAACGGTTTCTAACCGGCCATTCACTGGTAGGAGTGAGAAATACATCACGGGAGCGTGTGAATCGGAAGGACTGAAACAGGTAAGGCAGTGAGTGGCAATGTAGGATGGAGTAAAGCACCACGGCATGGTCAGCATGGGGAGGTCAGTAAACATTCAGTGGCAATGTAGTATAGGTTTCTGAAAAACATCGCGCGGTGGTCCGCACTATAAGGTTTTGTAGCAGGCCATTCACTAGTAGGAGTGAGAAAAACATAACGGGGTGCTGTGAATCAGAGGGCCTGAATAAGAATAGGCAGTGCGTGGCAATGTAGGATGTAGAAATGCACCACGGGGTGGTCAGCATGGGGAGGTCAGGAAACATGCAGTGGCAATGTGGGATAGCTTTCTGAAAAACATTACGGGTTGGTGCACATTGTATGGGTTTCTAACAGGCCATTCACTAGTAGGAGTGAGAAAAACATCACGGCGTGGTGTGAATCGGAGGGCCTGAATCAGGATATGCAGTGAGTGGCAATGTCGGTGGAGAAAATGACCAAGGGGTGGTCATCATGGGGAGGTCAGGACACATGAAGTGGCAATGTAGGATAGGATTCTGAAAAAAAAATTGGGGTGGTGCGCATTGTAAGTGTTTCTAACAGGCCATTCCCTAGTAGGAGTGAGAAAAATATAACGGGGTGCTGTGAATCGGAGGGCCTGAATTAGGATAGCATGTGAGTGGCAATGTAGGATGGAGAAAAGCACCACGGGTCTGTCAGCATGGGGAGGCAAGGAAACATGCAGTGGCAATGTAGGATAGTTTTCTGAAAAACATCACGGGGTGGTGGGCATTTTAAGGGTTTCTAACAGGCCATTCACTAGTAGAAGTGAGAAAAACATTTCGGGGTGGTGTGAATTAGAAGGCCGGAATCAAGATAGACAGTTAGTGGCAATGTAGAATGGAGAAAAGCACCACGGGTTGGTGAGCATGGGGAGGTCAGGAAACATGCAATGGCAATGTAGGATAGTTTTTCTGAAAAACATCACGTCGTGGCGCGCATTGTAAGGGTTTGTAGCAGGCCATTCACTAGTAGTTGTGGGAAAAACATCGTGGGTTGGTGTGAATCGGAGGGCCTGAATTGGGATAGGCTGTGAGTTGCAATGAAGAATGGAGAAAAGCACCACGGGGTAGTCAACATGGGGAGGTCAGGAAACATGCAGTGGCAATGTAGGATAGCTTTCTGAAAAACATCGCGGGGTGGTGCACATTGTAAGGCTTTCTAACAGGCCATTCACTAGTAGGAGTGAGCAAAATATAACGGGGTGGTGTGAATCGGAGGGCCTGAATCAGGAGAGGCATTGAGTGCAAATGTAGGATGGAGAAAAAACCACGGGGTGCTCAGCATAGGGAGTTCAGGAAACATGCATTGGCAATGTAGGATAGGTTTCTTGAAAACATCGCAGGGTGGTGCGCATTGTAAGGGTATCTAACAGGCCATTCACTACTAGGAGTGAGAAAAACATCACGGGGTGGTGTGAACCAGAGGTCCTGAACTATGATAGGCCGTGAGTGGCAATGTAGGATGGAGAAAAGAACCATGCAGTGGTCAGCATGTGGAGGTCAGGAAACATTCAGTGGAAATGTAGGATACGTTTCTGAAAAACATCGCGGGGTGTTGCGCATTGTAAGTGTTTATAACAGGCCATTTACTAGTACAAGTGAGAAAAACATCATGGGGTGGTGTGAATCAGAGGGGCTGAATTAGGATAGGCAGTGAGTGGCAATGTGGGTTGGAGAAAAGCACCACGGGGTGGTCATCATGGGGAGGTCAGGAAACATGCATTGGCAATGTAGGATAGTCTTCTGAAAAACATCACGGGGTGGTGCCCATTGTAAGGATTTCTAACAGGCCATTCACTAGTAGGAGTGAAAAAAACATCATGGGGTGGTGTAAATCGTAGGGCCTGAATTAATTTAGGCAGTGAGTGGCTATGTAGGATGGAGAAAAGCACCACCGGGTGGTCAGCATGGGGAGTCAGGAAACATGCAATGGCAATGTAGGATAGGTTTCTGAAAAACATCGCCGGGTGGTGCGCATAGTAAGGCTTTCTAACAGGCCATTCACTAGTAGGAATGAGAAAAACATCACGGGGTGGTGTGAATCGGGGTGCCTGAATTAGGATAGGCAGTGAGTGGCAACGTAAAATGGAGAAAAGCACCACCGTGTGGTCAGCATGGGGAGGTCAGGAAACATGCAATGGCAATGTAGGAGAGTTTTTCTGAAAAACATCGTGGGTTAGTGCGCATTGTAAGGCTTTCTAACAGGCCATTCAGAAGTAGGAGTGAAAATAACGTCACGGGGTGGTGTGAATCAGAGGCCCTTAATTAGGAGAGGCATTGAGTTGCAATGCAGGATGGAGAAAAGCACCACAGGGTGGTCAGCATGGGCAGGTCAGGAAACATGCAGTGGCAATGTAGGATAGTTTTCTGAAAAACATCGCGGGGTGGTGCGCATTTTAAGGATTTCTAACAAGCCATTCACAAGTAGGAGTGAAAAAAACATCACGGTGTGGTGTGAATCGTAGGGGTTGAATTCGGATAGGCTGTGAGTGGCAATGTAGGATGGAGAAAAAAACCACGGGTTTGTCAGCATGGCGAGGCAAGGAAACATGCATTGGCAATGTATAATAGGTTTCTGAGAAACATCGCTGGGTGGTGCGCATTGTAAGGGTTTCTAACAATCCATTCACAAGTAGGAACGAGAAAAACATCACGGGGTGGTGTGAATCGGAGGGCCTGAATTAGGAAAGGCAATAAGTAGCAATGTAAAATGGAGAAAAGCACCACAGGGTGGTCAGTAAGGGGAGGTCAGGAAACATGCAGTGGCAATGTAGGATAGGTTTATGAAAAACATCGAGGGGTGGTGCGCTACGTAAGGGTTTCTAACAGGCCATTCACTAGTAGGAGTGATAAAAATAAAACGGGGTGGTTTGAATCAGATGGCCTGAATCAGGAGAGGCAATGAGGTGCAATGTAGGATGGAGAAAAGCACCAAGGGGTAGTCAGCATGGGGAGGTCAGGAAACATGCATTGGCAATGTAGGATACGTTTCTGAAAAACAATGAAGGGTGGTGTGCATTGTAAGGGTTTCTAACAGGCCATTCACTAGTAGGAGTGAGAAAAACATCACGGGGTGGTGTGAATAGGAGGGCCTGAATTAAGATAGGCAGTGACTGGCAATGTAGGATGGAGAAAAGCACCACGGGGTGGTTACCATGGGCAGGTCAGGAAACATGCATTGGCAATGTAGGATAGGTTTCTGAAAATAAAAGCAGGGTGGTGCGCATTGTAAGGGTTTCTAACAGGCCATGCACTAGTAGGAGTGAGAAAAACATCATGGTGTGGTGTGAATCCGAGGTCCTGAATGAAGATAGAGATTTCGTGGCAATGTAGGATGGAAAAAAGCACCACGGGTTGGTGAGCATGTGGAGGTCAGGAAACATGCAATGGCAATGTAGGATAGGTTTCTGAAAAACAACGCGTGGTGGTACGCATTGTATGGGTTTGTAGCAGGCCATTCACTAGTAGGAGTGAGAAAAACATCACGGGGTGGTGTGAATCGGAGGGAGTGAATTAGAATAGGCAGTGCAGGTCAATGAAGATTGGAGAAAAGCACCACGGGGTGGTCAACATGGGGAGGTCAGGAAACATGCAGTGGCAATGTAGGATAGGTTTCTGAAAAACATCGCAGGGTGGTGCGCATTATAAGAATTTCTAACAAGCCATTCACAAGTAGGAGTGAAAAAAACATCACGGGGTGGTGTGAATCGGAGGCCCTTAATTAGGAGAGGCATTGAGTTGCAATGCAGGATGGAGAAAATCAGCACAGTGTGGTCAACATGGGGAGGTCAGGAAACATGTAGTGGCAATGTAGGATAGTTTTCTGAAAAACAACGCGTGGTGGTACGCATTGTAGGGATTTGTAGCAGGCCATTCACTAGTAGGAGTGAGAATAACATCACGGGGTGGGTTGAATCGTAGGGCCTGAATTAGGACAGGCAGTGCATGTCAATGAAGATTGGAGAAAAGCCCCACGGGGTGGTCAACATGGGGAGGTCAGGAATCATGCAGTGGCAATGTAGGATTGGTTTCTGAAAAACATCGCGGGGTGGTGCGCATTATAAGAATTTCTAACAAGCCATTCACAAGTAGGAGTGAAAAAAACATCACGGGGTGGTGTGAATCGGAGGACGTGAATTAGCATAGCCTGTGAGTCGCAACGTAGGAGGGAGAAAAGCACCAAGGGTTTGTCAGCTAGGTGAGGCAAGGAAACATGCAGTGGCATTTTAGAATAGGTTTCTGATAAACATCGCAGGTTGGTGCACATTGTCAGTGTTTCCAACAGGCCATTCACTAGTAGGAGTGAGAACAACATCACAGGGTGGTGTGAATCAGAGGGCCTGAATTAGGATAGGCATTGAGTGGCAATGTAGGACGGAGAAAAGCACCACAAGTTGTTCAGCATTGGGAGGTGAGGAATCATCCAGTGGCAATGTAGGATAGGTTTCTGGAAAAAAAAAGTGGGGTAGTGCGCATTGTAAGGGTTTATAACAGGCCAATCACTAGTAGGAGTGAGAAAATCATCACGGGGTGGTGTGAATCGGAGGTCCTGAATTCGGATAGGCTGTGAGTGGCAATGTAGGATATTGAAAAAAACCATGGTTTTGTCAGCATGGGGAGGCAAGCAAACATGCAGTGGCAACGTAGAATAGGTTTCTGATAAACATCAGGTTGTGGTGCGCATTGTAAGGGTTTCTAACAGGCCATTCACTAGTAGTAATGAGAAAAACATCACAGGGTGGTGTTAATTGGGGGGCCTGAATCAGGAGAGGCATTGAGTGGCAGTGTACGATGGAGAGAAGCACCAAGGGGGGTTCAGAATGGGGAGGTCAGGAAACATGCATTGGCAATGTAGGATAGGTTTCTGAAAAACAATGTGTGTTTGTGTGCATTGTAAGGGTTTCTAACAGGCCATTCACTAGTAGGAGTGAGAAAAATATAACGGGGTGGTGTGAATCGGAGGGCCTGAATTATGATAGGCAGTGAGTGGCAATGTAGGATGGATAGAAGGACCACGGGGTGGTCACCATGGACAGGTCAGGAAACATGCAGTGGAAATATAGGATAGTTTTCTGAAAAACATCGCGGGGTGGTGGGCATTTTAAGGGTTTCTAAGAGGCCATTCACTAGTAGAAGTGAGAAAAACATCACGGGGTGGTGTGAATTAGAAGGCCTGAATGAAGATAGACAGTTAGTGGCAATGTAGGATGGAGAAAAGCACCACGGGTTGGTGAGCATGGGGAGGTCAGGAAACATGCAATGGCAATGTAGGATAGTTTTTCTGAAAAACATCACGGGGTTGTGCGCATTGTAAGGGTTTGTAGCAGGCCATTCACTAGTAGGAGTGAGAAAAACATCGCGGGTTGGTGTGAATCCGAGGGCCTGAATTGGGATAGGCTGTGAGTGGCATTGAAGAATGGAGAAAAGCACCACGGGGTAGTCAACATGGGGAGGTCAGGAAACATGCAGTGGCAATGTAGGATAGGTTTCTGAAAAACATCGCGGGGTGGTGCGCATTGTAAGGCTTTCTAACAGGCCATTCACTAGTAGCAGTGAGAAAAATATAACGGGGTGGTGTGAATCGGAGGGCCTGAATCAGGAGAGGCATTGAGTGGAAATGTAGGATGGAGAATAGCACCACGGGGTGGTCAGCATAGGGAAGTCAGGAAACATGCATTGGCAATGTAGGATAGGTTTCTTGAAAACATCACCGGGTGGTGCGCTACGTAAGGGTTTCTAACAGGCCATTCACTAGTAGGATGAGAAAAATAAAACGGGGTGGTTTGAATCAGAGGGCCTGAATCAGGAGAGGCATTGAGTGGCAATGTAGGATGGAAAAATGCACCACTGGTTGGTGAGCATGGGGAGGACAGGAAACATGCAATGGAAATGTAGGATAGGTTTCTGAAAAACAACGCGTGGTGGTACGCATTGTATGGGTTTGTAGCAGGTCATTTACTAGTAGGAGTGAGAAAAGCATCACGGGGTGGTGTGAATCGGAGGGCCTGAATTAGGATAGGCAGTGCATGTCAATGAAGATTGGAGAAAAGCACCACCGGGTGGTCAACATGGGGAGGTCAGGAAACATGCAGTGGAAATGTAGGATAGATTTCTGAAAAACATCGCGGGGTTGTGCGCATGATAAGAATTTCTAACAAGCCATTCACATGTAGGAGTGAAAAAAACATCCCGGGTTGGTGTGAATCGGAGGGCCTGAATTAGCATAGGCTGTGAATGGCAACGTAGGAGGGAGAAAAGCACCACGGGTTTGTCAGCATGGGGAGGCAAAGAAACATGCAGTAGCAATGTAGAATAGGTTTCTGATAAACATAGCAGGGTGGTGCGCATTGTAAGTGTTTCTAACAGGCCATTCACTAGTAGGAGTGAGAACAACATCACAGGGCGGTGTGAATCGGAGGGCCTGATTTAGGATAGGCATTGAGTGGCAATGTAGGACGGAGAAAAGCACCACAAAGTGTTCTGCATTGGGAGGTGAGGAAACATCCAGTGGCAATGTAGGATAGGTTTCTGGAAAAAAAATCGGGGTAGTGCGCATTGTAAGGGTTCATAACAGGCCATTAACTAGTAGGAGTGAAAAAAACATCACGGTGTGGTGTGAATCGTAGGGGCTGAATTCGGATAGGCTGTGAGTGGCAATGTATGATGGAGAAAAAAACCACAGGTTTGTCAGCATGGCGAGGCAAGCAAACATGCAGTGGCAAGGTAGAATAGGTTTCTGAGAAAAATCGCTGGGTGGTGCGCATTGTAAGGTTTTCTAACAATCCATTCACTAGTAGGAATGACAAAAACATCACGGGGTGGTGTGAATCGGAGGGCCTGAATTAGGAAAGGCAATGAGTAGCAATGTAAAATGGAGAAAAGCACGACGGGGTGGTCAGTATGGGGAGGTCAGGAAACATGCAGTGGCAATGTAGGATAGGTTTCTGAAAAACATCTCGAGCTGGTGCGGTACGTAAGGGTTTCTAACAGGACATTCACTAGTAGGAGTGAGAAAAATAAAACGGGGTGGTTTGAATCAGAGGGCCTGAATCAGGAGAGGCATTGAGTGGCAATGTAGGATGGAGAAAAGCACCAAGGGGTAGTCAGCATGGGGAGGTCAGGAAACATGCATTGGCAATGTAGGATAGGTTTCTGAAAAACAATGAAGGGTGTTGTGCATTGTAAGGGTTTCTAACACGCCATTCACTAGTAGGAGTGAGAAAAACATCACGGGGTGGTGTGAATCGGAGGGCCTGAATTAAGATAGGCAGTGAGTGGCAATGTAGGATGGAGAAAAGCACCACGGGGTGGTCACCATGGGCAGGTCAGGAAACATGCATTGGCAATGTAGCATAGGTTTCTGAAAAACAATGAAGGGTGTTGTGCATTGTAAGGATTTCTAACAGGCCATTCACTAGTAGTAGTGAGAAAAACATCACGGGGTGGTGTGAATTGGAAGGCCTGAATCAAGATACACAGTGAGTGGCAATGTAGAATGAGAAAAGCACCACGGTTAGTGAGCATGTGAAGGTCAGGAAACATGCAATGGCAATGTAGGATAGTTTTTCTGAAAAACATCGCGGGGTGGTGTGCATTGAAAGGTTTGTAGCTGGCCATTCAATAGTAGGAGTGAGAAAAATATCACAGGGTGGTGTGAATCGGAGGGCCTGAATTAGGATAGGCAGTGAGTGGCAATGAAGATTGGAGAAAAGTACCACGGGGTGGTCAACATTGGGAGTCCAGGAAACATGCAGTCTCAATGTAAGATAGGATTCTGAAAAACATCTTGGTTTGGTGCGCTTTGTAAGGCATTCTAACAAGCCATTCAAAAGTAGGAGTGAAAAAAACATTACGGGGTGGTGTGAATCAGAGGGCCTGAATTAGCATAGGCTGTGAGTGGCAACGTAGGATGGAGAAAAGCACCACGGGTTTGTCAGCATGGGGAGGCAAGGAAACATGCAGTGGCAATGTAGAATAGGTTTCTGATAAACATCGCAGGGAGGTGCGCATTGTAAGTGTTTCTAACAGGCCATTCACTAGTAGGAGTGAGAACAAAATCACAGGGTGGTGTGAATCGGAGGGCCTGAATTAGGATAGGCATTGAGTGGCAATGTAGGACGGAGAAAAGCACCACAAGGTGTTCAGCATTGGGAGGTGAGGAAACATCCAGTGGCAATGTAGGATAGGTTTCTGAAAAAAAAAAAGCGGGGTGGTGTGCATTGTAAGGATTTCTAACAGGCCATTCACTAGTAGGAGTGAAAAAAACATCATGCGGAGGTGTGAATCATAGGGTCTGAATTACTTTAGGCAGTGAGTGGCTATGTAGGATGGAGAAAAGCACCACGGAGTTGTCAGCATGGGGAGTCAGGAAACATGCATTGGCAATGTAGGATAGGTTTCCGAAAAATATCACGGGGTGGTGTGCATTGTAAGGCTTTCTAACAGGGCATTCACTAGTAGGAATGAGAAAAAAACACGGGGTGGTGTGAATCGGAGGGCCTGAATTAGGATAGGCAGTGAGTGGCAATGTGGGATGGAGAATAGCACCACGGGGTGGTCATCATTGGGAGGTCAGGAAACATGCATTGGCAATGTAGGATAGTTTTCTGAAAAACATCACGGGGTGGTGCGCATTGTAAGGCTTTCTAACAGGCCATTCACTAGTAGGAATGAGAGAAACATCACGGGGTGGTGTGAATCGGGGGGACTGAATTAGTATAGGCAGTGAGTGGCAACGTAAAATGGAGAAAAGCACCACGTTGTGGTCAGTATGGGGAGGTCAGGAAACATGCAGTGTCAATTTAGGATAGGTTTCTTAAAAATATCGCGGGTTGGTGCGCATTGTAAGGGTTTCTAACAGGCCATTAACTAGTAGGAGTGAGAAAAACATCACGGGGTGGTGTGAATCGGAGGGCCTGAATCAGGAGAGGCATTGAGTGGCAATGTACGATGCAGAAAAGTACCACGGGGTGGTCAGCATGGGGAGGTCAGGAAACATGCAGTGGCAATGTAGGATATTTTTCACAAAAACATCACGGGGTGGTGCACATTGTAAGGGTTTCTAACAGGCCATTCACTAGTAGGAATGAGTAAAACATCACGGGGTGGTGTGAATAAGATGTTTTGAATTAGGATAGGAAGTGAGTGGCGATGTAGGTTGGAGAAAAGCACCAGGGGGTGGTCAGCATGGGGAGTTCAGGAAAAATGCATTGGCAAAGTAGGATAGGTTTCTGAAAATCATCGCCAGGTGGTGCGCATTGTAAGGCATTCTAACAGGCCATTCACTAGTAGGAGTGAGAAAAACATCATGGCTTGGTGTGAATCGGAGGGCCTGAATTAGGATAGGCAGTGAGTGGCAACGTAACATGGAGAAAAGCTCCACGGTGTGGTCAGGATGGGAGGTCAGAAAACATGCAGTGGCAATGTAGGATAGGTTTCGGAAACACATCGCAGGGTGGTGCGCATTGTAAGGGTTTCTACAGGCCATTCACTAGTAGGTGTGAGAAAAATATAACGGGGTGGTGTGAATCAGATTGCCTGAATTATGATAGGCTTTGAGTGGCAATGTATGATGGAGAAAAGCAACACGGGGTGGTCAGCATGCCTAAGTCAGGAAACATGCAGTGGAAATGTAGGATAGGTTTCTGAAAAACATCGTGGGTTGGTGCGCATTGTAAGGCTTTCTTACAAGCCATTCAAAAATAGGAGTGAAAATAAACGTCACGGGTTGGTGTGAATCGGAGGGTCTGAATTAGGATAGGCATTGAGTTGCAATGTAGGATGGAAAAAAGCACCACAGGGTGGTCAGTATGGGGAGGTCAGGAAACATGCAGTGGCAATTTAGGATAGTTTTCTGAAAAAACATCGCGGGGTGGCGCGCATTTTAAGGATTTCTAACAAGCCATTCACAAGTAGGAGTGAAAAAATCATCACGGTGTGCTGTGAATCGTAGGGGCTGAATTAGGATAGACAGTGAGTGGCAATGTAGGATGGAGCAAAAATCCACGGGTTTGTCATCATGGGGAGGCAAGGAAACATGCAGTGGCAATGTAGAAGAGGTTTCTGATAAACATCAATGGGTGGTGCGCATTGTAAGGTTTTCTAACAATCCATTCACTAGTAGGAGTGAGAACAACATCACGGGGCGGTGTGAATAGGAGGGCCTAAATTAGGATAGGCATTGAGTGGCAATGTAGCATGGAGAAAAGCACCACTGGGTGGTCAGCATAGGGAGCTGAGGAAGCATGCAGTGGCAATGTAGGATAGGTTTCTGAAAATAAAATCAGGGTGGTGCGCATTTAAGGGTTTCTAACAGGCCATGCACTAGTAGGAGTGAGAAAAACATCATGGTGTGGTGTGAATCCGAGGGCCTGAATCAAGCCAGACATTTCGTGGCAATGTAGGATGGAAAAAAGCACCACGGGTTGGTGAGCATGGGGAGGTCAGGAAACATGCAATGGCAATGTAGGATAGGTTTCTGAAAAACAACGCGTGGTGGTACGCATTGTATGGGTTTGTAGCAGGCCATTCACTAGTAGGAGTGAGAAAAACATCACGGGGTGGTGTGAATCGGAGGGCCTCAATTAGTATAGGCAGTGCATGTCAATGAAGATTGGAGAAAAGCCCCACGGGGTGGTCAACATGGGGAGGTCAGGAAATATGCAGTGGCAATGTAGGATAGGTTTCTGAAAAACATCGCGGGGTGGTGCGCATTATAAGAATTTCTAACAAGCCATTCACAAGTAGGAGTGAAAAAAAAATCACGGGGTGGTGTGAATCTGAGGGCCTGAATTAGCATAAGCTGTGAGTGGCAACGTAGGAGGGAGGAAAGCACCACGGGTTTGTCAGCATGGGGAGGCCAGGAAACATGCAGTGGCAATGTAGGATAGGTTTCTGAAAAACAATGTCGGTTGGTGTGCATTGTAAGGGTTTCTTACAGGCCATTCACTAGTAGGAGTCAGAAAAATATAACGGGGTGGTGTGAATCGGAGAGCCTGAATTATGATAGGCAGTGAGTGGCAATGTAATTTGGATAAAAGCACCACGGGGTGGTCACCATGCGCAGGTCAGGAAACATGCAGTGGAAATGTAGGATAGTTTTCTGAAAAACATCGCGGGGTGGTGCGCATTGTAAGGGTTTGTAGCAGGCCATTCACTAGTAGGAGTGAGAAAAACAACACGGGGTGGTGTGAATCGGAGGGCCTGAATTAGGATAGGCAGTGAGTGGCAATGAAGAATGGAGAAAAGCACCATGGGGTGGTCAACATGGGGAGGTCAGGAAACATGCAGTGGCAATGTAGGATAGGTTTCTGAAAAACATCGTGGGTTTGTGCGCATTGTAAGGCTTTCTAACAGGCCATTCAGAAGTAGGAGTGAAAAAAACGTCACGGGGTGGTGTGAATCAGAGGCCCTTAATTAGGAGAGGCATTGAGTTGCAATGCAGGATGGAGAAAAGCACCACAGGGTGGTCAGCATGGGCAGGTCAGGAAACATGCATTGGCAATGTAGGATAGGTTTCTGAAAAACAATGAAGGGTGTTGTGCATTGTAAGGGTTTCTAACAGGCCATTCACTAGTAGGAGTGAGAAAAACATCACGGGGTGGTGTGAATTGGAAGGCCTGAATCAAGATACACAGTGAGTGGCAATGTAGAATGAGAAAAGCACCACGGGTTAGTGAGCATGTGGAGGTCAGGAAACATGTAATGGCAATGTAGGATAGTTTTTCTGAAAAACATCGCGGGGTGGTGTGCATTGTAAGGTTTGTAGCAGGCCATTCAATAGTAGGAGTGAGAAAAACATCACGGGGTGGTGTGAATCGGAGGGCCTGAATTAGGATAGGCAGTGAGTGGCAATGAAGAATGGAGAAAAGTACCACGGGGTGGTCAACATTGGGAGTCCAGGAAACATGCAGTCTCAATGTAAGATAGGATTCTGAAAAACATCTTGGTTTGGTGCGCTTTGTAAGGCTTTCTAACAAGCCATTCAAAAGTAGGAGTGAAAAAAACATTACGGGGTGGTGTGAATCGGAGGGCCTGAATTAGCATAGGCTGTGAGTGGCAAAGTAGGATGGAGAAAAGCACCACGGGTTTGTCAGCATGGGGAGGCAAGGAAACATGCAGTGGCAATGTAGAATAGGTTTCTGATAAACATCGCAGGGAAGAGCGCATTGTAAGTGTTTCTAACAGGCCATTCACTAGTAGGAGTGAGAACAAAATCACAGGGTGGTGTGAATCGGAGAGCCTGAATTAGGATAGGCATTGAGTGGCAATGCAGGACGGAGAAAAGCACCACAAGGTGTTCAGCATTGGGAGGTGAGGAAACATCCAGTGGCAATGAAGGATAGGTTTCTGAAAAAAAATGCAGTGTGGTGCGCATTGTAAGGATTTCTAACAGGCCATTCACTAGTAGGAGTGAAAAATCATCATGGGTAGGTGTGAATCGTAGGGTCTGAATTAATTTAGGCAGTGAGTGGCTATGTAGGATGGAGAAAAGCACCACGGAGTTGTCAGCATGGGGAGTCAGGAAACATGCATTGGCAATGTAGGATAGGTTTCTGAAAAATATCACGGGGTGGTGTGCATTGTAAGGCTTTCTAACAGGGCATTCACTAGTAGGAATGAGAAAAAAAACATGGGGTGGTGTGAATCGGAGGGCCTGAATTAGGATAGGCAGTGAGTGGCAATGTGGGATGGAGAAAAGCACCACGGGGTGGTCATCATTGGGAGGTCAGGAAACATGCATTGGCAATGTAGGATAGTTTTCTGAAAAACATCACGGGGTGGTGCGCATTGTAAGGCTTTCTAACAGGCCATTCAGAAGTAGGAGTGAAAAAAACGTCACGGGGTGGTGTGAATCAGAGGCCCTTAATTAGGAGAGGCATTGAGTTGCAATGCAGGATGGAGAAAAGCACCACAGGGTGGTCAGCATGGGCAGGTCAGGAAACATGCATTGGCAATGTAGGATAGGTTTCTGAAAAACAATGAAGGGTGTTGTGCATTGTAAGGGTTTCTAATAGGCCATTCACTAGTAGGAGTGAGAAAAACATCACGGGGTGGTGTGAATCGGAAGGCCTGAATCAGGAGAGGCATTGAGTGGCATTGTACGATGCAGAAAAGTACCACGGGGTGGTCAGCATGGGGAGGTCAGGAAACATGCACTGGCAATGTAGGATAGGTTTCTGAAAAACAATGTCGGTTGGTGTGCATTGCAAGGGTTTCTAAGAGGCCACTCACAAGTAGGAGAGAGAAAAATATAACGCGGTGGTGTGAATAGGAGGGACTGAATTATGATAGGCAGTGAGTGGCAATGTAGGATGGAGAAAAGCACCAAGGGGTGTTCACCATGGGCAGGTGAGGAAACATGCAGTGGAAATGTAGGATAGGTTTCTGAAAAACATCGCGGGGTGGTGCGCATTGTAAGGGTTTCTAACAGGCCATTCACTAGTAGAAGTGAGAAAAACATCAGGGGTGGTGTGAATTGGAAGGCCTGAATCAAGTAAGACAGTTAGTGGAAATGTAGGATGGAGAAAAGCACCACGCGTTGGTGAGCCTGGGGAGGTCAGGAAACATGCAATGGCAATGTAGCATTGTTTTTCTGAAAAACATCGCGGCGTGGTGCGCATTGTAAGGCTTTCTAACAAGCCATTCAGAAGTAGGAGTGAAGAAAAACGTCACTGGGTGGTGTGAATCGGTGGGCCGGAATTAGGATAGGCATTGAGTTGCAATGTAGGATAGAGAAAAGCACCACAGGGTGGTCAGCATGGGGAGGTCAGGAAACATGCAGTGGCAATGTAGGATAGTTTTCACAAAAACATCACGGGGTGGTGCGCAGAGTAAAGGTTTCTAACAGGCCATTCACTAGTAGGAATGAGAAAAACATCACGGGGTGGTGTAAATCAGATGTTCTGAACTAGGATAGGCAGTGAGTGGCAATGTAGGTTGGAGAAAAGCACCACGGGGTGATCAGCATGGGGAGGTCAGGAAAAATGCATTGGCAAAGTAGGATAGGGTTCTGAAAATCATCGCCGTGTGGTGCGCTTTGTATGGTATTCTAACAGGCCATTCACTAGTAGGAGTGAGAAAAACATCACGGAGTGGTGTGAATCAGAGGGCCTGAATTAGAATAGGCAGTGTGTGGCAACGTAAAATGGAGAAAAGCACCACGGTTTGGTCATCGTGGGGAGGCCAAAAACATGCAGTGGCAATGTAGGACAGGTTTCGGAAAAACATCGCAGGGTGGTGCGCATTGTAAGGGTTTCTATAGGCCATTCACTAGTAGGTGTGAGGAAAATATAACGGGGTGGTGTGAGTCAGATTGTCTGAATTATGATAGGCAGTGAGTGGCAATGTAGGATGGAGAAAAGCAACACGGGGTGGTCAGCATGGGGAAGTCAGGAAACATGCAGTGGAAATGTAGGATAGGTTTCGGAAAAACATCGCAAGGTGGTGCGCATTGGAAGGGTTTCTAACAAGCCATTCACTAGTAGAAGTGAGAAAAACTTCACGGGGTGGTGTGAATCGGAGGGCCTGAATCAGGACAGGCAGTGAGTGGCAATGTAGGATGGAGAAAAGCTCCACAGGGTGGTTAGGAAGGGGATGTCAGGAAACATGCTGTGGCAATGTAGGATAGGTTTCTGAAAAACATCGCGGGGTGGGGCACATTGTAAGTGTTTCTAACAGGCCATTCACCAGTAGGAGTGAGAAAAACATCACGGGGTGGTGTGAATCAGAGTGCCTGAATTAGGATAGGCAGTGATTGGCAATGTAGGATGGAGAAAAGCACCACGGGGTGGTCAACATTGGGAGGTCAGAAAACATGCAGTGGCAATGTAGGATAGGTTTCTGAAAAACATCGTGGGTTGGTGTGCATTGTACGGCTTTCTAACAAGCCATTCAAAAGTAGGAGTGAAAAAAAACCTCATGGAGTGGTGTGAATCGGAGGGCCTGAATTGGAATAGGCATTGAGTTGCAATGTACCATGGAGAAAAGCACCACAGGGTGGTCAGCATGGGGAGGTCAGGAAACATGCAGTGGCAAAGTAGGACAGGATTCTGAAAAACATCGCGGGGTGGTGCGCATTTTAAGGATTTCTAACAAGACATTCACAAGTAGGAGTGAAAAAATCATCACGGTGTGCTGTGAATCGTAGGGGCAGAATTAGAATAGGCTGTGAGTGGCAATGTAGGATGGAGAAAAAAACCACAGGTTTGTCAGCATGGGGAGGCAAGGAAACATGCAGTGGCAATGTAGAATAGGTTTCTGATAAACATCGCTGGGTGGTGCGCATTGTAAGGGTTTCTAACAATCCATTCACTGGTAGGAGTGAGAACAACATTCGGGGCGGTGTGAATCGGAGGGCCTAAATTAGGATAGGCATTGAGTGGCAATGTAGCATGGAGAAAAGCACAACAGGGTGGTCAGCATAGGGAGGTGAGGAAGCATGCAGTGGCAATGTAGGATAGATTTCTGAAAATAAAAGCAGGGTCGTGCGCATTGTAAGGGTTTCTAACAGGCCATGCACTAGTAGGAGTGAGAAAAACATCACGGGGTGGTGTGAATCGGAGGGCCTGAATTAGGATAGGCAGTGAGTGGCAATGTAGGATGGAGAAAAGCACGACGGATTGGTCAACATGGGAAGGTCAGGAAACATGCAGTGGCAATGTAGGACAGGATTCTGAAAAACATCGCGGGGTGGTGCGCATTGTAAGGCTTTCTACTAGGCCATTCACTAGTAGGAGTGAGAAATACATCATGGTGTGGTGTGATTCCGAGGGCCTGAATCAAGATACACATTGAGTGGCAATGTAGTATGGAAAAAAGCATCACGGGTTGTTGAGCATGGGGAGGTCTGGAAACATGCAATGGCAATATAGGATAGGTTTCTGTAAAACAACGCGTGGTGGTACGCATTGTATGGGTTTGTAGCAGTCCATTCACTAGTAGGAGTGAGAATAACATCACGGGGTGGTGTGAATCGGAGGGCCTGAATTAGGATAGGCAATGCATGTCAATGAAGATTGGAGAAAAGGACCACGGGGTGGTCAACATGGGGAGGTCAGGAAACATGCAGTGGCAATGTAGGATAGGTTTCTGAAAAACATCGCGGGGTGGTGCGCATTACAAGAATTTCTAACAAGCCATTCAAAAGTAGGAGTGAAAAAAACATCACGGGGTAGTGTGAATCGGAGGGCGTGAATTAGCATAGGCTGTGAGTGGCAACGTAGGAGGAAGAAAAGCACCATGGGTTTGTCAGCATGGTGAGGCAAGGAAACATGCAGTGGCAATTTAGAATAGGTTTCTGATAAACATCGCGGGGTGGTGCGCATTGTGTGGGTTTCTAACAGGCCATTCACTAGTAGGAGTGAGAAAAACATCATGGGGTGGTGTGAATCAGAGGGCCTGAATTAGGATAGGCATTGAGTGTCAATGTAGGATGGAGAAAAGCACCACAAGGTGTTCAGCATTGGAAGGTGAGGAAACATCCAGTGGCAATGCAGGACAGGTTTCTGAAAAAAAAAGCGGGGTGGTGCGCATTGTAAGGGAATATAAAAGGCCATTCACTAGTAGGAGTGAGAAAAACATCATGGGGTGGTGTGAATCAGAGGGCCTGAATTAGGATAGGCAGTGAGTGGCAATGTGGGATGGAGAAAAGCACCACGGGGTGGTCATCATGGGGAGGTCAGGAAACATGCATTTGCAATGTAGGATAGTTTTCTGAAAAACATCACGGGGTGCTGCGCATTGTAAGGATTTCTAACAGGCCATTCACTAGTAGGAGTGAAAAAAAAACATCATGGGTTGGTGTGAATCGTAGGGCCGGCATTAATTTAGGCAGTGAGTGGCTATGTATGATGGAGAAAAGCACCACGGGTTGGTGACCATGGGGAGGTCAGGAAACATGCAATGGCAATGTACGATAGTTTTTCTGAAAAGCATCGCGGGTGGTGCGCATTGTAAGGCTTTGTAGCAGGCCATTCACTAGTTGGAGTGAGAAAAACATCACTGGGTGGTGTGAATCAGAGTGCCTGAATAGGATAGGCATTGAGTGGCAATGAAGAATGGAGAAAAACACCACGGGTTGGTCAACATGGGGTGGTCAGGAAACATGCACTGGCAATATAGAACAGGTTTCTGAAAAACATCGCGGGGTGGTGCGCATTGTAAGGCTTTCTAACAAGCCATTCACTAGTAGGAGTGAGAAATACATCATGGTGTGGTGTGAATCAGAGGGCCTGAATTAAGATAGACAGTGAGTCGCAATGTAGGATGGAGAAAAGCACCACGGGTTGGTGACCATGCGGAGGTCAGGAAACATGCAATGGCAATGTAGGATAGGTTTCTGAAAAACAATGCGGGGTGGTACGCATTTTAAGGGTTTGTAGCAGGTCATTCACTGGTAGGAGTGAGAAAAGCATCACGGGGTGGTGTGAATTGAAGGGCCTGAATTAGGATAGGCAGTGCGTGGCAATGAAGATTGGAGAAAAGCACCACGGGGTGGTAAACATCGGGAGGTCAGGAAACATGCAGTGGCAATGTAGGATAGGTTTCTGAAAAACATCGCGGAATGGTGCGCATTATAATAATTTCTAACAAGGCATTCACAAGTAGAAGTGAAAAACACATCACGGGGTGGAGTGAATCGGAGGGCCTGAATTATGATAGGCTGTGAGTGGCAACGTAGGATGCAGAAAAGCACTATGGGTTTGTCAGCATGGGGAGGCAAGGAAACATGCACTGGCAATGTAGAATAGGTTTCTGAAAAACATCGCGGGGTGGTGCGCATTGTAAGGGTTTCTAACAGGCCATTCACTAGTAGGAGTGAGAAAAACATCACAGGGTGGTGTGAATCGGAGGGCTTGAATTAGGATAGGCACTGAGTGGCAATGTAGGATGGAGAAAAGCACCACGGGGTGGTCATCATGGGGAGGTCAGGAAACATGCATTGGCAACGTAGGAAGGTTTTCTGAAAAACATCACAGGGTAGTGCGCATTGTAAGGATTTCTAACAAGCCATTCACAAGTAGGAGTGAAAAAAGCATCACGGGGTGGTGTGAATCGTAGAGCCTGAATAAGATAGGCAGTGATTGGCTATGGAGGATGGAGAAAAGCACCACGGGGAGGTCAGCATGGGAAGTCAGGAAACATGCATTGGCAATGTAGGATAGGTTTCTGAAAAACATCGATGGGTGGTGCGTATTGTAAGGCTTTCTAACAGGCCATTCACAAGTAGGAATGAGAAAAACATCATGGGGTGGGTGGAATCGGAGGGCCTGAATAAGTATAGGCAGTGAGTGGCAACGTAAAATGGAGAAATGTACCACGGTGTGGTCAGGATGGGGAGGTCAGGAAACATGCAGTGCCAATGTAGGACAGGTTTCTGAAAAACATCGTGGGGTGGTGCGCATTGTACGGCTTTCTAACAGGCCATTCACTAGTAGGAGTGAGAAATACATCATGGTGTGGTGTGAAAGGGAGGGCCTGAATCAAGATAGACATTGAGTGGCAATGTATGATGGAAAAAAGCACCACGGGTTGGTGAGCATGGGGAGGTCAGGAAACATGCAATGGCAATGTAGGATAGGTTTCTGAAAAACAACGCGTGGTGGTACGCATTGTATGGGTTTGTAGCAGGCCATTAACTAGTAGGAGTGAGAAAAACATCACTGGGTGGTGTGAATCGGAGGGCCTGATTTAGGATAGGCAGTGCATGTCAATGAAGATTGGAGAAAAGCACCACGGGGTGGTCAACATGGGGAGGTCAGGAAACATGCAGTGGCAATGTAGGATAGGTTTCTGAAAAACATCGCGGGGTGGTGCGCTATGTAATGGTTTCTAACACGTCCATTCACTTGTAGGAGTGAGAAAAATAAAACGGGGTGGTTTGAATCACAGGGCCTGAATCAGGAGAGGCATTGAGTGGCAATGTAGGATGGAGAAAAGCACAACAGGGTGGTCAGCATAAGCAAGTGAGGAAGCATGCAGTGGCAATGTAGGATAGGTTTCTGAAAATAAAAGCAGGGTGGTGCGCATTGTAAGGGTTTCTAACAGGCCATGCACTAGTAGTGTGAGAAAATCATCTTGGTGTGGTGTGAATCCGAGGGCCTGAATTAAGATAAACATTGAGTGGCAATGTAGGAAGGAAAAAAGCACCACGGGTTGGTGAGCATGGGGAGGTCAGGAAACATGCAATGGCAATGTAGGATAGGTTTCTGAAAAACAACGCGTGGTGGTACGCATTGTATGGGTTTGTAGCAGGCCATTCACTAGTAGGAGTGAGAAAAAACATTACAGGGTGGTGTGAATCGGAGGGCCTGAATTAGGATAGGCAGTGAGTGGCAATGAAGAATGGAGAAAAACACCACGGGGTGGTCAACATGGGGAGGTCAGGAAACATGCAGTGGCAATGTAGGAAAGGTTTCTGAAAAACATCGTGGGTTGGTGCCCATTGTAAGGCTTTCTAACAAGCCATTGAGAAGTAGGAGTGAAAAAAACGTCACGGGGTGGTGTGAATCCGAGGCCCTTAATTAGGATAGGCATTGAATTGCAATGCAGGATGGAGAAAAGCACCACAGGGTGGTCAGTATGGAGAGGTCAGGAAACATGCAGTGGCAATGTAGGATAGTTTTCTGAAAAACATCGCGGGGTGGTGCGCATTTTAAGGATTTCTAACAAGCCATTCACAAGTACGGGTGAAAAAAACATCACAGTGTGGTGTGAATATTAGGGGCTGAATTAGGAAAGGCAGTGAGTGGCAATGAAGAATGGAGAAAATCATCGCGGGGTGGTCAGCATTGGGAGGTCAGGGAACATGCAATGGCAATGTAGGATAGGTTTCTGAAAAACATCGCGGGGTGGTGCGCATTGTGTGGGTTTCTAACAGGCCATTCACTAGTAGGAGTGAGAAAAACATCATGGGGTGGTGTGAATCAGAGGGCCTGAATTAGGATAGGCATTGAGTGTCAATGTAGGATGGAGAAAAGCACCACAAGGTGTTCAGCATTGGAAGGTGAGGAAACATCCAGTGGCAATGCAGGACAGGTTTCTGAAAAAAAAAGCGGGGTGGTGCGCATTGTAAAGGTTTATAAAAGGCCATTCACTAGTAGGAGTGAGAAAAACATCATGGGGTGGTGTGAATCAGAGGGCCTGAATTAGGATAGGCAGTGAGTGGCAATGTGGGATGGAGAAAAGCACCACGGGGTGGTCATCATGGGGAGGTCAGGAAACATGCATTTGCAATGTAGGATAGTTTTCTGAAAAACATCACGGGGTGGTGCGCATTGTAAGGATTTCTAACAGGCCATTCACTAGTAGCAGTGAAAAAAAACATCATGGGGTGGTGTGAATCGTAGGGCCGGCATTAATTTAGGCAGTGAGGGGCTATGTAGGATGGAGAAAAGCACCACGGGTTGGTTAGCAAGGGGAGGTCAGGAAACATGCATTGGCAATGTAGGATAGGTTTCTGAAAAACAATGTCGGTTGGTGTGCATTGTAAGGGTTTCTAACAGGCCAATCACTAGTAGGAGTGAGAAAAATATAACGGGGTGGTGTGAATCGGAGGGCCTGTATTATGATAGGCAGTGAGTGGCAATGTAGGATGGATAAAAGCACCACGGGGTGGTCACCATGGGCTGGTCAGGAAACATGCAGTGGAAATGTAGGATAGGTTTCTAAAAAACATCGCGGGGTGGTTCGCATTGTAAGGGTTTCTAACAGGCCATTCCCTAGTATAAGTGAGTAAAACATCACGGGGTGGTGTGAATTAGAAGGCCTGAATCAAGATAGACAGTTAGTGGCAATGTAGGATGGAGAAAAGCTCCACGGGTTGGTGAGCATGGGGAGGTCAGGAAACATGCAATGGCAATGTAGGATAGTTTTTCTGAAAAACATCGCGGTGTGGTGCGCATTGTAAGGGTTTGTAGCAGGCCATTCACAAGTAGGAGTGAGAAAAACATCACGGGGTGGTGTGAATCGGAGGGCCTGAATTAGGATAGGCAGTGAGTGGAAATGAAAAATGGAGAAAAGCACCACGGAGTGGTCAACATGGGGAGGTCAGGAAACATGCAGTGGCAATGTAGGATAGGTTTCTGAAAAACATCGTGGGTTGGTGCGCATTGTAAGGCTTTCTAAGAGGCCATTCAGAAGTAGGAGTGAAAAAAAATGTCACGGGGTGGTGTGAATCGGAGGCCCTTAATTAGTAGAGGCATTGAGTTGCAATGCAGGATGGAGAAAAGCACCACAGGGTGGTCAGCATTGGGACGTCAGGAAACATGCAGTGGCAATGTAGGATAGTTTTCTGAAAAACATCGCGGGGTGGTGCGCATTTTAAGGGTTTCTAACAATCCATTCACCAGTACGAATGAGAAAAACATCAGGGGGTGGTGTGAATCGGAGGGCCTGAATTAGGATAGGCAGTGAGTGGCAATGTGGGATGGAGAAAAGCACCACGGTGTGGTCATCATGGGGAGGTCAGGAAACATGCATTGGCAATGTATGATAGTTTTCTGAAAAACATCACGGGGTGGTTCGCATTGTAAGGATTTCTAACAGGCCATTCACTAGTAGGAGGGAAAAAAACATCATGGGGAGGTTTGAATCGTGGGGCCTGAATTAATTTAGGCAGTGAGAGGCTATGAAGGATGGAGAAAAGCACCACGGGGTGGTCAGCATGGGGAGTCAGGAAACATGCATTGGCAATGTAAGATGGGTTTCTGAAAAACATCACCGGGTGGTGCGCATAGTAAGGCTTTCTCACAGGCCATTCACTAGTAGGAATGAGAAAAATATCACGGGGTGGTGTGAATCCGGTGACCTGAATTAGGATAGGCAGTGAGTGGCAACGTAAAATGGAGAAAAGCACCACGGTGTGGTCAGCATGGGGAGGTCAGGAAACATGCAGTGTCAATGTAGTATAGGTTTCTTAAAAATATCGCTGGGTGGTGCGCATTGTAAGGGTTTCTAACAGGCCATTCACTAGTAGGAGTGAGAAAAACATCACGGGGTGGTGTGAATCGGAGGGCCTGAATTAGGATAGGCACTGAGAGGCAACGTAAAATGGGGAAGAGCACCCCGGTGTGGTCATCATGAGGAGGTGAGAAAACATGCAGTGTCAATGTAGGATAGGTTTCGGAAAAACATCGCAAGGTGGTGCGTATTGTAAGGGTTTCTACAGGCCATTCCCTAGTAGGTGTGAGGAAAATATAACGGGGTGGTGTGAATCAGATTGCCTGAATTATGATAGGCAGTGAATGGCAATGTAGGATGGAGAAAAGCAAAACGGGGTGGTCAGCATGGGGAAGTCAGGAAACATGCAGTGGAAATGTAGGATAGGTTTCTGAAAAACATCGCGGTGTGCTGAGCATTGTAAGGGTTTCTAACAAGTCATTCACTAGTAGAAGTGAGAAAAACTTCACGGGGTGGTGTGAATCGGAGGGCCTGAATCAGAACATGCAGTGAGTGGCAATGTAGGATGGAGAAAAGCTCCACAGGGTGGTTAGGAAGGGGATGTCATGAAACATGCAGTGGCAATGTAGGATAGGTTTCTGTAAAACATTGCGGGGTGGGGCACATTGTAAGGGTTTCTAACAGGCCATTCACTAGTAGGAATGAGAAAAACATCACGGGGTGGTGTGAATCAGAGTGCCTGAATTAGCATAGGCAGTGAGTGGCAATGAAGAATGGAGAAAAGCACCACGGGGTGGTCAACATGGGGAGGTTCAGAAAACATGCAGTGGCAATGTAGGATAGGTTTCTGAAAAACATCGTGGGTTTGTGCGCATTGTACGGCTTTCTAACAAGCCATTCAAAAGTAGGAGTGAAAAAAAAACGTCACGGGGTGGTGTGAATCGAAGGGCCTGAATTAGGATAGGCATTGAGTTGCAATGTACGATGGAGAAAAGCACCACAAGGTGGTCAGCATGGGGAGGTCAGAAAATATGCAGTGGCAATGTAGGATAGTTTTCTGAAAAAACATAGGGGGGTGATGCGCATTTTAAGGATTTCTAACAAGCCATTCACAAGTAGGAGTTAAAAAATCATCACGGTGTTCTGTGAATCGTAGGGGCTGAATTAGGATAGGCTGTGAGTGGCAATGTAGGATGGAGAAAAAAACCACGGGTTTGTCAGCATGGGGAGGCAAGGAAACATGCAGTGGCAATGTAGAATAGGTTTCTGATAAACATCGCTGGGTGGTGCGCATTGTAAGGGTTTCTAACAATCCATTCACAGGTAGGAGTGAGAACAACATCACGGCGTGGTGTGAATCGGAGGGCCTAAATTAAGATAGGCATTGAGTGGCAATGTAGCATGGAGAAAAGCACAACAGGGTGGTCAGCATAGGGAGGTGAGGAAGAATGCAGTGGCAATGTAGGATAGATTTCTGAAAATAAAAGCAGGGTGGTGAGCATTGTAAGGGTTTCTAACAGGCCATGCACTAGTAGGAGTGAGAAAAACATAACGGGGTGGTGTGAATCGAAGGGCCTGAATTAGGATAGGCAGTGAGTGGCAATGTAGGATGGAAAAAAGCATCACGGGTTGGTGAGCATGGGGAGGTCAGGAAACATCGAATGGCAATGGAGGATAGGTTTATGAAAAACAACGCGTGGTGGTACGCATTGTATGGGTTTGTAGCAGGCCATTCACTAGTAGGAGTGAGAAAAACATCACGGGGTGGTGTGAATCGGAGGGCCTGAATTAGCATAGGCTGTGAGTGGCAACGTAGGAGGGAGAAAAGCACCACGGGTTTGTCAGCATGGTGAGGCAAGGAAACATGCAGTGGCAATGTAGGACAGGTTTCTGAAAAACATCGCGGGGTGGTGCGCTTTATAAGGCTTTCTAACAGGCCATTCATTAGTAGGAGTGAGAAATACATCATGGTGTGGTGTGAATCCGAGGGCCTGAATCAAGTTACACATTGAGTGTCAATGTAGGATGGAAAAAACCATCACGGGTTGGTGAGCATGGGGATGTCAGGAAACATGGAATGGCAATGTAGGATAGGTTTCTGAAAAAAAAAGCGGGGTGGTGCGCATTGTAAGGGTTTCTAACAAGCCATTCACTAGTAGTGAGAAAAACATCATGGTGTGGTGTGAATAGGGGGGCCTGAATCAGGTTAGGCAGTGAGTGGCAATGTAGGATGGTGAAAAGCACCACGGGGTGGTCAGCATGGGGAGGTGAGGAAACATGCAGTGGAAAGTAGGATAGGTTTCTGAAAAACATCGCGGGGTGGTGCGCATTTTAAGGGTTTCCTACAGGCCATTCACTAGTAGAAGTGAGAAAAACATCACGGGGTAGTGTGAATTAGAAGGCCTGAATCAAGATAGACAGTTAGTGGCAATGTAGGATGGAGAAAAGCACCACGGGTTGGTGAGCATGGGGAGGTCAGGAAACATGCAATGGCAATGTAGGATAGTATTTGTGAAAAACATCGCGGGATGGTGCGCATTGTAAGGGTTTGTAGCAGGCCATACACTAGTAGGAGTGAGAAAAACATCACGGGTGGTGTAAATCGGAGGGCCTGATTTAGGATAGGCAGTGAGTGGCAATGAAGAATGGAGAAAAGCACCACGGGGTGGTCAACATGGGGAGGTCAGGAAACATGCAGTGGCAATGTAGGATGGGTTTCTGGAAAACATCGTGGGTTGGTGCGCATTGTAAGGCTTTCTAACAGGCCATTCAGAAGTAGGAGTGAAAAAAATGTCACGGGGTGGTGTGAATCGGAGGCCCTTAATTATGAGAGGCATTGAGTTGCAATGCAGGATGGAGAATAGCACCACAGGGTGGTCAGCATGGGGAGGTCAGGAAACACGCAGTGGCAATGTAGGATAGTTTTCTGAAAAACATCGCGGGGTGGTGCGCATTTAAAGATTTCTAGCAAGCCATTCACAAGTAGGAGTGAAAAAAAGTCACGGTGTGGTGTGAATCGTAGTGGCTGAATTCGGATAGGCTGTGAGTGGCAATGTAGGATGGAGAAAAAAACCCCGGGTTTTATCAGCATGGCGAGGCAAGGAAACATGCAGTGGCAATGTAGAATAGGTTTCTGAGAAACATTGCTGGGTGGTGTGCATTGTAAGGGTTTCTAACAGTCCATTCACTAGTAGGAATGAGAAAAACATCACGGGGTGGGGTGAATCGGAGGGCCTGAATTAGGAAAGGCAGTGAGTAGCAATGTAAAATGGAGAAAAGCACCACGGGGTGGTCAGTATGGGGAGGTCAGGAAACATGCAGTGGCAATGTAGGATAGGTTTATGAAAAACATCGCGGGGTGGTGCGCTATGTAAGGGTTTCTAACAGGCCATTCACTAGTAGGAGTGAGAAAATTAAAACGGGGTGGTTTGAATCAGATGGCCTGAATCAGGAGAGGCATGGAGTGGCAATGTAGGATGGAGAAAAGCACCAAGGGGTAGTCAGCATGGGGAGGTCAGGAAACATGCATTGGCAATGAAGGATAGGTTTCTGAAAAACAATGAAGGGTGGTGTGCATTGTAAGGGTTTCTAACAGGCCATTCACTAGTAGGAGTGAGAAAAACATCATGGGGTGATGTGAATCGGAAGGCCTGAATTAAGATAGGCAGTGAGTGGCAAGGTAGGATGGAGAAAAGCACCACGGGGTGGTCACCATGGGGAGGTCAGTAAACATGCAGTGGAAATGTAGGATAGGTTTCTGAAAAACATCGAGGGGTGGTGCGCATTGTAAGGGTTTCTAACAGGCCATTCACTAGTAGAAGTGAGAAAAACATCACGGGGTGGTGTGAATTGGAAGGCCTAAATCAAGATAGATAGTGAGTGGCAATGTAGAATGGAGAAAAGCACCACGGGTTGGTGAGCATGTGGAGGTCAGGAAACATGCAATGGCAATGTAGGATAGGTTTCTGAAAAACAACGATTGGTGGTATGCATTGTATGGGTTTGTAGCAGGCCATTCACTAGTAGGAGTGAGAAAAACACCACGGGGCGGTGTGAATCGGAGGGCCTGAATTAGGATAGGCTGTGAGGGGCAATGTAGCATGGAGAAAAAAACCACGGGTTTGTCAGCATGGGAGGCCAGGAACCATGCAGTGGCAATGTAGAATAGGTTTCAGATAAACATCGAGGGGTGGTGCGCATTATAAGGGTTTCTAACACACCATTCACTAGTAGGAATGAGAAAAACATCACGGGGTGGTGTGAATCGGAAGGCCTGAATTAAGATAGGCAGTGAGTGGCAAGGTAGGATGGAGAAAAGCACCACGGGGTGGTCACCATGGGGAGGTCAGTAAACATGCAGTGGAAATGTAGGATAGGTTTCTGAAAAACATCGAGGGGTGGTGCGCATTGTAGGGGTTTCTAACAGGCCATTCACTAGTAGAAGTGAGAAAAACATCACGGGGTGGTGTGAATTGGAAGGCCTAAATCAAGATAGATAGTGAGTGGCAATGTAGAATGGAGAAAAGCACCACGGGTTGGTGAGCATGTGGAGGTCAGGAAACATGCAATGGCAATGTAGGATAGGTTTCTGAAAAACAACGATTGGTGGTATGCATTGTATGGGTTTGTAGCAGGCCATTCACTAGTAGGAGTGAGAAAAACACCACGGGGCGGTGTGAATCGGAGGGCCTGAATTAGGATAGGCTGTGAGGGGCAATGTAGGATGGAGAAAAAAACCACGGGTTTGTCAGCATGGGGAGGCCAGGAACCATGCAGTGGCAATGTAGAATAGGTTTCAGATAAACATCGAGGGGTGGTGCGCATTGTAAGGGTTTCTAACAGGCCATTCACTAGTAGGAATGAGAAAAACATCACGGGGTGGTGTGAATCGGAAGGCCTGAATTAGGAGAGGCATTGAGTGGCAATGTACAATGGAGAAAAGCACCACGGGGTGGTCAGCATGGGGAGGTCAGGAAACATGCATTGGCAATGTAGGATAGGTTTCTGAAAAACAATGTCAGTTGGTGTGCATTGTAAGGGTTTCTAACAGGCCGTTCACTAGTAGGAGTGAGAAAAATATAACGGGGTGGTGTGAATCAGAGGGCCTGAATTAGGAAAGGCAGTGAGTAGCAATGTAAAATGGAGAAAAGCACCGCGGTCTGGTCAGTATGGGGAGGTCAGGAAACATGCAGTGGCAATGTAGGATAGGTTTCTGAAAAACATCGTGGGTGGTGCGCATTGTAAGGGTTTCTAATAGGCCATTCACTAGTAGGAGTGAGAAAAATAAAACGGGGTGGTGTGAATTGGAAGGACTGAATCAGGATAGGCAGTGAGTGGCAATGTAGAATGGAGAAATGCACCACGGCATGGTGAGCATGGGGAGGTCAGGAAACATGTAGCGGCATTGTAGTATAGGTTTCTGAAAAACTTCCTGGGTTGGTGTGCATTGTAAGGGTTTCTAACACTCCATTCACTAGTAGGAGCGAGAAATACATCATGGGGTGGTGTGAATTGGAAGGCTTGAATCAGGAACGGCAGTGAGTGGCAATGTAGGATGGAGAAAAGCACCACTGGGTTGACAGCATGGAGATGTCAGGACACATGCAGGGACAATGTAGGATAGGTTTCTGAAAAGCATCGCAGGGTGGTGCGCGTTATAAGGGTATCTAACAGGCCATTCACTAGTAGAAGTGAGAAAAACATCACGGGGTGGTGTGAATTGGAGGGCCTGAATCAGGATAGGCAGTGAGTGGCAAAGTAGAATGGAGAAAAGCACCACAGTGTGGTCAACATGGGGATGTCACGAAACATTCAGTGGCAATGTAGGATAGGTTTCTGAAAAACATCGCGCAGTGTTGCGCATTGTAAGGGTTTCTAACAGGCCATTCACCAGTAGGAGTGAGAAAAACATCACAGGGTAGTGTGAATCGGAGGCCCTCAATCAGGATAGGCAGTGAGTGGAAATGTAGGATGGAGAAAAGCACCACGGGGTGTTCAGCATGGGGAGGTCAGGAAACATGCAGTGGAAATGTGGGATAGCTTTCTGAAAAACATCTTGGGTTGGTGTGCATTGTATGGGTTTCTAACAGGCCGTTCACTAGTCCGAGTGAGAAAAACATCACGGCGTGGTGTGAATCGGAGGGCCTGAATCAGAGCAGGCAGTGAGTGGCAATGTAGGATGGAGAAAAGCTCCACAGGGTGGTTAGGAAGGGGATGTCATGAAACATGCAGTGGTAATGTAGGATAGGTTTCTGAAAAACATTGCGGGGTGGGGCACATTGTAAGGGTTTCTAACAGGCCATTCATAAGTAGGAGTGAGAAAAACATCACGGGGTGGTGTGAATCAGAGTGCCTGAATTAGCATAGGCAGTGAGTGGCAATGAAGAATGGAGAAAAGCACCACGGGGTGGTCAACATGGGGAGGTCAGAAAACATGCAGTGGCAATGTAGGATAGGTTTCTGAAAAACATCGTGGGTTTGTGCGCATTGTACGGCTTTCTAACAAGCCATTCAAAAGTAGGAGTGAAAAAAAAACGTCACGGGGTGGTGTGAATCGAAGGGCCTGAATTAGGATAGGCATTGAGTTGCAATGTACGATGGAGAAAAGCACCACAGGGTGGTCAGCATGGGAAGGTCAGAAAACATGCAGTGGCAATCTAGGATAGTTTTTTGAAAAAACATAGCGGGGTGATTCGCATTTTAAGGATTTCTAACAAGCCATTCACACGTAGGAGTGAAAAAATCATCACGGTGTGCTGTGAATCGTAGGGGCTGAATTAGGATAGGCTGTGAGTGGCAATGTAGGATGGAGAAAAAAACCACGGGTTTGTCAGCATGGGGAGGCAAGGAAACATGCAGTGGCAATGTAGAATAGGTTTCTGATAAACATCGCTGGGTGGTGCGCATTGTAAGGGTTTCTAACAATCCATTCACAGGTAGGAGTGAGAACAACATCACGGCGTGGTGTGAATCGGAGGGCCTAAATTAAGATAGGCATTGAGTGGCAATGTAGCATGGAGAAAAGCACAACAGGGTGGTCAGCATAGGGAGGTGAGGAAGAATGCAGTGGCAATGTAGGATAGATTTCTGAAAATAAAAGCAGGGTGGTGAGCATTGTAAGGGTTTCTAACAGGCCATGCACTAGTAGGAGTGAGAAAAACATAACGGGGTGGTGTGAATCGAAGGGCCTGAATTAGGATAGGCAGTGAGTGGCAATGTAGGATGGAAAAAAGCATCACGGGTTGGTGAGCATGGGGAGGTCAGGAAACATCGAATGGCAATGGAGGATAGGTTTATGAAAAACAACGCGTGGTGGTACGCATTGTATGGGTTTGTAGCAGGCCATTCACTAGTAGGAGTGAGAAAAACATCACGGGGTGGTGTGAATCGGAGGGCCTGAATTAGCATAGGCTGTGAGTGGCAACGTAGGAGGGAGAAAAGCACCACGGGTTTGTCAGCATGGTGAGGCAAGGAAACATGCAGTGGCAATGTAGGACAGGTTTCTGAAAAACATCGCGGGGTGGTGCGCATTATAAGGCTTTCTAACAGGCCATTCATTAGTAGGAGTGAGAAATACATCATGGTGTGGTGTGAATCCGAGGGCCTGAATCAAGATACACATTGAGTGTCTATGTAGGATGGAAAATACCATCACGGGTTGGTGAGCATGGGGATGTCAGGAAACATGGAATGGCAATGTAGGATAGGTTTCTGAAAAAAAAAGCGGGGTGGTGCGCATTGTAAGGGTTTCTAACAAGCCATTCACTAGTAGTGAGAAAAACATCATGGTGTGGTGTGAATAGGGGGGCCTGAATCAGGTTAGGCAGTGAGTGGCAATGTAGGATGGTGAAAAGCACCACGGGGTGGTCAGCATGGGGAGGTGAGGAAACATGCAGTGGAAAGTAGGATAGGTTTCTGAAAAACATCGCGGGGTGGTGCGCATTTTAAGGGTTTCCTACAGGCCATTCACTAGTAGAAGTGAGAAAAACATCACGGGGTAGTGTGAATTAGAAGGCCTGAATCAAGATAGACAGTTAGTGGCAATGTAGGATGGAGAAAAGCACCACGGGTTGGTGAGCATGGGGAGGTCAGGAAACATGCAATGGCAATGTAGGATAGTATTTGTGAAAAACATCGCGGGATGGTGCGCATTGTAAGGGTTTGTAGCAGGCCATACACTAGTAGGAGTGAGAAAAACATCACGGGTGGTGTAAATCGGAGGGCCTGATTTAGGATAGGCAGTGAGTGGCAATGAAGAATGGAGAAAAGCACCACGGGGTGGTCAACATGGGGAGGTCAGGAAACATGCAGTGGCAATGTAGGATAGGTTTCTGGAAAACATCGTGGGTTGGTGCGCATTGTAAGGCTTTCTAACAGGCCATTCAGAAGTAGGAGTGAAAAAAATGTCACGGGGTGGGGTGAATCGGAGGGCCTGAATTAGGAAAGGCAGTGAGTAGCAATGTAAAATGGAGAAAAGCACCACGGGGTGGTCAGTATGGGGAGGTCAGGAAACATGCAGTGGCAATGTAGGATAGGTTTCTGAAAAACATCGAGGGGTGGTGCGCATTGTAAGGGTTTCTAACAGGCCATTCACTAGTAGAAGTGAGAAAAACATCACGGGGTGGTGTGAATTGGAAGGCCTAAATCAAGATAGATAGTGAGTCGCAATGTAGAATGGAGAAAAGCACCACGGGTTGGTGAGCATGTGGAGGTCAGGAAACATGCAATGGCAATGTAGGATAGGTTTCTGAAAAACAACGATTGGTGGTATGCATTGTATGGGTTTGTAGCAGGCCATTCACTAGTAGGAGTGAGAAAAACACCACGGGGCGGTGTGAATCGGAGGGCCTGAATTAGGATAGGCTGTGAGGGGCAATGTAGGATGGAGAAAAAAACCACGGGTTTGTCAGCATGGGAGGCCAGGAACCATGCAGTGGCAATGTAGAATAGGTTTCAGATAAACATCGAGGGGTGGTGCGCATTGTAAGGGTTTCTAACAGGCCATTCACTAGTAGGAATGAGAAAAACATCACGGGGTGGTGTGAATCGGAAGGCCTGAATTAAGATAGGCAGTGAGTGGCAAGGTAGGATGGAGAAAAGCACCACGGGGTGGTCACCATGGGGAGGTCTGTAAACATGCAGTGGAAATGTAGGATAGGTTTCTGAAAAACATCGAGGGGTGGTGCGCATTGTAAGGGTTTCTAACAGGCCATTCACTAGTAGAAGTGAGAAAAACATCACGGGGTGGTGTGAATTGGAAGGCCTAAATCAAGATAGATAGTGAGTGGCAATGTAGAATGGAGAAAAGCACCACGGGTTGGTGAGCATGTGGAGGTCAGGAAACATGCAATGGCAATATAGGATAGGTTTCTGAAAAACAACGATTGGTGGTATGCATTGTATGGGTTTGTAGCAGGCCATTCACTAGTAGGAGTGAGAAAAACACCACGGGGCGGTGTGAATCGGAGGGCCTGAATTAGGATAGGCTGTGAGGGGCAATGTAGGATGGAGAAAAAAACCACGGGTTTGTCAGCATGGGGAGGCCAGGAACCATGCAGTGGCAATGTAGAATAGGTTTCAGATAAACATCGAGGGGTGGTGCGCATTGTAAGGGTTTCTAACAGGCCATTCACTAGTAGGAATGAGAAAAACATCACGGGGTGGTGTGAATCGGAAGGCCTGAATTAGGAGAGGCATTGAGTGGCAATGTACAATGGAGAAAAGCACCACGGGGTGGTCAGCATGGGGAGGTCAGGAAACATGCATTGGCAATGTAGGATAGGTTTCTGAAAAACAATGTCAGTTGGTGTGCATTGTAAGGGTTTCTAACAGGCCGTTCACTAGTAGGAGTGAGAAAAATATAACGGGGTGGTGTGAATCAGAGGGCCTGAATTAGGAAAGGCAGTGAGTAGCAATGTAAAATGGAGAAAAGCACCGCGGTCTGTTCAGTATGGTGAGGTCAGGAAACATGCAGTGGCAATGTAGGATAGGTTTCTGAAAAACATCGTGGGTGGTGCGCATTGTTAGGGTTTCTAATAGGCCATTCACTAGTAGGAGTGAGAAAAATAAAACGGGGTGGTGTGAATTGGAAGGCCTGAATCAGGATAGGCAGTGAGTGGCAATGTAGAATGGAGAAATGCACCACGGCATGGTGAGCATGGGGAGGTCAGGAAACATGTAGCGGCAGTGTAGTATAGGTTTCTGAAAAACTTCCTGGGTTGGTGTGCATTGTAAGGGTTTCTAACACTCCATTCACTAGTAGGAGCGAGAAATACATCATGGGGTGGTGTGAATTGGAAGGCTTGAATCAGGAACGGCAGTGAGTGGCAATGTAGGATGGAGAAAAGCACCACTGGGTTGACAGCATGGAGAGGTCAGGACACATGCAGGGACAATGTAGGATAGGTTTCTGAAAAGCATCGCAGGGTGGTGCGCGTTATAAGGGTATCTAACAGGCCATTCACTAGTAGAAGTGAGAAAAACATCACGGGGTGGTGTGAATTGGAGGGCCTGAATCAGGATAGGCAGTGAGTGGCAAAGTAGAATGGAGAAAAGCACCACAGTGTGGTCAACATGGGGATGTCACGAAACATTCAGTGGCAATATAGGATAGGTTTCTGAAAAACATCGCGCAGTGTTGCGCATTGTAAGGGTTTCTAACAGGCCATTCACCAGTAGGAGTGAGAAAAACATCACAGGGTAGTGTGAATCGGAGGCCCTCAATCAGGATAGGCAGTGAGTGGAAATGTAGGATGGAGAAAAGCACCACGGGGTGGTCAGCATGGGGAGGTCAGGAAACATGCAGTGGAAATGTGGGATAGCTTTCTGAAAAACATCTTGGGTTGGTGTGCATTGTATGGGTTTCTAACAGGCCGTTCACTAGTCCGAGTGAGAAAAACATCACGGCGTGGTGTGAATCGGAGGGCCTGAATCAGAGCAGGCAGTGAGTGGCAATGTAGGATGGAGAAAAGCTCCACAGGGTGGTTAGGAATGGGATGTCATGAAACATGCAGTGGTAATGTAGGATAGGTTTCTGAAAAACATTGCGGGGTGGGGCACATTGTAAGGGTTTCTAACAGGCCATTCATAAGTAGGAGTGAGGAAAACATCACGGGGTGGTGTGAATCCGAGTGCCTGAATTAGCATAGGCAGTGAGTGGCAATGAAGAATGGAGAAAAGCACCACGGGGTGGTCAACATGGGGAGGTCAGAAAACATGCAGTGGCAATGCAGGATAGGTTTCTGAAAAACATCGTGGGTTTGTGCGCATTGTACGGCTTTCTAACAAGCCATTCAAAAGTAGGAGTGAAAAAAAAACGTCACGGGGTGGTGTGAATCGGAGGGCCTGAATTAGGATAGGCATTGAGTTGCAATGTACGATGGAGAAAAGCACCACAGGGTGGTCAGCATGGGAAGGTCAGAAAACATGCAGTGGCAATCTAGGATAGTTTTTTGAAAAAACATAGCGGGGTGATTCGCATTTTAAGGATTTCTAACAAGCCATTCACACGTAGGAGTGAAAAAATCATCACGGTGTGCTGTGAATCGTAGGGGCTGAATTAGGATAGGCTGTGAGTGGCAATGTAGGATGGAGAAAAAAACCACGGGTTTGTCAGCATGGGGAGGCAAGGAAACATGCAGTGGCAATGTAGAATAGGTTTCTGATAAACATCGCTGGGTGGTGCGCATTATAAGGGTTTCTAACAATCCATTCACAGGTAGGAGTGAGAACAACATCACGGCGTGGTGTGAATCGGAGGGCCTAAATTAGGATAGGCATTGAGTGGCAATGTAGCATGGAGAAAAGCACAACAGGGTGGTCAGCATAGGGAGGTGAGGAAGAATGCAGTGGCAATGTAGGATAGATTTCTAAAAATAAAAGCAGGGTGGTGAGCATTGTAAGGGTTTCTAACAGGCCATGCACTAGTAGGAGTGAGAAAAACATAACGGGGTGGTGTGAATCGAAGGGCCTGAATTAGGATAGGCAGTGAGTGGCAATGTAGGATGGAAAAAAGCATCACGGGTTGGTGAGCATGGGGAGGTCAGGAAACATCGAGTGGCAATGGAGGACAGGTTTATGAAAAACAACGCGTGGTGGTACGCAATGTATGGGTTTGTAGCAGGCCATTCACTAGTAGGAGTGAGAAAAACATCACGGGGTGGTGTGAATCGGAGGGCCTGAATTAGCATAGGCTGTGAGTGGCAACTTAGGAGGTAGAAAAGCACCACGGGTTTGTCAGCATGGTGAGGCAAGGAAACATGAAGTGGCAATGTAGGACAGGTTTCTGAAAAACATCGCGGGGTGGTGCGCATTGTAAGGGTTTCTAACAGGCCATTCACTAGTAGGAGTGAGAAATACATCATGGTTTGGTGTGAATCCGTAGGCCTAAATCAAGATACACATTGAGTGTCAATGTAGGATGGAAAAAAGCATCACGTGTTGGTGAGCATGGGAATGTCAGGAAACATGGAATGGCAATGTAGGATAGGTTTATGAAAAACAATGCGTGGTGGTACGCATTGTGTGGGTTTGTAGCAGGCCATTCACTAGTAGGAGTGAGAAAAACATCACGGGGTGGTGTGAATCGGACGGCCTGAATTAGGATAGGCAGTGCATGCCAATGAAGATTAGAGAAAAGCACCAAGGGTTTGTCAGCATGGTGAGGCAAGGAAACATGCAGTGGCAATGTAGGACAGGTTTCTGAAAAACATCGCGGGTAGTGCGCATTGTAAGGGTTTCTAACAGGTCATGCACTAGTAGGAGTGAGAACAACATCACAGGGTGGTGTGAATCGGAGGGCCTGAATTAGCATAGGCATTGAGTGGCAATGTAGGATGGAGAAAAGCACCACAAGGTGTTCAGCATTGGGAGGTGAGGAAACATCCAGTGGCAATGTAGGATAGGTTTCTGGAAAAAAAAAGCGAGGTAGTGCGCATTGTAAGGGTTCATAACAGGCCATTCACTAGTAGGAGTGAGAAAAACATCACGGGGTGGTGTGAATCGGAGGGCCTGAATTCGGATAGGCTGTGAGTGGCAATGTAGGTTGGAGAAAAAAACCACTGGTTTGTCAGCATGGGGAGGCAAGGAAACATGCAGTGGCAATGTACAATAGGTTTCTGATAAACAATGTCGGTTGGTGTGCATTGTAAGTGTTTCTAACAGGCCATTCACTAGTAGGAGTGAGAAAAATATAATGGGGTGGTGTGAATCGGAGGTCCTGAATTATGATAGGCAGTGAGTGGCAATGTAGGATGGATAAAAGCACCACGGTGTGGTCACCATGGGCAGGTCAGGAAACATGCAGTGGAAACGTAGGATAGGTTTTTGAAAAACATCGCGGGGTGGTTCGCATTTTAAGGGTTTCTAACAGGCCATTCACTAGTAGAAGTGAGAAAACCATCACGGGGTGGTGTGAATTAGAAGGCCTGAATCAATATAGACAGTTAGTGGCAATGTAGGATGGAGAAAACACCACGGGTTGGTGAGCATGGGGAGGTCAGGAAACATGCAATGGCAATGTAGGATAGTTTTTCTGAAAAACTAGGCGGGATGGTGCGCATTGTAAGGGTTTGTAGCAGGCCATACACTAGTAGGAGTGAGAAAAACATCACGGGTGGTGTGAATCGGAGGGCCTGAATTAGGATAGGCAGTGAGTGGAAATAAAGAATGGAGAAAAGCACCACGGGGTGGTCAACATGGGGAGGTCAGGAAACATGTAGTGGCAATGTAGGATAGGTTTCTGGAAAACATCGTGGGTTGGTGCGCATTGTAAGGCTTTCTAACAGGCCATTCAGAAGTAGGAGTGAAAAAAATGTCACGGGGTGGTGTGAATCGGAGGCCCTTAATTAGGAGAGGCATTGAATTGCAATGCAGGATGGAGAAAAGCACCACAGGGTGGTCAGCATGGGGAGGTCAGGAAACATGCAGTGGCAATGTAGGATAGTTTTCTGAAAAACATCGCGGGGTGGTGCGCATTTAAAGATTTCTAGCAAGCCATTCACAAGTAGGAGTTAAAAAAACGTCACGGTGTGGTGTGAATCGTAGTGGCTAAATTCAGATAGGCTGTGAGTGGCAATGTAGGATGGAGAAAAATACCCCGGGTTTGTCAGCATTGCGAGGCAAGGAAACATGCAGTGGCAATGTAGAATAGGTTTCTGAGAAACATCGCTGGGTGGTGCGCATTGTAAGGTTTTCTAACAGTCCATTCACTAGTAGGAATGAGAAAAACATCACGGGGTGGGGTGAATCGGAGGGCCTGAATTAGGAAAGGCAGTGAGTAGCAATGTAAAATGGAGAAAAGCACCACGGGGTGGTCAGTATTGGGAGGTCAGGAAACATGCAGTGGCAATGTAGGATAGGTTTATGAAAAACATCGCGGGGTGGTGCGCTATGTAAGGGTTTATAACAGGCCATTCACTAATAGGAGTGAGAAAATTAAACGGTGTGGTTTGAATCAGAGGGCCTGAATCAGGAGAGGCATGGAGTGGCAATGTAGGATGGAGAAAAGCACCAAGGGGTAGTCAGCATGGGGAGGTCAGGAAACATGCATTGGCAATGAAGGATAGGTTTCTGAAAAACAATGAAGGGTGGTGTGCATTGTAAGGGTTTCTAACAGGCCATTCACTAGTAGGAGTGAGAAAAACATCACGGGGTGGTGTGAATCGGAAGGCCTGAATTAAGTTAGGCAGTGAGTGGCAATGTAGGATGGAGAAAAGCACCACGGGGTGGTCACCATGGGGAGGTCAGGAAACATGCAGTGGAAATGTAGGATAGGTTTCTGAAAATCATCGCGGGGTGGTGCGCATTGTAAGGGTTTCTAACAGGCCATTCACTAGTAGAAGTGAGAAAATCATCACGGGGTGGTGTGAATTGGAAGGCCTAAATCAAGATAGATAGTGAGTGGCTATGTAGAATGGAGAAAAGCACCACGGGTTGGTGAGCATGTGGAGGTCAGGAAACATGCAATGGCAATGTAGGATTGGTTTCTGAAAAACAACGCATGGTGGTACGCATTGTATGGGTTTGTAGCAGGCCATTCACTAGTAGGAGTGAGAAAAACACCACGGGGTGGTGTGAATTGGAGGGCCTGAATCAGGATAGGCAGTGAGTGGCAAAGTAGAAAGGAGAAATGCACCACGGCATGGTGAGCATGGGGAGGTCAGGAAACATGTAGCGGCATTGTAGTATAGGTTTCTGAAAAACATCGCGTGGTGTTGCGCATTGTAAGGTTTCTAACAGGCCATTCACCAGTAGGAGTGAGAAAAACATCACAGGGTAGTGTGAATCGGAGGCCCTCAATCAGGATAGGCAGTGAGTAGCAATGTAGGATGGAGAAAATCACCACGGGGTGGTCAGCATGGGGAGGTCAGGAAACATGCAGTGGTAACGTGGGATAGCTTTCTGAAAAACATCGCGGGTTGGTGTGCATTGTATGGGTTTCTAACAGGCCATTCACTAGTCCGAGTGAGAAAAACATCACCGTGTGGTGTGAATCGGAGGGCCTGAATCAGGATCGGCAATGAGTAGCAATGTAGGATGGAGAAAAGCACCACAGGGTGGTCAGGATGGGTAGGTCAGGAAACATGCAGTGGCAATGTAGTATAGGTTCCTGAAAAACATCGTGGGGTGGTGCGCATTGTAAGGGTTTCTAACAGGCCATTCACTAGTAGGAGTGAGAAAAATATAACGGGGTGGTGTGAATCGGAGGGCCTGAATCAGGATAGGCAGTGAGTGGCAATGTAGGATGGAGAAAAGCTCCACGGGGTGATCAGCATGGGGAGGTCAGGAAACATGCAGTGGCAATGTACGATAGTTTTCTGAAAAACATCACGGGGTGGTTCGCATTGTCTGGGTTTCTATCAGTCCATTCACTAGTAGGAGTGAGAAAAACATCAAGGGTTGGTGTGAATCAGATGTTCTGAACAAGTTTAGGCAGTGAGTGGCAATGTAAAATGGAGAAAACACCATGGTCTGGTAAGCATGGGGAAGTCAGGAAACATGCAGTGGTAATGTAGGATAGTTTTCTGAAAAACATCACGGGGTGGTGCTAATTGTAAGGGTTTCAACCAGGCCATTCACTAGCAAGAGTGAGAAATACATCATGGTGTGGTGTGAATCGGAGGGCCTGAATCAGGATCGACAGTGAGTGGCAATGTACCATGGAGAAAAGCAACACGGGATGGTCAGGATCTGGAGGTCAGGAAACATGCAGTGGCAATGTAGGATAGGTTTCTGAAAAACATCGCGGGGTGGTGCGCATTGTAAGGGTTTCTAACAGGCCATTCACTAGTAGAATTGAGAAAAACATCATGGGGTGGTGTGAATCGGAGGGCCTGAATAAGGACAGGCAGTGAGTGGCAATGTAGGATGAAGAATAGCACCATGGGGTTGTCAGCATGGGGAGGTCAGCAACCCTGCAGTGGCAATGTAGGATAGGTTTTGAAAATCATCGCGGGGTGGTGCGCATTGTAAGTGTTTCTAACAGACCATTCACTAGTAGAAGTGAGAAAAACATCACGGGGGGTTGTGAATCGGAGGGTCTGAATTAGGAGAGGCAGTGAGTGGCAATATAGGATGGAGAAAAGCACCACGTGGTGGTCAGCATGGTGATGTCAGGAAACATGCAGTGGCATTGTAGGATAGGTTTCTGATAAACATCGCGGGATGGTGCGCATTGTAAGGGTTTCTAACAGGCCATTCACTATTAGGAGTGAGAAAAACATCATGAGGTGGTGTGAATCTGAAGCGATGCAGCAGGATAGGCAGTGTGAGTGGCAATGTAGGATGGAGAAAGGCACCACGGGATGGTCAACATAGGGAGGTCAGGAAACATGCAGTGAAAATGTAGGATAGGTTTCTGAAAAACATCGCGGGGTGGTGAGAATTGTAAGGGTTTCTAACAGGCCATTCACTAGTAGGAGTTAGAAATACATCATGGGGTGGTGTGAATTGGAAGGCCTGAATCAGGATAGGCAGTGAGTGGCAATGTAGGATGGAGAAAAGCAGCACGGCATGGTGAGCATGGGAGGTCAGGAAACATGTAGCAGCAATGTAGTATAGGTTTCTTAAAAACATCGCGGGGTGGTGCGCATTGTTAGGGTTTGTAACAGGCCATTCTCTAGTAGGAGTGAAAAAACATCACGGGGTGGTGTGAATCGGAGGGCCTGAGTCAGGATAGGCAGTGAGTGGCAATGTAGGATGTAGAAAAACACCACGTGGTGGTCAGCATGGGGAGGCCAGGAAACATGCAGTGGCAATGTGCGATAGCTTTCTGAAAAACATCGCGGGTTGGTGTGCATTGTATGGGTTTCTAACAGGCCATTCACTAGTCCGAGTGAGAAAAACATCACGGCGTGGTGTGAATCGGAGGGCCTGAATCAGGATCGGCAGTGAGTAGCAATGTAGGATGGAGAAAAGCACCACAGTTTGGTCAGGATGGGTAGGTCAGGAAACATGCAGTGGCAATGTAGTATAGGTTCCTGAAAAACATGGTGGGGTGGTGCGCATTGTAAGGGTTTCTAATAGGCCATTCACTAATAGGAGTGAGAAAAACATCACAGCGTGGTGTGAATCGGAGGGCCTGAATTATGATAGGTAGTGACTGGCAATGTAGGATGGAGAAAGGCACCATGGGGTGGTCAGGATCCGGAGGTCATGAAACATGCAGTGGCAATGTAGGATAAGTTTCTGAAAAAAAAGCGGGGTGGTGCGCATTGTAAGGGTTTCTAACAAGCCATTCACTAGTGGTGAGAAAAACATCATGGCGTGGTGTGAATAGGGGGGCCTGAATCAGGATAGGCAGTGAGTGGCAATGTAGGATGGTGAAAAGCACCACGGGGTGGTCAGCATGGGGAGGTGAGGAAACATGCAGTGGAAAGTAGGATAGGTTTCTGAAAAACATCACGGTGTGGTACACATTCTAAAGGTTTCTAACAGGCCATTCACTAGTAGGAGTGAGAAAAATATAATGGGGTGGTGTGAATCGGAGGGCCTGAATCAGGATAAGCAGTGAGTGGCAATGTAGGATGGAGAAAAGCTCCATGGGGTGATCAGCATGGTGAGGTCAGGAAACATGCAGTGGCAATGTAGGATAGTTTTCTGAAAAACATCACGGGGTGGTGCGCATTGTAAGGGTTTCTAACAGGCCATTCACTAGGAGGAGTGAGAAAAACATCATGGGTTGGTGTGAATCAGATGTTCTGAACAAGTTTAGGCAGTGAGTGGCAATGTAGGATGGAGAAAAGCACCACGGGGTGGTCAGCATGGGGAGGTCAGGAAACATGCATTGCCAATGTAGGATAGGTTTCTGAAAAACATTGCGGGGTGTTGTGCATTGTAAGGCTTTCTAACTGGCCATTCAATAGTAGGAGTGAGAAAAACATGACGGGGTGGTGTGATTCGGAAGGCCTGAATTAGGATAGGCAGTGAGTGGCAATGTAAAGTGGAGAAAACACCACGGTCTGGTCAGCATGGGGAAGTCAGGAAACATCCAGTGGTAATGTAGGATAGTTTTCTGAAAAACATCACGGGGTGGTGCGAATTCTAAGGGTTTCAACCAGGCCATTCACTAACAAGAGTGAGAAATACATCATGGTGAGGTGTGAATCGGAGGGCCTGAATAAGGATCGACAGTGAGTGGCAATGTACCATGAAGAAAAGCAACACGGGTGGTCAGGATGGGGAGGTCAGGAAACATGCAGTGGCAATGTAGGATAGGTTTCTGAAAAACATCGCGGGGTGGTGCGCTTTGCAAGAGTTTCTAACAGGCCCTTCACTAGTAGGAGTGAGAAAAACATCATGGGGTTGTGTGAATTGGAAGCGCTGCATTAGGATAGGCAGTGTGAGTGGCAATGTAGGATGGAGAAAAGCACCACGGGATGGTCAACATAGGGAGCTCAGGAAACATGCAGTGGAAATGGAGGATAGGTTTCTGAAAAACATCGCGGGGTGGTGCGAATTGTAAGGGTTTCTAACAGGCCATTCACTAGTACGAGTTAGAAATATATCATGGGGTGGTGTGAATTGGAAGGCCTGAATCAGGATAGGCAGTGAGTGGCAATGTAGGATGGAGAAAAGCACCATGGCATGGTGAGCATGGGGAGGTCAGGAAACATGTACCGGCAATGTAGTATAGGTTTCTTAAAAACATCGTGGGGTGGTGCGCATTGTAAGGGTTTCTAACAGGCCATTCTCTAGTAGGAGTGAGAAAAACATAGCGGGGTGGTGTGAATCGGAGGGCCTGAGTCAGGATAGGCAGTGAATGGCAATGTAGGATGTAGAAAAACACCACGGGGTGGTCAGCATGGGGAGGTCAGGAAACATGCAGTGGCAATGTGGGATAGCTTTCTGAAAAACATCGCGGGTTGGTGTGCATTGTATGGGTTTCTAACAGGCCATTCACTAGTCCGAGTGAGAAAAACATCACGGCGTGGTGTGAATCGGAGGGCCTGAATCAGGATCGGCAGTGAGTAGCAATGTAGGATGGAGAAAAGCACCACAGGGTGGTCAGAATGGGTAGGTCAAGAAACATGCAGTGGCAATGTAGTATAGTTTCCTGAAAAACATGGTGGTGTGGTGCGCATTGTAAGGGTTTCTAACAGGCCATTCACTAATAGGAGTGAGAAAAACATCACGGCGTGGTGTGAATCGGAGGGCCTGAATTAAGATAGGTAGTGACTGGTAATGTACGATGGAGAAAAGCACCACGGGGTGGTCAGGATCAGGAGGTCATGAAACATGCAGTGACAATGTAGGATAGGTTTCTGAAAAAAAAAACGGGGTGGTGCGCATTGTAAGGGTTTCTAACAAGCCATTCACTAGTAGTGAGAAAAACATCATGGCATGTAGTGAATAGGGGGGCCTGAATCAGGATAGGCAGTGAGTGGCAATGTAGGATGGGGAAAAGCACCACGGGGTGGTCAGCATGGGGAGGTGAGGAAACATGCAGTGGAAAGTAGGATAGGTTTCTGAAAAACATCGCGGTGTGGTACACATTCTAAGGGTTTCTAACAGGCCATTCACTAGTAGGACTGAGAAAAATATAATGGGGTGGTGTGAATCGGAAGGCCTGAATTAGGAAAGGCAGTGAGTAGCAATGTAAAATGGAGAAAAGCACCGCGGTCTGGTCAGTATGGGGAGGTCAGGAAACATGCAGTGGCAATGTAGGATAGGTTTCTGAAAAACATCGTGGGCGGTGCGCATTGTAAGGGTTTCTAACAGGACATTCACTAGTAGGAGTGAGAAAAATAAAACGGGGTGGTGTGAATCGGAGGGCCTGAATTAGGATAGGCATTGAGTGGCAATGTAGGATGGTGAAAAGCACGGCACGGTGACCATGGGAAGGTCAGGAAACATGCAATGGCAATGTAGGATAAGTTTCTGAAAAACATCGCGGGGTGGTGCACATTGTAAGGGTTTCTAACACTCCATTCACTAGTAGGAGCGAGAAATACATCATGGGGTGGTGTGAATTGGAAGGCCTGAATCAGGATAGGCAGTGAGAGACAATGTAGAATGGAGAAATGCACCACGGCATGGTGAGCATGGGGAGGTCAGGAAACATGTAGCGGCAATGTAGTATAGGTTTCTGAAAAACATCGTGGGTTGGTGTGCATTGTAAGGGTTTCTAACAGGCCATTCACTAGTACGAGTGAGAAAAACATCACGGCGTGGTGTGAATCGGAAGGCCTGAATCAGGATCGGCAGTGAGTGGCAATGTAGGATGGAGAAAAGCACCACTGGGTGGACAGCATGGAGAGGTCAGGACACATGCAGGGGCAATGTAGGATAGGTTTCTGAAAAGCATCGCAGGGTGGTGCGCATTATAAGGGTATCTAACAGGCCATTCACTAGTAGAAGTGAGAAAAACATCACGGGGTGGTGTGAATTGGAGGGACTGAATCAGGATAGGCAGTGAGTGGCAAAGTAGAATGGAGAAAATCACCACAGGGTGGTCAACATGGGGATGTCACGAAACATTCAGTGGTAATGTAGGATAGGTTTCTGAAAAACATCGCGCGGTGTTGCGCATTGTAAGGGTTTCTAACAGGCCATTCACCAGTAGGAGTGAGAAAAACATCACAGGGTAGTGTGAATCGGAGGCCCTCAATCAGGATAGGCAGTGAGTGGCAATGTAGGATGGAGAAAAGCACCATGGGGTGGTCAGCATGGGGAGGTCAGGAAACATGCAGTAGCAATGTGGGATAGCTTTCTGAAAAACATCGCGGGTTGGTGTGCATTTTATGGGTTTCTAACAGGCCATTCACTAGTCCGAGTGAGAAAAACATCACGGCGTGGTGTGAATCTGAGGGCCTGAATCAGAATCGGCAATGAGTAGCAATGTAGGACGGAGAAAAGCACCACAGGGTGGTCAGGATGGGTAGGTCAGGAAACATGCAGTGGCAATGTAGTATAGGTTCCTGAAAAACATCGTGGGGTGGTGAGCATTGTAAGGGTTTCTAATAGGCCATTCACTAATAGGAGTGAGAAAAACATCACAGCGTGGCGTGAATCGGAGGGCCTGAATTATGATAGGTAGTGACTGGCAATGTAGGATGGAGAAAAGCACCATGGGGTGGTCAGGATCCGGATGTCATGAAACATGCAGTGGCTATGTAGGATAGGTTTCTGAAAAAAAAAAGCGGGGTGGTGCGAATTGTAACAGTTTCTAACAAGCCATTCACTAGTAGTGAGAAAAATCTCATGCCGTGCTGTGAATAGGGGGGCCTGAATCAGGATAGGCAGTGAGTGGCAATGTAGGATGGTGAAAAGCACCACGGGGTGGTCAGCATGCGGAGGTGAGGAAACATGCAGTGGAAAGTAGGATAGGTTACTGAAAAACATCGCAGTGTGGTACACATTCTAAGGGTTTCTAACAGGCCATTCACTAGTAGAATTGAGAAAAACATCATGGGGTGGTGTGAATCGGAGGGCCTGAATAAGGATAGGCAGTGAGTGGCAATGTAGGAAGAAGAATAGCACCATGGGGTTGTCAGCATGGGGAGGTCAGTAACCCTGCAGTGGCAATGTAGGATAGGTTTTGAAAATCATCGCGGGGTGATGCGCATTTTAAGTGTTTCTAACAGACCATTCACTAGTAGAAGTGAAAAAAACATCACGGGGGGTTGTGAATTGGAGGGTCTGAATTAGGAGAGGCAGTTAGTGGCATTATAGGATGGAGAAAAGCACCACGTGGTGGTCAGCATGGAGATGTCAGGAAACGTGCAGTGGCATTGTAGGATAGGTTTCTGATAAACATAGCGGGGTGGTGCGCATTGTAAGGGTTTCTAACAGGCCCTTCACTAGTAGGAGTGAGAAAAACATCATGGGGTTGTGTGAATCGGAAGCACTGCATTAGGATAGGCAGGGTGAGTGGCAATGTAGGATGGAGAAAAGCACCACGGGATGGTCAACATAGGGAGCTCAGGAAACATGCAGTGGAAATGGAGGAATCGTTTCTGAAAAACATCGCGTGGTGGTGCGAATTGTAAGGGTTTCTAACAGGCCATTGACTAGTACGAGTTAGAAATACATCATGGGGTGGTGTGAATTGGAAGGCCTGAATCAGGATAGGCAGTGAGTGGCAATGTAGGATGGAGAAAAGCACCATGGCATGGTGAGCATGGGGAGGTCAGGAAACATGTAGCAGGAATGTAGTATAGGTTTCTTAAAAACATCGCGGGGTGGTGCGCATTGTAATGGTTTCTAACAGGCCATTCTCTAGTAGGAGTGAGAAAAACATAGCGGGGTGGTGTGAATCGGAGGGCCTGAGTCAGGATAGGCAGTGAGTGGCAATGTAGGATGTAGAAAAACACCACGGGGTGGTCAGCATGGGGAGGTCAGGAAACATGCAGTGGCAATGTGGGATAGCTTTCTGAAAAACATCGCGGGTTGGTGTGCATTGTATGGGTTTCTAACAGGCCATTCACTAGTCCGAGTGAGAAAAACATCACGGCGTTGTGTGAATCAGAGGGCCTGAATCAGGATCGGCAGTGAGTAGCAATGTAGGATGGAGAAGAGCACCACAGGGTGGTCAGGATGGGTAGCTCAGGAAACATGCAGTTGCAATGTAGTATAGGTTCCTGAAAAACATCATGTGGTGGTGCGCATTGTAAGGGTTTCTAATAGGCCATTCACTAATAGGAGTGAGTGAGAAAAACATCAGGGCATGGTGTGAATGGAGGGCCTGAATTATGATAGGTAGTGACTGGCAATGTAGGATGGAGAAAAGCACCATGGGGTGGTCAGGATCCAGAGGTCATGAAACATGCAGTGGCAATGTAGGATAGGTTTCTGAAAAACATCGCGGGGTGGTGCGCATTGTAAGGGTTTCTAACAAGCCATTCACTAGTAGTGAGAAAAACATCATGGCGTGGTGTGAATAGGGGGGCCTGAATCAGGATAGGCAGTGAGTGGCAATGTAGGATGGTGAAAAGCACCACGGGGTGGTCAGCATGGGGAGGTGAGGAAACATGCAGTGGAAAGTAGGATAGGTTTCTAAAAAACATCGCGGTGTGGTACATATTCTAACGGTTTCTAACAGGCCATTCACTAGTAGAAGTTTGAAAAACATCACGGGGTGGTGTGAATCGGAGTGCCTGAATCAGGATAGGCAGTGAGTGGCAATGTAGGATGGAGAAAAGCACCACAGGGTGGTCAAGATGTGTAGGTCAGGAAACATGCAGTGGCAATGTAGTATAGGTTCCTGAAAAACATCGTAGGGTAGTGCGCATTGTAAGGGTTTCTAACAGGCCATTCACTAGTAGTGAGAAAAACATCATGGCGTGGTGTGAATAGGGGGGCCTGAATCAGGAGAGGCAGTGAGTGGCAATGTAGGATGGAGAAAAGAACCACGGGGTGGTCAGCATGGGGAGGTCAGGAAACATGCATTGCCAATGTAGGATAGGTTTCTGAAAAACTTTGCGGGGTGTTGTGCATTGTAAGGCTTTCTAACAGGCCATTCACTAGTAGGAGTGAGAAAAACATGACGGGGTGGTGTGAATCAGAAGGCCTGAATTAGGATACGCAGTGAGTGGCAATGTAAAGTGGAGAAAACACCACGGTCTGGTCAGCATGGGGAAGTCAGGAAACATGTAGTGGTAATGTAGGATAGTTTTCTGAAAAACATCACGGGGTGGTGCGAATTGTAAGGGTTTCAACCAGGCCATTCACTAGCAAGAGTGAGGAATACATCATGGTGAGGTGTGAATCGGAGGCACTGAATCAGGATCGACAGTGAGTGGTAATGTACCATGGAGAAAAGCAACAGGCGTGGTCAGGATGGGGAGGTCAGGAAACATGCAGTGGCAATGTAGGTTAGGTTTCTAAAAAACATCGCGGGGTGGTGCGCATTGTAAGGGTTTCTAACAGGCCATTCTCTAGTAGGAGTGAGAAAAACATAACGGGGTGGTGTGAATCGGAGGGCCTGAATCAGGATAGGCAGTGAGTGGCAATGTAGGATTGAGAAAAGCTCCACGGGGTGATCAGCATGGGGAGGTCAGGAAACATGCAGTGTCAATGTAGGATAGTTTTCTGAAAAACATCACAGGGTGGTTCGCATTGTAAGGGTTTCTAACAGGCCATTCACTAGTAGGAGTGAGAAAAACATCAAGGGTTGGTGTGAATCAGATGTTCTGAACAAGTTTGGCAGTGAGTGGCAATGTAGGATGGAGAAAAGCACCACGGGGTGGTCAGCATGGGGAGGTCAGGAAACATGCATTGCCAATGTAGGATAGGTTTCTGAAAAACTTTGCGGGGTGTTGTGCATTGTAAGGCTTTCTAACAGGCCATTCACTCGTAGGAGTGAGAAAAACATGACGGGGTGGTGTGAATCGGATGGCCTGAATAAGGATACGCAGTGAGTGGCAATGTAAAGTGGAGAAAACACCACGGTCTGGTCAGCATGGGGAAGTCACGAAACATGCAGTGGTAATGCAGGATAGTTTTCTGAAAAACATCACGGGGTGGTGCGAATTGTAAGGGTTTCAACCAGGCCATTTACTAGCAAGAGTGAGAAATACATCATGGTGTGGTGTGAATCGGAGGGCCTGAATCAGGATCGACAGTGAGTGGCAATGTACCATGGAGAAAAGCAACCCGGGTGGTCAGGATGGGGAGGTCAGGAAACATGCAGTGGCAATGTAGGATAGGTTTCTGAAAAACATCGCGGGGTGGTGCGCATTGTAAGGGTTTCTAACAGGCCATTCACTAGTCCGAGTGAGAAAAATATAACGGGGTGGTGTGAATCGGAGGGCCTGAATCAGGATCGGCAGTGAGTAGCAATGTAGGATGGAGAAGAGCACCACAGGGTGGTCAGGATTGGTAGCTCAGGAAACATGCAGTGGAAATGGAGGAATCGTTTCTGAAAAACATCGCTGGGTGGTGCGAATTGTAAGGGTTTCTAACAGGCCATTGACTAGTACGAGTTAGAAATAAATCATGGGGTGGTGTGAATTGGAAGGCCTGAATCAGGATAGGCAGTGAGTGGCAATGTAGGATGGAGAAAAGCACCATGGCATGGTGAGCATGGGGAGGTCAGGAAACATGTAGCGGCAATGTAGTATAGGTTTCTTAAAAACATCGCGGGGTGGTGCGCATTGTAAGGGTTTCTAACAGGCCATTCTCTAGTAGGAGTGAGAAAAACATAGCGGGGTGGTGTGAATCGGAGGGCCTGAGTCAGGATAGGCAGTGAGTGGCAATGTAGGATGTAGAAAAACACCACGGGGTGGTCAGCATGGGGAGGTCAGGAAACATGCAGTGGCAATGTGGGATAGCTTTCTGAAAAACATCGCGGGCTGGTGTGCATTGTATGGGTTTCTAACAGGCCATTCACTAGTCCGAGTGAGAAAAATATAACGGGGTGGTGTGAATCGGAGGGCCTGAATCAGGATCGGCAATGAGTAGCAATGTAGGATGGAGAAGAGCACCACAGGGTGGTCAGGATTGGTAGCTCAGGAAACATGCAGTTGCAATGTAGTATAGGTTCCTGAAAAACATCATGGGGTGGTGCGCATTGTAAGGGTTTCTAATAGGCCATTCACTAATAGGAGTGAGAAAAACATCAGGGCGTGGTGTGAATCGGAGGGCCTGAATTATGATAGGTAGTGACTGGCAATGTAGGATGGAGAAAAGCACCATGGGGTGGTCAGGATCCAGAGGTCATGAAACATGCAGTGGCAATGTAGGATAGGTTTCTGAAAAACATCGCGGGGTGGTGCGCATTGTAAGGGTTTCTAACAAGCCATTCACTAGTAGTGAGAAAAACATCATGGCGTGGTGTGAATAGGGGGGCCTGAATCAGGATAGGCAGTGAGTGGCAATGTAGGATGGTGAAAAGCACCACGGGGTGGTCCAGCATGGGGAGGTGAGGAAACATGCAGTGGAAAGTAGGATAGGTTTCTAAAAAACATCGCGGTGTGGTACACATTCTAAGGGTTTCTAACAGGCCATTCACCAGTAGAAGTTTGAAAAACATCACGGGGTGGTTTGAATCGGAGGGCCTGAATCAGGATAGGCAGTGAGTGGCAATGTAGGATGGAGAAAAGCACCACAGGGTGGTCAAGATGTGTAGGTCAGGAAACATGCAGTGGCAATGTAGTATAGGTTCCTGAAAAACATCGTAGGGTAGTGCGCATTGTAAGGGTTTCTAACAGGCCATTCACTAGTAGGAGTGAGAAAAATATAACGCGGTGGTGTGAATCGCAGGGCCTGAATCAGGATAGGCAGTGAGTGGCAATGTAGGATGGAGAAAAGCTCCATGGGGTGATCAGCATGGGGAGGTCAGGAAACATGCAGTGGCAATGTAGGATAGTTTTCTGAAAAACATCACGGGGTGGTGCGCATTGTAAGGGTTTCTAACAGGCCATTCACTAGTAGGAGTGAGAAAAACATCAAGGGTTGGTGCTAATCAGATGTTCTGAACAAGTTTAGGCAGTGAGTGGCAATGTAGGATGGAGAAAAGCACCACGGGGTGGTCAGCATGGGGAGGTCAGGAAACATGCATTGCCAATGTAGGATAGGTTTCTGAAAAAAATTGCGTGGTGTTGTGCATTGTAAGGCTTTCTAACAGGCCATTCACTAGTAGGAGTGAGAAAAACATGACGGGGTGGTGTGAATCGGAAGGCCTGAATTAGGATACGCAGTGAGTGGTAATGTAAAGTGGAGAAAACACCACGGTCTGGTCAGCATGGGGTAGTCAGGAAACATGCAGTGGTAATATAGGATAGTTTTCTGAAAAACATTACGGGGTGGTGCGAATTGTAAGGGTTTCAACCAGGCCATTCACTAGCAAGAGTGAGGAATACATCATGGTGAGGTGTGAATCGGAGGGCCTGAATCAGGATCGACAGTGAGTGGCAATGTACCATGGAGAAAAGCAACACGCGTGGTCAGGATGGGGAGGTCAGGAAACATGCAGTGGCAATGTAGGATAGGTTTCTAAAAAACATCGCGGGGTGGTGCGCATTGTAAGGGTTTCTAACAGGCCATTCTCTAGTAGGAGTGAGAAAAACATAACGGGGTGGTGTGAATCGGAGGGCCTGAATCAGGATAGGCAGTGAGTGGCAATGTAGGATTGAGAAAAGCTCCACGGGGTGATCAGCATGGGGAGGTCAGGAAACATGCAGTGTCAATGTAGGATAGTTTTCTGAAAAACATCACAGGGTGGTTCGCATTGTAAGGGTTTCTAACAGGCCATTCACTAGTAGGAGTGAGAAAAACATCAAGGGTTGGTGTGAATCAGATGTTCTGAACAAGTTTGGCAGTGAGTGGCAATGTAGGATGGAGAAAAGCACCACGGGGTGGTCAGCATGGGGAGGTCAGGAAACATGCATTGCCAATGTAGGATAGGTTTCTGAAAAACTTTGCGGGGTGTTGTGCATTGTAAGGCGTTCTAACAGGCCATTCACTAGTAGGAGTGAGAAAAACATGACGGGGTGGTGTGAATCGGAAGGCCTGAATAAGGATACGCAGTGAGTGGCAATGTAAAGTGGAGAAAACACCACGGTCTGGTCAGCATGGGGAAGTCAGGAAACATGCAGTGGTAATGCAGGATAGTTTTCTGAAAAACATCACGGGGTGGTGCGAATCGTAAGGGTTTCAACCAGGCCATTCACTAGCAAGAGTGAGAAATACATCATGGTGTGGTGTGAATCGGAGGGCCTGAATCAGGATCGACAGTGAGTGGCAATGTACCATGGAGAAAAGCAACCCGGGTGGTCAGGATGGGGAGGTCAGGAAACATGCAGTGGCAATGTAGGATAGGTTTCTGAAAAACATCGCGGGGTGGTGCACATTGTAAGGGTTTCTAACAGGCCATTCACTAGTAGAATTGAGAAAAACATCATGGGGTGGTGTGAATCGGAGGGCCTGAATAAGGATAGGCAGTGAGTGGCAATGTAGGATGAAGAATAGCACCATGGGGTTGTCAGCATGGGGAGGTCAGCAACCCTGCAGTGGCAATGTAGGATAGGTTTTGAAAATCATCGCGGGGTGATACGCATTTTAAGTGTTTCTAACAGACCATTCACTAGTAGAAGTGAGAAAAACATCACGGGGTGTTGTGAATTGGAGGGTCTGAATTAGGAGAGGCAGTTAGTGGCATTATAGGATGGAGAAAAGCACCACGTGGTGGTCAGCATGGAGATGTCAGGAAACATGCAGTGTCATTGTAGGATAGGTTTCTGATAAACATCGCGGGGTGGTGCGCATTGTAAGGGTTTCTAACAGGCCCTTCACTAGTAGGAGTGAGAAAAACATCATGGGGTTGTGTGAAATGGAAGCGCTGCATTAGGATAGGCAGGGTGAGTGGCAATGTAGGATGGAGAAAAGCACCACGGGATGGTCAACATAGGGAGCTCAGGAAACATGCAGTGGAAATGTAGGAATCGTTTCTGAAAAACATCGCGGTGTGGTGCGAATTGTAAGGGTTTCTAACAGGCCATTGACTAGTACGAGTTAGAAATACATCATGGGGTGGTGTGAATTGGAAGGTCTGAATCAGGATAGGCAGTGAGTGGCAATGTAGGATGGAGAAAAGCACCATGGCATGGTGAGCATGGGGAGGTCAGGAAACATGTAGCGGCAATGTAGTATAGGTTTCTTAAAAACATCGCGGGGTGGTGCGCATTGTAAGGGTTTCTAACAGGCCATTCATAGTAGAATTGAGAAAAACATCATGGGGTGGTGTGAATCGGAGGGCCTGAATAAGGATAGGCAGTGAGTGGCAATGTAGGATGAAGAATAGCACCATGGGGTTGTCAGCATGGGGAGGTCAGCAACCCTGCAGTGGCAATGTAGGATAGGTTTTGAAAATCATCGCGGGGTGATGCGCCTTTTAAGTGTTTCTAACAGACCATTCACTAGTAGAAGTGAGAAAAACATCACGGGGGGTTGTGAATTGGAGGGTCTGAATTAGGAGAGGCAGTTAGTGGCATTATAGGATGGAGAAAAGCACCACGTGGTGGTCAGCATGGAGATGTCAGGAAACATGCAGTGTCATTGTAGGATAGGTTTCTGATAAACATCGCGGGGTGGTGCGCATTGTAAGGGTTTCTAACAGGCCCTTCACTAGTAGGAGTGAGAAAAATATCATGGGGTTGTGTGAATCGGAAGCGCTGCATTAGGATAGGCAGGGTGATTGGCAATGTAGGATGGAGAAAAGCACCACGGGATGGTCAACATAGGGAGCTCAGAAAACATGCAGTGGAAATGTAGGAATCGTTTCTGAAAAACATCGCGGTGTGGTGCGAATTGTAAGGGTTTCTAACAGGCCATTGACTAGTACGAGTTAGAAATAAATCATGGGGTGGTGTGAATTGGAAGGCCTGAATCAGGATAGGCAGTGAGTGGCAATGTAGGATGGAGAAAAGCACCATGGCATGGTGAGCATGGGGAGGTCAGGAAACATGTAGCGGCAATGTAGTATAGGTTTCTTAAAAACATCGCGTGGTGGTGCGCATTGTAAGGGTTTCTAACAGGCCATTCTCTAGTAGGAGTGAGAAAAACATAGCGGGGTGGTGTGAATCGGAGGGCCTGAGTCAGGATAGGCAGTGAGTGGCAATGTAGGATGTAGAAAAACACCACGGGGTGGTCAGCATGGGGAGGTCAGGAAACATGCAGTGGCAATGTGGGAAAGCTTTCTGAAAAACATCGCGGGTTGGTGTGCATTGTATGGGTTTCTAACAGGCCATTCACTAGTCCGAGTGAGAAAAATATAACGGGGTGGTGTGAATCGGAGGGCCTGAATCAGGATCGGCAGTGAGTAGCAATGTAGGATGGAGAAGAGCACCACAGGGTGGTCAGGATGGGTAGCTCAGGAAACATGCAGTTGCAATGTAGTATAGGTTCCTGAAAAACATCATGGGGTGGTGCGCATTGTAAGGGTTTCTAATAGGCCATTCACTAATAGGAGTGAGAAAAACATCAGGGCGTGGTGTGAATCGGAGGGCCTGAATTATGATAGGTAGTGACTGGCAATGTAGGATGGAGAAAAGCACCATGGGGTGGTCAGGATCCAGAGGTCATGAAACATGCAGTGGCAATGTAGGATAGGTTTCTGAAAAACATCGCGGGGTGGTGCGCATTGTAAGGGTTTCTAACAAGCCATTCACTAGTAGTGAGAAAAACATCATGGCCTGGTGTGAATAGGGGGGCCTGAATCAGGATTGGCAGTGAGTGGCAATGTAGGCTGGTGAAAAGCACCACGGGGTGGTCAGCATGGGGAGGTGAGGAAACATGCAGTGGAAAGTAGGATAGGTTTCTAAAAAACATCGCGGTGTGGTACACATTCTAAGGGTTGCTAACAGGCCATTCACCAGTAGAAGTTTGAAAAACATCACGGGGTGGTGTGAATCAGAGGGCCTGAATCAGGATAAGCAGTGAGTGGCAATGTAGGATGGAGAAAAGCACCACAGGGTGGTCAAGATGTGTAGGTCAGGAAACATGCAGTGGCAATGTAGTATAGGTTCCTGAAAAACATCGTAGGGTAGTGCGCATTGTAAGGGTTTCTAACAGGCCATTCACTAGTAGGAGTGAGAAAAATATAACGCGGTGGTGTGAATCGCAGGGCCTGAATCAGGATAGGCAGTGAGTGGCAATGTAGGATGGAGAAAATCACCACGGGGTGGTCAGCATGGGGAGGTCAGGAAACATGCATTGCCAATGTAGGATAGGTTTCTGAAAAAAATTGCGTGGTGTTGTGCATTGTAAGGCTTTCTAACAGGCCATTCACTAGGAGGAGTGAGAAAAACATGACGGGGTGGTGTGAATCGGAAGGCCTGAATTAGGATACGCAGTGAGTGGTAATGTAAAGTGGAGAAAACACCACGGTCTGGTCAGCATGGGGTAGTCAGGAAACATGCAGTGGTAATATAGGATAGTTTTCTTAAAAACATTACGGGGTGGTGCGAATTGTAAGGGTTTCAACCAGGCCATTCAGTAGCAAGAGTGAGAAATACATCATGGTGTGGTGTGAATCGGAGGGCCTGAATCAGGATCGACAGTGAGTGGCAATGTACCATGGAGAAAAGCAACACAGGATGGTCAGGATGGGGAAGTCAGGATACATGCAGTGGCAATGTAGGATAGGTTTCTGAAAAACATCACGGGGTGGTGCGCATTGTAAGGGTTTCTAACAGGCCATTCACTAGTACGAGTGAGAAAAACATCACGGGGGATTGTGAATCGGAGGGTCTGAATAAGGAGAGGCAGTGAGTGGCAATATAGGATGGAGAAAAGCACCACGTGGTGGTCAGCATGGAGATATCAGGCAACATGCAGTGGCATTGTAGGATAGGTTTCTGATAAACATCACGGGGTGGTGCGCATTGTAAGGGTTTCTAACAGGCCCTTCACTAGTTGGAGTGAGAAAAACATCATGGGGTTGTGTGAATCGGAAGCGCTGCATTAGGACAGGCAGTGTGAGTGGCAATGTAGGATGGAGAAAAGCACCACAGGATGGTCAACATAGGGAGCTCAGGAAACATACAGTGGAAATGGATGATAGGTTTCTGAAAAACATCGCGGGGTGGTGCGAATTGTAAGGGTTTGTAACAGGCCATTCACTAGTAGGAGTTAGAAATACATCATGGGGTGGTGTGAATTGGAAGGCCTGAATCAGGATAGGCAGTGAGTGGCAACGTAGGATGGAGAAAAGCACCACGGCATGGTGAGCATGGGGAGGTCAGGAAACATGTAGCGGCAATGTAGGATAGGTTTCTTAAAAACATCGCGGGGTGGTGCGCATTGTAAGGGTTTCTAACAGGCCATTCTCTAGTAGGAGTGAGAAAAACATAGCGTGGTGGTGTGAATCGCAGGGCCTGAGTCAGGATAGGCAGTGAGTGGCAATGTAGGATGTAGAAAAACACCACGGGGTAGTCAGCATGGGGACGTCAGAAAACATGCAGTGGCAATGTAGGATAGCTTTCTGAAAAACATCGCGGGTTGGTGTGCATTGTATGGGTTTCTACCAGGCCATTCACTATTCCGAGTGAGAAAAACATCACGGCGTGGTGTGAAACAGAGTGCCAGAATCAGGATCGGCACTGAGTAGCAATGTAGGATGGAGAAAAGCACCACAGGGTGGTCAGGATGGGTAGGTCAGGAAACATGCAGTGGCAATGTAGTATAGGTTCCTGAAAAACATCGTGGGGTGGTGCGCATTGTAAGGGTTTCTAACAGGCCATTCACTAATAGGAGTAAGAAAAACATCACGGCATGGTGTGAATCGGAGGGCCTGAATTAAGATACGTAGTGACTGGCAATGTAGGATGGAGAAAAGCACCACGGGGTGGTCAGCATGGGGAGGTCAGGAAACATGCATTGCCAATGTAGGATAGGTTTCTGAAAAACTTTGCGGGGTGTTGTGCATTGTAAGGCTTTCTAACAGGCCATTCACTAGTAGGAGTGAGAAAAACATGATGGGGTGGTGTGAATCGGAAGGCCTGAATAAGGATACGCAGTGAGTGCCAATGTAAAGTGAAGAAAACACCACGGTCTGGTCAGCATGGGGAAGTCAGGAAACATGCAGTGGTAATGTAGGATAGTTTTCTGAAAAACATCACGGGGTGATGCGAATTGTAAGGGTTTCAACCAGGCCATTCACTAGCAAGAGTGAGAAATACATCATGGTGTGGTGTGAATCGGAGGGCATGAATCAGGATCGATAGTGAGTGGCAATGTACCATGGAGAAAAGCAACCCGGGTGGTCAGGATGGGGAAGTCAGGAAACATGCAGTGGCAATGTAGGATAGGTTTCTGAAAAACATCGCGGGGTGGTGCGCATTGTAAGGGTTTCTAACAGGCCATTCACTAGTAGAATTGAGAAAAACATCATGGGGTGGTGTGAATCGGAGGGCCTGAATAAGGATAGGCAGTGAGTGGCAATGTAGGATGAAGAATAGCACCATGGGGTTGTCAGCATGGGGAGGTCAGCAACCCTGCAGTGGCAATGTAGGATAGGTTTTGAAAAGCATCGCGGGGTGATGCGCATTTTAAGTGTTTCTAAAAGACCATTCACTAGTAGAAGTGAGAAAAACATCACGGGGGGTTGTGAATTGGAGGGTCTGAATTAGGAGAGGCAGTTAGTGGCATTATAGGATGGAGAAAAGCACCACGTGGTGGTCAGCATGGAGATGTCAGGAAACATGCAGTGTCATTGTAGGATAGGTTTCTGATAAACATCGCGGGGTGGTGCGCATTGTAAGGGTTTCTAACAGGCCCTTCACTAGTAGGAGTGAGAAAAACATCATGGGATTGTGTGAATCGGAAGCGCTGCATTAGGATAGGCAGGGTGAGTGGCAATGTAGGATGGAGAAAAGCACCGCAGGATGGTCAACATAGGGAGCTCAGGAAACATGCAGTGGAAATGGAGGAATCGTTTCTGAAAAACATCGTGGGGTGGTGCGAATTGTAAGGGTTTCTAACAGGCCATTGACTAGTACGAGTTAGAAATACATCATGGGGTGGTGTGAATTGGAAGGCCTGAATCAGGATAGGCAGTGAGTGGCAACGTAGGATGGAGAAAAGCACCATGGCATGGTGAGCATGGGGAGGTCAGGAAACATGTAGCGGCAATGTAGTATAGGTTTCTTAAAAACATCGCGGGGTGGTGCGCATTGTAAGGGTTTCTAACAGGCCATTCTCTAGTAGGAGTGAGAAAAACATAGCGGGGTGGTGTGAATCGGAGGGCCTGAGTCAGGATAGGCAGTGAGTGGCAATGTAGGATGTAGAAAAACACCACGGGGTGGTCAGCATGGGGAGGTCAGGAAACATGCAGTGGCAATGTGGGATAGCTTTCTGAAAAACATCGCGGGTTGGTGTGCATTGTATGGGTTTCTAACAGGCCATTCACTAGTCCGAGTGAGAAAAACATCACGGCGTGGTGTGAATCGGAGGGCCTGAATCAGGATCGGCAGTGAGTAGCAATGTAGAATGGAGAAGAGCACCACGGGGTGGTTAGCATGGGGAGGTGAGGAAACATGCAGTGGAAAGTAGGATAGGTTTCTAAAAAACATCGCGGTGTGGTACACATTCTAAGGGTTTCTAACAGGCCATTCACTAGTAGAAGTTTGAAAAACATCACGGGGTGGTGTGAATCGGAGGGCCTGAATCAGGATAGGCAGTGAGTGGCAATGTAGGATGGAGAAAAGCTCCACGGGTTGATCAGCATGGGGAGGTCAGGAAACATGCAGTGGCAATGTAGGATAGTTTTCTGAAAAACATCACGGGGTGGTTCGCATTGTAAGGGTTTCTAACAGGCCATTCACTAGTAGGACTGAGAAAAACATCAAGGGTTGGTGTGAATCAGATGTTCTGAACAAGTTTGGCAGTGAGTGGCAATGTAGGATGGAGAAAAGCACCACGGGGTGGTCAGCATGGGGAGGTCAGGAAACATGCATTGCCAATGTAGGATAGGTTTCTGAAAAACTTTGCGGGGTGTTGTGCATTGTAAGGCTTTCTAACAGGCCATTCACTAGTAGGAGTGAGAAAAACATGACGGGGTGGTGTGAATCAGAAGGCCTGAATAAGGATACGCAGTGAGTGGCAATGTAAAGTGGAGAAAACACCACGGTCTGGTCAGCATGGGGAAGTCAGGAAACATGCAGTGGTAATGCAGGATAGTTTTCTGAAAAACATCACGGGGTGGTGCGAATTGTAAGGGTTTCAACCAGGCCATTCACTAGCAAGAGTGAGGAATACATCATGGTGAGGTGTGAATCGGAGGGCCTGAATCAGGATCGACAGTGAGTGGTAATGTACCATGGAGAAAAGCAACAGGCGTGGTCAGGATGGGGAGGTCAGGAAACATGCAGTGGCAATGTAGGTTAGGTTTCTAAAAAACATCGCGGGGTGGTGCGCATTGTAAGGTTTTCTAACAGGCCATTCTCTAGTAGGAGTGAGAAAAACATAACGGGGTGGTGTGAATCGGAGGGCCTGAATCAGGATAGGCAGTGAGTGGCAATGTAGGATTGAGAAAAGCTCCACGGGGTGATCAGCATGGGGAGGTCAGGAAACATGCAGTGTCAATGTAGGATAGTTTTCTGAAAAACATCACAGGGTGGTTCGCATTGTAATGGTTTCTAACAGGCCATTCACTAGTAGGAGTGAGAAAAACATCAAGGGTTGGTGTGAATCAGATGTTCTGAACAAGTTTGGCAGTGAGTGGCAATGTAGGATGGAGAAAAGCACCACGGGGTGGTCAGCATGGGGAGGTCAGGAAACATGCATTGCCAATGTAGCATAGGTTTCTGAAAAACTTTGCGGGGTGTTGTGCATTATAAGGCTTTCTAACAGGCCATTCACTAGTAGGAGTGAGAAAAACATGACGGGGTGGTGTGAATCGGAAGGCCTGAATAAGGATACGCAGTGAGTGGCAATGTAAAGTGGAGAAAACACGACGGTCTGGTCAGCATGGGGAAGTCAGGAAACATGCAGTGGTAATGTAGGATAGTTTTCTGAAAAACATCACGGGGTGGTGCGAATTGTAAGGGTTTCAACCAGGCCATTCACTAGCAAGAGTGAGAAATACATCATGGTGTGGTGTGAATCGGAGGGCCTGAATCAGGTTCGACAGTGAGTGGCAATGTACCATGGAGAAAAGCAACCCGGGTGGTCAGGATGGGGAGGTCAGGAAACATGCAGTGGCAATGTAGGATAGGTTTCTGAAAAACATCGCGGGGTGGTGCGCATTGTAAGGGTTTCTAAAAGGCCATTCACTAGTAGAATTGAGAAAAACATCATGGGGTGGTGTGAATCGGAGGGCCTGAATAAGGATAGGCAGTGAGTGGCAATGTAGGATGAAGAATAGCACCATGGGGTTGTCAGCATGGGGAGGTCAGCAACCCTGCAGTGGCAATGTAGGATAGGTTTTGAAAACCATCGCGGGGTGATGCGCATTTTAAGTGTTTCTAACAGACCATTCACTAGTCCGAGTGAGAAAAATATAACGGGGTGGTGTGAATCGGAGGGCCTGAATCAGGATCGGCAGTGAGTAGCAATGTAGGATGGAGAAGAGCACCACAGGGTGGTCAGGATGGGTAGCTCAGGAAACATGCAGTTGCAATGTAGTATAGGATCCTGAAAAACATCATGGGGTGGTGCGCATTGTAAGGGTTTCTCATAGGCCATTCACTAATAGGAGTGAGAAAAACATCAGGGCGTGGTGTGAATCTGAGGGCCTGAATTATGATAGGTAGTGACTGGCAATGTAGGATGGAAAAAAGCACCATGGGGTGGTCAGGATCCAGAGGTCATGAAACATGCAGTTGCAATGTAGGATAGGTTTCTGAAAAACATCGCGGGGTGGTGCGCATTGTAAGGGTTTCTAACAAGCCATTCACTAGTAGTGAGAAAAACATCATGGCGTGGTGTGAATAGGGGGGCCTGAATCAGGATAGGCAGTGAGTGGCAATGTAGGATGGTGAAAAGCACCACGGGGTGGTCAGCATGGGGAGGTGAGGAAACATGCAGTGGAAAGTAGGATAGGTTTCTAAAAAACATCATGGGGTAGTGCGCATTGTAAGGGTTTCTAACAGGCCATTCACTAGTAGGAGTGAGAAAAATATAACGCGGTGGTGTGAATCGCAGGGCCTGAATCAGGATAGGCAGTGAGTGGCAATGTAGGATGGAGAAAAGCTCCATGGGGTGATCAGCATGGGGAGGTCAGGAAACATGCAGTGGCAATGTAGGATAGTTTTCTGAAAAACATCACGGGGTGGTGCGCATTGTAAGGGTTAATAACAGGCCATTCACTAGTAGGAGTGAGAAAAACATCAAGGGTTGGTGCAAATCAGATTTTCTGAACAAGTTTAGGCAGTGAGTGGCAATGTAGGATGGAGAAAAGCACCACGGGATCGTCAGCATGGGGAGGTCAGGAAACATGCATTGCCAATGTAGGATAGGTTTCTGAAAAAAATTGCGTGGTGTTGTGCATTGTAAGGCTTTCTAACAGGCCATTCACTAGTAGGAGTGAGAAAAACATGACGGGGTGGTGTGAATCGGAAGGCCTAAATTAGGATACGCAGTGAGTGGTAATGTAAAGTGGAGAAAACACCACGGTCTGGTCAGCATGGGGTAGTCAGGAAACATGCAGTGGTAATATAGGATAGTTTTCTGAAAAACATTACGGCGTTGTGCGAATTGTAAGGGTTTCAACCAGGCCATTCAGTAGCAAGAGTGAGAAATACATCATGGTGTGGTGTGAATCGGAGGGTCTGAATCAGGATCGACAGTGAGTGGCAATGTACCATGGAGAAAAGCAACACAGGATGGTCAGGATGGGGAGGTCAGGAAACATGCAGTGGCAATGTAGGATAGGTTTCTGAAAAACATCGCGGAGTGGTGCGCATTGTAAGGGTTTCTAACAGGCCATTCACTAGTAGAATTGAGAAAAACATCATGGGGTGGTGTGAATCAGAGGGCCTGAATAAGGATAGGCAGTGAGTGGCAATGTAGGATGAAGAATAGCACCATAGGGTTGTCAGCATGGGGAGGTCAGCAACCATGCAGTGGCAATGTAGGATAGGTTTTGAAAATCATCGTGGGGTGGTGCGCATTGTAAGTGTTTCTAACAGACCATTCACTAGTAGAAGTGAGAAAAACATCACGGGGGGTTGTGAATCGGAGAGTCTGAATTAGGAGAGGCAGTGAGTGGCAATGTAGGATGGAGAAAAGCACCACGGCATGGTGAGCATGGGGAGGTCAGGAAACATGTAGCGGCAATGTAGGATAGGTTTCTTAAAAACATCGCGGGGTGGTGCGCATTGTAAGGGTTTGTAACAGGCCATTCTCTAGTAGGAGTGAGAAAAACATAGCGTGGTGGTGTGAATCGCAGGGCCTGAGTCAGGATAGGCAGTGAATGGCAATGTAGGATGTAGAAAAACACCACGGGGTGGTCAGCATGGGGACGTCAGGAAACATGCAGTGGCAATGTAGGATAGCTTTCTGAAAAACATCGCGGGTTGGTGTGCATTGTATGGGTTTCTAACAGGCCATTCACTAGTCCGAGTGAGAAAAACATCACGGCGTGGTGTGAAACGGAGGGCCAGAATCAGGATCGGCACTGAGTAGCAATGTAGGATGGAGAAAAGCACCACAGGGTGGTCAGGATGTGTAGGTCAGGAAACATGCAGTGGCAATGTAGTATAGGTTCCTGAAAAACATCGTGGGGTGGTGCGCATTGTAAGGGTTTCTAACAGGCCATTCACTAATAGGAGTAAGAAAAACATCACGGCATGGTGTGAATCGGAGGGCCTGAATTAAGATACGTAGTGACTGGCAATGTAGGATGGAGAAAAGCACCACAGGGTGGTCAGGATGTGTAGTTCAGGAAACATGCAGTGGCAATGTAGTATAGGTTCCTGAAAAACATCGTGGTGTGGTGCGTATTGTAAGGGTTTCTAACAGGCCATTCACTAATAGGAGTAAGAAAAACATCACGGCGTGGTGTGAATCGGAGGGCCTGAATTAAGATACGTAGTGACTGGCAATGTAGGATGGAGAAAAGCACCACGGGGTGGTCAGGATCCGGAGGTCATGAAACATGCAGTGGCAATGTAGGATAGGTTTCTGAAAAAAAAAGCGGGGTGGTGCGCATTGTAAGGGTTTCTAACAGGCCATTCACTAGTAGGAGTGAGAAAAACATCAACGGGTGGTGTGAATCAGATGTTCTGACAAGGTTAGGCAGTGAGTGGCAATGTAGGATGGAGAAAAGCACCACGGGGTCGTCAGCATGGGGAGGTCAGGAAACATGCATTGCCAATGTAGGATAGGTTTCTGAAAAACATTGCGGGGTGTTGTGCATTGTAAGGTTTTCTAACAGGCCATTCACTAGTAGGAGTGAGAAAAACATGACGGGGTGGTGTGAATCGGAAGGCCTTAATTAGGATAGGCAGTGAGTGGCAATGTAAAGTGGAGAAAACACCACGGTCTGGTCAGCATGGGGAAGTCGGGAAACATGCAGTGGTAATGTAGGATAGTTTTCTGAAAAACATCACGGGGTGGTGCGAATTGTAAGGGTTTCTAACAGGCCATTGACTAGTATGAGTTAGAAATACATCATGGGGTGGTGTGAATTGGAAGGCCTGAATCAGGATAGGCAGTGAGTGGCAATGTAGGATGGAGAAAAGCACCATGGCATGGTGAGCATGGGGAGGTCAGGAAACATGTAGCGGCAATGTAGTATAGGTTTCTTAAAAACATCGCGGGGTGGTGCGCATTGTAAGGGTTTCTAACAGGCCATTCTCTAGTAGGAGTGAGAAAAACATAGCGGGGTGGTGTGAATCGGAGGGCCTGAGTCAGGATAGGCAGTGAGTGGCAATGTAGGATGTAGAAAAACACCACGGGGTGGTCAGCATGGGGAGTTCAGGAAACATGCAGTGGCAATGTGGGATAGCTTTCTGAAAAACATCGCGGGTTGGTGTGCATTGTATGGGTTTCTAACAGGCCATTCACTAGTCCGAGTGAGAAAAATATAACGGGGTGGTGTGAATCGGAGGGCCTGAATCAGGATCGGCAGTGAGTACCAATGTAGGATGGAGAAGAGCACCACAGGGTGGTCAGGATGGGTAGCTCAGGAAACATGCAGTTGCAATGTAGTATAGATTCCTGAAAAACATCATGGGGTGGTGCGCATTGTAAGGGTTTCTAATAGGCCATTCACTAATAGGAGTGAGAAAAACATCAGGGCGTGGTGTGAATCGGAGGGCCTGAATTATGATAGGTAGTGACTGGCAATGTAGGATGGAGAAAAGCACCATGGGGTGGTCAGGATCCAGAGGTCATGAAACATGCAGTTGCAATGTAGGATAGGTTTCTGAAAAACATCGCGGGGTGGTGCGCATTGTAAGGGTTTCTAACAAGCCATTCACTAGTAGTGAGAAAAACATCATGGCGTGGTGTGAATAGGGGGGCCTGAATCAGGATAGGCAGTGAGTGGCAATGTAGGATGGTGAAAAGCACCACGGGGTGGTCAGCATGGGGAGGTGAGGAAACATGCAGTGGAAAGTAGGATAGGTTTCTAAAAAACATCGCGGTGTGGTACACATTCTAAGGGTTTCAACCAGGCCATTCAGTAGCAAGAGTGAGAAATACATCATGGGGTGGTGTGAATTGGAAGGCCTGAATAAGGATAGGCAGTGAGTGGCAATGTAGGATGGAGAAAAGCACCATGGCATGGTGAGCATGGGGAGGTCAGGAAACATGTAGCGGCAATATAGTATAGGTTTCTTAAAAACATTGCGGGGTGGTGCGCATTGTAAGGGTTTCTAACAGGCCATTCTCTAGTAGGAGTGAGAAAAACATAGCGGGGTGGTGTGAATCGGAGGGCCTGAGTCAGGATAGGCAGTGAGTGGTAATGTAGGATGTAGAAAAACACCACGGGTTGGTCAGCATGGGGAGGTCCGGAACCATGCAGTGGCAATGTGGGATAGCTTTCTGAAAAACATCGCGGGTTGGTGTGCATTGTATGGGTTTCTAACAGGCCATTCACTAGTCCGAGTGAGAAAAATATAACGGGGTGGTGTGAATCGGAAGGCCTGAATCAGGATCGGCAGTGAGTAGCAATGTAGGATGGAGAAGAGCACCACAGGGTGGTCAGGATGGGTAGCTCAGGAAACATGCAGTTGCAATGTAGTATAGGTTCCTGAAAAACATCATGGGGTGGTGCGCATTGTAAGGGTTTCTAATAGGCCATTCACTAATACGAGTGAGAAAAACATCAGGGCGTGGTGTGAATCGGAGGGCCTGAATTATGATAGGTAGTGACTGGCAATGTAGGATGGAGAAAAGCACCATGGGGTGGTCAGGATCCAGAGGTCATGAAACATGCAGTTGCAATGTAGGATAGGTTTCTGAAAAACATCGCGGGGTGGTGCGCATTGTAAGGGTTTCTAACAAGCCATTCACTAGTAGTGAGAAAAACATCATGGCGTGGTGTGAATAGGGGGGCCTGAATCAGGATAGGCAATGAGTGGCAATATAGGATGGAGAAAAGCACCACGTGGTGGTCAGCATGGAGATGTCAGGCAACATGCAGTGGCATTGTAGGATAGGTTTCTGATAAACATCGCGGGGTGGTGCGCATTGTAAGGGTTTCTAACAGGCCCTTCACTAGTTGGAGTGAGAAAAACATCATGGGGTTGTGTGAATCGGAAGCGCTGCATTAGGATAGGCAGTGTGAGTGGCAATGTAGGATGGAGAAAAGCACCACGGGATGGTCAAAATAGGGAGCTCAGGAAACATACAGTGGAAATGGATGATAGGTTTCTGAAAAACATCGCGGGGTGGTGCGAATTGTAAGGGTTTGTAACAGGCCAATCACTAGTAGGAGTTAGAAATACATAATGGGGTGGTGTGAATTGGAAGGCCTGAATCAGGATAGGCAGAGAGTGGCAATGTAGGATGGAGAAAAGCACCATGGCATGGTGAGCATGGGGAGGTCAGGAAATATGTAGCGGCAATGTAGGATAGGTTTCTTAAAAACATCGCGGGGTGGTGCGCATTGTAAGGGTTTGTAACAGGCCATTCTCTAGTAGGAGTGAGAAAAACATAGCGTGGTGGTGTGAATCGCAGGGCCTGAGTCAGGATAGGCAGTGAGTGGCAATGTAGGATGTAGAAAAACACCACGGGGTGGTCAGCATGGGGACGTCAGGAAACATGCAGTGGCAATGTAGGATAGCTTTCTGAAAAACATCGCGGGTTGGTGTGCATTGTATGGGTTTCTAACAGGCCATTCACTAGTCCGAGTGAGAAAAACATCACGGCGTGGTGTGAAACGGAGGGCCAGAATCAGGATCGGCACTGAGTAGCAATGTAGGATGGATAAAAGCACCACAGGGTGGTCAGGATGTGTAGGTCAGGAAACATGCAGTGGCAATGTAGTATAGGTTCCTGAAAAACATCGTGGGGTGGTGCGCATTGTAAGGGTTTCTAACAGGCCATTCACTAATAGGAGTAAGAAAAACATCACGGCGTTGTGTGAATCGGAGGGCCTGAATTAAGATACGTAGTGACTGGCAATGTAGGATGGAGAAAAGCACCACGGGGTGGTCAGGATCCGGAGGTCATGAAACATGCAGTGGCAATGTAGGATAGGTTTCTGAAAAAAAAAGCGGGGTGGTGCGCATTGAAAGGGTTTCTAACAGGCCATTCACTAGTAGGAGTGAGAAAAACATCAACGGGTGGTGTGAATCAGATGTTCTGACAAGGTTAGGCAGTGAGTGGCAATGTAGGATGGAGAAAAGCACCACGGGGTGGTCAGCATGGGGAGGTCAGGAAACATGCATTGCCAATGTAGGATAGGTTTCTGAAAAACATTGCGGGGTGTTGTGCATTGTAAGGTTTTCTAACAGGCCATTCACTAGTAGGAGTGAGAAAAACATGACGGGGTGGTGTGAATCGGAAGGCCTTAATTAGAATAGGCAGTGAGTCGCAATGTAAAGTGGAGAAAACACCACGGTCTGGTCAGCATGGGGAAGTCGGGAAACATGCAGTGGTAATGTAGGATAGTTTTCTGAAAAACATCACGGGGTGGTGCGAATTGTAAGGGTTTCAACCAGGCCATTCACTAGCAAGAGTGAGAAATAAATCATGGTGTGGTGTGAATCGGAGGGCCTGAATCAGGATCGACAGTGAGTGGCAATGTACCATGGAGAAAAGCAACACGGGGTGTGAGGATGGGGAGGTCAGGAAACATTCAGTGGCAAGGTAGGATAGGTTTCTGAAAAACATCGTTGGGTGGTGCGCATTTTAAGGGTTTCTAACAGGCCATTCACTAGTCTGAATTGAGAAAAACATCATGGGGTGGTGTGAATCAGAGGGCCTGAATAAGAATAGGCAGTGAGTGGCAATGTAGGATGAAGTATAGCACCATGGGGTTGTCAGCATGGGGAGGTCAGCAACCCTGCAGTGGCAATGTAGGATATGTTTTGAAAATCATCGCGGGGTGGTGCGCATTGTAAGTGTTTCTAACAGACCATTCACTAGTAGTAGTGAGAAAAACATCACAGGGGGTTGTGAATCGAAGGGTCTGACCACGTGGTGGTCAGCATGGAGATGTCAGGAAACATGCAGTGGCATTGTAGGATATGTTTCTGATAAACGTCGCGGGGTGGTGCGCATTGTAAGGGTTTCTAACAGGCCATTCCCTAGTAGGAGTGAGAAAAACATCATGGGGTGGTGTGAATCGGAAGCGCTGCATCAGTATAGGCAGTGTGAGTGGCAATGGAGGATGGAGAAAAACACCACGGGATGGTCAAAATAGGGAGCTCAGGAAACATGCAGTGGTAATGTAGGATAGGTTTCTGAAAAACATCAGGGGTGGTGCGAATTGTAAGGGTTCATAACAGGCTATTCACTAGTAGGAGTGAGAAAAATATCACGGGGTGGTGTGAATTGGATGTTCTCAATTAGGATAGCCAGTGAATGGCAACGTAGAAAGGAGAAAAGCACCACGGGGTGGTCAATATGTGGAGGTCAGGAAACACGCATTGGCAATTTAGGATAGGTTTCTGAAAAACATCGCCGGGTGGTGCGCATTGTAAGGCTTTCTAACACGACATTCACTAGTAGGAGTGAGAAATATATCACGCGGTGGTGTGAATTGGAAGGCCTGAATCAGGATAGACAGTGGGTGGCAATGTAGTATGGAGAAAAGCACCAAGTCATGGTGAGCATGGGGAGGTCAGGAAACATGCAGTGGCAATGTGGGATAGGTTTCTGAAAAACATCGCATGGTGGTGCGCATTGTAAGGGTTTCTAACAGGCCATTCTCTAGTAGAAGTGAGAAAAACATCACGGGATGGTGTGAATCGGAGGGCCTGAATCAGGATAGGCCGTGAGTGGCAATGGAGAAAAGCACCACGGTGTGGTCAGCATGGGGAAGTCAGGAAACATGCAGTGGCAATGTAGGATAGGTTTCTGAAAAACATCGCTGGGTGGTGAGCATTTTAAAGCTTTCTAACAGGCCATTCACTAGTAGGAGTGAGAAAATCATCAGGGGTTGTGTGAATCGGAGGGCCTGAATTAGGATAGGCAGTGAGCGGCAATGTAGGAAGGAGAAACGCACCACAGGGTTGTCAGGATTGGGAGGTCAGGAAAAATGCAGTGGCAATGTAGAATAGGTTTCTGAAAAACATCGTGGGGTTGGGCGCATTGTAAGGGTTTCCAGCAGGCCCGTCACTAGTAGGAGTGAGAAAAACATCACGGGGTGGTGTGAATCCGAGGGCCTGAATTATGATAGGGAGTGAGTGGCAATGTAGCATGGAGAAAAGCACCACGGGGTGGTCAAGATCCGGAAGTCGTGAAGCATGCAGTAGAAATGTAGGATTGGTTTCTGAAAAAAAAAAAGGGGGTGGAGCGCATTGTAAGGGATTCTAAAAGGCCATTCACTAGTAGAATTTTGAAAAACAACCCCGGCTGGTGTGAATCCGAGGGCCTCAATCAGAATAGGCAGTGAGTGGCAATGTAGGATTGAGAAAATCCCCACGGCACGGTGAGCATGGGAAGGTCAGGAAACATGCAGTGGCAATGTAGGATACGTTTCTGAAAAACATCGCGTGGTGGTGTGCATTGTAACGGGTTCTAACAGGCCATTCACTAGTAGGAGTGAGAAATACATCAAGGGGTGTGTGAATCGGAGGGCCTGAATTAGGATAGGAAGTGAGTGGCAATGTAAAGTGGAGAAAAGCACCACGGTGTGGTGAGCATGGGGAGGTCAGGAAACACGCAGTGGCATTGTAGGATAGTTTTCTGAAAAACATCACGGGGTGGTGCGCATTGTAAGGGATTCTACCAGGCCATTCACTAGCAAGAGTGAGAAATACATCATGGTGTGGTGTGAATCGGAGGGCCTGAATCAGGATCGACAGTGAGTTGCAATGTACCATGGAGAAAAGCAACATGGGATGGTCAGGATGGGGAGGTCAGGAAACATGCAGTGGCAATTTAGTTTAGGTGTCTGAAAAACATCGCGGGTTGGTGTTCATTGCAAGGGTTTCTAACAGGGCATTCACTAGTAGGAGTGAGAAATAATTCACGGGGTGGTGTGAATTGGAAGGTCTGAATCAGTATAGGCTGTGAGTGGCAATGTAGGATGGAGAAAAGCACCACGGCATGGTGAGCATGGGTAGGTCAGGAAACATGCAGAGGCAATGTAGGATAGGTTTCTGAAAAACATCGCGGTGGTGAGAATTGTAAGTGTTTCTAACAGGCCATTCACTAGTAGGAGTGACAAAAACATCACGGGGTGGTGTGAATCGGAGGGCCAGAATTATAATAGGCAGTGAGTGGCAATGTAGGATGGAGAAAAGCACGATGGGGTGGTCAGGATCGGGAGGTCAGGAAACATGCCGTGGCAATGTAGGATAGGTTTCTGAAAAAGATTGCAGGGTGGTGCGCATTGTAAGGGTTTCTAACCGGCCATTCACTAGTAGAAGTGAGAAAAACATCACGGGGTGGTAACAATCGGAGGGCCTGAATCAGGAAGGCCGTGAGTGGCAATGTAGGATGGAGAAAAGCACCATGGTGTGGTCAGCATGGGGAGGTCAGGAAACATGCAGTGGCAATGTAGGATAGGTTTCTGAAAAACATCGCGGGCTGGTGCACAGTATAAGGATTTTTAACAGGCCAATCACTAGTAGGAGTGAGAAATACATCACGGGGTGGTGTGAATCGGAGGGCCTCAATCAGGATAGGCAGTGAGTGGAAATGTAGGATGGAGAAAAGCACCACGGCATGGTGAGCATGGGGAAGTCAGGACACATGCAGTGGCAATGTGGGATAGGTTTCTGAAAAACATCGCAGGGTGGTGCACATTGTAATGGTTTCTCGCAGGCCATTCACTAGTAGAAGTGAGAAAAACATCACGGGGTGGTGTGAATCGGAGGGCCTGAATCAGGATAGACCGTGAGTGGCTATGTAGCATGGAGAAAAGCACCAGGGCTGGTCAGCATGTGGAGGTCAGGAAACATGCAGTGGCAATGTAGGATAGGTATCCAAAAATCATCGTGGGGTAGTGCACCTTGTAAGGGATTCTAACAGGCCATTCTCTAGTAGGAGTGAGAAATACATCATGGTGAGGTGTGAATTGGAGGGCCTGAATCAAATAGACAGTGAGTGGCAATGTAGGATGGAGAAAAGCACCACAGGTTGGTGAGCATGGGGAAGTCAGGAAATATGCAATGGCAAAGTAGGATAGGTTTCTGAAAAACATCGGGGGGTGGTGCGCATTGTAAGGGTTTTTAACAAGCCATTCAGAAGTAGGAGTGAAAAAAACATCACGGTGTTGTGTGAATCGGACGGCCTGATTTAGGATAGGCTGTGTGTGGCAATGTAGGATGGAGAAAAATACCCCAGGTTTGTCAGCATGGGGAGGCAAGGAAACATGCAATGGCAAAGTACGATAGGTTTCTGAAAAACATCGCGGTGTGCTGAGAATTGTAAGGGTTTCTAACAGGCCATTCACAAGTAGGAGTGAGAAATATATCATGGTGTGGGGTGAATCAGAGGTCCTGAATTAGGATAGGCAGTGAGTGGCAATGTAGGATGGAGAAAAGCACCACGGGGAGGTCAGGATGGCGCGGTCAGGAAACATGCTGTGACAATATAGGGTAGGTTTATGAAAAACATCGCAGGGTGATGCGCATTGTAAGGGTTTCCAACAGGCCATTCACTAGTAGGAGTGAGAAATACATCATGGTGTGGAGTGAATTAGAGGGCCTTAATCAGGATAGAAAGTGAGTGGCAATGTAACATGGAGAAAAGCACCAGGGGTGGTCCTGATGGGGAGGTCAGGAAACATGCAGTGGCAATGTAGGATATTTTTCTGAAAAACATCACGGGGTGGTGCGCATTTAAGGGTTTCTAACAGGCCATTTACTAGTAGCAGTGAGAAAAACATGACGGGCTGGTGTGAATCGGAGTTCCTGAATCAGCATAGGCAGTGAGTGGACATGTAGCTTGTAGAAAAGCACCACGAGGTTGTCAGGATGGGGAGGTCAGGAAACATGCAGTGGCAATTTAGTATAGTTTTCTGAAAAACATCGCAGGGTGGTGGGCATTGTAAGTGTTTCTAACAGGCCATTCACTAGTAGAAGTGAGAAAAACATCACGGTCTGGTGTGAATTGGAGGGCCTGAATTATGATAGGCAGTGAGTGGCAATGTAGGATGGTGAAAAGTACCTCGGGGTGGACAGCATGGATAGGTCAGGAAACATGCAGTGGAAATGTAGCATAGGTTTCTGAAAAACATCGCTGGGTGGTGCGCATTGTAAGATTTTCTAACAGGCCATTCGCTAGTCGAAGTTTGAAAAACATCATGGGGTGGTGTGAATCGGAGGGCCTGAATCAGGATAGGCAGTGAGCTGCAATGTAGGAAGGAGAAAAGCACCACAGGGTTGTCAGGAGGGGGAGGTCAGGAAACACGCATTGGCAATGTAGGATAGGTTTCTTAAAAACATCGCGGGGTGGTGCGCATTGTAAGGGTTTCTAACAAGCCATTCACTAGTAGGAGTGAGAAAAACATCACGGGCTGGTGTGAATCGGAGGGCCTGAATTATGATAGGCAGTGAGTGGCAATGTAGGATGGTGAAAAGCACCATTGGGTGGACAGCATGGGTAGGTCAGGAAACATGCAGTGGAAATGTAGCATACGTTTCTGAAAAACATCGCTGGGTGGTGCGCATTGTAAGATTTTCTAACAGGCCATTCACTAGTAGAAGTTTGTAAAACATCACGGGGTTGTGTGAATCAGAGGGCCGGAATAAGAATAGGCAGTGAGCTGCAATGTAGGAAGGAGAAAAGCACCACAGGGTTGTCAGGATGGGGAGGTCAGGAAACATCCTGTGACAATATAGGGTAGGTTTCTGAAAAACATCGCGGGGTGATGCGCACTGTAAGCGTTTCCAACAGGCCATTCACTACTAGGAGTCAGAAATACATCATGGTGTGGTGTGAATCAGAGGGCCTGAATCAGGATAGACAGTGAGTGGCAATGTAGCATGGAGAAAAGCACCAACGGTTGTCAGCATGGGGAGGTCAGGAAACATGCAGTGGCAATGAAGGATAGGTTTCTGAAAAACATCGCTGGGTGGTGAGCATTTTAAGGCTTTCTAACAGGCCATTCACTAGTAGGAGTGAGAAAATCATCAGGAATTGTGTGAATCGGAGGGCCTGAATTAGGATAGGCATTGAGTGGCAATGTAGGATGGATAAAGCACCAGAGGGTGGTCAGCATGGGGAGGAGAGGAAATATGCAGTGGCAATGTAGGATAGGTTTCTGAAAAAAAAAGCGAGTTGGTGCGCATTGTAAGGGATTCTACCAGGCCATTCACTAGTAAGAGTGAGAAATACATCATGGTGTGGTGTGAATCGGAGGGTCTGAATCAGGATCGACAGTGAGTTGCAATGTACCATGGAGAAAAGCAACACGGGATGGTCAGGATGGGGAGGCCAGGAAACATGCATAAGCAATATAGGATAGGTTTCTGAAAAACATCGCGGGGTGGTGCGCATTGTAAGGGTTTCTAACTGGCCATTCATTGGTAGGAGTGAGACAAACATCATGGGGTGGTGTGAATCAGAAGCCCTGAATCAGGATAGGCAGTGTTAGTTGCAATGTAGCATGGAGAAAAGCACCACGGGATGGTCAACATGGGGAGCTCAGGAAACATGCAGTGGTAATGTAGGATAGGTTTCTGAAAAACATCGCGGGGTGGTGCAAATTGTAAGTGTTTCTTACAGGCCATTCACTAGTAGGAGTGAGAAAAATATCACGGGGTTGTGTGAATTGGATGTTCTGAATTAGGATAGGCAGTGAATGGCAACGAAGGAAGGAGAAAAGCACCACGGCGTGGTCACCATGGGGAGGTCAGGAAACACGCATTGGCAAAGTAGGATAGGTTTCTGAAAAACATCGCCGGGTGGTGCGCATTGTAAGGCTATCTAACAGGCCATTCACTAGTAGGAGTGAGAAATATATCACGGGGTGGTGTGAATTGGAAGGCCTGAATCAGGATAGCAAGTGAGTGGCAATATAGGATGGAGAAAAGCACCATGTCCTGGTGAGCATAGGGAGGTCAGGAAACATGCAGTGGCAATTTAGTATAGGTGTCTGAAAAACATCGCGGGTTGGTGTGCATTGTAAGGGTTTCTAATAGGCCATTCACTAGTAGGAGAGAGAAATACTTCACGGGGTTGTGTGAGTTGGAAGGCCTGAATCAGGATAGGTAGTGAGTGGCAATGTAGGATGGAGAAAAGCACCACGGCATGGTGAGCATGGGTAGGTCAGGAAACATGCAGTGGCAATGTAGGATAGGTTTCTGAAAAACATCGTGGTGGTGAGAATTGTAAGTGTTTCTAACAGGCCATTCACTAGTAGGAGTGAGAAATAACATCAAGGGGTTGTGTGAATCTGAGGGACTGAATTATAATAGGCAGTGAGTGGCAATGTAGGATGGAGAAAAGCACCACGGTGTGGTCAGCATGGGGAGGTCAGGAAACATGCAGTGGCAATGTAGGATAGGTTTCCGAAAAACATCGCGGGGTAGTGCACCTTGTAAGGGATTCTAACAGGGCATTCACTAGTAGGAGTGAGAAATACATCATGGTGTGGTGTGAATTGGAGGGCCTGAATCAAGATAGACAGTGAGTGGCAATGAAGGATGGAGAAAAGCACCACAGGTTGATGAGCATGGGGAGGTCAGGAAACATGCAATGGCAATGTAGGATAAGTTTCTGAAAATCATCGCGGGGTCGTTCGCATTGTAATGGTTTGTAGCAGGCCATTCACTAGTAGGAGAGAGAAAACCATCACAGAGTGGTGTGAATCAGAGGGCCTGAATTAGGAAAGGCAGTGAGGGCAATGAAGAATGGAGAAAATCACCACGGGGTGCTCAAAATGGGGAGGTCAGGAAACAAGCAGTGGCAATGTAGGATAGGTTTCTGAAAAACATCGGGGGGTGGTGCGCATTGTAAGGGTTTTTAACAAGCCATTCAGAAGTAGGAGTGAAAAAAACATCACGGGGTGGTGTAAATCGGACGGCCTGATTTAGGATAGGCTGTGAGTGGCAATGTAGGATGGAGAAAAATACCACAGGTTTGTCAGCATGGGGAGGCAAGGAAACATGTAATGGCAAAGTAGGATAGGTTTCTGAAAAACATCACGGGGTGCTGAGAATTGTAAAGGTTTCTAACAGGCCATTCACTAGTAGGAGTGAGAAATACATCATGGTGTCATGTGAATCAGAGGGCCTGAATTAGGATAGGCAGTGAGTGGCAATGTAGGATGGAGAAAAGCACCACGTGGTGGTCAGCATGGGGAAGTCACGAAACATGCAGTGGCAATGTATGATAGGTTTCTGAAAAACAACGCGGGTGGTGCACATTGTAATGGTTTCTAACAGGTCATTCACTTGTTGGAGTGAGAAAAACATCATGGGATGGTGTGGATCAGTGGGCCTGAATCAGTATAGGCAGTGAGTGGCAATGTAGGATGGAGAAAAGCACCACGGGGAGGTCAGGATGGCGAGGTCAGGAAACATCCTGTGACAATATAGGGTAGGTTTCTGAAAAACATCGCGGGGTGATGCGCATTGTAAGGGTTTCCAACAGGCCATTCACTAGTAGGAGTGAGAAATACATCATGGTGTGGTGTGAAGCAGAGGGCCTGAATCAGGATAGACAGTGAGTGGCAATGAAGCATGGAGAAAAGCACCAGGGGTGGTCCCCATGGGGAGGTCAGGAAACATGCAGTGTCAATGTAGGATATTTTTCTGAAAAACATCATGGGGTGGTGCGCATTTAAAGGTTTCTAATAGGCCATTCACTAGTAGCAGTGAGAAAGAGATCACGGGCTGGTGTGAATCGGAGGGCCTGAATTAGCATAGGCAGTGAGTGGAAATGTAGCATGGAGAAAAGCACCACGAGGTGGTCAGGATGGGGAAGTCAGGAAACATGCAGTGGCAATTTAGTACAGGTTTCTGAAAAACATCGCAGGGTGGTGGGCATTGTAAATGTTTCTAACAGGCCATTCACTAGTAGGAGTGAGAAAAACATCACGGGCTGGTGTGAATCGGAGGGCCTGAATTATGATAGGCACTGAGTGGCAATGTAGGATGGTGAAAAGCACCCCGGGGTGGACAGCATGGGTAGGTCAGGAAACATGCAGTGGCAATTTAGTACAGGTTTCTAAAAAGCATCGCTGGGTGGTGCGCATTGTAAGATTTTCTAACAGGCCATTCACTAGTAGAAGTGAGAAAAACATCACGGGGTGGTGTGAATCGGAGGGCCTGAATCATGATAGGCAGTGAGCTGCAATGCAGGAAGGAGAAAAGCACCACAGGGTTGTCAGGTTTGGGAGGTCAGGAAAAATGCAGAGGCAAAGTAGTATAGGTTTCTGAAAAACATCGTGGGGTGGGGCGAATTGTAAGGGTTTCCAGCAGGCCATTCACTAGTTTGAGTGAGAAAAACATCACGGGGTGGTGTGAATCGGAGGGCCTGAATTTTGATAGGGAGTGAGTGGCAATGTAGGATGGAGAAAAGCACCACGGGGTGGTCAGGATCCGGAGGTCATGAAGCATGCAGTGGCAATGTAGGATTGGTTTGTGAAAAAAAAAAGCGGTGTGGAGCGCATTGAAAGGGTTTCTAACAGGCCATTCACTAGTGGGAGTGAGAAAAATATCACGGGTTGGTGTGAATCAGAGGTCCTGAATTAGGATAGGCATTGAGTGTCAATGTAGGATGGATAAAACACCAGAGGGTGGTCAGCATGGGGAGGAGAGGAAATATGCAGTGGCAATGTAGGATAGGTTTCTGAAAAAAAAGCGAGTTGGTGCGCATTGTAAGGGTTTCTAACAGGCCATTCACTAGTAGGAGTGAGAAAAACATCACGGGGTGGTGTGAATAGGGGGGCCTGAATCAGGATAGGCAGTGAGTGGCAATGTAGGATGGTGAAAAGCACCATGGGGTGGTCAGCATGGGGAGGTCTGGAAACATGCAGTGGAAATGTAGGATAGGTTTCTGAAAAACACCGCGTGGTGGTGCGCATTGTAAGGGTTTCTAAAAGGCGATTCACTAGTAGAAGTTTGAAAAACAACCCCGGGTGGTGTGAATCGGAGGGCCTCAATCAGGATAGGCAGTGAGTGGCAATGTAGGATCGAGAAAAGCCCCATGGCACGGTGAGCATGGGAAGGTCGGGAAATATGCAGTGGCAGTGTAGGATACGTTTCTGAAAAACATCGCGTGGTGATGTGCATTGTAAGGGTTTCTAACAGGCCATTCATTAGTATGGAGTGAGAAATACATCATGGGGTGTGTGAATCGGAGGGCCTGAATTAGGATAGGCAGTGAGTAGCAATGTAAAGTGGAGAAAAGCACCACACTGTGGTCAGCATGGGGAGGTCAGGAACATGCAGTGCCATTGTAGGAAAGTTTTCTGAAAAACATCACGGGGTGGTGCGCATTGTAAGGGATTCTACCAGGCCATTCACTAGTAAGAGTGAAAAATACATCATGGTGTGGTGTGAATCGGAGGGCCTGAATCAGGATCCACAGTGAGTTGCAAAGTACCATGGAGAAAAGCAACACGGGGTGGTCAGGATGGGGAGGTCAGGAAACATGCATTGGCAATATAGGATAGGTTTCTGAAAAACATCGCGGGGTGGTGCGCATTGTGAGGGTTTCTAACTGGCCATTCACTGGTAGGAGTGAGAAAAACATCATGGGGTGGTGTGAATCGGAAGCCCTGAATCAGGATAGGCAGTGTGAGTTGCAATGTAGCATGGAGAAAAGCACCACTTGATGGTCAACATGGGGAGCTCAGGAAACATGCAGTGGTAATGTAGGATAGGTTTCTGAAAAACATCGCGGGGTGGTGCAAATTGTAAGGGTTTCTAACAGCCCATTCACTAGTAGGAGTAAGAAAAATATCACGGGGTGGTGTGAATTGGATATTCTGAATTAGGATAGGCAGTGAATGGCAACGAAGGAAGGAGAAAAGCACCACGGCGTGGTCAGCATGGGGAGGTCAGGAAACACGCATTGGCAAAGTAGGATAGGTTTCTGAAAAACATCGCCGGGTGGTGCGCATTGTAAGGCTATCTAACAGGCCATTCACTAGTAGGAATGAGAAATATATCACGAGGTGGAGTGAATTGGAAGGCCTGAATCAGAATAGTCAGTGAGTGGCAATGTATAATGGAGAAAAGCACCACGTCCTGGTTAGCATGGGGAGGTCAGGAAACATGCAGTGGCAATTTAGTATACGTGTCTGAAAAACATCGCGGGTTGGTGTGCATTGTAAGGATTTCTAACAGGCCATTCACTAGTACGAGTGAGGAATACTTCACGGGGTTGTGTGAATTGGAAGGCCTGAATCAGGATAGGCAGTGAGTGGCAATGTAGGATGGAGAAAACCACCACGGCATGGTGAGCATGGGTAGGTCAGGAAACATGCAGTGGCAATGTAGGATAGGTTTCTGAAAAACATCGTGGTGGTGAGAATTGTAAGTGTTTCTAACAGGCCATTCACTAGTAGGAGTGAGAAAAACATCACGGGGTTGTGTGAATCTGAGGGCCTGAATTATAATAGGCAGTGAGTGGCAATGTAGGATGGAGAAAAGCACCATGGGGTGGTCAGGATCGGGAGGTCAGGAAACATGCAGAGAAAATGTCGGACTGGATTCTGAAAAACATCGCGGGATGGTGTGCAGTGTAAGGATTTCTAACAGGCCATTCACTAGTAGGAGTGAGAAATACATCACGTGGTGGTGTGAATCGCAGGGCCTCAATCAGGATAGGCAGTGAGTGGCAATGAAGGATGGAGAAAAGCACCACAGGTTGGTGAGCATGGGGAGGTCAGGAAACATGCAATGGCAATGTAGGATAAGTTTCTGAAAATCATCCTGTGGTCATTCGCATTGTAACGGTTTGTAGCAGGCCATTCACTAGTAGGAGAGAGAAAACCATCACAGAGTGGTGTGAAACAGAGGGCCTGAATATGGTAGGCATGAGGGCAATGAAGAATGGAGAAAAGCACCACGGGGTGGTCAACATTGGGAGGTCAGGAAACATGCAGTGGCAATGTAGGATAGGTTTCTGAAAAACATCGGGGGGTGGTGCGCATTGTAAGGGTTTTTAACAAGCCATTCAGAAGTAGGAGTGAAAAAAACATCACGGGGTGGTGTAAATCGGACGGCCTGATTTAGTATAGGCTGTGAGTGGCAATGTAGGATGGAGAAAAACACCACAGGTTTGTCAGCATGGGGAGGCAAGGAAACATGCAATGGCAAAGTAGGATAGGTTTCTGAAAAACATCGCGGGGTGCTGAGAATTGTAAAGGTTTCTCACAGGCCATTCACTAGTAGGAGTGAGAAATACATCATGGTGTCGTGTGAATCAGAGGGCCTGAATTAGGATAGGCAGTGAGTGGCAATGTAGGATGGAGAAAAGCACCACGTGGTGGTCAGCATGGGGAAGTCACGAAACATGCAGTGGCAATGTATGATAGGTTTCTGAAAAACAACGCGGGTGGTGCACATTGTAAGGGATTCTAACAGGCCATTCACTTGTAGGAGTGAGAAAAACATCACGGGATGGTGTGGATCAGTGGGCCTGAATCAGTATAGGCAGTGAGTGGCAATGTAGGATGGAGAAAAGCACCACGGGGAGGTCAGGATGGCAAGGTCAGGAAACATGCTGTGACAATATAGGGTAGGTTTCTGAAAAACATCGCAGGGTGATGCGCATTGTAAGGGTTTCCAACAGGCCATTCACTAGTAGGAGTGTGAAATACATCATGGTGTGGTGTGAATCAGAAGGCCTGAATCAGGATAGACGGTGACTGGCAATGTAGCATGGAGAAAAGCACGAGGGGTAGTCCCCATGTGGAGGTCTGGAAACATGCAGTGTCAATGTAGGATATTTTTCTGAAAAACATCACGGGGTGGTGCGCATTTAAGGGTTTCTAATAGGCCATTCACTAGTAGCAGTGAGAAAGAGATCATGGGCTGGTGTAAATCGGAGTGCCTGAATTAGGATAGGCAGTGAGTGGGAATGTAGCATGGAGAAAAGCACCACGAGGTGGTCAGGATGGGTAGGTCAGGAAACATGCAGTGGAAATGTAGCATAGGTTTCTGAAAAACATCACTGGGTGGTGCGCATTGTAAGATTTTCTAACAGGCCATTCACTAGTAGAAGTTTGAAAAACATCACGGGGTGGTGTGAACCGGAGGGCCTGAATCAGGATAGGCAGTGAGCTGCAATGTAGGAAGGAGAAAAGCACCACAGGGTTGTCAGGATGGGGAGGTCAGGGAAAATGCAGAGGCAAAGTAGTATAGATTTCTGAAAAACATCGTGGGGTGGGGCGCATTGTAAGGGTTTCTAACAGGCCATTCACTAGTAGGAGTGAGAAATACATCATGGGGTGGTGTGAATCGGAGGGCCTGAATTAGAATAGGCAGTGAGTGGCAATGTAAAGTTTAGAAAAGCACCACGGTGTGGTCAGCATGGGAAGGTCAGAAAACATGCAGTGGCAATGTAGGATAGGTTTCTGAAAATCATCGCGGGGTCGTTCGCATTGTAAGGGTTTATAGCAGTCCATTCACTAGTAGGATTGAGAAAACCATCACAGAGTGGTGTGAATCGGAGGGCCTGAATTACGATAGGCAGTGAGGGCAATGAAGAATGGAGAAAAGCACCACGGGGAGGTCAGGATTGGGAGGTCAGGAAACATGCTGTGACAATATAGGGTAGGTATTTGAAAAACATTGCAGGGCGATGCACATTGCAACTTTTTCCAACAGGCCATTCACTAGTAGGAGTGAGAAATACATCATGGTGTGGAGTGAATCAGAGGGCCTGAATCAGGATAGACCGTGAGTGGCTATGTAGCATGGAGAAAAGCACCAGGGCTGGTCAGCATGGGGAGGTCAGGAAACATGCAGTGGCAATATAGGATATTTTTCTGAAAAATATCACGGGGTGGTGCTCATTGTAAGTGTTTCTAACAGGCCATTCACTAGTAGCAGTGAGAAAAACATCACAGGCTGGTGTGAATCGGAGGGCCTGAATTAGGATAGGCAGTGAGTGGCAATGTAGCATGGAGAAAAGCACCACGAGGTGGTCAGGATGGGTAGGTCAGGAAACATGCAGTGGCAATGTTGGATAGGTTTATGAAAAACATCGCGGGGTGGTGCGCATTGTAAGGGTTTCTAACAGGCCAATCACTAGTAGAAGTTTGAAAAACATCATGGGGTGGTGTGAATGGGAGGGCCTGAATCAGGATAGGCAGTGAGTGGCAATGCAGGATGGAGAAAAGCACCACAGGGTGGTCAGGATGGGGAGGTCAGGAAACATGCAGTGGCAATGTAGGATATTTTTCTGAAAAACATTGTGGGGTGGGGCGCATTGTAAGGGTTTCTAACAGGCCATTCACTAGTAGGAGTGAGAAATATATCAAGGGATGGTGTGAATTGGAAGGCCTGAATCAGGATAGTCAGTGAGTGGCAATGTAGGATGGAGAAAAGCACCACGTCCTGGTGAGCATGGGGAGGTCAGGAAACATGCAGTGTCAATTTAGTATAGGTGTCTGAAAAACATCGCGGGTTGGTGTGTATTGTAAGGGTGTCTAACAGGCCATTCACTAGTAGGAGTGAGAAATACTTCACGGGGTTGTGTGAATTGGAAGGCCTGAATCAGGTAGGCAGTGAGTGGCAATGTAGGATGGAGAAAAGCACCACGGCATGGTGAGCATGGGTAGGTCAGGAAACATGGAGTGGCAATGTAGGATAGGTTTCTGAAAAACATCGCGGTGGTGAGAATTGTAAGTGTTTCTAACAGGCCATTCACTAGTAGGAGTGAGAAAAACATCACGGGGTTGTGTGAATCTGAGGGCCTGAATTATAATAGGCAGTGATTGGCAATGTAGAATGGAGAAAAGCACCATGGGGTGGTCAGGATCGGGAGGTCAGGAAACATGCAGTGACAATGTAGGATAGATTTCTAAAAAACATCGCGGGGTGGTGCGCAGTGTAAGGATATCTAACAGGCCATTCACTAGTAGGAGTGAGAAATACATCACGGGGTGGTGTGAATCGGAGGGACTCAATCAGGATAGGCAGTGAGTTGCAATGTAGGATGGAGAAAACACCACGGCATGGTGAGCATGGGAAGGTCAGGAAACATGCAGTGGCAATGTGGGATAGGTTTCTGAAAAACGTCGCAGGGTGGTGCGCATTGTAAGGGTTTCTAACAGGCCATTTACTAGTACAAGTGAGAAAAACATCACGGGGTGGTGTGAATCGGAGGGCCTGAATCAGGATAGGCCGTGAGTGGCAATGTAGGATGGAGAAAAGCACCACAGGTTGGTGAGCATGAGGAGGTCAGGAAGCATGCAATGGCAATGTAGGATAAGTTTCTGAAAATCATCGCGGGGTCGTTCGCATTGTAACGGTTTGTAGCAGGCCATTCACTAGTAGGAGAGAGAAAACCATCACAGAGTGGTGTGAATCAGAGGGCCTGAATTAGGATAGGCCGTGAGGGCAATGAAGAATGGAGAAAAGCACCACGGGGTGGTCAACATGGGGAGGTCAGGAAACATGCAGTGACAATGTAGGATAGGTTTCTGAAAAACATCGGGGGGTGGTGCGCATTGTAATCGTTTTTAACAAGCCATTCAGAAGTAGAAGTGAAAAAAACATCACGGGGGGGTGTAAATCGGACGGCCTGATTTAGGATAGGCTGTGAGTGGCAATGTAGGATGGAGAAAAATACCACAGATTTGTCAGCATGGGGAGGCAAGGAAACATGCAATGGCAAAGTAGGATAGGTTTCTGAAAAACTTGGCGGGGTGCTGAGAATTGTAAGGGTTTCTAACAGGCCACTCACTAGTAGGAGTGAGAAATACATCATGGTGTCGTGTGAATCAGAGGGCCTGAATTAGGATAGGCAGTGAGTGGCAATGTAGGATGGAGAAAAGCACCACGTGGTGGTCAGCATGGGCAAGTCAGGAAACACGCAGTCGCAATGTATGATAGGTTTCTGAAAAACAACGCGGGCGGTGCACATTGTAAGGGTTTCTAACAGGCCATTCACTTGTAGGAGTGAGAAAAACATCACGGGATGGTGTGCATCAATGGGCCTGAATCAGTATAGGCCGTGAATGGCAATGTCGGATGGAGAAAAGCACCACGGGGAGGTCAGGATGGCGAGGTCAGGAAACATGCTGTGACAATATAGGGTAGGTTTCTGAAAAACATCGCAGGGTGATGTGCATTGTAAGGGTTTCCAACAGGCCATTCAATAGTAGGAGTGAGAAATACATCATGGTGTGGTGTGAATCGGAGGGCATTAATCATGTTAGACAGTGAGTGGCAATGTAGCATGGAGAAAAGCACCAGGGGTGGTCGCCATGGGGAGGTCAGGAAACATGCAGTGTCAATGTAGGATATTTTTCTGAAAAACATCACGGGGTGGTGCGCATTTAAGTGTTTCTAATAGGCCATTCACTAGTAGCAGTGAGAAAAACATCACGGGCTGGTGTGAGTCGGAGGGCCTGAATTAGAATAGGCAGTGAGTGGCAATGTAGCATGGTGAAAAGCACCACGGGGTGGACAGCATGGGTAGGTCAGGAAACATGCAGTGGCAATGTAGGACAGGTTTATGAAAAACATCGCGGGGTGGTGCGCATTGTAAGGGTTTCTAACAGGCCATTCACTAGTAGAAGTTTGAAAAACATCATGGGGTGGTGTGAATCGGAGGGCCTGAATCTGGATAGGCAGTGAGTGGCAATGCAGGATGGAGAAAAGCACCACAGGGTTGTCAGGATGGGGAGGTCAGGAAACATGCATTGGCAATATAGGATAGGTTTCTTAAAAACATCGCGGGGTTGTGCACATTGTAAGGGTTTCTAACAGGCCATTCACTAGTAGGAGTCAGAAATACATCATGGTGTGGTGTGAATCAGAGGGCCTGAATCAGGATAGACAGTGAGTGGCAATGTAGCATGGAGAAAAGCACCAGGGGTCGTCAGCATGGGGAGGTCAGGAAACATGCAGTGGAAATGAAGGATAGGTTTCTGAAAAACATCGCTGGGTGGTGAGCATTTTAAGGCTTTCTAACAGGCCATTCACTAGTAGGAGTGAGAAAATCATCAGGAATTGTGTGAATCGGAGGGCCTGAATTAGGACAGGCAGTGAACGGCAATTTAGGAAGGAGAAAAGCACCACAGGGTTGTCAGGATGGGTAGGTCAGGAAAAATGCAGTGGCAAAATAGTATAGGTTTCTGAAAAACATCGTGGGGTGGGGCGCATTGTAAGGGTTTCCAGCAGGCCATTCACTTGTTGGAGTGAGAAAAACATCACGGGGTGGTGTGAATCGGAGGGCCTGAATTATGATAGGGAGTGAGTGGCAATGTAGGATGGAGAAAAGCACCACGGGGTCGTCAGGATCCGGAGGTCATGAAGCATGCAGTGGCAATGTAGGATTGGTTTCTGAAAAAAAAAAGCAGGGTGGAGCGCATTGTAAGGGTTTCTAACAGGCCATTCACTAGTGGGAGTGAGAAAAATATCACGGGGTGGTTTGAATCAGAGGGCCTGAATTAGGATAGGCATTGAGTGGCAATGTAGGATGGATAAAGCACCAGAGGGTGGTCAGCATGGGGAGGAGAGGAAATATGCAGTGGCAATGTAGGATAGGTTTCTGAAAAAAAAAAAGCGGGTTGGTGCGCATTGTAAGGGTTTCTAACAGGCCATTCACTAGTAGGAGTGAGAAAAACATCACGGGGTTGTTTGAATAGGGGGGCCTGAATCAGAATAGGCAGTGAGTGGCAATGTAGGATGGTGAAAAGCACCATGAGGTGGTCAGCATGGGGAGGTCTGGAAACTTGCAGTGGAAATGTAGGATAGGTTTCTGAAAAACACCGGGTGGTGTTGTGCATGGTAAGTGTTTCTAAAAGGCGATTCACTAGTAGAAGTTTGAAAAACAACCCCGGGTGGTGTGAATCGGAAAGCCTCAATCAGGATAGGCAGTGAGTGGCAATGTAGGATCGAGAAAAGCACCACGGCACGGTGAGCATGGGAAGGTCGGGAAACATGCAGTGGCAATGTAGGATAGGTTTCTGAAAAACATCGCGTGGTGGTGTGCATTATAAGGGTTTCTAACAGGCCATTCTCTAGTAGGAGTGAGAAATACATCATGGGGTGGTGTGAATCTGAGGGTCTGAATTAGGATAGGCAGTGAGTGGCAATGTAAAGTTTAGAAAAGCACCACGGTGTGGTCAGCATGGGAAGGTCAGGAAACATGCAGTGGCAATGTAGGATAGGTTTCTGAAAAACATCTCGGGGTAGTGCACATTGTAAGGGATTCTAACAGGCCATTCACAAGTAGGAGTGAGAAATACATCATGGTGTGGTGTGAATCGGACGGCCTGAATCAAGATAGACAGTGAATGGCAATGTAGGATGGAGAAAAGCAACACAGGTTGGTGAGCATGTGGAGGTCAGGAAACATGAAATGGCAATGTAGGATAAGTTTCTGAAAATCATCGCGGGGTCGTTCGCATTGTAAGGGTTTATAGAAGTCCATTCACTAGTAGGAGTGAGAAAACCATCACAGGGTGTTGTGAATCGGAGTGCCTGAATTAGAATAGGAAGTGAGTCGCAATGTAGGATGGAGAAAAGCACCACGGGCTGGTCACCATGGGGAGGTCAGGAAACATGCATTGGCAATGTAGGATAGGTTTCTGAAAAACATCCCCGGGTGGTGCGCATTCTTAGGCTTTCAAACAGGTCATTCACTAGTAGGAGTGAGAAAAACATCACGGGGTGGTGTGAATAGGGGGGCCTGAATCAGGATACGCAGTGAGTGGCAATGTAGTATGGTGAAAAGCACCATGGGGTGGTCAGCATGGGGAGGTCAGAAAACATGCAGTGGAAATGTAGGATAGGTTTCTGAAAAACATCACGGGGTGGTGCGCATTGTAAGGGTTTCTAAAATGCCATTCACCAGTAGAAGTTTGAAAAACAACCCCGGGTGGTGTGAATTGGAGGGCCTCAATCAGGATAGGCAGTGAGTGGCAATGTAGGATCGAGAAAAGCACCACGGCACGGTGAGCATGGGAAGGTCAGGAAACATGCAGTGGCAATGTAGGATACATTTCTGAAAAACATCGCGTGGTGGTGTGCATTGTAAGGGTTTCTAACAGGCCATTTACTAGTAGGAGTGAGAAATATATCATGGGGTGTGTGAATCGGAGGTCCTGAAATAGGATAGGCAGTGAGTGGCAATGTAAAGTGGAGAAAAGCACCACGGTGTGGTCAGCATGGGGAGGTCAGGAAACATTCAGTGGCATTGTAGGATAGTTTTCTGAAAAAAATCACGGGGTGGTGCACATTGTAAGGGATTCTACCAGGCCATTCACTAGTAAGAGTGAGAAATACATCATGGTGTGGTGTGAATCGGAGGGCCTGAATCAGGATCGACAGTGAGTTGCAATGTACCATGGAGAAAAGCAACAAGGGATGGTCAGGATGGGGAGGTCAGGAAACATGCATTGGCAATGTAGGATAGGTTTCTGAAAAACATCGCGGGGTGGTGCGCATTGTAAGGGTTTCTAACAGGCCATTCACTGGTAGGAGTGAGAAAAACATCATGGGGTGGTGTGAATCGGAAGCCCTGAATCAGGATAGGCAGTGTGAGTTGCAATGTAGCATGGAGAAAAGCACCACGGGATGGTCAACATGGGGTGCTCAGGAAACATGCAGTGGTAATGTAGGATAGGTTTCTGAAAAACTTCGCGGGGTGGTGCAAATTGTAAGGGTTTCTAACAGGCCATTCACTGGTAGGAGTGAAAAAAATATCACGGGGTGGTGTGAGTTGGATGTTCTGAATTACGATAGGCAGTGAATGGCAACGAAGGAAGGAGAAAAGCACCACGGCGTGGTCAGCATGGGGAGGTTAGGAAACACGCATTGGCAATGTAGGATAGGTTTTGAAAAACATTGCCAGTGGTGCGCATTGTAAGGCTTTCTAACAGGCCATTCACTAGTAGGAGTGAGAAATATCTCACGGGGTGGTGTGAATTGGAAGGCCTGAATCAGGATAGGCAGTTAGTGGCAATGTAGGATGGAGAAAAGCACCACGTCCTGGTGAGCATGGGGAGGTCAGGAAACATGCAGTGGCAATTTAGTATAGGTGTCTGAAAAACATCGCGGGTTGGTGTGCATTGTAAGGGTTTCTAATAGGCCATTCACTAGTAGGAGTGAGAAATACTTCACGGGTTGGTGTAAATTGGAAGGCCTGAATCAGGATAGGCAGTGAGTGGCAATGTAGGATGGAGAAAAGCACCACGGCATGGTGAGCATGGGTAGATCAGGAATCATGCAGTGGCAATGTAGGATATTTTTCTGAAAAACATCGCGGTGGTGAGAATTGTAAGGATTTCTTACAGGCCATTCACTAGTAGGAGTGAGAAATACATCATGGTGTGGTGTAAATTGGAGGGCCTGAATCAAGATAGACAGTGAGTGGCAATGAAGGATGGAGAAAAGCACCACAGTTTGGTGAGCATGGGGAGGTCAGGAAACATGCAATTGCAATGTAGGTTAAGTTTCTGAAAATCATCGCGGGGTCGTTCGCATTGTAATGGTTTGTAGCAGGCCATTCACTAGTAGGGGAGAGAAAACCATCACAGAGTGGTGTGAATCAGAGAGCCTGAATTAGGATAGGCAGTGAGGGCAATGAAGAATGGAGAAAAGCACCACGGGGTGGTCAACATGGGGAGGTCAGGAAACATGCAGTGGCAATGTAGGATAGGTTTCTGAAAAACATCGGGGGGTGGTGCGCATTGTAAGGGTTTTTAACAAGCCATTCAGAAGTAGGAGTGAAAAAAACATCACGGGGTGGTGTAAATCGGACGGCCTGATTTAGGATAGGCTGTGAGTGGCAATGTAGGATGGAGAAAAATACCACAGGTTTGTCAGCATGGGGAGGCAAGGAAACATGCAATGGCAAAGTAGGATAGGTTTCTGAAAAACATCGCAGAGTGCTGAGAATTGTAAGGGTTTCTAACAGGCCATTCACTAGTAGGAGTGAGAAATACATCATGGTGTGTGAATCAGAGGGCCTCAATTAGCATAGGCACTGAGTGGCAATGTAGGATGGAGAAAAGCACCACGTGGTGGTCAGCATGGGGAAGTAAGAAAACATGCAGTGGAAATGTAGGATAGGTTTCTCAAAAACATCGCGGGGTGGTGTGCATTTTAAGGGTTTCTAAAAGGCCATTCACTAGTAGAAGTTTGAAAAACAACCTCCGGTGGTGTGAATCGGAGGGACTCAATCAGGATAGGCAGTGAGTGGCAATGTAGGATCGAGAAAAGCACCATGGCACGGTGAGCATGGGAAGGTCAGGAAAAATGCAGTGGCAATGTAGGATAGGTTTCTGAAAAACATCGCGTGGTGGTGTGCATTGTAAGGGTTTCTAACAGGCCATTAACTAGTAGGAGTGAGAAATACATCATGGGGTGGTGTGAATCGGAGGGCCTGAATTAGGTTCGACAGTGATTGGCAATGTACCATGGAGAAAAGCAACACGGGGTGGTCAAGATGGGGAGGTCAGGAAACATGCATTGGCAATGTAGCATAGGTTTCTGTAAAACATCGCGGGTGGTGCGCATTGTTAGGGTTTCTAACATGCCTTTCACTAGTAGGAGTGAGAAAAACATCATGGGGTGGTGTGAATCGGAAGCCCTGAATCAGGTTCGGCAGTGTGAGTGGCAATGTAGCATGTAGAAAAGCACCACTGGATGGTCAACATATGGAGCTCAGGAAACATGCGGTGGTAATGTAGGATAGGTTTCTGAAAAACATCGCGGGGTGGTTCGAATTGTAAGGGTTTCTAACAGGCCATTCACTAGTAGGAGTGAGAAAAATATCACGGGGTGGTGTGAAATGGATGTTCTGAATTAGGATAGGCAGTGAATGGCAATGAAGGAAGGAGAAAATCACCACGGCGTGGTCAGCATGGGGAGGTCAGGATACATGCAGTGGCAATGTAGAATAGGTTTCTGAAATACATTGTGGGGTGGGGCGCATTGTAAGGGTTTCTTACAGGCTATTCACTAGTAGGAGTGACAAAAACATCACGTGGTGGTGTGAATCGGAGGGCCTGAATTATGATAGGGAGTGAGTGGCAATGTAGGTTGGAGAAAAGCACCACGGGCTGCTCATCATGGGGAAGTCAGGAAACATGCATTGGCAATGTAGGATAGGTTTCTGAAAAACATCGCGTGGTGGTGCGCATTGTAAGGGTTTCTAACAGGCCATTCACTAGTAGGAGTGAGAAATGCATCATGGTGTGGTGTTGACCGGAGGGCCTGAATCAAGATAGACAGTGAATGGCAATGTAGGATGGAGAAAAGCACCACGGGGTGGTCAGGATCCGGAGGTCATGAAGCATGCAGTGGCAATGTAGGATTGGTTTCTAAAAAAAAAAGCGGGGTGGAGTGCATTGTAAGGGTTTCTAACTGGCCATTCACTAGTGGGAGTGAGAGAAATATCACCGGGTGGTGTGAATTGGAGAGCCTGAATTAGGATAGGCATTGAGTGGCAATGAAGGATGGTGAAAAGCACAATGGGGTGGTCAGCATGGGGAGGTCTGGAAACATGCAGTGGCAATGTAGGATTGGTTTCTGAAAAACATCGCGGTGGTGAGAATTGTAAGGGTTTCTAACAGGCCATTCACTAGTAGGAGTGATAAAAACATCACGGGGTGGTGTAAATCGGAGGGCCTGAATTATAATAGGCAGTGAGTGGCAATGTAGGATGGAGAAAAGCACCATGGGGTGGTCAGGATCGGGAGGTCAGGAAACAGGCAGTGGCAATGTAGGATAGGTTTCTGAAAAACATCGCAGGGTGGTGCTCATTGTAAGGGTTTCTAACCGGCCATTCACTAGTAGAAGTGAGAAAAACATCACGGGGTGGTGTGAATCGGAGGGCCTGAATCAGGATAGGCAGTGGGTGGCAATGTAGGATGGAGAAAAGCACCATGGTGTGGTCAGCATGGGGAGGTCAGGAAACATGCAGTGGCAATGTAGGATAGGTTTCTGAAAAACATCTCGGGGTTGTGCACCTTGTAAGGGATTCTAACAGGCCATTCACTAGTACGAGTGAGAAATACACCATGGTGTGCTGTGAATCGGTGGGCCTGAATCAAGATAGACAGTGAGTGGCAATGTAGGATGGAGAAAAGCACCTACAGGTTGGTGAGCATGGGGAGGTCAGGAAACATGCAATGGCAATGTAGGATACGTTTCTGAAAATCATCGCGGGGTCATTCGCATTGTAAGGGTTTGTAGCAGTCCATTCACTAGTAGGAGTGAGAAAACCATCACAGAGTGGTGTGAATCGGAGGGCCTGAATTAGGATAGGCAGTGAGGGCAATGAAGAATGGAGAAAAGCTCCATGGGGAGGTCAGGATGGGGAGGTCAGGAAACATGCTGTGACAATATAGGGTAGGTATTTGAAAAACATCGCGGGGCGATGCGCATTGTAAGGTTTTCCAACAGTCCATTCACTAGTAGGAGTGAGAAATACATCATGGTGTGGTGTGAATCAGAGGGCCTGAATCAGGAGAGACAGTGAGTGGCTATGTAGCATCTAGAAAAGCACCAGGGGTGATCAACATGGGGTGGTCAGGAAACATGCAGAGGCAATGTAGGATATTTTTCTGAAAAACATCACGGGATGGTGCGCATTGTAAGTGTTTCTAACAGGCCATTCACTAGTAACAGTGAAAAAAAGATCAGGGGCTGGTGTGAATCGGAGGTCCTGCATTAGGATAGGCAGTGAGTGGAAACGTAGCATGGAGAAAAGCACCACGAGGTGGTCAGGATGGGAAGTCAGGAAACATGCAGTGGCAATTTATTATAGGTTGCTGAAAAACATCGCAGGGTGGTGGGCATTGTAATTTTTTCTAACAGGCCATTCACAAGAAGGAGTGAGAAAACCATCACGGGCTGGTGTGAATCAGAGGGCCTGAATTATGATAGGCAATGAGTGGCAATGTAGGATGGTGAAAAGCACCCCGGGGTGGACAGCATGTGGAGATCAGGAAACATGCAGTGGTAATGTAGCATAGGTTTCTGAAAAACATCGCTGGGTGGTGCGCATTGTAAGATTTTCTAACAGGCCATTCACTAGTAGAAGTTTGAAAAACATCACGGGGTGGAGTGAATCGGAGGGCCTGAATCAGGATAGGCAGTGAGCTGCAATGTAGGAAGGAGAAAAGCACCACAGGGTTGTCAGGATGGGGAGGTCAGGAAAAATGCAGTTTCAAAGTAGTATAGGTTTCTGAAAAACATCGTGGGGTGGGACGCATTGTAAGGGTTTCCAGCAGGCCATTCACTAGTAGGAGTGAGAAAAACATCATGGGGTGGTGTGAAGCGGAGGGCCTGAATTATGATAGGGAGTGATTGGCAATGTAGGATGGAGAAAAACACCACGGGGAGGTCAGGATCCGGAGGACATGAAGCATGCATTGGCAATGTAGGATTTGTTTCTAAAAAAAAAAGCGGGGTGGAGCGCATTGTAAGGGTTTCTAACAGGCCATTCACTAGTGGGAGTGAGAAAAATATCACCGGGTGGTGTGAAATGGAGAGCCTGACTCAGGATAGGCAGTGAGTGGCAATGTAGGATGGTGAAAAGCACCAAGGGGTGGTCATCATGGGGAGGTCTGGAAACATGCAGTGGCAATGTAGGATAGGTTTCTGAAAAAAAAAAAAAAAGCGGGGTGGTGCGCATTGTAAGGGTTTCTAACCGGCCATTCACTAGTAGGAGTGAGAAAAACATCATGGGGTGGTGTGAAGCGGAGGGCCTGAATTATGATAGGGAGTGATTGGCAATGTAGGATGGAGAAAAACACCACGGGGTGGTCAGGATCCAGAGGACATGAAGCATGCATTGGCAATGTAGGATTGGTTTCTAAAAAAAAAAGTGGGGTGGAGCGCATTGTAAGCGTTTCTAACAGGCCATTCACTAGTGGGAGTGAGAAAAATATCACCGGGTGGTGTGAAATGGAGAGCCTGAATTAGGATAGGCATTGAGTGGCAATGTAAGATGGAAAAAGTACCATAGGGTGGTCAGCATGGGGACGTGAGGAAATATGCAGTGGCAATGTAGGATAGGTTTCTGAAAAAAAAAAAAAAAAAAGCGGGGTGGTGCGCATTGTAAGGGTTTCTAACCGGCCATTCACTGGTAGGAGTGAGAAAAACATCAAAGGGTGATGTGAATAGGGGGTCTGACTCAGGATAGGCAGTGAGTGGCAATGTAGGATGGTGAAAAGCACCAAGGGGTGATCAGCATGGGGAGGTCTGGAAACATGCAGTGGAAATGTAGGATAGGTTTCTGAAAAACATCACGGGGTGGTGTGCATTGTAAGGGTTTCTAAAAGGCCATTCACTAGTAGAAGTTTGAAAAAGAACCTCGGGTGGTGTGAATCGGAGGTACTCAATCAGGATAGGCAGTGAGTGGCAATGTAGGATCGAGAAAAGCACCACGGCACGGTGAGCATGGGAAGGACAGGAAACATGCAGTGGCAATGTAGGATAGGTTTCTGAAAAACACCGCGTGGTGGTGTGCATTGTAAGTGTTTCTAATAGGCCATTCACTAGTAGGAGTGAGAAATACATCATGGGGTGGTGTGAATCGGAGGGCCTGAAATAGGATAGGCAGTGAGTGGCAATGTAAAGTGGAGAAAAGCACCACGGTGTGGTCAGCATGGGAAGGTCAGGAAACATTCAGTGGCATTGCAGGATAGTTTTCTGAAAAAAATCACGGGGTGGTGCACATTGTAAGGGATTCTACCAGGCCATTAACTAGTAAGAGTGAGAAATACATCATGGTGTGGTGTGAATCGGAGGGCCTGAATCAGGATCGACAGTGAGTTGCAATGCACCATGGAGAAAAGCAACACGGGATGGTCAGGATGGGGAGGTCAGGAAACATGCATTGGCAATGTAGGATAGGTTTCTGAAAAACATCGCGGGGTGGTGCGCATTGTAAGGGTTTCTAACAGGCCATTCACTGGTAGGAGTGAGAAAAACATCATGGGGTGGTGTGAATCGGAAGAACTGAATCAGGATAGGCAGTGTGAGTTGCAATGTAGCATGGAGAAAAGCACCACGGGATGGTCAACATAGGGTGCTCAGGAAACATGCAGTGGTAATGTAGGATAGGTTTCTGAAAAACATCGCGGGGTGGTGCAAATTGTAAGGGTTTCTAACAGGCCATTCACTGGTAGGAGTGAAAAAAATATCACGGGGTGGTGTGAGTTGGATGTTCTGAATTAGGATAGGCAGTGAATGGCAACGAAGGAAGGAGAAAAGCACCACGGCGTGGTCAGCATGGGGAGGTCAGGAAACACGCATTGGCAATGTAGGATAGGTTTCTGAAAAACATCGCCGGTGGTGCGCATTGTAAGGCTTTCTAACCGGCCATTCACTAGTAGGAGTGAGAAATATATCACGGGGTGGTGTGAATTGGAAGGCCTGAATCAGGATAGGCAGTGAGTGGCAATGTAGGATGGAGAAAAGCACCACGTCCTGGTGAGCATGGGGAGGTCAGGAAACATGCAGTGGCAATTTAGTATAGGTTTCTGAAAAACATTGCGGGTTGGTGTGCATTGTAAGGGTTTCTAATAGGCCATTCACTAGTAGGAGTGAGAAATACTTCACGGGGTGGTGTAAATTGGAAGGCCTGAATCAGGATAGGCAGTGAGTGGCAATGTAGGATGGAGAAAAGCACCACGGCATGGTGAGCATGGGTAGATCAGGAATCATGCAGTGGCAATGTAGGATATTTTTCTGAAAAACATCGCGGTGGTGAGAATTGTAAGGATTTCTAACAGGCCATTCACTAGTAGGAGTGAGAAATACATCATGGTGTGGTGTAAATTGGAGGGCCTGAATCAAGATAGACAGTGAGTGGCAATGAAGGATGGAGAAAAGCACCACAGTTTGGTGAGCATGGGGAGGTCAGGAAACATGCAATGGCAATGTAGGATAGGTTTCTGAAAATCATCGCGGGGTCGTTCGCATTGTAATGGTTTGTAGCAGGCCATTCACTAGTAGGAGAGAGAAAACCATCACAGAGTGGTGTGAATCAGAGAGCCTGAATTAGGATAGGCAGTGAGGGCAATGAAGAATGGAGAAAAGCACCACGGGGTGGTCAACATGGGGAGGTCAAGAAACATGCAGTGGCAATGTAGGATAGGTTTCTGAAAAACATCGGGGGGTGGTGCGCATTGTAAGGGTTTTTAACAAGCCATTCAGAAGTAGGAGTGAAAAAAACATCACGGGGTGGTGTAAATCGGACGGCCTGATTTAGGATAGGCTGTGAGTGGCAATGTAGGTTGGAGAAAAATACCACAGGTTTGTCAGCATGGGGAGGCAAGGAAACATGCAATGGCAAAGTAGGATAGGTTTCTGAAAAACATCGCGGGGTGCTGAGAATTGTAAGGGTTTCTAACAGGCCATTCACTAGTAGGAGTGAGAAATACATCATGGTGTGGTGTGAATCAGAGGGCCTCAATTAGGATAGGCACTGAGTGGCAATGTAGGATGGAGAAAAGCACCACGTGGTGGTCAGCATGGGGAAGTCAGGAAACATGCAGTGGCAATGTAGGATAGGTTTCGGAAAAACAAGTGGGGGTGGTGCACATTGTAAGGGTTTCTAACAGGCCATTCACTTGTAGGAGTGAGAAAAACATCACGGGATGGTGTGGATCAGTGGGCCTGAATCAGTATAGGCAGTGAGTGGCAATGTAGGTTGGAGAAAAGCACCACGGGGAGTTCAGGATTGTGAGGTCAGGAAACATGCTCTGACAATATAGGGTAGGTTTCCGAAAAACATCGCGGGGTGATGCGCATTGTAAGGGTTTCCAACAGGCCATTCGCTAATAGGAGTGAGAAATACATCATGGTGTGGTGTGAATCAGAGGGCCGGAATCAGGATAGACAGTGAGTGGCAATGTAGCATGGAGAAAAGCACCAGGGGTGGTCCCCATGGGGAGGTCAGGAAACATGCAGTGGCAATGTAGGATATTTTTCTGAAAAACATCACGGGGTGGTGCGCATTTAAGGGTTTCTAACAGGCCATTCACTAGTAGCAGTGAGAAAAAGATCACGGGCTGGTGTGAATCGGAGGTCCTGAATTAGCATAGGCAGTGAGTGGAAACGTAGCATGGAGAAAAGCACCACGAGGTGGTCAGGATGGGGAAGTCAGGAAACATGCAGTGGCAATTTATTATAGGTTTCTGAAAAACATCGCAGGGTGGTGGGCATTGTAATTTTTTCTAACAGGCCATTCACTAGTAGGAGTGAGAAAAACATCACGGGCTGGTGTGAATCAGAGGACCTGAATTATGATAGGCAGTGAGTGGCAATGTAGGATGGTGAAAAGCACCCCGGGGTGGACAGCATGGGGAGATCAGGAAACATGCAGTGGTAATGTAGCATAGGTTTCTGAAAAACATCGCTGGGTGGTGAGCATTGTAAGATTTTCTAAGAGGCCATTCACTAGTAGAAGTTTGAAAAACATCACGGGGTGGTGTGAATCGGAGGGCCTAAATCAGGATAGGCAGTGAGCTGCAATGTAGGAAGGAGAAAAGCACCACAGGGTTGTCAGGATGGGGAGGTCAGGAAAAATGCAGTGGCAAAGTAGTATATGTTTCTGAAAAACATCGTGGGTTGGGGCGCATTGTAAGGGTTTCCAGAAGGCCCTTCACTAGTTGGAGTGAGAAAAACATCATGGGGTGGTGTGAATCGGAGGACCTGAATTATGATAGGGAGTGAGTGGCAATGTAAGATGGAGAAAAGCACCCCGGGGTGGTCAGGATCCGGAGGTCATGAAGCATGCAGTGGAAATGTAGGATAGGTTTCTGAAAAAAAAAAAAAAAAAAAAAAGCGGGGTGGTGCGCATTGTAAAGGTTTCTAACAGGCCATTCACTAGTAGGAGTGAGAAAAACATCAAAGGGTGATGTGAATAGGGGGGCCTGACTCAGGATAGGCAGTGAGTGGTAATGTAGGATGGTGAAAAGCACCATGGGGTGGTCAGCATGGGGAGGTCTGGAAACATGCAGTGGAAATGTAGGATAGGTTTCTCAAAAACATCGCGGGGTGGTGTGCATTGTAAGGGTTTCTAAAAGGCCATTCACTAGTAGAAGTTTGAAAAACAACCTCGGGTGGTGTGAATCGGAGGGACTCAATCAGGATAGGCAGTGAGTGGCAATGTAGGATCGAGAAAAGCACCACGGCACGGTGAGCATGGGAAGGTCAGGAAAAATGCAGTGGCAATGTAGGATAGGTTTCTGAAAAACATCGCGTGGTGGTGTGCATTGTAAGGGTTTCTAACAGGCCATTAACTAGTAGGAGTGAGAAATACATCATGGGGTGGTGTGAATCGGAGGGTCTGAATTAGGATAGGCAGTGAGTGGCAATGTAAAGGTTAGAAAAGCACCACGGTGTGGTCAGCATGGGAAGGTCAGGAAACATGCAGTGGCAATGTAGGATAGTTTCCTGAAAAACATCACAGGGTGGTGCGCATTGTAAGGGATTCTACCTGGCCATTCACTAGTAAGATTGAGAAATACATCATGTTGTGGTGTGAATCGGAGGGCCTGAATTAGGTTCGACAGTGATTGGCAATGTACCATGGAGAAAAGCAACACGGGGTGGTGAGGATGGGGAGGTCAGGAAACCTGCATTGGCAATGTAGGATAGGTTTCTGAAAAACATCGCGGGTGGTGCGCATTGTTAGGGTTTCTAACATGCCATTCACTAGTAGGAGTGAGAAAAACATCATGGGGTGGTGTGAATCGGAAGCCCTGAATCAGGTTAGGCAGTGTGAGTGGCAATGTAGCATGTAGAAAATCACCAATGGATGGTCAACATGGGGAGCTCAGGAAACATGCGGTGGTAATGTAGGATAGGTTTCTGAAAAACATCGCGGGGTGGTTCGAATTGTAAGGGTTTCTAACAGGCCATTCACTAGTAGGAGTGAGAAAAATATCACGGGGTGGTGTGAAATGGATGTTCTGAATTAGGATAGGCAGTGAATGGCAACGAAGGAAGGAGAAAATCACCACGGCGTGGTCAGCATGGGGAGGTCAGGATACATGCAGTGGCAATGTAGAATAGGTTTCTGAAATACATTGTGGGGTGGGGCGCATTGTAAGGGTTTCTTACAGGCTATTCACTAGTAGGAGTGACAAAAACATCACGTGGTGGTGTGAATCGGAGGGCCTGAATTATGATAGGGAGTGAGTGGCAATGTAGGTTGGAGAAAAGCACCACGGGCTGCTCATAATGGGGAAGTCAGGAAACATGCATTGGCAATGTAGGATAGGTTTCTGAAAAACATCGCGGGGTGGTGTGCATTGTAAGGGTTTCTAACAGGCCATTCACTAGTAGGAGTGAGAAATGCATCATGGTGTGGTGTTGACCGGAGGGCCTGAATCAAGATAGACAGTGAATGGCAATGTAGGATGGAGAAAAGCACCACGGGGTGGTCAGGATCCGGAGGTCATGAAGCATGCAGTGGCAATGTAGGATTGGTTTCTAAAAAAAAAAAGCGGGGTGGAGTGCATTGTAAGGGTTTCTAACAGGCCATTCACTAGTGGGAGTGAGAAAAATATCACCGGGTGGTGTGAATTGGAGAGCCTGAATTAGGATAGGCATTGAGTGGCAATGTAGGATGGTGAAAAGCACAATGGGGTGGTCAGCATGGGGAGGTCTGGAAATATGCAGTGGCAATGTAGGATAGGTTTCTGAAAAACATCGCGGTGGTGAGAATTGTAAGGGTTTCTAACAGGCCATTCACTAGTAGGAGTGATAAAATCATCACGGGGTGGTGTAAATCGGAGGGCCTGAATTATAATAGGCAGTGAGTGGCAATGTAGGATGGAGAAAAGCACCATGGGGTGGTCAGGATCGGGAGGTCAGGAAACAGGCAGTGGCAATGTAGGATAGGTTTCTGAAAAACATCGCAGGGTGGTGCTCATTGTAAGGGTTTCTAACCGGCCATTCACTAGTAGAAGTGAGAAAAACATCACGGGGTGGTGTGAATCGGAGGGCCTGAATCAGGATAGGCAGTGGGTGGCAATGTAGGATGGAGAAAAGCACCATGGTGTGGTCAGCATGGGGAGGTCAGGAAACATGCAGTGGCAATGTAGTATAGGTTTCTGAAAAACATCTCGGGGTTGTGCACCTTGTAAGGGATTCTAACAGGCCATTCACTAGTACGAGTGAGAAATACATCATGGTGTGCTGTGAATCTGAGGGCCTGAATCAAGATAGACAGTGAGTGGCAATGTAGGATGGAGAAAAGCACCTACAGGTTGGTGAGCATGGGGAGGTCAGGAAACATGCAATGGCAATGTAGGATACGTTTCTGAAAATCATCGCGGGGTCATTCGCATTGTAAGGGTTTGTAGCAGTCCATTCACTAGTAGGAGTGAGAAAACCATCACAGAGTGGTGTGAATCGGAGGGCCTGAATTAGGATAGGCAGTGAGGGCAATGAAGAATGGAGAAAAGCACCATGGGGAGGTCAGGATGGGGAGGTCAGGAAACATGCTGTGACAATATAGGGTAGGTATTTGAAAAACATCGCGGGGCGATGCGCATTGTAAGGTTTTCCAACAGTCCATTCACTAGTAGGAGTGAGAAATACATCATGGTGTGGTGTGAATCAGAGGGCCTGAATCAGGAGAGACAGTGAGTGGCTATGTAGCATCTAGAAAAGCACCAGGGGTGATCAACATGGGGTGGTCAGGAAACATGCAGAGGCAATGTAGGATATTTTTCTGAAAAACATCACGGGATGGTGCGCATTGTAAGTGTTTCTAACAGGTCATTCACTAGTAACAGTGAAAAAAAGATCAGGGGCTGGTGTGAATCGGAGGTCCTGCATTAGGATAGGCAGTGAGTGGAAAAGTAGCATGGAGAAAAGCACCACGAGGTGGTCAGGATGGGGAAGTCAGGAAACATGCAGTGGCAATTTATTATAGGTTGCTGAAAAACATCGCAGGGTGGTGGGCATTGTAATTTTTTCTAACAGGCCATTCACAAGAAGGAGTGAGAAAACCATCACGGGCTGGTGTGAATCAGAGGGCCTGAATTATGATAGGCAATGAGTGGCAATGTAGGATCGTGAAAAGCACCCCGGGGTGGACAGCATGTGGAGATCAGGAAACATGCAGTGGTAATGTAGCATAGGTTTCTGAAAAGCATCGCTGGGTGGTGCTCATTGTAAGATTTTCTAACAGGCCATTCACTAGTAGAAGTTTGAAAAACATCACGGGGTGGAGTGTATCGGAGGGCCTGAATCAGGATAGGCAGTGAGCTGCAATGTAGGAAGGAGAAAAGCACCACAGGGTTGTCAGGATGGGGAGGTCAGGAAAAATGCAGTGGCAAAGTAGTATAGGTTTCTGAAAAACATCGTGGGGTGGGACGCATTGTAAGGGTTTCCAGCAGGCCATTCACTAGTAGGAGTGAGATAAACATCATGGGGTGGTGTGAAGCGGAAGGGCTGAATTATGATAGGGAGTGATTGGCAATGTAGGATGGAGAAAAACACCACGGGGTGGTCAGGATCCGGAGGACATGAAGCAAGCATTGGCAATGTAGGATTGGTTTCTAAAAATAAAAGCGGGGTGGAGCGCATTGTAAGGGTTTCTAACAGGCCATTCACTAGTGGGAGTGAGAAAAATATCACCGGGTGGTGTGAAATGGAGAGCCTGAATTAGGATAGGCATTGAGTGGCAATGTAAGATGGAAAAAGTACCATAGGGTGGTCAGCATGGGGAGGTGAGGAAATATGCAGTGGCAATGTAGGATAGGTTTCTGAAAAAAAAAAATGCGGGGTGGTGCACATTGTAAGGGTATCTAACCGGCCATTCACTAGTAGGAGTGAGAAAAACATCAAAGGGTGATGTGAAAAGGGGGCCTGACTCAGGATAGGCAGTGAGTGGCAATGTAGGATGGTGAAAAGCACCAAGGGGTGGTCAGCATGGGGAGGTCTGGAAACATGCAATGGAAATGTAGGATAGGTTTCTGAAAAACATGGCGGGGTGGTGTGCATTGTAAGGGTTTCTAAAAGGCCATTCACTAGTAGAAGTTTGAAAAACAACCTCGGGTGGTGTGAATAGGAGGTACTCAATCAGGATAGGCAGTGAGTGGCAATGTAGGATTGAGAAAAGCACCACGGCACGGTGAGCATGGGAAGGACAGGAAACATGCAGTGGCAATGTAGGATAGGTTTCTGAAAAACATCGCGTGGTGGTGTGCATTGTAAGGGTTTCTAACAGGCCATTCACTAGTAGGAGTGAGAAATACATCATGGGGTGGTGTGAATCGGAGGGCCTGAATTAGGATAGGCAGTGAGTGGCAATGTAAAGGTTAGAAAAGCACCACGGTGTGGTCAGCATGGGAAGGTCAGGAAACATGCAGTGGCAATGTAGGATAGTTTCCTGAAAAACATCACGGGGTGGTGCGCATGGTAAGGGGTTCTACCTGGCCATTCACTAGTAAGATTGAGAAATACATCATGGTGTGGTGTGAATCGGAGGGCCTGAATCTGGTTCGACAGTGATTGGCAATGTACCATGGAGTAAAGCAACACGGGGTGGTGAGGATGGGGAGGTCAGGAAACATGCATTGGCAATGTAGGATAGGTTTCTGAAAAACATCGCGGGGTGGTGCGCATTGTTAGGGTTTCTAACAAGCCATTCATTAGTAGGAGTGAGAAAAACATCATGGGGTGGTGTGAATCGGAAGCCCTGAATCAGGTTAGGCAGTGTGAGTGGCAATGTAGCATGGAGAAAACACCACTGGATGGTCAACATGGGGAGCTCAGGAAACATGCAGTGGTAAAGTAGGATAGGTTTCTGAAAAACATCGCAGGGTGGTTCGAATTGTAAGGGTTTCTAACAGGCCATTCACTAGTAGGAGTGAGAAAAATATCACGGGGTGGTGTGAAATGGATGTTCTGAATTAGGATAGGCAGTGAATGGCAACGAAGGAAGGAGAACATCACCACAGCGTGGTCAGTATGGGGAGGTCAGGAAACATGCATTGGCAATGTAGTATAGTTTTCTGAAAAACATTGTGGGGTGGGGCGCATTGTAAGGGTTTCTAACAGGCTATTCACTAGTAGGAGTGAGAAAAACATCACGGGGTGGTGTGAATCGGAGGGCCTGAATTATGATAGGGAGTGAGTGGCAATGTAGGTTGGAGAAAAGCACCACGGGCTGGTCATCATGGGGAAGTCCGGAAACATGCAATGGCAATGTAGGATAGGTTTCTGAAAAACATCGCGGGGTGGTGCGCATTGTAAGGGTTTCTAACAGGCCTTTCACTAGTAGGAGTGAGAATTACATCACGGGGTGGTGTGAATTGGAAGGCCTGAATCAGCATAGGAAGTGAGTGGCAATGTATGATGGAGAAAAGCACCACGGCATGGTGAGCATGGGGATGTCAGGAAACATGCAGTGGCAATGTAGGATAGGTTTCTGAAAAACATCGCGGTTTTGAGAATTGTAAGGGTTTCTAACAGGCCATTCACTAGTAGGAGTGATAAAAATATCATGGGGTGGTGTAAATCGGAGGGCCTGAATTATAATAGGCAGTGAGTGGCAATGTAGGATGGAGAAAAGCACCATGGGGTGGTCAGGATCGGGAGGTCAGGAAACATGCAGTGGCAATGTAGGATAGGTTTCTGAAAAACATCGCAGGGTGGTGCGCATTGTAAGGGTTTCTAACCGGCCATTCACTAGTAGATGTGAGAAAAACATCACGGGGTGGTGTGAATCGGAGGGCCTGAATCAGGATAGGCAGTGAGTGGCAATGTAGGATGGAGAAAAGCATCATGGTGTGCTCAGCATGGGGAGGTCCGGAAACATGCAGTGGCAATGTAGGAAAAGTTTCTGAAAAACATCTCGGGGTTGTGCACCTTGTAAGGGATTCTAACAGGCCATTCACTCGTAGGAGTGAGAAATACATCATGGTGTGGTGTGAATCGGAGGGCCTGAATCAAGATAGACAGTAAGTGGCAATGTAGGATGGAGAAAAGCACCACAGGTTGGTGAGCATGGGGAGGTCTAGAAACATGCAATGGCAATGTAGGATAAGTTTCTGAAAATCATCGTGGGGTCGTTCGCATTGTAAGGGTTTGTAGCAGTCCATTCACTAGTAGGAGTGAGAAAACCATCACAGAATGGTGTGAATCTGAGGGCCTGAATTAGGATAGGCAGTGAGGGCAATGAAGAATGGAGAAAAGCACCATGGGGAGGTCAGGATGGGGAGGTCAGGAAACATGCTGTGACAATATAGGGTAGGTATTTGAAAAACATCGCGGGGCGATGCGCATTGTAAGGTTTTCCAACAGGCCATTCACTATTAGGAGTGAGAAATACATCATGGTGTGGTGTGAATCAGAGGGCCTGAATCAGGAGAGACAGTGAGTGGCTATGTAGCATCTAGAAAAGCACCAGGGCTGGTCAGCATGGGGAGGTCAGGAAACATGCAGTGGCAATGTAGGATATTTTTCTGAAAAACATCACGGGATGGTGCGCATTGTAAGTGTTTCTAACAGGCCATTCACTAGTAGGAGTGAGAAAAACATCACGGGCTGGTGTGAATCGGAGGGCCTGAATTATGATAGGCAGTGAGTGGCAATGTAGGATGTTGAAAAGCACCACGGGGTGGACAGCATGGGGAGGTCAGCAAACATGCAGTGGAAATGTAGGATAGGTTTCTGAAAAACATCGCGGGGTGGTTCGCATTGTAAGGGTTTCTAACAGGCCATTCACTAGTAGAAGTTTGAAAAACATCATGGGGTGGTGTGAATCGGAGGGCCTGAATCAGGATAGGCAGTGAGTGGCAATGTAGGATGGAGAAAAGCACCACAGGGTTGTGACAATGGGGAGGTCAGGAGACAAGCAGTGTCAATGTCGTATAGGTTTCTGAAAAACATTGTGGGGTGTGGCGCATTGTAAGTGTTTCTAACAAGCCATTCACTAGTAGGAGTGAGAAAAACATCACGGGGTGGTGTGAATTGGAGGGCCTGAATTATAATAGGGAGTTAGTGGAAATGTAGGATGGAGAATAGCACCACGTTCTGGTGATCATGTGGAGGTCAGGAAACATGCATTGGCAATGTTGGATAGGTTTCTGAAAAACATCCGCGGGTGGTGCTCATTGTTAGGCTTTCTAACAGGCCATTCACTTGTAGGAGTGAGAAAAACATCACAGGGTGTTGTGAATAGGGGGGACTTAATCAGGATAGCCAGTGAGTGGCAATGTAGGATGGTGAAAAGCACCATGGAGTGGACAGCATGTGGAGGTCTGGAAACATGCAGTGGAAATTTAGGATAGGTTTCTGAAAAACATCGACGAGTGGTGCGCATTGTAAGGGTTTCTAAAGTCCATACACTAGTAGAAGTTTGAAAAACAACCTCGGGTGGTGTGAATCAGAGGACCTGAATCAGGATAGGCAGTGAGTGGCAATGTAGGATGGAGAAAAGCACCACGGCACGGTGAGCATGGGAAGGTCAGGAAACATGCAGTGGCAATGTAGGATAGGTTTCTGAAAAGCATCGCGGGGTGGTGCGCATTGTAAGGGTTTCTAACAGAACATTCACAAGTAGGAGTGAGAAATACATCACGGGGTTCTGTGAATCGCAGCGCCTGAATCAGGATCGACAGTGAGTGGCAATGTACCATGGAGAAAAGCAACACGGGGTGGTCAGGATGGGGAGGTCATGAAACATGCAGTGGCAATTTAGGATCAGTTCCTGAAAAGCATCGCGTCGAGGTGCGCATTGTAAGGGTTTCTAACAGGCCATTCACTAGTAGGAGTGAGAAAAACATCATAGGGTGGGGTGAATCGGAAGCCCTGAATCAGGATAGGCAGTGTGAGTGGCAATGTAGCATGGAGAAAAGCACCACGGGATGGTCAGCATGGGGAAGTCAGGAAACACGCATTGGCAAAGTAGGATAGGTTTCTGAAAAACATCGCTGGGTGCTGTGCATTGTAAGGGTTTCTAACAGGCCATTCACTACTAGGAGTGAGAAATATATCACGGGGTGGTGTGAATTGGAAGGCCTATATCAGGATAGGCAGTGAGTGGCAATGTAGGATGGAGAAAAGCACCACGTCATGGTGAGCATTGGGAGGTCAGGAAACATGCAGTGGCAATGTAGTATAGGTTTATGAAAAACATCGCAGGGTGGTGCTCATTGTGAGGGTTTCTAACAGGTCATTCACTAGTAGGAGTGAGAAATACATCACGGGGTGGTGTGAATTGGAAGGCCTGAATCAGGATAGGCAGTGAGTGGCAATGTAAGATGGAGAAAAGCACCATGGTGTGGTCAGCATGGGGAGGTCAGGAAACATGCAGTGGCAATGTAGGATAGGTTTCTGAAAAACATCGCGGGGTAGTGCACCTTGTAAGGTATTCTAACAGGCCATTCACGAGTAGGAGTGAGAAATACATCATGGTGTGGTGTGAATCGGGGGGCCTGAATTAAGACAGACAGTGAGTGGCAATGTAGGATGGAGAAAAGCACCACAGGTTGGTGAGCATGGGGAGGTCAGGAAACATGCAATAGCAATGTAGGATAATTTTCTGAAAATCATTGCGGGGTCATTCGCATTATAAGGGTTTGTAGAAGTCCATTCACTAGTAGGAGTGAGAAAACCATCACAGAGTGGTGTGAATCGGAGGGCCTGAATTAGGATAGGCAGTGAGGCCAATGAAGAATGGAGAAAAGCACCACGGGGTGGTCAACATGGGGAGGTCAGGAAACATGCAGTGACAATGTAAGATAGGTTTCTGATAAACATCGCAGGGTGGTGCGCATTGTAAGGTTTCTAACAGGCCATTTAATAGTCGGAGTGAGAAAAGCATCACGTGGTGGTGTGAATTTGAGGGCCAGGATCAGGATAGGCACTGAGTGGCAATATAGGATGGAGAAAAGCACCACAGTGTGGTCAGGATGGGGAGGTCAGGAAACATACAGTGGCAATGTAGGATAGGTTTCTGAAAAACATCGTGGGGTGGTGCGCATTGTAAGGGTTTCTAACAGGCCATTAACTAGTAGGAGTGAGAAATACATCATGGTGTGGTGTGAGTCGGAGAGCCTGAATGAAGACAGGCAGTGAGTGGTAATGTAAAATGGAGAAAATCCCCAAGGGTTGGTCAGCATGTGGAGATCAGGAAACATGCAGTGGCAATGTAGGATAGGTTTCTGAAAAACATCGTGGGGTGGTGCGCATTGTAAGGGTTTCTAACAGGCTCTTCACTAGTAGGAGTGAGAAAAACGTCAGGGGTAATGTTAATCAGAGGGCCTGAATTAGGATAGGCAGTGAGTTACAATGTACGATGGAGAAAAGCACCATGGGTTGGTCAGCATGTGGAGGTCAGGAAACATGCAGCACCAATGTAGGATATGTTTCTGAAAAAAAACCCAGGGTGTTGCGCTTTATAAGGGTTTCTAACATGCCATTGACTAGTAGGAGTGAGACAAACATCACGGAGTGGTGTGAATCGGAGGGCACTGAATTAAGATAGACAGTGAGTAGCAATGTAGCATGGAGAAATGCACCACGGCGTGGTCAGCATGGGGAGGTCAGGAAACATACAGTGGCAATGTAGGGTAGGTCTCTGAAAAACATCGCGGGGTGGTGCGCATTGTAAGTGTTTCTAACAGGCAATTCAATTGTAGGAGTGAGAAAAACATCACGGGGTGGTGTGAATCGGAGGGCCTGAATTAGTATAGGCAGTGAGTGGCAATGTAGGATGGAGAAGAGCACCACGGGTTGGTAGGCATGGGAGGTCAGGAAACATGCATTGGCAATGTAGGATAGGTTTCTGAAAAACATCGCGGGTTGGTGCACATTGTAAGGGTTTCTAACAGACCATTCACTGGTAGGAGCGAGAAAAACATCGCGGTGCAGTGTGAATTGGGGGGCTGAAACAGGATAGGCAGTAAGTGGCAATGTAGGATGGTGAAAAGCACCAGGGGTGGTCAGTATGGGGAGGTCAGGAAACATACAGTGCCAATGTAGGATAGGTTTCTGAAAAACATCGCGAGGTGGTGCGCAATGTAATGGTTTCTAACAAGCCATTCACAAGTAGGAGTGAAAAAAACATCACGGGGTGGTGTGAAGCGTAAGGCCTGAATTAATATAGGCAGTGAGTGGCTATGTAGGATGGAGAAAAAGATCAGGGGTGGTCAGCATGGGGAGGTCAGGAAACATGCAGTGGCATTGTGGAATAGGTTTCTGAAAAACATCATGGGGTGGTGCGAATTGTACGGGTTTCTAACAGTCCATTCACTAGTAGGAGTGAGAAAAACATCAGGGGTGGTGTGAATCGGAGGGCCTGAATCTGGATAGGCAGTGAGTGGCAATGTAGGAGGGAGAAAATCACCAGGGGTGGTCGGCATGGGGAGGTTTGAAATCATGCATTGGCACTGTAGGATAGGTTTCTGAAAAACATCGCGGTGTGGTGCGCATTTTAAGGGTTTCTATCAGGCCACTGAATAGTAAGAGCAAGAAAAACATCACGGGGTGGTGTGAATCGGAGGGCTTGAATCAGGATAGGCATTGAGTAGCAATTAAAGTGGAGAAAAGAAGCACCGGGTGGTCAGCATGGGGACGTCAGGAAACATGCAGTGGCAATGTAGGATAGGTTTCTGAAAAACATCGCGTGGTGGTGCGCTTTGTAAGCGTTTCTAACAGGCCATTCTCTAGTAGGAGTGTTAAAAACATCACGGAGTGGTTTAAATCGGTGGCCTGAATTAAGTTGGCAGTGAGTGGCAGTGTAGGATGGATAAAATCACCACGGGGTGGTCAGCATGTGAGGTCAGGAATCATGCAGTGGCACTGTAGGATAGGTTTCTGAAAAACATCACGGGGTTGTGTGCATTGTAAGGGTTTCTAACAGGCCACTGACTAGTAACTGTGAAAAAAACATCATGGGATGTTGTGAATTGGAGGGATTGAATAAGGATAGGCATTGAGTGGCAATGTAAGGTGGAGAAAAGCACCACGGGGTGGTCAGCATGGGGAGGTCAGGAAACATGCAGTGGCAATGTAGGATAGGTTGCTGAAAAACATCGCGGGGTCGTGCGAAATGTAAGGGTTTCTAACAGGCCATTCACTAGTAGGAGTGAGAAAAACTTCACGGTGTGGTGTGAATCGGAGAGCCTGAATCACTATTGGCAGTGAGTGGCAATGTAGGATGGAGAAAAGCTCCCGGGGTGGTCAGAATGGGGAGGTTAGGAAACATGCAGTGGCAAATAGGATAGGTTTCTGAAAAAAATCGCGGGTTGATGCGCATTGTAATGGTTTCTAAAAGGCCATTCACTATTAGGAGTCAGAAAAACATCAAGGGGTAGTGTGAATCAGAGGGCCTGAATCAGGCTAGGCATTGAGTGGCAAAGTAGGATGGAGAAAAGCCCCACGGGGTGGTCAGCATGGGAAGGTCAGGAATCATGCAGTGGCAATGTAGGATAGGTTTCTGAAAAACATTGCGGGGTGGTGCGCATTGCAACGGTTTCTAACAGGCCTTTCACTAGTAGGAGTGAGAAAAACATCACAGGGTGGTGTGAATCAGAGGGCCTGAATTAAGATAGACAGTGAGAGGCAATGTAGGATGGAGAAAAGCACCACAGGGTTGTAAGCATGGGGAGGTAGGAAACATGCAGTGGCAATGTAGGATAGGTTTCTGAAAAACATCGTGTGGTTGTGAGAATTGTAAGGGTTTCTAACAGGCAATTCACAAGTAGGAGTGAGAAAAACATCACGGGGTGGTGTGATTCGGAGTGGCTGAATTAGGATAGTCAGTGAGTGGCAATGTGGATGGAGAAAAGCACCACGGGTTGGTCAGTCTGCTGAGGTCAGGAAACATGCATTGGCAATGTAGGATAGGTTTCTGAAAAACATCGCGGGGTGGTGCGCATTGTAAGGATTTCTAACAAGCCATTGACCAGGAGGAGCGAGAAAAACATCACGGTGTGGTGTGAATCAGAGGGGCTGAATCAGGATAGGCAGTTAGTGGCAATGCAGGATGCAGAAAAGCACCAGGGGAGGTCAGCATGGGGAGGGCACGAAACATGCACTGGCAATGTAGGATAGGTTTCTGAAAAACATCTTGGGGTGGTACGCATTGTAAGGGTTTCTTAAAGGCCCTTCACTAGTAGGAGTGAGAAAAACATCAGGGGTGGTGCGAATCGGAGGGCCTGAATTAGGATAAGCAGTGAGTGACAATACAGGATAGAGAAAAGCATCACGGGTTGGTCAGCATGCTGAGATCAGGAAACAATCAGTGTCAATGTAGGATAGGTTTATGAAAAACTTCGCAGGGTGGTGCGCATTGTAAGGGTTTCTAACAGGCCATTCACCAGTAGAAGTGAGAAAAACAATACGGGGTTGTGTGAATCACAGGGCCTGAATCAGGATAGGCAATGAGTAGCAATGTAGCGAGGAAAATAACACCACGGTTTGGTCAGCATGGGGAGGTCAGGAAACGTGCAGTGGCAATGTAGGATATGTTTATGTAAAACATCGTGGGGTGGTGAGAGTTGTAAGGGTTTCTAACAGGCCATTGACTAGTAGGAGCGAGAACAACATCACCGTGTGGTGTGAATCGGAGGGGATGATTCAGGATAGGCAGTAAGTGGCAATGTAGGATGGAGAAAAGCACCAGGGATGGTCAGCATGGGATTGCAGGAAACATGCAGTGGCAATGTAGGATAGGTTTCTGAAAAACGTCGTGGGTTGGTGCGCATTATAAGGGTTTCTTAAAGGCCTTTCACTAGTACGAGTGAGAAAAACATCAGGGGGGGTGCGAATCGGAGGGCCTGAATTAGGATAGGCAGTGAGTGACAATGTAGAATGGAGAAAAGCACCACGGGGTGGTCAGCATGGTGAGATCAGGAAACATGCAGTGTCAATGTAGGATTGGTTTCTGAAAAACATCGCAGGGTGGTGCGCATTGTAAATGTTTCTAACAGGCCATTCACTACTAGGAGTGAAAAATACATCACGGAGTGGTGTGAATTGTAGGGCAATGAATTAAGATCGGCAGTGAGTGGCAATGTAGGATGGAGAAAAGCACCACAGGTTGGTCAGCATGGGGAGGTCAGGAAACATGCAGTGGCAATGTAGGATAGGTTTCTGAAAAACATTGCGGCGTGGTGCGCATTGTAAGGGTTTCTAAGAGGCCATTCACTAGTAGGGGTGTGAAAAACATCACGGGGTCATGTGAATCGAAGGGCCTGAATTAGGATAGGCAGTGAGTGGCAATGTACATCGGAGAAAAGCACCAGGGGTGGTCAGAATGGGACGTCAGGAAACATGCAGTGGCAATATAGGTTAGGTTTCTGAAAAACATCCCGGGGTGGTGCGCATTGTATGGGTTTCTAAGAGGCCATTCTCTAGTCGGAGTGTGAAAAACATAACGGGGTGGTGTCAATAGGCGGCCTGAATTACGATAGGCAGTATGTGGCAATATATGATGTAGTAAAGCACCACGGGTTGGACAGCATGGAGAGGTCAGGAAACATGCAGTGGCAATGTAGGATAGGTTTCTGAAAAACATCGCATGGTTGTGCGCTTCGTAAGGGTTTCTAACAGGCCATTCTCCAGGAGGAGTTTGAAAAACATGGGGTTGTGTGAATCGTGGTGCCTGAATTAGGATAGGCAGTGAGTGGCAATGTAGGATGGAGTAAAGCACCATAGGCTGTCAGAATTGGGACGTCAGGAAACATGCAGTAGCCATGTAGGAAAGCTTTCTGAAACACATGGCGGTAGGTGCGCATTGTAAGGGTTTCTAACAGGCCACTGACTAGTAAGTGTGAGAAAAACATGATGGGGTGTTGTGAATCGGAGGGCTTGAATCAGGATAGGCATTGAGTGGCAATGTAAGGTGGAGAAAAGCACCAGGGGTGGTCAGCATGGGGAGGTGATGAAACATTCAGTGGCAATGTAGGATAGGTTTCTGAAAATCATAGCGTGTTGGTGCGCATTGAAAGGGTTTCTAACAGGCCCTTCACTAGTAGGATAATAAAAACCTCACGGGGTGGTGTGAATCGGAGGGCCTGAGTTAGGATAGACAGTGAGTGGCAATGTAGGTTGGAGAAAAGCACCACGGGGTTGTCAGCATGGGGAGCTCAGGAAAATTGCAGTGGCAATGTAGGATAGGTTTCTGAAAAATATCGCGTTTTGGTGAACATTGTAAGGATTTCTAACAGGCCATTCACTAGTAGAAGTCAGAAAAACATCATGGGGTTGTGTGAATCACAGGGCCTGAATCAGGATAGGCAGTGAGTGGCAATGTAAGGAGGAAAATAGCACCAAGGTTTGGTCAGCATCGGGAGGTCAGGAAACGTGCAGTGGCAAAGTAGGATAGGTTTCTGAAAAACATCGTGGGGTCATGAGAATTGTAAGGGTATCTAACAGGCCATTCACTAGTAGGAGTGAGAAAAACATCACGGGGTGGTGTGAATCTGAGGGGCTGAATTAGGATAGGCAGTGAGTGTCAATGTAGGATGGAAAAAAGCACCACGGTTGGGTCAGCCTGTGGAGGTCAGGAAACATGCAGTGGCAATGTAGGATAGGTTTCTGAAAAACATCTTGTGGTGGTATGCATTGTAATGCTTTCTAACAGGCCATTGACTAGTAGGAGCGAGAAAAACATCACGGTGTGGTGTGAATCGGAGGGGATGAATCAGGATAGGAAGTAAGTGTCAATGTAGGATGGAGAAAAGCACCAGGGGTGGTCAGCATGGGGAGGGCAGGAAACATGCACTGGCAATGTAGGATAGGTTTTTAAAAAACATCGTGGGGTGGTGCGCATTGTAAGGGTTTCTTAAATGCCCTTCACTAGTAGGAGTGAGAAAAACATGAGGGGTGGTGCGAATCGGAGGGCCTGCATTAGGATACGCAGTGAGTGACAATGTAGGATGGAGAAAAGCACCACGGGTGGTCAGCATGGGGAGAGCAAGAAACATGCAATGGCAATGTAGGATAGGTTTCTGAAAAACATTGCGGGGTGGTGTGCATTGTAAGTGTTTCTAACAGTCCATTCACCAGTAGCGGTGTGAAAAACATCACGGGGTGGTGTGAATCGAAGGGCCTGAATTAGGATAGGCAGTGAGTGGCAATGTAGGGTGGAGAAAAGCACCAGGGGTGGCCAGCATAGGGACGTCAGGAAACATGCAGTGGCAATGTAGGTTAGGTTTCTGAAAAACGTCGCAGGGTGGTGTGCATTGCATGGGTTTCTAAGAGGCCATTCTTCAGTAGGAGTGTGAAAAACATCACGGGGTGGTTTGAATCAGGGGGCCTGAATTAAGATAGGCAGTGAGTGGCAATATATGATGTAGTAAAGCACCACGGGTTGGTCAGCATGGAGAGGTCAGGAAACATGCACTGGCAATGTAGCGTAGGTTTCTGAAAAACATCGCGTGGCGGTGCGCGTTGTAAGGGTTTCTAACAGGCCATTCTCTAGTTGGAGTGTGAAAAACATCACTGGGTGGTTTAAATCGGGGGGCCTGAATTAGGATAGGCAATGAGTGGCAATGTAGGATGGAGGAAAGCACCATAGTCTCTCAGCATGGGACGTCAGGAAACATGCAGTGGCAATGTAGGATAGCTTTCTGAAAAACATCGCGGAGTGGAGCGCATTTTAAGGGTTTCTAACACGCCATTCACTAGGAGGAGTGAGAAAAACATCAGGTGTGGTGTGAATCGAAGGGCCTGAATTAGGATAGGCAGTGAGTGGCAAGGAAGGATGGAGAAAAGCACCACCGTGTGGTCAACATGGGGACGTCAGGAAACATGCAGTGGCAATGTTGGATAGGTTTCTGAAATACATCGCATGTTGGTGCGCTTTGTAAGGGTTTCTATCAGGCCATTCTCTAGTAGGAGTGTTAAAAACATCACGGAATGGTGTGAATCGGGGGCCTGAATTAAGATAGGCAATGAATGGAAATGTAGGATGGAGAAAAGCTCCAGGGGTGGTCAGAATCTGGAGGTCAGGAATCATGCAGTGGCAAATAGGATAGGTTTCTGAAAAACATCGCGGGGTGATGCGAATTTTAAGGGTTTCTAAAAGGCAATTCACTAATAGGAGTGAGAAAAACATCCTGGGGTGGTGTGAATCGGTTGGCCTGAATAAGTATAGGCAGTGAGTGGCAATGTAGAATGGAGAAATTCACCACCGGGTGGTCAGCATTGGGAGGTCAGGAATCATGCAGTGGCACATTAGGATAGGTTTCTTAAAAAACATTGTGGGGGGGTGTGCATTGTAAGGGTTTCTAACAGGCAACTAACTAGTAAGAGTGACAAAACATCACCGAGTGTTGTGAATCGGAGGGCTTGAATCAGGATAGACATTGAGTGGCAATGCAAGGTGGTGAAAAGCACCACGGGGTGGTCAGCATGGGGAGGTCAGGATTCATGCAGTGGCAATGTAGGATAGGTTTCTGAAAAACATCGCGGGGTGGCGCGAAATGTAAGGGTTTCCAACAAGCCATTCACTAGTAGGAGTGAGAAAAACTTCATGGTGTGGTGTGAATCGGAGGGCCTGAATCTGTAGAGGCAGTGAGTGGCCATGTAGGATGAAGAAAAGCTCCAGGGGTGATCAGCGTGGGGAGGTCAGGAAACATGCAGTGGCAAATAGGATAGGTTTCTGAAAAACATCGAGGGGTGATGTGCATTGTAAGGGTTTCTAAAAGGCCATTCACTAGTAGGAGTCAAAAAAACATCAAGGGGTGATGAGAATCGGAGGGCCTGAATCAGGATAGGCAGTGAGTGGCAATGTAGGATGGAGAAAAGAACGATGGGGTGGTCAGCATTTGAGGTCAGGAAACATGCATTGGCAATGTAGGATAGGTTTCTGAAAAACATGGTTGGGTGGTGTGCATTGTAAGTGTTTCTAACAGGCCATTCACTAGTAGGAATGAGAAAAAAATCCCGGGGTGTTCGGAATCAGAGGTCCTGAATTAGGATAGACAGTGAGTGGCAATGTAGGATGGAAAAAAGCACCATGGGGTGGTCAGTAACGGGAGGTTAGGAAACATGCAGTGGCAATGTAGGATAGGTTTCTGAAAAACATCGCGGCGTGGTGCGCACTGTAAGGCTTTCTAACAGGCCATTCACTAGTAGGATAAGAAAAACATCACGGGGTGGTGTGAATCGCAGGGCCTGAATTAGGATAGGCAGTGAGTGGCAATGTAGGATTTAGAAAAGCAGCACGGGGTTGTCAGCATGGGGAGCTCAGGAAAATTGCAGTGGCAATGTAGGATAGATTTCTGGAAAACATCGCGGGGTGGTGTGCATTGTATGGCTTTCTAAGAGGCCATTCTTTAGTAGGAGTGTGAAAAACATCAAGGGGTGGTGTGAATAGGGGGCCTGAATTAAGATAGGCAGTGAGTGGCAATATATGATGTAGTAAAGCACCACGGGTTGGTCAGCATGGAGAGGTCAGGAAACATGCACTGGCAATGTAGCGTAGGTTTCTGAAAAACATCGCGTGGCGGTGCGCGTTGTAAGGGTTTCTAACAGGCCATTCTCTAGTTGGAGTGTGAAAAACATCACTGGGTGGTTTAAATCGGGGGGCCTGAATTAGGATAGGCAATGAGTGGCAATGTAGGATGGAGGAAAGCACCATAGTCTCTCAGCATGGGACGTCAGGAAACATGCAGTGGCAATGTAGGATAGCTTTCTGAAAAACATCGCGGAGTGGAGCGCATTTTAAGGGTTTCTAACACGTCATTCACTAGGAGGAGTGAGAAAAACATCAGGTGTGGTGTGAATCGAAGGGCCTGAATTAGGATAGGCAGTGAGTGGCAAGGAAGGATGGAGAAAAGCACCACCGTGTGGTCAACATGGGGACGTCAGGAAACATGCAGTGGCAATGTTGGATAGGTTTCTGAAATACATCGCATGTTGGTGCGCTTTGTAAGGGTTTCTATCAGGCCATTCTCTAGTAGGAGTGTTAAAAACATCACGGAGTGGTGTGAATCGGGGGCCTGAATTAAGATAGGCAATGAATGGAAATGTAGGATGGAGAAAAGCTCCAGGGGTGGTCAGAATCTGGAGGTCAGGAATCATGCAGTGGCAAATAGGATAGGTTTCTGAAAAACATCGCGGGGTGATGCGAATTTTAAGGGTTTCTAAAAGGCAATTCACTAATAGGAGTGAGAAAAACATCCTGGGGTGGTGTGAATCGGTTGGCCTGAATAAGTATAGGCAGTGAGTGGCAATGTAGAATGGAGAAATTCACCACCGGGTGGTCAGCATTGGGAGGTCAGGAATCATGCAGTGGCACATTAGGATAGGTTTCTTAAAAAACATTGTGGGGGGGTGTGCATTGTAAGGGTTTCTAACAGGCAACTAACTAGTAAGAGTGACAAAACATCACCGAGTGTTGTGAATCGGAGGGCTTGAATCAGGATAGACATTGAGTGGCAATGCAAGGTGGTGAAAAGCACCACGGGGTGGTCAGCATGGGGAGGTCAGGATTCATGCAGTGGCAATGTAGGATAGGTTTCTGAAAAACATCGCGGGGTGGCGCGAAATGTAAGGGTTTCCAACAAGCCATTCACTAGTAGGAGTGAGAAAAACTTCATGGTGTGGTGTGAATCGGAGGGCCTGAATCAGGATAGGCAGTGAGTGGCAATGTAGGATGGAGAAAAGCTCCAGGGGTGGTCAGCATGGGGAGGTCAGGAAACATGCAGTGGCAAATAGGATAGGTTTCTGAAAAACATCGAGGGGTGATGTGCATTGTAAGGGTTTCTAAAAGGCCATTCACTAGTAGGAGTCAGAAAAACATCAAGGGGTGATGAGAATCGGAGGGCCTGAATCAGGATAGGCAGTGTGTGGCAATGTAGGATGGAGAAAAGAACGATGGGGTGGTCAGCATTTGAGGTCAGGAAACATGCATTGGCAATGTAGGATAGGTTTCTGAAAAACATGGTTGGGTGGTGTGCATTGTAAGTGTTTCTAACAGGCCATTCACTAGTAGGAATGAGAAAAAAATCCCGGGGTGGTCGGAATCGGAGGTCCTGAATTAGGATAGACAGTGAGTGGCAATGTAGGATGGAAAAAAGCACCATGGGGTGGTCAGTAACGGGAGGTTAGGAAACATGCAGTGGCAATGTAGGATAGGTTTCTGAAAAACATCGCGGCGTGGTGCGCACTGTAAGGCTTTCTAACAGGCCATTCACTAGTAGGATAAGAAAAACATCACGGGGTGGTGTGAATCGCAGGGCCTGAATTAGGATAGGCAGTGAGTGGCAATGTAGGATTTAGAAAAGCAGCACGGGGTTGTCAGCATGGGGAGCTCAGGAAAATTGCAGTGGCAATGTAGGATAGATTTCTGGAAAACATCGCGGGGTGGTGTGCATTGTATGGCTTTCTAAGAGGCCATTCTTTAGTAGGAGTGTGAAAAACATCAAGGGTGGTGTGAATAGGGGTCCTGAATTAAGATAGGCAGTGAGTGGCAATATATGATGTAGTAAAGCACCACGGGTTGGTCAGCATGGAGAGGTCAGGAAACATGCACTGGCAATGTAGCGTAGGTTTCTGAAAAACATCGCGTGGCGGTGCGCTTTGTAAGGGTTTCTAACAGGCCATTCTCTAGTTGGAGTGTGAAAAACATCACTGGGTGGTTTGAATCGGGGGGCCTGAATTAGGATAGGCAATGACTGGCAATGTAGGATGGAGGAAAGCACCATAGTCTCTCAGCATGGGACGTCAGGAAACATGCAGTGGCAATGTAGGATAGCTTTCTGAAAAACATCGCGGAGTGGAGCGCATTTTAAGGGTTTCTAACACGCCACTCACTAGGAGGAGTGAGAAAAACATCAGGTGTGTTGTGAATCGAAGGGCCTGAATTAGGATAGGCAGTGAGTGGCAAGGAAGGATGGAGAAAAGCACCACCGTGTGGTCAACATGGGGACGTCAGGAAACATGCAGTGGCAATGTAGTATAGGTTTCTGAAATACATAGCGTGGAGGTGCACTTTGTAAGGGTTTCTAACAGGCCATTCTCTAGTAGGAGTGTTAAAAACATCACGGAGTGGTGTGAATCGGAGGGCCTGAATAAGTATAGGCATTGAGTGGCACTGTAGAATGGAGAAAATCACCACGGGGTTGTCAGCATTGGGAGGTCAGGAATCATGCAGTGGCACTTTAGGTTAAGTTTCTGAAAAACATTGCGGGGTGGTGCACATTGTAAGGGTTTCTAACAGGCAACTGACTAGTAAGAGTGACAAAAATATCACCGGGTGTTGAGAATCGGAGGGCTTTAATCAGGATAGGCATTGAGTGGCAATGTAAGTTGGAGAAAAGCACCACGGGGTGGTCAGCATTGGGAGGTCAGGAATCATGCAGTGGCAATGTAGGACAGGTTTCCGAAAAACATCGCGGGGTGGCGCGAAATGTAAGGATTTCCAAAAAGCCATTCACTAGTAGGAGTGAGAAAAACTTCACGGTATGGTGTGAATCAGAAGGCCTGAATCAGGATAGGCAGTGAGTGGCAATGTAGGATGGAGAAAAGCTCCAGGGGTGGTCAGCATGTGAGGTCAGGAATCATGAAGTGGCAATGTAGGATAGGTTTCTGAAAAACATCGGGGGGTGATGCGAATTTGAAGGGTTTCTAAAAGGCAATTCACTAATAGGAGTGAGAAAAACATCATGGGGTGGTGTGAATCAGTGGGCCTGAATAAGTATAGGCGGTGAGTGGCAATGTAGGATGGAGAAAAGCACCACGGGGTGGTCAGCATGGGGAGGTCAGGTTACATGCATGGGCAAAGTAGGATAGGTTTCGGAAAAACTTCGCGGGGTGATGCGCATTGTAAGATTTTGTAACAGGACATTCACTAGTACGAGTGAGAAAATCATCACAGTGTGGTGTTAATAGGAGGGCCTTAATCAGGATAGGCAGTGAGTGGCAATATAGGATGGAGAAAAGCACCATGGGGCGGTCAACATGGGGAGGTCAGGAAACTTGCAGTGGCAGTGTAGGATAGGTTTCTGAAAAACATCGCGGGGTGGTGCACATTGTAAGGGTTTCTAACAGGCCATTCACTAGTAGGGGCGAGAAAAACATCACGGTGTGGTGTGAATCGGAGGGCCTGAATTAGGATAGGCAGTGATTGGCAATGTAGGATGGAGAAAAGCACCACGGGTTGGTCACCATGGGGAGGTCAGGAAACATGCATTGGCAATGTAGGATAAGTTTCTGAAAAACATCGCGGGATGGTGCGCATTGTATGGGTTTCTGAAAGGCCCTTCACTAGTAGGAGTCAGAAAAACATCAAGGGGTGGTGTGAATCGGAGGACCTGAATCAGGATAGGCAGTGAGTGGCAATGTAGGATGGAGAAAAGCACCACGGGGTGGTCAGCAAGGGTAGGTCAGGAAACATGCATTGGCAATGTAGGATAGGTTTATCAAAAACATCGCGGGTTGGTGCTCATTGTAAGGGTTTCTAAAAGGCCCTTCACTAGTAGGAGTGAGAAAAACATCACGGGGTCGTGTTAATCGGAGGGCCTGAACAAGGATAGGCAGTGAGTGGCAATGTAGGATGGAGAAAAGCCCCATGGGTTGGTCAGCATGGGGAAGTCAGGAAACATGAAGTGGCATGGAGGATGGGTTTCTGAAAAACATCGCGGAGTGGTGCGCATTGTAAGGGTTTCTAACAGACCATTCACTAGTAGGAGTGTGAAAAACATCACGGGGTGGTGTGGATCGGAGGGCCTGAATTAGGATAGGCAGTGAGTGGCAATGAAGAATGGAGAAAAACACCACCGGGTGGTCAGCAAGTGGAGGTCAGGAAACATGCAGTGGCAATGTAGGATAGGTTTCTGAAAAACATCGCTGGGTGGTGCGCATTGTAAGGGTTTCTAACAGGCCATTCATTAGTAGGCGTGAGAACAACATCACACGGTTGTGTGAATCGCAGGGCCTGAATCAGGATAGGCAATGAGTGGCAATGTAGGGAGGAGAATAGCACCACGGGTTGGTCAGCATGGGGAGGACAGAAAACATGCAGTGGAAAAGTAGGATAGGTTTCTGAAAAACGTTGCGGGGTGGTGAGAATTGTAAGGGTTTCTAACAGTCCATTCACTAGTAGGAGTGAGAAAAACATCACGGGGTGGTGTGAATAGGAGGGCCTGAATTAGGATAGGCAGTGAGTGGCAATGTAGAATGGAGAAAAGCACCACGGGTTGGTCAGCCTGAGGAGATCAGGAAACATGCATTGGCAATGTAGGATACGTTTCTGAAAAACATCGTGGGGTAGTGCGCATTGTAAGGTTTTCTAACACGCCATTCACTAGTAAGAGTGAGAAAAACATCGCGTGGTGCTGTGAATCAGAGGGCCTGAATCAGGATAGGCAGTGAGTGGCAATGTAGAATGGAGGAAAGCACCACGGTGTGGTCAGCATGGGGAGGGTAGGAAACATGCAGTGGCAATGCAGGATAGGTTTCTGAAAAACATCTAGGGGTGGTGCGCATTGTAAAAGTGTCTTAAAGGCCCTTCACTAGTAGGAGTGAGAAAAACATCAGGAGTTGTGTGAATCGGAGGGCCTGAATTAGGATAGGCAGTGAGTGACAATTTGGATGGAGAAAAGCACCACGGGTTGGTGCATGGGGAGATAAGAAAACATGCAGTGGCAATGTAGGATAGGTTTCTGAAAACATCACGGTGTGGTGCGCACTGTAAGGGTTTCTAACAGGTCATTCACTAGAAGGAGTGAGAACAAGATCACGGGGTGCTGTGAATCAGAGGGCCTCAATCAAAATAGGCCCTGAGTGTCAATGTAGGAAGGAGAAAAGTACCATAGGGTGGTCGCATGGGGAGGGCATGAAACATGCAGAGGCAATGTAGGATAGGTTTCTCAAAAAAATAGCGGGTTGGTGCGAATTTTAAGGGTTTCTTACAGGCCATTCACTAGTAGGAGTGAGAAAAACATCACGGTGTGGTGTGAATCGGAGGGCCTGAATTAGTATAGGCAGGCCATGGCAATGTAGAATGGAGAAAAGCAACATGGGGTGGTCAGCATGGGGAGGTCAGGAAACATGCAGTGGCAATGTAGGATATTTTTTTGAAAAACATCGCGGGGTGGTGCAAATTGTAAGGGTTTCTAACAGGCCATTCCCTAGTAGGGGTGAGAAAAACATCACGGTGTGGTGTGAATCGTGGGGCGAAATCAGGATCGACAGTAAGTGGCAATGTAGGATGGAGAAAAGCACCAGGGGTGTTCAGCATGGGGAGGGCAGGAAACATGCAGTGGCAATGGAGGATAGGTTTCTGAAAAACATCGCGGGGTGGTGCGCATTGTAAGTGTTTCTAACAGGCCATTCAGTGATAGGAGTGAGAAAAACATCAGGGGTGCTGTGAATCGGAGGGCTTGAATTAGGATACGCAGTGAGTGGCAATTTAGGATGTAGAAAAGCACCACGGGTTGGTAAGCATGGCGAGGTCAGGAAACATGCAGTGGCAATGTAGGATAGGTTTCTGAAAAACATCGCGGGATGGTGTGCATTGTAAGGGTTTCTAAAAGGCCATTCACTAGTAGGGGTGAGAAAAACATCATGGGGTGGTGTGAATCGGAGGGCCTGAATTAGGATAGGCAGTGATTGGCAATGTAGGATGGAAAAAAGCAGCACGGGGTGGTCAGCATGGGGAGGTCAGGAAACATGCATTGGCAATGTAGGATAGGTTTCTGAAAAACATGGTGGGGTTTTGCGCATTGTAAGGGTTTCTTAAAGGCCCTTCACAAGTAGGTGTGAGAAAAATATAATGGGTTGGTGTCAATCCGAGGGCCTGAATTAGGATAGGCAGTGAATGACAATGTAGGATGGAGAAAAGCCCCACGTGTAGGTCAGCATGGGGAAGTCAGTAAACATGCAGTGGCAATGTAGGATAGGTTTCTGAAAAACATTGCGGGGTGGTGCGAAATGTAAGGGTTTCCAACAAGCCATTCACTAGTAGGAGTGAGAAAATCATCACGGTGTGGTGTGAATCGGAGGGCCTGAATAAGTATAGGCAGTGAGTGGCAATATAGGATGGAGAAAAGCTCCAGGGGTGGTCAGCATGGGGAAGTCAGGAAACATGCAGTGGCAAATAGGATAGGTTTCTGAAAAACATCGCGGGGTGATGCACATTGTAAGGGTTTCTAAAAGGCCATTCACTAGTAGGAGTTAGAAAAACATCAAGGGGTGGTGTGAATCTGAGGACCTGAATCAGGATAGGCAGTGAGTGGCAATGTAGGATGGAGAAAAGCACCACGGGGTGGTCACCAAGGGTAGGTCAGGAAACATGCATTGGCAATGTAGGATAGGTTTATGAAAAACATCTCGGGGGGGTGCACATTATAAGGGTTTCTAACACGCCATTCAGAAGTAGGAGTGAGAAAAACGTCAGAGGTGGTGTGAATAAGAGGGCCTGAAACAGGATAGGCAATGAGTGGCAATGAAGGATGGAGAAAAGCTCCACGGGTGGTCAGCATGGGGAAGTCAGCAACCATGCAGTGGCAAATAGTAGGATAGGTTTCTGAAAAACATCGCAGGGTGATGCGCATATTAAGGGTTTCTTACAGGCCATTCACTAGTAGGAGTGAGAAAAACATCACGGGGTGTTGTGAATCGGAGTGCCTGAATCTGAATAGGCAGTGAGTGGCAATGTAGGATGGAGAAAAGCAGAACGGGGTGGTCTGCATGGGGATGTCACGTGACATGCAGTGGCAAAGTAGGATAGGTTTTGGAAAAACATCGCGGGGTGATGCGAATTGTAAGATTTTTTCACAGGCCACTCAATAGTACGAGCGAGAAAAACATCACAGTGTGGTGTTAATCGGAGGGCCTGAACAAGGATAGGCAGTGAGTGTCAATGTAGGATGGAGAAAAGCCCCATGGGTTGGTCAGCATGGGGAAGTCAGGAAACATGAAGTGGCATGGAGGATGGGTTTCTGAAAAACATCACGGGGTGGTGAGAATCGGAGGTCTTGAATTAGGATAGGCAGTGAGTGGCAATGTAGAATGGAGAAAAGCACCACGGGTTGGTCAGCCTGGGGAGATCAGGAAACATGCATTGGCAATGTAGGATACGTTTCTGAAAAACATCGTGCGGTAGTGCGCATTGTAAGGGTTTCTAACACGCCATTCACTAGTCGGAGTGAGAAAAACATCACGGGGTGCTGTGAATCAGAGGGCCTGAATCAGGATAGGCAGTGAGTGGCAATGTAGGATGGAAAAAGGCACCACGGGTTGGTCAGCATGGGAAGGTCAGGAAACATGCATTGGCAATGTAGGATAGGTTTCTGAAAAACATCACGGGGTGGTGCGCAATGTAAGGGTTTCTAAAAGGCCATTCACTAGTAGGAGCGAGAAAAACATTACGGTGTGGTGTGAATCACAGGGGCTGAATCAGGATAGGCAGTAAGTGGCAATGTAGGATGGAGCAAAGCACCAGTGGTGGTCAGCATGGAGAGGCAGGAAACATGCAGTGGCAATGTAGGATAGGTTTCTGAAAAACATCGTGGGGTGTTGCGCATTGTAAGTTTTTCTTAAAGGCCCATCACTAGTAGGTGTGAGAAAAATATAATGGGTTGGTGTGAATCGGAGGGCCTTGATTAGCATAGGCAGTGAATGACAATGTAGGATTGGGAAAAGCCCCACGTGTAGGTCAGCATGGGGAAGCCAGTAAACATGCAGTGGCAATGTAGGATAGGTTTCTGAAAAGGATCGCGGGGTGGTGCCCATTGTAAGGGTTTTTAACAGGCCATTCACTAGTACGAGTGTGAAAAACATCACTGGGTGGTGTGAATAGGAGGGCCTGAATCAGGATAGGAAGTGAGTGGCAATTTAGGATTGAGAAAAGCACCACGGGTTGGTCAGCATGGGGAGGTGAGGAAACATGCATTGGCAATGTAGGATAGGTTTCTGAAAAACATCGAGGGGTGGTGCGCATTTTAAGGTTTTCAAACAGGCCATTCACTAGTAGGAGGGAGAAAAACATGTCGGTGTGGTGTGAATCGGAGGGGCTGAATCAGGATAGGCAGTAAGTGGCAATGTAGGATGGAGCAAAGCACCAGGGATGGTCAGCATGGCGAAGTCAGGAAACATGCAGTGGCAATGTAGGATAGGTTTCTGAAAAACATCGCGGGGTGGTGCGCATTGTAAGGGTTTCTAACAGGCCATTCACTAGTAGGAGTGTGAAAAACATCACGGACTGGTGTGAATCGGACGGCCTGAATCAGAATAGGCAGTGAGTGGCAAGGTAGGATTGAGAAAAGCACCACGGGGTGGTCAGCATAAGGAGGTCAGGAATCATGCAATGGCAATGTAGGATAGGTTTCTGAAAAACATCACGGGGTGGTGCACATTGTAAGGGTTTCTAACAAGCCATTCACTAGTAGGAGTGAGAAAAACATCACCGGGTGGTGTGAATCGGAGGGCCTGAATCTGTATAGGCAGTGAGTGGCCATGTAGGATGAAGAAAAGCTCCAGGTATGATCAAATGGGGATGTCAGGAAACATGCAGTGGCAAATAGGATAGGTTTCTGAACAACATCGCGGGGTAATGCGCTTTGTAAGGGATTCTAAAAGGCCATTCACTAGTAGGAGTCAGAAAAACATCATGGGGTGGTGAGAATTCGAGGGCCTGAATCAGGATAGGCAGTGAGTGGCAATGTAGGATGGAGAAAAGCACCACGGGCTGGTCAGCATGGGGAGGTCAGGAATCATGCAGTGGCAATGTAGGATAGGTTTCTGAAAAACATTGCGGGGTGGTGTGCATTATAAGGGTTTCTAACATGCCATTCACTAGTAGGAGTGAGAAAATCATCAGGGGTGTTGTGAATCGCAGGGCCTGAATTAGGATTGGCACTGAGTGGTAATGAAGGAACGAGAAAAGCTCCAGGGGTGGCCAGCATGGGGAGGTCAGGAAACATGCAGTGTCAAATAGGATAGGTTTCTGAAAAACATCGCGGTGTGATGCGCATTGTAAGGGTTTCTAAAAGGCCATTCACTAGTAGAAGTGAGAAAAACATCACGGGGTGGTGTGAATTGGTGGGCCTGAATCTGAATAGGCAGTGAGGGGCAATGAAGGATGGAGAAAAGCACCACGGGGTGGTCAGCATGGGGAGGTCAGGAGACATGCAGTGGCAAAGTAGGATGGGTTTTGGAAAATCATCACGGGGTGATGCACATTATAAGGTTTTGTAACAGGCCATTCACTAGTACGAGTGAGAAAAACATCACAGTGTGGTGTTAATCGGAGGGCCTGAATCAGGATAGGCAGTGAGTGGCAATGTAGAATGGGTAAAAGCACCATGGGGTGGTCAGCATGTGGAGATCAGGAATCATGCAGTGGCAATGTAGGATAGGTTTCTGAAAAACATCGCGGGATGCTGCGCATTGTAAGGTTTTCTAACAGGCCATTCACTAGTAGCAGTGAGAACAACATCACGGGGTGCTGTGAATCAGAGGGCCTGAGTCAAAATAGGCACTGACTGGCAATGTAGGAAGGAGAAAAGCACCACGGGGTGGTCGGCATTGGGAGGTCAAGAACCATGCAGTGGCAATGCAGGATAGGTTTCTGAAAAAAATAGCAGTTTGGTGTGCATTGTAAGGGTTTCTTACAGGCCCTTCACTAGTAGGAGTGAGAAAAACATCACGGTGTGGTGTGAATTGCAGGGCCTGAATTAGGATACGCAGTGAGTGGCAATGTAGGATGGAGAAAAGCACCATGGGGCGGTCAACATGGGGAGGTTAGGAAACTTACAGTGGCAATGAAGGATAGGTTTCTGAAAAACATTGCAGTGTGATGCGCATTCTAAGGGTTTCTAATGGTCCATTCACTAGTAGGATTGAGAAAAACATTACGGGGTGGTGTGAATTGGAGGGCCTTAATTAAGATAGGCAGGGAGTGGCAATGTAGGATGGAGAACAGCACCACGGGTTGGTCAGCTTCGGGAGGACAAGAAACATGCTGTGTCAAGGCAGGATAGGTTTCTGAAAAACATCGTGGGGTGGTGCGCATTGTAAGGGTTTTTAACAAGCCATTCACTAGTAGGGGCGAGAAAAACATCATGGTGTGGTGATTATCAGGGGGCGGAATCAGGATAGGCAGTAAGTGGCAATGTAAGATGGAGAAAAGCACCAGGGGTGGTCAGCATGGGGAGGGCAGGAAACATGCAGTGGCAATGTAGGATAGGTTTCTGAAAAAAACCGCGAGATGGTGCGCATGGTAAGGGTTTCTAACAGGCCATTCACTAGTAGGAGTGAAAAAAATATTAGGGGTGGTATGAATCGGAGGGCCTGAATTAGGAGAGGCAGTGAATGGCAATGAAGGATGGAGTAACACCACCGTGTGGTCAACATGGGGACGTCAGGAAACATGCAGTGGCAATGTAGGTTAGGTTTCTGAAAAACATCGCGGTGTGGTGCGCATTGTATGGGTTTCTACAGGCCATTCTCTAGTAGGAGTGTGAAAAACATCCCGGGGTGGTGTGATCAGAGGCCAGAATTAAGATAGGCACTGAGTGGAAATGTAGGATGGAGAAAAGCTCCAGCGGTGGTCAGCATGGGGAGGTCAGGAAAAATGCACTGGCAAATAGGATCGGTTCCTGAAAAACATCGCAGGGTGATGCGAATTTTAAGGGTTTCTAAAAGGCCATTCACTAACAGGTGTTAGAAAAACATCACCCTGTGGTGTGAATCGGAGGGCCTGAATCAGGATAGGCAGTGAGTAGCAATGTACGATGGACAAAATCACCACGGGGTGGTCAGCATGGGGAGGTCAGGAATCATGCACTGGCACTGTAGGATAAGTTTCTGAAAAACGTCGCGGTGTGGTGTGCATTGTAAGGGTTTCTAACAGCCCATTCACTAGTAGGGGCAAGAAAAACATCACGGTGTGGTGTGAATCGGAGGGGCGGAATCAGGATAGGCAGTAAGTGGCAATGTAGGATGGAGAAAAGCACCAGGGGTGGTCAGCATGCGGAGGGCAGGAAACATGCAGTGGCAATGTAGGATAGGTTTCTGAAAAACATCGCGGGTTGTAGCGCATTGTAAGGGTTTCTAACAGGCCACTGACTAGTAAGAGTGAGAAAAACATCACGGGGTGGTATTAATTGGACGGCTTGAATAAGGATAGCCATTGAGTGGCAATGTAGCATCGAGAAAAGCACCACGGCGTGGTCAGCATGGGGAAGTCAGGAATAATTCAGTGGCAATGTAGGATAGGTTTCTGAAAAACATCGCGGGGTTGTTGCAAAGTAAGGGTTTCTAACAGGCCACTCACTAGTAGGAGTGAGAAAAAAAACACGAGGTTGTGTGAATCGCAGGGCCTGAATCAGGTTTGGCAGTGAGGGGCAATGTAGGAAGGAGAATAGCACCACGGGTTGCTCAGCATGGGGAGGTCAGGGAACATGCAGTGGCAATGTAGGATAGGTTTCTGAAAAACATCGCGGGGTGGGGAGAATTGTAAGGGTTTCTCACAGGCCATTCACTCGTTGGAGTGCGAATAACATCATGGGATGGTGTGAATCGGATGGCCTGAATTAGGATAGGCAGTTAGTGGCAATGTAGGATGGAGAAAAGCACCACGGGTTGGTCAGCCTTGGGAGGTCAGGAAACATGCATTGGCAATGTAGGATAGGTTTCTGAATGACATCGCAGGGTGGTGCCCATTGTAAGTGTTTCTAACAGGCCATTCACTAGTAGGAGCGATAAAAACATTAGGGGAGGTGTGAATCGGAGGTCCTGAATTAGGATAGGCAGTGAGTGGCAATGAAGGATGGAGTAACACCACTGGGTGGTCAACATAGTGATGTCAGGAAACATGCTGTGGAAATGTAGTTTAGGTTTCTGAAAAACATCGCGGGGTGGTGCTCATTGTATGGGTTTCTAACAGGTCATTCTCTATTAGGAGTGTGAAAAACATCACGGGGTGGTGTGAATCAGGGGCCTGAATTAAGATAGGCAGTGAGTGGCAATATATAATGTAGAAAAGCACCACGGATTGGTCACTATGGGGAGGTCAGGAAACATGCATTGGAAATGTAGGATAGGTTTCTGAAAAACATCTTGGGGTGGTGCAATTTGTAAGGGTTTCTAACAGGAAATTCACTAGTAGGAGTGAGAAAAACATCATGGGTTGGTGTGAATTAGAGGGCCTGAATTAGGATAGGCACTGAGTGACAATGCAGCATGGAGAAAGCCCCACAGCGTGGTCAGCATGGGGAGGTCAGGAAACATGCAATGGCAATGTAGATAGGTTTCTGAAAAACATCGCGGTGTGGTGCGCATTGTAAGGGTTTCTAATAGGCAATTAGGTAGTAGGAGTGAGAAAACCATCACAGGGTGGTTTGAATTGGAGGGGCTGAATCAATATAGGCAGTCAGTGGCAATGTAGGATGGAGAAAAGCATCAGGAGTGGTCAGCATGGGGAGGTCAGGAAACATGCAGTGGCAATGTGGGAGAGGTTTCTGAAAAACATTCCGGGGTGGTGCGCATTTTAAGGGTTTCTAACAGGCCATTCACTTGTAGGAGTGAGAAAAACTTCACGGGGTGGTGTAAATTGCAGGGCCTGAATCAGGATAGGCAGTGAGTGGCAATGTAAGATGGACAAAAGCATCAGGGGTGGTCAGCATGGGGAGTTCAGGAAACATGCATTGGCAATGAAGTATAGGTTTCTGAAAAAATATCGCGGGATGGTGTGCATTGTAAGGGTTTCTAACAGGCCATTCACTAGTAGGTGTGAGAAAAACTTCATGGTGTGGTGGGAATCGGAGGGCCTGAATCAGTATATACAGTGAGTGGCAATGTAGGATTGAGAAAAGCACCACGGGGTGGTCAGCATGGGGAGTTCATGAAACATGCAGTGGCAAAGTAGGACAGGTTTCTGAAAAACATGGCGGGGTGGTGCGCATTGTAAAGGTTGCTTAAAGGCCATTCACCAGTAGGAGTGAGAAAAACAGCACGAGGTGGTGTTAATCTGAGGGCCTGAATCAGGATAGGCAGTGAGTGGCAATGTAGAATGGAGAAAAGCACCACGGGGTGGTCAGCATGTGGAGGTCAGAAATCAGGCAGTGGCAATGTAGGATAGGTTTCTGAAAAACATTGCGGGGTGGTGCGCATTGTAAGGGTTTCTAACAGGCCATTCACTAGTAGGAATGAGAACAACATCACGGGGTGCTGTGAATCAGAGGGCCTGAATCAAAAGAGGCCCTGAGTGTCAATGTTGGAAGGAGAATAGCACCACAGGGTGGTCGGCATATGGAGATCAGGATACATGCAGTCGCAATGTAGGATAAGTTTCTGAAAAAAATAGCGGGTTGGTGCGAACTTTAAGGTTTCTTACAGGCCATTCACTAGTAGGAGTGAGAAAAACTTCAGTTGTGGTGTGAATCGGATGGCCTGAATTAGGATAGGCAGGGAGTGGCAATGTAGGATGGAGAAAAGCACCACGGGGTGGTCAGCATGGGGAGGTCAGGAAATTTGCAGTGGCAGTGTAGGAGAGTTTTCTGAAAAACATCGCAGGGTGGTGCAAATTGTATGGGTTTCTAACAGGCCATTCCCTAGTAGGGGCGAGAAAACCATCACGGTGTAGTGTGAATCGGAGGGGTGAAATCAGGATAGGCAGTAAGTGGCAATGTAGAATGGAGAAAAGCACTAGGGGTGTTCAGCATGGGGAGAGCAGGAAACATGCAGTGGCATTGTAGGATAGGTTTCTGAAAAACATCACGGGATCGTGTGCATTGTAAAGGTTTCCAACAGGCCATTCACTAGTAGGAGTGAGAAAAATATTATTGGGTGGTGTGAATCGGAGGGCCTAATTAGGATAGGCAGTGATTGGCAATGTAGGATGGAAAAAAGCACCATGGGTTGGTCAGCATGGGGAGGTCAGGAAACATGCATTGGCAATGTAGGATAGGATTCTGAAAAACATCTCAGGTGGTGCGCAGTGTAAGGGTTTCTAACAGGCCATTCACTAGTAGGAGCGAGAAAAACATCACGGTGTGGTGTGAATCGCAGGGGCTGAATCAGGATAGGCAGTTAGTGGCAATGTATGATGGAGAAAAGCACCACAGGTTGGTCAGCATGAGGAGGTCAGGAAATATGCAGTCGCAATGTAGGATAGTTTTCTGAAAAAAATAGCGGGTTGGTGCGAATTTTAAGGGTTTCTTACATGCCATTCACTAGTAGGATTGAGAAAAACATCACGGTGTGGTGTGAATCGGAGGGGCTGAATTAGAATAGGCAGGCCGTGGCAATGTAGGATGGAGAAAAGCACCACAGGGTGATCAGCATGGGGAGGTCAGGAAACATGCAGTGGCAATGTAGGATAGTTTTTTGAAAAACATCGCGGGGTGGTGCAAATTGTAAGGGTTTCTAACAGGCCATTCCCTAGTAGGGGCGAGAAAAACATCACGGTGTGGTGTGAATCGGAGGGGCGAAATAAGGATAGGCAGTAAGTGGCAATGTAGGATGGAGAAAAGCACCAGGGGTGGTCAGCATGGGGAGGGCAGGAAATATGAAGTGGTAATGTAGGATAGGTTTCTGAAAAACATCAAGGGGTGGTGAGCATTGTAAGTGTTTCTAACAGGCCATTCAGTGATTGGAGTGAGAAAAACATCAGGGGTGCTGTGAATCGGAAGGCCTGAATTAGGATAGGCCGTGAGTAGCAATTTAGGATTTAGAAAAGCACCACGGGGTGGTCATCTTGGGGAGGTCAGGAAACATGCAGTGACAATGAAGGACAGGTTTCTGAAAAACATCGCGGGATGATGTGCATTGTAAGGGTTTCTAACAGGCCATTCACTAGTAGGGGTGAGAAAAACATCATGGGGTGGTGTGAATCGGAGGGCCTGAATTAGGATAGGCAGTGATTGGCAATGTAGGATGGAAAAAAGCACCACGGGTTGGTCAGCATGGGGAGGTCAGGAAACATGCATTGGCAATGTAGGATAGGTTTCTGTAAAACATCACGGGGAGGTGCGCATTTTAACGGTTTCTAACAGGCCATTCACTAGTAGGAGGGAGAAAAACATGTCGGTGTGGTGTGAATCGGAGGGCTGAATCAGGATGGGCAGTAAGTGGCAATGTAGGTTGGAGCAAAGCACCAGGGGTGGTCAGCATGGGGAGGGCAGGAAACATGAAGGGGCAATGTAGGATAGGTTTCTGAAAAACATCGTGTGGTGGTGAGCATTGTAAGGGTTTCTTAAAGGCTCTTCACTAGTAGGAGTGAGAAAAACATCAGGGGTGGTTTGAATCGGAGTGCCTGACTTAGGATAGGCAGTGAATGACAATGTAGGATGGAGAAAAGCCCCACGGGTAGGTCAGCATGGGGAAGTCCGGAAACATGCAGTGGCAATGTAGGATAGGTTTCTGAAAAACATCGCGGTGTGGTGCGCATTGTAAGGGTTTCTAACATGCCATCCACTCTAGTAGGAGTGAGAAAAACATCACAGGTGGTGTGAATCGGAGGGCCTGAATCAGGATAGGCAGTGAGTGGCAATGTAGGATTGAGAGAAGCACCACGGTTTGGTCAGCATGTGGAGGTCAGGAATCATGCAATGGCAATGTAGGATAGGTTTCTGTAAAACATCACAAGGAGGTGCGCATTTTAAGGGTTTCTAACAGGCCATTCACTAGTAGGAGGGAGAAAAACATGTCGGTGTGGTGTGAATCGGAGGGCTGAATCAGGATAGGCAGTAAGTGGAAATGTAGGTTGGAGCAAAGCACCAGGGGTGGTCAGCATGGGGAGGGCAGGAAACATGCAGGGGCAATGTAGGATAGGTTTCTGAAAAACATCATGTGGTGGTGAGCATTGTAAGGGTTTCTTAAAGGCTCTTCACTAGTAGGAGTGAGAAAAACATCAGGGGTGGTTTGAATCGGAGTGCCTGACTTAGGATAGGCAGTGAATGACAATGCAGGATGGAGAAAAGCCCCACGGGTAGGTCAGCATTGGGAAGTCCGGAAACATGCAGTGGCAATGTAGGATAGGTTTCTGAAAAACATCGCGGTGTGGTGTCCATTGTAAGGGTTTCTAACATGCCATCCACTCTAGTAGGAGTGAGAAAAACATCACAGGTGGTGTGAATCAGAGGGCCTGAATCAGGATAGGCAGTGAGTGGCAATGTAGGATTGAGAGAAGCACCACGGGTTGGTCAGCATGTGGAGGTCAGGAATCATGCAATGGCAATGTAGGATAGGTTTCTGTAAAACATCACAAGGAGGTGCGCATTTTAAGGGTTTCTAACAGGCCATTCACTAGTAGGAGGGAGAAAAACATGTCGGTGTGGTGTGAATCGGAGGGCTGAATCAGGATAGGCAGTAAGTGGAAATGTAGGATGGAGCAAAGCACCAGGGGTGGTCAGCATGGGGAAGTCCGGAAACATGCAGTGGCATTGTAGGATAGGTTTCTGAAAAACATCGCGGTGTGGTGCGCATTGTAAGGGTTTCTAACATGCCATCCACTAGTAGGAGTGAGAAAAACATCACGGGTGGTGTGAATCGGAGGGCCTGAATTAGGATAGCCACTGAGTGGCAATGAAGGATGGAGAAAATCTCCAGTGGTTGTCAGCATGTGGAGGTCAGAAAACATGCAGTGGCAAATAGGATAGGTTTCTGAAAAACATTGCGGGGTGATGCGCATTGTAAGTGTTTCTAAAAGGCCATTCAGTAGTAGGATTGAGAAAAATGTAACGAGGTGGTGTTAATCGAAGGGTCTGGCTCAGGATAGGTAGTGAGTGGCAATGTAGGATGTACAAAAGCACCACGGGGTGGTCAGCATGGGGAGGTCAGGAGACATGCAGTGGCAAAGTAGGATAGGTTTCGGAAAAACATCGCGGGGTGATTCGCATTGTAACTTTTTGTAACAGGCAATTCACTAGTACGAGTGAGAAAAACATCAAAGTGTGGTGTTAATCGGAGGGCCTGAATCAGGATAGGCAGTGAGTGACAATGTAGAATGGAGAAAAGCAACACGGGGTGGTCAGCATGTGGAGGTCCGGAATCATGCAGTGGCAATGTAGGATAGGTTTCTGAAAAGCATGGCGGGGTGGTGCGCATTGTAAGGGTTTCTAACAGGCCATTCAATAGTAGGAGTGAGAAAAACATTAGGGGCAGTGTGAATCAGACGACCTGAATCAGAATAGGCTGTGAGTGGCAATGTAGTATGGAGACAATCACCACGGTGTGGTCAGCATGGGGAGGTCATGAATCATGCAGTGGCACTGTAGGAAAGGTTTCTGAAAAACATCGCAGGGTGGTGCGCATTGTAAGGGTTTCTAACAGGCCATTCACTAGTAGGAGTGAGAAAAACCTCACGGTGTGGTGTGAATCGGAGGGCCTGAATCAGTTTAGGCAGTGAGTGGCAATGTAGGATGGAGAAAAGCTCCAGGGGTGTTCAGCATGGGGAGGTCAGGAAATATGCAGTGGAAAATAGGATAAGTTTCTGAAAAACATCACTGGGTGATGCGCATTGTAAGGGTTTCTAAAAGGCCATTTACTAGTATGAGTCAGAAAAACATCAAGGGGTGGTGTGAATCGGAATGCTTGAATCAGGATAGGAAGTGTATGGCAATGTAGCATGGAGAAAAGCACCACGGGCTGGTCAGCATGAGGAGGTCACGAATCATGCAGTGTCAATGTAGGATAGGTTTCCGAAAAACATTGCGGGGTGTTGTGCATTGTAAGGGTTTCTAACAGGCCATTCACTAGTATGAGTGAGAAAAACTTCACAGTGTGGGGTGAATCGGAGGGCCTGAATCTGTAGAGGCAGTGAGTGGCCATGTAGGATGAAGAAAAGCTCCAGGGGTGATCAGCATGGGGAGGTCAGGAAACATGCAGTGGCAAATAGGATAGGTTTCTGAACAACATCGCGGTGTGATGCACATTGTAAGGGATTCTAAAAGGCCATTCACTAGTAGGAGTCAGAGAAACATCAAGGTGTGGTGAGAATCGGAGGGCCTGAACCAGGATAGGCAGTGAGTGGCAATGAAGGATGGAGAAAAGCACCACGGGGTGGTCAGCATGGGGAGGTCACGAGACATGCAGTGTCAAAGTAGGATGGGTTTCGGGAAATCTTAGCGGGGTGATGCGCATTGTAAGGTTTTGTAACAGGCCATTCACTAGTATGAGTGAGAAAAACATAACAGTGTTGTGTTAATCGGAGGGCTTGAATCAGGATAGGCAGTGAGTGGCAATGTAGAATGGGGAAAATCACCACGGGGTGGTCAGCATGTGGAGATCAGGAATCATGCAGTGGCAATGTAGGATAGGTTTCTGAAAAACATCGCGGGATGGTGCGCATTGTAAGGGTTTCTAACAGGCCATTCACTAGTAGGATTGAGAAAAACATCACGGGGTGCTATGAATCAGAGGGCCTGAATCAGGATAGGCAGTGAGTGGCAATGTAGAATGGAGAAAAGCACCACGGTGTGTTCAGCATGGGGAGGGTAGGAAACATGCAGTGGCAATGCAGGATAGGTTTCTGAAAAACTTTTAGGGGTGGTGCGCATTGTAAAAGTGTCGTAAAGGCCCTTCACTAGTAGGAGTGAGAAAAACATCAGGAGTTGTGTGAATCGGAGGGCCTGAATTAGAATAGGCAGTGAGTGACAATTTGGATGGAGAAAAGCACCACGGTTTGGTGCATGGGGAGATAAGAAAACATGCAGTGGCAATGTAGGATAGGTTTCTGAAAACATCACGGGGTGGTGCGCACTGTAAGGGTTTCTAACAGGCCATTCACTAGAAGGAGTGAGAACAAGATCACGGGGTGCTGTGAATCAGAGGGCCTCAATCAAAATAGGCCCTGAGTGTCAATCTAGGAAGGAGAAAAGCACCATAGGGTGGACGCATGGGGAGGGCATGAAACATGCAGAGGCAATGTAGGATAGGTTTCTCAAAAAAATAGCGGGTTGGTGCGAATTTTAAGGGTTTCTTACAGGCCATTCACTAGTAGGAGTGAGAAAAACATCACGGTGTGGTGTGAATCGGAGGGTCTGAATTAGTATAGGCAGGCCGTGGCAATGTAGAATGGAGAAAAGCAACACGGGGTGGTCAGCATGGGGAGGTCAGGAAACATGCAGTGGCAATGTAGGATATTTTTTTGAAAAACATCGTGGGGTGGTGCAAATTGTAAGGGTTTCTAACAGGCCATTCCCTAGTAGGGGTGAGAAAAACATCACGGTGTGGTGTGAATTGTGGGGCGAAATCAGGATCGACAGTAAGTGGCAATGTAGGATGGAGAAAAGCACCAGGGGTGTTCAGCATGGGGATGGCAGGAAACATGCAGTGGCAATGGAGGATAGGTTTCTGAAAAACATCGCGGGGTGGTGCGCATTGTAAGTGTTTCTAACAGGCCATTCAGTGATAGGAGTGAGAAAAACATCAGGGGTGCTGTGAATCGGAGGGCTTGAATTAGGATACGCAGTGAGTGGCAATTTAGGATGTAGAAAAGCACCACGGGTTGGTAAGCATGGCGAGGTCAGGAAACATGCAGTGGCATTGTAGGATAGGTTTCTGAAAAACATCGCGGGATGGTGTGCATTGTAAGGATTTCTAAAAGGCCATTCACTAGTAGGGGTGAGAAAAACATCATGGGGTGGTGTGAATCGGAGGGCCTGAATTAGGATAGGCAGTGATTGGCAATGTAGGATGGAAAAAAGCAGCACGGGTTGGTCAGCATGGGGAGGTCAGGAAACATGCATTGGCAATGTAGGATAGGTTTCTGAAAAACATCGTGGGGTTTTGCGCATTGTAAGGGTTTCTTAAAGGCCTTTCACAAGTAGGTGTGAGAAAAATATAATGGGTTGGTATCAATCCGAGGGCCTGAATTAGGATAGGCAGTGAATGACAATGTAGGATGGAGAAAAGCCCCACGTGTAGGTCAGCATGGGGAAGTCAGTAAACATGCAGTGGCAATGTAGGATAGGTTTCTGAAAAAGGTCGCGGGGTGGTGCGCATTGTTAGGATTTCTAACAGGCCATTGACCAGGAGGAGCGAGAAAAACATCACGGTGTGATGTGAATCAGAGGGGCTGAATCAGGATAGGCAGATAGTGGCAATGTAGGATGCAGAAAAGCACCAGGGGTGGTCAGCATGGGGAGGGCAGGAAACATGCAGTGGCAATGTAGGATAGGTTTCTGAAAAACATCGTGGGGTGGTACGCATTATAAGGGTTTCTTAAAGGCCCTTCACTAGTAGGAGTGAGAAAAACATCAGGGGTGGTGCGAATCGGAGGGCCTGAATTAGGATAGGCAGTGAGTGACAATGCAGGATGGAGAAAAGCATCACGGGTTGGTCAGCATTGTGAGATCAGGAAACAATCAGTGTCAATGTAGGATAGGTTTATGAAAAACATCGTGCGGTAGTGCGCATTGTAAGGGTATCTAACACACCATTCACTAGTCGGAGTGAGAAAAACATCACGGGGTGGTGTGAATCAGAGGGCCTGAATTACGATAGGCAGTGATTGGCAATGTAGGATGGTAAAGGCACCACGGGTTGGTCAGCATGGGAAGGTCAGGAAACATGCATTGGCAATGTAGGATAGGTTTCTGAAAAACATCACGGGGAGGTGTGCAATGTAAGTGTTTCTAAAAGGCCATTCACTAGTAGGAGCGAGAAAAACATTACGGTGTGGTGTGAATCACAGGGGCTGAATCAGGATAGGCAGTAAGTGGCAATGTAGGATGGAGCAAAGCACCAGGGGTGGTCAGCATGGAGAGGCAGGAAACATGCAGTGGCAATGTAGGATAGGTTTCTGAAAAACATCGTGGGGTGTTGCGCATTGTAAAGGTTTCTTAAAGGCCCTTCACTAGTAGGTGTGAGAAAAATATAATGGGTTGGTGTGAATCAGAGGGCCTTGATTAGGATAGGCAGTGAATGACAATGTAGGATGGAGAAAAGCCCCACGTGTAGGTCAGCATGGGGAAGCCAGTAAACATGCAGTGGCAATGTAGGATAGGTTTCTGAAAAGGATCGCGGGGTGGTGCGCATTGTAAGGGTTTTTAACAGGCCATTCACTAGTACGAGTGTGAAAAACATCACTGGGTGGTGTGAATAGGAGGGCATGAATCAGGATAGGAAGTGAGTGGCAATTTAGGATTGAGAAAAGCACCACGGGTTGGTCAGCATGGGGATGTGAGGAAACATGTATTGGCAATGTAGGATAGGTTTCTGAAAAACATCGCGGGGTGGTGCGCATTTTAAGCTTTTCAAACAGGCCATTCACTAGTAGGAGGGAGAAAAACATGTCGGTGTGGTGTGAATCGGAGGGGCTGAATCAGGATAGGCAGTAAGTGGCAATGTAAGATGGAGCAAAGCACCAGGGATGGTCAGCATGGGGTGGGCAGGAAACATGCAGTGGCAATGGAGGATAGGTTTCTGAAAAACATCGCGGGGTGGTGCGCATTGTAAGGGTTTCTAACAGGCCATTCACTAGTAGGAGTGTGAAAAACATCACGGACTGGTGTGAATCAGACGGCCTGAATCAGAATAGGCAGTGAGTGGCAAGGTAGGATTGAGAAAAGCACCACGGGGTGGTCAGCATAAGGAGGTCAGGAATCATGCAATGGCAATGTAGGATAGGTTTCTGAAAAACATCACGGGGTGGTGCACATTGTAAGGGTTTCTAACAAGCCATTCACTAGTAGGAGTTAGAAAAACATCACGGGGTGGTGTGAATCGGAGGGCCTGAATCTGTATAGGCAGTGAGTGGCCATGTAGGATGAAGAAAAGCTCCAGGGATGATCAGAATGGGGATGTCAGGAAACATGCAGTGGCAAATAGGATAGGTTTCTGAACAACATCGCGGGGTAATGCGCATTGTAAGGGATTCTAAAAGGCCATTCACTAGTAGGAGTCAGAAAAACATCATGGGGTGGTGAGAATTCGAGGGTCTGAATCAGGATAGGCAGTGAGTGTCAATGTAGGAATGGAGAAAAGCACCACGGGCTGGTCAGCATGGGGAGGTCAGGAATCATGCAGTGGCAATGTAGGATAGGTTTCTGAAAAACATTGCGGGGTGGTGTGCATTATAATAGTTTCTAACACGCCATTCACTAGTAGGAGTGAGAAAATCATCAGGGGTGTTGTGAATCGGAGGGCCTGAATTAGGATTGGCACTGAGTGGTAATGAAGGAACGAGAAAAGCTCCAGGGGTGGCCAGCATGGGGAGGTCAGGAAACATGCAGTGTCAAATAGGATAGGTTTCTGAAAAACATCGCGGGGTGATGCGCATTGTAAGGGTTTCTAAAAGGCCATTCTCTAGTAGAAGTGAGAAAAACATCACGGGGTGGTGTGAATTGGTGGGCCTGAATCTGAATAGGCAGTGAGGGGCAATGAAGGATGGAGAAAAGCACCACGGGGTGGTCAGCATGGGGAGGTCAGGAGACATGCAGTGGCAAAGTAGGATGGGTTTTGGAAAATCATCACGGGGTGATGCACATTATAAGGTTTTGTAACAGGCCATTCACTAGTACGAGTGAGAAAAACATCACAGTGTGGTGTTAATCGGAGGGCCTGAATCAGGATAGGCAGTGAGTGGCAATGTAGAATGGGTAAAAGCACCATGGGGTGGTCAGCATGTGGAGATCAGGAATCATGCAGTGGCAATGTAGGATAGGTTTCTGAAAAACATCGCGGGATGCTGCGCATTGTAAGGTTTTCTAACAGGCCATTCACTAGTAGCAGTGAGAAGAACATCACGGGGTGCTGTGAATCAGAGGGCCTGAGTCAAAATAGGCACTGACTGGCAATGTAGGAAGGAGAAAATCACCACGGGGTGGTCGGCATTGGGAGGTCAAGAACCATGCAGTGGCAATGCAGGATAGGTTTCTGAAAAAAATAGCAGTTTGGTGTGCATTGTAAGGGTTTCTTACAGGCCCTTCACTAGTAGGAGTGAGAAAAACATCACGGTGTGGTGTGAATTGCAGGGCCTGAATTAGGATACGCAGTGAGTGGCAATGTAGGATGGAGAAAAGGACCATGGGGCGGTCAACATGGGGAGGTTAGGAAACTTACAGTGGCAATGAAGGATAGGTTTCTGAAAAACATTGCAGGGTGATGCGCATTGTAAGGGTTTCTAATGGTCCATTCACTAGTAGGATTGAGAAAAACATCACGGGGTGGTGTGAATTGGAGGGCCTTAATTAGGATAGGCAGGGAGTGGCAATGTAGGATGGAGAACAGCACCACGGGTTGGTCAGCTTCGGGAGGTCAAGAAACATGCTGTGTCAAGGCAGGATAGGTTTCTGAAAAACATCGTGGGGTGGTGCGCATTGTAAGGGTTTTTAACAAGCCATTCACTAGTAGGGGTGAGAAAAACATCATGGTGTGGTGATTATCAGAGGGGCGGAATCAGGATAGGCAGTAAGTGGCAATGTAAGATGGACAAAAGCACCAGGGGTGGTCAGCATGGGGAGGGCAGGAAACATGCAGTGGCAATGTAGGATAGGTTTCTGAAAAAAACCGCGAGATGGTGCGCATGGTAAGGGTTTCTAACAGGCCATTCACTAGTAGGAGTGAAAAAAATATTAGGGGTGGTATGAATCGGAGGGCCTGAATTAGGAGAGGCAGTGAATGGCAATGAAGGATGGAGTAACACCACCGTGTGGTCAACATGGGGACGTCAGGAAACATGCAGTGGCAATGTAGGTTAGGTTTCTGAAAAACATCGCGGTGTGGTGCGCATTGTATGGGTTTCTACAGGCCATTCTCTAGTAGGAGTGTGAAAAACATCCCGGGGTGGTGTGATCAGAGGCCAGAATTAAGATAGGCACTGAGTGGAAATGTAGGATGGAGAAAAGCTCCAGCGGTGGTCAGCATGGGGAGGTCAGGAAAAATGCACTGGCAAATAGGATCGGTTCCTGAAAAACATCGCAGGGTGATGCGAATTTTAAGGGTTTCTAAAAGGCCATTCACTAATAGGTGTTAGAAAAACATCACCCTGTGGTGTGAATCGGAGGGCCTGAATCAGGATAGGCAGTGAGAAGCAATGTACGATGGACAAAATCACCACGGGGTGGTCAGCATGGGGAGGTCAGGAATCATGCACTGGCACTGTAGGATAAGTTTCTGAAAAACGTCGCGGTGTGGTGTGCATTGTAAGGGTTTCTAACAGCCCATTCACTAGTAGGGGCAAGAAAAACATCACGGTGTCGTGTGAATCGGAGGGGCGGAATCAGGATAGGCAGTAAGTGGCAATGCAGGATGGAGAAAAGCACCAGGGGTGGTCAGCATGCGGAGGGCAGGAAACATGCAGTGGCAATGTAGGATAGGTTTCTGAAAAACATCGCGGGGTGTAGCGCATTGTAAGGGTTTCTAACAGGCCACTGACTAGTAAGAGTGAGAAAAACATCACGGGGTGCTGTGAATCAGAGGGCCATAATTAGGATAGGCAGTGAATGGCAATGAAGGATGGAGTAACACCACCGTGTGGTCAACATTGGGACGTCAGGAAACATGCAGTGGCAATGTAGGTTAGGTTTCTGAAAAACATCGCGGGGTGGTGCGCATTGTATGGGTTTCTAACAGGCCATTCTCTAATAGGAGTGTGAAAAACATCACGGGGTGCTGTGATCAGGGGCCAGAATTAAGATAGGCAGTGAGTGGCAATATATGATGTAGAAAAGTACCACGGGTTGGTCAGCAAGGGGAGGTCAGGAAACATGCAGTGGCAATGTAGGATAGGTTTCTGAAAAACATCGTGGGGTGGTACGCATTATAAGGGTTTCTTAAAGGCCCTTCACTAGTAGGAGTGAGAAAAACATCAGGGGTGGTGCGAATCGGAGAGCCTGAATTAGGATAGGCAGTGAGTGACAATGCAGGATGGAGAAAAGCATCACGGGTTGGTCAGCATTGTGAGATCAGGAAACAATCAGTGTCAATGTAGGATAGGTTTATGAAAAACATCGTGCGGTAGTGCGCATTGTAAGGGTATCTAACACACCATTCACTAGTGGGAGTGAGAAAAACATCACGGGGTGCTGTGAATCAGAGGGCCTGAATCAGGATAGGCAGTGAGTGGCAATGTAGAATGGAGAAAAGCACCACGGTGTGGTCAGCATGGGGAGGGTAGGAAACATGCAGTGGCAATGTAGGATAGGTTTCTGAAAAACATTGCGGGGTGGTGCGAAATGTAAGGGTTTCCAACAAGCCATTCACTAGTAGGAGTGAGAAAATCATCACGGTGTGGTGTGAATCGGAGGGCCTGAATAAGTATAGACAGTGAGTGGCAATATAGGATGGAGAAAAGCTCCAGGGGTGGTCAGCATGGGGAAGTCAGGAAACATGCAGTGGCAATGTAGGATAGGTTTCTGAAAAACATTGCGGGGTGGTGTGCATTATAAGAGTTTCTAACACGCCATTCACTAGTAGGAGTGAGAAAATCATCAGGGGTGTTGTGAATCGGAGGGCCTGAATTAGGATTGGCACTGAGTGGTAATGAAGGAACGAGAAAAGCTCCAGGGGTGGCCAGCATGGGGAGGTCAGGAAACATGCAGTGTCAAATAGGATAGGTTTCTGAAAAACATCGCGGGGTGATGCGCATTGTAAGGGTTTCTAAAAGGCCATTCACTAGTAGAAGTGAGAAAAACATCACGGGGTGGTGTGAATTGGTGGGCCTGAATCTGAATAGGCAGTGAGGGGCAATGAAGGATGGAGAAAAGCACCACGGGGTGGTCAGCATGGGGAGGTCAGGAGACATGCAGTGGCAAAGTAGGATGAGTTTTGGAAAATCATCACGGGGTGATGCACATTATAAGGTTTTGTAACAGGCCATTCACTAGTACGAGTGAGAAAAACATCACAGTGTGGTGTTAATCGGAGGGCCTGAATCAGGATAGGCAGTGAGTGGCAATGTAGAATGGGGAAAAGCACCATGGGGTGGTCAGCATGTGGAGATCAGGAATCATGCAGTGGCAATGTAGGATAGGTTTCTGAAAAACATCGCGGGATGCTGCGCATTGTAAGGTTTTCTAACAGGCCATTCACTAGTAGCAGTGAGAAGAACATCACGGGGTGCTGTGAATCAGAGGGCCTGAGTCAAAATAGGCACTGACTGGCAATGTAGGAAGGAGAAAATCACCACGGGGTGGTCGGCATTGGGAGGTCAAGAACCATGCAGTGGCAATGCAGGATAGGTTTCTGAAAAAAATAGCAGTTTGGTGTGCATTGTAAGGGTTTCTTACAGGCCCTTCACTAGTAGGAGTGAGAAAAACATCACGGTGTGGTGTGAATTGCAGGGCCTGAATTAGGATACGCAGTGAGTGGCAATGTAGGATGGAGAAAAGCACCATGGGGCGGTCAACATGGGGAGGTTAGGAAACTTACAGTGGCAATGAAGGATAGGTTTCTGAAAAACATTGCAGGGTGATGCGCATTGTAAGGGTTTCTAATGGTCCATTCACTAGTAGGATTGAGAAAAACATCACGGGGTGGTGTGAATTGGAGGGCCTTAATTAGGATAGGCAGGGAGTGGCAATGTAGGATGGAGAACAGCACCACGGGTTGGTCAGCTTCGGGAGGTCAAGAAACATGCTGTGTCAAGGCAGGATAGGTTTCTGAAAAACATCGTGGGGTGGTGCGCATTGTAAGGGTTTTTAACAAGCCATTCACTAGTAGGGGCGAGAAAAACATCATGGTGTGGTGATTATCAGAGGGGCGGAATCAGGATAGGCAGTAAGTGGCAATGTAAGATGGAGAAAAGCACCAGGGGTGGTCAGCATGGGGAGGGCAGGAAACATGCAGTGGCAATGTAGGATAGGTTTCTGAAAAAAACCGCGAGATGGTGCGCATGGTAAGGGTTTCTAACAGGCCATTCACTAGTAGGAGTGAAAAAAATATTAGGGGTGGTATGAATCGGAGGGCCTGAATTAGGAGAGGCAGTGAATGGCAATGAAGGATGGAGTAACACCACCGTGTGGTCAACATGGGGACGTCAGGAAACATGCAGTGGCAATGTAGGTTAGGTTTCTGAAAAACATCGCGGTGTGGTGCGCATTGTATGGGTTTCTACAGGCCATTCTCTAGTAGGAGTGTGAAAAACATCCCGGGGTGGTGTGATCAGAGGCCAGAATTAAGATAGGCACTGAGTGGAAATGTAGGATGGAGAAAAGCTCCAGCGGTGGTCAGCATGGGGAGGTCAGGAAAAATGCACTGGCAAATAGGATCGGTTCCTGTAAAACATCGCAGGGTGATGCGAATTTTAAGGGTTTCTCAAAGGCCATTCACTAATAGGTGTTAGAAAAACATCACCCTGTGGTGTGAATCGGAGGGCCTGAATCAGGATAGGCAGTGAGTAGCAATGTACGATGGACAAAATCACCACGGGGTGGTCAGCATGGGGAGGTCAGGAATCATGCACTGGCACTGTAGGATAAGTTTCTGAAAAACGTCGCGGTGTGGTGTGCATTGTAAGGGTTTCTAACAGCCCATTCACTAGTAGGGGCAAGAAAAACATCACGGTGTGGTGTGAATCGGAGGGGCGGAATCAGGATAGGCAGTAAGTGGCAATGTAGGATGGAGAAAAGCACCAGGGGTGGTCAGCATGCGGAGGGCAGGAAACATGCAGTGGCAATGTAGGATAGGTTTCTGAAAAACATCGCGGGGTGTAGCGCATTGTAAGGGTTTCTAACAGGCCACTGACTAGTAAGAGTGAGAAAAACATCACGGGGTGGTATTAATTGGACGGCTTGAATAAGGATAGCCATTGAGTGGCAATGTAGCATCGAGAAAAGCACCACGGCGTGGTCAGCATGGGGAAGTCAGGAATAATTCAGTGGCAATGTAGGATAGGTTTCTGAAAAACATCGCGGGGTTGTTGCAAAGTAAGGGTTTCTAACAGGCCACTCACTAGTAGGAGTGAGAAAAAAAACACGAGGTTGTGTGAATCGCAGGGCCTGAATCAGGTTTGGCAGTGAGGGGCAATGTAGGAAGGAGAATAGCACCACGGGTTGCTCAGCATGGGGAGGTCAGGGAACATGCAGTGGCAATGTAGGATAGGTTTCTGAAAAACATCGCGGGGTGGGGAGAATTGTAAGGGTTTCTAACAGGCCATTCACTCGTAGGAGTGCGAATAACATCACAGGATGGTGTGAATCGGATGGCCTGAATTAGGATAGGCAGTTAGTGGCAATGTAGGATGGAGAAAAGCACCACGGGTTGGTCAGCCTGGGGAGGTCAGGAAACATGCATTGGCAATGTAGGATAGGTTTCTGAATGACATCGCGGGGTGGTGCCCATTGTAAGTGTTTCTAACAGGCCATTCACTAGTAGCAGTGAGAAAAACATTAGGGGTGGTGTGAATCGGAGGTCCTGAATTAGGATAGGCAGTGAGTGGCAATGAAGGATGGAGTAACACCACTGGGTGGTCAACATAGTGACGTCAGGAAACATGCTGTGGCAATGTAGTTTAGGTTTCTGAAAAACATCGCGGGGTGGTGCTCATTGTATGGGTTTCTAACAGGTCATTCTCTATTAGGAGTGTGAAAAGCATCACGGGGTGGTGTGAATCAGGGGCCTGAAATAAGATAGGCAGTGAGTGGCAATATATGATGTAGAAAAGCACCAAGGATTGGTCACTATGGGGAGGTCAGGAAACATGCATTGGAAATGTAGGATAGGTTTCTGAAAAACATCTCGGGGTGGTGCAATTTGTAAGGGTTTCTAACAGGAAATTCACTAGTAGGAGTGAGAAAAACATCATGGGATGGTGTGAATTAGAGGGCCTGAATTAGGATAGGCACTGAGTGACAATGCAGCATGGAGAAAGCCCCACAGCGTGGTCAGCATGGGGAGGTCAGGAAACATGCAATGGCAATGTAGATAGGTTTCTGAAAAACATCGCGGTGTGGTGCGCATTGTAAGGGTTTCTAACAGGCAATTAGGTAGTAGGAGTGAGAAAAACATCACAGGGTGGTTTGAATTGGAGGAGCTGAATCAATATAGGCAGTCAGTGGCAATGTAGGATGGAGAAAAGCATCAAGAGTGGTCAGCATGGGGAGGTCAGGAAACATGCAGTGGCAATGTAGGAGAGGTTTCTGAAAAACATTCCGGGGTGGTGCGCATTTTAAGGGTTTCTAACAGGCCATTCACTTGTAGGAGTGAGAAAAACATCACGGGGTGGTGTAAATTGCAGGGCCTGAATCAGGATAGGCAGTGAGTGGCAATGTAAGATGGACAAAAGCACCAGGGGTGCTCAGCATGGGGAGTTCAGGAAACATGCATTGGCAATGAAGTATAGGTTTCTGAAAAAATATCGCGGGATGGTGTGCATTGTAAGGGTTTCTAACAGGCCATTCACTAGTAGGTTTGAGAAAAACTTCATGGTGTGGTGGGAATCGGAGGGCCTGAATCAGTATATACAGTGAGTGGCAATGTAGGATTGAGAAAAGCACCACGGGGTGGTCAGCATGGGGAGTTCATGAAACATGCAGTGGCAATGTAGGACAGGTTTCTGAAAACCATGGCGGGGTGGTGCGCATTGTAAAGGTTTCTTAAAGGCCATTCACCAGTAGGAGTGAGAAATACAGCACGAGGTGGTGTTAATCTGAGGGCCTGAATCAGGATAGGCAGTGAGTGGCAATGTAGAATGGAGAAAAGCACCACGGGGTGGTCAGCATGTGGAGGTCAGAAATCAGGCAGTGGCAATGTAGGATAGGTTTCTGAAAAACATTGCGGGGTGGTGCGCATTGTAAGGGTTTCTAACAGGCCATTCACTAGTAGGAATGAGAACAACATCACGGGGTGCTGTGAATCAGAGGGCCTGAATCAAAAGAGGCCCTGAGTGTCAATGTAGGAAGGAGAATAGCACCACAGGGTGGTCGGCATATGGAGATCAGGATACATGCAGTCGCAATGTAGGATAAGTTTCTGAAAAAAATAGCGGGTTGGTGCGAATTTTAAGGTTTCTTACAGGCCATTCACTAGTAGGAGTGAGAAAAACTTCAGTTGTGGTGTGAATCGGATGGCCTGAATTAGGATAGGCAGGGAGTGGCAATGTAGGATGGAGAAAAGCACCACAGGGTGGTCAGCATGGGGAGGTCAGGAAATTTGCAGTGGCAGTGTAGGAGAGTTTTCTGAAAAACATCGCAGGGTGGTGCAAATTGTATGGGTTTCTAACAGGCCATTCCCTAGTAGGGGCGAGAAAACCATCACGGTGTAGTGTGAATCGGAGGGGTGAAATCAGGATAGGCAGTAAGTGGCAATGTAGAATGGAGAAAAGCACTAGGGGTGGTCAGCATGGGGAGGGCAGGAAACATGCAGTGGCATTGTAGGATAGGTTTCTGAAAAACATCACGGGATCGTGTGCATTGTAAAGGTTTCCAACAGGCTATTCACTAGTAGGGGAGAGAAAACCATTATTGGGTGGTGTGAATCGGAGGGCCTAATTAGGATAGGCAGTGATTGGCAATGTAGGATGGAAAAAAGCACCACGGGTTGGTCAGCATGGGTAGGTCAGGAAACATGCATTGGCAATGTAGGATAGGATTCTGAAAAACATCTTGGGTGGTGCGCATTGTAAGGGTTTCTAACAGGCCATTCACTAGTAGGAGCGAGAAAAACATCACGGTGTGGTGTGAATCGCAGGGGCTGAATCAGGATAGGCAGTTAGTGGCAATGTATGATGGAGAAAAGCACCACAGGTTGGTCAGCTTGGGGAGGTCAGGACACATGCAGTGGCAATGGAGGATAGTTTTCTGAAAAAAATAGCGGGTTGGTGCGAATTTTAAGGGTTTCTTACATGCCATTCACTAGTAGGATTGAGAAAAACATCACGGTGTGGTGTGAATCGGAGGGGCTGAATTATAATAGGCAGGCAGTGGCAATGTAGGATGGAGAAAAGCACCACAGGGTGGTCAGCATGGGGAGGTCAGGAAACATGCAGTGGCAATGTAGGATAGTTTTTTGAAAAACATAGCGGGGTGGTGCAAATTGTAAGGGTTTCTAACAGGTCATTCCCTAGTAGGGGCGAGAAAAACATCACGGTGTGGTGTGAATCGGAGGGGCGAAATCAGGATAGGCAGTAAGTGGCAATGTAGGATGGAGAAAAGCACCAGGGGTGGTCAGCATGGGGAGGGCAGGAAATATGCAGTGGCAATGTAGGATAGGTTTCTGAAAAACATCAAGGGGTGGTGCGCATTGTAAGTGTTTCTAACAGGCCATTCAGTGATTGGAGTGAGAAAAACATCAGGGGTGCTGTGAATCGGAGGGCCTGAATTAGGATAGGCCGTGAGTGGCAATTTAGGATTTAGAAAAGCACCACGGGGTGGTCATCATGGGGAGTTCAGGAAACATGCAGTGGCAATGAAGGATAGGTTTCTGAAAAACATCGCGGGATGGTGTGCATTGTAAGGGTTTCTAACAGGCCATTCACTAGTAGGGGTGAGAAAAACATCATGGGGTGGTGTGAATCGGAGGGCCTGAATTAGGATAGGCAGTGATTGGCAATGTAGGATGGAAAAAAGCACCACGGGTTGGTCACCATGGGGAGGTCAGGAAACATGCATTGGCAATGTAGGATAGGTTTCTGTAAAACATCACGGGGAGGTGCGCATTTTAAGGGTTTCTAACAGGCCATTCACTAGTAGGAGGGAGAAAAACATGTCGGTGTGGTGTCAATCGGAGGGCTGAATCAGGATGGGCAGTAAGTGGCAATGTAGGATGGAGCAAAGCACCAGGGGTGGTCAGCATGGGGAGGGCAGGAAACATGCAGGGGCAATGTAGGATAGGTTTCTGAAAAACATCGTGTGGTGGTGAGCATTGTAAGGGTTTCTTAAAGGCTCTTCACTAGTAGGAGTGAGAAAAACATCAGGGGTGGTTTGAATCGGAGTGCCTGACTTAGGATAGGCAGTGAATGACAATGTAGGATGGAGAAAAGCCCCACGGGTAGGTCAGCATGGGGAAGTCCGGAAACATGCAGTGGCAATGTAGGATAGGTTTCTGAAAAACATCGCAGTGTGGTGCGCATTGTAAGGGTTTCTAACATGCCATCCACTCTAGTAGGAGTGAGAAAAACATCACAGGTGGTGTGAATCGGAGGGCCTGAATCAGGATAGGCAGTGAGTGGCAATGTAGGATTGAGAGAAGCACCACGGGTTGGTCAGCATGTGGAGGTCAGGAATCATGCAATGGCAATGTAGGATAGGTTTCTGTAAAACATCACAAGGAGGTGCGCATTTTAAGGGTTTCTAACAGGCCATTCACTAGTAGGAGGGAGAAAAACATGTCGGTGTGGTGTGAATCGGAGGGCTGAATCAGGATAGGCAGTAAGTGGAAATGTAGGATGGAGCAAAGCACCAGGGGTGGTCAGCATGGGGAGGGCAGGAAACATGCAGTGGCAATGTAGGATAGGTTTCTGAAAAACATCGTGTGGTGGTGAGCATTGTAAGGGTTTCTTAAAGGCTCTTCACTAGTAGGAGTGAGAAAAACATCACGGGTGGTGTGAATCGGAGGGCCTGAATTAGGAAAGCCACTGAGTGGCAATGAAGGATGGAGAAAATCTCCAGGGGTTGTCAGCATGTGGAGGTAAGAAAACATGCATTGGCAAATAGGATAGGTTTCTGAAAAACATAGCGGGGTGATGCGCATTGTAAGTGTTTCTAAAAGGCCATTCAGTAGTAGGATTGAGAAAAATGTAACGAGGTGGTGTGAATCGGAGGGTCTGGCTCAGGATAGGTAGTGAGTGGCAATGTAGGATGTACAAAAGCACCACGGGGTGGTCAGCATGGGGAGGTCAGGAGACTTGCAGTGGCAAAGTAGGATAGGTTTCGGAAAAACATCGCGGGGTGATTCGCATTGTAACTTTTTGTAACAGGCCATTCACTAGTACGAGTGAGAAAAACATCAAAGTGTGGTGTTAATCGGAGGGCCTGAATCAGGATAGGCAGTGAGTGACAATGTAGAATGGAGAAAAGCAACACGGGGTGGTCAGCATGTGGAGGTCCGGAATCATGCAGTGGCAATGTAGGATAGGTTTCTGAAAAGCATGGTGGGGTGGTGCGCATTGTAAGGGTTTCTAACAGGCCATTCAATAGTAGGAGTGAGAAAAACATTAGGGGCAGTGTGAATCGGACGACCTGAATCAGAATAGGCTGTGAGTGGCAATGTAGTATGGAGACAATCACCACGGTGTGGTCAGCATGGGGAGGTCATGAATCATGGAGTGGCACTGTAGGAAAGGTTTCTGAAAAACATCGCAGGGTGGTGCGCATTGTAAGGGTTTCTAACAGGCCATTCACTAGTAGGAGTGAGAAAACCCTCACGGTGTGGTGTGAATCGGAGGGCCTGAATCAGTTTAGGCAGTGAGTGGCAATGTAGGATGGAGAAAAGCTCCAGGGGTGTTCAGCATGGGGAGGTCAGGAAATATGCAGTGGAAAATAGGATAAGTTTCTGAAAAACATCACTGGGTGATGCGCATTGTAAGGGTTTCTAAAAGGCCATTTACTAGTATGAGTCAGAAAAACATCAAGGGGTGTTGTGAATTGGAATGCCTGAATCAGGATAGGAAGTGAGTGGCAATGTAGCATGGAGAAAAGCACCACGGGCTGGTCAGCATGAGGAGGTCACGAATCATGCAGTGTCAATGTAGGATAGGTTTCCGAAAAACATTGCGGGGTGTTGTGCATTGTAAGGGTTTCTAACAGGCCATTCACTAGTATGAGTGAGAAAAACTTCACAGTGTGGGGTGAATCGGAGGGCCTGAATCTGTAGAGGCAGTGAGTGGCCATGTAGGATGAAGAAAAGCTCCAGGGGTGATCAGCGTGGGGAGGTCAGGAAACATGCAGTGGCATATAGGATAGGTTTCTGAACAACATCGCGGGGTGATGCGCATTGTAAGGGATTCTAAAAGGCCATTCACTAGTAGGAGTCAGAGAAACATCAAGGTGTGGTGAGAATCTGAGGGCCTGAACCAGGATAGGCAGTGAGTGGCAATGAAGGATGGAGCAAAGCACCACGGGGTGGTCAGCATGGGGAGGTCACGAGACATGCAGTGTCAAAGTAGGATGGGTTTCGGGAAATCTTAGCGGGGTGATGCGCATTGTAAGGTTTTGTAACAGGCCATTCACTAGTACGAGTGAGAAAAACATCACAGTGTTGTGTTAATCGGAGGGCTTGAATCAGGATAGGCAGTGAGTGGCAATGTAGAATGGGGAAAAGCACCATGGTGTGGTCAGCATGTGGAGATCAGGAATCATGCAGTGGCAATGTAGGATAGGTTTCTGAAAAACATCCCAGGATGGTGCGCATTGTAAGGGTTTCTAACAGGCCATTCACTAGTAGGATTGAGAAAAACATCACGGGGTGCTGTGAATCAGAGGGCCATAATTAGGATAGGCAGTGAATGGCAATGAAGGATGGAGTAACACCACCATGTGGTCAACATTGGGACGTCAGGAAACATGCAGTGGCAATGTAGGTTAGGTTTCTGAAAAACATCGAGGGGTGGTGCGCATTGTATGGGTTTCTAACAGGCCATTCTCTAATAGGAGTGTGAAAAACATCACGGGGTGCTGTGATCAGGGGCCAGAATTAAGATAGGCAGTGAGTGGCAATATATGATGTAGAAAAGTACCACGGGTTGGTCAGCAAGGGGAGGTCAGGAAACATGCAGTGGCAATGTAGGATAGGTTTCGGAAAAACATCGTGGGATGGTGCGCATTGTAAGGGTTTCTAACAAGCCATTCACTTTTTGGAGGGTTAAAAACATCACGGAGTGGTGTGAATCGGAGGGCCTGAATCAGTATAGGCAGTGAGTGGCAAAGGAGGATGGAGGAAACCTCCAGGGTTGGTCAGCATGTGGAGGTCAGGAAACATGCAGTGGCAATGTAGGATAGGTTTCTGAAAAACATCGTGGTGTGGTAGGCATTGTAAGGGTTTCTTAAAGGCACTTCACTAGTAGGAGCGAGAAAAACAACTGCAGTGGTGTGAATCGGAGGGCCTGAATTAGGATAGGCAGTGAGTGGCAATGTAGGATGGAGAAAAGAACCATAGGCCATCAGCATGGGGACATCAGGAAACATGCAGTGGCAATGTAGGATAGTTTTCTGAAAAACATCGCGGGGTCGTGCACATTGTAAGGGTTTTTAACACGCCATTCACTAGGAGGAGTGAGAAAAACGTCAGGGGTGGTGTTAATCAGAGGGACTGAATTAGGATAGGCAGTAAGTGGCATTGTAGAATGGAGAAAAGCACCAGGGGTGGTCAGCATGGGGAGGGCAGGAAACATGCAGTGGCAATGCAAGATAGGTTTCTGAAAAACATCGCGGGGTGGTGCGCATTGTAAGGTTTTCTAAAAGGCCATTCTCTATTAGGAGTGTGAAAAACATCACGGGGTGGAGTGAATCAGGGGCCTGAATTAAGATAGGCAGTTAGTGCCAATATATGATTTAGAAAAGCACCACGGGGTGGTCACCATGGGGAGGTCAGGAAACATGCATTGGAAATGTAGGATAGGTATCTGGAAAACATCGCGGGGTGGTGCGCTTTGTAAGGGTTTCTAACAGGCAATTCTCTAGTAGGAGTGAGAAAAACATCACGGGGTGTTGCGTTTCGGAGGTCCTGAATTAGGATAGACAGTGAGTGGCAATGTATGATGGAAAAAAGCACAATGGGGTGGTCAGCCTGGGGAGGTCCGGAAACATGCAGTGGCAATGTAGGACAGGTTTCTGAAAAACATTGCGGGGTGGTGCGCATTGTAAGTGTTTCTAACAGGCCACTGACTAGTAAGAGTGAGAAAAACATCACGGGGTGGTGTTAATCGGAGGGCTTGAATCAGGATAGGCATTGAGTGGCAATGTAGGATGGAGAAAAGCACCACGGCGTGGTCAGCCTGGGGAGGTCAGGAATCATGCAGTGGCAATGTATGATAGGTTTCTGAAAAACATCGCGGGGTTGTTCGCAAAGTAAGGGTTTCTAACAGGCCATTCACTAGTAGGAGTGAGAAAAACACGGTGAGTGTGAATCGGAGGGCCTGAATCAGTATAGGCAGTGAGTGGCAATCGAGGATGGAGAAAAGCTCCAGGGTTGGTCAGCATGTGAGGTCAGGAAACATGCAGAGGCAACGTAGGATAAGTTTCTGAAAAACATCGCGTGGTGGTGCGCATTGTAAGGGTTTCGAACAGGCCATTCACTAGAAGGAGTGAGAACAACATTACGGGGTGCTGTGAAACAGAGGGCCTGAATCAAAATAGGCACTGAGTGTCAATGGAGGAAGGAGAAAACACCACGGGGTGGTCGGCATGGGGACGTCAGGAAACATGCAGTGGCAATGTAGGATAGGTTTCTGAAAAACATCGTGGAGTGGTGCGTATTGTAAGGGTTTCTAACAAGCCATTCACTAGTAGGAGTGAGAAAAACATCAGGGGTGGTGTGAATCGGAGGGCCTGAATTAGGATAGGCACTGAGAGGCAATCAAGGATGGAGAAAAGCTCCAGGGGTTGTCAACATGGGGAGGTTATGAAACATGCAGTGGCAAATAAAATACGTTTCTGAAAAGCATCGCAGGGTGATGCGAATTGTAATTGTTTCTAAAAGGCCATTCACTAGTAGGAGTGAGAAAAACAGCACGGGTTGGTGTTAATCTGAGGGTCTGAATCAGGATAGGCAGTGAGTGGTAATGTAGAATGGAGAAAAGCACCACGGGGTGGTCAGCATGTGGAGGACAGGAATCAGGCATTGGCAATGTAGGATAGGTTTCTGAAAAAAATAGCGGGTTGGTGCAAATTTTACGGGTTTCTTACAGGCCATTCACTGGTAGGAGTGAGAAAATCATCAGTTGTGGTGTGAATCGGAAGGCCTGAATTAGGATAGGTAGGGAGTGGCAATGTAGGAAGGAGAAAAGCACCACGGGTTGATCAGCATGGGAAGGTCAGGAAACATGCAGTGGCAATGTAGGATAGGTTTCTGAAAAACATCGCGGGATGGTGTGCATTGTAAGTATTTCTAACAGGCCATTCACTAGTAGGGGTGAGAAAAACATTATGGGGTGGTGTGAATCGGAGGGTCTAATTAGGATAGGCAGTGATTGCCAATGTGGCATGGAAAAAAGCACAACGGTGTGGTCAGGATGTGGAGGTCAGGAATCATGCAATGGCAATGTAGGATAGGTTTCTCAAAAACATTGCGGGGTGATGCGCATTGTAAGGTTTTCTAACGGGCAATTCACTAGTAGGAGTGAGAAAAACATCACGGTGTGGTGTGAATTGGAGGGCCTGAGTCAGTATAGGCACTGAGTGGAAATGTAGGATGGAGAAAAGCACCAGGGGTGGTCAGCATGGGGAGGACATGAAACATGCAGTGGCAATGTACGATACATTTCTAAAAAACATCGAGGGGTGGTGCCCATTGTAAGGGTTTTTAAAAGGCCATTCACTAGTAGGAGTGAGAAAAACATCACGGTGTGGTGTGAATCGGAAGGGCTCATTCAGGATAGGCAGTAAGTGGCAATGTAGGATGGAGAAAAGCACCATGGGGTGGTCAGCATGGGGAGATCAGGAAACATGCAGTGGCAATGTAGCATAGCTTTTTGAAAAACATCGAGGGGTGGTGCCCATTGTAAGGGTTTCTAACAGGCCATTCACTAGTAGGAGTGAGAAAAACATCACGGTGTGGTGTGAATCGGAAGGGCTCATTCAGGATAGGCAGTAAGTGGCAATGTAGGATGGAGAAAAGCACCATGGGGTGGTCAGCATGGGGAGATCAGGAAACATGCAGTGGCAATGTAGCATAGCTTTTTGAAAAACATCGCGCAGTGGTGCAAATTGTAAGGATTTCTAACAGGCCATTCCCTAGTAGGGGCGAGAAAAACATCACGGTGTGGTGTGAATCGGAGGGGCGAAATCAGGATAGACAGTAAGTGGCAATGTAGGATGGAGAAAAGCACCAGGGGTGGTCAGCATAGGGAGGGCAGGAAACATGCAATGGCAATGTATTATAGGTTTTTGAAAAACATCGCGGGGTGGTGCGAATTGTAAGGGTATCTAACAGGCATTACACTAGTAGGAGTGAGGAAAACATCATGGGATGGTGTGAATCGGAGGGCATGAATTAGTATAGGCACTGAGTGACAATGCAGCATGGAGAAAGACCCACAGCGTGGTCAGCATGGGGAGGTCAGGAAACATGCAGTGGCAATGTAGATAGGTTTCTGAAAAACATCACTGTGTGGTGTGCATTGTAAGGGTTTCTAACAGGCCATTCACTAGTAGGGGTGAGAAAAACATTAGGGGGTGGTGTGAATCGGAGGGCCTAATTAGGATAGGCAGTGATTGCCAATGTAGCATGGAAAAAAGCACCACGGGTTAGTCAGCATGGGGAGGTCAGGAAACATGCATTGGCAACGTAGGATAGGTTTCTGAAAAACATCGCGGGGTGGTGCACATTGTAAGGGTTTCTAACAGGCCATTCACTAGTAGGAGTGAGAAAAACCTCACGGTGTGGTGTGAATCGGAGGGGCTGAATCACTTTAGGCAGTGAGTGGCAATGTAGGATGGAGAAAAGCTCCAGGGGTGTTCAGCATGGGGAGGTCAGGAAATATGCAGTGGAAAATAGGATAAGTTTCTGAAAAACATCACTGGGTGATGCGCATTGTAAGGGTTTCTAAAAGGCCATTTACTAGTATGAGTCAGAAAAACATCAAGGGATGGTGTGAATCGGAATGCCTGAATCAGGATAGGAAGTGAGTGGCAATGTAGCATGGAGAAAAGCACCACGGGCTGGTCAGCATGAGGAGGTCACGAATCATGCAGTGTCAATGTAGGATAGGTTTCCGAAAAACATTGCGGGGTGTTGTGCATTGTAATGGTTTCTAACAGGCCATTCACTAGTATGAGTGAGAAAAACTTCACAGTGTGGGGTGAATCGGAGGGCCTGAATCTGTAGGGGCAGTGAGTGGCCATGTAGGATGAAGAAAAGCTCCAGGGGTGATCAGCATGGGGAGGTCAGGAAACATGCAGTGGCAAATAGGATAGGTTTCTGAACAACATCGCGGGGTGATGCGCATTGTAAGGGATTCTAAAAGGCCATTCACTAGTAGGAGTCAGAGAAACATCAAGGTGTGGTGAGAATCGGAGGGCCTGAACCAGGATAGGCAGTGAGTGGCAATGAAGGATGGAGAAAAGCACCACGGGGTGGTCAGCATGGGGAGGTCACGAGACATGCAGTGTCAAAGTAGGATGGGTTTCGGGAAATCTTAGCGGGGTGATGCGCATTGAAAGGTTTTGTAACAGGCCATTCACTAGTACGAGTGAGAAAAACATCACAGTGTTGTGTTAATCGGAGGGCTTGAATCAGGATAGGCAGTGAGTGGCAATGTAGAATGAGGAAAAGCACCACGGGGTGGTCAGCATGTGGAGATCAGGAATCATGCAGTGGCAATGTAGGATAGGTTTCTGAAAAACATCGCGGGATGGTGCGCATTGTAAGGGTTTCTAACAGGCCATTCACTAGTAGGATTGAGAAAAACATCACGGGGTGCTGTGAATCAGAGGGCCATAATTAGGATAGGCAGTGAATGGCAATGAAGGATGGAGTAACACCACCGTGTGGTCAACATTGGGACGTCAGGAAACATGCAGTGGCAATGTAGGTTAGGTTTCTGAAAAACATCGCGGGGTGGTGCGCATTGTATGGGTTTCTAACAGGCCATTCTCTAATAGGAGTGTGAAAAACATCACGGGGTGCTGTGATCAGGGGCCAGAATTAAGATAGGCAGTGAGTGGCAATATATGATGTAGAAAAGTACCACGGGTTGGTCAGCAAGGGGAGGTCAGGAAACATGCAGTGGCAATGTAGGATAGGTTTCGGAAAAACATCGTGGGATGGTGCGCATTGTAAGGGTTTCTAACAAGCCATTCACTATTTGGAGGGTTAAAAACATCACGGAGTGGTGTGAATCCGAGGGCCTGAATCAGTATAGGCAGTGAATGGCAAAGGAGGATGGAGGAAACCTCCAGGGTTGGTCAGCATGTGGAGGTCAGGAAACATGCAGTGGCAATGTAGGATAGGTTTCTGAAAAACATCGTGGTGTGGTAGGCATTGTAAGGGTTTCTTAAAGGCACTTCACTAGTAGGAGCGAGAAAAACATCTGCAGTGGTGTGAATCGGAGGGCCTGAATTAGGATAGGCAGTGAGTGGCAATGTAGGATGGAGAAAAGAACCATAGGCCATCAGCATGGGGACATCAGGAAACATGCAGTGGCAATGTAGGATAGTTTTCTGAAAAACATCGCGGGGTGGTGCACATTGTAAGGGTTTTTAACACGCCCTTCACTAGGAGGAGTGAGAAAAACGTCAGGGGTGGTGTTAATCAGAGGGACTGAATTAGGATAGGCAGTAAGTGGCATTGTAGGATGGAGAAAAGCACCAGGGGTGGTCAGCATGGGGAGGGCAGGAAACATGCAGTGGCAATGCAAGATAGGTTTCTGAAAAACATCGCGGGGTGGTGCGCATTGTAAGGTTTTCTAAAAGGCCATTCTCTATTAGGAGTGTGAAAAACATCACGGGGTGGAGTGAATCAGGGGCCTGAATTAAGATAGGCAGTTAGTGCCAATATATGATTTAGAAAAGCACCACGGGGTGGTCACCATGGGGAGGTCAGGAAACATGCATTGGAAATGTAGGATAGGTATCTGGAAAACATCGCGGGGTGGTGCGCTTTGTAAGGGTTTCTAACAGGCAATTCTCTAGTAGGAGTGAGTAAAACATCACGGGGTGTTGCGTTTCGGAGGTCCTGAATTAGGATAGACAGTGAGTGGCAATGTATGATGGAAAAAAGCACAACGGGGTGGTCAGCTTGGGGAGGTCCGGAAACATGCAGTGGCAATGTAGGACAGGTTTCTGAAAAACATTGCCGGGTGGTGCGCATTGTAAAGGTTTCTAACAGGCCACTGACTAGTAAGAGTGAGAAAAACATCACGGGGTGGTGTTAATCGGAGGGCTTGAATCAGGATAGGCTTTGAGTGGCAATGTAGGATGGAGAAAAGCACCACGGCGTGGTCAGCCTGGGGAAGTCAGGAATCATGCAGTGGCAATGTATGATAGGTTTCTGAAAAACATCGCGGGGTTGTTCGCAAAGTAAGGGTTTCTAACAGGCCATTCACTAGTAGGAGTGAGAAAAACACGGTGATTGTGAATCGGAGGGCCTGAATCAGTATAGGCAGTGAGTGGCAATCAAGGATGGAGAAAGCTCCAGGGGTTGTCAACATGGGGAGGTTATGAAACATGCAGTGGCAAATAAGATACGTTTCTGAAAAGCATCGCAGGGTGATGCGAATTGTAATTGTTTCTAAAAGGCCATTCACAAGTAGGAGCGAGAAGAACATCACGGTGTGGTGTGAATCGCAGGGGCTGAATCAGGATAGGCAGCAAGTGGCAATGTGTGACGGAGAAAAGCACCACGGGGTGTTCAGCATGGAGAGGGCAGGAAACATGCAGTGGCAATGTAGGATAGGTTTCTGAAAAACATCGTGGAGTGTTGCGCAATGTAAGGGTTTCTTAAAGGCCCTTCACTAGTAGGAGTGAGAAAAACATCAGGGGTGGTGTGAATTGGAGGGCCTGAATTAGGATAGGCAGTAAATGACAATGTAGGATGGAGAAAAGCCCCACGGGTAGGTCAGCATGGGGAAGTCAGGAAACATGCAGTGGAAAATAGGATAAGTTTCTGAAAAACATCACTGGGTGATGCGCATTGTAAGGGTTTCTAAAAGGCCATTTACTAGTATGAGTCAGAAAAACATCAAGGGGTGGTGTGAATCGGAATGCCTGAATCAGGATAGGAAGTGAGTGGCTATGTAGCATGGAGAAAAGCACCACGGGCTGGTCAGCATGAGGAGGTCACGAATCATGCAGTGTCAATGTAGGATAGGTTTCCGAAAAACATTGCGGGTGTTGTGCATTGTAAGGGTTTCTAACAGGCCATTCACTAGTATGAGTGAGAAAAACTTCACAGTGTGGGGTGAATCGGAGGGCCTGAATCTGTAGAGGCAGTGAGTGGCCATGTAGGATGAAGAAAAGCTCCAGGGGTGATCAGCATGGGGAGGTCAGGAAACATGCAGTGGCAAATAGGATAGGTTTCTGAACAACATCGCGGGGTGATGCGCATTGTAAGGGATTCTAAAAGGCCATTCACTAGTAGGAGTCAGAGAAACATCAAGGTGTGGTGAGAATCGGAGGGCCTGAACCAGGATAGGCAGTGAGTGGCAATGAAGGATGGAGAAAAGCACCACGGGGTGGTCAGCATGGGGAGGTCACGAGACATGCAGTGTCAAAGTAGGATGGGTTTCGGGAAATCTTAGCGGGGTGATGCGCATTGAAAGGTTTTGTAACAGGCCATTCACTAGTACGAGTGAGAAAAACATCACAGTGTTGTGTTAATCGGAGGGCTTGAATCAGGATAGGCAGTGAGTGGCAATGTAGAATGGGGAAAAGCACCACGGGGTGGTCAGCATGTGGAGATCAGGAATCATGCAGTGGCAATGTAGGATAGGTTTCTGAAAAACATCGCGGGATGGTGCGCATTGTAAGGGTTTCTAACAGGCCATTCACTAGTAGGATTGAGAAAAACATCACGGGGTGCTGTGAATCAGAGGGCCATAATTAGGATAGGCAGTGAATGGCAATGAAGGATGGAGTAACACCACCGTGTGGTCAACATTGGGACGTCAGGAAACATGCAGTGGCAATGTAGGTTAGGTTTCTGAAAAACATCGCGGGGTGGTGCGCATTGTATGGGTTTCTAACAGGCCATTCTCTAATAGGAGTGTGAAAAACATCACGGGGTGCTGTGATCAGGGGCCAGAATTAAGATAGGCAGTGAGTGGCAATATATGATGTAGAAAAGTACCACGGGTTGGTCAGCAAGGGGAGGTCAGGAAACATGCAGTGGCAATGTAGGATAGGTTTCTGAAAAACATCGTGGGGTGGTACGCATTATAAGGGTTTCTTAAAGGCCCTTCACTAGTAGGAGTGAGAAAAACATCAGGGGTGGTGCGAATCGGAGGGCCTGAATTAGGATAGGCAGTGAGTGACAATGCAGGATGGAGAAAAGCATCACGGGTTGGTCAGCATTGTGAGATCAGGAAACAATCAGTGTCAATGTAGGATAGGTTTATGAAAAACATCGTGCGGTAGTGCGCATTGTAAGGGTATCTAACACACCATTCACTAGTGGGAGTGAGAAAAACATCACGGGGTGCTGTGAATCAGAGGGCCTGAATCAGGATAGGCAGTGAGTGGCAATGTAGAATGGAGAAAAGCACCACGGTGTGGTCAGCATGGGGAGGGTAGGAAACATGCAGTGGCAATGTAGGATAGGTTTCTGAAAAACATTGCGGGGTGGTGCGAAATGTAAGGGTTTCCAACAAGCCATTCACTAGTAGGAGTGAGAAAATCATCACGGTGTGGTGTGAATCGGAGGGCCTGAATAAGTATAGGCAGTGAGTGGCAATATAAGATGGAGAAAAGCTCCAGGGGTGGTCAGCATGGGGAAGTCAGGAAACATGCAGTGGCAATGTAGGATAGGTTTCTGAAAAACATTGCGGGGTGGTGTGCATTATAAGAGTTTCTAACACGCCATTCACTAGTAGGAGTGAGAAAATCATCAGGGGTGTTGTGAATCGGAGGGCCTGAATTAGGATTGGCACTGAGTGGTAATGAAGGAACGAGAAAAGCTCCAGGGGTGGCCAGCATGGGGAGGTCAGGAAACATGCAGTGTCAAATAGGATAGGTTTCTGAAAAACATCGCGGGGTGATGCGCATTGTAAGGGTTTCTAAAAGGCCATTCACTAGTAGAAGTGAGAAAAACATCACGGGGTGGTGTGAATTGGTGGGCCTGAATCTGAATAGGCAGTGAGGGGCAATGAAGGATGGAGAAAAGCACCACGGGGTGGTCAGCATGGGGAGGTCAGGAGACATGCAGTGGCAAAGTAGGATGAGTTTTGGAAAATCATCACGGGGTGATGCACATTATAAGGTTTTGTAACAGGCCATTCACTAGTACGAGTGAGAAAAACATCACAGTGTGGTGTTAATCGGAGGGCCTGAATCAGGATAGGCAGTGAGTGGCAATGTAGAATGGGGAAAAGCACCATGGGGTGGTCAGCATGTGGAGATCAGGAATCATGCAGTGGCAATTTAGGATAGGTTTCTGAAAAACATCGCAGGATGCTCCGCATTGTAAGGTTTTCTAACAGGCCATTCACTAGTAGCAGTGAGAAGAACATCACGGGGTGCTGTGAATCAGAGGGCCTGAGTCAAAATAGGCACTGACTGGCAATGTAGGAAGGAGAAAATCACCACGGGGTGGTCGGCATTGGGAGGTCAAGAACCATGCAGTGGCAATGCAGGATAGGTTTCTGAAAAAAATAGCAGTTTGGTGTGCATTGTAAGGGTTTCTTACAGGCCCTTCACTAGTAGGAGTGAGAAAAACATCACGGTGTGGTGTGAATTGCAGGGACTGAATTAGGATACGCAGTGAGTGGCAATGTAGGATGGAGAAAAGCACCATGGGGCGGTCAACATGGGGAGGTTAGGAAACTTACAGTGGCAATGAAGGATAGGTTTCTGAAAAACATTGCAGGGTGATGCGCATTGTAAGGGTTTCTAATGGTCCATTCACTAGTAGGATTGAGAAAAACATCACGGGGTGGTGTGAATTGGAGGGCCTTAATTAGGATAGGCAGGGAGTGGCAATGTAGGATGGAAAACAGCACCACGTGTTGGTCAGCTTCGGGAGGTCAAGAAACATGCTGTGTCAAGGCAGGATAGGTTTCTGAAAAACATCGTGGGGTGGTGCGCATTGTAAGGGTTTTTAACAAGCCATTCACTAGTAGGGGCGAGAAAAACATCATGGTGTGGTGATTATCAGAGGGGCGGAATCAGGATAGGCAGTAAGTGGCAATGTAAGATGGACAAAAGCACCAGGGGTGGTCAGCATGGGGAGGGCAGGAAACATGCAGTGGCAATGTAGGATAGGTTTCTGAAAAAAACCGCGAGATGGTGCGCATGGTAAGGGTTTCTAACAGGCCATTCACTAGTAGGAGTGAAAAAAATATTAGGGGTGGTATGAATCGGAGGGCATGAATTAGGAGAGGCAGTGAATGGCAATGAAGGATGGAGTAACACCACCGTGTGGTCAACATGGGGACGTCAGGAAACATGCAGTGGCAATGTAGGTTAGGTTTCTGAAAAACATCGCGGTGTGGTGCGCATTGTATGGGTTTCTACAGGCCATTCTCTAGTAGGAGTGTGAAAAACATCCCGGGGTGGTGTGATCAGAGGCCAGAATTAAGATAGGCACTGAGTGGAAATGTAGGATGGAGAAAAGCTCCAGCGGTGGTCAGAATGGGGAGGTCAGGAAAAATGCACTGGCAAATAGGATCGGTTCCTGAAAAACATCGCAGGGTGATGCGAATTTTAAGGGTTTCTAAAAGGCCATTCACTAATAGGTGTTAGAAAAACATCACCCTGTGGTGTGAATCGGAGGGCCTGAATCAGGATAGGCAGTGAGTAGCAATGTACGATGGACAAAATCACCACGGGGTGGTCAGCATGGGGAGGTCAGGAATCATGCACTGGCACTGTAGGATAAGTTTCTGAAAAACGTCGCGGTGTGGTGTGCATTGTAAGGGTTTCTAACAGCCCATTCACTAGTAGGGGCAAGAAAAACATCACGGTGTGGTGTGAATCGGAGGGGCGGAATCAGGATAGGCAGTAAGTGGCAATGTAGGATGGAGAAAAGCACCAGGGGTGGTCAGCATGCGGAGGGCAGGAAACATGCAGTGGCAATGTAGGATAGGTTTCTGAAAAACATCGCGGGGTGTAGCACATTGTAAGGGTTTCTAACAGGCCACTGACTAGTAAGAGTGAGAAAAACATCACGGGGTGGTATTAATTGGACGGCTTGAATAAGGATAGCCATTGAGTGGCAATGTAGCATCGAGAAAAGCACCACGGCGTGGTCAGCATGGGGAAGTCAGGAATAATTCAGTGGCAATGTAGGATAGGTTTCTGAAAAACATCGCGGGATTGTTGCAAAGTAAGGGTTTCTAACAGGCCACTCACTAGTAGGAGTGAGAAAAAAAACACGAGGTTGTGTGAATCGCAGGGCCTGAATCAGGTTTAGCAGTGAGGGGCAATGTAGGAAGGAGAATAGCACCACGGGTTGCTCAGCATGGGGAGGTCAGGGAACATGCAGTGGCAATGTAGGATAGGTTTCTGAAAAACATCGCGGGGTGGGGAGAATTGTAAGGGTTTCTAACAGGCCATTCACTCGTAGAAGTGCGAATAACATCACAGGATGGTGTGAATCGGATGGCCTGAATTAGGATAGGCAGTTAGTGGCAATGTAGGATGGAGAAAAGCACCACGGGTTGGTCAGCCTGGGGAGGTCAGGAAACATGCATTGGCAATGTAGGATAGGTTTCTGAATGACATCGCGGGGTGGTGCCCATTGTAAGTGTTTCTAACAGGCCATTCACTAGTAGCAGTGAGAAAAACATTAGGGGTGGTGTGAATCGGAGGTCCTGAATTAGGATAGGCAGTGAGTGGCAATGAAGGATGGAGTAACACCACTGGGTGGTCAACATAGTGGCGTCAGGAAACATGCTGTGGCAATGTAGTTTAGGTTTCTGAAAAACATCGCGGGGTGGTGCTCATTGTATGGGTTTCTAACAGGTCATTCTCTATTAGGAGTGTGAAAAGCATCACGGGGTGGTGTGAATCAGGGGCCTGAAATAAGATAGGCAGTGAGTGGCAATATATGATGTAGAAAAGCACCAAGGATTGGTCACTATGGGGAGGTCAGGAAACATGCATTGGAAATGTAGGATAGGTTTCTGAAAAACATCTCGGGGTGGTGCAATTTGTAAGGGTTTCTAACAGGAAATTCACTAGTAGGAGTGAGAAAAACATCATGGGATGGTGTGAATTAGAGGGCCTGAATTAGGATAGGCACCGAGTGACAATGCAGCATGGAGAAAGCCCCACAGCGTGGTCAGCATGGGGAGGTCAGGAAACATGCAATGGCAATGTAGATAGGTTTCTGAAAAACATCGCGGTGTGGTGCGCATTGTAAGGGTTTCTAACAGGCAATTAGGTAGTAGGAGTGAGAAAAACATCACAGGGTGGTTTGAATTGGAGGAGCTGAATCAATATAGGCAGTCAGTGGCAATGTAGGATGGAGAAAAGCATCAAGAGTGGTCAGCATGGGGAGGTCAGGAAACATGCAGTGGCAATGTAGGAGAGGTTTCTGAAAAACATTCCGGGGTGGTGCGCATTTTAAGGGTTTCTAACAGGCCATTCACTTGTAGGAGTGAGAAAAACATCACGGGGTGGTGTAAATTGCAGGGCCTGAATCAGGATAGGCAGTGAGTGGCAATGTAAGATGGACAAAAGCACCAGGGGTGCTCAGCATGGGGAGTTCAGGAAACATGCATTGGCAATGAAGTATAGGTTTCTGAAAAAATATCGCGGGATGGTGTGCATTGTAAGGGTTTCTAACAGGCCATTCACTAGTAGGTTTGAGAAAAACTTCATGGTGTGGTGGGAATCGGAGGGCCTGAATCAGTATATACAGTGAGTGGCAATGTAGGATTGAGAAAAGCACCACGGGGTGGTCAGCATGGGGAGTTCATGAAACATGCAGTGGCAATGTAGGACAGGTTTCTGAAAACCATGGCGGGGTGGTGCGCATTGTAAAGGTTTCTTAAAGGCCATTCACCAGTAGGAGTGAGAAATACAGCACGAGGTGGTGTTAATCTGAGGGCCTGAATCAGGATAGGCAGTGAGTGGCAATGTAGAATGGAGAAAAGCACCACGGGGTGGTCAGCATGTGGAGGTCAGAAATCAGGCAGTGGCAATGTAGGATAGGTTTCTGAAAAACATTGCGGGGTGGTGCGCATTGTAAGGGTTTCTAACAGGCCATTCACTAGTAGGAATGAGAACAACATCACGGGGTGCTGTGAATCAGAGGGCCTGAATCAAAAGAGGCCCTGAGTGTCAATGTAGGAAGGAGAATAGCACCACAGGGTGGTCGGCATATGGAGATCAGGATACATGCAGTCGCAATGTAGGATAAGTTTCTGAAAAAAATAGTGGGTTGGTGCGAATTTTAAGGTTTCTTACAGGCCATTCACTAGTAGAAGTGAGAAAAACTTCAGTTGTGGTGTGAATCGGATGGCCTGAATTAGGATAGGCAGGGAGTGGCAATGTAGGATGGAGAAAAGCACCACAGGGTGGTCAGCATGGGGAGGTCAGGAAATTTGCAGTGGCAGTGTAGGAGAGTTTTCTGAAAAACATCGCAGGGTGGTGCAAATTGTATGGGTTTCTAACAGGCCATTCCCTAGTAGGGGCGAGAAAACCATCACGGTGTCGTGTGAATCGGAGGGGTGAAATCAGGATAGGCAGTAAGTGGCAATGTAGAATGGAGAAAAGCACTAGGGGTGGTCAGCATGGGGAGGGCAGGAAACATGCAGTGGCATTGTAGGATAGGTTTCTGAAAAACATCACGGGATCGTGTGCATTGTAAAGGTTTCCAACAGGCTATTCACTAGTAGGGGAGAGAAAACCATTATTGGGTGGTGTGAATCGGAGGGCCTAATTAGGATAGGCAGTGATTGGCAATGTAGGATGGAAAAAAGCACCACGGGTTGGTCAGCATGGGTAGGTCAGGAAACATGCATTGGCAATGTAGGATAGGATTCTGAAAAACATCTTGGGTGGTGCGCATTGTAAGGGTTTCTAACAGGCAATTCACTAGTAGGAGCGAGAAAAACATCACGGTGTGGTGTGAATCGCAGGGGCTGAATCAGGATAGGCAGTTAGTGGCAATGTATGATGGAGAAAAGCACCACAGGTTGGTCAGCATGGGGAGGTCAGGAAACATGCAGTGGCAATGTAGGATAGTTTTCTGAAAAAAATAGCGGGTTGGTGCGAATTTTAAGGGTTTCTTACATGCCATTCACTAGTAGGATTGAGAAAAACATCACGGTGTGGTGTGAATCGGAGGGGCTGAATTATAATAGGCAGGCAGTGGCAATGTAGGATGGAGAAAAGCACCACAGGCTGGTCAGCATGGGGAGGTCAGGAAACATGCGGTGGCAATGTAGGATAGTTTTTTGAAAAACATAGCGGGGTGGTGCAAATTGTAAGGGTTTCTAACAGGTCATTCCCTAGTAGGGGCGAGAAAAACATCACGGTGTGGTGTGAATCGGAGGGGCGAAATCAGGATAGGCAGTAAGTGGCAATGTAGGATGGAGAAAAGCACCAGGGGTGGTCAGCATGGGGAGGGCAGGAAATATGCAGTGGCAATGTAGGATAGGTTTCTGAAAAACATCAAGGGGTGGTGCGCATTGTAAGTGTTTCTAACAGGCCATTCAGTGATTGGAGTGAGAAAAACATCAGGGGTGCTGTGAATCGGAGGGCCTGAATTAGGATAGGCCGTGAGTGGCAATTTAGGATTTAGAAAAGCACCACGGGGTGGTCATCATGGGGAGGTCAGGAAACATGCAGTGGCAATGAAGGATAGGTTTCTGAAAAACATCGCGGGATGGTGTGCATTGTAAGGGTTTCTAACAGGCCATTCACTAGTAGGGGTGAGAAAAACATCATGGGGTGGTGTGAATCGGAGGGCCTGAATTAGGATAGGCAGTGATTGGCAATGTAGGATGGAAAAAAGCACCACGGGTTGGTCACCATGGGGAGGTCAGGAAACATGCATTGGCAATGTAGGATAGGTTTCTGTAAAACATCACGGGGAGGTGCGCATTTTAAGGGTTTCTAACAGGCCATTCACGAGTAGGAGGGAGAAAAACATGTCGGTGTGGTGTGAATCGGAGGGCTGAATCAGGATGGGCAGTAAGTGGCAATGTAGGATGGAGCAAAGCACCAGGGGTGGTCAGCATGGGGAGGGCAGGAAACATGCAGGGGCAATGTAGGATAGGTTTCTGAAAAACATCGTGTGGTGGTGAGCATTGTAAGGGTTTCTTAAAGGCTCTTCACTAGTAGGAGTGAGAAAAACATCAGGGGTGGTTTGAATCGGAGTGCCTGACTTAGGATAGGCAGTGAATGACAATGTAGGATGGAGAAAAGCCCCACGGGTAGGTCAGCATGGGGAAGTACGGAAACATGCAGTGGCAATGTAGGATAGGTTTCTGAAAAGCATCGCAGTGTGGTGCGCATTGTAAGGGTTTCTAACATGCCATCCACTCTAGTAGGAGTGAGAAAAACATCACAGGTGGTGTGAATCGGAGGGCCTGAATCAGGATAGGCAGTGAGTGGCAATGTAGGATTGAGAGAAGCACCATGGGTTGGTCAGCATGTGGAGGTCAGGAATCATGCAATGGCAATGTAGGATAGGTTTCTGTAAAACATCACAAGGAGGTGCGCATTTTAAGGGTTTCTAACAGGCCATTCACTAGTAGGAGGGAGAAAAACATGTCGGTGTGGTGTGAATCGGAGGGCTGAATCAGGATAGGCAGTAAGTGGAAATGTAGGATGGAGAAAAGAACCACGGGCTGGTCAGCATGAGGAGGTCACGAATCATGCAGTGTCAATGTAGGATAGGTTTCCGAAAAACATTGCGGGGTGTTGTGCATTGTAAGGGTTTCTAACAGGCCATTCACTAGTATGAGTGAGAAAAACTTCACAGTGTGGGGTGAATCGGAGGGCCTGAATCTGTAGAGGCAGTGAGTGGCCATGTAGGATGAAGAAAAGCTCCAGGGGTGATCAGCGTGGGGAGGTCAGGAAACATGCAGTGGCAAATAGGATAGGTTTCTGAACAACATCGCGGGGTGATGCGCATTGTAAGGGATTCTAAAAGGCCATTCACTAGTAGGAGTCAGAGAAACATCAAGGTGTGGTGAGAATCTGAGGGCCTGAACCAGGATAGGCAGTGAGTGGCAATGAAGGATGGAGCAAAGCACCACGGGGTGGTCAGCATGGGGAGGTCACGAGACATGCAGTGTCAAAGTAGGATGGGTTTCGGGAAATCTTAGCAGGGTGATGCGCATTGTAAGGTTTTGTAACAGGCCATTCACTAGTACGAGTGAGAAAAACATCACAGTGTTGTGTTAATCGGAGGGCTTGAATCAGGATAGGCAGTGAGTGGCAATGTAGAATGGGGAAAAGCACCACGGGGTGGTCAGCATGTGGAGATCAGGAATCATGCAGTGGCAATGTAGGATAGGTTTCTGAAAAACATCGCGGGATGGTGCGCATTGTAAGGGTTTCTAACAGGCCATTCACTAGTAGGATTGAGAAAAACATCACGGGGTGCTGTGAATCAGAGGGCCATAATTAGGATAGGCAGTGAATGGCAATGAAGGATGGAGTAACACCACCATGTGGTCAACATTGGGACGTCAGGAAACATGCAGTGGCAATGTCGGTTAGGTTTCTGAAAAACATCGAGGGGTGGTGCGCATTGTATGGGTTTCTAACAGGACATTCTCTAATAGGAGTGTGAAAAACATCACGGGGTGCTGTGATCAGGGGCCAGAATTAAGATAGGCAGTGAGTGGCAATATATGATGTAGAAAAGTACCACGGGTTGGTCAGCAAGGGGAGGTCAGGAAACATGCAGTGGCAATGTAGGATAGGTTTCGGAAAAACATCGTGGGATGGTGCGCATTGTAAGGGTTTCTAACAAGCCATTCACTTTTTGGAGGGTTAAAAACATCACGGAGTGGTGTGAATCGGAGGGCCTGAATCAGTATAGGCAGTGAGTGGCAAAGGAGGATGGAGGAAACCTCCAGGGTTGGTCAGCATGTGGAGGTCAGGAAACATGCAGTGGCAATGTAGGATAGGTTTCTGAAAAACATCGTGGTGTGGTAGGCATTGTAAGGGTTTCTTAAAGGCACTTCACTAGTAGGAGCGAGAAAAACAACTGCAGTGGTGTGAATCGGAGGGCCTGAATTAGGATAGGCAGTGAGTGGCAATGTAGGATGGAGAAAAGAACCATAGGCCATCAGCATGGGGACATCAGGAAACATGCAGTGGCAATGTAGGATAGTTTTCTGAAAAACATCGCGGGGTGGTGCACATTGTAAGGGTTTTTAACACGCCCTTCACTAGGAGGAGTGAGAAAAACGTCAGGGGTGGTGTTAATCAGAGGGACTGAATTAGGATAGGCAGTAAGTGGCATTGTAGGATGGAGAAAAGCACCAGGGGTGGTCAGCATGGGGAGGGCAGGAAACATGCAGTGGCAATGCAAGATAGGTTTCTGAAAAACATCGCGGGGTGGTGCGCATTGTAAGGTTTTCTAAAAGGCCATTCTCTATTAGGAGTGTGAAAAACATCACGGGGTGGAGTGAATCAGGGGCCTGAATTAAGATAGGCAGTTAGTGCCAATATATGATTTAGAAAAGCACCACGGGGTGGTCACCATGGGGAGGTCAGGAAACATGCATTGGAAATGTAGGATAGGTATCTGGAAAACATCGCGGGGTGGTGCGCTTTGTAAGGGTTTCTAACAGGCAATTCTCTAGTAGGAGTGAGAAAAACATCACGGGGTGTTGCGTTTCGGAGGTCCTGAATTAGGATAGACAGTGAGTGGCAATGTATGATGGAAAAAAGCACAACGGGGTGGTCAGCCTGGGGAGGTCCGGAAACATGCAGTGGCAATGTAGGACAGGTTTCTGAAAAACATTGCGGGGTGGTGCGCATTGTAAGTGTTTCTAACAGGCCACTGACTAGTAAGAGTGAGAAAAACATCACGGGGTGGTGTTAATCGGAGGGCTTGAATCAGGATAGGCATTGAGTGGCAATGTAGGATGGAGAAAAGCACCACGGCGTGGTCAGCCTGGGGAGGTCAGGAATCATGCAGTGGCAATGTATGATAGGTTTCTGAAAAACATCGCGGGGTTGTTCGCAAAGTAAGGGTTTCTAACAGGCCATTCACTAGTAGGAGTGAGAAAAACACGGTGAGTGTGAATCGGAGGGCCTGAATCAGTATAGGCAGTGAGTGGCAATCGAGGATGGAGAAAAGCTCCAGGGTTGGTCAGCATGTGAGGTCAGGAAACATGCAGAGGCAACGTAGGATAAGTTTCTGAAAAACATCGCGTGGTGGTGCGCATTGTAAGGGTTTCGAACAGGCCATTCACTAGAAGGAGTGAGAACAACATTACGGGGTGCTGTGAAACAGAGGGCCTGAATCAAAATAGGCACTGAGTGTCAATGGAGGAAGGAGAAAACACCACGGGGTGGTCGGCATGGGGACGTCAGGAAACATGCAGTGGCAATGTAGGATAGGTTTCTGAAAAACATCGTGGAGTGGTGCGTATTGTAAGGGTTTCTAAAAAGCCATTCACTAGTATGAGTGAGAAAAACATCAGGGGTGGTGTGAATCGGAGGGCCTGAATTAGGATAGGCACTGAGAGGCAATCAAGGATGGAGAAAAGCTCCAGGGGTTGTCAACATGGGGAGGTTATGAAACATGCAGTGGCAAATAAAATACGTTTCTGAAAAGCATCGCAGGGTGATGCGAATTGTAATTGTTTCTAAAAGGCCATTCACTAGTAGGAGTGAGAAAAACAGCACGGGTTGGTGTTAATCTGAGGGTCTGAATCAGGATAGGCAGTGAGTGGTAATGTAGAATGGAGAAAAGCACCACGGGGTGGTCAGCATGTGGAGGACAGGAATCAGGCATTGGCAATGTAGGATAGGTTTCTGAAAAAAATAGCGGGTTGGTGCAAATTTTACGGGTTTCTTACAGGCCATTCACTGGTAGGAGTGAGAAAATCATCAGTTGTGGTGTGAATTGGAAGGCCTGAATTAGGATAGGTAGGGAGTGGCAATGTAGGAAGGAGAAAAGCACCACGGGTTGGTCAGCATGGGAAGGTCAGGAAACATGCAGTGGCAATGTAGGATAGGTTTCTGAAAAACATCGCGGGATGGTGTGCATTGTAAGTATTTCTAACAGGCCATTCACTAGTAGGGGTGAGAAAAACATTATGGGGTGGTGTGAATCGGAGGGTCTAATTAGGATAGGCAGTGATTGCCAATGTAGCATGGAAAAAAGCACCACGGGTTGGTCAGCATGGGGTGGTCAGGAAACATGCATTGTCAATGTAGGATAGGTTTCTGAAAAACATCGCGGGGTGGTGCGCATTGTAAGGGTTTCTAACAGGCCATTCAAAAGTAGGAGCGAGAAAAACATCACGGTGTGGTGTGAATCGCAGGGGCTGAATCACGATAGGCAGTAAGTGGCAATGTATGATGGCGAAAAGCACCACGGGGTGGTCAGCATGGAGAGGGCAGGAAACATGCAGTGGCAATGTAGGCTAGGTTTCTGAAAAAACATCGTGGAGTGTTGCGCATTGTAAAGGTTTCTTTAAGGCCCTTCACTAGTAGGAGTGAGAAAAACATCAGGGGTGGTGTGAATTGGAGGGCCTGAATTAAGATAGGCAGTGAATGACAATGTAGGATGGAGAAAAGCCCCACAGGTAGGTCAGCATGGGGAAGTCAGAAAACATGCAGTGGCAATGTAGGATAGGTTTCTGAAAAGCATCGCGGGATGGTGCGCATTGTAAGGGTTTCTAACAGGCCATTCTCTAGTAGGAGTGTGAAAAACATCACGGGGTGGTGTGAATCGGATGGCCCGAATCAGGATAGGCAGGGAGTGCCAATGTAGGATTGAGAAAAGCACCCCGGTGTGGTCAGGATGTGGAGGTCAGGAATCATGCAATGGCAATGTAGGATAGGTTTCTCAAAAACATTGCGGGGTGATGCGCATTGTAAGGTTTTCTAACGGGCAATTCACTAGTAGGAGTGAGAAAAACATCACGGTGTGGTGTGAATTGGAGGGCCTGAGTCAGTATCGGCACTGAGTGGAAATGTAGGATGGAGAAAAGCACCAGGGGTGGTCAGCATGGGGAGGACATGAAACATGCAGTGGCAATGTAGGATACATTTCTAAAAAACATCGAGGGGTGGTGCCCATTGTAAGGGTTTCTAACAGGCCATTCACTAGTAGGAGTGAGAAAAACATCACGGTGTGGTGTGAATCGGAAGGGCTCATTCAGGATAGGCAGTAAGTGGCAATGTAGGATGGAGAAAAGCACCATGGGGTGGTCAGCATGAGGAGATCAGGAAACATGCAGTGGCAATGTAGCATAGATTTTTGAAAAACATCGAGGGGTGGTGCCCATTGTAAGGGTTTCTAACAGGCCATTCACTAGTAGGAGTGAGAAAAACATCACGGTGTGGTGTGAATCGGAAGGGCTCATTCAGGATAGGCAGTAAGTGGCAATGTAGGATGGAGAAAAGCACCATGGGGTGGTCAGCATGGGGAGATCAGGAAACATGCAGTGGCAATGTAGCATAGCTTTTTGAAAAACATCGCGCAGTGGTGCAAATTGTAAGGGTTTCTAACAGGCCATTCCCTAGTAGGGGCGAGAAAAACATCACGGTGTGGTGTGAATCGGAGGGGCGAAATCAGGATAGACAGTAAGTGGCAATGTAGGATGGAGAAAAGCACCAGGGGTGGTCAGCATAGGGAGGGCAGGAAACATGCAATGGCAATGTATTATAGGTTTTTGAAAAACATCGCGGGGTGGTGCGAATTGTAAGGGTATCTAACAGGCATTACACTAGTAGGAGTGAGGAAAACATCATGGGATGGTGTGAATCGGAGGGCCTGAATTAGTATAGGCACTGAGTGACAATGCAGCATGGAGAAAGACCCACAGCGTGGTCAGCATGGGGAGGTCAGGAAACATGCAGTGGCAATGTAGATAGGTTTCTGAAAAACATCACGGTGTGGTGTGCATTGTAAGGGTTTCTAACAGGCCATTCACTAGAAGGGGTGAGAAAAACATTAGGGGGTGGTGTGAATCGGAGGGCCTAATTAGGATAGGCAGTGATTGCCAATGTAGCATGGAAAAAAGCACCACGGGTTAGTCAGCATGGGGAGGTCAGGAAACATGCATTGGCAACGTAGGATAGGTTTCTGAAAAACATCGCGGGGTGGTGCACATTGTAAGGGTTTCTAACAGGCCATTCACTAGTAGGAGTGAGAAAAACCTCACGGTGTGGTGTGAATCGGAGGGGCTGAATCACTTTAGGCAGTGAGTGGCAATGTAGGATGGAGAAAAGCTCCAGGGGTGTTCAGCATGGGGAGGTCAGGAAATATGCAGTGGAAAATAGGATAAGTTTCTGAAAAACATCACTGGGTGATGCGCATTGTAAGGGTTTCTAAAAGGCCATTTACTAGTATGAGTCAGAAAAACATCAAGGGATGGTGTGAATCGGAATGCCTGAATCAGGATAGGAAGTGAGTGGCAATGTAGCATGGAGAAAAGCACCACGGGCTGGTCAGCATGAGGAGGTCACGAATCATGCAGTGTCAATGTAGGATAGGTTTCCGAAAAACATTGCGGGGTGTTGTGCATTGTAATGGTTTCTAACAGGCCATTCACTAGTATGAGTGAGAAAAACTTCACAATGTGGTGGGAATCGGAGGGCCTGAATCTGTAGAGGCAGTGAGTGGCCATGTAGGATGAAGAAAAGCTCCAGGGGTGATCAGCATGGGGAGGTCAGGAAACATGCAGTGGCAAATAGGATAGGTTTCTGAACAACATCGCGGGGTGATGCGCATTGTAAGGGATTCTAAAAGGCCATTCACTAGTAGGAGTCAGAGAAACATCAAGGTGTGGTGAGAATCGGAGGGCCTGAACCAGGATAGGCAGTGAGTGGCAATGAAGGATGGAGCAAAGCACCACGGGGTGGTCAGCATGGGGAGGTCACGAGACATGCAGTGTCAAAGTAGGATGGGTTTCGGGAAATCTTAGTGGGGTGATGCGCATTGAAAGGTTTTGTAACAGGCCATTCACTAGTACGAGTGAGAAAAACATCACAGTGTTGTGTTAATCGGAGGGCTTGAATCAGGATAGGCAGTGAGTGGCAATGTAGAATGGGGAAAAGCACCACGGGGTGGTCAGCATGTGGAGATCAGGAATCATGCAGTGGCAATGTAGGATAGGTTTCTGAAAAACATCGCGGGATGGTGCGCATTGTAAGGGTTTCTAACAGGCCATTCACTAGTAGGATTGAGAAAAACATCACGGGGTGCTGTGAATCAGAGGGCCATAATTAGGATAGGCAGTGAATGGCAATGAAGGATGGAGTAACACCACCGTGTGGTCAACATTGGCACGTCAGGAAACATGCAGTGGCAATGTAGGTTAGGTTTCTGAAAAACATCGCGGGGTGGTGCGCATTGTATGGGTTTCTAACAGGCCATTCTCTAATAGGAGTGTGAAAAACATCACGGGGTGCTGTGATCAGGGGCCAGAATTAAGATAGGCAGTGAGTGGCAATATATGATGTAGAAAAGTACCACGGGTTGGTCAGCAAGGGGAGGTCAGGAAACATGCAGTGGCAATGTAGGATAGGTTTCGGAAAAACATCGTGGGATGGTGCGCATTGTAAGGGTTTCTAACAAGCCATTCACTATTTGGAGGGTTAAAAACATCACGGAGTGGTGTGAATCGGAGGGCCTGAATCAGTATAGGCAGTGAATGGCAAAGGAGGATGGAGGAAACCTCCAGGGTTGGTCAGCATGTGGAGGTCAGGAAACATGCAGTGGCAATGTAGGATAGGTTTCTGAAAAACATCGTGGTGTGGTAGGCATTGTAAGGGTTTCTTAAATGCACTTCACTAGTAGGAGCGAGAAAAACATCTGCAGTGGTGTGAATCGGAGGGCCTGAATTAGGATAGGCAGTGAGTGGCAATGTAGGATGGAGAAAAGAACCATAGGCCATCAGCATGGGGACATCAGGAAACATGCAGTGGCAATGTAGGATAGTTTTCTGAAAAACATCGCGGGGTGGTGCACATTGTAAGGGTTTTTAACACGCCATTCACTAGGAGGAGTGAGAAAAACGTCAGGGGTGGTGTTAATCAGAGGGACTGAATTAGGATAGGCAGTAAGTGGCATTGTAGGATGGAGAAAAGCACCAGGGGTGGTCAGCATGGGGAGGGCAGGAAACATGCAGTGGCAATGCAAGATAGGTTTCTGAAAAACATCGCGGGGTGGTGCGCATTGTAAGGTTTTCTAAAAGGCCATTCTCTATTAGGAGTGTGAAAAACATCACGGGGTGGAGTGAATCAGGGGCCTGAATTAAGATAGGCAGTTAGTGCCAATATATGATTTAGAAAAGCACCACGGGGTGGTCACCATGGGGAGGTCAGGAAACATGCATTGGAAATGTAGGATAGGTATCTGGAAAACATCGCGGGGTGGTGCGCTTTGTAAGGGTTTCTAACAGGCAATTCTCTAGTAGGAGTGAGTAAAACATCACGGGGTGTTGCGTTTCGGAGGTCCTGAATTAGGATAGACAGTGAGTGGCAATGTATGATGGAAAAAACACAACGGGGTGGTCAGCTTGGGGAGGTCCGGAAACATGCAGTGGCAATGTAGGACAGGTTTCTGAAAAACATTGCGGGGTGGTGCGCATTGTAAGTGTTTCTAACAGGCCACTGACTAGTAAGAGTGAGAAAAACATCACGGGGTGGTGTTAATCGGAGGGCTTGAATCAGGATAGGCATTGAGTGGCAATGTAGGATGGAGAAAAGCACCACGGCGTGGTCAGCCTGGGGAAGTCAGGAATCATGCAGTGGCAATGTATGATAGGTTTCTGAAAAACATCGCGGGGTTGTTCGCAAAGTAAGGGTTTCTAACAGGCCATTCACTAGTAGGAGTGAGAAAAACACGGTGATTGTGAATCGGAGGGCCTGAATCAGTATAGGCAGTGAGTGGCAATCGAGGATGGAGAAAAGCTCCAGGGTTGGTCAGCATGTGAGGTCAGGAAACATGCAGAGGCAACGTAGGATAAGTTTCTGAAAAACATCGCGTGGTGGTGCGCATTGTAAAGGTTTCGAACAGGCCATTCACTAGAAGGAGTGAGAACAACATTACGGGGTGCTGTGAAACAGAGGGCCTGAATCAAAATAGGCACTGAGTGTCAATGGAGGAAGGAGAAAACACCACGGGGTGGTCGGCATGGGGACGTCAGGAAACATGCAGTGGCAATGTAGGATAGGTTTCTGAAAAACATCGTGGAGTGGTGCGTATTGTAAGGGTTTCTAACAAGCCATTCACTAGTAGGAGTGAGAAAAACATCAGGGGTGGTGTGAATCGGAGGGCCTGAATTAGGATAGGCACTGAGTGGCAATCAAGGATGGAGAAAAGCTCCAGGGGTTGTCAACATGGGGAGGTTATGAAACATGCAGTGGCAAATAAGATACGTTTCTGAAAAGCATCGCAGGGTGATGCGAATTGTAATTGTTTCTAAAAGGCCATTCACAAGTAGGAGCGAGAAGAACATCACGGTGTGGTGTGAATCGCAGGTGCTGAATCAGGATAGGCAGCAAGTGGCAATGTGTGACGGAGAAAAGCACCACGGGGTGTTCAGCATGGAGAGGGCAGGAAACATGCAGTGGCAATGTAGGATAGGTTTCTGAAAAACATCGTGGAGTGTTGCGCAATGTAAGGGTTTCTTAAAGGCCCTTCACTAGTAGGAGTGAGAAAAACATCAGGGGTGGTGTGAATTGGAGGGCCTGAATTAGGATAGGCAGTAAATGACAATGTAGGATGGAGAAAAGCCCCACGGGTAGGTCAGCATGGGGAAGTCAGGAAACATGCAGTGGAAAATAGGATAAGTTTCTGAAAAACATCTCTGGGTGATGCGCATTGTAAGGGTTTCTAAAAGGCCATTTACTAGTATGAGTCAGAAAAACATCAAGGGGTGGTGTGAATCGGAATGCCTGAATCAGGATAGGAAGTGAGTGGCTATGTAGCATGGAGAAAAGCACCACGGGCTGGTCAGCATGAGGAGGTCACGAATCATGCAGTGTCAATGTAGGATAGGTTTCCGAAAAACATTGCGGGTGTTGTGCATTGTAAGGGTTTCTAACAGGCCATTCACTAGTATGAGTGAGAAAAACTTCACAGTGTGGGGTGAATCGGAGGGCCTGAATCTGTAGAGGCAGTGAGTGGCCATGTAGGATGAAGAAAAGCTCCAGGGGTGATCAGCATGGGGAGGTCAGGAAACATGCAGTGGCAAATAGGATAGGTTTCTGAACAACATCGCGGGGTGATGCGCATTGTAAGGGATTCTAAAAGGCCATTCACTAGTAGGAGTCAGAGAAACATCAAGGTGTGGTGAGAATCGGAGGGCCTGAACCAGGATAGGCAGTGAGTGGCAATGAAGGATGGAGAAAAGCACCACGGGGTGGTCAGCATGGGGAGGTCACGAGACATGCAGTGTCAAAGTAGGATGGGTTTCGGGAAATCTTAGCGGGGTGATGCGCATTGAAAGGATTTGTAACAGGCCATTCACTAGTACGAGTGAGAAAAACATCACAGTGTTGTGTTAATCGGAGGGCTTGAATCAGTATAGGCAGTGAGTGGCAATGTAGAATGGGGAAAAGCACCACGGGGTGGTCAGCATGTGGAGATCAGGAATCATGCAGTGGCAATGTAGGATAGGTTTCTGAAAAACATCGCGGGATGGTGCGCATTGTAAGGGTTTCTAACAGGCCATTCACTAGTAGGATTGAGAAAAACATCACGGGGTGCTGTGAATCAGAGGGCCATAATTAGGATAGGCAGTGAATGGCAATGAAGGATGGAGTAACACCACCGTGTGGTCAACATTGGGACGTCAGGAAACATGCAGTGGCAATGTAGGTTAGGTTTCTGAAAAACATCGCGGGGTGGTGCGCATTGCATGGGTTTCTAACAGGCCATTCTCTAATAGGAGTGTGAAAAACATCACGGGGTGCTGTGATCAGGGGCCAGAATTAAGATAGGCAGTGAGTGGCAATATATGATGTAGAAAAGTACCACGGGTTGGTCAGCAAGGGGAGGTCAGGAAACATGCAGTGGCAATGTAGGATAGGTTTCGGAAAAACATCGTGGGATGGTGCGCATTGTAAGGGTTTCTAACAAGCCATTCACTATTTGGAGGGTTAAAAACATCACGGAGTGGTGTGAATCGGAGGGCCTGAATCAGTATAGGCAGTGAATGCCAAAGGAGGATGGAGGAAACCTCCAGGGTTGGTCAGCATGTGGAGGTCAGGAAACATGCAGTGGCAATGTAGGATAGGTTTCTGAAAAACATCGTGGTGTGGTAGGCATTGTAAGGGTTTCTTAAAGGCACTTCACTAGTAGGAGCGAGAAAAACATCTGCAGTGGTGTGAATCGGAGGGCCTGAATTAGGATAGGCAGTGAGTGGCAATGTAGGATGGAGAAAAGAACCATAGGCCATCAGCATGGGGACATCAGGAAACATGCAGTGGCAATGTAGGATAGTTTTCTGAAAAACATCGCGGGGTGGTGCACATTGTAAGGGTTTTTAACACGCCATTCACTAGGAGGAGTGAGAAAAACGTCAGGGGTGGTGTTAATCAGAGGGACTGAATTAGGATAGGCAGTAAGTGGCATTGTAGGATGGAGAAAAGCACCAGGGGTGGTCAGCATGGGGAGGGCAGGAAACATGCAGTGGCAATGCAAGATAGGTTTCTGAAAATCATCGCGGGGTGGTGCGCATTGTAAGGTTTTCTAAAAGGCCATTCTCTATTAGGAGTGTGAAAAACATCACGGGGTGCAGTGAATCAGGGGCCTGAATTAAGATAGGCAGTTAGTGCCAATATATGATTTAGAAAAGCACCACGGGGTGGTCACAATGGGGAGGTCAGGAAACATGCATTGGAAATGTAGGATAGGTATCTGGAAAACATCGCGGGGTGGTGCGCTTTGTAAGGGTTTCTAACAGGCAATTCTCTAGTAGGAGTGAGTAAAACATCACGGGGTGTTGCGTTTCGGAGGTCCTGAATTAGGATAGACAGTGAGTGGCAATGTATGATGGAAAAAAGCACAACGGGGTGGTCAGCTTGGGGAGGTCCGGAAACATGCAGTGGCAATGTAGGACAGGTTTCTGAAAAACATTGCGGGGCGGTGCGCATTGTAAGTGTTTCTAACAGGCCACTGACTAGTAAGAGTGAGAAAAACATCACGGGGTGGTGTTAATCGGAGGGCTTGAATCAGGATAGGCATTGAGTGGCAATGTAGGATGGAGAAAAGCACCACGGCGTGGTCAGCCTGGGGAGGTCAGGAATCATGCAGTGGCAATGTATGATAGGTTTCTGAAAAACATCGCGGGGTTGTTCGCAAAGTAAGGGTTTCTAACAGGCCATTCACTAGTAGGAGTGAGAAAAACACGGTGAGTGTGAATCGGAGGGCCTGAATCAGTATAGGCAGTGAGTGGCAATCGAGGATGGAGAAAAGCTCCAGGGTTGGTCAGCATGTGAGGTCAGGAAACATGCAGAGGCAACGTAGGATAAGTTTCTGAAAAACATCGCGTGGTGGTGCGCATTGTAAGGGTTTCGAACAGGCCATTCACTAGAAGGAGTGAGAACAACATTACGGGGTGCTGTGAAACAGAGAGCCTGAATCAAAATAGGCACTGAGTGTCAATGGAGGAAGGAGAAAACACCACGGGGTGGTCGGCATGGGGACGTCAGGAAACATGCAGTGGCAATGTAGGATAGGTTTCTGAAAAACATCGTGGAGTGGTGCGTATTGTAAGGGTTTCTAACAAGCCATTCACTAGTAGGAGTGAGAAAAACATCAGGGGTGGTGTGAATCGGAGGGCCTGAATTAGGATAGGCACTGAGTGGCAATCAAGGATGGAGAAAAGCTCCAGGGGTTGTCAACATGGGGAGGTTATGAAACATGCAGTGGCAAATAAGATACGTTTCTGAAAAGCATCGCAGGGTGATGCGAATTGTAATTGTTTCTAAAAGGCCATTCACTAGTAGGAGTGAGAAAAACAGCACGGGGTGGTGTTAATCTGAGGGTCTGAATCAGGATAGGCAGTGAGTGGTAATGTAGAATGGAGAAAAGCACCACGGGGTGGTCAGCATGTGGAGGACAGGAATCAGGCAGTGGCAATGTAGGATAGGTTTCTGAAAAAAATAGCGGGTTGGTGCGAATTTTACGGGTTTCTTACAGGCCATTCACTGGTAGGAGTGAGAAAATCATCAGTTGTGGTGTGAATCGGAAGGCCTGAATTAGGATAGGTAGCGAGTGGCAATGTAGGAAGGAGAAAAGCACCACGGGTTGGTCAGCATGGGAAGGTCAGGAAACATGCAGTGGCAATGTAGGATAGTTTTTTGAAAAACATCGTGGGGTGGTGCAAATTGTATGGGTTTCTAACAAACCATTCCCTAGTAGGGGCGAGAAAAACATCACAGTGTGGTGTGAATCGGAGGGGCTGAATCAGGATAGGCAGTAAGTGACAATGTAGGATGGAGAAAAGCTCCAGGGGTGGTCAGCATGGGGAGGGCAGGAAACATGCAGTGGCAATGTAGGATAGGTTTGTGAAAAACATCGCGGGGTGGTGCACATTGTAAGGGTTTCTAACAGGCCATTCACTAATAGGAGTGAGAAAAACATCAGGGGTGCTGTGAATCGGAGGGCCTGAATTAGGATAGGCAGTGAGCGGCAATTTAGGATGTAGAAAAGCACAACGGGTTGGTCAGCATGGGGAGGTCAGGAAACATGCATTGGCAATGTAGGATAGGTTTCTGAAAAACATCGCGGGGTGGTGCGCATTGTAAGGGTTTCTAACAGGCCATTCAAAAGTAGGAGCGAGAAAAACATCACGGTGTGGTGTGAATCGCAGGGGCTGAATCAGGATAGGCAGTAAGTGGCAATGTATGAAGGCGAAAAGCACCACGGGGTGGTCAGCATGGAGAGGGCAGGAAACATGCAGTGGCAATGTAGGCTAGGTTTCTGAAAAACATCGTGGAGTGTTGCGCATTGTAAAGGTTTCTTTAAGGCCCTTCACTAGTAGGAGTCAGAAAAACATCAGGGGTGGTGTGAATTGGAGGGCCTGAATTAAGATAGGCAGTGAATGACAATGTAGGATGGAGAAAAGCCCCACGGGTAGGTCAGCATGGGGAAGTCAGAAAACATGCAGTGGCAATGTAGGATAGGTTTCTGAAAAGCATCGCGGGATGGTGCGCATTGTAAGGGTTTCTAACAGGCCATTCTCTAGTAGGAGTGTGAAAAACATCACGGGGTGGTGTGAATCGGATGGCCCGAATCAGGATAGGCAGGGAGTGCCAATGTAGGATTGAGAAAAGCACCACGGTGTGGTCAGGATGTGGAGGTCAGGAATCATGCAATGGCAATGTAGGATAGGTTTCTCAAAAACATTGCGGGGTGATGCGCATTGTAAGGTTTTCTAACGGGCAATTCACTAGCAGGAGTGAGAAAAACATCACGGTGTGGTGTGAATTGGAGGGCCTGAGTCAGTATAGGCACTGAGTGGAAATGTAGGATGGAGAAAAGCACCAGGGGTGGTCAGCATGGGGAGGACATGAAACATGCAGTGGCAATGTATTATAGGTTTTTGAAAAACATCGCGGGGTGGTGCGAATTGTAAGGGTATCTAACAGGCATTACACTAGTAGGAGTGAGGAAAACATCATGGGATTGTGTGAATCAGAGGGCCTGAATTAGTATAGGCACTGAGTGACAATGCAGCATGGAGAAAGACCCACAGCGTGGTCAGCATGGGGAGGTCAGGAAACATGCAGTGGCAATGTAGATAGGTTTCTGAAAAACATCACGGTGTGGTGTGCATTGTAAGGGTTTCTAACAGGCCATTCACTAGTAGGGGTGAGAAAAACATTATGGGGTGGTGTGAATCGGAGGGCCTAATTAGGATAGGCAGTGATTGCCAATGTAGCATGGAAAGAAGCACCATGGGTTAGTCAGCATGGGGAGGTCAGGAAACATGCATTGGCAACGTAGGATAGGTTTCTGAAAAACATCGCGGGGTGGTGCGCATTGTAAGGGTTTCTAACAGGCCATTCACAAGTAGGAGCAAGAAGAACATCACGGTGTGGTGTGAATCGCAGGGGCTGAATCAGGATAGGCAGCAAGTGGCAACGTGTGACGGAGAAAAGCACCACGGGGTGTTCAGCATGGAGAGGGCAGGAAACATGCAGTGGCAATGTAGGATAGGTTTCTGAAAAACATCGTGGAGTGTTGCGCAATGTAAGGGTTTCTTAAAGGCCCTTCACTAGTAGGAGTGAGAAAAACATCAGGGGTGGTGTGAATTGGAGGGCCTGAATTAGGATAGGCAGTAAATGACAATGTAGGATGGAGAAAAGCCCCACGGGTAGGTCAGCATGGGGAAGTTAGGAAACATGCAGTGGCAATGTAGGATAGGTTTCTAAAAAACATAGCGGGATGGTGCGCATTGTAAGGGTTTCTTACAGGCCATTCACTAGTATGAGTGTGAAAAACATCACGGGGTGGTGTGAATAGGATGGCCCGAATCAGGATAGGCAGTGAGTGGCAATGTAGGATTGAGAAAAGCACCACGGGGTGGTCAGGATGTGGAGGTCAGGAATCATGCAATGGCAATGTAGGATAGGTTTCTCAAAAACATTGCGGGGTGGTGCGCATTGTAAGGGTTTCTATCAGGCAATTCACTATTAGGAGTGAGAAAAACATCACGGTGTGTTGTGAATTGGAGGGCCTGAATCAGTATAGGCACTGAGTGGCAATGTAGGATGGAGAAAAGCACCAGGGGTGGTCAGGACGGGGAAGTCATGAAACATGCAGTGGCAATGTAGGATAGGTTTCTAAAAAACATCGAGGTGTGGTGCCCATTGTAAGGGTTTCTAACAGGCCATTCGATAGTAGGAGTGTGAAAAACATCACGGGGTGGTGTGAATCGGATGGCCCGAATCAGGATAGGCAGTGAGTGGCTATGTAGGATTGAGAAAAGCACCACGGGGTGGTCAGGATGTGGAGGTCAGGAATCATGCAATGGCAATGTAGGATAGGTTTCTCAAAAACATTGCGGGGTGATGCGCATTGTAAGGGTTTCTAACAGGCAATTCACTAGTAGGAGTGAGAAAAACATCACGGTGTGGTGTGAATTGGAGGGCCTGAATCAGTATAGGCACTGAGTGGCAATGTAGGATGGAGAAAAGCACCATGGAGTGGTCAGCATGGGGAGATCAGGAAACATGCAGTGGCAATGTAGCATAGCTTTTTGAAAAACATCTTGCGGTGGTGCAAATTGTAAGGGTTTCTAACAGGCCATTCCCAAGTAGGGGCGAAAAAACATTACGGTGTGGTGTGAATCGGAGTGGCGAAATCAGGATAGACAGTAAGTGGCAATGTAGGATCGAGAAAAGCACCAGGGGTGGTCAGCATAGGGAGGGCAGGAAACATGCAGTAGCAATGTAGGATAGGTTTCTGAAAAACATCGCGGGGTGGTGCGAATTGTAAGGGTATCTAACAGGCCATACACTAGTAAGAGTGAGGAAAACATCATGGGATGGTGTGAATCGGAGGGCCTGAATTAGGATAGGCACTGAGTGAAAATGCAGCATGGAGAAAGCCCCACAGCGTGGTCAGCATGGGGAGGTCAGGAAACATGCAGTGGCAATGTAGGATAGGTTTCTGAAAAACATCGCGGGGTGGTGCACACTGTTAGGGTTTTTAACACGCCATTCACTAGCAGGAGTGAGAAAAACATCAGGGGTGGTGTGAATCGGAAGGCCTTAATTAGGTTAGGTACTGAGTGGCAATGAAGGATGGAGAAAAGCACCACCGGGTGGTCAACATGGGGACGTCAGGAAACATGCAGTGGCCATGTAGGATAGGTTTCTGAAAAACATTCGCGTGGTGGTGCGTATTGTAAGGGTTTCTAACATGCCATTCTCTAGTAGGAGTTTTAAAAACATCACGGAGAGGTATGACTCGGGGGCCTGAATTAAGATAGGCAGTGAGTGGAAATGTAGGATGGAGAAAAGCTCCTGGGCTGGTCAGCATCGGGAGTTCAGGAAAAATGCAGTGGCAAATAGGATAGATTTCTGAAAAACATCGCGTGGTTATGCGAATTTTAAGGGTTTCTAAAAGGCCATTCATTAAGAGGAGAGAGAAAAACATCACGGTGTGGTGTGAATCGGAGGGCCTGAATTAGGATAGGCAGTGAATGGCAATGAAGGATGGAGTAACACCACCATGTGGTCAATATGGGGACGTCAGGAAACATGCAGTGGCAATGTAGATTAGGTTTCTGAAAAACATCGCAGGGTGGTGCGCATTGTATGGGTTTCTAACAGGCCATTCCCTAGTAGGAGTGTGAAAAACACCACGCGGTGGTGTGATCAGGGGCCAGAATTAAGATAGGCAGTGAATGGCAATATATGATGTAGAAAAGTACCACCGGTTGATCAGCATGGGGAGGTTAGGAAACATGCAGTGGCAAAGTAGGATAGGTTTCTGAAAAACATCGCGGGGTGGTGCGCGTTGTAAGGGTTTCTAACAATCCATTCACTAGTAGGAGTGTTAAAAACAACATGGAGTGGAGTGAATGGGAGGGCCTGAATCAGTATAGGCAGTGAGTGGCAATGGAGGATCGAGAAAAGCTCCAGGGTTGGTCAGCATGTGGAGGTCAGGAAACATGCAGTGGCAATGTATGATAGGTTTCTGAAAAACATCGTGGTGTGGTAGGCATTGTAAGGGTTTCTTAAAGGCCCTTCACTAGAAGGAGCGAGAAAAACATCAGCGATGCTGTGAATCGGAGGGCCTGAATTAGGATAGGCAGTGAGTGGCAATGTAGGATGGAGAAAAGAACCATAGGCTGTCAGCATTGGGACATCAGGAAACATGCAGTGGCAATGTAGGATAGGTTTCTGAAAAACATCGCGGGGTGGTGCGCATTGTAAGGGTTTTTAACACGCCATTCACTAGGAGGAGTGAGAAAAACATCAGGGGTGGTGTGAATCGGAGGGCCTGAATTAGGATAGGTACTGAGTGGCAATAAAGGATGGAGAAAAGCACCACCGGGTGGTCAACATGGGGACATCAGGAAACATGCAGTGGCAATGTAGGATAGGTTTCTGTAAAACATCGCGTGGTGGTGCGCATTGTAAGGGTTTCTAACAGGCCATTCTCTAGTAGGAGTGTTAAAAACATAAGGGAGTGGTGTGAATCTGGGGCCTGAATTAAGTTAGGCAGTGAGTGGAAATGTAGGATGGAGAAAAGCTCCAGTGGTGGTCAGCATCGGGAGGTCAGGAAAAATGCAGTGGCAAATAGGATCGGTTTCTGAAAAACATCGCGGGGTGATACGAATTTTAAGGGTTTGTAAAAGGCCATTCACTTATAGGTGTGAGAAAACATCATGGTTTGTTGTGAATCGGAGGGCCTGAATTAGGATAGGCAGTGAGTAGAAATGTAGGATTGAGAAAATCACCACGGGGTGGTCAGCATGGGTAGGTCAGGAATCATCCAGTGGCACTATATGTTAAGTTTCTGAAAAACGTCGCGGTGTGGAGCGCATTGTAAGGGTTTCTAACAGGCCATTCACTAGTAGGGGCAAGAAAAACATCAGGGTGTGGTGTGAATCGGAGGGGCGGAATCAGGATAGGCAGTAAGTGGCAATGTAGGATGGAGAAAAGCACCAGGGGTGGTCAGCATGGGGAGGGCAGGAAACATGCAGTGGCAATGTAGGATAGGTTTCTGAAAAACATCGCGGGGTGGTGCGCATTGTAAGGGATTTTAACAGGCCATTCACTAGTAGGAGTGAGAAAAACATTATGGGTGGTGTGAATCGGAGGGCCTGAATTAGGATATACAGTGACTGGCATTGAAGGATGGAGTAACACCACCGGGTGGTCAACATAGGGACGTCAGGAAACATTCAATGGCAATGTAGTTTAGGTTTCTGAAAAACATCACGGCGTGGTGCGCATTGTATGGGTTTCTAACAGGGCATTCTCTAGTAGGAGTGTGAAAAACATCACGGGGTGGTGTGAATCAGGGGCCTGAAATAAGTTAGGCAGTGAGTGGCAATTTATGATGTAGAAAAGCACCACGGGTTGGTCAGCATGGGGAGGTCAGGAAACATGCATTGGAATTGTAGGATAGGTTTCTGAAAATCATCGCAGAGTGGTGCGCTTTGTAAGGGTTTCCAACAGGCAATTCACTTGTAGGAGTGAGAAAAACATCACGGGGTTTTGCAGATCAGAGCACCTGAATTAGGATAGACAGTAAGTGGCAATGTATGATGGAAAAAGGCACCATGGGGTGGTCAGCATGGGGAGGTCAGGAAACACGCAGTGGCAATGTAGGATAGGTTTCTGAAAAACATCGCGGGGTGGTGCGCATTATAAGGGTATCTAACAGGCCATACAATAGTAGGAGTGAGAAAAACATAATGGGATGATGTGAATCTGAGGGCCTGAATTAGGATAGGCAGTGAGTGGCAATGTAGGATGGAGAAAAGCACCACGGGGTGGTCAGCATGTGGAGATCAGGAATCATGCAGTGGCAATGTAGGATAGGTTTCTGAAAAACATCGCGGGATGGTGCGCATTGTAAGGGTTTCTAACAGGCCATTCACTATTAGGAGTGAGAACAACATCACGGGGTGCTGTGAATCAGAGGGCCTGAATCAAATTAGGCACTGAGTGGCAATGTAGGAAGGAGAAAAGCAACACGCGTTGGTCGGCATTGGGAGGTCAAGAAACATGCAGTGGCAATGTAGGATAGGTTTCTGAAAAAAATAGAAGTTTGGTGAGCATTGTAAGGGTTTGTTACAGGCCCTTCACTAGTAGGAGTGAGGAAAACATCACGGTGTGGTGTGAATTGCAGGGCCTGAATTAGGATAGGCAGTGAGTGGCAATGTAGGATAGAGAAAAGCACCATGGGGCGGTCAACATGGTGAGGTTAGGAAACTTACAGTGGCAATGAGGATAGGTTTCTGAAAAACATTGCGGGGTGGTTCACATTGTAAGGGTTTCTAACAGCCATTCACTAGTAGGTGTGAGAAAAACTTCACGGTGTGGTGGGAATCGGAGGGCCTGAATCAGTATATACAGTGAGAGGCAATGTAGGATGGAGCAAAGCACCACGGGGTGGTCAGCATGGGGAGGTCAGGAAACATGCAGTGGCAATATAGGACAGGTTTCTAAAAAACATCGCGGGGTTGTGCACATTGTAAGGGTTTCTAACAGGCCACTGACAAGTAAGAGTGAGAAAAACATCACGGGGTGGTGTTAATTAGAGGGATTGAATCAGGATAGGCATTGAGTGTCAATGTAGGATGGAGAAAAGCACCACGGCGTGGTCAGCTTGGGGAGGTCAGGAATCATGCAGCGGCAATGTAGGATAGGTTTCTGAAAAACATCGCGGGGTTGTCGCATAGTAAGGGTTTCTAACAGGCCATTCACTAGTAGGAGTGAGAAAACTTCACGGTGTGGTGTGAATCGGAGGGCCTGAATCAGTATAGGCAGTGAGTGGCAATGGAGGATGGAGAAAAGCTCCAGGGTTGTTCAGCATGTGGAGGGCACGAAACATGCAGTGGCAATGTAGTTTAAGTTTCTGAAAAACATCGTGGGGTGGTAGGCATTGTAAAGGTTTCTTAAAGGCCCTTCACTAGTAGGAGCGAGAAAAACATCAGCGGTGGTGTGAATCGGAGTGCCTGAATTAGGATAGGCAGTGAGTGGCAATGTAGGATGGAGAAAAGAACCATAGGCGGTCAGCATGGGGACAGCAGGAAACATGCAGTAGCACTGTAGGATAGGTTTCTGAAAAACATCGTGGTCTGGTGCGCATTGTAAGGGTTTCTAACATGCCATTCTCTAGTGGGAGTGTTAAAAACATCACAGAGTGGTATGAATCGGCGGCCTGAATTAAGATAGGCAGTGAGTGGAAATGTAGGATGGAGAAAAGCTCCAGGGGTGGTCAGCATCGGGAGTTCAGGAAAAATGCAGTGGCAAATAGGATCGGTTTCTGAAAAACATCGCGGGGTTATGCGAATTTTAAGGGTTTCTACAAGGCCATTCACTAATAGGAGTGAGAAAAACATCACGGTGTGTTGTGAATCGGAGGGCCTGAATCAGGGTCGGCAGGGATTGGCAATGTAGGATCGAGGAAATCACCACGGGGTGGTCAGCATGGGTAGGTCAGGAATCATGCAGTGGCACTGTAGGATAGGTTTCTGAAAGCCATCGCGGTGTGGTTTGCATTGTAAGGGTTTCTAACAGGGCATTCACTAGTAGGGGTAAGAAAAACATCACGGTGTGGTGTGAATCAGAGGGGCGGAATCAGGATAGGCAGTGAGTGGCAATGTAGGATGGAGAAAAGCACCAGGGGTGGTCAGCATGGGCAGGGCAGGAAACATGCAGTGGCAATGTAGGATAGGTTTCTGAAAAAAATCGCGAGGTGGTGCGCATTGTAAGGGTTTCTAACAGGCCATTCACTAGTAGGGGTGAAAAAAATATTAGGGGTGGTGTGAATTGGAGGGCCTGAATTAGGATAGGCAGTGAATGGCAATTAAGGATGGAGTAACACCACCGTGTGGTCAACATGGGGACGTCAGGAAACATGCAGTGGCAATATAGGTTAGGTTTCTGAAAAACATCGTGGGGTGGTGCGCATTGTATGGGTTTCTAACAGGCCATTCCCTAGTGGGAGTGTGAAAAACATCACGGGGTGATGTGATCAGGGGCCAGAATTAAGATAGGCAGTGAGTGGCAATATATGTTGTAGAAAAGTACCACCGGTTGATCAGCATGGGGAGGTTAGGAAACATGCAGTGGCAATGTAGGATAGGTTTCGAAAAACATCGCGGGGTGGTGCGCGTTGTAAGGGTTTCTAACAAGGCATTCACTAGTAGGAGTGTTAAAAACAACATGGTGTGGTGTGAATCGGAGGGCCTGAATCAGTATAGGCAGTGAGTGGCAATGTAGGATGGAGGAAAGCACCAGGGGTGGTCAGAATGGGGAGGTCAGGAAACAGGCAGTGGCAATGTAGGATAGTTTTTTAAAAACATCGCGGGGTGGTGCAAATTGTAAGGGTTTCTAACAGGCCATTCCCTAGTAGGGGCGAGAAATGCATCACGGTGTGGTGTGAATCGGAGTGGCGAAATCAGGATAGACAGTAAGTGGCAATGTAGGATGGAGAAAAGCACCAGGGTTTGTCAGCATAGGGAGGGCAGGAAACATGCAGTGGCAATGTAGGATAGGTTTCTGAAAAACATCGCGGGGTGGTTCGAATTGTAAGTGTATCTAACAAGGCATTCACTAGTAGGAGTGTTAAAAACAACACGGAGTGGTGTGAATCGGAGGGCCTGAATCAGTATAGGCAGTGAGTGGCAATGGAGGATCGAGAAAACCTCCAGGGTTGGTCAGCAGGTGGAGGTCAGGAAACATGCAGTGGCAATGTAGGATAGGTTTCTGAAAAACATCGTGGAAAACATCGTGTTCTGAAAAACATAACGGAGTGCCATTGCCACTCACTGCCACTCACTCACGGGATGGTGTGAATCGGATGGCCTGAATTAGGATAGGCAGTGAGTGGCAATGTAGGATGGAGAAAAGCACCACGGGTTGGTCAGCCTGGGGAGGTCAGGAAACATGCATTGGCAATGTAGGATAGTTTTCTGAATGACATCGCCTGGTGGTGCGCATTCTAAGGTTTTCTAACAGGCCATTTACTTTTAGGAGAGAGAAAAACATCACGGTGTGGTGTGAATTGCATGGCCTGAATCAGTATAGGCACTGAATGGCAATGTAGGATGGAGAAAACACCAGGGGTGGTCAGCATGGGGAGGTCATGAAACATGCAGTGTCAATGTAGGATAGGTTTCTAAAAAACATCGAGGTGTGGTGCCCATTGTAAGGGTTTCTAACAGGCCATTCGATAGTAGGAGTGTGAAAAACATCACGGGGTGGTGTGAATCGGATGGCCCGAATCAGGATAGGCAGTGAGTGGCAATGTAGGATTGAGAAAAGCACCACGGGGTGGTCAGGATGTGGAGGTCAGGAATCATGCAATGGCAATGTAGGATAGGTTTCTCAAAAACATTGCGGGGTGATGCGCATTGTAAGGGTTTCTAACAGGCAATTCACTAGTAGGAGTGAGAAAAACATCACGGTGTGGTGTGAATTGGAGGGCCTGAATCAGTATAGGCACTGAGTGGCAATGTAGGATGGAGAAAATCACCTGGGGTGGTCAGCATGGGGAGGTCAGGAAACAGGCGGTGGCAATGTAGGATAGTTTTTTGAAAAACATCGCGGGGTGGTGAAAATTGTAAGGGTTTCTAACAGGCCATTCACTAATCGGTGTGAGAAAAACACAAAGGTGTGTTGTGAATCGGAGGGCCTGAATCAGGATAGGCAGTGAGTAGCAATGTAGGATTGAGAAAATCACCATGGGGTGGTCAGCATGAGTAGGTCAGGAATCATGCAGTGGCACTATATGATAAGTTTCTGAAAAACGTCAAGGTGTAGTGCGCATTGTAAGGGTTTCTAACAGGCCATTCACTAGTAAGGGCAAGAAAAACATCAGGGTGTGGAGTGAATCAGAGGGGCGAAATCAGGATAGTCAGTAAGTGGCAATGTAGAATGGAGAAAAGCACCAGGGGTGGTCAGCATGGGGAGGGCAGGAAACATGCATTGGCAATGTAGGATACGTTTCTGAAAAACATCGTGGGGTGGTGTGCATTGTAAGGGTTTTTAACAGGCCATTAACTAGTAGGAGTGAGAAAAACATTAGGGGTGGTGTGAATCGGAGGGCCTTAATTAGGATATACAGTGAGTGGCATTGAAGGATGGAGTAACACCACTGGGTGGTCAACATAGGGACGTCAGGAAACATGCAGTGGCAATGTAGGATAGGTTTCTGAAAAACATCTCGGGGTGGTGAGAATTGTAAGGGTTTCTAACAGGCCATTCACTGGTAGGAGTGTGAATAACAACATGGGATGGTGTGAATCGGATGGCCTGAATTAGGATAGGCAGTGAGTGGCAATGTAGGATGGAGGAAAGCACCACGGGTTGGTCAGCCTGGGGAGGTCAGGAAACATGCATTGGCAATGTAGGATAGGTTTCTGAATGACATCGCCTGGTGGTTCGCATTGAAGGGTTTCTAACAGGCCATTCTCTAGTAGGAGTGTTAAAAACAGCAAGGAGTGGTGTGAATCGGGGGCCTGAATTAAGATAGGCAGTGAGTGGCAATGTAGGATGGAGAAAAGTACCACGGGGTGGTCGGCATGGGGAGGTCAGGAAACATGCAGTGGCAATGTAGGACAGGTTTCTGAAAAACAACGCGGGGTGGTGCACATCGTAAGGGTTTCTAACAGGCCACTAACTAGTCAGAGTGAGAAAAACATCACGGGGTGATGTTAATCGGAGGGCTTGAATCAGGATAGCCATTGAGTGACAATGTAGGATGGAGAAAAGCACCACGGCGTGGTCAGCATGGGGAGGTCAGGAGTCATGCAGTGGCAATGTAGGATAGGTTTCTGAAAAACATCGCGGGGTGGTGCACATTGTAAAGGTTTCGAAAAGGCCATTCACTAGAAGGATTGAGAAAACGTCACGGGGTGGTGTGAATCAGAGGGCCTGAATCAGTATAGGCAGTGAGTGGCAATGTAGGATGGAGAAAAGCACCAGGGGTGGTCAGCATGGGAGGTCAGGAAACATGCAATGGCAATGTAGGATAGGTTTCTGAAAAACATTGTGGTGTGGTGCGCATTGCAAGGGTTTCTAACAGGCCATTCACTAGTAGGAGTAAAAAAAAAAACACGGGGTTGTCTGAATAGCAGGGCCTGAATCAGGATTGGCAGTGAGGGGCAATGTAGGGAGGAGAATAGCACCACGGGTTGGTCAGCATGGGGAGGTCAGGAAACATGCATTGGCAATGTAGGATAGGTTTCTATAAAACATCGCGGGGTGGTGAGAATTGTAAGGGTTTCTAACAGGTCATTCAGTAGTAGGAGTGCGAATAGCATCACGGATGGTGTGAATCAGATGGCCTGAATTAGGATAGGCAGTGAGTCGCAATGTAGGATGGAGAAAAGCAAAACGGGTTGGTCAGCCTGGGGAGGTCAGGAAACATGCATTGGTAAAGTAGGATAGGTTTCTGAATGACATCGCGTGGTGGTGCGCATTGTACGGGTTTCTAACAAGCCATTCTCTAGTAGGAGTGTTAAAAACAGCACGGAGTGGTGTGAATCGGGGGCCTGAATTAAGATAGGCAGTGAGTGGCAATGTAGGATGGAGAAAAGTACCACGGGGTGGTCGGCATGGGGGGGTCAGGAAACATGCAGTGGCAATGTAGGACAGGTTTCTGAAAAACAACGCAGGGTGGTGTGCATTGTAAGGGTTTCTAAGAGGCCACTGACTATAAGAGTGAGAAAAACCTCACGGGGTGGTGTTAATCGGAGGGCTTGAATCAGGATAGCCATTGAGTGGCAATGTAGGATGGAGAAAAGCGCCAGTAGTGTTCAGCATGTTGCGGTCAAGAAACAAGCAGTGGCAAATAGAATAGGTTTCTGAAAAAACATCGCGGGGTGATGTGCATTGTAATGGTTTCTAAAAGGCCATTCACTAGTAGGAGTGAGAAAACGTCACGGGGTGGTGTGAATCGGAGGGCCTGAATCTGAATAGGCAGTGAGTTCGCAATGTAGGATGGAGAAAAGCACCACGGGCTGGTCAGCATGGGGAGGTCAGGAATCATGCAGTGGCAATGTAGGATAGGTTTCTGAAAAACATTGCGGTGTGGTGCGCATTGTAAGGGTTTCTATCAGGCCATTCACTAGATGGAGTGAGAAAAAGATCACGGAGTGGTGTGAATCGGAGGGCCTGAATCAGTATAGCCAGTGAGTGGCAATGTAGCATGGAGAAAATCACCAGGGGTGGTCAGCATGGGAGGTCAGGAAACATGCAGTAGTAATGTAGGATAGGTGTCTGAAAAACATCGCGGGGTTGTCACAAAGTAAGGGTTTCTAACAGGCCACTGACTAGTCAGAGTGAGAAAAACATCACGGGGTGGTGTTAATCGGAGGGCTTGAATAAGGATAGCCATTGAGTGACAATGTAGGATGGAGAAAAGCACCACTGCGTGGTCAGCATGGGGAGGTCAGGAGTCATGCAGTGGCAATGTAGGATAGGTTTCTGAAAAACATCGCGGGGTGGTGCACATTGTAAGGGTATCTAACAGGCCATACACTAGTAGGAGTGAGAAAAACATCCTGGGATGGTGTGAATCGGAGGGCTTGAATTAGGATAGGCAGGGAGTGGCAATGTAGGTTGGAGAAAAGTACCACGGGGTGGTCGGCATGGGGATGTCAGGAAACATGCAGTGGCAATGTAGGACAGGTTTCTGAAAAACATCGCTGTGTGGTGCGCATTGTAAGGGTTTCTAACAGGCCACTGACTAGTAAGAGTGAGAAAAACATCACGGGGTAGTGTGAATCGGTGGGCTTGATTCAGGATAGGCATTGAGTGGCAAAGTAGGATAGAGAAAAGCACCACTGCGTGGTCAGCATGGGGAGGTCAGGAATCATGCAGTGGCAATGTAGGATAGGTTTCTGAATGACATCGCGTGGTGGTGTGCATTGTACGGGTTTCTAACAAGCCATTCTCTAGTAGGAGTGTTAAAAACAGCACGGAGTGGTGTGAATCGGGGGCCTGAATTAAGATAGGCAGTGAGTGGCAATGTAGGATGGAGAAAAGTACCACGGGGTGGTCGGCATGGGGAGATCAGGAATCATGCAGTGGCAATGTAGGATAGGTTTCTGAATGACATCGCGTGGTGGTGCACATTGTAAGGGTTTCTAACAGGCCACTGACTATAAGAGTGAGAAAAACCTTACGGGGTGGTGTTAATCGGAGGCTTGAATCAGGATAGCCATTGAGTGGCAATGTAGGATGGAGAAAAGCACCACTGCGTGGTCAGCATGGGGAGGTCAGGAATCATGCAGTGGCAATGTAGGATAGGTTTCTGAAAAACATCGCGGGGTTGTCGCAAAGTAAGTGTTTCTAACAGGCCATTCACTAGTAGGAGTGAGAAAAACTTCACGGTGTGTTGGGAATCGGAGGGCCTGAATCAGTATAGGCAGTGAGTGGCAATGTAGGATGGAGAAAAGCGCAAGTGGTGTTCTGCATGTGGAGGTCAAGAAACATGCAGTGGCAAATAGGATAGGTTTCTGAAAAACATCGCGGGGTGATGCGCATTGTAATGGTTTCGAAAAGGCCATTCACTAGAAGGACTGAGAAAACGTCACGGGGTGGTGTGAATCAGAGGGCCTGAATCAGTATAGGCAGTGAGTGGCATTGTAGGATGGAGAAAAGCACCACGGGTGGTCAGCATGGGAGGTCAGGAAACATGCAGTGGCAATGTAGGATAGGTTTCTGAAAATCAACTCGGGGTGGTGCGCATTGTAAGGGTTTCTAACAGGCCATTCACTAGTAGGAGTAAGAAAAAAAACACGGGGTTGTGTGAATAGCAGGGCCTGAATCAGGATTGGCAGTGAGGGGCAATGTAGGGAGGAGAATAGCACCACGGGTTGGTCAGCATGGGGAAGTCAGGAAACCTGCAGTGGCAATGTAGGATAGGTTTCTGAACAACATCGCGGGGTGGTGAGAATTGTAAGGGTTTCTAACAGGTCATTCAGTAGTAGGAGTGCGAATAGCATCACGGATGGTGTGAATCAGATGGCCTGAATTAGGATAGGCAGTGAGTGGCAATGTAGGATGGAGAAAAGCACCACGGGTTGGTCAGCCTGGGGAGGTCAGGAAACATGCCTTGGTAAAGTAGGATAGGTTTCTGAATGACATCGCGTGGTGGTGCGCATTGTACGGGTTTCTAACAAGCCATTCTCTAGTAGGAGTATTAAAAACAGCACGGAGTGGTGTGAATCGGGGGCCTGAATTAAGATAGGCAGTGAGTGGCAATGTAGGATGGAGAAAAGTACCACGGGGTGGTCGGCATGGGGAGGTCAGGAAACATGCAGTGGCAATGTAGGACAGGTTTCTGAAAAACAACGCGGGGTGGTGCACATTGTAAGGGTTTCTAACAGGCCACTGACTATAAGAGTGAGAAAAACCTTACGGGGTGTTGTTAATCGGAGGCTTGAATCAGGATAGCCATTGAGTGGCAATGTAGGATGGAGAAAAGCACCACGGCGTGGTCAGCATGGGGAGGTCAGGAATCATGCAGTGGCAATGTAGGATAGGTTTCTGAAAAACATCGCGGGGTTGTCGCAAAGTAAGGGTTTCTATCAGGCCATTTACTAGTAGGTGTGAGAAAAACTTCACGGTGTGGTGTGAATCGGAGGGCCTGAATCAGTATAGGCAGTGAGTGGCAAGGTAGGATGGAGAAAAGCGCCAGTAGTGTTCAGCATGTTGCGGTCAAGAAACATGCAGTGGCAAGTAGCATAGGTTTCTGAAAAACATCGCGGGGTGATGTGCATTGTAATGGTTTCTAAAAGGCCATTCACTAATAGGAGTGAGAAAACGTCACGGGGTGGTGTGAATCGGAGGGCCTGAATCTGAATAGGCAGTGAGTTCGCAATGTAGGATGGAGAAAAGCACCACGGGCTGGTCAGCATGGGGAGGTCAGGAATCATGAAGTGGCAATGTAGGATAGGTTTCAGAAAAACATTGCGGTGTGGTGCGCATTGTAAGGGTTTCTAACATGCCATTCACAAGTAGGATTGAGAAAAACTTCACGGTGTGGTGTGAATCGGAGGGCCGGAATCAGTATAGGCAGTGAGTGGCAATGGAGGATGGAGAAAAGCTACAGGGTTGTTCAGCATGTGGAGGGCAGGAAACATGCAGTGGCAATGTAGAATAGGTTTCTGAAAAAAATCATTGGGTGGTGCGCATTGTAAGGGTTTTTAACAGGCCATTCACTAGTAGGAGCGAGAAAAACATTAGGGGTGGTGTGAATCGGAGGGCCTGAATTAGGATATAAAGTGAGTGGCATTGAAGGATGGAGTAACACCACTGGGTGGTCAACATAGGGACGTCAGGAAACTTGCAGTGGCAATGTAGGATAGGTTTCTGAAAAACATCTCGGTGTGGTTTTATTTGTAACTGTTTCTAACAGGCCATTCACTAGTAGGAGTGCGAATAACATCACGGGATGGTGTGAATCGGATGGCCTGAATTAGGATAGGCAGTGAGTGGCAATGTAGGAAGGAGAAAAGCACCACGGGTTGGTCAGCCTGGGGAGGTCAGGAAACATGCATTGGCAATGTAGGATAGGTTTCTGAATGACATCGCCTGCTGGTGCGCATTCTAAGGGTTTCTAACAGGCCATTCACTAGTACGAATGAGAAAAACATCACGGGGTGGTGTGAATTGGAGGGCCTGAATTAGGATAGGCAGTGAGTGGCAACTTAAAATGGAGAAAAGCACCACGGTGTCATCAGCATGGGGAAGTCAGGAAACATGCAGTGGCAATGTAGGATAGGTTTCTGAAAAACAACGCGGGGTGGTGCGCATTGTAAGGGTTTCTAACAGGCCATTCACTAGTAGGACTGAGAAAAACATTAGGTGTGGTGTGAATCAGAGGGCCTGAATTAGGATAGGCAGTGAGTGGCAATGTATGATGGAGGAAAACACCAAGGGGTGCTCAACATGGGGAGGTCAGGAAACATGCATTGGCAATGAAGGATAGGTTTCTGAAAAACATCGCGGCGTGGTGTGCATTGTAAGGGTTTCTAACAGCCATTCACTAGTAGGTGTGAGAAAAACTCCATGGTGTGGTGGGAATCGGAGGGCCTGAATCAGTATATACAGTGAGTGGCAATGTAGGATGGAGGAAAGCACCATGGGGTGGTCAGCATGGGGAGGTCAGGAAACATGCAGTGGCAATGTAGGACAGGTTTCTGAAAAACATCGCGGGGCGGTGCGCATTGTAGGGGTTTCTAACAGGCCACTGACTAGTAAGAGTGAGAAAAACATCACGGGGTGGTGTTAATCGGAGGGCTTGAATCAGGATAGCGATTGAGTGGCAATGTAGGATGGAGAAAAGCACCACGGGGTGGTCAGCATGGAGAGGGCAGGAAACATGCAGTGGCAATGTAGGATAGGTTTCTGAAAAACATCGCGGGGTGGTGCGAATTGTAAGGGTATCTAACAGGCATTACACTAGTAGGAGTGAGGAAAACATCATGGGATGGTGTGAATCGGAGTGCCTGAATTAGGATAGGCACTGAGTGACAATGCAGCATGGAGAAAGCCCCACAGCGTGGTCAGCATGGGGAGGTCAGGAAACATGCAGTGGCAATGTAGATAGGTTTCTGAAAAACATCGCGGTGTGGTGAGATTTGTAAGGGTTTCTAACAGGCCATTCACTAGTAGGAGTGCGAATAACATCACGGGATGGTGTGAATCGGATGGCCTGAATTAGGGTAGGCAGTGAGTGGCAATGTTGGAAGGAGAAAAGCACCACGGGTTGGTCAGCCTGGGGAGGTCATGAAACATGCAGTGGCAATGTAGGATATGTTTCTCAAAAACATTGCGGGGTGATGCGCATTGTAAGGGTTTCTAACAGGCAATTCACTATTAGGAGTGAGAAAAACATCACGGTGTGGTGTGAATTGGAGGGCCTGAATCAGTATAGGCACTGAGTGGAAATGTAGGATGGAGAAAAGCACCAGGGGTGGTCAGCATGGGGAGGTCATGAAACATGCAGTGGCAATGTAGGAGAGGTTTCTAAAAAACATCGAGGTGTGGTGCCCATTGTAAGGGTTTCTAACAGGCAATTCTCTAGTAGGAGTGTGAAAAACATCACGGGGTGGTGTGAATCAGATGGCCCGAATCAGGATAGGCAGTGAGTGGCAATGTAGGATTGAGAAAAGCACCACGGGGTGGTCAGGATGTGGATTTCAGGAATCATGCAATGGCAATGTAGGATAGGTTTCTCAAAAACATTGCGGGGTGATGCGCATTGTAAGGGTTTCTAACAGGCAATAAACTAGTAGGAGTGAGAAAAACATCACGGTGTGGTGTGAATTGGAGGGCCTGAATCAGTATAGGCACTGAGTGGCAATGTAGGATGGAGAAAAGCACCAGGGGTGGTCAGCATGGGGAGGACACGAAACATGCAGTGGCAAAGTAGTAAAGGTTTCTAAAAAACATCGAGGGTTGGTGCCCATTGTAAGGGTTTCTAACAGGCCATTCACTAGTAGGAGTGAGAAAAACATCACGGTGTGGTGTGAATCGGAGGGGCTCAATAAGGATAGGCAGTAAGTGGCAATGTAGGATGGAGAAAATCACCATGGGGTGGTCATCATGGGGAGATCAGGAAACATGCAGTAGCAATGTAGCATAGCTTTTTGAAAAACATCGCGCGGTGGTGCAAATTGTAAGGGTTTCTAACAGGCCATTCCCTAGTAGGGGCGAGAAAAACATCACGGTGTGGTGTGAATCGGAGGGGCGGAATCAGGATAGGCAGTAAGTGGCAATGTAGGATGGAGAAAAGCAGCAAGGGTTGTCAGCATAGGGAGGGCAGGAAACATGCAGTGGCAATGTAGGATAGGTTTCTGAAAAACATCGCGGGGTGGTGCGAATTGTAAGGGTATCTAACAGGCATTACACTAGTAGGAGTGAGGAAAACATCATGGGATGGTGTGAATCGGAGTGCCTGAATTAGGATAGGCACTGAGTGACAATGCAGCATGGAGAAAGCCCCACAGCGTGGTCAGCATGGGGAGGTCAGGAAACATGCAGTGGCAATGTAGATAGGTTTCTGAAAAACATCGCGGTGTGGTGTGCATTGTAAGGGTTTCTAACAGGTCATTCACTAGTAGGGGTGAGAAAAAAATTATGGGGTGGTGTGAGTCGGAGGGCCTAATTAGGATAGGCAGTGATTGCCAATGCAGCATGGAAAAAAGCACCATGTGTTGGTCAGCATGGGGAGGGCAGGAAACATGCATTGGCAACGTAGGATAGGTTTCTGAAAAACATCGCGCGGTGGTGCACATTGTAAGGGTTTCTAACAGGCCATTCACAAGTAGGAGCGAGAAGAACATCACGGTGTGGTGTGAATTGCAGGGGCTGAATCAGGATAGGCAGTAAGTGGCAATGTATGATGGAGAAAAGCACCACGGGGTGGTCAGCATGGAGAGGGCAGGAAACATGCAGTGGCAATGTAGGATAGGTTTCTGAAAAACATCGTGGAGTGTTGCGCATTGTAAGGGTTTCTTAAAGGCCCTTCACTAGTAGGAGTGAGAAAAACATCAGGGGTGGTGTGAATCGGAGGACCTGAATTAGGATAGGTACTGAGTGGCAATGAAGGATGGAGAAAAGCACCACCGGGTGGTCAACATGGGGACGTCAGGAAACATGCAGTGGCAATGTAGGTTAGGTTTCTGAAAAACATCGCGTGGTGGTGCGCAATGTAAGGTTTTCTAACAGGCCATTCTCTAGTAGGAGTGTTAAAAACATAACGGAGTGGTGTGAATCGGGGGCCTGAATTAAGATAGGCAGTGCGAGGAAATGTAGGATCGAGAAAAGCTCCAGGGGTGGTCAGCATCGGGAGGTCAGGAAAAATGCAGTGGCAAATAGGATCGGTTTCTGAAAAACATCGCGGGGTGATGTGAATTTTAAGGGTTTCTAAAAGGCCATACACTAATAGGTGTGAGAAAAACACAACGGTGTGTTGTGAATCGGAGGGCCTGAATCAGGATAGGCAGTGAGTAGCAATGTAGGATTGAGAAAATCACCTAGGGGTGGTCAGCATATGTAGGTCAGGAATCATGCAGTGGCACTATATGATAAGTTTCTGAAAAATGTTGCGGTGTGGTGCGCATTGTAAGGGTTTCTAACAGGCCATTCACTAGTAGGGGCAAGAAAAACATCAGGGTGTGGAGTGAATCGGAGGGGCGAAATCAGGATAGTCAGTAAGTGGCAATGTAGAATGGAGAAAAGCACCAGGGGTGGTCAGCATGGGGAGGGCAGGAAACATGCATTGGCAATGTAGGATAGGTTTCTGAAAAACATCGTGGGGTGGTGCGCATTGTAAGGGTTTTTAACAGGCCATTAACTAGTAGGAGTGAGAAAAACATTAGGGGTGGTGTGAATCAGAGGGCCTGAATTAGGATATACAGTGAGTGGCATTGAAGGATGGAGTAACACCACTGGAGGGTCAACATAGGGACGTCAGGAAACATGCAGTGGCAATGTAGGATAGGTTTCTGAAAAACATCTCGGGGTGGTGAGAATTGTAAGGGTTTCTAACAGGCCATTCACTAGTAGGAGTGCGAATAACATCACGGGATGGTGTGAATCGGATGGCCGGAATTAGGATAGGCAGTGAGTGGCAATGTAGGATGGAGAAAAGCACCACGGGTTGGTCAGCCTGGGGAGGTCAGGAAACATGCATTGGCAATGTAGGATAGGTTTCTGAATGACATCGCCTGGTGGTGCGCATTGTAAGGGTTTCTAACAGGCCATTCTCTAGTAGAAGTGTTAAAAACAGCACGGAGTGGTGTGAATCGGGGGCCTGAATTAAGATAGGCAGTGAGTGGCAATGTAGGATGGAGAAAAGTACCACGGGGTGGTTGGCATGGGGATGTCAGGAAACATGCAGTGGCAATGTAGGACAGGTTTCTGAAAAACACCGTGGGGTGGTGCGCATCGTAAGGGTTTCTAACAGGCCACTGACTAGTCAGAGTGAGAAAAACATCACGGGGTGGTGTTAATCGGAGGGCTTGAATCAGGATAGCCATTGAGTGACAATGTAGGATGGAGAAAAGCACCACGGCGTTGTCAGCATGGGGAGGTCAGGAGTCATGCAGTGGCAATGTAGGACAGGTTTCTGAAAAACATCACGGGGTGGTGCACATTGTAAGGGTATCTAACAGGCCATACACTAGTAGGAGTGAGAAAACCATCCTGGGATGGTGTGAACAGGAGGGCTTGAATTAGGATAGGCAGGGAGTGGCAATGTAGGATGGAGAAAAGTACCACGGGGTGGTCGGCATGGGGCTGTCAGGAAACATGCAGTGGCAATGTAGGACAGGTTTCTGAAAAACATCGCTGTGTGGTGCGCATTGTAAGGGTTTCTAACAGGCCCCTGACTAGTAAGAGTGAGAAAAACATCACGGGGTGGTGTGAATCGGAGGGCTTGATTCAGGATAGGCATTGAGTGGCAATGTAGGATAGAGAAAAGCACCACTGTGTGGTCAGCATGGGGAGGTCAGGAATCATGCAGTGGCAATGTAGGATAGGTTTCTGAAAAAATCGCGGGGTTGTCGCAAAGTAAGGGTTTCTAACAGGCCATTCACTAGTAGGAGTGAGAAAAACTTCACGGTGTGGTGTGAATCGGAGGGCCTGAATCAGTATAGGCAGTGAGTGGCAATGTAGGATGGAGAAAAGCGCAAGTGGTGTTCAGCATGTGGAGGTCAAGAAACATGCAGTGGCAAATAGGATAGGTTTCTGAAAAACATCGCGGGGTGATGCGCACTGTAATGGTTTCGAAAAGGCCATTCACTAGAAGGAGTGAGAAAACGTCACGGGGTGGTGTGAATCGGAGGTTCTGAATCAGTATAGGCAGTGAGTGGCAATGTAGGATAGAGAAAAGCACCAGGGGTGGTCAGCATGGGAGGTCAGGAAACATGCAGTTGCAATGTAGGATAGGTTTCTGAAAAACAACTCGGGGTGGTGCGCATTGTAAGGGTGTCTAACAGGCCATTCACTAGTAGGAGTAAGAAAAAAAACACGGGGTTGTGTGAATAGCACGGCCTGAATCAGGATTGGCAGTGAGGGGCAATGTAGGGAGGAGAATAGTACCACGGGTTGGTCAGCATGGGGAGGTCAGGAAACCTGCAGTGGCAATGTAGGATAGGTTTCTGAAAAACATTGCGGGGTGGTGAGAATTGTAAGGGTTTCTAACAGGTCATTCAGTAGTAGGAGTGCGAATAGCATTACGGGATGGTGTGAATCAGATGGCCTGAATTAGGATAGGCAGTGAGTGGCAATGTAGGATGGAGAAAAGCACCACGGGTTGGTCAGCCTGGGGAGGTCAGGAAACATGCATTGGTAAAGTAGGATAGGTTTCTGAATGACATCGCGTGGTGGTGCGCATTGTACGGGTTTCTAACAAGCCAATCTCTAGTAGGAGTGTGAAAACGTCACGGGGTGGTGTGAATCGGAGGACCTGAATCTGAATAGGCAGTGAGTTCGCAATGTAGGATGGAGAAAAGCACCACGGGCTGGTCAGCATGGGGAGGTCAGGAATCATGCAGTGGCAATGTAGGATAGGTTTCTGAAAAACATTGCGGTGTGGTGCGCATTGTAATGGTTTCTAACAGGCCATTCACTAGAAGGAGTGAGAAAAAGATCACGGTGTGGTTGAATCGGAGGGCCTGAATCAGTATAGGCAGTGAGTGGCTATGTAGCATGGAGAAAAGCACCAGGGGTGGTCAGCATGGGAGGTCAGGAAACATGCAGTGGCAATGTAGGATAGGTTTCTGAAAAACAACGCGGGGTGGTGCCCATTGTAAGGGTTTCTAACAGGCCATTCACTAGTAGGACTGAGAAAAACATTAGGTGTGGTGTGAATCAGAGGGCCTGAATTAGGATAGGCAGTGAGTGGCAATGTATGATGGAGGAAAACACCAAGGGGTGCTCAGCATGGGGAGATCAGGAAACATGCATTGGCAATGAAGGATAGGTTTCTGAAAAACATCGCGGCGTGGTGTGCATTGTAAGGGTTTCTAACAGCCATTCACTAGTAGGTGTGAGAAAAACTCCATGGTGTGGTGGGAATTGGAGGGCCTGAATCAGTATATACAGTGAGTGGCAATGTAGGATGGAGGAAAGCACCACGGGGTGGTCAGCATGGGGAGGTCAGGAAACATGCAGTGGCAATGTAGGACAGGTTTCTGAAAAGCATCGCGGGGCGGTGCGCATTGTAGGGGTTTCTAACAGGCCACTGACTAGTAAGAGTGAGAAAAACATCACGGGGTGGTGTTAATCGGAGGGCTTGAATCAGGATAGCGATTGAGTGGCAATGTAGGATGGAGAAAAGCACCACGGGGTGGTCAGCATGGAGAGGGCAGGAAACATGCAGTGGCAATGTAGGATAGGTTTCTGAAAAACATCGTGGAGTGTTGCGCATTGTAAGGGTTTCTTAAATGCCCTTCACTAGTAGGAGTGAGAAAAACCTCAGGGGTGGTGTGAATCGGAGGACCTGAATTAGGTTAGGTACTGAGTGGCAATGAAGGATGGAGAAAAGCACCACCGGGTGGTCAACATGGGGACGTCAGGAAACATGCAGTGGCAATGTAGGTTAGGTTTCTGAAAAACATCGCGTGGTGGTGCGCAATGTAAGGGTTTCTAACAGGCCATTCTCTAGTAGGAGTGTTAAAAACATAATGGAGTGGTGTGAATCGGGGGCCTGAATTAAGATAGGCAGTGCGTGGAAATGTAGGATCGAGAAAAGCTCCAGGGGTGGTCAGCATCGGGAGGTCAGGAAAAATGCAGTGGCAAATAGGATCGGTTTCTGAAAAACATCGCGGGGTGATGCGAATTTTAAGGGTTTCTAAAAGGCCATTCACTAATAGGTGTGAGAAAAACACAACGGTGTGTTGTGAATCGGAGGGCCTGAATCAGGATAGGCAGTGAGCAGCAATGTAGGATTGAGAAAATCACCAAGGGGTGGTCAGGATGGGTAGGTCAGGAATCATGCAGTGGCACTATATGATAAGTTTCTGAAAAATGTCGCGGTGTGGTGCACATTGTAAGGGTTTCTAACAGGCCATTCACTAGTAGGGGCAAGAAAAACATCAGGGTGTGGAGTGAATCGGAGGGGCGAAATCAGGATAGTCAGTAAGTGGCAATGTAGAATGGAGAAAAGCACCAGGGGTGGTCAGCATGGGGAGGGCAGGAAACATGCATTGGCAATGTAGGATAGGTTTCTGAAAAACATCGTGGGGTGGTGCGCAATGTAAGGGTTTTTAACAGGCCATTAACTAGTAGGAGTGAGAAAAACATTAGGGGTGGTGTGAATCGGAGGGCCTGAATTAGGATATGCAGTGAGTGGCATTGAAGGATGGAGTAACACCACTGGGTGGTCAACATAGGGACGTCAGGAAATATGCAGTGGCAATGTAGGATAGGTTTCTGAAAAACATCTCGGGGTGGTGAGATTTGTAAGGGTTTCTAACAGGCCATTCACTAGTAGGAGTGCAAATAACATCACGGGATGGTGTGAATCGGATGGCCTGAATTAGGATAGGCAGTGAGTGGCAATGTAGGATGGAGAAAAGCACCACGGGTTGGTCAACCTGGGGAGGTCAGGAAACATGCATTGGCAATGTAGGATAGGTTTCTGAATGACATCGCCTGGTGGTGCGCATTGTAAGGGTTTCTAACAGGCCATTCTCTAGTAGGAGTGTTAAAAACAGCACGGAGTGGTGTGAATCGGGGGCCTGAATTAAGATAGGCAGTGAGTGGCAATGTAGGATGGAGAAAAGTACCACGGGGTGGTTGGCATGGGGAGGTCAGGAAACATGCAGTGGCAATGTAGGACAGGTTTCTGAAAAACAACGCGGGGTGGTGCGCATCGTAAGGGTTTCTAACAGGCCACTGACTAGTCAGAGTGAGAAAAACATCACGTGGTGGTGTTAATCGGAGGGCTTGAATCAGGATAGCCATTGAGTGACAATGTAGGATGGAGAAAAGCACCACAGCGAGGTCAGCATGGGGAGGTCAGGAGTCATGCAGTGGCAATGTAGGATAGGTTTCTGAAAAACATCACGGGGTGGTGCACATTGTAAGGGTATTTAACAGGCCATACACTAGTAGGAGTGAGAAAACCATCCTGGGATGGTGTGAATCGGAGGGCTTGAATTAGGATAGGCAGGGAGTGGCAATGTAGGATGGAGAAAAGTACCACGGGGTGGTCTGCATGGTGATGTCAGGAAACATGCAGTGGCAATGTAGGACAGGTTTCTGAAAAGCATCGCTGTGTGGTGCGCATTGTAAGGGTTTCTAACAGGCCCCTGACTAGTAAGAGTGAGAAAAACATCACGGGGTGGTGTGAATCGGAGGGCTTGATTCAGGATAGGCATTGAGTGGCAATGTAGGATAGAGAAAAGCACCACTGCGTGGTCAGCATGGGAAGGTCAGGAATCATGCAGTGGCAATGTAGGACAGGTTTCTGAAAAAATCACGGGGTTGTCGCAAAGTAAGGGTTTCGAACAGGCCATTCACTAGTAGGAGTGAGAAAAACTTCACGGTGTGGTGTAAATCCGAGGGCCTGAATCAGTATAGGCAGTGAGTGGCAATGTAGGATGGAGAAAAGTGCAAGTGGTGTTCAGCATGTGGAGGTCAAGAAACATGAAGTGGCAAATAGGATAGGTTTCTGAAAAACATCGCGGGGTGATGCGCACTGAAATGGTTTCGAAAAGGCCATTCACTAGAAGGAGTGAGAAAACGTCACGGGGTGTTGTGAATCGGAGGTCCTCAATCAGTATAGGCAGTGACTGGCAATGTAGGATGGAGAAAAGCACCAGGGGTGGTCAGCATGGGAAGTCAGGAAACATGCAGTGGCAATGTAGGATAGGTTTCTGAAAAACAACTCGGGGTGGTGCGCATTGTAAGGGTTTCTAACAGGCCATTCACTAGTAGGAGTAAGAAAAAAAACACGGGGTTGTGTGAATAGCACGGCCTGAATCAGGATTGGCAGTGAGGGGCAATGTAGGGAGGAGAATAGTACCACGGGTTGGTCAGCATGGGGAGGTCAGGAAACCTGCAGTGGCAATGTAGGATAGGTTTCTGAAAAACATCGCGGGGTGGTGAGAATTGTAAGGGTTTCTAACAGGTCATTCAGTAGTAGGAGTGCGAATAGCATCACGGGATGGTGTGAATCAGATTGCCTGAATTAGGATAGGCAGTGAGTGGCAAGGTAGGATGGAGAAAAGCACCACGGGTTGGTCAGCCTGGGGAGGTCAGGAAACATGCATTGGTAAAGTAGGATAGGTTTCTGAATGACATCGCGTGGTGGTGCGCATTGTACGGGTTTCTAACAAGCCATTCTCTAGTAGGAGTGTTAAAAACAGCACGGAGTGGTGTCAATCGGGGGCCTGAATTAAGATAGGCAGTGAGTGGCAATGTAGGATGGAGAAAAGTACCACGGGGTGTTCGGCATGGGGAGGTGAGGAAACATGCAGTGGCAATGTAGGACAGGTTTCTGAAAAACAACGCGGGGTGGTGCGCATTGTAAGGGTTTCTAACAGGCCATTCACTAGTAGGAGTAAGAAAAAAAACACGGGGTTGTGTGAATAGCACGGCCTGAATCAGGATTGGCAGTGAGGGGCAATGTAGGGAGGAGAATAGTACCACGGGTTGGTCAGCATGGGGAGGTCAGAAAACCTGCAGTGGCAATGTAGGATAGGTTTCTGAAAAACATCGTGGGGTGGTGAGAATTGTAAGGGTTTCTAACAGGTCATTCAGTAGTAGGAGTGCGAATAGCATCACGGGATGGTGTGAATCAGATGGCCTGAATTAGGATAGACAGTGAGTGGCAATGTAGGATGGACAAAAGCACCACGGGTTGGTCAGCCTGGGGAGGTCAGGAAACATGCATTGGTAAAGTAGGATAGGTTTCTGAATGACATGGCGTGGTGGTGCGCATTGTACGGGTTTCTAACAAGCCATTCTCTAGTAGGAGTGTTAAAAACAGCACGGAGTGGTGTGAATCGGGGGCCTGAATTAAGATAGGCAGTGAGTGGCAATGTAGGATGGAGAAAAGCACCACGGGGTGGTCGGCATGGGGAGGTCAGGAAACATGCAGTGGCAATGTAGGACAGGTTTCTGAAAAACAACGCGGGGTGGTGCGCATTGTAAGGGTTTCTAACAGGCCACTGACTATAAGAGTGAGAAAATCCACACAGGGTGGTGTTAATCGGAGGGCTTGAATCAGGATAGCCATTGACTGGCAATGTAGGATGGAGAAAAGCACCACGGGGTGGTCAGCATGGGGAGGTAAGGAATCATGCAGTGGCAATGTAGGATAGATTTCTGAAAAACATCGCGGGGTTGTCGCATAGTAAGGGTTTCTAACAGGCCATTCACTAGTAGGAGTGAGAAAAACTTCACGGTGTGGTGTGAATCGGAGGGCCTGAATCAGTATAGGCAGTGGGTGGCAAAGTAGGATGGAGAAAAGCGCCAGTAGTGTTCAGCATGTTGCGGTCAAGAAACATGCAGGGGCAAATAGAATAGGTTTCTGAAAAACATCGCGGGTTGATGCGCATTGTAATGGTTTCTAAAAGGCCAATCACTAGTAGGAGTGAGAAAACGTCACGGGGTGGTGTGAATCGGAGGGCCTGAATCTGAATAGGCAGTGAGTTCGCAATGTAGGATGGAGAAAAGCACCACGGGCTGGTCAGCATGGGGAGGTCAGGAATCATGCAGTGGCAATGTAGGATAGGTTTCTGAAAAACATTGTGGTGTGGTGCGCATTGTAAGGGTTTCTAAGAGGCCATTCACTAGAAGGAGTGAGAAAAAGATCACGGTGTGGTGTGAATTGGAGGGCCTGAATCAGTATAGGCAGTGAGTTGCAATGTAGCATGGAGAAAAGCACCAGGGGTGGTCAGCATGGGAGGTCAGGAAACATGCAGTGGCAATGTAGGATAGGTTTCTGAAAAACAACGCGGGGTGGTGCGCATTGTAAGGGTTTCTAACAGGCCATTCACTAGTAGGCCTGAGAAAAACATTAGGTGTGGTGTGAATCGGAGGGCCTGAATTAGGATAGGCAGTGAGTGGCAATGAAGGATGTAGTAACACCATCGGTTGGTCAACATAGGGACGTCAGGAAACATGCTGTGGCAATGTAGGATAGGTTTCTGAAAAACATCGCGGGGTGGTGCGCTTTGTAAGGGTTTCTAACAGGCAATTCACGAGTAGGAGTGAGAAAAACATCACGGGGTGTTGCGGATCGGAGGGCCTGAATTAGTATAGACAGTGAGTGGCAATGTATGATGGAGGAAAACAGCAAGGGTGCTCAGCATGGGGAGGTCAGGAAACATGCATTGGCAATGAAGGATAGGTTTCTGAAAAATATCGCCCCGTGGTGTGCATTGTAAGGATTTCTAACAGCCATTCACTAGTAGGTGTGAGAAAAACTTCATGGTGTGGTGGGAATCGGAGGGCCTGAATCAGTATATACAGTGAGTGGCAATGTAGGATGGAGGAAAGCACCACGGGGTGGTCAGCATGGGGAGGTCAGGAAACATGCAGTGGCAATGTAGGACAGGTTTCTGAAAAACATCGCGGGGTGGTGCGCATTGTAGGGGTTTCTAACAGGCCACTGACTAGTAAGAGTGAGAAAAACATCACGGGGTGGTGTTAATCGGAGGGCTTGAATCAGGATAGCCATTGAGTGGCAATGTAGGATGGAGAAAAGCACCACGGCATGGTCAGCATGGGGAGGTCAGGAATCATGCAGTGGCAATGTAGGATAGGTTTCTGAAAAACATCGCAGGGTTGTCGCAACGTAAGTGTTTCTAACAGGCCATTCACAAGTAGGAGTTAGAAAAACTTCACGGTGTGGTGTGAATCGGAGGGCCTGAATCAGTATATGCAGTGAGTGGCAATGGAGGATGGAGAAAAGCGCCAGGGTTGGTCAGCATGTGGAGGTCAGGAAACATGCAGTGGCAATGTAGGATAGGTTTCTGAAAAACATCGTGGTGCGGTAGGCACTGTAAAGGTTTTTAAAGGCCCTTCACTAGTAGGAGCGAGAAAAACATCAGCGGTGGTGTGAATCGGAGGGCCTGAATTAGGATAGGCAGTGAGTGGCAATGTACGATGGAGAAAAGAACCATAGGCGGTAGGCATGGGGACATCAGGAAACATGCAGTGGCAATGTAGGTTAGGTTTCTGAAAAACATCGCGGGGTGGTGCGCATTGTAAGGGTTTTTAACACGCCATTCACTAGGAGGAGTGAGAAAAACATCAGGGGTTGTGTGAATCGGAGGGCCTGAATTAGGATAGGTACTGAGTGGCAATGAAGGATGGAGAAAAGCACCACCGGGTGGTCAACATGGGGACGTCAGGAAACATGCAGTGGCAATGTAGGATAGGTTTCTGAAAAACATCGCGTGGTGGTGCGCATTGTAAGGGTTTCTAACAGGCCATTCTCTAGTAGGAGTGTTAAAAATATAACGGAGTGGTGTGAATCGGGTGCCTGAATTAAGATAGGCAGTGAGTGGAAATGTAGGGTGGAGAAAAGCTCCATGGGTGGTCAGCATCGGGAGGTCAGGAAAAATGCAGTGGCAAAGAGCATCGGTTTCTGAAAAACATCGCGGGTTGATGTGAATTTTAAGGGTATCTAAAAGGCCAATAAATAATAGGTGTGAGAAAAACATCGCGGTGTGTTGTGAATCGGAGGGCCTGAATCAGGATAGGCAGTGAGTAGCAATGTAGGATTGAGAAAAGCTCCATGGGTTGTCAGCATCGGGAGGTCAGGAAACATGCAGTGGCAATGTAGGATAGGTTTCTGAAAAACATCGCGGGGTGGTGCGCATTGTAACGGTATCTAACAGGCCATACACTAGTAGGAGTGAGAAAAACATCATGGCATGATGTGAATCGGAGGGCCTGAATTAGTATAGGCAGGGAGTGGCAATGTTGGATGGATAAAAGTACCGCGGGGTGGTCGGCATGCGAAGGACAGGAAACATGCAGTGGCAATGTAGGACAGGTTTCTGAAAAACATCGCTGGGTGGTGCGCATTGTAAGGGTTTCTAACAGGCCACTGACTAGTAAGAGTGAGAAAAACATCACGGGGTGGTGTTAATCAGAGGGCTTGAATCAGGATAGCCATTGAGTGGCAATGTAGGATGGAGAAAAGCACCACGGGGTGATCAGCATGGGGAGGTCAGGAATCATGCAGTGGCAATGTAGGATAGGTTTCTGAAAAACATCGCGGGGTTGTCGCAAAGTACGGGTTTCTAACAGGCCATTCACTAGTAGGAGTGAGAAAAACTTCACGTTGTGGTGTGAATCGGAGGGGCTGAATCATTATAGGCAGTGAGTGGCAATGTACGATGGAGAAAAGCGCCAGTGGTGTTCAGCATGTGCAGGTCAAGAACATGCAGTGGCAAATAGGATCGGTTTCTGAAAAACATCGCGGGGTGATGCGCATTGTAATGGTTTCTATAAGGCCATTCACTAGAAGGAGTGAGAAAACGTCATGGGGTGGTGTGAATCAGAGGGCCTGAATCTGAATAGGCAGTGAGTTTTCAATGTAGGATGGAGAAAAGCATCACGGGGTGGTCAGCATGGGGAGGTCAGGAATCATGCAGTGGCAATGTAAGATAGGTTTCTGAAAATCATTCCTGGGTGGTGTGCATTGTAAGGGTTTCTAACAGGTCATTCACTAGAAGGAGTGAGAAAAAGATCACGGTGTGGTGTGAATCGGAAGGCCTGAATCAGTATAGGCAGTGAGTGGCAACGTAGGATGGAGAAAAGCACCAGGGGTGGTCAGCATGGGCGGTCACGAAACATGTAGTGGCAATGTAGGATATGTTTCTGAAAAACAACGCGGGGTGGTGCGCATTGTAAGGGTTTCGAACAGGCCATTCACTAGTAGGAGTGAGAAAAAAAACACGGGGTTGTGTGAATAGCAGGGCCTGAATCAGGATTGGCAGTGAGGGGCAATGTAGGGAGGAGAATAGCACCATGGGTTGGTCAGCCTGGGGAGGTCAGGAAACATGCATTGGCAAAGTAGGATAGGTTTCTGAATGACATCGCGTGGTGGTGCGCATTGTAAGGGTTTCTAACAAGCCATTCTCTAGTAGGAGTGCTAAGAACAGCACGGAGTGGTGTGAATCGGGGGCCTGAATTAAGATAGGCAGTGAGTGGCAATGTAGGATGGAGAAAAGTACCACGGGGTGGTCAGCATGGGGAGTTCAGGAAACATGCAGTGGCAATGTAGGACAGGTTTCTGAAAAACAACGTGGGGTGGTGGGCATTTTAAGGGTTTCTAACAGGCCACTGACTAGTCAGAGTGAGAAAAACATCACGGGGTGGTGTTAATCGGAGGGCTTGAATCAGGATAGCCATTGAGTTGCAATTTAGGATGGAGAAAAGCACCATGGCGTGGTCAGCATGGGGAGGTCAGGAATCATGCAGTGGCAATGTAGCATAGGTTTCTGAAAAACATCGCGGGGTGGTGCGCATTGTAAGGGTTTCTAACAGGCCACTCACTAGTAGGAGTGAGAAAAAAACACGGGGTTGTGTGAATCGCAGGGCCTGAATCAGGATTGGCAGTGAGTGGCAATGTAGGGAGGAGAATAGCACCACGGGTTGGTCAGCATGGGGAGGTCAGGAAACATGCAGTGGTAATGTAGGATAGGTTTCTGAAAAACCTCGCGAGGTGGTGAGAATTGTAAGGGTTTCTAACAGCCATTCACTAGTAGGAGTGCTAATAACATCACGGGATGGTGTGAATCAGATGGCCTGAATTAGGATAGGCAGTGAGTGGCAATGTGGGATGGAGAAAAGCACCACGGGTTGGTAAGCCTGGGGAGGTCAGGAAACATGCATTGGCAATGTAGGTTAGGGTACTGAATGACATCGCGTGGTGGTGCGCATAGTAAGGGTTTCTAAAAGGCCAATCTCTAGTACGAGTGTTCAAAACATCATGGAGTGGTGTGAATCGGGTGCCTGAATTAATATAGGCAGTGAGTGGCAATGTAGGATGGAGAAAAGCTCCAGGGCTGGTCAGCATCGGGAGGTCAGGAAAAACGCAGTGGCAAATAGGATAAGTTTCTGAAAAACATCGCGGGGTGATGCGAATTTTAAGGGTTTCTAACAGGCCATTCACTAGTAGGAGTGAGAAAAACATTAGGTGTGGTGTGAATCGGAGGGCCTGATTTATGATAGGCCGTGAGTGGCAATGAAGGATGGAGTAACACCACCGGGTGTTCAACATAGGGACATCAGGAAACATGCTGTGGCAATGTAGGATAGGTTTCTGAAAAACATCGCGGGGTGGTGCGCTTTGTAAGGGTTTCTACAAGGCAATTCACGAGTAGGAGTGAGAAAAACATCACGGGGCGTTGAGGATCGGATGGCCTGAATTAGTATAGACAGTGAGTAGCAATGTATGATGGAAAAAAGCACAACGGGGTGGTCAGCATGGGGATGTCAGGAAACATGCAGTGGCAATGTAGGATAGGTTTCTGAAAAACATCGCAGCATCTTGCGCATTGTAAGGGTTTCTAACAGGCCATACACTAGTAGGAGTGAGGAAACCATCATAGGATGGTGTGAATCGGAGGGCCTGAATTAGGATAGGCTCTGAGTGACAATGCAGCATGGAGAAAGCCCCACAGCGTGGTTAGAATGGGGACGTCAGGAAACATGCAGTGGCAATGTAGATAGGTTTCTGAAAAACATCGTGGGGTGGTGCGCATTGTAAGGGTTTCTAATAGGCAATTCAGTAGTAGGAGTGAGAAAACAATCACAGGGTGGTTTGAAACGGAGGGGCTGAATCTGTATAGCCAGTGATAGGCAATGTAGAATGGAGAAAAGCACCACGGCGTGGTCAGTATGGGGAGGTCAGGAAATAGGCAGTGGCAATGTAGGATAGGTTTCTGAAAAACATTCCGGGCTGGTGCGCATTGTAAGGGTTTTTAACAGGCCATTCACTAGTAGGAGTGAGAAAAACATTAGGGGTGGTGTGAATCGGAGGGCCTGAATTAGCATATACAGTGAGTGGCATTGAAGGATGGAGTAACACCACCGGGTGGTCAACATAGGGACGTCAGGAAACATGCAGTGGCAATGTAGGTTAGGTTTCTGAAAAACATCGCGGCGTGGTGCGCATTGTATGGTTTTCTAACAGGCCATTCTCTAGTAGGAGTGTGAAAAATATCACGGGGTGGTGTGAATCAGGGGCCTAAATTAAGTTAGGCAGTGAGTGGCAATATATGATGTAGAAAAGCACCACGGGTTGGTCAGCATGGGGAGGTCAGGAAACATGCATTGGAATTGTAGGATAGGTTTCTGAAAAACATCGCAGGGTGGTGCACTTTGTAAGGTTTTCCAACAGGCAATTGATTAGTAGGAGTGAGAAAAACATCACGGGTTTTGCGGATCAGAGCACCTGAATTAGGATAGACAGTGAGTGGCAATATATGATGGAAAAAAGCACCACGTGGTGGTCAGCATGGGGAGGTCAGGAAACATGCAGTGGCAATGTAGGATAGATTTCTGAAAAACATCACGGGGTGGTGCGCATTGTAAGGGTATCTAACAGGCGATACACTAGTAGGAGTGAGAAAAACATCATTGGATGATGTGAATCAGAGGGCCTGAATTAGGATAGGCAGGGAGTGGTAATGTTGGATGGAGAAAAGTACTACGGGGTAGTCGGCATGCGAAGGTCAGGAAACATGCAGTGGCAATGTAGGACAGGTTTCTGAAAAACATCGCTGGGTGGTGCACATTGTAAGGGTTTCTAACAGGCCACTGACTAGTAAGAGTGAGAAAAACATCACGGGGTGGTGTTAATCGGAGGGCTTGAATCAGGATAGCCATTGAGTGGCAATGTAGGATGGAGAAAAGCACCACGGGGTGGTCAGCATGGGGAGGTCAGGAATCATGCAGTGGCAATGTAGGATAGGTTTCTGAAAAACATCGCGGGGTGGTGCGCTTTGTAAGGGTTTCTAACAGGCCATTCACTAGTAGGAGTGAGAAAAACTTCACGGTGTGGTGTGAATCGGAGGGGCTGAATCATTATAGGCAGTGAGTGGCAATGTAGGATGGAGAAAAGCGCCAGTGGTGTTCAGCATGTGCAGGTCAAGAACATGCAGTGGCAAATAGGATCGGTTTCTGAAAAACATCGCGGGGTGATGCGCATTGTAATGGTTTCTATAAGGCCATTCACTAGAAGGAGTGAGAAAACGTCATGGGGTAGTGTCAATCGGATGGCCTGAATTAGGATAGGCAGTGAGTGGCAATGTGGGATGGAGAAAAGCACCACGGGTTGGTAAGCCTGGGGAGGTCAGGAAACATGCATTGGCAATGTAGGTTAGGGTACTGAATGACATCGCGTGGTGGTGCGCACTGTAAGGGTTTGTAAAAGGCCAATCTCTAGTAGGATTGTTCAAAACATCATGGAGTTGTGTGAATCGGGTGGCTGAATTAATATAGGCAGTGAGTGGCAATGTAGGATGGAGAAAAGCTGCAGGGCTGGTCAGCATCGGGAGGTCAGGAAAAACGCAGTGGCAAATAGGATAAGTTTCTGAAAAACATCGCGGGGTTATGCGAATTTTAAGGGTTTCTAACAGGCCATTCACTAGTAGGAGTGAGAAAAACATTAGGTGTGGTGTGAATCGGAGGGCCTGAATTAGGATAGGCAGTGAGTGGCAATGAAGGATGCAGTAACACCACCGGGTGGTCAACATAGGGACGTCAGGAAAAATGCTGTGGCAATGTAGGATAGGTTTCTGAAAAACATCGCGGGGTGGTGCGCTTTGTAAGGGTTTCTAACAGGCAATTCACGAGTAGGAGTGAGAAAAACATCACGGGGCATTGCGGATCGGATGGCCTGAATTAGTATAGACAGTGAGTGGCAATGTATGATGGAAAAAAGCACAACGGGGTGGTCAGCATGGGGAGGGCAGGAAACATGCAGTGGCAATGTAGGATAGGTTTCTGAAAAACATCGCGGCGTGATGCGCATTGTAAGGGGATCTAACAGGCCATACACTAGTAGGAGTGAGGAAAACATCATAGGATGGTGTGAATCGGAGGGCCTGAATTAGGATAGGCTCTGAGTGACAATGCAGCATTGAGAAAGCCCCACAGCGTGGTCAGCATGTGGAGGTCAGGAAACATGCAGTGGCAATGTAGATAGGTTTCTGAAAAACATCGCGGGGTGGTGCGCATTGTAAGGGTTTCTAATAGGCAATTCAGTAGTAGGAGTGAGAAAACCATCACAGGGTGGTTTGAAACGGCGGGGCTGAATCAGTATAGGCAGTGATTGGAAATGTAGGATGGAGAAAATCACCACGGCGTGGTCAGCATGGGGAGGTCAGGAAACATGCAGTGGCAATGAAGGATAGGTTTCTGAAAAACATTCCGGGGTGGTGCGCATTGTAAGTGTTTCAAACAGGCCATTCACTTGTAGGAGTGAGAAAAACATCACGGGGTGGTGTAAATCGCAGTGACTGAATCAGGACAGGCAGTAGGTGGCAAAGTAAGATGGACAAAAGCACCAAGTGGTGCTCAGCATGGGGAGGTCAGGAAACATGCATTGGCAATGAAGGATAGGTTTCTGAAAAACATCGCGGGGTGGTGTGCATTGTAAGGGTTTCTAACGGCCATTCACTATTAGGTGTGAGAAAAACTTCATGGTGTGGTGGGAATCGGAGGGCCTGAATCAGTATATACAGTGAGTGGCAATGTAGGATGGAGCAAAGCACCACGGGGTGGTCAGCATGGGGAGGTCAGGACACATGCAGTGGGAATGTAGGACAGGATTCTGAAAAACATCGCGGAGTGGTGCGCATTGTAAGGGTTTCTAACAGGCCACTGACTAGTAAGAGTGAGAAAAACATCACGGGGTGGTGTTAATCGGAGGGCTTGAATCAGGATAGGCATTGAGTGGCAATGTAGGATGGAGAAAAGCACCACGGCGTGGTCAGCATGGGGAGGTCAGGAATCATGCAGTGGCAATGTAGGATAGATTTCTGAAAAACATCACGGGGTTGTTGCAAAGTAAGGGTTTCTAACAGGTCATTCATTAGTAGGAGTGAGAAAAACTTCACGGTGTGGTGTGAATCGGAGGGACAAAATCAGTATAGGCAGTGAGTGGCAGTGGAGGATGGAGAAAAGCTCCAGGGTTGGTTAGCATGTGGAGGTCAGGAAACATGCAGTGGCAATGTAGGATAGGTTTCTGAAAAACATCGTGGGGTGGTAGGCATTGTAAGGGTTTCTTAAAGGCCCTTCACTAGTAGGAGCGAGAAAAAAATCAGCGGTGGTGTGAATCGGAGTGCCTGAATTAGGATAGGCAGTGAGTGGCAATGTAGGATGGAGAAAAGAACCATAGGCGGTCAGCATGGGGACATAAGGAAACATGCAGTGGCAATGTAGGATAGGTTTCTGAAAAACATTGCGGGGTGGTGCGCATTGTAAGCGTTTTTAACATGCCATTCTCTAGTAGGAGTGTGAAAAACATCACGGAGTGGTATGAATCGGGAGCCTGAATTAAGATAGGCAGTGAGTGGAAATGTAGGATGGAGAAAAGCTCCAAGGGTGGTCAGCATCGGGAGTCTAGGAAAAATGCAGTGGCAAATAGGATAGGTTTCTGAAAAACTTCACGGGGTTATGCGAACTTTAAGGGTTTCTAAAAGGCCATTCACTAATAGGAGTGAGAAAAACATAACGGTGTGGTGTGGATCAGAGGGCCTGAATCAGGATAGGCAGGGATTGGCAATGTAGGATTGAGAAAATCACCACGGGGTGATCAGCATGGGGAGGTCAGGAATCATGCAGTGGCACTGTAGGATAGCTTTCTGAAAAACATCGCGGTGTGGTTTGCATTGTAATGGTTTCTAACAGGCCATTCACTAGTAGGGGCTAGAAAAAAATCAGGGTGTGGTGTGAATCGGAGGGGTGGAATCAGGATAGGCAGTAATTGGCAATGTAGGATGGAGAAAAGCACCAGGGGTGGTCAGCATGGGGAGGGCAGGAAACATGCAGTGGCAATGTAGGATAGGTTTCTGAAAAACATCACGGGGTGGTGCGCATTGTAAGGGTTTCTAACAGGCCATTCACTAGTAGGAGTGAGAAAAACATTAGGGGTGGTGTGAATCGGAGGGCCTGAATTAGGATAATCAGTAAGTGGCAATGAAGGATGGAGTAACCCCACCGGGTGGTCAACATAGGGACGTCAGGAAACAGGCAGTGGCAATGTAGGATAGGTTTCTGAAAAACATCGCGGGGTGGTGCGCTTTGTAAGGGTTTCTAACAGGCCATTAACAAGTAGGAGTGAGAAAAACATCACGGGGTGGTGTGAATCAGAGCGCCTTAATTAGGATAGGCAGGGAGTGGCAATGTAGGATGGAGAAAAGCACCAAGGAGTGGTCAGCATGAGGATGTCAGGAAACATGCAGTTGCAAAGTAGGACAGGTTTCTGAAAAACATCGCGGGGTGGTGCACATTGCAAGGAGTTCTAACAGGCCACTGACTAGTAAGTGTGAGAAAAACATCACAGGGTTGTGTTAATCGGAGGGCTTGAATCAGCATAGCCATTGAGTGGCAATGTAGGATGGAGAAAAGCACCACGGGATGGTCAGCATGGGGAGGTCAGGAATCATGCAGTGCCAATGAGGATAGGTTTCTGAAAAACATCGCGGGGTTGTCGCAAAGTAAGTGTTTCTAACAGGCCATTCACAAGTAGGAGTGAGAAAAACTTCACGGTGTGGTGCGAATCGGAGGGACTTAATCAGTATAGGCAGTGAGTGGCAATGTAGGATGGAGAAAAGCACCAGTGGTGTTCAGCATGTGGAGGTCAAGAAACATGCAGTGGCAAATAGGATAGTTTTCTGAAAAGCATCGCGGGGTGATGCGCATTGTAATGGTTTCTATAAGGCCATTCACTAGTAGGAGTGAGAAAACTTCACGGGGTGGTGTGCATCGGAGGGCCTGTATCTGAATAGACAGTGAGTTCGCAATGTAGGATGGAGAAAAGCACCACGGGGTGGTCAGCATGGGGAGGTCAGGAATCATGCAGTGGCAATGTAGGAAAGGTTTCTGAAAAACATCGCGGGGTTTTGCGCAAAGTATGGGTTTCTAACAGGCCATTCATTAGTAGGAGTGATAAAAACATCACGGTGTGGTGTGGATCAAAGTTCCTGAATCAGTATAGGCAGTGAGTGGCAATGGAGGATGGAGAAAAGCTCCAGGGTTGGTCAGCATGTGGAGGTCAGGAAACATGCAGTGGCAATGTAGGATAGGTTTCTCAAAAACATCGCGGGGTGGTGCGCATTGTAAGGGTTTCTAACAGGCCATTCACTAGTAGGAGTGAGAAAAACATCAGGGGTGGTGTGAATCGGAGGGCCTGAATTAGGATAGGCACTGAGGGGCAATGTAGGAGGGGTAAAATCACCACGGGTTGGTGTTCATGGGGAGATCAGGAAACATGCAGTGGCAATGTAGGATAGATTTCTTAAAAACATTGGCGGGTGGTGCGCATTGTAAGGGTTTCTAACATGCCATCCACCAGTAGGAGTGAGAAAAACATGAGGGGTGGTGTGAATTGGAGGGCCGGAATTAGAATAGGCACTGAGTGGCAATGAAGGATGGAGAAAAGCTCCAGGGGTGGTCAGCATGGGGAGGTCAGGAAACATTCAGTGGCAAATAGGATAGGTTTCTGAAAAACATCGCGGGGTGATGCGCATTGTAAGAGTTTCTAAAAGGCCATTCACTAGAAGGATTGAGAAAAATGTCACGACGTGGTGTGAATCAGAGGGTCTGGCTCAGGATAGGTAGTGAGTGGCAATGTAAGATGGAGAAAAGCACCACGGGGTGGTCGGCATGGGGAGGTCAGGAGACATGCAGTGGCAAAGTACGATAGGTTTCGGAAAACATCGCGGGGCGATTCGCATTGTAAGGTTTTGTAACAGGCCATTCACAAGTACGAGTGAGAAAAACATCACAGTGTGGTGTTAATCGGAGGGCCTGAATCAGGATAGGTAGTGAGTGGCAATGCAGAATGGAGAGAAGCAACACGGGGTGGTCAGCATGTGGAGGTCAGGAATCATGCAGTGGCAATGTAGGATAGGTTTCTGAAAAGCATTGCGGGGTGGTGCGCATTGTAAGAATTTCTAACAGGCCATTCACTAGTAGGAGTGAGAAAAACTTCACAGTGTAGTGTGAATCGGAGGGCCTGAATCAGGATAGGCAGTGAGTGGCAATGTAGAATGGAGAAAAGCACCACGGGATGGTCAGCATGGGGAGGTCAGGAAACATGCAATGTATGATGGAGAAAAGCACCACGGGGTGGTCAGCATAGGGAGGTCAGGAATCATGCAGTGGCAATGTAGGTTTCTGAAAAACATCGCGGGGTGGTGCGCAAAGTAATGTTTTCTAACAGGCCATTCACTAGTAGGAGTGAGAAAAACTTCACAGTGTGGTGTGAATTGGAGTGCCTGAATCAGGATAGGCAGTGAGTGACAATGTAGGATGCAGAAAAGTGCCAGTGGTGGTCAGCATGGGGAGGCCAAGAAACATGCAGTGGCAAATAGGATAGGTTTCTGAAAAACATCGCGGGGTGTTGCGCATTGTAATGGTTTCTAAAACGCCATTCACTAGTAGGAGTGAGAAAACATCACGGGGTGGTGTGAATCGGAGGGCCTGAATCAGAATAGGCAGTGAGTGGCAATGTAGGATGGAGAAAAGCACCAGGAGTGGTCAGCATGGGAGGTCAGGAAACATGCAGTGGCAATGCAGGATAGGTTTCTGAAAAACATCACGGGGTGGTGCGCATTGTAAGGGTTTCTAATGGACCATTCACTAGTAGGAGTGAGAAAAACATCACAGGGTGGTGTGAATCGGAGGGCCTGAATTAGGATAGTCAGTGAGTGGCAATGTAGGATGGAGAAAAGCACCATGGGTTGGTGAGCATGGGGAGGTCAGGAAATATGCAGTGGCAATGTAGGATAGGTTTCTGAAAAACATCGCAGGCTGGTGAGCATTGTAAGGTTTTCTAACAGGCCATTCACTAGTAGGAGTGAGAAAGACATCACGGGGTGATGTGAATCGGAGGTCCTGAATTAGGATAGGCAGTGAGTGGTAATGTAGGATTGAGAAAAGCACCACAGGGTGGTCAGCATGGTGAGGTCAGGAGACATGCAGTGGCAAAGTAGGATAGGTTTCGAAAAACATCACGGGGGTGATGCTCATTTTAAGGGTTTGTAACAGGCCATTCACTAGTACGAGTGAGAAAAACATCACAGTGTGGTGTTAACCGGAGTGCCTGAATCAGGATAGGCAGTGAGTGTCAATGTAGAATGGAGAAAAGCACAACGGGGTTGTCAGCATGTGGAGGTCAGGAATCATGCAGTGGCAATGTAGGATAGGTTTCTGGAAAACATCGCGGGGTGGTGCGCATTGTAAGGTTTTCTAACAGGCCATTCACTAGTAGGAGTGAGAAAAACATCATGGGGTGATGTTAATCGGAGGGCCTGAATTAGGATAGGCAGGGAGTGGCAATGTAGGATGGAGAAAAACACCACGGGGTGGTTAGCATGGGGAGGTCAGGAAACATGCAGTGGCAATGTAGGATAGGTTTTTGAAAAACATCGCGGGATGGTGCGCATTGTAAGGGTTTCTAACAGACAATTCACTAGTAGGTGTGAGAAAAACCTCAAGGGGTTGTGCGAATCGGAGGGCCTGAATTAGATTAGGCAGTGAGTGGCAATGTACGATGGAGAAAAACACCAACTGGTGGTCAGGATGGGAGGTCAGGAAACATGCAGTGGCAAATAGGATAGGTTTCTGAAAAACATCGCAGGGTGATGCGCGTTGTAAGGGTTTCTAAAAGGCCATTCACTTGTAGGAGGCAGAAAATCATCAAGGGGTGGTGTGAATCGGAGTGCCTGAATCAGGATAGGCAGTGAGTGACAATGTAGGTTGGTGAAAAGCGCGAGTGGTGGTCAGAATGTGGAGGTCAAGAAACATGCAGTGGCAAATAGGATAGGTTTCTGAAAAACATCGCGGGGTGTTGCGCATTGTAATGGTTATTAAAAGGCCATTCACTAGTACGAGTGAGAAAACATCAAGGGGTGGTGTGAATGGCAGGGCCTGAATCTGAATAGGCAGTGGGTTCGCAATGTAGGATGGAGAAAAGCACCACCGGATGGTCAGCATGGGGAGGTCAGGAATCATACAGTGGCAATGTAGGATAGGTTTCTGAAAAACATTGCGGGATGGTGCGCATTGTAAGGGTTTCTAACAGGCCATTCACTAGTAGGAGTAAGAAAAACATCACGGTGTGGTGTGAATGCCAGGGCCTGAATCTGAATAGGCAGTGAGTTCGCAATGTAGGATGGAGAGAAGCACCACGGGGTGGTCAGCATGTGGAGGTCAGGATTCATGCAGTGGCAATGTAGGATAGGTTTCTGAAAAACATTTTGGGGTGGTGCGCATTGTAAGGGTTTCTAACAAGCCATTCACTAGTAGGAGTGAGAACAACATCACGGGGTGCTGTGAATCAGAGGGCCTGAATGAAAATAGGCAGGGAGTGGCAATGTAGGATGGAGAAAAGCACCACGGGGTGGTCGGCATGGAGAGGTCAGCAAACATGCAGTGGCAATTTAGGATAGGTTTCTGAAAAAAAATAGCGGGTTGGTGCGCATTATAAGGGTTTCTTACAGGCCATTCACTAGTAGGAGTGAGAAAAACATCACATTGTGGTGTGAATCAAAGGGCCTGAGTTAGGATAGGCAGTGAGTGGCAATGTAGCATGGAGAAAAGCACCATGGGCAGTCAACATGCAGAGGTCAGGAAAACTTGCAGTGGCAATGTAGGTGGTGCGCATTGTAAGGGTTTCTAACAGGCCTTTCACTAGTAGGAGTGAGAAAAACATCATCGGGTGATGTTAATCGGAGGGCCTGAATTAGGATAGGCAGAGAGTGGCAATGTACGATGGAGAAAAACACCACGGGATGGTTAGCATGGGGAAGTCAGGAAACATGCAGTGGCAAAGTAGGATTGTTTTCTGAAAAACATCGCGGGGTGGTGCACATTGTAAGGGTTTTGAACAGGCCATTCAGTAGTAGTAGTGAGAAAAACATCAGGGGTGGTGTGAATCAGAGGGCCTGAATTAGGATAGGCAGGGAGTGACAATGTAGGATGGAGAAAAGCACCACCGGGTGGTCAGCATGGGGAGGTCAGGAATCATACAGTGGCAATGTAGGATAGGTTTCTGAAAAACATTGCGGGATGGTGCGCATTGTAAGGTTTTCTAACAGGCCATTCACTAGTAGGAGTAAGAAAAACATCACGGTGTGGTGTGAATCGGAGGGCCTGAATCAGTATAGGTAGTGAGTGGCAATGTAGGATGGAGAAAAGCACCAGGGGTGGTCAGCATGGGAGGTCAGGAAACATGCAGTGGCAATGTAGGATAGGTTTCTGAAAAACATCGCGGGGTGGTGCGCATTGCAAGGGTTTCTAACAGGCCATTCACTAGTAGTAGTGAGAAACACATCACGGGGTGGTGTGAATCGGAGGTCCTGAATTAGGATAGGCAGTGAGTGGTAATGTAGGATGGAGAAAAGCACCACGGGGTGGTCAGCATGGGGAGGTCAGGAGACATGCAGTGCAAACTAGGATAGGTTTTGGAAAAACATCGCGGGGTGATGCTCATTTTAAGTTTTTGTAACAGGCCATTCACTAGTTCGAGTGAGAAAAACATCGCAGTGTGGTGTTAACCGGAAGGCCTGAATCAGGATAGGCAGTGAATGGCAATGTAGAATGGAGAAAAGCACAACGGGGTGGTCAGCATGTGGAGGTCAGGATTCATGCAGTGGCAATGTAGGATAGGTTTCTGAAAAACATTTTGGGGTGGTGCGCATTGTAAGGGTTTCTAACAAGCCATTCACTAATAGGAGTGAGAAAAACATCACGGGGTGGTGTGAATCGGAGTGTCTGAATTAGATTAGGCAGTGTGTGATAATGTAGAATGGAGAAAAGCAAGATGGCGTGGTGAGCATGGGGAGTTCAGGAAACATGCAGTGGCAATGTATGATAGGTTACTGAAAAACATCGCGGGGTGGTTCGCATTGTAAGGGATTCTAGCAGGCCTTTCACTAGTAGGAGTGATAAAAACGTCACGGGGTTGTTTGCTTCGGAGGGCCTGAAATAGGATAGGCAGTGTGTTTCAATGTAGAATGGAGAAAACACCAAGTGGTGGTCCGCATGGGGAGGTCAGGAAACATGCAGTGGCATTGTAGGATAGGTTTCTGAGAAACATCACGGGGTGGTGAGCATTGTAAGGGTTTCTATCAGGCCTTTCACTAGTAGGAGTGAGAAAAACGTCACGGGGTGGTTTGCTTCGGATGGCCTGAATTCGGATAGGCAGTGAGTGGCAGTGGAGTGTGGAGAAAAGCAACACGGCATGGTGACAATGGGGAGGTCAGGAAACAGGCTTTGGCAATGTAGGATAGGTTTCTGAAAAACATCGCAGAGTGGTGCGCATTGTAAGGGTTTCTAACAAGCCATTCACTAGTCGGAGAGAGAAAAGCATCAGCGAGTGGTGTGAATCGGATGGCCTGAATTCGGAGAGGCAGTGAGTGGCAAGGTAGGATGGAGAAAAGCACCACGGGGTGGTCAGAAAAGGGAGGTGAGCAAAAATGCAGTGGCAATGCTGGATAGGTTTCTGAAAAGCATCGCGGAGTTGTGCGCATTGTAAGGGATTCTACAAGGCAATTCACAAGTAGGATTGAGAAAATCATCACGGGGTGGTGTGAATCGGAAGGCCAGAATTAGGATAGGTAGTGAGTGACATTGTAGGATGGAGAAAAGCACCACGGGGTGGTCAGCATGGGGAGGGCAGGAAACATGCGGTGGCAATGTAGGATAGGTTTCTGAAAAACATCGTGGGGTGGTTTGCATTGTAAGGGTTTCTAACATGATATTCACTAGTAGGAGGTAGAAAAACATCACGGGGTGGTGTGAATCGGAGGGCCTGATGTACGATAGGCATTGAGTGGCCATGTAGGACAGAGAAAATCACCATGGGGTGGTCAGCATGATGAGGTCAGGAAACATGCTTTGGCAATGTAGGAAAAGTTTCTGAAAAACATTGCGGGGTGGTGCGCATGGTAAGGGATTCTAACAGGCCATTCACTAGTAGGAGTGAGAAAAACACCATGGGGTGGGGTGAATCGAAGGGCCTGAATTACGATAGGCAGTGAGTGGCAATGTAGGATGGAGAAAACACCAAGGGGTGGTCAGAATGGGGAGGTCAGGAAACATGCAGTGGCAATGTAGGATAGCTTTCTGAAAAACATCGCGGGGTGGTGCGAATTGTGAGGGTTTGGAACAGACAATTCACTAGTAGGAGTGAGAAAAACATCACGGGGTGGTATGAATCGGAGGGCCTGAATTAGGATAGGCAGTGTGTGGTAATGTAGGATGGAGAAAAGCACCACGGGTGGTCAGCATGGAGAGATCGGGAAACATGAGGTCGCAATGTAGGATAGGTTTCAGAAAAATATCTCGGGGTGGTGCGCAATGTAAGGGTTTCTAACAGACCCTTCACTAGTAGGAGTGTGAAAAGCATCACAGGAGGGTGTGAATTGGAGGGCTTGAATTCGGATAGGCAGTGAGTGGCAATGTAGGATGGAGAAAACAACAAGTGGTGGTCAGCATTGGGAGGTCAGGAAACATGCGGTGGCAATGCAGGATAGGTTTCTGAAAAACATCGCGGGGTGGGGCGCATTGAAATGGTTTCTAGCAGGCCATTCATTAGTAGGAGTGAGAAAAACATCACGGGGTGGTGCGAATCGTAGGGCCTGAATTAGGATAGACAGTGAGTGGCAATGTAGGATGGAGAAAAGCACCACGGGGTGCTCAACAAGGGGAGCTCAGGAAACATGCAGTGGCAATGTAGGATAGGTTTCTGAAAAAAAAACGCGGGTTGGTGCGCATTTTAAGGGTTTCTAACAGGCCATTCACTAGTAGGAGTTAGAAAAACTTCACGGGGTGGTGTGAATCGGAGGGCCTGAATTAACATAGGCAGTGAGTGGCAATGTAGGATGGAGAAAAGCACCACGGGGTTGTGAGCATGGGGAGGTCAGGAAAAATGCGGTAGCAATGTAGAATAGGTTTCTGAAAAACATCGTGGGGTGGTGCGCATTGTAAGTGTTTCTAACAGGCCATTCACTAGTAGGAGTGAGAAAAACATCACGGGGTGGTGTGAATCGGAGGGCCTGAATTAGATTAGGCAGTGAGTGGCAATGTAGGATCTAGCAAAGCAAGACAGAGCGGTGAGCTTGGGGAGGTCAGGAAACATGCAGTGCCAATGTAGGATAGGTTTCTGAAAAACATCGTGGAGTGGTGTGCATTGTAAGTGTTTCTAACAGGCCATTCACTAGTAGGAGTGAGAAAAACATCACGGGTGGAGTGATTCAGAGGGCCTGAATTAGCATAGGCAGTGAGTGGCAATGTAGGATGGAGAAAAGCACCACGGGGTGGTCCCCATTGGGAGGTGAGTAAAAATGCGGTGTCAATGCAGGATAGTTTTCTGAAAAACATCGCGGGGTGGTGTGCATTGCAAGGATTTCTAACAGGCAATTCACTAGTAGGAGTGAGAAAAACATCACGGGGTGGTGTGAATCGGAGGGTCTGACTTACGATAGGCATTGAGTGACAATGTAGGATGGAGAAAAGCACCACGGGGTGGTCAGCATGGGGAGGTCAGGAAACATGCGGTGGCAATGTAGGATAGGTTTCTGAAAAACATCCCAGGGTGGTGCGCATTGTAAAGGTTTCTAACAGGTTATTCACTAGTAGGAGTGAGAAAAGCATCACCGGGTGGTGTGAATCACAGTGTCTGAATTAGTATAGGCAGTGAGTGGCAATGTAGGATTTAGAAAAGCATCACAGGGTATTCAGCATGGGGTGGTCAGGAAACATGCGTTGGAATGTAGAATAGGTTTCTATAAAACATCGCGTGGTGGTGCGCATTGTAAGGGTTTCTAACAGGCCATTCACTAGTAGGAGTGAGAAAACGTCACGGGGTGGTGTGCATCGGAGGGCCTGTATCTGAATAGACAGTGAGTTCGCAATGTAGGATGGAGAAAAGCACCACGGGGTGGTCAGCATGGGGAGTTCAGGAATCATGCAGTGGCAATGTAGGATAGGTTTCTGAAAAACATCGCGGGGTTGTGCGCAAAGTATGGGTTTCTAACAGGCCATTCATTAGTAGGAGTGATAAAAACATCACGTTGTGGTGTGGATCAAAGTTCCTGAATCAGTATAGGCAGTGAATGTCAATGGAGGATGGAGAAAAGCTCCAGGGTTGGTCAGCATGTGGAGGTCAGGAAACATGCAGTGGCAATGTAGGATAGGTTTCTCAAAAACATCGCGGGGTGGTGCGCATTGTAAGGGTTTCTAACAGGCCATTCACTAGTAGGAGTGAGAAAAACATCAGGGGTGGTGTGAATCGGAGGGCCTGAATTAGGATAGGCAGTGAGGGGCAATGTAGGAGGGGTAAAATCACCACGGGTTGGTGTGCATGGGGAGATCAGGAAACATGCAGTGGCAATGTAGGATAGATTTCTTAAAAACATCGGCGGGTGGTGCGCATTGTAAGGGTTTCTAACATGCCATCCACTAGTAGGAGTGAGAAAAACATCAGGGGTGGTGTGAATTGGAGGGCCGGAATTAGAATAGGCACTGAGTGGCAATGAAGGATGGAGAAAAGCTCCAGGGGTGTTCAGCATGGGGAGGTCAGGAAACATTCAGTGGCAAATAGGATAGGTTTCTGAAAAAAATCGCGGGGTGATGCGCATTGTAAGAGTTTCTAAAAGGCCATTCACTAGAAGGATTGAGAAAAATGTCACGATGTGGTGTGAATCAGAGGGTCTGGCTCAGGATAGGTAGTGAGTGGCAATGTAGGATGGAGAAAAGCACCACGGGGTGGTCAGCATGGGGAGGTCAGGAGACATGCAGTGGCAAAGTTCGATAGGTTTCGGAAAACATCGCGGGGCGATTCGCATTGTAAGGTTTTGTAACAGGCCATTCACAAGTACTAGTGAGAAAAACATCACAGTGTGGTGTTAATCGGAGGGCCTGAATCAGGATAGGTAGTGAGTGGCAATGCAGAATGGAGAAAAGCAACACGGGGTGGTTCAGCATGTGGAGGTCAGGAATCATGCAGTGGCAATGTAGGATAGGTTTCTGAAAAGCATTGCGGGGTGGTGCGCATTGTAAGAATTTCTAACAGGCCATTCACTAGTAGGAGTGAGAAAAAATTCACAGTGTAGTGTGAATCGGAGGGCCTGAATCAGGATAGACAGTGAGTGGCAATGTAGAATGGAGAAAAACACCACGGGATGGTCAGCATGGGGAAGTCAGGAAACATGCAGTGTATGACGGAGAAAAGCACCACGGGGTGGTCAGCATAGGGAGGTCAGGAATCATGCAGTGGCAAATAGGATAGGTTTCTGAAAAACATCGCGGGGTGTTGCGCATTGTAATGGTTTCTAAAACGACATTCACTAGTAGGAGTGAGAAAAACTTCACAGTGTGGTGTGAATTGGAGTGCCTGAATCAGGATAGGCAGTGAGTGACAATGTAGGATGCAGAAAAGTGCCAGTGGTGGTCAGCATGGGGAGGCCAAGAAACATGCAGTGGCAAATAGGATAGGTTTCTGAAAAACATCGCGGGGTGTTGCGCATTGTAATGGTTTCTAAAACGCCATTCACTAGTAGGAGTGAGAAAACATCACGGAGTGGTGTGAATCGGAGGGCCTGAATCAGAATAGGCAGTGAGTGGCAATGTAGGATGGAGAAAAGCACCAGGAGTGGTCAGCATGGGAGGTCAGGAAACATGCAGTGGCAATGTAGGATAGGTTTCTGAAAAACATCACGGGGTGGTGCACATTGTAAGGGTTTCTAATGGACCATTCACTAGTAGGAGTGAGAAAAACATCACAGGGTGGTGTGAATCGGAGGGCCTGAATTAGGATAGTCAGTGAGTGGCAATGTAGGATGGAGAAAAGCACCACGGGGTGGTCAGCATGGTGAGGTCAGGAGACATGCAGTGGCAAAGTAGGATAGGTTTCGAAAAACATCACGGGGGTGATGCTCATTTTAAGGGTTTGTAACAGGCCATTCACTAGTACGAGTGAGAAAAACATCACAGTGTGGTGTTAACCGGAGTGCCTGAATCAGGATAGGCAGTGAGTGTCAATGTAGAATGGAGAAAAGCACAACGGGGTTGTCAGCATGTGGAGGTCAGGAATCATGCAGTGGCAATGTAGGATAGGTTTCTGAAAAACATCGCGGGGTGGTGCGCATTGTAAGGTTTTCTAACAGGCCATTCACTAGTAGGAGTGAGAAAAACATCATGGGGTGATGTTAATCGGAGGGCCTGAATTAGGATAGGCAGGGAGTGGCAATGTAGGATGGAGAAAAACACCACGGGGTGGTTAGCATGGGGAGGTCAGGAAACATGCAGTGGCAATGTAGGATAGGTTTTTGAAAAACATCGCGGGATGGTGCGCATTGTAAGGGTTTCTAACAGACAATTCACTAGTAGGTGTGAGAAAAACCTCAAGGGGTTGTGCGAATCGGAGGGCCTGAATTAGATTAGGCAGTGAGTGGCAATGTACGATGGAGAAAAACACCAACTGGTGGTCAGGATGGGAGGTCAGGAAACATGCAGTGGCAAATAGGATAGGTTTCTGAGAAACATCGCAGGGTGATGCACGTTGTAAGGGTTTCTAAAAGGCCATTCACTTGTAGGAGGCAGAAAATCATCAAGGGGTGGTGTGAATCGGAGTGCCTGAATCAGGATAGGCAGTGAGTGACAATGTAGGTTGGTGAAAAGCGCGAGTGGTGGTCAGAATGTGGAGGTCAAGAAACATGCAGTGGCAAATAGGATAGGTTTCTGAAAAACATCGCGGGGTGTTGTGCATTGTAATGGTTATTAAAAGGCCATTCACTAGTAGGAGTGAGAAAACATCAAGGGGTGGTGTGAATGGCAGGGCCTGAATCTGAATAGGCAGTGGGTTCGCAATGTAGGATGGAGAAAAGCACCACCGGATGGTCAGCATGGGGAGGTCAGGAATCATACAGTGGCAATGTAGGATAGGTTTCTGAAAAACATTGCGGGATGGTGCGCATTGTAAGGGTTTCTAACAGGCCATTCACTAGTAGGAGTAAGAAAAACATCACGGTGTGGTGTGAATGCCAGGGCCTGAATCTGAATAGGCAGTGGGTTCGCAATGTAGGATGGAGAAAAGCACCACGGGGTGGTCAGCATGTCGAGGTCAGGATTCATGCAGTGGCAATGTAGGATAGGTTTCTGAAAAACATTTTGGGGTGGTGCGCATTGTAAGGGTTTCTAACAAGCCATTCACTAGTAGGAGTGAGAACAACATCACGGGGTGCTGTGAATCAGAGGGCCTGAATGAAAATAGGCAGGGAGTGGCAATGTAGGATGGAGAAAAGCACCACGGGGTGGTCGGCATGGAGAGGTCAGCAAACATGCAGTGGCAATTTAGGATAGGTTTCTGAAAAAAAAATAGCGGGTTGGTGCGCATTATAAGGGTTTCTTACAGGCCATTCACTAGTAGGAGTGAGAAAAACATCACATTGTGGTGTGAATCAAAGGGCCTGAGTTAGGATAGGCAGTGAGTGGCAATGTAGCATGGAGAAAAGCACCATGGGCAGTCAACATGCAGAGGTCAGGAAAACTTGCAGTGGCAATGTAGGTGGTGCGCATTGTAAGGGTTTCTAACAGGCCATTCACTAGTAGGAGTGAGAAAAACATCATCGGGTGATGTTAATCGGAGGGCCTGAATTAGGATAGGCAGAGAGTGGCAATGTAGGATGGAGAAAAACACCACGGGATGGTTAGCATGGGGAGGTCAGGAAACATGCAGTGGCAAAGTAGGATTGTTTTCTGAAAAACATCGCGGGGTGGTGCACATTGTAAGGGTTTTGAACAGGCCATTCAGTAGTAGTAGTGAGAAAAACATCAGGGGTGGTGTGAATCGGAGGGCCTGAATTAGGATAGGCAGGGAGTGACAATGTAGGATGGAGAAAAGCACCACCGGGTGGTCAGCATGGGGAGGTCAGGAATCATACAGTGGCAATGTAGGATAGGTTTCTGAAAAACATTGCAGGATGGTGCGCATTGTAAGGGTTTCTAACAGGCCATTCACTAGTAGGAGTAAGAAAAACATCACGGTGTGGTGTGAATCGGAGGGCCTGAATCAGTATAGGTAGTGAGTGGCAATGTAGGATGGAGAAAAGCACCAGGTGTGGTCAGCATGGGAGGTCAGGAAACATGCAGTGGCAATGTAGGATAGGTTTCTGAAAAACATCGCGGGGTGGTGTGCATTGCAAGGGTTTCTAACAGACCATTCACTAGTAGGAGTGGAAAAACATCACAAGGTGGTGTGACTCAGAGGGCCTGAATAAGGATAGGCAGTGAGTGGCAATGTAGGATGGAGAAAAGCACCACGGGTTGGTGAGCATGGGGAGGTCAAGAAACATGCAGTGGCAATGTAGGATAGGTTTCTGAAAAACATCGCGGGGTGGTGCGCATTGTAAGGTTTTCTAACAGGCCATTCACTAGTAGTAGTGAGAAACACATCACGGGGTGGTGTGAATCGGAGGTCCTGAATTAGGATAGGCAGTGAGTGGTAATGTAGGATGGAGAAAAGCACCACAGGGTGGTCAGCATGGGGAGGTCAGGAGACATGCTGTGCAAAGTAGGATAGGTTTTGGAAAAAGATCGCGGGGTGATGCTCATTTTAAGTTTTTGTAACAGGCCATTCACTAGTTCGAGTGAGAAAAACATCACAGTGTGGTGTTAACCGGAAGGCCTGAATCAGGATAGGCAGTGAATGGCAATGTAGAATGGAGAAAAGCACAACGGGGTGGTCAGCATGTGGAGGTCAGGATTCATGCAGTGGCAATGTAGGATAGGTTTCTGAAAAACATTTTGGGGTGGTGCGCATTGTAAGGGTTTCTAACAAGCCATTCACTAATAGGAGTGAGAAAAACATCACGGGGTTGTGTGAATCGGAGTGTCTGAATTAGATTAGGCAGTGTGTGATAATGTAGAATAGAGAAAAGCAAGATGGCGTGGTGAGCATGGGGAGTTCAGGAAACATGCAGTGGCAATGTAGGATAGGTTACTGAAAAACATCGCGGGGTGGTTCGCATTGTAAGGGTTTCTAGCAGGCCTTTCACTAGTAGGAGTGATAAAAACGTCACGGGGTTGTTTGCTTCGGAGGGCCTGAAATAGGATAGGCAGTGTGTGGCAATGTAGAATGGAGAAAACACCAAGTGGTGGTCCGCATGGGGAGGTCAGGAAACATGCAGTGGCATTGTAGGATAGGTTTCTGAGAAACATCACGGGGTGGTGAGCATTGTAAGGGTTTCTATCAGGCCTTTCACTAGTAGGAGTGAGAAAAACGTCACGGGGTGGTTTGCTTCGGATGGCCTGAATTCGGATAGGCAGTGAGTGGCAGTGGAGTGTGGAGAAAAGCAACACGGCATGGTGACAATGGGGAGGTCAGGAAACAGGCTGTGGCAATGTAGGATAGGTTTCTGAAAAACATCGCAGAGTGGTGAGCATTGTAAGGGTTTCTAAAAAGCCATTCACTAGTCGGAGAGAGAAAAACATCAGCGAGTGGTGTAAATCAGATGGCCTGTATTAGGATAGGCAGTGAGTGGCAATGTAGTTTGGAGAAAAGCTCCACGGGGTGGTCAGCATGGGGAGGTCAGGAAACATGCGGTAGCAATGTAGCATGGGTTTCTGAAAAACATTGCGTGGTGGTGCGCGTTGTAAGGGTTTCAAACAGGCCATTCACTAGTAGGAGTGAGAAAATCATCGCGGAGTGGTGTGTAACCTTGGGCCTGAATTAGGATAGGCAGTGAGTGGCAATGTAGGATACAGAAAAGCACCACGGGGTGGTAAGCATGGGTAGGTCAGGAGATATGCGGTGGCAATGTAGGATATGTTCCTGTAAAAAATCGCGAGGTGTTGCGCATTGTAAGGATTTCTTATAGGTCATTCACTAGTAGGAGTGAGAAAAACATGACTGGGTGGTGTGATTCGGAGGGCCTGAGTTAGATTAGGCAGTGAGTGGCAATGTAGGATCTAGCAAAGCAAGACGGGGCGGTGAGCATTGGGAGGTCAGGAGACATGCAGTGGCAATGTAGGATAGCTTTCTGAAAAACATCGCGGGGTGGTGCGAATTGTGAGGGTTTGGAACAGACAATTCACTAGTAGGAGTGAGAAAAACATCATGGGGTGGTATGAATCGGAGGGCCTGAATTAGGATAGGCAGTGTGTGGCAATGTAGGATGGAGAAAAGCACCACGGGTGGTCAGCATGGAGAGATCGGGAAACATGAGGTCGCAATGTAGGATAGGTTTCAGAAAAATATCTCGGGGTGGTGCGCAATGTAAGGGTTTTTAACAGACCCTTCACTAGTAGGAGTGTGAAAAGCATCACAGGAGGGTGTGAAATGGAGGGCTTGAATTCGGATAGGCAGTGAGTGGCAATGTAGGATGGAGAAAACAACAAGTGGTGGTCAGCATTGGGAGGTCAGGAAACATGCGGTGGCAATGCAGGATAGGTTTCTGAAAAACATCGCGGGGTGGGGCGCAATGAAATGGTTTCTAGCAGGCCATTCATTAGTAGGAGTGAGAAAAACATCACGGGGTGGTGTGAATCGGAGGGCCTGAATTAACATAGGCAGTGAGTGGCAATGTAGGATGGAGAAAAGCACCACGGGGTTGTCAGCATGGGGAGGTCAGGAAAAATGCGGCAGCAATGTAGAATAGGTTTCTGAAAAACATCATGGGGTGGTGCGCATTGTAAGTGTTTCTAACAGGCCATTCACTAGTAGGAGTGAGAAAATCATCACGGGGTGGTGTGAATCGGAAGGCCTGAATTAGATTAGGCAGTGAGTGGCAATGTAGGATCTAACAAAGCAAGACAGAGCGGTGAGCTTGGGGAGGTCAGGAAACATGCAGTGCCAATGTAGGATAGGTTTCTGAAAAACATCGTGGAGTGGTGTGCATTGTAAGTGTTTCTAACAGGCCATTCACTAGTAGGAGTGAGAAAAACATCACGGGTGTAGTGAATCAGAGGGCCTGAATTAGCATAGGCAGTGAGTGGCAATGTAGGATGGAGAAAAGCACCACGGTGTGGTCCGCATTGGGAGGTGAGGAAAAATGCGGTGTCAATGCAGGATAGTTTTCTGAAAAACATCGCGGGGTGGTGTGAATCAGAGGGTCTGACTTACGATAGGCATTGAGTGACAATGTAGGATGGAGAAAAGCACCCCGGGGTGGTCAGCATGGGGAGGTCAGGAAACATGCGGTGGCAATGTAGGATAGGTTTCTGAAAAACATCCCAGGGTGGTGCGCATTGTAAAGGTTTCTAACAGGACATTCACTAGTAGGAGTGAGAAAAGCATCACCGGGTGGTGTGAATCGCAGTGTCTGAATTAGGATAGGCAGTGAGTGGCAATGTAGGATTTAGAAAAGCATCACAGGGTATTCAGCATGGGGTGGTCAGGAAACATGCGTTGGAATGTAGAATAGGTTTCTATAAAACATCGCGTGGTGGTGCGCATTGTAAGGGTTTCTAACAGGCCATTCACTAGTAGGAGTGAGAAAAACATCATGAGCTGGTGTGAAATGGAGGGCCTGAATTAGATTAGGCAGTGAGTGGTAATGTATAATGGAGTAATGCAAGACGGCGTGGTGAGCATGGGGAGTTGAGGAAACATGCAGTGGCAATGTAGGATAGGTTTCTGAAAAACATCGCGTGTTCCTGGGCATTGTAAGGGTTTCTATCAGGCCTTTCACTAGTAGGAGTGATAAAAACGTCACGGGGTGGTTTGCTTCGGAGGGCCTGAAATAGGATAGGCAGTGTGTGGCAATGTTGGATGGAGAAAAGCACCTCGGGTTGGTCAGCATGGGGAGGTCAGGAAACATGCCGTGGCAATGTAGGATAGGTTTCTGAAAAACATCGCGGGATGGTGTGCATTGTAAGTGTTTCTAACAGGCCATTCACTAGTAGGAGTGAGAAAAACAAACGGGGTGGTGTGAACCAGAGGGCCTGAATTAGCATAGGCAGTGAGTGGCAATGGAGGGTGGAGAAGAGCACCACGGGGTGGTCAGCATGGGGAGGTCAGGAAACATGCGGTGGCAATGTAGGATATGTTTGTGAAACACATGGCAGAGTGGTGCGCATTGTAAAGGTTGCTAAAAGGCCATTCACTGGTACGATAGAGAAAAAGTTCCCGGGGTGGTGTCAATCGGATGGCCAGTATTAGGATAGGCAGTGAGTGGCAATGTAGTTTAGAGAAAAGCACCACGGGCTTGTCCGCATGGGGAGGTCAGGAAACATGCGGTAGCAATGTCGCATGGGTGTCTGAAAAACATTGCGTGGTGGTGCGCGTTGTAAGGGTTTCAAACAGGGCATTCACTAAGAGGAGTTAGAAAAACATCACGAGGTGGTGTGAATTGGAGGGCCTGAATTAACATAGGCAGTGAGTGGCAATGTAGGATGGAGAAAAGCACCATGGGGTTGTCAGCATGGGGAGGTCAGGAAAAATGCGGCAGCAATGTAGAATAGGTGTCTGAAAAACATCGTGGGGTGGTGCGCATTGTAAGTGTTTCTAACAGGCCATTCACTAGTAGGAGTGAGAAAAACATCACGGGGTGGTGTGAATCAGAGGGCCTGAATTAGCATAGACAGTGAGTGGCAATGTAGGATGGAGAAAAGCACCACGGGGTGGTCCGCATTGGGAGGTGAGGAAAAATGCGGTGTCAATGCAGGATAGTTTTCTGAAAAACATCGCGGGGTGGTGTGCATTGCAAGGATTTCTAACAGGCAATTCACTAGTAGGAGTGAGAAAAACATCACAGGGTGGTGTGAATCGGAGGGTCTGACTTACGATAGGCATTGAGTGACAATGCAGGATGGAGAAAAGCACCACGGGGTGGTCAGCATGGGGAGGTCAGGAAACATGCGGTGGCAATGTAGGATAGGTTTCTGAAAAACATCCCAGGTTGGTGCGCATGTAAAGGTTTCTAACAGGCCATTCACTAGTAGGAATGATAAAAACATCACAGGGTGGTGTGAATTGGAGTGTCTGAATTAGATTAGGCAGTGAGTGGCAATGTAGCATGGAGAAAAGCACCACGGGGTGCTCAACATGTGGAGGTCAGGAAACATGCTGTGGCAATATAGGATAGGTTTCTGAAAAATATCGCGGGGTGGTGCGCATTGTAAGTGTTTGAAACAGGCCATTCACTAGTAGGAGTTAGAAAAACATCACGGGTTGGTGTGAATCGGAGGGCCTGAATTAACATAGGCAGTGCGTTGCAATGTAGGATGGAGAAAAGCACCACGGGGTTGTCAGCATGGGGAGGTCAGGAAAAATGCGGCAGCAATGTAGAATAAGTTTCTGAAAAACACCGTGGGGTGGTGTGCATTGTAAGTGTTTCTAACAGGCCATTCACTAGTAGGAGTGAGAAAAACATCACAGTTTGGTGTGAATCGGAGGGCCTGAGTTAGTTTAGGCAGTGAGTGGCAATGTAGCATCTAGCAAACCAAGACGGGGCGGTGAGCATGCGGAGGTCAGGAAACATGCAGTGGCAATGTAGGATAGGTTTCTGAAAATCATCACGGGGTGGTGCGCATTGTGAGGGTTTCGCACAGGCAATTCACTAGTAGGAGAGAGAAAAACATCACGGGGTGTTATGAATCGGAGGGCCTGAATTAGGATAGGCAGTGATTGGCAATGTAGGATGGAGAAAAGCACCACGGGGTGGAGAGCATGAGGAGGTCAGGAAACATGTGGTGGCAATGTAGGATAGGTATCGGAAAAACTTCGCGGGGTGGTGCACATTGCAAGGGTTTCTAACAGGCCATTCACTAGTAGGAGTGTGAAAAACATCATGGGGTGGTGTGAATCGGGGACCTGACTTACGATAGGCAGTGAGTGACAATGTAGGATCTAGAAAAGCAAGACGGGGCGGTGAGCATGGCGAGGTCAGGAAACATGAAGTGGCAATGTAGGATAGGTTTTGGAAAAACATCGCGAGTTGGTGCGCATTGTAAGGGTTTCTAACAGGCCTTTCACTAGTAGGAGTGTTAAAAACGTCACGGGGTGGTTTGCTTCGGAGGGCCTGAAATAGCATAGGCAGTGATTGGCAATGTAGGATGGGGAAAAGCACCACGGCGTGGTCAGACTGGGGAGGTCAGGAAACATGCGGTGGCAATGTAGGATAGGTTTCTGAAAAGCATGGAGGGGTGGTGCGCTTTGTAAGGGTTTCTAACAGGCCATTCACTAGTAGGAGTGAGAAAAGCATCACCGGGTGGTGTGAATTGCAGTGTCTGAATTAGGATAGGCAGTGAGTGGCAATGTAGGATTTAGAAAAGCATCACAGGGTATTCAGCATGGGGTGGTCAGGAAACATGCGTTGGAATGTAGAATAGGTTTCTATAAAACATCGCGTGGTGGTGCGCATTGTAAGGGTTTCTAACAGGCCATTCACTAGTAGGAGTGAGAAAAACATCATGAGGTGGTGTGAAATGGAGGGCCTGAATTAGATTAGGCAGTGAGTGGTAATGTATAATGGAGAAATGCAAGACGGCGTGGTGAGCATGGGGAGTTGAGGAAACATGCAGTGGCAATGTAGGATAGGTTTCTGAAAAACATCGCGTGGTCCTGGGCATTGTAAGGGTTTCTATCAGGCCTTTCACTAGTAGGAGTGATAAAAACGTCACGGGGTGGTTTGCTTCGGAGGGCCTGAAATAGGATAGGCAGTGTGTGGCAATGTAGGATGGAGAAAAGCACCCCGGGTTGGTCAGCATGGGGAGGTCAGGAAACATGCGGTGGCAATGTAGGATAGGTTTCTGAAAAACATCGCGGGGTGGTGCGCATTGTGACGGTTTTGCACAGGCAATTCACTAGTAGGAGTGAGAAAAACATCACGGGGTGTTATGAATCGGAGTGCCTGAATTAGGATAGGCAGTGATTGGCAATGTAGGATGGAGAAAAGCACCACGGGGTGGAGAGCATGGGGAAGTCAGGAAACATGCGGTGGCAAAGTAGGATAGGTATCGGAAAAACTTCGCGGTGTGGTGCACATTGCAAGGGTTTCTAACAGGCCATTCACTAGTAGGACTGTGAAAAACATCATGGGGTGGTGTGAATCGGGGACCTGACTTACGATAGGCAGTGAGTGACAATGCAGGATGGAGAAAAGCACCACGGGGTGGTCAGCAAGAGGAGGTGAGGAAAAATGCAGTGGCAAAGCAGGATAGGTTTCTGAAAAACATCGCGTGGTGGTTCACATTGTAAGGATTTCTACCTGGCTATTCACAAGTAGGAGTGAGAAAAACATCACGGGGTGGTGTGAATCTGAAGGCCTGAATCAGGATAGGTAGTGAATGGCATTGTAGGATGGAGAAAAGCACCACGGGGTGGTCAGCATGCGGAGGGCAGGAAACATGCGGTGGCAATGTAGGATATGTTTCTGAAAAACATTGCGGGGTGGGGCGCACTGTAAGAGTTTCTAACAGGCCATTCACTATTAGGAGTGAGAAAAACATCACGGGGTGGTGTGAATCGGAGTGTCTGAATTAGAATAGGCAGGGAGAGGCAATGTAGGATGGAGAAAAACACCATGGGGTATTCAGCATTGGGATTTCAGGAAACATGCGGTTGCAAGGTAGGAGAGGTTTCTGAAAAACATCGCGGGGTCGTGCGCATTGTAAGGATTTCTAACAGGCCATTCACTAGGAGGAGTGAGAAAAACATCCCGGGGTTAGGGTGAATCGGAGGGCCTGAATTACGATAGGCAGTGAGTGACAATGTAGGTTGGAGAAAAGCACCATGGGGAAGTCAGCATGGGGAAGTCTAGAAACATGCGGTGGCAATGAGAATAGGTTTCTGTAAAACATCGCGTGGTGGTGCGCATTGTAAGCGATTCTAACAGGCCATTCACTAGTAGGAGTGAGAAAAAAATCACGGGGTTGTGTGAATCGGAGGGCCAGAATTAGCTTAGGCAGTGAGTGGTAATGTAGAATGGAGAAATGCAAGACGGCTTGGGGAGCATGGGGAGTTCAGGAAACTTGCAGTGGCAATGTAGGATAGGTTTCTGAAAAACATCGCGGGTTGGTGGGCATTGTAAGGGTTTCTATCAGGCCTTTCACTAGTAGGAGTGAGAAAAACGTCACGGGCTGGTTTGCTTCGGATGGCCTGAAATCGGATAGGCAGTGAGTGGCAGTGGAGTGTGGAGAAAAGCAACACGGTGTAGTGACAATGGGGAGGTCAGGAAACAGGCTGTGGCAATGTAGGATAGGTTTCTGAAAAACATCGCGGGGTGGTGCGCATTGTAAGGGATTCTAACAGGCCATTCTCTAGTTGGAGAGAGAAAAACATCAGGGAGTGGTGTGAATCGGATGGCCTGAATTCGGATAGGCAGTGAGTGGCAATGAAGGATAGAGAAAAGCACCACGGGGTGGTCAGCAAGGGGAGGTGAGCAAAAATGCAGGGGCAATGCTGGATAGGTTTCTGAAAAACATCGCGGGGTTTTGCGCATTGTAAGGGATTCTATAAGGAAATTCACAAGTAGGATTGAGAAAAACATCACGGGGTGGTGTGAATCGGAGGGCCTGATGTACGATAGGCATTGAGTGGCCATGTAGGACAGAGAAACTCACCATGGGGTGGTCAGCATGATGAGGTCAGGAAACATGCTGTGGCAATGTAGGAAAAGTTTCTGAAAAACATTCCGGGGTGGTGCGCATGGTAAGGGTTTCTAACAGGCCATTCACTAGTAGGAGTGAGAAAAACATCATGGGGTAGGGTGAATCGAAGTGCCTGAAATACGATAGGCAGTGGGTGGCAATGTAGGATGGAGAAAACACCAAGGGGTGTTCAGAATGGGGAGGTCAGGAAACATGCGGTGGCAATGTAGGATAGGTTTCTGAAACACATCGCAGAGTGGTGCGCATTGTAAGGGTTGCTAAAAGGCCATTCACTGGTAGGATAGAGGAAAAGTTCCCGGGGTGGTGTCAATCAGAGGGCCTGTATTAGGATAGGCAGTGAGTGGCAATGTAGTTTGGAGAAAAGCACCACGTGGTGGTCAGCATGGGGAGGTCAGGAAACATGCGGTAGCAATGTAGCATGGGTTTCTGAAAAACATTGCGTGGTGGTGCGCGTTGTAAGGGTTTCAAACAGGCCATTCACTAGTAGGAGTGAGAAAATCATCGCGGAGTGGTGTGTAACCTTGGGCCTGAATTAGGATAGGCAGTGAGTGGCAATGTAGGATACAGAAAAGCACCACGGGGTGGTCAGCATCGGTAGGTCAGGAAATATGCGGTGGCAATGTAGGCTATGTTCCTGTAAAAAATCGCGGTGTCTTGCGCATTGTAAGGTTTTCTTATAGGTCATTCACTAGTAGGAGTTAGAAAAACATGACTGGGTGGTGTGAATCGGAGGGCCTGAGTTAGATTAGGCAGTGAGTGGCAATGTAAGATCTAGCAAAGCAAGACGGGGCAGTGAGCATTGGGAGGTCAGGAAACATGCGTTGGCAATGTAGGATAGGTTTCTGAAAAGCATCGAGGGGTGGTGCGCATTGTAAGGGTTTCTAACAGGCCATTCACTAGTAGGAGTGAGAAAAACATCACGGGGTAGTTCGAATCGCAGTGTCTGAATTAGGATAGGCAGTGAGTGGCAATGTAGGATTTTGAAAAGCATCACAGGGTATTCAGCATGGGGTGGTCAGGAAACATGCGGTGGAAATGTAGAATAGGTTTCTATAAAACATCGCGTGGTGGTGCGCATTGTAAGGGATTCTAACAGGCCATTCACTAGTAGGAGTGACAAAAACATGAGGTGTTGTGAAATGGAGGGCCTGAATTAGATTAGGCAGTGAGTGGTAATGTATAATGGAGTAATGCAAGACGGCGTGGTGAGCATGGGTAGTTCAGGAAACATGCAGTTGCAATGTAGGATAGGTTTCTGAAAAATATCGCGTGGTCCTGGGCATTGTAAGGGTTTCTATCAGGCCTTTCACTAGTAGGAGTGAGAAAAACAAACGGGGTGGTGTGAACCAGAGGGCCTGAATTAGCATAGGCAGTGAGTGGCAATGGAGGATGGAGAAGAGCACCACAGGGTGGTCAGCATGGGGAGGTCAGCAAACATGCGGTGGAAATGTAGGATAGGTTTCTGAAACACATCGCAGAGTGGTGCGCATTGTAAGGGTTGCTAAAAGGCCATTCACTGGTAGGATAGAGAAAAAGTTCCCGGGGTGGTGTCAATCGGAGGGCCTGTATTAGGATAGGCAGTGAGTGGCAATGTAGTTTGGAGAAAAGCACCACGGAGTGGTCAGCATGGGGAGGTCAGGAAACATGCGGTAGCAATGTAGCATGGGTTTCTGAAAAACATTGCGTGGTGGTGCGCATTGTAAGGGTTTCAAACAGGCCATTCACTAGTAGGAGTGAGAAAATCATCTTGGAGTGGTGTGTAAACTTGGGCCTAAATTAGGATAGGCAGTGAGTGGCAATGTAGGATACAGAAAAGCACCACGGGGTGGTCAGCATGGGTAGGTCAGGATATATGCCGTGGCAATGTAGGATAGGTTTCTGAAAAACATCGGGGGTGGTGCGCATTGTAAGGTTTGCTAACAGGCCATTCACTAGTAGGAGTGTTAAAAACGTCACGGGGTGGTTTGCTTCGGAGGGTCTGAAATAGGATAGGCAGTGAGTGGCAATGAAGGATGGAGAAAAGCACCTCGGGTTGGTCAGCATGGGGAGGTCAGGAAACATGCGGTGGCAATGAAGGATAGGTTTCTGAAAAACATCTCGGGGTGGTGCGCAATGTAAGGGTTTCTAGCAGGCCATTCACTAGTAGGAGTGAGAAAAACATCACGGGGTGGTGTGAATCGGTGGGCCTGAATTAGCATAGGCAGTGATTGGCAATGTAGTATAGGGAAAAGCACCACGGGGTGGTCAGACTGGGGAGGTCAGGAAACATGCAGTGGCAATGTAGGATAGGTTTCTGAAAAGCATCGAGGGGTGGTGTGCATTGTAAGGGTTTCTAACAGGCCATTCACTAGTAGGAGTGAGAAAAACATCACGGGGTGGTGTGAATCGGAGTGTGTGAATTAGGAAAGGCAGTGAGTGGCAATGTAGGATTTAGAAAAGCATCACAGGGTATTCAGCATGGGGAGGTCAGGAAACATGCGGTGGCAATGTAGGATACCTTTCGGAAAAACTTCGCGGGGTGGTTTGCATTGCTATGGTTTCTCACAGGCCATTCCCTAGTAGGAGTGAGAAAAACATTAAGGGATGGGTTGAATCGGAGGGCCTGAATTAGATTAGGCAGTGAGTGGTAATGTAGAATGGAGAAATGCAAGAAGGCGTGGTGAGCATGGGGAGTTAAGGAAACATGCAGTGGCAATGTAGGATAGGATTCTGAAAAACATCGCAGGGTGGAGGGCATTGTAAGGGTTTCTAACAGGCCTTTCACTAATAGGAGTGATAAAAACCTCACGGGGTGGTTTGTTCGGATGGCCTGAAATAGGATAGGCAGTGAGTGGCAATGTAGGTTGGAGAAAAGCACCCGGGTTGGTCAGCATGGGGAGGTCAGGAAACATGTGTAGGCAATGTAGGATAGGTTTCTGAAAAACATCGCGGGGTTGTGTGCATTGTAAGGGTTTCTAACAGGCTATTCACTAGTAGGAGTGAGAAAAACTTCACGGGGCGGTGTGAATCGCAGGGCCTGAATTACGATAGGCAGTGAGTGGCAAAGTAGGATGGAGAACATCTCCACGGGGTGCTCAGCATGGGTAGGTCTGGAAACATGCTGTGGCAATGTAGGATAGGTTTCTGAAAAACATCGTGGGGTTGTGGGCATTTCAAGGGTTTCTAACAGGCCATTCACTATTAGGAGTGACAAAACATCACGGGGTGGTGTGAATTGGAGGGCCTGAATTAGCAGAGGCAGTGAGTGGCAATGGAGGGTGCAGAAAAGCACCACGGAGTGGTCAGTTTGGGGCGGTCAGGAAACATGCGGTGGCAGTTTATGATAGGTTTCTGAAAAACATCGCGGGTTGGTGCGCTTTTTAAGGGTTTCTAACAGGCCATTCACTAGTAGCAGTGAGAAAAACATCAAGGAAATGTGTGATTCTGAGGGCCTGAATAAGGATAGGCAGTGAGTTGCAATGTAGGATGGAGAAAAGCACCACGGGGCATTCAGCATTGGGATTTCAGGAAACATGTGGTGCCAAGGTACGAGAGGTTTTTGAAAAACATCACTGGGTGGTGTGCATTGTAAGGGTTTCTAACAGGCCTTTCACTAGTAGGAGTGATAAAAACGTAACGAGGTGGTTTGCTTCGGAGGGCCTGAAATAGGATAGGCAGTGCGTGGCAATGTAGAATGGAGAAAAGCACCCCGGGTTGGTCAGCCTGGGGAGGTCAGGAAACATGCAGTGGCAATGTAGGATAGGTTTCTGAAAAATATCGCGGAGTGGTGCGCATTGTAAGGGTTTCTAACAGGCCATTCACTAGTAGGAGTGACAAAACATCATGGGGTGGTGTGAATTGGAGGGCCTGAATTAGCAGAGGCAGTGAGTGGCAATGGAGGGTGCAGAAAAGCACCACGGAATGGTCAGCTTGGGGCGGTCAGGAAACATGCGGTGGCAGTGTATGATAGGTTTCTGAAAAACATCTCGGGGTGGTGCGCTTTTTAAGGGTTTCTAACAGGCCATTCACTAGTAGCAGTGAGAAAAACATCAAGGAAATGTGTGATTCTGAGGGCCTGAATAAGGATAGGCAGTGAGTTGCAATGTAGGATGGAGAAAAGCACCACGGGGCATTCAGCATTGGGATTTCAGGAAACATGTGGTGCCAAGGTACGAGAGGTTTTTGAAAAACATCACTGGGTGGTGTGCATTGTAAGGGTTTCTAACAGGCCTTTCACTAGTAGGAGTGATAAAAACGTAACGAGGTGGTTTGCTTCGGAGGGCCTGAAATAGGATAGGAAGTGCGTGGCAATGTAGAATGGAGAAAAGCACCCCGGGTTGGTCAGCCTGGGGAGGTCAGGAAACATGCAGTGGCAATGTAGGATAGGTTTCTGAAAAAATATCGCGGAGTGGTGCGCATTGTAAGGGTTTCTAACAGGCCATTCACTAATAGGAGTGAGAAAAACATCGCGGGGTGGTGTGAATAGGAGGGCCTGAATTAGCATAGGCAGTGAGTGGCAATGGAGGGTGGAGAAATGTACCACGGGGTTGTCAGCATGGGGACGTCAGGAAACATGCGGTGGCAATGTAGGATAGGTTTCTGATAAACATAGTGTGGTGGTGTGCATTGTAAGGGTTTCTAACAGGCCATTCACTAGTACGAATGAGAAAAACATCACGGGGTGGTGTTAATCGGAGTGTCTGAATTAGGATAAGCAGTGAGTGGCAATGTAGGATGGAGAAAAGCACCACGGGGTATTCAGCAATGAGATTTCAAGAAACATGTGGTGGCAATGTAGGACAGGTTTCTGAAAAATATCGCGGGGATATGCGCATTGTAAGGGTTTCTAACAGGCCATTCACTAGTAGGAGTGAGAAAAGCATCACGGGGTGGGGTGAATCTGAGGGCCTGAATTACGATAGACAGTGAGTGACAATGTAGGTTGGAGAAAAGCAACAAGGGGTGGTCAGCATGGGGAGGTCAGGAAACATGTGGTGGCAATGTAGGATAGGTTTCTGAAAAATATAGCGGGTTGATGCATATTGTAAGGTTTTCTAACAGGCCATACACTAGTAGCAGTGAGAAAAACATCAACGGGTGGTGTGAATCGGAGGGCCTGAAATAACATAGGCAGTGAGTGGGAATGGAGGATGGAGAAAAGCACCATGGGGTGGTCAGCATTGGGAGGTCAGGAAACATGTGTTGGCAATGTAGGATAGGTTTCTGAAAAACATCGCGGGGTGGTGTGCTTTGTAAGGTTTGCTAACAGGCCATTCACTAGTAGGAGTGAGAAAAACATCACGGGGTGGTGTGAATCAGAGGGCCTGAATTAGCATAGGCAGTGATTGGCAATGTAGGATGGGGAAAAGCAACACTCGGTGGTCAGAATGGGGAGGTCAGGAAACATGTGGTGGCAATGTTTGATAGGTATCTGAAAATCATCGCGGGGTGGGCCACATTGTAAGTGTTTCTAACAGGCCATTCACTAGTAGGAGTGAGAAAAACATCACGGGGTGGTATGAATCGGAGTGTCTGAATTAGGATAGGCAGTGAGTGGCAATGTAGGATGGAGAAAAGCACCACGGGTTGGTGAGCATGGGGAGGTCAGGAATCATGCAGTGGCAATGTAGGAAAGGTTTCTGAAAAACATCGCGGGGTTGTGCGCAAAGTATGGGTTTCTAACAGGCCATTCATTAGTAGGAGTGATAAAAACATCACGGTGTGGTGTGGATCAAAGTTCCTGAATCAGTATAGGCAGTGAGTGGCAATGGAGGATGGAGAAAATCTCCAGGGTTGGTCAGCATGTGGAGGTCAGGAAACATGCAGTGGCAATGTAGGATAGGTTTCTCAAAAACATCGCGGGGTGGTGCGCATTGTAAGGGTTTCTAACAGGCCATTCACTAGTAGGAGTGAGAAAATCATCAGGGGTGGTGTGAATCGGAGGGCCTGAATTAGGATAGGCAGTGAGGGGCAATGTAGGAGGGGTAAAATCACCACGGGTTGGTGTTCATGGGGAGATCAGGAAACATGCAGTGGCAATGTAGGATAGATTTCTTAAAAACATTGGCGGGTGGTGCGCATTGTAAGGGTTTCTAACATGCCATCCACTAGTAGGAGTGAGAAAAACATGAGGGGTGGTGTGAATTGGAGGGCCGGAATTAGAATAGGCACTGAGTGGCAATGAAGGATGGAGAAAAGCTCCAGGGGTGGTCAGCATGGGGAGGTCAGGAAACATTCAGTGGCAAATAGGATAGGTTTCTGAAAAACATCGAGGGGATATGCGCATTGTAAGAGTTTCTAAAAGGCCATTCACTAGAAGGATTGAGAAAAATGTCACGACGTGGTGTGAATCAGAGGGTCTGGCTCAGGATAGGTAGTGAGTGGCAATGTAAGATGGAGAAAAGCACCACGGGGTGGTCAGCATGGGGAGGTCAGGAGACATGCAGTGGCAAAGTACGATAGGTTTCGGAAAACATCGCGGGGCGATTCGCATTGTAAGGTTTTGTAACAGGCCATTCACAAGTACGAGTGAGAAAAACATCACAGTATGGTGTTAATCGGAGGGCCTGAATCAGGATAGGTAGTGAGTGGCAATGCAGAATGGAGAAAAGCAACACGGGGTGGTCAGCATGTGGAGGTCAGGAATCATGCAGTGGCAATGTAGGATAGGTTTCTGAAAAGCATTGCGGGGTGGTGCGCATTGTAAGAATTTCTAACAGGCCATTCACTAGTAGGAGTGAGAAAAACTTCACAGTGTAGTGTGAATCGGAGGGCCTGAATCAGGATAGGCAGTGAGTGGCAATGTAGAATGGAGAAAAGCACCACGGGATGGTCAGCATGGGGAGGTCAGGAAACATGCAATGTATGATGGAGAAAAGCACCACGGGGTGGTCAGCATAGGGAGGTCAGGAATCATGCAGTGGCAATGTAGGTTTCTGAAAAACATCGCGGGGTGGTGCGCAAAGTAATGTTTTCTAACAGGCCATTCACTAGTAGGAGTGAGAAAAACTTCACAGTGTGGTGTGAATTGGAGTGCCTGAATCAGGATAGGCAGTGAGTGACAATGTAGGATGCAGAAAAGTGCCAGTGGTGGTCAGCATGGGGAGGCCAAGAAACATGCAGTGGCAAATAGGATAGGTTTCTGAAAAACATCGCGGGGTGTTGCGCATTGTAATGGTTTCTAAAACGCCATTCACTAGTAAGAGTGAGAAAACATCACGGGGTGGTGTGAATCGGAGGGCCTGAATCAGAATAGGCAGTGAGTGGCAATGTAGGATGGAGAAAAGCACCAGGAGTGGTCAGCATGGGAGGTCAGGAAACATGCAGTGGCAATGTAGGATAGGTTTCTGAAAAACATCACGGGGTGGTGCGCATTGTAAGGGTTTCTAATGGACCATTCACTAGTAGGAGTGAGAAAAACATCACAGGGTGGTGTGAATCGGAGGGCCTGAATTAGGATAGTCAGTGAGTGGCAATGTAGGATGGAGAAAAGCACCATGGCTTGGTGAGCATGGGGAGGTCAGGAAATATGCAGTGGCAATGTAGGATAGGTTTCTGAAAAACATCGCAGGGTGGTGAGCATTGTAAGGTTTTCTAACAGGCCATTCACTAGTAGGAGTGAGAAAAACATCACGGGGTGGTGTGAATCGGAGGGCCTGAATTAGATTAGGCAGTGAGTGGCAATGTAGGATCTAGCAAAGCAAGACAGAGCGGTGAGCTTGGGGAGGTCAGGAAACATGCAGTGCCAATGTAGGATAGGTTTCTGAAAAACATCGTGGAGTGGTGTGCATTGTAAGTGTTTCTAACAGGCCATTCACTAGTAGGAGTGAGAAAAACATCACGGGTGGAGTGAATCAGAGGGCCTGAATTAGCATAGGCAGTGAGTGGCAATGTAGGATGGAGAAAAGCACCACGGGGTGGTCCCCATTGGGAGGTGAGTAAAAATGTGGTGTCAATGCAGGATAGTTTTCTGAAAAACATCGCGGGGTGGTGTGCATTGCAAGGATTTCTAACAGGCAATTCACTAGTAGGAGTGAGAAAAACATCACGGGGTGGTGTGAATCGGAGGGTCTGACTTACGATAGGCATTGAGTGACAATGTAGGATGGAGAAAAGCACCACGGGGTGGTCAGCATGGGGAGGTCAGGAAACATGCGGTGGCAATGTAGGATAGGTTTCTGAAAAACATCCCAGGGTGGTGCGCATTGTAAAGGTTTCTAACAGGTTATTCACTAGTAGGAGTGAGAAAAGCATCACCGGGTGGTGTGAATCACAGTGTCTGAATTAGTATAGGCAGTGAGTGGCAATGTAGGATTTAGAAAAGCATCACAGGGTATTCAGCATGGGGTGGTCAGGAAACATGCGTTGGAATGTAGAATAGGTTTCTATAAAACATCGCGTGGTGGTGCGCATTGTAAGGGTTTCTAACAGGCCATTCACTAGTAGGAGTGAGAAAACGTCACGGGGTGGTGTGCATCGGAGGGCCTGTATCTGAATAGACAGTGAGTTCGCAATGTAGGATGGAGAAAAGCACCACGGGGTGGTCAGCATGGGGAGTTCAGGAATCATGCAGTGGCAATGTAGGATAGGTTTCTGAAAAACATCGCGGGGTTGTGCGCAAAGTATGGGTTTCTAACAGGCCATTCATTAGTAGGAGTGATAAAAACATCACGTTGTGGTGTGGATCAAAGTTCCTGAATCAGTATAGGCAGTGAATGTCAATGGAGGATGGAGAAAAGCTCCAGGGTTGGTCAGCATGTGGAGGTCAGGAAACATGCAGTGGCAATGTAGGATAGGTTTCTCAAAAACATCGCGGGGTGGTGCGCATTGTAAGGGTTTCTAACAGGCCATTCACTAGTAGGAGTGAGAAAAACATCAGGGGTGGTGTGAATCGGAGGGCCTGAATTAGGATAGGCAGTGAGGGGCAATGTAGGAGGGGTAAAATCACCACGGGTTGGTGTGCATGGGGAGATCAGGAAACATGCAGTGGCAATGTAGGATAGATTTCTTAAAAACATCGGCGGGTGGTGCGCATTGTAAGGGTTTCTAACATGCCATCCACTAGTAGGAGTGAGAAAAACATCAGGGGTGGTGTGAATTGGAGGGCCGGAATTAGAATAGGCACTGAGTGGCAATGAAGGATGGAGAAAAGCTCCAGGGGTGTTCAGCATGGGGAGGTCAGGAAACATTCAGTGGCAAATAGGATAGGTTTCTGAAAAAAATCGCGGGGTGATGCGCATTGTAAGAGTTTCTAAAAGGCCATTCACTAGAAGGATTGAGAAAAATGTCACGATGTGGTGTGAATCAGAGGGTCTGGCTCAGGATAGGTAGTGAGTGGCAATGTAGGATGGAGAAAAGCACCACGGGGTGGTCAGCATGGGGAGGTCAGGAGACATGCAGTGGCAAAGTTCGATAGGTTTCGGAAAACATCGCGGGGCGATTCGCATTGTAAGGTTTTGTAACAGGCCATTCACAAGTACTAGTGAGAAAAACATCACAGTGTGGTGTTAATCGGAGGGCCTGAATCAGGATAGGTAGTGAGTGGCAATGCAGAATGGAGAAAAGCAACACGGGGTGGTTCAGCATGTGGAGGTCAGGAATCATGCAGTGGCAATGTAGGATAGGTTTCTGAAAAGCATTGCGGGGTGGTGCGCATTGTAAGAATTTCTAACAGGCCATTCACTAGTAGGAGTGAGAAAAAATTCACAGTGTAGTGTGAATCGGAGGGCCTGAATCAGGATAGACAGTGAGTGGCAATGTAGAATGGAGAAAAACACCACGGGATGGTCAGCATGGGGAAGTCAGGAAACATGCAGTGTATGACGGAGAAAAGCACCACGGGGTGGTCAGCATAGGGAGGTCAGGAATCATGCAGTGGCAAATAGGATAGGTTTCTGAAAAACATCGCGGGGTGTTGCGCATTGTAATGGTTTCTAAAACGCCATTCACTAGTAGGAGTGAGAAAAACTTCACAGTGTGGTGTGAATTGGAGTGCCTGAATCAGGATAGGCAGTGAGTGACAATGTAGGATGCAGAAAAGTGCCAGTGGTGGTCAGCATGGGGAGGCCAAGAAACATGCAGTGGCAAATAGGATAGGTTTCTGAAAAACATCGCGGGGTGTTGCGCATTGTAATGGTTTCTAAAACGCCATTCACTAGTAGGAGTGAGAAAACATCACGGAGTGGTGTGAATCGGAGGGCCTGAATCAGAATAGGCAGTGAGTGGCAATGTAGGATGGAGAAAAGCACCAGGAGTGGTCAGCATGGGAGGTCAGGAAACATGCAGTGGCAATGTAGGATAGGTTTCTGAAAAACATCACGGGGTGGTGCACATTGTAAGGGTTTCTAATGGACCATTCACTAGTAGGAGTGAGAAAAACATCACAGGGTGGTGTGAATCGGAGGGCCTGAATTAGGATAGTCAGTGAGTGGCAATGTAGGATGGAGAAAAGCACCACGGGGTGGTCAGCATGGTGAGGTCAGGAGACATGCAGTGGCAAAGTAGGATAGGTTTCGAAAAACATCACGGGGGTGATGCTCATTTTAAGGGTTTGTAACAGGCCATTCACTAGTACGAGGGAGAAAAACATCACAGTGTGGTGTTAACCGGAGTGCCTGAATCAGGATAGGCAGTGAGTGTCAATGTAGAATGGAGAAAAGCACAACGGGGTTGTCAGCATGTGGAGGTCAGGAATCATGCAGTGGCAATGTAGGATAGGTTTCTGAAAAACATCGCGGGGTGGTGCGCATTGTAAGGTTTTCTAACAGGCCATTCACTAGTAGGAGTGAGAAAAACATCATGGGGTGATGTTAATCGGAGGGCCTGAATTAGGATAGGCAGGGAGTGGCAATGTAGGATGGAGAAAAACACCACGGGGTGGTTAGCATGGGGAGGTCAGGAAACATGCAGTGGCAATGTAGGATAGGTTTTTGAAAAACATCGCGGGATGGTGCGCATTGTAAGGGTTTCTAACAGACAATTCACTAGTAGGTGTGAGAAAAACCTCAAGGGGTTGTGCGAATCGGAGGGCCTGAATTAGATTAGGCAGTGAGTGGCAATGTACGATGGAGAAAAACACCAACTGGTGGTCAGGATGGGAGGTCAGGAAACATGCAGTGGCAAATAGGAAAGGTTTCTGAAAAACATCGCAGGTTGATGCGCGTTGTAAGGGTTTCTAAAAGGCCATTCACTTGTAGGAGGCAGAAAATCATCAAGGGGTGGTGTGAATCGGAGTGCCTGAATCAGGATAGGCAGTGAGTGACAATGTAGGTTGGTGAAAAGCGCGAGTGGTGGTCAGAATGTGGAGGTCAAGAAACATGCAGTGGCAAATAGGATAGGTTTCTGAAAAACATCGCGGGGTGTTGCGCATTGTAATGGTTATTAAAAGGCCATTCACTAGTAGGAGTGAGAAAACATCAAGGGGTGGTGTGAATGGCAGGGCCTGAATCTGAATAGGCAGTGGGTTCGCAATGTAGGATGGAGAAAAGCACCACCGGATGGTCAGCATGGGGAGGTCAGGAATCATACAGTGGCAATGTAGGATAGGTTTCTGAAAAACATTGCGGGATGGTGCGCATTGTAAGGGTTTCTAACAGGCCATTCACTAGTAGGAGTAAGAAAAACATCACGGTGTGGTGTGAATGCCAGGGCCTGAATCTGAATAGGCAGTGGGTTCGCAATGTAGGATGAAGAGAAGCACCACGGGGTGGTCAGCATGTGGAGGTCAGGATTCATGCAGTGGCAATGTAGGATAGGTTTCTGAAAAACATTTTGGGGTGGTGCGCATTGTAAGGGTTTCTAACAAGCCATTCACTAGTAGGAGTGAGAACAACATCACGGGGTGCTGTGAATCAGAGGGCCTGAATGAAAATAGGCAGGGAGTGGCAATGTAGGATGGAGAAAAGCACCACGGGGTGGTCGGCATGGAGAGGTCAGCAAACATGCAGTGGCAATTTAGGATAGGTTTCTGAAAAAAAATAGCGGGTTGGTGCGCATTATAAGGGTTTCTTACAGGCCATTCACTAGTAGGAGTGAGAAAAACATCACATTGTGGTGTGAATCAAAGGGCCTGAGTTAGGATAGGCAGTGAGTGGCAATGTAGCAAGGAGAAAAGCACCATGGGCAGTCAACATGCAGAGGTCAGGAAAACTTGCAGTGGCAATGTAGGTGGTGCGCATTGTAAGGGTTTCTAACAGGCCATTCACTAGTAGGAGTGAGAAAAACATCATCGGGTGATGTTAATCGGAGGGCCTGAATTAGGATAGGCAGAGAGTGGCAATGTAGGATGGAGAAAAACACCACGGGATGGTTAGCATGGGGAGGTCAGGAAACATGCAGTGGCAAAGTAGGATTGTTTTCTGAAAAACATCGCGGGGTGGTGCACATTGTAAGGATTTTGAACAGGCCATTCAGTAGTAGTAGTGAGAAAAACATCAGGGGTGGTGTGAATCGGAGGGCCTGAATTAGGATAGGCAGGGAGTGACAATGTAGGATGGAGAAAAGCACCACCGGGTGGTCAGCATGGGGAGGTCAGGAATCATACAGTGGCAATGTAGGATAGGTTTCTGAAAAACATTGTGGGATGGTGCGCATTGTAAGGGTTTCTAACAGGCCATTCACTAGTAGGAGTAAGAAAAACATCACGGTGTGGTGTGAATCGGAGGGCCTGAATCAGTATAGGTAGTGAGTGGCAATGTAGGATGGAGAAAAGCACCAGGGGTGGTCAGCATGGGAGGTCAGGAAACATGCAGTGGCAATGTAGGATAGGTTTCTGAAAAACATCTCGGGGTGGTGCTCATTGCAAGGGTTTCTAACAGGCCATTCACTAGTAGTAGTGAGAAACACATCACGGGGTGGTGTGAATCGGAGGTCCTGAATTAGGATAGGCAGTGAGTGGTAATGTAGGATGGAGAAAAGCACCACGGGGTGGTCAGCATGGGGAGGTCAGGAGACATGCTGTGCAAACTAGGATAGGTTTTGGAAAAACATCGCGGGGTGATGCTCATTTTAAGTTTTTGTAACAGGCCATTCACTAGTTCGAGTGAGAAAAACATCGCAGTGTGGTGTTAACCGGAAGGCCTGAATCAGGATAGGCAGTGAATGGCAATGTAGAATGGAGAAAAGCACAACGGGGTGGTCAGCATGTGGAGGTCAGGATTCATGCAGTGGCAATGTAGGATAGGTTTCTGAAAAACATTTTGGGGTGGTGCGCATTGTAAGGGTTTCTAACAAGCCATTCACTAATAGGAGTGAGAAAAACATCACGGGGTGGTGTGAATCGGAGTGTCTGAATTAGATTAGGCAGTGTGTGATAATGTAGAATGGAGAAAAGCAAGATGGCGTGGTGAGCATGGGGAGTTCAGGAAACATGCAGTGGCAATGTAGGATAGGTTACTGAAAAACATCGCGGGGTGGTTCGCATTGTAAGGGTTTCTAGCAGGCCTTTCACTAGTAGGAGTGATAAAAACGTCACGGGGTTGTTTGCTTCGGAGGGCCTGAAATAGGATAGGCAGTGTGTGGCGATGTAGAATGGAGAAAACACCAAGTGGTGGTCCGCATGGGGAGGTCAGGAAACATGCAGTGGCATTGTAGGATAGGTTTCTGAGAAACATCACGGGGTGGTGAGCATTGTAAGGGTTTCTATCAGGCCTTTCACTAGTAGGAGTGAGAAAAACGTCACGGGGTGGTTTGCTTCGGATGGCCTGAATTCGGATAGGCAGTGAGTGGCAGTGGAGTGTGGAGAAAAGCAACACGGCATGGTGACAATGGGGAGGTCAGGAAACAGGCTTTGGCAATGTAGGATAGGTTTCTGAAAAACATCGCAGAGTGGTGCGCATTGTAAGGGTTTCTAACAAGCCATTCACTAGTCGGAGAGAGAAAAGCATCAGCGAGTGGTGTGAATCGGATGGCCTGAATTCGGAGAGGCAGTGAGTGGCAATGTAGGATGGAGAAAAGCACCACGGGGTGGTCAGAAAAGGGAGGTGAGCAAAAATGCAGTGGCAATGCTGGATAGGTTTCTGAAAAGCATCGCGGAGTTGTGCGCATTGTAAGGGATTCTACAAGGCAATTCACAAGTAGGATTGAGAAAAACATCACGGGGTGGTGTGAATCGGAAGGCCAGAATTAGGATAGGTAGTGAGTGACATTGTAGGATGGAGAAAAGCACCACGGGGTGGTCAGCATGGGGAGGGCAGGAAACATGCGGTGGCAATGTAGGATAGGTTTCTGAAAAACATCGTGGGGTGGTTTGCATTGTAAGGGTTTCTAACATGATATTCACTAGTAGGAGGTAGAAAAACATCACGGGGTGGTGTGAATCGGAGGGCCTGATGTACGATAGGCATTGAGTGGCCATGTAGGACAGAGAAAATCACCATGGGGTGGTCAGCATGATGAGGTCAGGAAACATGCTTTGGCAATGTAGGAAAAGTTTCTGAAAAACATTGCGGGGTGGTGCGCATGGTAAGGGATTCTAACAGGCCATTCACTAGTAGGAGTGAGAAAAACACCATGGGGTGGGGTGAATCGAAGGGCCTGAATTACGATAGGCAGTGAGTGGCAATGTAGGATGGAGAAAACACCAAGGGGTGGTCAGAATGGAGAGGTCAGGAAACATGCGGTGGTAATGTAGAATAGGTTTCTGAAACACATCGCAGAGTGGTGCGCATTGTAAAGGTTGCTAAAAGGCCATTCACTGGTAGGATAGAGAAAAAGTTCCCGGGGTGGTGTCAATCGGAGGGCCGGTATTAGGATAGGCAGTGAGTGGCAATGTAGTTTGGAGAAAAGCTCCACGGGGTGGTCAGCATGGGGAGGTCAGGAAACATGCGGTAGCAATGTAGCATGGGTTTCTGAAAAACATTGCGTGGTGGTGCGCGTTGTAAGGGTTTCAAACAGGCCATTCACTAGTAGGAGTGAGAAAATCATCGCGGAGTGGTGTGTAACCTTGGGCCTGAATTAGGATAGGCAGTGAGTGGCAATGTAGGATACAGAAAAGCACCACGGGGTGGTAAGCATGGGTAGGTCAGGAGATATGCGGTGGCAATGTAGGATATGTTCCTGTAAAAAATCGCGGGGTGTTGCGCATTGTAAGGATTTCTTATAGGTCATTCACTAGTAGGAGTGAGAAAAACATGACTGGGTGGTGTGATTAGGAGGGCCTGAGTTAGATTAGGCAGTGAGTGGCAATGTAGGATCTAGCAAAGCAAGACGGGGCGGTGAGCATTGGGAGGTCAGGAGACATGCAGTGGCAATGTAGGATAGCTTTCTGAAAAACATCGCGGGGTGGTGCGAATTGTGAGGGTTTGGAACAGACAATTCACTAGTAGGAGTGAGAAAAACATCACGGGGTGGTATGAATCGGAGGGCCTGAATTAGGATAGGCAGTGTGTGGCAATGTAGGATGGAGAAAAGCACCACGGGTGGTCAGCATGGAGAGATCGGGAAACATGAGGTCGCAATGTAGGATAGGTTTCAGAAAAATATCTCGGGGTGGTGCGCAATGTAAGGGTTTCTAACAGACCCTTCACTAGTAGGAGTGTGAAAAGCATCACAGGAGGGTGTGAATTGGAGGGCTTGAATTCGGATAGGCAGTGAGTGGCAATGTAGGATGGAGAAAACAACAAGTGGTGGTCAGCATTGGGAGGTCAGGAAACATGCGGTGGCAATGCAGGATAGGTTTCTGAAAAACATCGCGGGGTGGGGCGCATTGAAATGGTTTCTAGCAGGCCATTCATTAGTAGGAGTGAGAAAAACATCACGGGGTGGTGCGAATCGTAGGGCCTGAATTAGGATAGACAGTGAGTGGCAATGTAGGATGGAGAAAAGCACCACGGGGTGCTCAACAAGGGGAGCTCAGGAAACATGCAGTGGCAATGTAGGATAGGTTTCTGAAAAAAAACGCGGGTTGGTGCGCATTTTAAGGGTTTCTAACAGGCCATTCACTAGTAGGAGTTAGAAAAACTTCACGGGGTGGTGTGAATCGGAGGGCCTGAATTAACATGGGCAGTGAGTGGCAATGTAGGATGGAGAAAAGCACCACGGGGTTGTCAGCATGGGGAGGTCAGGAAAAATGCGGCAGCAATGTAGAATAGGTTTCTGAAAAACATCGTGGGGTGGTGTGCATTGTAAGTGTTTCTAACAGGCCATTCACTAGTAGGAGTGAGAAAAACATCACGGGGTGGTGTGAATCGGAGGGCCTGAATTAGATTAGGCAGTGAGTGGCAATGTAGGATCTAGCAAAGCAAGACAGAGCGGTGAGCTTGGGGAGGTCAGGAAACATGCAGTGCCAATGTAGGATAGGTTTCTGAAAAACATCGTGGAGTGGTGTGCATTGTAAGTGTTTCTAACAGGCCATTCACTAGTAGGAGTGAGAAAAACATCACGGGTGGAGTGAATCAGAGGGCCTGAATTAGCATAGGCAGTGAGTGGCAATGTAGGATGGAGAAAAGCACCACGGGGTGGTCCGCATTGGGAGGTGAGTAAAAATGCGGTGTCAATGCAGGATATTTTTCTGAAAAACATCGTGGGGTGGTGTGCATTGCAAGGATTTCTAACAGGCAATTCACTAGTAGGAGTGAGAAAAACATCACGGGGTGGTGTGAATCGGAGGGTCTGACTTACGATAGGCATTGAGTGACAATGTAGGATGGAGAAAAGCACCACGGGGTGGTCAGCATGGGGAGGTCAGGAAACATGCGGTGGCAATGTAGGATAGGTTTCTGAAAAACATCCCAGGGTGGTGCGCATTGTAAAGGTTTCTAACAGGGTATTCACTAGTAGGAGTGAGAAAAGCATCACCGGGTGGTGTGAATCGCAGTGTCTGAATTAGTATAGGCAGTGAGTGGCAATGTAGGATTTAGAAAAGCATCACAGGGTATTCAGCATGGGGTGGTCAGGAAACATGCGTTGGAATGTAGAATAGGTTTCTATAAAACATCGCGTGGTGGTGCGCATTGTAAGGGTTTCTAACAGGCCATTCACTAGTAGGAGTGAGAAAACGTCACGGGGTGGTGTGCATCGGAGGGCCTGTATCTGAATAGACAGTGAGTTCGCAATGTAGGATGGAGAAAAGCACCACGGGGTGGTCAGCATGGGGAGTTCAGGAATCATGCAGTGGCAATTTAGGATAGGTTTCTGAAAAACATCGCGGGGTTGTGCGCAAAGTATGGGTTTCTAACAGGCCATTCATTAGTAGGAGTGATAAAAACATCACGTTGTGGTGTGGATCAAATTTCCTGAATCAGTATAGGCAGTGAGTGGCAATGGAGGATGGAGAAAAGCTCCAGGGTTGGTCAGCATGTCAGGAAACATGCAGTGGCAATGTAGGATAGGTTTCTCAAAAACATCGCGGGGTGGTGCGCATTGTAAGGGTTTCTAACAGGCCATTCACTAGTAGGAGTGAGAAAAACATCAGGGGTGGTGTGAATCGGAGGGCCTGAATTAGGATAGGCAGTGAGGGGCAATGTAGGAGGGGTAAAATCACCACGGGTTGGTGTGCATGGGGAGATCAGGAAACATGCAGTGGCAATGTAGGATAGATTTCTTAAAAACATCGGCGGGTGGTGCGCATTGTAAGGGTTTCTAACATGCCATCCACTAGTAGGAGTGAGAAAAACATGAGGGGTAGTGTGAATTGGAGGGCCGGAATTAGAATAGGCACTGAGTGGCAATGAAGGATGGAGAAAAGCTCCAGGGGTGTTCAGCATGGGGAGGTCAGGAAACATTCAGTGGCAAATAGGATAGGTTTCTGAAAAAAATCGCGGGGTGATGCGCATTGTAAGAGTTTCTAAAAGGCCATTCACTAGAAGGATTGAGAAAAATGTCACGATGTGGTGTGAATCAGAGGGTCTGGCTCAGGATAGGTAGTGAGTGGCAATGTAGGATGGAGAAAAGCACCACGGGGTGGTCAGCATGGGGAGGTCAGGAGACATGCAGTGGCAAAGTACGATAGGTTTCGGAAAACATCGCGGGGCGATTCGCATTGTAAGGTTTTGTAACAGGCCATTCACAAGTACTAGTGAGAAAAACATCACAGTATGGTGTTAATCGGAGGGCCTGAATCAGGATAGGTAGTGAGTGGCAATGCAGAATGGAGAAAAGCAACACGGGGTGGTTCAGCATGTGGAGGTCAGGAATCATGCAGTGGCAATGTAGGATAGGTTTCTGAAAAGCATTGCGGGGTGGTGCGCATTGTAAGAATTTCTAACAGGCCATTCACTAGTAGGAGTGAGAAAAACTTCACAGTGTAGTGTGAATCGGAGGGCCTGAATCAGGATAGGCAGTGAGTGGCAATGTAGAATGGAGAAAAACACCACGGGATGGTCAGCATGGGGAGGTCAGGAAACATGCAATGTATGATGGAGAAAAGCACCACGGGGTGGTCAGCATAGGGAGGTCAGGAATCATGCAGTGGCAATGTAGGTTTCTGAAAAACCTCGCCGGGTGGTGCGCAAAGTAATGTTTTCTAACAGGCCATTCACTAGTAGGAGTGAGAAAAACTTCACAGTGTGGTGTGAATTGGAGTGCCTGAATCAGGATAGGCAGTGAGTGACAATGTAGGATGCAGAAAAGTGCCAGTGGTGGTCAGCATGGGGAGGCCAAGAAACATGCAGTGGCAAATAGGATAGGTTTCTGAAAAACATCGCGGGGTGTTGCGCATTGTAATGGTTTCTAAAACGCCATTCACTAGTAGGAGTGAGAAAACATCACGGGGTGGTGTGAATCGGAGGGCCTGAATCAGAATAGGCAGTGAGTGGCAATGTAGGATGGAGAAAAGCACCAGAAGTGGTCAGCATGGGAGGTCAGGAAACATGCAGTGGCAATGTAGGATAGGTTTCTGAAAAACATCACGGGGTGGTGCACATTGTAAGGGTTTCTAATGGACCATTCACTAGTAGGAGTGAGAAAAACATCACAAGGTGGTGTGAATCGGAGGGCCTGAATTAGGATAGTCAGTGAGTGGCAATGTAGGATGGAGAAAAGCACCATGGGTTGGTGAGCATGGGGAGGTCAGGAAATATGCAGTGGCAATGTAGGATAGGTTTCTGAAAAACATCGCAGGGTGGTGCGCATTGTAAGGTTTTCTAACAGGCCATTCACTAGTAGGAGTGAGAAAAACATCACGGGGTGGTGTGAATCGGAGGGCCTGAATTAGATTAGGCAGTGAGTGGCAATGTAGGATCTAGCAAAGCAAGACAGAGCGGTGAGCTTGGGGAGGTCAGGAAACATGCAGTGCCAATGTAGGATAGGTTTCTGAAAAACATCGTGGAGTGGTGTGCATTGTAAGTGTTTCTAACAGGCCATTCACTAGTAGGAGTGAGAAAAACATCACGGGTGGAGTGAATCAGAGGGCCTGAATTAGCATAGGCAGTGAGTGGCAATGTAGGATGGAGAAAAGCACCACGGGGTGGTCCGCATTGGGAGGTGAGTAAAAATGCGGTGTCAATGCAGGATAGTTTTCTGAAAAACATCGCGGGGTGGTGTGCATTGCAAGGATTTCTAACAGGCAATTCACTAGTAGGAGTGAGAAAAACATCACGGGGTGGTGTGAATCGGAGGGTCTGACTTACGATAGGCATTGAGTGACAATGTAGGATGGAGAAAAGCACCACGGGGTGGTCAGCATGGGGAGGTCAGGAAACATGCGGTGGCAATGTAGGATAGGTTTCTGAAAAACATCCCAGGGTGGTGCGCATTGTAAAGGTTTCTAACAGGGTATTCACTAGTAGGAGTGAGAAAAGCATCACCGGGTGGTGTGAATCGCAGTGTCTGAATTAGTATAGGCAGTGAGTGGCAATGTAGGATTTAGAAAAGCATCACAGGGTATTCAGCATGGGGTGGTCAGGAAACATGCGTTGGAATGTAGAATAGGTTTCTATAAAACATCGCGTGGTGGTGCGCATTGTAAGGGTTTCTAACAGGCCATTCACTAGTAGGAGTGAGAAAACGTCACGGGGTGGTGTGCATCGGAGGGCCTGTATCTGAATAGACAGTGAGTTCGCAATGTAGGATGGAGAAAAGCACCACGGGGTGGTCAGCATGGGGAGTTCAGGAATCATGCAGTGGCAATTTAGGATAGGTTTCTGAAAAACATCGCGGGGTTGTGCGCAAAGTATGGGTTTCTAACAGGCCATTCATTAGTAGGAGTGATAAAAACATCACGTTGTGGTGTGGATCAAATTTCCTGAATCAGTATAGGCAGTGAGTGGCAATGGAGGATGGAGAAAAGCTCCAGGGTTGGTCAGCATGTCAGGAAACATGCAGTGGCAATGTAGGATAGGTTTCTCAAAAACATCGCGGGGTGGTGCGCATTGTAAGGGTTTCTAACAGGCCATTCACTAGTAGGAGTGAGAAAAACATCAGGGGTGGTGTGAATCGGAGGGCCTGAATTAGGATAGGCAGTGAGGGGCAATGTAGGAGGGGTAAAATCACCACGGGTTGGTGTGCATGGGGAGATCAGGAAACATGCAGTGGCAATGTAGGATAGATTTCTTAAAAACATCGGCGGGTGGTGCGCATTGTAAGGGTTTCTAACATGCCATCCACTAGTAGGAGTGAGAAAAACATGAGGGGTAGTGTGAATTGGAGGGCCGGAATTAGAATAGGCACTGAGTGGCAATGAAGGATGGAGAAAAGCTCCAGGGGTGTTCAGCATGGGGAGGTCAGGAAACATTCAGTGGCAAATAGGATAGGTTTCTGAAAAAAATCGCGGGGTGATGCGCATTGTAAGAGTTTCTAAAAGGCCATTCACTAGAAGGATTGAGAAAAATGTCACGATGTGGTGTGAATCAGAGGGTCTGGCTCAGGATAGGTAGTGAGTGGCAATGTAGGATGGAGAAAAGCACCACGGGGTGGTCAGCATGGGGAGGTCAGGAGACATGCAGTGGCAAAGTACGATAGGTTTCGGAAAACATCGCGGGGCGATTCGCATTGTAAGGTTTTGTAACAGGCCATTCACAAGTACTAGTGAGAAAAACATCACAGTGTGGTGTTAATCGGAGGGCCTGAATCAGGATAGGTAGTGAGTGGCAATGCAGAATGGAGAAAAGCAACACGGGGTGGTTCAGCATGTGGAGGTCAGGAATCATGCAGTGGCAATGTAGGATAGGTTTCTGAAAAGCATTGCGGGGTGGTGCGCATTGTAAGAATTTCTAACAGGCCATTCACTAGTAGGAGTGAGAAAAACTTCACAGTGTAGTGTGAATCGGAGGGCCTGAATCAGGATAGGCAGTGAGTGGCAATGTAGAATGGAGAAAAACACCACGGGATGGTCAGCATGGGGAGGTCAGGAAACATGCAATGTATGATGGAGAAAAGCACCACGGGGTGGTCAGCATAGGGAGGTCAGGAATCATGCAGTGGCAATGTAGGTTTCTGCAAAACCTCGCCGGGTGGTGTGCAAAGTAATGTTTTCTAACAGGCCATTCACTAGTAGGAGTGAGAAAAACTTCACAGTGTGGTGTGAATTGGAGTGCCTGAATCAGGATAGGCAGTGAGTGACAATGTAGGATGCAGAAAAGTGCCAGTGGTGGTCAGCATGGGGAGGCCAAGAAACATGCAGTGGCAAATAGGATAGGTTTCTGAAAAACATCGCGGGGTGTTGCGCATTGTAATGGTTTCTAAAACGCCATTCACTAGTAGGAGTGAGAAAACATCACGGGGTGGTGTGAATCGGAGGGCCTGAATCAGAATAGGCAGTGAGTGGCAATGTAGGATGGAGAAAAGCACCAGAAGTGGTCAGCATGGGAGGTCAGGAAACATGCAGTGGCAATGTAGGATAGGTTTCTGAAAAACATCACGGGGTGGTGCACATTGTAAGGGTTTCTAATGGACCATTCACTAGTAGGAGTGAGAAAAACATCACAAGGTGGTGTGAATCGGAGGGCCTGAATTAGGATAGTCAGTGAGTGGCAATGTAGGATGGAGAAAAGCACCATGGGTTGGTGAGCATGGGGAGGTCAGGAAATATGCAGTGGCAATGTAGGATAGGTTTCTGAAAAACATCGCAGGGTGGTGCGCATTGTAAGGTTTTCTAACAGGCCATTCACTAGTAGGAGTGAGAAAAACATCACGGGGTGGTGTGAATCGGAGGGCCTGAATTAGATTAGGCAGTGAGTGGCAATGTAGGATCTAGCAAAGCAAGACAGAGCGGTGAGCTTGGGGAGGTCAGGAAACATGCAGTGCCAATGTAGGATAGGTTTCTGAAAAACATCGTGGAGTGGTGTGCATTGTAAGTGTTTCTAACAGGCCATTCACTAGTAGGAGTGAGAAAAACATCACGGGTGGAGTGAATCAGAGGGCCTGAATTAGCATAGGCAGTGAGTGGCAATGTAGGATGGAGAAAAGCACCACGGGGTGGTCCGCATTGGGAGGTGAGTAAAAATGCGGTGTCAATGCAGGATAGTTTTCTGAAAAACATCGCGGGGTGGTGTGCATTGCAAGGATTTCTAACAGGCAATTCACTAGTAGGAGTGAGAAAAACATCACGGGGTGGTGTGAATCGGAGGGTCTGACTTACGATAGGCATTGAGTGACAATGTAGGATGGAGAAAAGCACCAAGGGGTGGTCAGCATGGGGAGGTCAGGAAACATGCGGTGGCAATGTAGGATAGGTTTCTGAAAAACATCCCAGGGTGGTGCGCATTGTAAAGGTTTCTAACAGGGTATTCACTAGTAGGAGTGAGAAAAGCATCACCGGGTGGTGTGAATCGCAGTGTCTGAATTAGTATAGGCAGTGAGTGGCAATGTAGGATTTAGAAAAGCATCACAGGGTATTCAGCATGGGGTGGTCAGGAAACATGCGTTGGAATGTAGAATAGGTTTCTATAAAACATCGCGTGGTGGTGCGCATTGTAAGGGTTTCTAACAGGCCATTCACTAGTAGGAGTGAGAAAACGTCACGGGGTGGTGTGCATCGGAGGGCCTGTATCTGAATAGACAGTGAGTTCGCAATGTAGGATGGAGAAAAGCACCACGGGGTGGTCAGCATGGGGAGTTCAGGAATCATGCAGTGGCAATTTAGGATAGGTTTCTGAAAAACATCGCGGGGTTGTGCGCAAAGTATGGGTTTCTAACAGGCCATTCATTAGTAGGAGTGATAAAAACATCACGTTGTGGTGTGGATCAAATTTCCTGAATCAGTATAGGCAGTGAGTGGCAATGGAGGATGGAGAAAAGCTCCAGGGTTGGTCAGCATGTCAGGAAACATGCAGTGGCAATGTAGGATAGGTTTCTCAAAAACATCGCGGGGTGGTGCGCATTGTAAGGGTTTCTAACAGGCCATTCACTAGTAGGAGTGAGAAAAACATCAGGGGTGGTGTGAATCGGAGGGCCTGAATTAGGATAGGCAGTGAGGGGCAATGTAGGAGGGGTAAAATCACCACGGGTTGGTGTGCATGGGGAGATCAGGAAACATGCAGTGGCAATGTAGGATAGATTTCTTAAAAACATCGGCGGGTGGTGCGCATTGTAAGGGTTTCTAACATGCCATCCACTAGTAGGAGTGAGAAAAACATGAGGGGTAGTGTGAATTGGAGGGCCGGAATTAGAATAGGCACTGAGTGGCAATGAAGGATGGAGAAAAGCTCCAGGGGTGTTCAGCATGGGGAGGTCAGGAAACATTCAGTGGCAAATAGGATAGGTTTCTGAAAAAAATCGCGGGGTGATGCGCATTGTAAGAGTTTCTAAAAGGCCATTCACTAGAAGGATTGAGAAAAATGTCACGATGTGGTGTGAATCAGAGGGTCTGGCTCAGGATAGGTAGTGAGTGGCAATGTAGGATGGAGAAAAGCACCACGGGGTGGTCAGCATGGGGAGGTCAGGAGACATGCAGTGGCAAAGTACGATAGGTTTCGGAAAACATCGCGGGGCGATTCGCATTGTAAGGTTTTGTAACAGGCCATTCACAAGTACTAGTGAGAAAAACATCACAGTGTGGTGTTAATCGGAGGGCCTGAATCAGGATAGGTAGTGAGTGGCAATGCAGAATGGAGAAAAGCAACACGGGGTGGTTCAGCATGTGGAGGTCAGGAATCATGCAGTGGCAATGTAGGATAGGTTTCTGAAAAGCATTGCGGGGTGGTGCGCATTGTAAGAATTTCTAACAGGCCATTCACTAGTAGGAGTGAGAAAAACTTCACAGTGTAGTGTGAATCGGAGGGCCTGAATCAGGATAGGCAGTGAGTGGCAATGTAGAATGGAGAAAAACACCACGGGATGGTCAGCATGGGGAGGTCAGGAAACATGCAATGTATGATGGAGAAAAGCACCACGGGGTGGTCAGCATAGGGAGGTCAGGAATCATGCAGTGGCAATGTAGGTTTCTGCAAAACCTCGCCGGGTGGTGCGCAAAGTAATGTTTTCTAACAGGCCATTCACTAGTAGGAGTGAGAAAAACTTCACAGTGTGGTGTGAATTGGAGTGCCTGAATCAGGATAGGCAGTGAGTGACAATGTAGGATGCAGAAAAGTGCCAGTGGTGGTCAGCATGGGGAGGCCAAGAAACATGCAGTGGCAAATAGGATAGGTTTCTGAAAAACATCGCGGGGTGTTGCGCATTGTAATGGTTTCTAAAACGCCATTCACTAGTAGGAGTGAGAAAACATCACGGGGTGGTGTGAATCGGAGGGCCTGAATCAGAATAGGCAGTGAGTGGCAATGTAGGATGGAGAAAAGCACCAGAAGTGGTCAGCATGGGAGGTCAGGAAACATGCAGTGGCAATGTAGGATAGGTTTCTGAAAAACATCACGGGGTGGTGCACATTGTAAGGGTTTCTAATGGACCATTCACTAGTAGGAGTGAGAAAAACATCACAAGGTGGTGTGAATCGGAGGGCCTGAATTAGGATAGTCAGTGAGTGGCAATGTAGGATGGAGAAAAGCACCATGGGTTGGTGAGCATGGGGAGGTCAGGAAATATGCAGTGGCAATGTAGGATAGGTTTCTGAAAAACATCGCAGGGTGGTGCGCATTGTAAGGTTTTCTAACAGGCCATTCACTAGTAGGAGTGAGAAAGACATCACGGGGTGATGTGAATCGGAGGTCATGAATTAGGATAGGCAGTGAGTGGTAATGTAGGATGGAGAAAAGCACCATGGGGTGGTCAGCATGGTGAGGTCAGGAGACATGCAGTGGCAAAGTAGGATAGGTTTCGAAAAACATCACGGGGGTGATGCTCATTTTAAGGGTTTGTAACAGGCCATTCACTAGTACGAGTGAGAAAAACATCACAGTGTGGTGTTAACCGGAGTGCCTGAATCAGGATAGGCAGTGAGTGTCAATGTAGAATGGAGAAAAGCACAACGGGGTTGTCAGAATGTGGAGGTCAGGAATCATGCAGTGGCAATGTAGGATAGGTTTCTGAAAAACATCGCGGGGTGGTGTGCATTGTAAGGTTTTCTAACAGGCCATTCACTAGTAGGAGTGAGAAAAACATCATGGGGTGATGTTAATCGGAGGGCCTGAATTAGGATAGGCAGGGAGTGGCAATGTAGGATGGAGAAAAACACCACGGGGTGGTTAGCATGGGGAGGTCAGGAAACATGCAGTGGCAATGTAGGATAGGTTTTTGAAAAACATCGCGGGATGGTGCGCATTGTAAGGGTTTCTAGCAGACAATTCACTAGTAGATGTGAGAAAAACCTCAAGGGGTTGTGCGAATCGGAGGGCCTGAATTAGATTAGGCAGTGAGTGGCAATGTACGATGGAGAAAACCACCAACTGGTGGTCAGGATGGGAGGTCAGGAAACATGCAGTGGCAAATAGGATAGGTTTCTGAAAAACATCGCAGGGTGATGCGCGTTGTAAGGGTTTCTAAAAGGCCATTCACTTGTAGGAGGCAGAAAATCATCAAGGGGTGGTGTGAATCGGAGTGCCTGAATCAGGATAGGCAGTGAGTGACAATGTAGGTTGGTGAAAAGCGCGAGTGGTGGTCAGAATGTGGAGGTCAAGAAACATGCAGTGGCAAATAGGATAGGTTTCTGAAAAACATCGCGGGGTGTTGCGCATTGTAATGGTTATTAAAAGGCCATTCACTAGTAGGAGTGAGAAAACATCAAGGGGTGGTGTGAATGGCAGGGCCTGAATCTGAATAGGCAGTGGGTTCGCAATGTAGGATGGAGAAAAGCACCACCAGATGGTCAGCATGGGGAGGTCAGGAATCATACAGTGGCAATGTAGGATAGGTTTCTGAAAAACATTGCGGGATGGTGCGCATTGTAAGGGTTTCTAACAGGCCATTCACTAGTAGGAGTAAGAAAAACATCACGGTGTGGTGTGAATGCCAGGGCCTGAATCTGAATAGGCAGTGGGTTCGCAATGTAGGATGGAGAAAAGCACCACGATGTGGTCAGCATGTCGAGGTCAGGATTCATGCAGTGGCAATGTAGGATAGGTTTCTGAAAAACATTTTGGGGTGGTGCGCATTGTAAGGGTTTCTAACAAGCCATTCACTAGTAGGAGTGAGAACAACATCACGGGGTGCTGTGAATCAGAGGGCCTGAATGAAAATAGGCAGGGAGTGGCAATGTAGGATGGAGAAAAGCACCACGGGGTGGTCGGCATGGAGAGGTCAGCAAACATGCAGTGGCAATTTAGGATAGGTTTCTGAAAAAAAATAGCGGGTTGGTGCGCATTATAAGGGTTTCTTACAGGCCATTCACTAGTAGGAGTGAGAAAAACATCACATTGTGGTGTGAATCAAAGGGCCTGAGTTAGGATAGGCAGTGAGTGGCAATGTAGCATGGAGAAAAGCACCATGGGCAGTCAACATGCAGAGGTCAGGAAAACTTGCAGTGGCAATGTAGGTGGTGCGCATTGTAAGGGTTTCTAACAGGCCATTCACTAGTAGGAGTGAGAAAAACATCATCGGGTGATGTTAATCGGAGGGCCTGAATTAGGATAGGCAGAGAGTGGCAATGTAGGATGGAGAAAAACACCACAGGATGGTTAGCATGGGGAGGTCAGGAAACATGCAGTGGCAAAGTAGGATTGTTTTCTGAAAAACATCGCGGGGTGGTGCACATTGTAAGGGTTTTGAACAGGCCATTCAGTAGTAGTAGTGAGAAAAACATCAGGGGTGGTGTAAATCGGAGGGCCTGAATTAGGATAGGCAGGGAGTGACAATGTAGGATGGAGAAAAGCACCACCGGGTGGTCAGCATGGGGAGGTCAGAAATCATACAGTGGCAATGTAGGATAGGTTTCTGAAAAACATTGCAGGATGGTGCGCATTGTAAGGGTTTCTAACAGGCCATTCACTAGTAGGAGTAAGAAAAATATCACGGTGTGGTGTGAATCGGAGGGCCTGAATCAGTATAGGTAGTGAGTGGCAATGTAGGATGGAGAAAAGCACCAGGTGTGGTCAGCATGGGAGGTCAGGAAACATGCAGTGGCAATGTAGGATAGGTTTCTGAAAAACATCGCGGGGTGGTGTGCATTGCAAGGGTTTATAACAGACCATTCACTAGTAGGAGTGGAAAAACATCACAAGGTGGTGTGACTCAGAGGGCCTGAATAAGGATAGGCAGTGAGTGGCAATGTAGGATGGAGAAAAGCACCACGGGTTGGTGAGCATGGGGAGGTCAAGAAACAGGCAGTGGCAATGTAGGATAGGTTTCTGAAAAACATCGCGGGGTGGTGCGCATTGTAAGGTTTTCTAACAGGCCATTCACTAGTAGTAGTGAGAAACACATCACGGGGTGATGTGAATCGGAGGTCCTGAATTAGGATAGGCAGTGAGTGGTAATGTAGGATGGAGAAAAGCACCACAGGGTGGTCAGCATGGGGAGGTCAGGAGACATGCAGTGCAAAGTAGGATAGGTTTTGGAAAAAGATCGCGGGGTGATGCTCATTTTAAGTTTTTGTAACAGGCCCTTCACTAGTTCGAGTGTGAAAAACATCACAGTGTGGTGTTAACCGGAAGGCCTGAATCAGGATAGGCAGTGAATGGCAATGTAGAATGGAGAAAAGCACCACGGTGTGGTCCGCATTGGGAGGTGAGGAAAAATGCGGTGTCAATGCAGGATAGTTTTCTGAAAAACATTGCGGGGTGGTGTGCATTGCAAGGATTTCTAACAGGCAATTCACTAGTAGGAGTGAGAAAAACATCACGGGGTGGTGTGAATCAGAGGGTCTGACTTACGATAGGCATTGAGTGACAATGTAGGATAGAGAAAAGCACCCCGGGGTGGTCAGCATGGGGAGGTCAGGAAACATGCGGTGGCAATGTAGGATAGGTTTCTGAAAAACATCCCAGGGTGGTGCGCATTGTAAAGGTTTCTAACAGGACATTCACTAGTAGGAGTGAGAAAAGCATCACCGGGTGGTGTGAATCGCAGTGTCTGAATTAGGATACGCAGTGAGTGGCAATGTAGGATTTAGAAAAGCATCACAGGGTATTCAGCATGGGGTGGTCAGGAAACATGCGTTGGAATGTAGAATAGGTTTCTATAAAACATCGCGTGGTGGTGCGCATTGTAAGGGTTTCTAACAGGCCATTCACTAGTAGGAGTGAGAAAAACATCATGAGGTGGTTTGAAATGGAGGGCCTGAATTAGATTAGGCAGTGAGTGGTAATGTATAATGGAGTAATGCAAGACGGCGTGGTGAGCATGGGGAGTTGAGGAAACATGCAGTGGCAATGTAGGATAGGTTTCTGAAAAACATCGCGTGTTCCTGGGCATTGTAAGGGTTTCTATCAGGCCTTTCACTAGTAGGAGTGATAAAAACGTCACGGGGTGGTTTGCTTCGGAGGGCCTGAAATAGGATAGGCAGTGTGTGGCAATGTTGGATGGAGAAAAGCACCTCGGGTTGGTCAGCATGGGGAGGTCAGGAAACATGCCGTGGCAATGTAGGATAGGTTTCTGAAAAACATCGTGGGATTTTGTGCATTGTAAGTGTTTCTAACAGGCCATTCACTAGTAGGAGTGAGAAAAACAAACGGGGTGGTGTGAACCAGAGGGCCTGAATTAGCATAGGCAGTGAGTGGCAATGGAGGGTGGAGAAGAGCACCACGGGGTGGTCAGCATGGGGAGGTCAGGAAACATGCGGTGGCAATGTAGGATATGTTTGTGAAACACATCGCAGAGTGGTGCGCATTGTAAAGGTTGCTAAAAGGCCATTCACTGGTAGGATAGAGAAAAAGTTCCCGGGGTGGTGTCAATCGGAGGGCCTGTATTAGGATAGGCAGTGAGTGGCAATGTAGTTTAGAGAAAAGCACCACGGGGTTGTCCGCATGGGGAGGTCAGGAAACATGCGGTAGCAATGTCGCATGGGTGTCTGAAAAACATTGCGTGGTGGTGCGCGTTGTAAGGGTTTCAAACAGGCCATTCACTAAGAGGAGTTAGAAAAACATCACGAGGTGGTGTGAATTGGAGGGCCTGAATTAACATAGGCAGTGAGTGGCAATGTAGGATGGAGAAAAGCACCATGGGGTTGTCAGCATGGGGAGGTCAGGAAAAATGCGGCAGCAATGTAGAATAGGTGTCTGAAAAACATCGTGGGGTGGTGCGCATTGTAAGTGTTTCTAACAGGCCATTCACTAGTAGGAGTGAGAAAAACATCACGGGGTGGTGTGAATCAGAGGGCCTGAATTAGCATAGGCAGTGAGTGGCAATGTAGGATGGAGAAAAGCACCACGGGGTGGTCCGCATTGGGAGGTGAGGAAAAATGCGGTGTCAATGCAGGATAGTTTTCTGAAAAACATCGCGGGGTGGTGTGCATTGCAAGGATTTCTAACAGGCAATTCACTAGTAGGAGTGAGAAAAACATCACAGGGTGGTGTGAATCGGAGGGTCTGACTTACGATAGGCATTGAGTGACAATGCAGGATGGAGAAAAGCACCACGGGGTGGTCAGCATGGGGAGGTCAGGAAACATGCGGTGGCAATGTAGGATAGGTTTCTGAAAAACATCCCAGGTTGGTGCGCATTGTAAAGGTTTCTAACAGGCCATTCACTAGTAGGAATGATAAAAACATCACAGGGTGGTGTGAATAGGAGTGTCTGAATTAGATTAGGCAGTGAGTGGCAATGTAGCATGGAGAAAAGCACCACGGGGTGCTCAACCTGTGGAGGTCAGGAAACATGCTGTGGCAATATAGGATAGGTTTCTGAAAAATATCGCGGGGTGGTGCGCATTGTAAGTGTTTGAAACAGGCCATTCACTAGTAGGAGTTAGAAAAACATCACGGGTTGGTGTGAATCGGAGGGCCTGAATTAACATAGGCAGTGCGTTGCAATGTAGGATGGAGAAAAGCACCACGGGGTTGTCAGCATGGGGAGGTCAGGAAAAATGCGGCAGCAATGTAGAATAAGTTTCTGAAAAACACCGTGGGGTGGTGTGCATTGTAAGTGTTTCTAACAGGCCATTCACTAGTAGGAGTGAGAAAAACATCACAGTTTGGTGTGAATCGGAGGGCCTGAGTTAGTTTAGGCAGTGAGTGGCAATGTAGCATCTAGCAAACCAAGACGGGGCGGTGAGCATGCGGAGGTCAGGAAACATGCAGTGGCAATGTAGGATAGGTTTCTGAAAATCATCACGGGGTGGTGCGCATTGTGAGGGTTTCGCACAGGCAATTCACTAGTAGGAGAGAGAAAAACATCACGGGGTGTTATGAATCGGAGGGCCTGAATTAGGATAGGCAGTGATTGGCAATGTAGGATGGAGAAAAGCACCACGGGGTGGAGAGCATGAGGAGGTCAGGAAACATGTGGTGGCAATGTAGGATAGGTATCGGAAAAACTTCGCGGGGTGGTGCACATTGCAAGGGTTTCTAACAGGCCATTCACTAGTAGGAGTGTGAAAAACATCATGGGGTGGTGTGAATCGGGGACCTGACTTACGATAGGCAGTGAGTGACAATGTAGGATCTAGAAAAGCAAGACGGGGCGGTGAGCATGGCAAGGTCAGGAAACATGAAGTGGCAATGTAGGATAGATTTTGGAAAAACATCGCGAGGTGGTGCGCATTGTAAGGGTTTCTAACAGGTCTTTCACTAGTAGGAGTGTTAAAAACGTCACGGGGTGGTTTGCTTCGGAGGGCCTGTAATAGCATAGGCAGTGATTGGCAATGTAGGATGGGGAAAAGCACCACGGCGTGGTCAGACTGGTGAGGTCAGGAAACATGCGGTGGCAATGTAGGATAGGTTTCTGAAAAGCATGGAGGGGTGGTGCGCTTTGTAAGGGTTTCTAACAGGCCATTCACTAGTAGGAGTGAGAAAAGCATCACCGGGTGGTGTGAGTTGCAGTGTCTGAATTAGGATAGGCAGTGAGTGGCAATGTAGGATTTAGAAAAGCATCACAGGGTATTCAGCATGGGGTGGTCAGGAAACATGCGTTGGAATGTAGAATAGGTTTCTATAAAACATCGCGTGGTGGTGCGCATTGTAAGGGTTTCTAACAGGCCATTCACTAGTAGGAGTGAGAAAAACATCATGAGGTGGTGTGAAATGGAGGGCCTGAATTAGATTAGGCAGTGAGTGGTAATGTATAATGGAGAAATGCAAGACGGCGTGGTGAGCATGGGGAGTTGAGGAAACATGCAGTGGCAATGTAGGATAGGTTTCTGAAAAACATCGCGTGGTCCTGGGCATTGTAAGGGTTTCTATCAGGCCTTTCACTAGTAGGAGTGATAAAAACGTCACGGGGTGGTTTGCTTCGGAGGGCCTGAAATAGGATAGGCAGTGTGTGGCAATGTAGGATGGAGAAAAGCACCCCGGGTTGGTCAGCATGGGGAGGTCAGGAAACATGCGGTGGCAATGTAGGATAGGTTTCTGAAAAACATTGCGGGATGGTGCGCATTGTAAGTGTTTCTAACAGGCCATTCACTAGTAGGAGTGAGAAAAACAAACGGGGTGGTGTGAACCAGAGGGCCTGAATTAGCATAGGCAGTGAGTGGCAATGGAGGGTGGAGAAGAGCACCACGGGGTGGTCAGCATGGGGAGGTCAGGAAACATGCGGTGGCAATGTAGGATAGGTTTGTGAAACACATCGCAGAGTGGTGCGCATTGTAAAGATTGCTAAAAGGCCATTCACTGGTAGGATAGAGAAAAAGTTCCCGGGGTGGTGTCAATCGGAGAGCCTGTATTAGGATAGGCAGTGAGTGGCAATGTAGTTTAGAGAAAAGCACCACGGGGTGGTCAGCATGTGGAGGTCAGGAAACATGCGGTAGCAATGTCGCATGGGTGTCTGAAACGCATTGCGTGGTGGTGCGCGTTGTAAGGGTTTCAAACAGGCCATTCACTAAGAGGAGTTAGAAAAACATCACGGGGTGGTGTGAATTGGAGGGCCTGAATTAACATAGGCAGTGAGTGGCAATGTAGGATGGAGAAAATCACCATGGGGTTGTCAGCATGGGGAGGTCAGGAAAAATGCAGCAGCAATGTAGAATAGCTGTCTGAAAAACATCATGGGGTGGTGCGCATTGTAAGTGTTTCTAACAGGCCATTCACTAGTAGGAGTGAGAAAAACATCACGGGGTGGTGTGAATCGGAGGGCCTGAATTAGATTAGGCAGTGAGTGGCAATGTAGGATCTAGCAAAGCAAGACAGCGCGGTGAGCTTGGGGAGGTCAGGAAACATGCAGTGGCAATGTAGGATAGGTTTCTGAAAAACATCGTGGAGTGGTGTGCATTGTAAGGGTTTCTAACAGGCCATTCACTAGTAGGAGTGAGAAAAACATCACGGGGTGGTGTGAATCGGAGGGCCTGAATTAGATTAGGCAGTGAGTGGCAATGTAGCGTCTAGCAAAATAAGACGGCGCAGGTGAGCATGGGGAGGTCAGGAAACATGCAGTGGCAATATAGGATAGGTTTCTGAAAAACATCGCGGGGTGGTGCGCATTGTGACGGTTTTGCACAGGCAATTCACTAGTAGGAGTGAGAAAAACATCACGGGGTGTTATGAATCGGAGTGCCTGAATTAGGATAGGCAGTGATTGGCAATGTAGGATGGAGAAAAGCACCCTCGGGGTGGAGAGCATGGGGAAGTCAGGAAACATGCGGTGGCAAAGTAGGATAGGTATCGGAAAAACTTCGCGGGGTGGTGCACATTGCAAGGGTTTCTAACAGGCCATTCACTAGTAGGAGTGTGAAAAACATCATGGTGTGGTGTGAATCGGGGACCTGACTTACGATAGGCAGTGAGTGACAATGTAGGATCTAGAAAAGCAAGACGGGGCGGTGAGCATGGCAAGGTCAGGAAACATGAAGTGGCAATGTAGGATAGGTTTTGGAAAAACATCGCGAGGTGGTGCGCATTGTAAGGGTTTCTAACAGGTCTTTCACTAGTAGGAGTGTTAAAAACGTCACGGGGTGGTTTGCTTCGGAGGGCCTGTAATAGCATAGGCAGTGATTGGCAATGTAGGATGGGGAAAAGCACCACGGCGTGGTCAGACTGGTGAGGTCAGGAAACATGCGGTGGCAATGTAGGATAGGTTTCTGAAAAGCATGGAGGGGTGGTGCGCTTTGTAAGGGTTTCTAACCGGCCATTCACTAGTAGGAGTGAGAAAAGCATCACTGGGTGGTGTGAGTTGCAGTGTCTGAATTAGGATAGGCAGTGAGTGGCAATGTAGGATTTAGAAAAGCATCACAGGGTATTCAGCATGGGGTGGTCAGGAAACATGCGTTGGAATGTAGAATAGGTTTCTATAAAACATCGCGTGGTGGTGCGCATTGTAAGGGTTTCTAACAGGCCATTCACTAGTAGGAGTGAGAAAAACATCATGAGGTGGTGTGAAATGGAGGGCCTGAATTAGATTAGGCAGTGAGTGGTAATGTATAATGGAGAAATGCAAGACGGCGTGGTGAGCATGGGGAGTTGAGGAAACATGCAGTGGCAATGTAGGATAGGTTTCTGAAAAACATCGCGTGGTCCTGGGCATTGTAAGGGTTTCTATCAGGCCTTTCACTAGTAGGAGTGATAAAAACGTCACGGGGTGGTTTGCTTCGGAGGGCCTGAAATAGGATAGGCAGTGTGTGGCAATGTAGGATGGAGAAAAGCACCCCGGGTTGGTCAGCATGGGGAGGTCAGGAAACATGCGGTGGCAATGTAGGATAGGTTTCTGAAAAACATTGCGGGATGGTGCGCATTGTAAGTGTTTCTAACAGGCCATTCACTAGTAGGAGTGAGAAAAACAAACGGGGTGGTGTGAACCAGAGGGCCTGAATTAGCATAGGCAGTGAGTGGCAATGGAGGGTGGAGAAGAGCACCACGGGGTGGTCAGCATGGGGAGGTCAGGAAACATGCGGTGGCAATGTAGGATAGGTTTGTGAAACACATCGCAGAGTGGTGCGCATTGTAAAGATTGCTAAAAGGCCATTCACTGGTAGGATAGAGAAAAAGTTCCCGGGGTGGTGTCAATCGGAGAGCCTGTATTAGGATAGGCAGTGAGTGGCAATGTAGTTTAGAGAAAAGCACCACGGGGTGGTCAGCATGGGGAGGTCAGGAAACATGCGGTAGCAATGTCGCATGGGTGTCTGAAAAGCATTGCGTGGTGGTGCGCGTTGTAAGGGTTTCAAACAGGCCATTCACTAAGAGGAGTTAGAAAAACATCACGGGGTGGTGTGAATCGGAGGGCCTGAATTAGATTAGGCAGTGAGTGGCAATGTAGGATGGAGAAAAGTACCATGTGGTTGTCAGCATGGGGAGGTCAGGAAAAATGCAGCAGCAATGTAGAATAGCTGTCTGAAAAACATCATGGGGTGGTGCGCATTGTAAGTGTTTCTAACAGGCCATTCACTAGTAGGAGTGAGAAAAACATCACGGGGTGGTGTGAATCGGAGGGCCTGAATTAGATTAGGCAGTGAGTGGCAATGTAGGATCTAGCAAAGCAAGACAGCGCGGTGAGCTTGGGGAGGTCAGGAAACATGCAGTGGCAATGTAGGATAGGTTTCTGAAAAACATCGTGGAGTGGTGTGCATTGTAAGGGTTTCTAACAGGCCATTCACTAGTAGGAGTGAGAAAAACATCACGGGGTGGTGTGAATCGGAGGGCCTGAATTAGATTAGGCAGTGAGTGGCAATGTAGCGTCTAGCAAAATAAGACAGGGCAGCTGAGCATGGGGAGGTCAGGAAACATGCAGTGGCAATATAGGATAGGTTTCTGAAAAACATCGCGGGGTGGTGCGCATTGTGACGGTTTTGCACAGGCAATTCACTAGTAGGAGTGAGAAAAACATCACGGGGTGTTATGAATCGGAGTGCCTGAATTAGGATAGGCAGTGATTGGCAATGTAGGATGGAGAAAAGCACCACGGGGTGGAGAGCATGGGGAAGTCAGGAAACATGCGGTGGCAAAGTAGGATAGGTATCGGAAAAACTTCGCGGGGTGGTGCACATTGCAAGGGTTTCTAACAGGCCATTCACTAGTAGGACTGTGAAAAACATCATGGGGTGGTGTGAATCGGGGACCTGACTTACGATAGGCAGTGAGTGACAATGCAGGATGGAGAAAAGCACCACGGGGTGGTCAGCAAGAGGAGGTGAGGAAAAATGCAGTGGCAAAGCAGGATAGGTTTCTGAAAAACATCGCGTGGTGGTTCACATTGTAAGGATTTCTACCTGGCTATTCACAAGTAGGAGTGAGAAAAACATCACGGGGTGGTGTGAATCTGAAGGCCTGAATCAGGATAGGTAGTGAATGGCATTGTAGGATGGAGAAAAGCACCACGGGGTGGTCAGCATGCGGAGGGCAGGAAACATGCGGTGGCAATGTAGGATATGTTTCTGAAAAACATTGCGGGGTGGGGCGCACTGTAAGAGTTTCTAACAGGCCATTCACTATTAGGAGTGAGAAAAACATCACGGGGTGGTGTGAATCGGAGTGTCTGAATTAGAATAGGCAGGGAGAGGCAATGTAGGATGGAGAAAAACACCATGGGGTATTCAGCATTGGGATTTCAGGAAACATGCGGTTGCAAGGTAGGAGAGGTTTCTGGAAAACATCGCGGGGTCGTGCACATTGTAAGGATTTCTAACAGGCCATTCACTAGGAGGAGTGAGAAAAACATCCCGGGGTTAGGGTGAATCGGAGGGCCTGAATTACGATAGGCAGTGAGTGACAATGTAGGTTGGAGAAAAGCACCATGGGGAAGTCAGCATGGGGAAGTCTAGAAACATGCGGTGGCAATGAGAATAGGTTTCTGTAAAACATCGCGTGGTGGTGCGCATTGTAAGCGATTCTAACAGGCCATTCACTAGTAGGAGTGAGAAAAAAATCACGGGGTTGTGTGAATCGGAGGGCCAGAATTAGATTAGGCAGTGAGTGGTAATGTAGAATGGAGAAATGCAAGACGGCTTGGGGAGCATGGGGAGTTCAGGAAACTTGCAGTGGCAATGTAGGATAGGTTTCTGAAAAACATCGCGGGTTGGTGGGCATTGTAAGGGTTGCTATCAGGCCTTTCACTAGTAGGAGTGAGAAAAACGTCACGGGCTGGTTTGCTTCGGATGACCTGAAATCGGATAGGCAGTGAGTGGCAGTGGAGTGTGGAGAAAAGCAACACGGTGTAGTGACAATGGGGAGGTCAGGAAACAGGCTGTGGCAATGTAGGATAGGTTTCTGAAAAACATCGCGGGGTGGTGCGCATTGTAAGGGATTCTAACAGGCCATTCTCTAGTTGGAGAGAGAAAAACATCAGGGAGTGGTGTGAATCGGATGGCCTGAATTCGGATAGGCAGTGAGTGGCAATGAAGGATGGAGAAAAGCACCACGGGGTGGTCAGAAGGGGAGGTGAGCAAAAATGCAGGGGCAATGCTGGATAGGTTTCTGAAAAACATCGCGGGGTTGTGCGCATTGTAAGGGATTCTACAAGGAAATTCACAAGTAGGATTGAGAAAAACATCACGGGGTGGTGTGAATCGGAGGGCCTGATGTACGATAGGCATTGAGTGGCCATGTAGGACAGAGAAACTCACCATGGGGTGGTCAGCATGATGAGGTCAGGAAACATGCTGTGGCAATGTAGGAAAAGTTTCTGAAAAACATTCCGGGGTGGTGCGCATGGTAAGGGTTTCTAACAGGCCATTCACTAGTAGGAGTGAGAAAAACATCATGGGGTAGGGTGAATCGAAGGGCCTGAAATACGATAGGCAGTGGGTGGCAATGTAGGATGGAGAAAACACCAAGGGGTGTTCAGAATGGGGAGGTCAGGAAACATGCGGTGGCAATGTAGGATAGGTTTCTGAAACACATCGCAGAGTGGTGCGCATTGTAAGGGTTGCTAAAAGGCCATTCACTGGTAGGATAGTGGAAAAGTTCCCGGGGTGGTGTCAATCGGAGGGCCTGTATTAGGATAGGCAGTGAGTGGCAATGTAGTTTGGAGAAAAGCACCACGTGGTGGTCAGCATGGGGAGGTCAGGAAACATGCGGTAGCAATGTAGCATGGGTTTCTGAAAAACATTGCGTGGTGGTGCGCGTTGTAAGGGTTTCAAACAGGCCATTCACTAGTAGGAGTGAGAAAATCATCGCGGAGTGGTGTGTAACCTTGTGCCTGAATTAGGATAGGCAGTGAGTGGCAATGTAGGATACAGAAAAGCACCACGGGGTGGTCAGCATCGGTAGGTCAGGAAATATGCGGTGGCAATGTAGGCTATGTTCCTGTAAAAAATCGCGGGGTCTTGCGCATTGTAAGGTTTTCTTATAGGTCATTCACTAGTAGGAGTTAGAAAAACATGACTGGGTGGTGTGAATCGGAGGGCCTGAGTTAGATTAGGCAGTGAGTGGCAATGTAAGATCTAGCAAAGCAAGACGGGGCGGTGAGCATTGGGAGGTCAGGAAACATGCGTTGGCAATGTAGGATAGGTTTCTGAAAAGCATCGAGGGGTGGTGCGCATTGTAAGGGTTTCTAACAGGCCATTCACTAGTAGGAGTGAGAAAAACATCACGGGGTGGTTCGAATCGCAGTGTCTGAATTAGGATAGGCAGTGAGTGGCAATGTAGGATTTTGAAAAGCATCACAGGGTATTCAGCATGGGGTGGTCAGGAAACATGCGGTGGAAATGTAGAATAGGTTTCTATAAAACATCGCGTGGTGGTGCGCATTGTAAGGGATTCTAACAAGCCATTCACTAGTAGGAGTGACAAAAACATGAGGTGTTGTGAAATGGAGGGCCTGAATTAGATTAGGCAGTGAGTGGTAATGTATAATGGAGTAATGCAAGACGGCGTGGTGAGCATGGGTAGTTCAGGAAACATGCAGTTGCAATGTAGGATAGGTTTCTGAAAAACATCGCGTGGTCCTGGGCATTGTAAGGGTTTCTATCAGGCCTTTCACTAGTAGGAGTGAGAAAAACAAACGGGGTGGTGTGAACCAGAGGGCCTGAATTAGCATAGGTAGTGAGTGGCAATGGAGGATGGAGAAGAGCACCACAGGGTGGTCAGCATGGGGAGGTCAGCAAACAAGCGGTGGAAATGTAGGATAGGTTTCTGAAACACATCGCAGAGTGGTGCGCATTGTAAGGGTTGCTAAAAGGCCATTCACTGGTAGGATAGAGAAAAAGTTCCCGGGGTGGTGTCAATCGGAGGGCCTGTATTAGGATAGGCAGTGAGTGGCAATGTAGTTTGGAGAAAAGCACCACGGAGTGGTCAGCATGGGGAGGTCAGGAAACATGCGGTAGCAATGTAGCATGGGTTTCTGAAAAACATTGCGTGGTGGTGCGCATTGTAAGGGTTTCAAACAGGCCATTCACTAGTAGGAGTGAGAAAATCATCTTGGAGTGGTGTGTAAACTTGGGCCTAAATTAGGATAGGCAGTGAGTGGCAATGTAGGATACAGAAAAGCACCACGGGGTGGTCAGCATGGGTAGGTCAGGATATATGCCGTGGCAATGTAGGATAGGTTTCTGAAAAACATCGGGGGTGGTGCGCATTGTAAGGTTTGCTAACAGGCCATTCACTAGTAGGAGTGTTAAAAACGTCACGGGGTGGTTTGCTTCGGAGGGTCTGAAATAGGATAGGCAGTGAGTGGCAATGAAGGATGGAGAAAAGCACCTCGGGTTGGTCAGCATGGGGAGGTCAGGAAACATGCGGTGGCAATGAAGGATAGGTTTCTGAAAAACATCTCGGGGTGGTGCGCAATGTAAGGGTTTCTAGCAGGCCATTCACTAGTAGGAGTGAGAAAAACATCACGGGGTGGTGTGAATCGGTGGGCCTGAATTAGCATAGGCAGTGATTGGCAATGTAGTATAGGGAAAAGCACCACGGGGTGGTCAGACTGGGGAGGTCAGGAAACATGCAGTGGCAATGTAGGATAGGTTTCTGAAAAGCATCGAGGGGTGGTGTGCATTGTAAGGGTTTCTAACAGGCCATTCACTAGTAGGAGTGAGAAAAACATCACGGGGTGGTGTGAATCGGAGTGTGTGAATTAGGAAAGGCAGTGAGTGGCAATGTAGGATTTAGAAAAGCATCACAGGGTATTCAGCATGGGGAGGTCAGGAAACATGCGGTGGCAATGTAGGATACCTTTCGGAAAAACTTCGCGGGGTGGTTTGCATTGCTATGGTTTCTCACAGGCCATTCCCTAGTAGGAGTGAGAAAAACATTAAGGGATGGGTTGAATCGGAGGGCCTGAATTAGATTAGGCAGTGAGTGGTAATGTAGAATGGAGAAATGCAAGAAGGCGTGGTGAGCATGGGGAGTTAAGGAAACATGCAGTGGCAATGTAGGATAGGATTCTGAAAAACATCGCAGGGTGGAGGGCATTGTAAGGGTTTCTAACAGGCCTTTCACTAATAGGAGTGATAAAAACCTCACGGGGTGGTTTGTTCGGATGGCCTGAAATAGGATAGGCAGTGAGTGGCAATGTAGGTTGGAGAAAAGCACCCGGGTTGGTCAGCATGGGGAGGTCAGGAAACATGTGTAGGCAATGTAGGATAGGTTTCTGAAAAACATCGCGGGGTTGTGTGCATTGTAAGGGTTTCTAACAGGCTATTCACTAGTAGGAGTGAGAAAAACTTCACGGGGCGGTGTGAATCGCAGGGCCTGAATTACGATAGGCAGTGAGTGGCAAAGTAGGATGGAGAACATCTCCACGGGGTGCTCAGCATGGGTAGGTCTGGAAACATGCTGTGGCAATGTAGGATAGGTTTCTGAAAAACATCGTGGGGTTGTGGGCATTTCAAGGGTTTCTAACAGGCCATTCACTAGTAGGAGTGACAAAACATCACGGGGTGGTGTGAATTGGAGGGCCTGAATTAGCAGAGGCAGTGAGTGGCAATGGAGGGTGCAGAAAAGCACCACGGAGTGGTCAGTTTGGGGCGGTCAGGAAACATGCGGTGGCAGTTTATGATAGGTTTCTGAAAAACATCGCGGGTTGGTGCGCTTTTTAAGGGTTTCTAACAGGCCATTCACTAGTAGCAGTGAGAAAAACATCAAGGAAATGTGTGATTCTGAGGGCCTGAATAAGGATAGGCAGTGAGTTGCAATGTAGGATGGAGAAAAGCACCACGGGGCATTCAGCATTGGGATTTCAGGAAACATGTGGTGCCAAGGTACGAGAGGTTTTTGAAAAACATCACTGGGTGGTGTGCATTGTAAGGGTTTCTAACAGGCCTTTCACTAGTAGGAGTGATAAAAACGTAACGAGGTGGTTTGCTTCGGAGGGCCTGAAATAGGATAGGCAGTGCGTGGCAATGTAGAATGGAGAAAAGCACCCCGGGTTGGTCAGCCTGGGGAGGTCAGGAAACATGCAGTGGCAATGTAGGATAGGTTTCTGAAAAATATCGCGGAGTGGTGCGCATTGTAAGGGTTTCTAACAGGCCATTCACTAGTAGGAGTGACAAAACATCATGGGGTGGTGTGAATTGGAGGGCCTGAATTAGCAGAGGCAGTGAGTGGCAATGGAGGGTGCAGAAAAGCACCACGGAATGGTCAGCTTGGGGCGGTCAGGAAACATGCGGTGGCAGTGTATGATAGGTTTCTGAAAAACATCGCGGGGTGGTGCGCTTTTTAAGGGTTTCTAACAGGCCATTCACTAGTAGCAGTGAGAAAAACATCAAGGAAATGTGTGATTCTGAGGGCCTAAATAAGGATAGGCAGTGAGTTGCAATGTAGGATGGAGAAAAGCACCACGGGGCATTCAGCATTGGGATTTCAGGAAACATGTGGTGCCAAGGTACGAGAGGTTTTTGAAAAACATCACTGGGTGGTGTGCATTGTAAGGGTTTCTAACAGGCCTTTCACTAGTAGGAGTGATAAAAACGTAACGAGGTGGTTTGCTTCGGAGGGCCTGAAATAGGATAGGAAGTGCGTGGCAATGTAGAATGGAGAAAAGCACCCCGGGTTGGTCAGCCTGGGGAGGTCAGGAAACATGCAGTGGCAATGTAGGATAGGTTTCTGAAAAAATATCGCGGAGTGGTGCGCATTGTAAGGGTTTCTAACAGGCCATTCACTAATAGGAGTGAGAAAAACATCGCGGGGTGGTGTGAATAGGAGGGCCTGAATTAGCATAGGCAGTGAGTGGCAATGGAGGGTGGAGAAAAGTACCACGGGGTTGTCAGCATGGGGACGTCAGGAAACATGCGGTGGCAATGTAGGATAGGTTTCTGATAAACATAGTGTGGTGGTGTGCATTGTAAGGGTTTCTAACAGGCCATTCACTAGTACGAATGAGAAAAACATCACGGGGTGGTGTTAATCGGAGTGTCTGAATTAGGATAAGCAGTGAGTGGCAATGTAGGATGGAGAAAAGCACCACGGGGTATTCAGCAATGAGATTTCAAGAAACATGTGGTGGCAATGTAGGACAGGTTTCTGAAAAATATCGCGGGGATATGCGCATTGTAAGGGTTTCTAACAGGCCATTCACTAGTAGGAGTGAGAAAAGCATCACGGGGTGGGGTGAATCTGAGGGCCTGAATTACGATAGACAGTGAGTGACAATGTAGGTTGGAGAAAAGCAACAAGGGGTGGTCAGCATGGGGAGGTCAGGAAACATGTGGTGGCAATGTAGGATAGGTTTCTGAAAAATATAGCGGGTTGATGCATATTGTAAGGTTTTCTAACAGGCCATACACTAGTAGCAGTGAGAAAAACATCAACGGGTGGTGTGAATCGGAGGGCCTGAATTAACATAGGCAGTGAGTGGGAATGGAGGATGGAGAAAAGCACCATGGGGTGGTCAGCATTGGGAGGTCAGGAAACATGTGTTGGCAATGTAGGATAGGTTTCTGAAAAACATCGCGGGGTGGTGTGCTTTGTAAGGTTTGCTAACAGGCCATTCACTAGTAGGAGTGAGAAAAACATCACGGGGTGGTGTGAATCAGAGGGCCTGAATTAGCATAGGCAGTGATAGGCAATGTAGGATGGGGAAAAGCAACACTCGGTGGTCAGAATGGGGAGGTCAGGAAACATGTGGTGGCAATGTTTGATAGGTATCTGAAAATCATCGCGGGGTGGGGCACATTGTAAGTGTTTCTAACAGGCCATTCACTAGTAGGAGTGAGAAAAACATCACGGGGTGGTATGAATCGGAGTGTCTGAATTAGGATAGGCAGTGAGTGGCAATGTAGGATGGAGAAAAGCACCACGGGTTGGTGAGCATGGGGAGGTCAGGAATCATGCAGTGGCAATGTAGGAAAGGTTTCTGAAAAACATCGCGGGGTTGTGCGCAAAGTATGGGTTTCTAACAGGCCATTCATTAGTAGGAGTGATAAAAACATCACGGTGTGGTGTGGATCAAAGTTCCTGAATCAGTATAGGCAGTGAGTGGCAATGGAGGATGGAGAAAAGCTCCAGGGTTGGTCAGCATGTGGAGGTCAGGAAACATGCAGTGGCAATGTAAGATAGGTTTCTCAAAAACATCGCGGGGTGGTGCGCATTGTAAGGGTTTCTAACAGGCCATTCACTAGTAGGAGTGAGAAAAACATCAGGGGTGGTGTGAATCGGAGGGCCTGAATTAGGATAGGCAGTGAGGGGCAATGTAGGAGGGGCAAAATCACCACGGGTTGGTGTTCATGGGGAGATCAGGAAACATGCAGTGGCAATGTAGGATAGATTTCTTAAAAACATTGGCGGGTGGTGCACATTGTAAGGGTTTCTAACATGCCATCCACTAGTAGGAGTGAGAAAAACATGAGGGGTGGTGTGAATTGGAGGGCCGGAATTAGAATAGGCACTGAGTGGCAATGAAGGATGGAGAAAAGCTCCAGGGGTGGTCAGCATGGGGAGGTCAGGAAACATTCAGTGGCAAATAGGATAGGTTTCTGAAAAACTTCGAGGGGATATGCGCATTGTAAGAGTTTCTAAAAGGCCATTCACTAGAAGGATTGAGAAAAATGTCACGACGTGGTGTGAATCAGAGGGTCTGGCTCAGGATAGGTAGTGAGTGGCAATGTAAGATGGAGAAAAGCACCATGGGGTGGTCAGCATGGGGAGGTCAGGAGACATGCAGTGGCAAAGTACGATAGGTTTCGGAAAACATCGCGGGGCGATTCGCATTGCAAGGTTTTGTAACAGGCCATTCACAAGTACGAGTGAGAAAAACATCACAGTGTGGTGTTAATCGGAGGGCCTGAATCAGGATAGGTAGTGAGTGGCAATGCAGAATGGAGAAAAGCAACACGGGGTGGTCAGCATGTGGAGGTCAGGAATCATGCAGTGGCAATGTAGGATAGGTTTCTGAAAAGCATTGCGGGGTGGTGCGCATTGTAAGAATTTCTAACAGGCCATTCACTAGTAGGAGTGAGAAAAACTTCACAGTGTAGTGTGAATCGGAGGGCCTGAATCAGGATAGGCAGTGAGTGGCAATGTAGAATGGAGAAAAGCACCATGGGTTGGTGAGCATGGGGAGGTCAGGAAATATGCAGTGGCAATGTAGGATAGGTTTCTGAAAAGCATTGCGGGGTGGTGCGCATTGTAAGAATTTCTAACAGGCCATTCACTAGTAGGAGTGAGAAAAACTTCACAGTGTAGTGTGAATCGGAGGGCCTGAATCAGGATAGGCAGTGAGTGGCAATGTAGAATGGAGAAAAGCACCACGGGATGGTCAGCATGGGGAGGTCAGGAAACATGCAATGTATGATGGAGAAAAGCACCACGGGGTGGTCAGCATAGGGAGGTCAGGAATCATGCAGTGGCAATGTAGGTTTCTGAAAAACATCGCGGGGTGGTGCGCAAAGTAATGTTTTCTAACAGGCCATTCACTAGTAGGAGTGAGAAAAACTTCACAGTGTGGTGTGAATTGGAGTGCCTGAATCAGGATAGGCAGTGAGTGACAATGTAGGATGCAGAAAAGTGCCAGTGGTGGTCAGCATGGGGAGGCCAAGAAACATGCAGTGGCAAATAGGATAGGTTTCTGAAAAACATCGCGGGGTGTTGCGCATTGTAATGGTTTCTAAAACGCCATTCACTAGTAGGAGTGAGAAAACATCACGGGGTGGTGTGAATCGGAGGGCCTGAATCAGAATAGGCAGTGAGTGGCAATGTAGGATGGAGAAAAGCACCAGGAGTGGTCAGCATGGGAGGTCAGGAAACATGCAGTGGCAATGTAGGATAGGTTTCTGAAAAACATCACGGGGTGGTGCGCATTGTAAGGGTTTCTAATGGACCATTCACTAGTAGGAGTGAGAAAAACATCACAGGGTGGTGTGAATCGGAGGGCCTGAATTAGGATAGTCAGTGAGTGGCAATGTAGGATGGAGAAAAGCACCATGGGTTGGTGAGCATGGGGAGGTCAGGAAATATGCAGTGGCAATGTAGGATAGGTTTCTGAAAAACATCGCAAGGTGGTGAGCATTGTAAGGTTTTCTAACAGGCCATTCACTAGTAGGAGTGAGAAAGACATCACGGGGTGATGTGAATCGGAGGTCCTGAATTAGGATAGGCAGTGACTGGTAATGTAGGATGGAGAAAAGCACCACGGGGTGGTCAGCATGGTGAGGTCAGGAGACATGCAGTGGCAAAGTAGGATAGGTTTCGAAAAACATCACGGGGGTGATGCTCATTTTAAGGTTTGTAACAGGCCATTCACTAGTACGAGTGAGAAAAACATCACAGTGTGGTGTTAACCGGAGTGCCTGAATCAGGATAGGCAGTGAGTGTCAATGTAGAATGGAGAAAAGCACAACGGGGTTGTCAGCATGTGGAGGTCAGGAATCATGCAGTGGCAATGTAGGATAGGTTTCTGAAAAACATCGCGGGGTGGTGCGCATTGTAAGGTTTTCTAACAGGCCATTCACTAGTAGGAGTGAGAAAAACATCATGGGGTGATGTTAATCGGAGGGCCTGAATTAGGATAGGCAGGGAGTGGCAATGTAGGATGGAGAAAAACACCACGGGGTGGTTAGCATGGGGAGGTCAGGAAACATGCAGTGGCAATGTAGGATAGGTTTTTGAAAAACATCGCGGGATGGTGCGCATTGTAAGGGTTTCTAACAGACAATTCACTAGTAGGTGTGAGAAAAACCTCAAGGGGTTGTGCGAATCGGAGGGCCTGAATTAGATTAGGCAGTGAGTGGCAATGTACGATGGAGAAAAACACCAACTGGTGGTCAGGATGGGAGGTCAGGAAACATGCAGTGGCAAATAGGATAGGTTTCTGAAAAACATTGCAGGGTGATGCGCGTTGTAAGGGTTTCTAAAAGGCCATTCACTTGTAGGAGGCAGAAAATCATCAAGGGGTGGTGTGAATCGGAGTACCTGAATCAGGATAGGCAGTGAGTGACAATGTAGGTTGGTGAAAAGCGCGAGTGGTGGTCAGAATGTGGAGGTCAAGAAACATGCAGTGGCAAATAGGATAGGTTTCTGAAAAACATCGCGGGGTGTTGCGCATTGTAATGGTTATTAAAAGGCCATTCACTAGTAGGAGTGAGAAAACATCAAGGGGTGGTGTGAATGGCAGGGCCTGAATCTGAATAGGCAGTGGGTTCGCAATGTAGGATGGAGAAAAGCACCACCGGATGGTCAGCATGGGGAGGTCAGGAATCATACAGTGGCAATGTAGGATAGGTTTCTGAAAAACATTGCGGGATGGTGCGCATTGTAAGGGTTTCTAACAGGCCATTCACTAGTAGGAGTAAGAAAAACATCACGGTGTGGTGTGAATGCCAGGGCCTGAATCTGAATAGGCAGTGGGTTCGCAATGTAGGATGGAGAGAAGCACCACGGGGTGGTCAGCATGTGGAGGTCAGGATTCATGCAGTGGCAATGTAGGATAGGTTTCTGAAAAACATTTTGGGGTGGTGCGCATTGTAAGGGTTTCTAACAAGCCATTCACTAGTAGGAGTGAGAACAACATCACGGGGTGCTGTGAATCAGAGGGCCTGAATGAAAATAGGCAGGGAGTGGCAATGTAGGATGGAGAAAAGCACCACGGGGTGGTCGGCATGGAGAGGTCAGCAAACATGCAGTGGCAATTTAGGATAGGTTTCTGAAAAAAAATAGCGGGTTGGTGCGCATTATAAGGGTTTCTTACAGGCCATTCACTAGTAGGAGTGAGAAAAACATCACATTGTGGTGTGAATCAAAGGGCCTGAGTTAGGATAGGCAGTGAGTGGCAATGTAGCATGGAGAAAAGCACCATGGGCAGTCAACATGCAGAGGTCAGGAAAACTTGCAGTGGCAATGTAGGTGGTGCGCATTGTAAGGGTTTCTAACAGGCCATTCACTAGTAGGAGTGAGAAAAACATCATCGGGTGATGTTAATCGGAGGGCCTGAATCAGTATAGGTAGTGAGTGGCAATGTAGGATGGAGAAAAGCACCAGGGGTGGTCAGCATGGGAGGTCAGGAAACATGCAGTGGCAATGTAGGATAGGTTTCTGAAAAACATCGTGGGGTGGTGCGCATTGCAAGGGTTTCTAACAGACCATTCACTAGTAGGAGTGGAAAAACATCACGGTGTGGTGTGAATCAGAGGGCCTGAATAAGTATAGGCAGTGAGTGGCAATGTAGGATGGAGAAAAGCACCACGGGTTGTTGAGCATGGGGAGGTCAAGAAACATGCAGTGGCAATGTAGGATAAGTTTCTCAAAAACATCGCGGGGTGGAGCGCATTGTAAGGTTTTCTAACAGGCCATTCACTAGTAGTAGTGAGAAACACATCACGGGGTGGTGTGAATCGGAGGTCCTGAATTAGGATAGGCAGTGAGTGGTAATGTAGGATGGAGAAAAGCACCACGGGGTGGTCAGCATGGGGAGGTCAGGAGACATGCAGTGCAAACTAGGATAGGTTTTGGAAAAACATCGCGGGGTGATGCTCATTTTAAGTTTTTGTAACAGGCCATTCACTAGTTCGAGTGAGAAAAACATCGCAGTGTGGTGTTAACCGGAAGGCCTGAATCAGGATAGGCAGTGAATGGCAATGTAGAATGGAGAAAAGCACAACGGGGTGGTCAGCATGTGGAGGTCAGGATTCATGCAGTGGCAATGTAGGATAGGTTTCTGAAAAACATTTTGGGGTGGTGCGCATTGTAAGGGTTTCTAACAAGCCATTCACTAATAGGAGTGAGAAAAACATCACGGGGTGGTGTGAATCGGAGTGTCTGAATTAGATTAGGCAGTGTGTGATAATGTAGAATGGAGAAAAGCAAGATGGCGTGGTGAGCATGGGGAGTTCAGGAAACATGCAGTGGCAATGTATGATAGGTTACTGAAAAACATCGCGGGGTGGTTCGCATTGTAAGGGTTTCTAGCAGGCCTTTCACTAGTAGGAGTGATAAAAACGTCACGGGGTTGTTTGCTTCGGAGGGCCTGAAATAGGATAGGCAGTGTGTGGCAATGTAGAATGGAGAAAACACCAAGTGGTGGTCCGCATGGGGAGGTCAGGAAACATGCAGTGGCATTGTAGGATAGGTTTCTGAGAAACATCACGGGGTGGTGAGCATTGTAAGGGTTTCTATCAGGCCTTTCACTAGTAGGAGTGAGAAAAACGTCACGGGGTGGTTTGCTTCGGATGGCCTGAATTCGGATAGGCAGTGAGTGGCAGTGGAGTGTGGAGAAAAGCAACACGGCGTGGTGACAATGGGGAGGTCAGGAAACAGGCTTTGGCAATGTAGGATAGGTTTCTGAAAAACATCGCAGAGTGGTGCGCATTGTAAGGGTTTCTAACAAGCCATTCACTAGTCGGAGAGAGAAAAGCATCAGCGAGTGGTGTGAATTGGATGGCCTGAATTCGGAGAGGCAGTGAGTGGCAATGTAGGATGGAGAAAAGCACCACGGGGTGGTCAGAAAAGGGAGGTGAGCAAAAATGCAGTGGCAATGCTGGATAGGTTTCTGAAAAGCATCGCGGAGTTGTGCGCATTGTAAGGGATTCTACAAGGCAATTCACAAGTAGGATTGAGAAAAACATCACGGGGTGGTGTGAATCGGAAGGCCAGAATTAGGATAGGTAGTGAGTGACATTGTAGGATGGAGAAAAGCATCACGGGGTGGTCAGCATGGGGAGGGCAGGAAACATGCGGTGGCAATGTAGGATAGGTTTCTGAAAAACATCGTGGGGTGGTTTGCATTGTAAGGGTTTCTAACATGATATTCACTAGTAGGAGGTAGAAAAACATCACGGGGTGGTGTGAATCGGAGGGCCTGATGTACGATAGGCATTGAGTGGCCATGTAGGACAGAGAAAATCACCATGGGGTGGTCAGCATGATGAGGTCAGGAAACATGCTTTGGCAATGTAGGAAAAGTTTCTGAAAAACATTGCGGGGTGGTGCGCATGGTAAGGGATTCTAACAGGCCATTCACTAGTAGGAGTGAGAAAAACACCATGGGGTGGGGTGAATCGAAGGGCCTGAATTACGATAGGCAGTGAGTAGCAATGTAGGATGGAGAAAACACCAAGGGGTGGTCAGAATGGGGAGGTCAGGAAACATGCGGTGGTAATGTAGGATAGGTTTCTGAAACACATCGCAGAGTGGTGCGCATTGTAAAGGTTGCTAAAAGGCCATTCACTGGTAGGATAGAGAAAAAGTTCCCGGGGTGGTGTCAATCGGAGGGCCTGTATTAGGATAGGCAGTGAGTGGCAATGTAGTTTGGAGAAAAGCTCCACGGGGTGGTCAGCATGGGGAGGTCAGGAAACATGCGGTAGCAATGTAGCATGGGTTTCTGAAAAACATTGCGTGGTGGTGCGCGTTGTAAGGGTTTCAAACAGGCCATTCACTAGTAGGAGTGAGAAAATCATCGCGGAGTGGTGTGTAACCTTGGGCCTGAATTAGGATAGGCAGTGAGTGGCAATGTAGGATGGAGAAAAGCACCACGGGTGGTCAGCATGGAGAGATCGGGAAACATGAGGTCGCAATGTAGGATAGGTTTCAGAAAAATATCTCGGGGTGGTGCGCAATGTAAGGGTTTCTAACAGACCCTTCACTAGTAGGAGTGTGAAAAGCATCACAGGAGGGTGTGAATTGGAGGGCTTGAATTCGGATAGGCAGTGAGTGGCAATGTAGGATGGAGAAAACAACAAGTGGTGGTCAGCATTGGGAGGTCAGGAAACATGCGGTGGCAATGCAGTATAGGTTTCTGAAAAACATCGCGGGGTGGGGCGCATTGAAATGGTTTCTAGCAGGCCATTCATTAGTAGGAGTGAGAAAAACATCACGGGGTGGTGCGAATCGTAGGGCCTGAATTAGGATAGACAGTGAGTGGCAATGTAGGATGGAGAAAAGCACCACGGGGTGCTCAACAAGGGGAGCTCAGGAAACATGCAGTGGCAATGTAGGATAGGTTTCTGAAAAAAAAACGCGGGTTGGTGCGCATTTTAAGGGTTTCTAACAGGCCATTCACTAGTAGGAGTTAGAAAAACTTCACGGCGTGGTGTGAATCGGAGGGCCTGAATTAACATAGGCAGTGAGTGGCAATGTAGGATGGAGAAAAGCACCACGGGTTTGTCAGCATGGGGAGGTCAGGAAAAATGCGGCAGCAATGTAGAATAGGTTTCTGAAAAACATCGTGGGGTGGTGCGCATTGTAAGTGTTTCTAACAGGCCATTCACTAGTAGGAGTGAGAAAAACATCACGGGGTGGTGTGAATCGGAGGGCCTGAATTAGATTAGGCAGTGAGTGGCAATGTAGGATCTAGCAAAGCAAGACAGAGCGGTGAGCTTGGGGAGGTCAGGAAACATGCAGTGCCAATGTAGGATAGGTTTCTGAAAAACATCGTGGAGTGGTGTGCATTGTAAGTGTTTCTAACAGGCCATTCACTAGTAGGAGTGAGAAAAACATCACGGGTGGAGTGAATCAGAGGGCCTGAATTAGCATAGGCAGTGAGTGGCAATGTAGGATGGAGAAAAGCACCACGGGGTGGTCCGCATTGGGAGGTGAGTAAAAATGCGGTGTCAATGCAGGATAGTTTTCTGAAAAACATCGCGGGGCGGTGTGCATTGCAAGGATTTCTAACAGGCAATTCACTAGTAGGAGTGAGAAAAACATCACGGGGTGGTGTGAATCGGAGGGTCTGACTTACGATAGGCATTGAGTGACAATGTAGGATGGAGAAAAGCACCACGGGGTGGTCAGCATGGGGAGGTCAGGAAACATGCGGTGGCAATGTAGGATAGGTTTCTGAAAAACATCCCAGGGTGGTGCGCATTGTAAAGGTTTCTAACAGGGTATTCACTAGTAGGAGTGAGAAAAGCATCACCGGGTGGTGTGAATCGCAGTGTCTGAATTAGTATAGGCAGTGAGTGGCAATGTAGGATTTAGAAAAGCATCACAGCGTATTCAGCATGGGGTGGTCAGGAAACATGCGTTGGAATGTAGAATAGGTTTCTATAAAACATCGCGTGGTGGTGCGCATTGTAAGGGTTTCTAACAGGCCATTCACTAGTAGGAGTGAGAAAACGTGACGGGGTGGTGTGCATCGGAGGGCCTGTATCTGAATAGACAGTGAGTTCGCAATGTAGGATGGAGAAAAGCACCACGGGGTGGTCAGCATGGGGAGTTCAGGAATCATGCAGTGGCAATGTAGGATAGGTTTCTGAAAAACATCGCGGGGTTGTGCGCAAAGTATGGGTTTCTAACAGGCCATTCATTAGTAGGAGTGATAAAAACATCACGTTGTGGTGTGGATCAAAGTTCCTGAATCAGTATAGGCAGTGAGTGGCAATGGAGGATGGAGAAAAGCTCCAGGGTTGGTCAGCATGTGGAGGTCAGGAAACATGCAGTGGCAATGTAGGATAGGTTTCTCAAAAACATCGCGGGGTGGTGCGCATTGTAAGGGTTTCTAACAGGCCATTCACTAGTAGGAGTGAGAAAAACATCAGGGGTGGTGTGAATCGGAGGGCCTGAATTAGGATAGGCAGTGAGGGGCAATGTAGGAGGGGTAAAATCTCCACGGGTTGGTGTGCATGGGGAGATCAGGAAACATGCAGTGGCAATGTAGGATAGATTTCTTAAAAACATCGGAGGGTGGTGCGCATTGTAAGGGTTTCTAACATGCCATCCACTAGTAAGAGTGAGAAAAACATCAGTGGTGGTGTGAATTGGAGGGCCGGAATTAGAATAGGCACTGAGTGGCAATGAAGGATGGAGAAAAGCTCCAGGGGTGTTCAGCATGGGGAGGTCAGGAAACATTCAGTGGCAAATAGGATAGGTTTCTGAAAAAAATCGCGGGGTGATGCGCATTGTAAGAGTTTCTAAAAGGCCATTCACTAGAAGGATTGAGAAAAATGTCACGATGTGGTGTGAATCAGAGGGTCTGGCTCAGGATAGGTAGTGAGTGGCAATGTAGGATGGAGAAAAGCACCACGGGGTGGTCAGCATGGCGAGGTCAGGAGACATGCAGTGGCAAAGTACGATAGGTTTCGGAAAACATCGCGGGGCGATTCGCATTGTAAGGTTTTGTAACAGGCCATTCACAAGTACTAATGAGAAAAACATCACAGTGTGGTGTTAATCGGAGGGCCTGAATCAGGATAGGTAGTGAGTGGCAATGCAGAATGGAGAAAAGCAACACGGGGTGGTTCAGCATGTGGAGGTCAGGAATCATGCAGTGGCAATGTAGGATAGGTTTCTGAAAAGCATTGCGGGGTGGTGCGCATTGTAAGAATTTCTAACAGGCCATTCACTAGTAGGAGTGAGAAAAACTTCACAGTGTAGTGTGAATCGGAGGGCCTGAATCAGGATAGGCAGTGAGTGGCAATGTAGAATGGAGAAAAACACCACGGGATGGTCAGCATGGGGAGGTCAGGAAACATGCAATGTATGATGGAGAAAAGCACCACGGGGTGGTCAGCATAGGGAGGTCAGGAATCATGCAGTGGCAATGTAGGTTTCTGAAAAACCTCGCGGGGTGGTGCGCAAAGTAATGTTTTCTAACAGGCCATTCACTAGTAGGAGTGAGAAAAACTTCACAGTGTGGTGTGAATTGGAGTGCCTGAATCAGGATACGCAGTGAGTGACAATGTAGGATGCAGAAAAGTGCCAGTGGTGGTCAGCATGGGGAGGCCAAGAAACATGCAGTGGCAAATAGGATAGGTTTCTGAAAAACATCGCGGGGTGTTGCGCATTGTAATGGTTTCTAAAACGCCTTTCACTAGTAGGAGTGAGAAAACATCACGGGGTGGTGTGAATCGGAGGGCCTGAATCAGAATAGGCAGTGAGTGGCAATGTAGGATGGAGAAAAGCACCAGGAGTGGTCAGCATGGGAGGTCAGGAAACATGCAGTGGCAATGTAGGATAGGTTTCTGAAAAACATCACGGGGTGGTGCACATTGTAAGGGTTTCTAATGGACCATTCACTAGTAGGAGTGAGAAAAACATCACAGGGTGGTGTGAATCGGAGGGCCTGAATTAGGATAGTCAGTGAGTGGCAATGTAGGATGGAGAAAAGCACCATGGGTTGGTGAGCATGGGGAGGTCAGGAAATATGCAGTGGCAATGTAGGATAGGTTTCTGAAAAACATCGCAGGGTGGTGCGCATTGTAAGGTTTTCTAACAGGCCATTCACTAGTAGGAGTGAGAAAGACATCACGGGGTGATGTGAATCGGAGGTCCTGAATTAGGATAGGCAGTGAGTGGTAATGTAGGATGGAGAAAAGCACCACGGGGTGGTCAGCATGGTGAGGTCAGGAGACATGCAGTGGCAAAGTAGAATAGGTTTCGAAAAATATCACGGGGGTGATGCTCATTTTAAGGGTTTGTAACAGGCCATTCACTAGTACGAGTGAGAAAAACATCACAGTGTGGTGTTAACCGGAGTGCCTGAATCAGGATAGGCAGTGAGTGTCAATGTAGAATGGAGAAAAGCACAACGGGGTTGTCAGCATGTGGAGGTCAGGAATCATGCAGTGGCAATGTAGGATAGGTTTCTGAAAAACATCGCGGGGTGGTGCGCATTGTAAGGTTTTCTAACAGGCCATTCACTAGTAGGAGTGAGAAAAACATCATGGGGTGATGTTAATCGGAGGGCCTGAATTAGGATAGGCAGGGAGTGGCAATGTAGGATGGAGAAAAACACCACGGGGTGGTTAGCATGGGGAGGTCAGGAAACATGCAGTGGCAATGTAGGATAGGTTTTTGAAAAACATCGCGGGATGGTGCGCATTGTAAGGGTTTCTAACAGACAATTCACTAGTAGGTGTGAGAAAAACCTCAAGGGGTTGTGCGAATCGGAGGGCCTGAATTAGATTAGGCAGTGAGTGGCAATGTACGATGGAGAAAAACACCAACTGGTGGTCAGGATGGGAGGTCAGGAAACATGCAGTGGCAAATAGGATAGGTTTCTGAAAAACATCGCAGGGTGATGCGCGTTGTAAGGGTTTCTAAAAGGCCATTCACTTGTAGGAGGCAGAAAATCATCAAGGGGTGGTGTGAATCGGAGTGCCTGAATCAGGATAGGCAGTGAGTGACAATGTAGGTTGGTGAAAAGCGCGAGTGGTGGTCAGAATGTGGAGGTCAAGAAACATGCAGTGGCAAATAGGATAGGTTTCTGAAAAACATCGCGGGGTGTTGCGCATTGTAATGGTTATTAAAAGGCCATTCACTAGTAGGAGTGAGAAAACATCAAGGGGTGGTGTGAATGGCAGGGCCTAAATCTGAATAGGCAGTGGGTTCGCAATGTAGGATGGAGAAAAGCACCACCGGATGGTCAGCAAGGGGAGGTCAGGAATCATACAGTGGCAATGTAGGATAGGTTTCTGAAAAACATTGCGGGATGGTGCGCATTGTAAGGGTTTCTAACAGGCCATTCACTAGTAGGAGTAAGAAAAACATCACGGTGTGGTGTGAATGCCAGGGCCTGAATCTGAATAGGCAGTGGGTTCGCAATGTAGGATGGAGAGAAGCACCACGGGGTGGTTAGCATGTGGAGGTCAGGATTCATGCAGTGGCAATGTAGGATAGGTTTCTGAAAAACATTTTGGGGTGGTGCGCATTGTAAGGGTTTCTAACAAGCCATTCACTAGTAGGAGTGAGAACAACATCACGGGGTGCTGTGAATCAGAGGGCCTGAATGAAAATAGGCAGGGAGTGGCAATGTAGGATGGAGAAAAGCACCACGGGGTGGTCGGCATGGAGAGGTCAGCAAACATGCAGTGGCAATTTAGGATAGGTTTCTGAAAAAAAATAGCGGGTTGGTGTGCATTATAAGGGTTTCTTACAGGCCATTCACTAGTAGGAGTGAGAAAAACATCACATTGTGGTGTGAATCAAAGGGCCTGAGTTAGGATAGGCAGTGAGTGGCAATGTAGCATGGAGAAAAGCACCATGGGCAGTCAACATGCAGAGGTCAGGAAAACTTGCAGTGGCAATGTAGGTGGTGCGCATTGTAAGGGTTTCTAACAGGCCATTCATTAGTAGGAGTGAGAAAAACATCATCGGGTGATGTTAATCGGAGGGCCTGAATTAGGATAGGCAGAGAGTGGCAATGTAGGATGGAGAAAAACACCACGGGATTGTTAGCATGGGGAGGTCAGGAAACATGCAGTGGCAAAGTAGGATTGTTTTCTGAAAAACATCGCGGGGTGGTGCACATTGTAAGGGTTTTGAACAGGCCATTCAGTAGTAGTAGTGACAAAAACATCAGGGGTGGTGTGAATCGGAGGGCCTGAATTAGGATAGGCAGGGAGTGACAATGTAGGATGGAGAAAAGCACCACCGGGTGGTCAGCATGGGGAGGTCAGGAATCATACAGTGGCAATGTAGGATAGGTTTCTGAAAAACATTGCGGGATGGTGCGCATTGTAAGGGTTTCTAACAGGCCATTCACTAGTAGGAGTAAGAAAAACATCACGGTGTGGTGTGAATCGGAGGGCCTGAATCAGTATAGGTAGTGAGTGGCAATGTAGGATGGAGAAAAGCACCAGGGGTGGTCAGCATGGGAGGTCAGGAAACATGCAGTGGCAATGTAGGATAGGTTTCTGAAAAACATCGCGGGGTGGTGCGCATTGCAAGGGTTTCTAACAGACCATTCACTAGTAGGAGTGGAAAAACATCACGGTGTGGTGTGAATCAGAGGGCCTGAATAAGGATAGGCAGTGAGTGGCAATGTAGGATGGAGAAAAGCACCACGGGTTGGTGAGCATGGGGAGGTCAAGAAACATGCAGTGGCAATGTAGGATAAGTTTCTCAAAAACATCGCGGGGTGGTGCACATTGTAAGGTTTTCTAACAGGCCATTCACTAGTAGTAGTGAGAAACACATCACGGGGTGGTGTGAATCGGAGGTCCTGAATTAGGATAGGCAGTGAGTGGTAATGTAGGATGGAGAAAAGCACCACGGGGTGGTCAGCATGGGGAGGTCAGGAGACATGCAGTGCAAACTAGGATAGGTTTTGGAAAAACATCGCGGGGTGATGCTCATTTTAAGTTTTTGTAACAGGCCATTCACTAGTTCGAGTGAGAAAAACATTGCAGTGTGGTGTTAACCGGAAGGCCTGAATCAGGATAGGCAGTGAATGGCAATGTAGAATGGAGAAATGCACAACGGGGTGGTCAGCATGTGGAGGTCAGGATTCATGCAGTGGCAATGTAGGATAGGTTTCTGAAAAACATTTTGGGGTGGTGCGCATTGTAAGGGTTTCTAACAAGCCATTCACTAATAGGAGTGAGAAAAACATCACAGGGTGGTGTGAATCGGAGTGTCTGAATTAGATTAGGCAGTGTGTGATAATGTAGAATGGAGAAAAGCAAGATGGCGTGGTGAGCATGGGGAGTTCAGGAAACATGCAGTGGCAATGTATGATAGGTTACTGAAAAACATCGCGGGGTGGTTCGCATTGTAAGGGTTTCTAGCAGGCCTTTCACTAGTAGGAGTGATAAAAACGTCACGGGGTTGTTTGCTTCGGAGGGCCTGAAATAGGATAGGCAGTGTGTGGCAATGTAGAATGGAGAAAACACCAAGTGGTGGTCCGCATGGGGAGGTCAGGAAACATGCAGTGGCATTGTAGGATAGGTTTCTGAGAAACATCACGGGGTGGTGAGCATTGTAAGGGTTTCTATCAGGCCTTTCACTAGTAGGAGTGAGAAAAACGTCACGGGGTGGTTTGCTTCGGATGGCCTGAATTCGGATAGGCAGTGAGTGGCAGTGGAGTGTGGAGAAAAGCAACACGGCATGGTGACAATGGGGAGGTCAGGAAACAGGCTTTGGCAATGTAGGATAGGTTTCTGAAAAACATCGCAGAGTGGTGCGCATTGTAAGGGTTTCTAACAAGCCATTCACTAGTCGGAGAGAGAAAAGCATCAGCGAGTGGTGTGAATCGGATGGCCTGAATTCGGAGAGGCAGTGAGTGGCAATGTAGGATGGAGAAAAGCACCACGGGGTGGTCAGAAAAGGGAGGTGAGCAAAAATGCAGTGGCAATGCTGGATAGGTTTCTGAAAAGCATCGCGGAGTTGTGCGCATTGTAAGGGATACTACAAGGCAATTCACAAGTAGGATTGAGAAAAACATCACGGGGTGGTGTGAATCGGAAGGCCAGAATTAGGATAGGTAGTGAGTGACATTGTAGGATGGAGAAAAGCACCACGGGGTGGTCAGCATGGGGAGGGCAGGAAACATGCGGTGGCAATGTAGGATAGGTTTCTGAAAAACATCGTGGGGTGGTTTGCATTGTAAGGGTTTCTAACATGATATTCACTAGTAGGAGGTAGAAAAACATCACGGGTGGTGTGAATCGGAGGGCCTGATGTACGATAGGCATTGAGTGGCCATGTAGGACAGAGAAAATCACCATGGGGTGGTCAGCATGATGAGGTCAGGAAACATGCTTTGGCAATGTAGGAAAAGTTTCTGAAAAACATTGCGGGGTGGTGCGCATGGTAAGTGATTCTAACAGGCCATTCACTAGTAGGAGTGAGAAAAACACCATGGGGTGGGGTGAATCGAAGGGCCTGAATTACGATAGGCAGTGAGTGGCAATGTAGGATGGAGAAAACACCAAGGGGTGGTCAGAATGGGGAGGTCAGGAAACATGCGGTGGTAATGTAGGATAGGTTTCTGAAACACATCGCAGAGTGGTGCGCATTGTAAAGGTTGCTAAAAGGCCATTCACTGGTAGGATAGAGAAAAAGTTCCCGGGGTGGTGTCAATCGGAGGGCCTGTATTAGGATAGGCAGTGAGTGGCAATGTAGTTTGGAGAAAAGCTCCACGGGGTGGTCAGCATGGGGAGGTCAGGAAACATGCGGTAGCAATGTAGCATGGGTTTCTGAAAAACATTGCGTGGTGGTGCGCGTTGTAAGGGTTTCAAACAGGCCATTCACTAGTAGGAGTGAGAAAATCATCGCGGAGTGGTGTGTAACCTTGGGCCTGAATTAGGATAGGCAGTGAGTGGCAATGTAGGATACAGAAAAGCACCACGGGGTGGTAAGCATGGGTAGGTCAGGAGATATGCGGTGGCAATGTAGGATATGTTCCTGTAAAAAATCGCGGGGTGTTGCGCATTGTAAGGATTTCTTATAGGTCATTCACTAGTAGGAGTGAGAAAAACATGACTGGGTGGTGTGATTAGGAGGGCCTGAGTTAGATTAGGCAGTGAGTGGCAATGTAGGATCTAGCAAAGCAAGACGGGGCGGTGAGCATTGGGAGGTCAGGAGACATGCAGTGGCAATGTAGGATAGCTTTCTGAAAAACATCGCGGGGTGGTGCGAATTGTGAGGGTTTGGAACAGACAATTCACTAGTAGGAGTGAGAAAAACATCACGGGGTGGTATGAATCGGAGGGCCTGAATTAGGATAGGCAGTGTGTGGCAATGTAGGATGGAGAAAAGCACCACGGGTGGTCAGCATGGAGAGATCGGGAAACATGAGGTCGCAATGTAGGATAGGTTTCAGAAAAATATCTCGGGGTGGTGCGCAATGTAAGGGTTTCTAACAGACCCTTCACTAGTAGGAGTGTGAAAAGCATCACAGGAGGGTGTGAATTGGAGGGCTTGAATTCGGATAGGCAGTGAGTGGCAATGTAGGATGGAGAAAACAACAAGTGGTGGTCAGCATTGGGAGGTCAGGAAACATGCGGTGGCAATGCAGGATAGGTTTCTGAAAAACATCGCGGGGTGGGGCGCATTGAAATGGTTTCTAGCAGGCCATTCATTAGTAGGAGTGAGAAAAACATCACGGGGTGGTGCGAATCGTAGGGCCTGAATTAGGATAGACAGTGAGTGGCAATGTAGGATGGAGAAAAGCACCACGGGGTGCTCAACAAGGGGAGCTCAGGAAACATGCAGTGGCAATGTAGGATAGGTTTCTAAAAAAAAAACGCGGGTTGGTGCGCATTTTAAGGGTTTCTAACAGGCCATTCACTAGTAGGAGTTAGAAAAACTTCACGGGGTGGTGTGAATCGGAGGGCCTGAATTAACATGGGCAGTGAGTGGCAATGTAGGATGGAGAAAAGCACCACGGGGTTGTCAGCATGGGGAGGTCAGGAAAAATGCGGCAGCAATGTAGAATAGGTTTCTGAAAAACATCGTGGGGTGGTGCGCATTGTAAGTGTTTCTAACAGGCCATTCACTAGTAGGAGTGAGAAAAACATCACGGGGTGGTGTGAATCGGAGGGCCTGAATTAGATTAGGCAGTGAGTGGCAATGTAGGATCTAGCAAAGCAAGACAGAGCGGTGAGCTTGGGGAGGTCAGGAAACATGCAGTGCCAATGTAGGATAGGTTTCTGAAAAACATCGTGGAGTGGTGTGCATTGTAAGTGTTTCTAACAGGCCATTCACTAGTAGGAGTGAGAAAAACATCACGGGTGGAGTGAATCAGAGGGCCTGAATTAGCATAGGCAGTGAGTGGCAATGTAGGATGGAGAAAAGCACCACGGGGTGGTCCGCATTGGGAGGTGAGTAAAAATGCGGTGTCAATGCAGGATAGTTTTCTGAAAAACATCGCGGGGTGGTGTGCATTGCAAGGATTTCTAACAGGCAATTCACTAGTAGGAGTGAGAAAAACATCACGGGGTGGTGTGAATCGGAGGGTCTGACTTACGATAGGCATTGAGTGACAATGTAGGATGGAGAAAAGCACCACGGGGTGGTCAGCATGGGGAGGTCAGGAAACATGCGGTGGCAATGTAGGATAGGTTTCTGAAAAACATCCCTGGGTGGTGCGCATTGTAAAGGTTTCTAACAGGGTATTCACTAGTAGGAGTGAGAAAAGCATCACCGGGTGGTGTGAATCGCAGTGTCTGAATTAGTATAGGCAGTGAGTGGCAATGTAGGATTTAGAAAAGCATCACAGCGTATTCAGCATGGGGTGGTCAGGAAACATGCGTTGGAATGTAGAATAGGTTTCTATAAAACATCGCGTGGTGGTGCGCATTGTAAGGGTTTCTAACAGGCCATTCACTAGTAGGAGTGAGAAAACGTCACGGGGTGGTGTGCATCGGAGGGCCTGTATCTGAATAGACAGTGAGTTCGCAATGTAGGATGGAGAAAAGCACCACGGGGTGGTCAGCATGGGGAGTTCAGGAATCATGCAGTGGCAATGTAGGATAGGTTTCTGAAAAACATCGCGGGGTTGTGCGCAAAGTATGGGTTTCTAACAGGCCATTCATGAGTAGGAGTGATAAAAACATCACGTTGTGGTGTGGATCAAAGTTCCTGAATCAGTATAGGCAGTGAGTGGCAATGGAGGATGGAGAAAAGCTCCAGGGTTGGTCAGCATGTGGAGGTCAGGAAACATGCAGTGGCAATGTAGGATAGGTTTCTCAAAAACATCGCGGGGTGGTGCGCATTGTAAGGGTTTCTAACAGGCCATTCACTAGTAGGAGTGAAAAAAACATCAGGGGTGGTGTGAATCGGAGGGCCTGAATTAGGATAGGCAGTGAGGGGCAATGTAGGAGGGGTAAAATCTCCACGGGTTGGTGTGCATGGGGAGATCAGGAAACATGCAGTGGCAATGTAGGATAGATTTCTTAAAAACATCGGCGGGTGGTGCGCATTGTAAGGGTTTCTAACATGCCATCCACTAGTAGGAGTGAGAAAAACATCAGGGGTGGTGTGAATTGGAGGGCCGGAATTAGAATAGGCACTGAGTGGCAAAGAAGGATGGAGAAAAGCTCCAGGGGTGTTCAGCATGGGGAGGTCAGGAAACATTCAGTGGCAAATAGGATAGGTTTCTGAAAAAAATCGCGGGGTGATGCGCATTGTAAGAGTTTCTAAAAGGCCATTCACTAGAAGGATTGAGAAAAATGTCACGATGTGGTGTGAATCAGAGGGTCTGGCTCAGGATAGGTAGTGAGTGGCAATGTAGGATGGAGAAAAGCACCACGGGGTGGTCAGCATGGCGAGGTCAGGAGACATGCAGTGGCAAAGTACGATAGGTTTCGGAAAACATCGCGGGGCGATTCGCATTGTAAGGTTTTGTAACAGGCCATTCACAAGTACTAGTGAGAAAAACATCACAGTGTGGTGTTAATCGGAGGGCCTGAATCAGGATAGGTAGTGAGTGGCAATGCAGAATGGAGAAAAGCAACACGGGGTGGTTCAGCATGTGGAGGTCAGGAATCATGCAGTGGCAATGTAGGATAGGTTTCTGAAAAGCATTGCGGGGTGGTGCGCATTGTAAGAATTTCTAACAGGCCATTCACTAGTAGGAGTGAGAAAAACTTCACAGTGTAGTGTGAATCGGAGGGCCTGAATCAGGATAGGCAGTGAGTGGCAATGTAGAATGGAGAAAAACACCACGGGATGGTCAGCATGGGGAGGTCAGGAAACATGCAATGTATGATGGAGAAAAGCACCACGGGGTGGTCAGCATAGGGAGGTCAGGAATCATGCAGTGGCAATGTAGGTTTCTGAAAAACCTCGCGGGGTGGTGCGCAAAGTAATGTTTTCTAACAGGCCATTCACTAGTAGGAGTGAGAAAAACTTCACAGTGTGGTGTGAATTGGAGTGCCTGAATCAGGATAGGCAGTGAGTGACAATGTAGGATGCAGAAAAGTGCCAGTGGTGGTCAGCATGGGGAGGCCAAGAAACATGCAGTGGCAAATAGGATAGGTTTCTGAAAAACATCGCGGGGTGTTGCGCATTGTAATGGTTTCTAAAACGCCATTCACTAGTAGGAGTGAGAAAACATCACGGGGTGGTGTGAATCGGAGGGCCTGAATCAGAATAGGCAGTGAGTGGCAATGTAGGATGGAGAAAAGCACCAGGAGTGGTCAGCATGGGAGGTCAGGAAACATGCAGTGGCAATGTAGGATAGGTTTCTGAAAAACATCACGGGGTGGTGCACATTGTAAGGGTTTCTAATGGACCATTCACTAGTAGGAGTGAGAAAAACATCACAGGGTGGTGTGAATCGGAGGGCCTGAATTAGGATAGTCAGTGAGTGGCAATGTAGGATGGAGAAAAGCACCATGGGTTGGTGAGCATGGGGAGGTCAGGAAATATGCAGTGGCAATGTAGGATAGGTTTCTGAAAAACATCGCAGGGTGGTGCGCATTGTAAGGTTTTCTAACAGGCCATTCACTAGTAGGAGTGAGAAAGACATCACGGGGTGATGTGAATCGGAGGTCCTGAATTAGGATAGGCAGTGAGTGGTAATGTAGGATGGAGAAAAGCACCACGGGGTGGTCAGCATGGTGAGGTCAGGAGTCATGCAGTGCAAAGTAGGATAGGTTTCGAAAAACATCACGGGGGTGATGCTCATTTTAAGGGTTTGTAACAGGCCATTCACTAGTACGAGTGAGAAAAACATCACAGTGTGGTGTTAACCGGAGTGCCTGAATCAGGATAGGCAGTGAGTGTCAATGTAGAATGGAGAAAAGCACAACGGGGTTGTCAGCATGTGGAGGTCAGGAATCATGCAGTGGCAATGTAGGATAGGTTTCTGAAAAACATCGCGGGGTGGTGCGCATTGTAAGGTTTTCTAACAGGCCATTCACTAGTAGGAGTGAGAAAAACATCATGGGGTGATGTTAATCGGAGGGCCTGAATTAGGATAGGCAGGGAGTGCCAATGTAGGATGGAGAAAAACACCACGGGGTGGTTAGCATGGGGAGGTCAGGAAACATGCAGTGGCAATGTAGGATAGGTTTTTGAAAAACATCGCGGGATGGTGCGCATTGTAAGGGTTTCTAACAGACAATTCACTAGTAGGTGTGAGAAAAACCTCAAGGGGTTGTGCGAATCGGAGGGCCTGAATTAGATTAGGCAGTGAGTGGCAATGTACGATGGAGAAAAACACCAACTGGTGGTCAGGATGGGAGGTCAGGAAACATGCAGTGGCAAATAGGATAGGTTTCTGAAAAACATCGCAGGGTGATGCGCGTTGTAAGGGTTTCTAAAAGGCCATTCACTTGTAGGAGGCAGAAAATCATCAAGGGGTGGTGTGAATCGGAGTGCCTGAATCAGGATAGGCAGTGAGTGACAATGTAGGTTGGTGAAAAGCGCGAATGGTGGTCAGAATGTGGAGGTCAAGAAACATGCAGTGGCAAATAGGATAGGTTTCTGAAAAACATCGCGGGGTGTTGCGCATTGTAATGGTTATTAAAAGGCCATTCACTAGTAGGAGTGAGAAAACATCAAGGGGTGGTGTGAATGGCAGGGCCTGAATCTGAATAGGCAGTGGGTTCGCAATGTAGGATGGAGAAAAGCACCACCGGATGGTCAGCATGGGGAGGTCAGGAATCATACAGTGGCAATGTAGGATAGGTTTCTGAAAAACATTGCGGGATGGTGCGCATTGTAAGGGTTTCTAACAGGCCATTCACTAGTAGGAGTAAGAAAAACATCACGGTGTGGTGTGAATGCCAGGGCCTGAATCTGAATAGGCAGTGGGTTCGCAATGTAGGATGGAGAGAAGCACCACGGGGTGGTCAGCATGTGGAGGTCAGGATTCATGCAGTGGCAATGTAGGATAGGTTTCTGAAAAACATTTTGGGGTGGTGCGCATTGTAAGGGTTTCTAACAAGCCATTCACTAGTAGGAGTGAGAACAACATCACGGGGTGCTGTGAATCAGAGGGCCTGAATGAAAATAGGCAGGGAGTGGCAATGTAGGATGGAGAAAAGCACCACGGGGTGGTCGGCATGGAGAGGTCAGCAAACATGCAGTGGCAATTTAGGATAGGTTTCTGAAAAAAAATAGCGGGTTGGTGCGCATTATAAGGGTTTCTTACAGGCCATTCACTAGTAGGAGTGAGAAAAACATCACATTGTGGTGTGAATCAAAGGGCCTGAGTTAGGATAGGCAGTGAGTGGCAATGTAGCATGGAGAAAAGCACCATGGGCAGTCAACATGCAGAGGTCAGGAAAACTTGCAGTGGCAATGTAGGTGGTGCGCATTGTAAGGGTTTCTAACAGGCCATTCACTAGTAGGAGTGAGAAAAACATCATCGGGTGATGTTAATCGGAGGGCCTGAATTAGGATAGGCAGAGAGTGGCAATGTAGGATGGAGAAAAACACCACGGGATGGTTAGCATGGGGAGGTCAGGAAACATGCAGTGGCAAAGTAGGATTGTTTTCTGAAAAACATCGCGGGGTGGTGCACATTGTAAGGGTTTTGAACAGGCCATTCAGTAGTAGTAGTGAGAAAAACATCAGGGGTGGTGTGAATCGGAGGGCCTGAATTAGGATAGGCAGGGAGTGACAATGTAGGATGGAGAAAAGCACCACCGGGTGGTCAGCATGGGGAGGTCAGGAATCATACAGTGGCAATGTAGGATAGGTTTCTGAAAAACATTGCGGGATGGTGCGCATTGTAAGGGTTTCTAACAGGCCATTCACTAGTAGGAGTAAGAAAAACATCACGGTGTGGTGTGAATCGGAGGGCCTGAATCAGTATAGGTAGTGAGTGGCAATGTAGGATGGAGAAAAGCACCAGGGGTGGTCAGCATGGGAGGTCAGGAAACATGCAGTGGCAATGTAGCATAGGTTTCTGAAAAACATCGCGGGGTGGTGCGCATTGCAAGGGTTTCTAACAGACCATTCACTAGTAGGAGTGGAAAAACATCACGGTGTGGTGTGAATCAGAGGGCCTGAATAAGGATAGGCAGTGAGTGGCAATGTAGGATGGAGAAAAGCACCACGGGTTGGTGAGCATGGGGAGGTCAAGAAACATGCAGTGGCAATGTAGGATAAGTTTCTCAAAAACATCGCGGGGTGGTGCGCATTGTAAGGTTTTCTAACAGGCCATTCACTAGTAGTAGTGAGAAACACATCACGGGGTGGTGTGAATCGGAGGTCCTGAATTAGGATAGGCAGTGAGTGGTAATGTAGGATGGAGAAAAGCACCACAGGGTGGTCAGCATGGGGAGGTCAGGAGACATGCAGTGCAAACTAGGATAGGTTTTGGAAAAACATCGCGGGGTGATGCTCATTTTAAGTTTTTGTAACAGGCCATTCACTAGTTCGAGTGAGAAAAACATCGCAGTGTGGTGTTAACCGGAAGGCCTGAATCAGGATAGGCAGTGAATGGCAATGTAGAATGGAGAAAAGCACAACGGGGTGGTCTGCATGTGGAGGTCAGGATTCATGCAGTGGCAATGTAGGATAGGTTTCTGAAAAACATTTTGGGGTGGTGCGCATTGTAAGGGTTTCTAACAAGCCATTCACTAATAGGAGTGAGAAAAACATCACAGGGTGGTGTGAATCGGAGTGTCTGAATTAGATTAGGCAGTGTGTGATAATGTAGAATGGAGAAAAGCAAGATGGCGTGGTGAGCATGGGGAGTTCAGGAAACATGCAGTGGCAATGTAGGATAGGTTACTGAAAAACATCGCGGGGTGGTTCGCATTGTAAGGGTTTCTAGCAGGCCTTTCACTAGTAGGAGTGATAAAAACGTCACGGCGTTGTTTGCTTCGGAGGGCCTGAAATAGGATAGGCAGTGTGTGGCGATGTAGAATGGAGAAAACACCAAGTGGTGGTCCGCATGGGGAGGTCAGGAAACATGCAGTGGCATTGTAGGATAGGTTTCTGAGAAACATCACGGGGTGGTGAGCATTGTAAGGGTTTCTATCAGGCCTTTCACTAGTAGGAGTGAGAAAAACGTCACGGGGTGGTTTGCTTCGGATGGCCTGAATTCGGATAGGCAGTGAGTGGCAGTGGAGTGTGGAGAAAAGCAACACGGCATGGTGACAATGGGGAGGTCAGGAAACAGGCTTTGGCAATGTAGGATAGGTTTCTGAAAAACATCGCAGAGTGGTGCGCATTGTAAGGGTTTCTAACAAGCCATTCACTAGTCGGAGAGAGAAAAGCATCAGCGAGTGGTGTGAATCGGATGGCCTGAATTCGGAGAGGCAGTGAGTGGCAATGTAGGATGGAGAAAAGCACCACGGGGTGGTCAGAAAAGGGAGGTGAGCAAAAATGCAGTGGCAATGCTGGATAGGTTTCTGAAAAGCATCGCGGAGTTGTGCGCATTGTAAGGGATTCTACAAGGCAATTCACAAGTAGGATTGAGAAAAACATCACGGGGTGGTGTGAATCGGAAGGCCAGAATTAGGATAGGTAGTGAGTGACATTGTAGGATGGAGAAAAGCACCACGGGGTGGTCAGCATGGGGAGGGCAGGAAACATGCGGTGGCAATGTAGGATAGGTTTCTGAAAAACATCGTGGGGTGGTTTGCATTGTAAGGGTTTCTAACATGATATTCACTAGTAGGAGGTAGAAAAACATCACGGGGTGGTGTGAATCGGAGGGCCTGATGTACGATAGGCATTGAGTGGCCATGTAGGACAGAGAAAATCACCATGGGGTGGTCAGCATGATGAGGTCAGGAAACATGCTTTGGCAATGTAGGAAAAGTTTCTGAAAAACATTGCGGGGTGGTGCGCATGGTAAGGGATTCTAACAGGCCATTCACTAGTAGGAGTGAGAAAAACACCATGGGGTGGGGTGAATCGAAGGGCCTGAATTACGATAGGCAGTGAGTGGCAATGTAGGATGGAGAAAACACCAAGGGGTGGTCAGAATGGGGAGGTCAGGAAACATGCGGTGGTAATGTAGGATAGGTTTCTGAAACACATCGCAGAGTGGTGCGCATTGTAAAGGTTGCTAAAAGGCCATTCACTGGTAGGATAGAGAAAAAGTTCCCGGGGTGGTGTCAATCGGAGGGCCTGTATTAGGATAGGCAGTGAGTGGCAATGTAGTTTGGAGAAAAGCTCCACGGGGTGGTCAGCATGGGGAGGTCAGGAAACATGCGGTAGCAATGTAGCATGGGTTTCTGAAAAACATTGCGTGGTGGTGCGCGTTGTAAGGGTTTCAAACAGGCCATTCACTAGTAGGAGTGAGAAAATCATCGCGGAGTGGTGTGTAACCTTGGGCCTGAATTAGGATAGGCAGTGAGTGGCAATGTAGGATACAGAAAAGCACCACGGGGTGGTAAGCATGGGTAGGTCAGGAGATATGCGGTGGCAATGTAGGATATGTTCCTGTAAAAAATCGCGGGGTGTTGCGCATTGTAAGGATTTCTTATAGGTCATTCACTAGTAGGAGTGAGAAAAACATGACTGGGTGGTGTGATTAGGAGGGCCTGAGTTAGATTAGGCAGTGAGTGGCAATGTAGGATCTAGCAAAGCAAGACGGGGCAGTGAGCATTGGGAAGTCAGGAGACATGCAGTGGCAATGTAGGATAGCTTTCTGAAAAACATCGCGGGGTGGTGCGAATTGTGAGGGTTTGGAACAGACAATTCACTAGTAGGAGTGAGAAAAACATCACGGGGTGGTATGAATCGGAGGGCCTGAATTAGGATAGGCAGTGTGTGGCAATGTAGGATGGAGAAAAGCACCACGGGTGGTCAGCATGGAGAGATCGGGAAACATGAGGTCGCAATGTAGGATAGGTTTCAGAAAAATATCTCGGGGTGGTGCGCAATGTAAGGGTTTCTAACAGACCCTTCACTAGTAGGAGTGTGAAAAGCATCACAGGAGGGTGTGAATTGGAGGGCTTGAATTCGGATAGGCAGTGAGTGGCAATGTAGGATGGAGAAAACAACAAGTGGTGGTCAGCATTGGGAGGTCAGGAAACATGCGGTGGCAATGCAGGATAGGTTTCTGAAAAACATCGCGGGGTGGGGCGCATTGAAATGGTTTCTAGCAGGCCATTCATTAGTAGGAGTGAGAAAAACATCACGGGGTGGTGCGAATCGTAGGGCCTGAATTAGGATAGACAGTGAGTGGCAATGTAGGATGGAGAAAAGCACCACGGGGTGCTCAACAAGGGGAGCTCAGGAAACATGCAGTGGCAATGTAGGATAGGTTTCTGAAAAAAAAACGCGGGTTGGTGCGCATTTTAAGGGTTTCTAACAGGCCATTCACTAGTAGGAGTTAGAAAAACTTCACGGGGTGGTGTGAATCGGAGGGCCTGAATTAACATAGGCAGTGAGTGGCAATGTAGGATGGAGAAAAGCACCACGGGGTTGTCAGCATGGGGAGGTCAGGAAAAATGCGGCAGCAATGTAGAATAGGTTTCTGAAAAACATCGTGGGGTGGTGCGCATTGTAAGTGTTTCTAACAGGCCATTCACTAGTAGGAGTGAGAAAAACATCACGGGGTGGTGTGAATCGGAGGGCCTGAATTAGATTAGGCAGTGAGTGGCAATGTAGGATCTAGCAAAGCAAGACAGAGCGGTGAGCTTGGGGAGGTCAGGAAACATGCAGTGCCAATGTAGGATAGGTTTCTGAAAAACATCGTGGAGTGGTGTGCATTGTAAGTGTTTCTAACAGGCCATTCACTAGTAGGAGTGAGAAAAACATCACGGGTGGAGTGAATCAGAGGGCCTGAATTAGCATAGGCAGTGAGTGGCAATGTAGGATGGAGAAAAGCACCACGGGGTGGTCCGCATTGGGAGGTGAGTAAAAATGCGGTGTCAATGCAGGATAGTTTTCTGAAAAACATCGCGGGGTGGTGTGCATTGCAAGGATTTCTAACAGGCAATTCACTAGTAGGAGTGAGAAAAACATCACGGGGTGGTGTGAATCGGAGGGTCTGACTTACGATAGGCATTGAGTGACAATGTAGGATGGAGAAAAGCACCACGGGGTGGTCAGCATGGGGAGGTCAGGAAACATGCGGTGGCAATGTAGGATAGGTTTCTGAAAAACATCCCAGGGTGGTGCGCATTGTAAAGGTTTCTAACAGGGTATTCACTAGTAGGAGTGAGAAAAGCATCACCGGGTGGTGTGAATCGCAGTGTCTGAATTAGTATAGGCAGTGAGTGGCAATGTAGGATTTAGAAAAGCATCACAGGGTATTCAGCATGGGGTGGTCAGGAAACATGCGTTGGAATGTAGAATAGGTTTCTATAAAACATCGCGTGGTGGTGCGCATTGTAAGGGTTTCTAACAGGCCATTCACTAGTAGGAGTGAGAAAACGTCACGGGGTGGTGTGCATCGGAGGGCCTGTATCTGAAAAGACAGTGAGTTCGCAATGTAGGATGGAGAAAAGCACCACGGGGTGGTCAGCATGGGGAGTTCAGGAATCATGCAGTGGCAATGTAGGATAGGTTTCTGAAAAACATCGCGGGGTTGTGCGCAAAATATGGGTTTCTAACAGGCCATTCATTAGTAGGAGTGATAAAAACATCACGTTGTGGTGTGGATCAAAGTTCCTGAATCAGTATAGGCAGTGAGTGGCAATGGAGGATGGAGAAAAGCTCCAGGGTTGGTCAGCATGTGGAGGTCAGGAAACATGCAGTGGCAATGTAGGATAGGTTTCTCAAAAACATCGCGGGGTGGTGCGCATTGTAAGGGTTTCTAACAGGCCATTCACTAGTAGGAGTGAGAAAAACATCACGGGTGGTGTGAATCGGAGGGTCTGACTTACGATAGGCATTGAGTGACAATGTAGGATGGAGAAAAGCACCACGGGGTGGTCAGCATGGGGAGGTCAGGAAACATGCGGTGGCAATGTAGGATAGGTTTCTGAAAAACATCCCAGGGTGGTGCGCATTGTAAAGGTTTCTAACAGGGTATTCACTAGTAGGAGTGAGAAAAGCATCACCGGGTGGTGTGAATCGCAGTGTCTGAATTAGTATAGGCAGTGAGTGGCAATGTAGGATTTAGAAAAGCATCACAGGGTATTCAGCATGGGGTGGTCAGGAAACATGCGTTGGAATGTAGAATAGGTTTCTATAAAACATCGCGTGGTGGTGCGCATTGTAAGGGTTTCTAACAGGCCATTCACTAGTAGGAGTGAGAAAACGTCACGGGGTGGTGTGCATCGGAGGGCCTGTATCTGAAAAGACAGTGAGTTCGCAATGTAGGATGGAGAAAAGCACCACGGGGTGGTCAGCATGGGGAGTTCAGGAATCATGCAGTGGCAATGTAGGATAGGTTTCTGAAAAACATCGCGGGGTTGTGCGCAAAGTATGGGTTTCTAACAGGCCATTCATGAGTAGGAGTGATAAAAACATCACGTTGTGGTGTGGATCAAAGTTCCTGAATCAGTATAGGCAGTGAGTGGCAATGGAGGATGGAGAAAAGCTCCAGGGTTGGTCAGCATGTGGAGGTCAGGAAACATGCAGTGGCAATGTAGGATAGGTTTCTCAAAAACATCGTGGGGTGGTGCGCATTGTAAGGGTTTCTAACAGGCCATTCACTAGTAGGAGTGAGAAAAACATCAGGGGTGGTGTGAATCGGAGGGCCTGAATTAGGTTAGGCAGTGAGGGGCAATGTAGGAGGGGTAAAATCACCACGGGTTGGTGTGCATGGGGAGATCAGGAAACATGCAGTGGCAATGTAGGATAGATTTCTTAAAAACATCGGCGGGTGGTGCGCATTGTAAGGGTTTCTAACATGCCATCCACTAGTAGGAGTGAGAAAAACATCAGGGGTGGTGTGAATTGGAGGGCCGGAATTAGAATAGGCACTGAGTGGCAATGAATGATGGAGAAAAGCTCCAGGGGTGTTCAGCATGGGGAGGTCAGGAAACATTCAGTGGCAAATAGGATAGGTTTCTGAAAAAAATCGCGGGGTGATGCGCATTGTAAGAGTTTCTAAAAGGCCATTCACTAGAAGGATTGAGAAAAATGTCACGATGTGGTTTGAATCAGAGGGTCTGGCTCAGGATAGGTAGTGAGTGGCAATGTAGGATGGAGAAAAGCACCACGGGGTGGTCAGCATGGCGAGGTCAGGAGACATGCAGTGGCAAAGTACGATAGGTTTCGGAAAACATCGCGGGGCGATTCGCATTGTAAGGTTTTGTAACAGGCCATTCACAAGTACTAGTGAGAAAAACATCACAGTGTGGTGTTAATCGGAGGGCCTGAATCAGGATAGGTAGTGAGTGGCAATGCAGAATGGAGAAAAGCAACACGGGGTGGTTCAGCATGTGGAGGTCAGGAATCATACAGTGGCAATGTAGGATAGGTTTCTGAAAAACATTGCAGGATGGTGCGCATTGTAAGGGTTTCTAACAGGCCATTCACTAGTAGGAGTAAGAAAAACATCACGGTGTGGTGTGAATTGGAGGGCCTGAATCAGTATAGGTAGTGAGTGGCAATGTAGGATGGAGAAAAGCACCAGGTGTGGTCAGCATGGGAGGTCAGGAAACATGCAGTGGCAATGTAGGATAGGTTTCTGAAAAACATCGCGGGGTGGTGTGCATTGCAAGGATTTCTAACAGACCATTCACTAGTAGGAGTGGAAAAACATCACAAGGTGGTGTGACTCAGAGGGCCTGAATAAGGATAGGCAGTGAGTGGCAATGTAGGATGGAGAAAAGCACCACGGGTTGGTGAGCATGGGGAGGTCAAGAAACATGCAGTGACAATGTAGGATAGGTTTCTGAAAAACATCGCGGGGTGGTGCGCATTGTAAGGTTTTCTAACAGGCCATTCACTAGTAGTAGTGAGAAACACATCACGGGGTGGTGTGAATCGGAGGTCCTGAATTAGGATAGGCAGTGAGTGGTAATGTAGGATGGAGAAAAGCACCACAGGGTGGTCAGCATGGGGAGGTCAGGAGACATGCAGTGCAAAGTAGGATAGGTTTTGGAAAAAGATCGCGGGGTGATGCTCATTTTAAGTTTTTGTAACAGGCCATTCACTAGTTCGAGTGAGAAAAACATCACAGTGTGGTGTTAACCGGAAGGCCTGAATCAGGATAGGCAGTGAATGGCAATGTAGAATGGAGAAAAGCACAACGGGGTGGTCAGCATGTGGAGGTCAGGATTCATGCAGTGGCAATGTAGGATAGGTTTCTGAAAAACATTTTGGGGTGGTGCGCATTGTAAGGGTTTCTAACAAGCCATTCACTAATAGGAGTGAGAAAAACATCACGGGGTTGTGTGAATCGGAGTGTCTGAATTAGATTAGGCAGTGTGTGATAATGTAGAATAGAGAAAAGCAAGATGGCGTGGTGAGCATGGGGAGTTCAGGAAACATGCAGTGGCAATGTAGGATAGGTTACTGAAAAACATCGCGGGGTGGTTCGCATTGTAAGGGTTTCTAGCAGGCCTTTCACTAGTAGGAGTGATAAAAACGTCTCGGGGTTGTTTGCTTCGGAGGGCCTGAAATAGGATAGGCAGTGTGTGGCAATGTAGAATGGAGAAAACACCAAGTGGTGGTCCGCATGGGGAGGTCAGGAAACATGCAGTGGCATTGTAGGATAGGTTTCTGAGAAACATCACGGGGTGGTGAGCATTGTAAGGGTTTCTATCAGGCCTTTCACTAGTAGGAGTGAGAAAAACGTCACGGGCTGGTTTGCTTCGGATGGCCTGAATTCGGATAGGCAGTGAGTGGCAGTGGAGTGTGGAGAAAAGCAACACGGCATGGTGACAATGGGGAGGTCAGGAAACAGGCTGTGGCAATGTAATATAGGTTTCTGAAAAACATCGCAGAGTGGTGAGCATTGTAAGGGTTTCTAACAAGCCATTCACTAGGCGGAGAGAGAAAAACATCAGCGAGTGGTGTGAATCGGATGGCCTGTATTAGGATAGGCAGTGAGTGGCAATGTAGTTTGGAGAAAAGCTCCACGGGGTGGTCAGCATGGGGAGGTCAGGAAACATGCGGTAGCAATGTAGCATGGGTTTCTGAAAAACATTGCGTGGTGGTGCGCGTTGTAAGGGTTTCAAACAGGCCATTCACTAGTAGGAGTGAGAAAATCATCGCGGAGTGGTGTGTAACCTTGGGCCTGAATTAGGATAGGCAGTGAGTGGCAATGTAGGATACAGAAAAGCACCACGGGGTGGTAAGCATGGGTAGGTCAGGAGATATGCGGTGGCAATGTAGGATATGTTCCTGTAAAAAATCGCGGGGTGTTGCGCATTGTAAGGATTTCTTATAGGTCATTCACTAGTAGGAGTGAGAAAAACATGACTGGGTGGTGTGATTAGGAGGGCCTGAGTTAGATTAGGCAGTGAGTGGCAATGTAGGATCTAGCAAAGCAAGACGGGGCGGTGAGCATTGGGAGGTCAGGAGACATGCAGTGGCAATGTAGGATAGCTTTCTGAAAAACATCGCGGGGTGGTGCGAATTGTGAGGGTTTGGAACAGACAATTCACTAGTAGGAGTGAGAAAAACATCATGGGGTGGTATGAATCGGGGGGCCTGAATTAGGATAGGCAGTGTGTGGCAATGTAGGATGGAGAAAAGCACCACGGGTGGTCAGCATGGAGAGATCGGGAAACATGAGGTCGCAATGTAGGATAGGTTTCAGAAAAATATCTCGGGGTGGTGCGCAATGTAAGGGTTTCTAACAGACCCTTCACTAGTAGGAGTGTGAAAAGCATCACAGGAGGGTGTGAATTGGAGGGCTTGAATTCGGATAGGCAGTGAGTGGCAATGTAGGATGGAGAAAACAACAAGTGGTGGTCAGCATTGGGAGGTCAGGAAACATGCGGTGGCAATGCAGGATAGGTTTCTGAAAAACATCGCGGGGTGGGGCACATTGAAATGGTTTCTAGCAGGCCATTCATTAGTAGGAGTGAGAAAAACATCACGGGGTGGTGCGAATCGTAGGGCCTGAATTAGGATAGACAGTGAGTGGCAATGTAGGATGGAGAAAAGCACCACGGGGTGCTCAACAAGGGGAGCTGAGGAAACATGCAGTGGCAATGTAGGATAGGTTTCTGAAAAAAAACGCGGGTTGGTGGGCATTTTAAGGGTTTCTAACAGGCCATTCACTAGTAGGAGTTAGAAAAACATCAAGGGGTGGTGTGAATTGGAGGGCCTGAATTAACATAGGCAGTGAGTGGCAATGTAGGATGGAGAAAAGCACCACGGGGTTGTCAGCATGGGGAGGTCAGGAAAAATGCGGCAGCAATGTAGAATAGGTTTCTGAAAAACATCATGGGGTGGTGCGCATTGTAAGTGTTTCTAACAGGCCATTCACTAGTAGGAGTGAGAAAAACATCACGGGGTGGTGTGAATCGGAAGGCCTGAATTAGATTAGGCAGTGAGTGGCAATGTAGGATCTAACAAAGCAAGACAGAGCGGTGAGCTTTGGGAGGTCAGGAAACATGCAGTGCCAATGTAGGATAGGTTTCTGAAAAACATCGTGGAGTGGTGTGCATTGTAAGTGTTTCTAACAGGCCATTCACTAGTAGGAGTGAGAAAAACATCACGGGTGGAGTCAATCAGAGGGCCTGAATTAGCATAGGCAGTGAGTGGCAATGTAGGATGGAGAAAAGCACCACGGTGTGGTCCGCATTGGGAGGTGAGGAAAAATGCGGTGTCAATGCAGGATAGTTTTCTGAAAAACATCGCGGGGTGGTGTGCATTGCAAGGATTTCTAACAGGCAATTCACTAGTAGGAGTGAGAAAAACATCACGGGGTGGTGTGAATCAGAGGGTCTGACTTACGATAGGCATTGAGTGACAATGTAGGATGGAGAAAAGCACCACGGGGTGGTCAGCATGGGGAGGTCAGGAAACATGCGGTGGCAATGTAGGATAGGTTTCTGAAAAACATCCCAGGGTGGTGCGCATTGTAAAGGTTTCTAACAGGACATTCACTAGTAGGAGTGAGAAAAGCATCACCGGGTGGTGTGAATCGCAGTGTCTGAATTAGGATAGGCAGTGAGTGGCAATGTAGGATTTAGAAAAGCATCACAGGGTATTCAGCATGGGGTGGTCAGGAAACATGCGTTGGAATGTAGAATAGGTTTCTATAAAACATCGCGTGGTGGTGCGCATTGTCAGGGTTTCTAACAGGCCATTCACTAGTAGGAGTGAGAAAAACATCATGAGGTGGTGTGAAATGGAGGGCCTGAATTAGATTAGGCAGTGTGTGGTAATGTATAATGGAGTAATGCAAGACGGCGTGGTGAGCATGGGGAGTTGAGGAAACATGCAGTGGCAATGTAGGATAGGTTTCTGAAAAACATCGCGTGTTCCTGGGCATTGTAAGGGTTTCTATCAGGCCTTTCACTAGTAGGAGTGATAAAAACGTCACGGGGTGGTTTGCTTCGGAGGGCCTGAAATAGGATAGGCAGTGTGTGGCAATGTTGGATGGAGAAAAGCACCTCGGGTTGGTCAGCATGGGGAGGTCAGGAAACATGCCGTGGCAATGTAGGATAGGTTTCTGAAAAACATCGCGGGATGGTGTGCATTGTAAGTGTTTCTAACAGGCCATTCACTAGTAGGAGTGAGAAAAACAAACGGGGTGGTGTGAACCAGAGGGCCTGAATTAGCATAGGCAGTGAGTGGCAATGGAGGGTGGAGAAGAGCACCACAGGGTGGTCAGCATGGGGAGGTCAGGAAACATGCGGTGGCAATGTAGGATATGTTTGTGAAACACATCGCAGAGTGGTGCGCATTGTAAAGGTTGCTAAAAGGCCATTCACTGGTAGGATAGAGAAAAAGTTACCGGGGTGGTGTCAATCGGAGGGCCTGTATTAGGATAGGCAGTGAGTGGCAATGTAGTTTAGAGAAAAGCACCACGGGTTTGTCCGCATGGGGAGGTCAGGAAACATGCGGTAGCAATGTCGCATGGGTGTCTGAAAAACATTGCGTGGTGGTGCGCGTTGTAAGGGTTTCAAACAGGCCATTCACTAAGAGGAGTTAGAAAAACATCACGAGGTGGTGTGAATTGGAGGGCCTGAATTAACATAGGCAGTGAGTGGCAATGTAGGATGGAGAAAAGCACCATGGGGTTGTCAGCATGGGGAGGTCAGGAAAAATGCAGCAGCAATGTAGAATAGGTGTCTGAAAAACATCGTGGGGTGGTGCGCATTGTAAGTGTTTCTAACAAGCCATTCACTAGTAGGAGTGAGAAAAACATCACGGGGTGGTGTGAATCAGAGGGCCTGAATTAGCATAGGCAGTGAGTGGCAATGTAGGATGGAGAAAAGCACCACGGGGTGGTCCGCATTGGGAGGTGAGGAAAAATGCGGTGTCAATGCAGGATAGTTTTCTGAAAAACATCGCGGGGTGGTGTGCATTGCAAGGATTTCTAACAGGCAATTCACTAGTAGGAGTGAGAAAAACATCACAGGGTGGTGTGAATCGGAGGGTCTGACTTACGATAGGCATTGAGTGACAATGCAGGATGGAGAAAAGCACCACGGGGTGGTCAGCATGGGGAGGTCAGGAAACATGCGGTGGCAATGTAGGATAGGTTTCTGAAAAACATCCCAGGTTGGTGCGCATTGTAAAGGTTTCTAACAGGCCATTCACTAGTAGGAATGATAAAAACATCACAGGGTGGTGTGAATTGGAGTGTCTGAATTAGATTAGGCAGTGAGTGGCAATGTAGCATGGAGAAAAGCACCACGGGGTGCTCAACATGTGGAGGTCAGGAAACATGCTGTGGCAATATAGGATAGGTTTCTGAAAAATATCGCGGTGTGGTACGCATTGTAAGTGTTTGAAACAGGCCATTCACTAGTAGGAGTTAGAAAAACATCACGGGTTGGTGTGAATCGGAGGGCCTGAATTAACATAGGCAGTGCGTTGCAATGTAGGATGGAGAAAAGCACCACGGGGTTGTCAGCATGGGGAGGTCAGGAAAAATGCGGCAGCAATGTAGAATATGTTTCTGAAAAACACCGTGGGGTGGTGTGCATTGTAAGTGTTTCTAACAGGCCATTCACTAGTAGGAGTGAGAAAAACATCACAGTTTGGTGTGAATCGGAGGGCCTGAGTTAGTTTAGGCAGTGAGTGGCAATGTAGCATCTAGCAAACCAAGACGGGGCGGTGAGCATGCGGAGGACAGGAAACATGCAGTGGCAATGTAGGATAGGTTTCTGAAAATCATCACGGGGTGGTGCGCATTGTGAGGGTTTCGCACAGGCAATTCACTAGTAGGAGAGAGAAAAACATCACGGGGTGTTATGAATCGGAGGGCCTGAATTAGGATAGGCAGTGATTGGCAATGTAGGATGGAGAAAAGCACCACGGGGTGGAGAGCATGAGGAGGTCAGGAAACATGCGGTGGCAATGTAGGATAGGTATCGGAAAAACTTCGCGGGGTGGTGCACATTGCAAGGGTTTCTAACAGGCCATTCACTAGTAGGAGTGTGAAAAACATCATGGGGTGGTGTGAATCGGGGACCTGACTTACGATAGGCAGTGAGTGACAATGTAGGATCTAGAAAAGCAAGACGGGGCGGTGAGCATGGCGAGGTCAGGAAACATGAAGTGGCAATGTAGGATAGGTTTTGGAAAAACATCGCGAGGTGGTGCGCATTGTAAGGGTTTCTAACAGGCCTTTCACTAGTAGGAGTGTTAAAAACGTCATGGGGTGGTTTGCTTCGGAGGGCCTGAAATAGCATAGGCAGTGATTGGCAATGTAGGATGGTGAAAAGCACCACGGCGTGGTCAGACTGGGGAGGTCAGGAAACATGCGGTGGCAATGTAGGATAGGTTTCTGAAAAGCATGGAGGGGTGGTGCGCTTTGTAAGGGTTTCTAACAGGCCATTCACTAGTAGGAGTGAGAAAAGCATCACCGGGTGGTGTGAATTGCAGTGTCTGAATTAGGATAGGCAGTGAGTGGCAATGTAGGATTTAGAAAAGCATCACAGGGTATTCAGCATGGGGTGGTCAGGAAACATGCGTTGGAATGTAGAATAGGTTTCTATAAAACATCGCGTGGTGGTGCGCATTGTAAGGGTTTCTAACAGGCCATTCACTAGTAGGAGTGAGAAAAACATCAAGAGGTGGTGTGAAATGGAGGGCCTGAATTAGATTAGGCAGTGAGTGGTAATGTATAATGGAGAAATGCAAGACGGCGTGGTGAGCATGGGGAGTTGAGGAAACATGCAGTGGCAATGTAGGATAGGTTTCTGAAAAACATCGCGTGGTCCTGGGCATTGTAAGGGTTTCTATCAGGCCTTTCACTAGTAGGAGTGATAAAAACGTCACGGGGTGGTTTGCTTCGGAGGGCCTGAAATAGGATAGGCAGTGTGTGGCAATGTAGGATGGAGAAAAGCACCCCGGGTTGGTCAGCATGGGGAGGTCAGGAAACATGCGGTGGCAATGTAGGATAGGTTTCTGAAAAACATTGCGGGATGGTGCGCATTGTAAGTGTTTCTAACAGGCCATTCACTAGTAGGAGTGAGAAAAACAAACGGGGTGGTGTGAACCAGAGGGCCTGAATTAGCATAGGCAGTGAGTGGCAATGGAGGGTGGAGAAGAGCACCACGGGGTGGTCAGCATGGGGAGGTCAGGAAACACGCGGTGGCAATGTAGGATAGGTTTGTGAAACACATCGCAGAGTGGTGCGCATTGTAAAGATTGCTAAAAGGCCATTCACTGGTAGGATAGAGAAAAAGTTCCCGGGGTGGTGTCAATCGGAGAGCCTGTATTAGGATAGGCAGTGAGTGGCAATGTAGTTTAGAGAAAAGCACCACGGGGTGGTCAGCATGGGGAGGTCAGGAAACATGCGGTAGCAATGTCGCATGGGTGTCTGAAAAGCATTGCGTGGTGGTGCGCGTTGTAAGGGTTTCAAACAGGCCATTCACTAAGAGGAGTTAGAAAAACATCACGGGGTGGTGTGAATTGGAGGGCCTGAATTAACATAGGCAGTGAGTGGCAATGTAGGATGGAGAAAAGCACCATGGGGTTGTCAGCATGGGGAGGTCAGGAAAAATGCAGCAGCAATGTAGAATAGCTGTCTGAAAAACATCATGGGGTGGTGCGCATTGTAAGTGTTTCTAACAGGCCATTCACTAGTAGGAGTGAGAAAAACATCACGGGGTGGTGTGAATCGGAGGGCCTGAATTAGATTAGGCAGTGAGTGGCAATGTAGGATCTAGCAAAGCAAGACAACGCGGTGAGCTTGGGGAGGTCAGGAAACATGCAGTGGCAATGTAGGATAGGTTTCTGAAAAACATCGTGGAGTGGTGTGCATTGTAAGGGTTTCTAACAGGCCATTCACTAGTAGGAGTGAGAAAAACATCACGGGGTGGTGTGAATCGGAGGGCCTGAATTAGATTAGGCAGTGAGTGGCAATGTAGCGTCTAGCAAAATAAGACGGGGCAGGTGAGCATGGGGAGGTCAGGAAACATGCAGTGGCAATATAGGATAGGTTTCTGAAAAACATCGCGGGGTGGTGCGCATTGTGACGGTTTTGCACAGGCAATTCACTAGTAGGAGTGAGAAAAACATCACGGGGTGTTATGAATCGGAGTGCCTGAATTAGGATAGGCAGTGATTGGCAATGTAGGATGGAGAAAAGCACCACGGGGTGGAGAGCATGGGGAAGTCAGGAAACATGCGGTGGCAAAGTAGGATAGGTATCGGAAAAACTTCGCGGTGTGGTGCACATTGCAAGGGTTTCTAACAGGCCATTCACTAGTAGGACTGTGAAAAACATCATGGGGTGGTGTGAATCGGGGACCTGACTTACGATAGGCAGTGAGTGACAATGCAGGATGCAGAAAAGCACCACGGGGTGGTCAGCAAGAGGAGGTGAGGAAAAATGCAGTGGCAAAGCAGGATAGGTTTCTGAAAAACATCGCGTGGTGGTTCACATTGTAAGGATTTCTACCTGGCTATTCACAAGTAGGAGTGAGAAAAACATCACGGGGTGGTGTGAATCTGAAGGCCTGAATCAGGATAGGTAGTGAATGGCATTGTAGGATGGAGAAAAGCACCACGGGGTGGTCAGCATGCGGAGGGCAGGAAACATGCGGTGGCAATGTAGGATATGTTTCTGAAAAACATTGCGGGGTGGGGCGCACTGTAAGAGTTTCTAACAGGCCATTCACTATTAGGAGTGAGAAAAACATCACGGGGTGGTGTGAATTGGAGTGTCTGAATTAGAATAGGCAGGGAGAGGCAATGTAGGATGGAGAAAAACACCATGGGGTATTCAGCATTGGGATTTCAGGAAACATGCGGTTGCAAGGTAGGAGAGGTTTCTGAAAAACATCGCGGGGTCGTGCGCATTGTAAGGATTTCTAACAGGCCATTCACTAGGAGGAGTGAGAAAAACATCCCGGGGTTAGGGTGAATCGGAGGGCCTGAATTACGATAGGCAGTGAGTGACAATGTAGGTTGGAGAAAAGCACCATGGGGAAGTCAGCATGGGGAAGTCTAGAAACATGCGGTGGCAATGAGAATAGGTTTCTGTAAAACATCGCGTGGTGGTGCGCATTGTAAGCGATTCTAACAGGCCATTCACTAGTAGGAGTGAGAAAAAAATCACGGGGTTGAGTGCATCGGAGGGCCAGAATTAGATTAGGCAGTGAGTGGTAATGTAGAATGGAGAAATGCAAGACGGCTTGGGGAGCATGGGGAGTTCAGGAAACTTGCAGTGGCAATGTAGGATAGGTTTCTGAAAAACATCGCGGGTTGGTGGGCATTGTAAGGGTCTCTATCAGGCCTTTCACTAGTAGGAGTGAGAAAAACGTCACGGGCTGGTTTGCTTCGGATGGCCTGAAATCGGATAGGCAGTGAGTGGCAGTGGAGTGTGGAGAAAAGCAACACGGTGTAGTGACAATGGGGAGGTCAGGAAACAGGCTGTGGCAATGTAGGATAGGTTTCTGAAAAACATCGCGGGGTGGTGCGCATTGTAAGGGATTCTAACAGGCCATTCTCTAGTTGGAGAGAGAAAAACATCACGGAGTGGTGTGAATCGGATGGCCTGAATTCGGATAGGCAGTGAGTGGCAATGAAGGATGGAGAAAAGCACCACGGGGTGGTCAGCAAGGGGAGGTGAGCAAAAATGCAGGGGCAATGCTGGATAGGTTTCTGAAAAACATCGCGGGGTTGTGCGCATTGTAAGGGATTCTAACAGGCCATTCTCTAGTTGGAGAGAGAAAAACATCAGGGAGTGGTGTGAATCGGATGGCCTGAATTCGGATAGGCAGTGAGTGGCAATGAAGGATGGAGAAAAGCTCCACGGGGTGGTCAGCATGGGTAGGTCAGGATATATGCCGTGGCAATGTAGGATAGGTTTCTGAAAAACATCGGGGGTGGTGCGCATTGTAAGGTTTGCTAACAGGCCATTCACTAGTAGGAGTGTTAAAAACGTCACGGGGTGGTTTGCTTCGGAGGGTCTGAAATAGGATAGGCAGTGAGTGGCAATGAAGGATGGAGAAAAGCACCTCGGGTTGGTCAGCATGGGGAGGTCAAGAAACATGCGGTGGCAATGAAGGATAGGTTTCTGAAAAACATCTCGGGGTGGTGCGCAATGTAAGGGTTTCTAGCAGGCCATTCACTAGTAGGAGTGAGAAAAACATCACGGGGTGGTGTGAATCGGTGGGCCTGAATTAGCATAGGCAGTGATTGGCAATGTAGTATAGGGAAAAGCACCACGGGGTGGTCAGACTGGGGAGGTCAGGAAACATGCAGTGGCAATGTAGGATAGGTTTCTGAAAAGCATCGAGGGGTGGTGTGCATTGTAAGGGTTTCTAACAGGCCATTCACTAGTAGGAGTGAGAAAAACATCACGGGGTGGTGTGAATCGGAGTGTGTGAATTAGGAAAGGCAGTGAGTGGCAATGTAGGATTTAGAAAAGCATCACAGGGTATTCAGCATGGGGAGGTCAGGAAACATGCGGTGGCAATGTAGGATACCTTTCGGAAAAACTTCGCGGGGTGGTTTGCATTGTTATGGTTTCTCACAGGCCATTCCCTAGTAGGAGTGAGAAAAACATTAAGGGATGGGTTGAATCGGAGGGCCTGAATTAGATTAGGCAGTGAGTGGTAATGTAGAATGGAGAAATGCAAGAAGGCGTGGTGAGCATGGGGAGTTAAGGAAACATGCAGTGGCAATGTAGGATAGGATTCTGAAAAACATCGCAGGGTGGAGGGCATTGTAAGGGTTTCTAACAGGCCTTTCACTAATAGGAGTGATAAAAACCTCACGAGGTGGTTTGTTCGGATGGCCTGAAATAGGATAGGCAGTGATTGGCAATGTAGGTTGGAGAAAAGCACCCGGGTTGGTCACCATGGGGAGGTCAGGAAACATGTGTAGGCAATGTAGGATAGGTTTCTGAAAAACATCGCGGGGTTGTGTGCATTGTAAGGGTTTCTAACAGGCTATTCACTAGTAGGAGTGAGAAAAACTTCACGGGGCGGTGTGAATCGCAGGGCCTGAATTACGATAGGCAGTGAGTGGCAAAGTAGGATGGAGAAAATCTCCACGGGGTGCTCAGCATGGGTAGGTCTGGAAACATGCTGTGGCAATGTAGGATAGGTTTCTGAAAAACATCGTGGGGTTGTGGGCATTTCAAGGGTTTCTAACAGGCCATTCACTAGTAGGAGTGACAAAACATCACGGGGTGGTGTGAATTGGAGGGCCTGAATTAGCAGAGGCAGTGAGTGGCAATGGAGGGTGCCGAAAAGCACCACAGAGTGGTCAGTTTGGGGCGGTCAGGAAACATGCGGTGGCAGTTTATGATAGGTTTCTGAAAAACATCGCGGGTTGGTGCGCTTTTTAAGGGTTTCTAACAGGCCATTCACTAGTACCAGTGAGAAAAACATCAAGGAAATGTGTGATTCTGAGGGCCTGAATAAGGATAGGCAGTGAGTTGCAATGTAGGATGGAGAAAAGCACCACGGGGCATTCAGCATTGGGATTTCAGGAAACATGTGGTGCCAAGGTACGAGAGGTTTTTGAAAAACATCACTGGGTGGTGTGCATTGTAAGGGTTTCTAACAGGCCTTTCACTAGTAGGAGTGATAAAAACGTAACGAGGTGGTTTGCTTCGGAGGGCCTGAAATAGGATAGGCAGTGCGTGGCAATGTAGAATGGAGAAAAGCACCCCGGGTTGGTCAGCCGGGGGAGGTCAGGAAACATGCAGTGGCAATGTAGGATAGGTTTCTGAAAAATATCGCGGAGTGGTGCGCATTGTAAGGGTTTCTAACAGGCCATTCACTAGTAGGAGTGACAAAACATCATGGGGTGGTGTGAATTGGAGGGCCTGAATTAGCAGAGGCAGTGAGTGGCAATGGAGGGTGCAGAAAAGCACCACGGAATGGTCAGCTTGGGGCGGTCAGGAAACATGCGGTGGCAGTGTATGATAGGTTTCTGAAAAACATCGCGGGGTGGTGCGCTTTTTAAGGGTTTCTAACAGGCCATTCACTAGTAGCAGTGAGAAAAACATGAAGGAAATGTGTGATTCTGAGGGCCTGAATAAGGATAGGCAGTGAGTTGCAATGTAGGATGGAGAAAAGCACCACGGGGCATTCAGCATTGGGATTTCAGGAAACATGTGGTGCCAAGGTACGAGAGGTTTTTGAAAAACATCACTGGGTGGTGTGCATTGTAAGGGTTTCTAACAGGCCTTTCACTAGTAGGAGTGATAAAAACGTAACGAGGTGGTTTGCTTCGGAGGGCCTGAAATAGGATAGGAAGTGCGTGGCAATGTAGAATGGAGAAAAGCACCCCGGGTTGGTCAGCCTGGGGAGGTCAGGAAACATGCAGTGGCAATGTAGGATAGGTTTCTGAAAAAATATCGCGGAGTTGTGCGCATTGTAAGGGTTTCTAACAGGCCATTCACTAATAGGAGTGAGAAAAACATCGCGGAGTGGTGTGAATAGGAGGGCCTGAATTAGCATAGGCAGTGAGTGGCAATGGAGGGTGGAGAAAAGTACCACGGGGTTGTCAGCATGGGGACGTCAGGAAACATGCGGTGGCAATGTAGGATAGGTTTCTGATAAACATAGTGTGGTGGTGTGCATTGTAAGGGTTTCTAACAGGCCATTCACTAGTACGAATGAGAAAAACATCACGGGGTGGTGTTAATCGGAGTGTCTGAATTAGGATAAGCAGTGAGTGGCAATGTAGGATGGAGAAAAGCACCACGGGGTATTCAGCAATGAGATTTCAAGAAACATGTGGTGGCAATGTAGGACAGGTTTCTGAAAAATATCGCGGGGATATGCGCATTGTAAGGGTTTCTAACAGGCCATTCACTAGTAGGAGTGAGAAAAGCATCACGGGGTGGGGTGAATCTGAGGGCCTGAATTACGATAGACAGTGAGTGACAATGTAGGTTGGAGAAAAGCAACAAGGGGTGGTCAGCATGGGGAGGTCAGGAAACATGTGGTGGCAATGTAGGATAGGTTTCTGAAAAATATAGCGGGTTGATGCATATTGTAAGGTTTTCTAACAGGCCATACACTAGTAGCAGTGAGAAAAACATCAACGGGTGGTGTGAATCGGAGGGCCTGAATTAACATAGGCAGTGAGTGGGAATGGAGGATGGAGAAAAGCACCATGGGGTGGTCAGCATTGGGAGGTCAGGAAACATGTGTTGGCAATGTAGGATAGGTTTCTGAAAAACATCGCGGGGTGGTGTGCTTTGTAAGGTTTGCTAACAGGCCATTCACTAGTAGGAGTGAGAAAAACATCACGGGGTGGTGTGAATCAGAGGGCCTGAATTAGCATAGGCAGTGATTGGCAATGTAGGATGGGGAAAAGCAACACTCGGTGGTCAGAATGGGGAGGTCAGGAAACATGTGGTGGCAATGTTTGATAGGTATCTGAAAATCATCGCGGGGTGGGGCACATTGTAAGTGTTTCTAACAGGCCATTCACTAGTAGGAGTGAGAAAAACATCACGGGGTGGTATGAATCGGAGTGTCTGAATTAGGATAGGCAGTGAGTGGCAATGTAGGATGGAGAAAAGCACCACGGGTTGGTGAGCATGGGGAGGTCAGGAATCATGCAGTGGCAATGTAGGAAAGGTTTCTGAAAAACATCGCGGGGTTGTGCGCAAAGTATGGGTTTCTAACAGGCCATTCATTAGTAGGAGTGATAAAAACATCACGGTGTGGTGTGGATCAAAGTTCCTGAATCAGTATAGGCAGTGAGTGGCAATGGAGGATGGAGAAAAGCTCCAGGGTTGGTCAGCATGTGGAGGTCAGGAAACATGCAGTGGCAATGTAGGATAGGTTTCTCAAAAGCATCGCGGGGTGGTGCGCATTGTAAGGGTTTCTAACAGGCCATTCACTAGTAGGAGTGAGAAAAACATCAGGGGTGGTGTGAATCGGAGGGCCTGAATTAGGATAGGCAGTGAGGGGCAATGTAGGAGGGGTAAAATCACCACGGGTTGGTGTTCATGGGGAGATCAGGAAACATGCAGTGGCAATGTAGGATAGATTTCTTAAAAACATTGGCGGGTGGTGCGCATTGTAAGGGTTTCTAACATGCCATCCACTAGTAGGAGTGAGAAAAACATGAGGGGTGGTGTGAATTGGAGGGCCGGAATTAGAATAGGCACTGAGTGGCAATGAAGGATGGAGAAAAGCTCCAGGGGTGTTCAGCATGGGGAGGTCAGGAAACATTCAGTGGCAAATAGGATAGGTTTCTGAAAAACATCGAGGGGATATGCGCATTGTAAGAGTTTCTAAAAGGCCATTCACTAGAAGGATTGAGAAAAATGTCACGACGTGGTGTGAATCAGAGGGTCTGGCTCAGGATAGGTAGTGAGTGGCAATGTAAGATGGAGAAAAGCACCACGGGGTGGTCAGCATGGGGAGGTCAGGAGACATGCAGTGGCAAAGTACGATAGGTTTCGGAAAACATCGCGGGGCGATTCGCATTGTAAGGTTTTGTAACAGGCCATTCACAAGTACGAGTGAGAAAAACATCACAGTGTGGTGTTAATCGGAGGGCCTGAATCAGGATAGGTAGTGAGTGGCAATGCAGAATGGAGAAAAGCAACACGGGGTGGTCAGCATGTGGAGGTCAGGAATCATGCAGTGGCAATGTAGGATAGGTTTCTGAAAAGCATTGCGGGGTGGTGCGCATTGTAAGAATTTCTAACAGGCCATTCACTAGTAGGAGTGAGAAAAACTTCACAGTGTAATGTGAATCGGAGGGCCTGAATCAGGATAGGCAGTGAGTGGCAATGTAGAATGGAGAAAAGCACCACGGGATGGTCAGCATGGGGAGGTCAGGAAACATGCAATGTATGATGGAGAAAAGCACCACGGGGTGGTCAGCATAGGGAGGTCAGGAATCATGCAGTGGCAATGTAGGTTTCTGAAAAACCTCGCGGGGTGGTGCGCAAAGTAATGTTTTCTAACAGGCCACTCACTAGTAGGAGTGAGAAAAACTTCACAGTGTGGTGTGAATTGGAGTGCCTGAATCAGGATAGGCAGTGAGTGACAATGTAGGATGCAGAAAAGTGCCAGTGGTGGTCAGCATGGGGAGGCCAAGAAACATGCAGTGGCAAATAGGATAGGTTTCTGAAAAACATCGCGGGGTGTTGCGCATTGTAATGGTTTCTAAAACGCCATTCACTAGTAGGAGTGAGAAAACATCACGGGGTGGTGTGAATCAGAGGGCCTGAATCAGAATAGGCAGTGAGTGGCAATGTAGGATGGAGAAAAGCACCAGGAGTGGTCAGCATGGGAGGTCAGGAAACATGCAGTGGCAATGTAGGATAGGTTTCTGAAAAACATCACGGGGTGGTGCGCATTGTAAGGGTTTCTAATTTACCATTCACTAGTAGGAGTGAGAAAAACATCACAGGGTGGTGTGAATCGGAGGGCCTGAATTAGGATAGTCAGTGAGTGGCAATGTAGGATGGAGAAAAGCACCATGGGTTGGTGAGCATGGGGAGGTCAGGAAATATGCAGTGGCAATGTAGGATAGGTTTCTGAAAAACATCGCAGGGTGGTGAGCATTGTAAGGTTTTCTAACAGGCCATTCACTAGTAGGAGTGAGAAAGACATCACGGGGTGATGTGAATCGGAGGTCCTGAATTAGGATAGGCAGTGAGTGGTAATGTAGGATGGAGAAAAGCACCACGGGGTGGTCAGCATTGTGAGGTCAGGAGACATGCAGTGGCAAAGTAGGATAGGTTTCGAAAAACATCACGGGGGTGATGCTCATTTTAAGGGTTTGTAACAGGCCATTCACTAGTACGAGTGAGAAAAACATCACAGTGTGGTGTTAACCGGAGTGCCTGAATCAGGATAGGCAGTGAGTGTCAATGTAGAATGGAGAAAAGCACAACGGGGTTGTCAGCATGTGGAGGTCAGGAATCATGCAGTGGCAATGTAGGATAGGTTTCTGAAAAACATCGCGGGGTGGTGCGCATTGTAAGGTTTTCTAACAGGCCATTCACTAGTAGGAGTGAGAAAAACATCATGGGGTGATGTTAATCGGAGGGCCTGAATTAGGATAGGCAGGGAGTGGCAATGTAGGATGGAGAAAAACACCACGGGGTGGTTAGCATGGGGAGGTCAGGAAACATGCAGTGGCAATGTAGGATAGGTTTTTGAAAAACATCGCGGGATGGTGCGCATTGTAAGGGTTTCTAACAGACAATTCACTAGTAGGTGTGAGAAAAACCTCAAGGGGTTGTGCGAATCGGAGGGCCTGAATTAGATTAGGCAGTGAGTGGCAATGTACGATGGAGAAAAACACCAACTGGTGGTCAGGATGGGAGGTCAGGAAACATGCAGTGGCAAATAGGATAGGTTTCTGAAAAACATCGCAGGGTGATGCGCGTTGTAAGGGTTTCTAAAAGGCCATTCACTTGTAGGAGGCAGAAAATCATCAAGGGGTGGTGTGAATCGGAGTGCCTGAATCAGGATAGGCAGTGAGTGACAATGTAGGTTGGTGAAAAGCGCGAGTGGTGGTCAGAATGTGGAGGTCAAGAAACATGCAGTGGCAAATAGGATAGGTTTCTGAAAAACATCGCGGGGTGTTGCGCATTGTAATGGTTATTAAAAGGCCATTCACTAGTAGGAGTGAGAAAACATCAAGGGGTGGTGTGAATGGCAGGGCCTGAATCTGAATAGGCAGTGGGTTCGCAATGTAGGATGGAGAAAAGCACCACCGGATGGTCAGCATGGGGAGGTCAGGAATCATACAGTGGCAATGTAGGATAGGTTTCTGAAAAACATTGCGGGATGGTGCGCATTGTAAGGGTTTCTAACAGGCCATTCACTAGTAGGAGTAAGAAAAACATCACGGTGTGGTGTGAATGCCAGGGCCTGAATCTGAATAGGCAGTGGGTTCGCAATGTAGGATGGAGAGAAGCACCACGGGGTGGTCAGCATGTGGAGGTCAGGATTCATGCAGTGGCAATGTAGGATAGGTTTCTGAAAAACATTTTGGGGTGGTGCGCATTGTAAGGGTTTCTAACAAGCCATTCACTAGTAGGAGTGAGAACAACATCACGGGGTGCTGTGAATCAGAGGGCCTGAATGAAAATAGGCAGGGAGTGGCAATGTAGGATGGAGAAAAGCACCACGGGGTGGTTGGCATGGAGAGGTCAGCAAACATGCAGTGGCAATTTAGGATAGGTTTCTGAAAAAAAATAGCGGGTTGGTGCGCATTATAAGGGTTTCTTACAGGCCATTCACTAGTAGGAGTGAGAAAAACATCACATTGTGGTGTGAATCAAAGGGCCTGAGTTAGGATAGGCAGTGAGTGGCAATGTAGCATGGAGAAAAGCACCATGGGCAGTCAACATGCAGAGGTCAGGAAAACTTGCAGTGGAAATGTAGGTGGTGCGCATTGTAAGGGTTTCTAACAGGCCATTCACTAGTAGGAGTGAGAAAAACATCATCGGGTGATGTTAATCGGAGGGCCTGAATTAGGATAGGCAGAGAGTGGCAACGTAGGATGGAGAAAAACACCACGGGATGGTTAGCATGGGGAGGTCAGGAAACATGCAGTGGCAAAGTAGGATTGTTTTCTGAAAAACATCGCGGGGTGGTGCACATTGTAAGGGTTTTGAACAGGCCATTCAGTAGTAGTAGTGAGAAAAACATCACTGGTGGTGTGAATCGGAGGGCCTGAATTAGGATAGGCAGGGAGTGACAATGTAGGATGGAGAAAAGCACCACCGGGTGGTCAGCATGGGGAGGTCAGGAATCATACAGTGGCAATGTAGGATAGGTTTCTGAAAAACATTGCGGGATAGTGCGCATTGTAAGGGTTTCTAACAGGCCATTCACTAGTAGGAGTAAGAAAAACATCACGGTGTGGTGTGAATCGGAGGGCCTGAATCAGTATAGGTAGTGAGTGGCAATGTAGGATGGAGAAAAGCACCAGGTGTGGTCAGCATGGGAGGTCAGGAAACATGCAGTGGCAATGTAGGATAGGTTTCTGAAAAACATCGCGGGGTGGTGCGCATTGCAAGGGTTTCTAACAGACCATTCACTAGTAGGAGTGGAAAAACATCACGGTGTGGTGTGAATCAGAGGGCCTGAATAAGGATAGGCAGTGAGTGGCAATGTAGGATGGAGAAAAGCACCACGGGTTGGTGAGCATGGGGAGGTCAAGAAACATGCAGTGGCAATGTAGGATAAGTTTCTCAAAAACATCGCGGGGTGGTGCGCATTGTAAGGTTTTCTAACAGGCCATTCACTAGTAGGAGTGAGAAACACATCACGGGGTGGTGTGAATCGGAGGTCCTGAATTAGGATAGGCAGTGAGTGGTAATGTAGGATGGAGAAAAGCACCACGGGGTGGTCAGCATGGGGAGGTCAGGAGACATGCAGTGCAAACTAGGATAGGTTTTGGAAAAACATCGCGGGGTGATGCTCATTTTAAGTTTTTGTAACAGGCCATTCACTAGTTCGAGTGAGAAAAACATCGCAGTGTGGTGTTAACCGGAAGGCCTGAATCAGGATAGGCAGTGAATGGCAATGTAGAATGGAGAAAAGCACAACGGGGTGGTCAGCATGTGGAGGTCAGGATTCATGCAGTGGCAATGTAGGATAGGTTTCTGAAAAACATTTTGGGGTGGTGCGCATTGTAAGGGTTTCTAACAAGCCATTCACTAATAAGAGTGAGAAAAACATCACGGGGTGGTGTGAATCGGAGTGTCTGAATTAGATTAGGCAGTGTGTGATAATGTAGAATGGAGAAAAGCAAGATGGCGTGGTGAGCATGGGGAGTTCAGGAAACATGCAGTGGCAATGTAGGATAGGTTACTGAAAAACATCGCGGGGTGGTTCGCATTGTAAGGGTTTCTAGCAGGCCTTTCACTAGTAGGAGTGATAAAAACGTCACGGGGTTGTTTGCTTCGGAGGGCCTGAAATAGGATAGGCAGTGTGTGGCGATGTAGAATGGAGAAAACACCAAGTGGTGGTCCGCATGGGGAGGTCAGGAAACATGCAGTGGCATTGTAGGATAGGTTTCTGAGAAACATCACGGGGTGGTGAGCATTGTAAGGGTTTCTATCAGGCCTTTCACTAGTAGGAGTGAGAAAAACGTCACGGGGTGGTTTGCTTCGGATGGCCTGAATTCGGATAGGCAGTGAGTGGCAGTGGAGTGTGGAGAAAAGCAACACGGCATGGTGACAATGGGGAGGTCAGGAAACAGGCTTTGGCAATGTAGGATAGGTTTCTGAAAAACATCGCAGAGTGGTGCGCATTGTAAGGGTTTCTAACAAGCCATTCACTAGTCGGAGAGAGAAAAGCATCAGCGAGTGGTGTGAATCGGATGGCCTGAATTCGGAGAGGCAGTGAGTGGCAATGTAGGATGGAGAAAAGCACCACGGGGTGGTCAGAAAAGGGAGGTGAGCAAAAATGCAGTGGCAATGCTGGATAGGTTTCTGAAAAGCATCGCGGAGTTGTGCGCATTGTAAGCGATTCTACAAGGCAATTCACAAGTAGGATTGAGAAAAACATCACGGGGTGGTGTGAATCGGAAGGCCAGAATTAGGATAGGTAGTGAGTGACATTGTAGGATGGAGAAAAGCACCACGGGGTGGTCAGCATGGGGAGGGCAGGAAACATGCGGTGGCAATGTAGGATAGGTTTCTGAAAAACATCGTGGGGTGGTTTGCATTGTAAGGGTTTCTAACATGATATTCACTAGTAGGAGGTAGAAAAACATCACGGGTGGTGTGAATCGGAGGGCCTGATGTACGATAGGCATTGAGTGGCCATGTAGGACAGAGAAAATCACCATGGGGTGGTCAGCACGATGAGGTCAGGAAACATGCTTTGGCAATGTAGGAAAAGTTTCTGAAAAACATTGCGGGGTGGTGCGCATGGTAAGGGATTCTAACAGGCCATTCACTAGTAGGAGTGAGAAAAACACCATGGGGTGGGGTGAATCGAAGGGCCTGAATTACGATAGGCAGTGAGTGGCAATGTAGGATGGAGAAAACACCAAGGGGTGGTCAGAATGGGGAGGTCAGGAAACATGCGGTGGTAATGTAGGATAGGTTTCTGAAACACATCGCAGAGTGGTGCGCATTGTAAAGGTTGCTAAAAGGCCATTCACTGGTAGGATAGAGAAAAAGTTCCCGGGGTGGTGTCAATCGGAGGGCCTGTATTAGGATAGGCAGTGAGTGGCAATGTAGTTTGGAGAAAAGCTCCACGGGGTGGTCAGCATGGGGAGGTCAGGAAACATGCGGTAGCAATGTAGCATGGGTTTCTGAAAAACATTGCGTGGTGGTGCGCGTTGTAAGGGTTTCAAACAGGCCATTCACTAGTAGGAGTGAGAAAATCATCGCGGAGTGGTGTGTAACCTTGGGCCTGAATTAGGATAGGCAGTGAGTGGCAATGTAGGATACAGAAAAGCACCACGGGGTGGTAAGCATGGGTAGGTCAGGAGATATGCGGTGGCAATGTAGGATATGTTCCTGTAAAAAATCGCGGGGTGTTGCGCATTGTAAGGATTTCTTATAGGTCATTCACTAGTAGGAGTGAGAAAAACATGACTGGGTGGTGTGATTAGGAGGGCCTGAGTTAGATTAGGCAGTGAGTGGCAATGTAGGATCTAGCAAAGCAAGACGGGGCGGTGAGCATTGGGAGGTCAGGAGACATGCAGTGGCAATGTAGGATAGCTTTCTGAAAAACATCGCGGGGTGGTGCGAATTGTGAGGGTATGGAACAGACAATTCACTAGTAGGAGTGAGAAAAACATCACGGGGTGGTATGAATCGGAGGGCCTGAATTAGGATAGGCAGTGTGTGGCAATGTAGGATGGAGAAAAGCACCACGGGTGGTCAGCATGGAGAGATCGGGAAACATGAGGTCGCAATGTAGGATAGGTTTCAGAAAAATATCTCGGGGTGGTGTGCAATGTAAGGGTTTCTAACAGACCCTTCACTAGTAGGAGTGTGAAAAGCATCACAGGAGGGTGTGAATTGGAGGGCTTGAATTCGGATAGGCAGTGAGTGGCAATGTAGGATGGAGAAAACAACAAGTGGTGGTCAGCATTGGGAGGTCAGGAAACATGCGGTGGCAATGCAGGATAGGTTTCTGAAAAACATCGCGGGGTGGGGCGCATTGAAATGGTTTCTAGCAGGCCATTCATTAGTAGGAGTGAGAAAAACATCACGGGGTGGTGCGAATCGTAGGGCCTGAATTAGGATAGACAGTGAGTGGCAATGTAGGATGGAGAAAAGCACCACGGGGTGCTCAACAAGGGGAGCTCAGGAAACATGCAGTGGCAATGTAGGATAGGTTTCTGAAAAAAAAACGCGGGTTGGTGCGCATTTTAAGGGTTTCTAACAGGCCATTCACTAGTAGGAGTTAGAAAAACTTCACGGGGTGGTGTGAATCGGAGGGCCTGAATTAACATGGGCAGTGAGTGGCAATGTAGGATGGAGAAAAGCACCACGGGGTTGTCAGCATGGGGAGGTCAGGAAAAATGCGGCAGCAATGTAGAATAGGTTTCTGAAAAACATCGTGGGGTGGTGCGCATTGTAAGTGTTTCTAACAGGCCATTCACTAGTAGGAGTGAGAAAAACATCACGGGGTGGTGTGAATCGGAGGGCCTGAATTAGATTAGGCAGTGAGTGGCAATGTAGGATCTAGCAAAGCAAGACAGAGCGGTGAGCTTGGGGAGGTCAGGAAACATGCAGTGCCAATGTAGGATAGGTTTCTGAAAAACATCGTGGAGTGGTGTGCATTGTAAGTGTTTCTAACAGGCCATTCACTAGTAGGAGTGAGAAAAACATCACGGGTGGAGTGAATCAGAGGGCCTGAATTAGCATAGGCAGTGAGTGGCAATGTAGGATGGAGAAAAGCACCACGGGGTGGTCCGCATTGGGAGGTGAGTAAAAATGCGGTGTCAATGCAGGATAGTTTTCTGAAAAACATCGCGGGGTGGTGTGCATTGCAAGGATTTCTAACAGGCAATTCACTAGTAGGAGTGAGAAAAACATCACGGGGTGGTGTGAATCGGAGGGTCTGACTTACGATAGGCATTGAGTGACAATGTAGGATGGAGAAAAGCACCACGGGGTGGTCAGCATGGGGAGGTCAGGAAACATGCGGTGGCAATGTAGGATAGGTTTCTGAAAAACATCCCAGGGTGGTGCGCATTGTAAAGGTTTCTAACAGGGTATTCACTAGTAGGAGTGAGAAAAGCATCACCGGGTGGTGTGAATCGCAGTGTCTGAATTAGTATAGGCAGTGAGTGGCAATGGAGGATTTAGAAAAGCATCACAGGGTATTCAGCATGGGGTGGTCAGGAAACATGCGTTGGAATGTAGAATAGGTTTCTATAAAACATCGCGTGGTGGTGCGCATTGTAAGGGTTTCTAACAGGCCATTCACTAGTAGGAGTGAGAAAACGTCACGGGGTGGTGTGCATCGGAGGGCCTGTATCTGAAAAGACAGTGAGTTCGCAATGTAGGATGGAGAAAAGCACCACGGGGTGGTCAGCATGGGGAGTTCAGGAATCATGCAGTGGCAATGTAGGATAGGTTTCTGAAAAACATCGCGGGGTTGTGCGCAAAGTATGGGTTTCTAACAGGCCATTCATTAGTAGGAGTGATAAAAACATCACGTTGTGGTGTGGATCAAAGTTCCTGAATCAGTATAGGCAGTGAGTGGCAATGGAGGATGGAGAAAAGCTCCAGGGTTGGTCAGCATGTGGAGGTCAGGAAACATGCAGTGGCAATGTAGGATAGGTTTCTCAAAAACATCGTGGGGTGGTGCGCATTGTAAGGGTTTCTAACAGGCCATTCACTAGTAGGAGTGAGAAAAACATCAGGGGTGGTGTGAATCGGAGGGCCTGAATTAGGATAGGCAGTGAGGGGCAATGTAGGAGGGGTAAAATCACCACGGGTTGGTGTGCATGGGGAGATCAGGAAACATGCAGTGGCAATGTAGGATAGATTTCTTAAAAACATCGGCGGGTGGTGCGCATTGTAAGGGTTTCTAACATGCCATCCACTAGTAGGAGTGAGAAAAACATCAGGGGTGGTGTGAATTGGAGGGCCGGAATTAGAATAGGCACTGAGTGGCAATGAAGGATGGAGAAAAGCTCCAGGGGTGTTCAGCATGGGGAGGTCAGGAAACATTCAGTGGCAAATAGGATAGGTTTCTGAAAAAAATCGCGGGGTGATGCGCATTGTAAGAGTTTCTAAAAGGCCATTCACTAGAAGGAATGAGAAAAATGTCACGATGTGGTGTGAATCAGAGGGTCTGGCTCAGGATAGGTAGTGAGTGGCAATGTAGGATGGAGAAAAGCACCACGGGGTGGTCAGCATGGCGAGGTCAGGAGACATGCAGTGGCAAAGTACGATAGGTTTCGGAAAACATCGCGGGGCGATTCGCATTGTAAGGTTTTGTAACAGGCCATTCACAAGTACTAGTGAGAAAAACATCACAGTGTGGTGTTAATCGGAGGGCCTGAATCAGGATAGGTAGTGAGTGGCAATGCAGAATGGAGAAAAGCAACACGGGGTGGTTCAGCATGTGGAGGTCAGGAATCATGCAGTGGCAATGTAGGATAGGTTTCTGAAAAGCATTGCGGGGTGGTGCGCATTGTAAGAATTTCTAACAGGCCATTCACTAGTAGGAGTGAGAAAAACTTCACAGTGTAGTGTGAATCGGAGGGCCTGAATCAGGATAGGCAGTGAGTGGCAATGTAGAATGGAGAAAAGCACCACGGGATGGTCAGCATGGGGAGGTCAGGAAACATGCAATGTATGATGGAGAAAAGCACCACGGGGTGGTCAGCATAGGGAGGTCAGGAATCATGCAGTGGCAATGTAGGTTTCTGAAAAACATCGCGGGGTGGTGCGCAAATTAATGTTTTCTAACAGGCCATTCACTAGTAGGAGTGAGAAAAACTTCACAGTGTGGTGTGAATTGGAGTGCCTGAATCATGATAGGCAGTGAGTGACAATGTAGGATGCAGAAAAGTGCCAGTGGTGGTCAGCATGGGGAGGCCAAGAAACATGCAGTGGCAAATAGGATAGGTTTCTGAAAAACATCGCGGGGTGTTGCGCATTGTAATGGTTTCTAAAACGCCATTCACTAGTAGGAGTGAGAAAACATCAAGGGGTGGTGTGAATGGCAGGGCCTGAATCTGAATAGGCAGTGGGTTCGCAATGTAGGATGGAGAAAAGCACCACCGGATGGTCAGCATGGGGAGGTCAGGAATCATACAGTGGCAATGTAGGATAGGTTTCTGAAAAACATCGCGGGGTGTTGCGCATTGTAAGGTTTTCTAACAGGCCATTCACTAGTAGGAGTGAGAAAAACATCATGGGGTGATGTTAATCGGAGGGCCTGAATTAGGATAGGCAGGGAGTGGCAATGTAGGATGGAGAAAAACACCACGGGGTGGTTAGCATGGGGAGGTCAGGAAACATGCAGTGGCAATGTAGGATAGGTTTTTGAAAAACATCGCGGGATGGTGCGCATTGTAAGGGTTTCTAACAGACAATTCACTAGTAGGTGTGAGAAAAACCTCAAGGGGTTGTGCGAATCGGAGGGCCTGAATTAGATTAGGCAGTGAGTGGCAATGTACGGTGGAGAAAAACACCAACTGGTGGTCAGGATGGGAGGTCAGGAAACATGCAGTGGCAAATAGGATAGGTTTCTGAAAAACATAGCAGGGTGATGCGCGTTGTAAGGGTTTCTAAAAGGCCATTCACTTGTAGGAGGCAGAAAATCATCAAGGGGTGGTGTGAATCGGAGTGCCTGAATCAGGATAGGCAGTGAGTGACAATGTAGGTTGGTGAAAAGCGCGAGTGGTGGTCAGAATGTGGAGGTCAAGAAACATGCAGTGGCAAATAGGATAGGTTTCTGAAAAACATCGCGGGGTGTTGCGCATTGTAATGGTTATTAAAAGGCCATTCACTAGTAGGAGTGAGAAAACATCAAGGGGTGGTGTGAATGGCAGGGCCTGAATCTGAATAGGCAGTGGGTTCGCAATGTAGGATGGAGAAAAGCACCACCGGATGGTCAGCATGGGGAGGTCAGGAATCATACAGTGGCAATGTAGGATAGGTTTCTGAAAAACATTGCGGGATGGTGCGCATTGTAAGGGTTTCTAACAGGCCATTCACTAGTAGGAGTAAGAAAAACATCACGGTGTGGTGTGAATGCCAGGGCCTGAATCTGAATAGGCAGTGGGTTCGCAATGTAGGATGGAGAAAAGCACCACGGGGTGGTCAGCATGTGGAGGTCAGGATTCATGCAGTGGCAATGTAGGATAGGTTTCTGAAAAACATTTTGGGGTGGTGCGCATTGTAAGGGTTTCTAACAAGCCATTCACTAGTAGGAGTGAGAACAACATCACGGGGTGCTGTGAATCAGAGGGCCTGAATGAAAATAGGCAGGGAGTGGCAATGTAGGATGGAGAAAAGCACCACGGGGTGGTCGGCATGGAGAGGTCAGCAAACATGCAGTGGCAATTTAGGATAGGTTTCTGAAAAAAAATAGCGGGTTGGTGCGCATTATAAGGGTTTCTTACAGGCCATTCACTAGTAGGAGTGAGAAAAACATCACATTGTGGTGTGAATCAAAGGGCCTGAGTTAGGATAGGCAGTGAGTGGCAATGTAGCATGGAGAAAAGCACCATGGGCAGTCAACATGCAGAGGTCAGGAAAACTTGCAGTGGCAATGTAGGTGGTGCGCATTGTAAGGGTTTCTAACAGGTCATTCACTAGTAGGAGTGAGAAAAACATCATCGGGTGATGTTAATCGGAGGGCCTGAATTAGGATAGGCAGAGAGTGGCAATGTAGGATGGAGAAAAACACCACGGGATGGTTAGCATGGGGAGGTCAGGAAACATGCAGTGGCAAAGTAGGATTGTTTTCTGAAAAACATCGCGGGGTGGTGCACATTGTAAGGGTTTTGAACAGGCCATTCAGTAGTAGTAGTGAGAAAAACATCAGGGGTGGTGTAAATCGGAGGGCCTGAATTAGGATAGGCAGGGAGTGACAATGTAGGATGGAGAAAAGCACCACCGGGTGGTCAGCATGGGGAGGTCAGGAATCATACAGTGGCAATGTAGGATAGGTTTCTGAAAAACATTGCAGGATGGTGCGCATTGTAAGGGTTTCTAACAGGCCATTCACTAGTAGGAGTAAGAAAAACATCACGGTGTGGTGTGAATCGGAGGGCCTGAATCAGTATAGGTAGTGAGTGGCAATGTAGGATGGAGAAAAGCACCAGGTGTGGTCAGCATGGGAGGTCAGGAAACATGCAGTGGCAATGTAGGATAGGTTTCTGAAAAACATCGCGGGGTGGTGTGCATTTCAAGGGTTTCTAACAGACCATTCACTAGTAGGAGTGGAAAAACATCACAAGGTGGTGTGACTCAGAGGGCCTGAATAAGGATAGGCAGTGAGTGGCAATGTAGGATGGAGAAAAGCACCACGGGTTGGTGAGCATGGGGAGGTCAAGAAACATGCAGTGGCAATGTAGGATAGGTTTCTGAAAAACATCGCGGGGTGGTGCGCATTGTAAGGTTTTCTAACAGGCCATTCACTAGTAGTAGTGAGAAACACATCATGGGGTGGTGTGAATCGGAGGTCCTGAATTAGGATAGGCAGTGAGTGGTAATGTAGGATGGAGAAAAGCACCACAGGGTGGTCAGCATGGGGAGGTCAGGAGACATGCAGTGCAAAGTAGGATAGGTTTTGGAAAAAGATCGCGGGGTGATGCTCATTTTAAGTTTTTGTAACAGGCCATTCACTAGTTCGAGTGAGAAAAACATCACAGTGTGGTGTTAACCGGAAGGCCTGAATCAGGATAGGCAGTGAATGGCAATGTAGAATGGAGAAAAGCACAACGGGGTGGTCAGCATGTGGAGGTCAGGATTCATGCAGTGGCAATGTAGGATAGGTTTCTGAAAAACATTTTGGGGTGGTGCGCATTGTAAGGGTTTCTAACAAGCCATTCACTAATAGGAGTGAGAAAAACATCACGGGGTTGTGTGAATCGGAGTGTCTGAATTAGATTAGGCAGTGTGTGATAATGTAGAATAGAGAAAAGCAAGATGGCGTGGTGAGCATGGGGAGTTCAGGAAACATGCAGTGGCAATGTAGGATAGGTTACTGAAAAACATCGCGGGGTGGTTCGCATTGTAAGGGTTTCTAGCAGGTCTTTCACTAGTAGGAGTGATAAAAACGTCACGGGGTTGTTTGCTTCGGAGGTCCTGAAATAGGATAGGCAGTGTGTGGCAATGTAGAATGGAGAAAACACCAAGTGGTGGTCCGCATGGGGAGGTCAGGAAACATGCAGTGGCATTGTAGGATAGGTTTCTGAGAAACATCACGGGGTGGTGAGCATTGTAAGGGTTTCTATCAGGCCTTTCACTAGTAGGAGTGAGAAAAACGTCACGGGGTGGTTTGCTTCGGATGGCCTGAATTCGGATAGGCAGTGAGTGGCAGTGGAGTGTGGAGAAAAGCAACACGGCATGGTGACAATGGGGAGGTCAGGAAACAGGCTGTGGCAATGTAGTATAGGTTTCTGAAAAACATCGCAGAGTGGTGAGCATTGTAAGGGTTTCTAACAAGCCATTCACTAGTCGGAGAGAGAAAAACATCAGCGAGTGGTGTGAATCGGATGGCCTGTATTAGGATAGGCAGTGAGTGGCAATGTAGTTTGGAGAAAAGCTCCACGGGGTGGTCAGCATGGGGAGGTCAGGAAACATGCGGTAGCAATGTAGCATGGGTTTCTGAAAAACATTGCGTGGTGGTGCGCGTTGTAAGGGTTTCAAACAGGCCATTCACTAGTAGGAGTGAGAAAATCATCGCGGAGTGGTGTGTAACCTTGGGCCTGAATTAGGATAGGCAGTGAGTGGCAATGTAGGATACAGAAAAGCACCACGGGGTGGTAAGCATGGGTAGGTCAGGAGATATGCGGTGGCAATGTAGGATATGTTCCTGTAAAAAATCGCGGGGTGTTGCGCATTGTAAGGATTTCTTATAGGTCATTCACTAGTAGGAGTGAGAAAAACATGACTGGGTGGTGTGATTAGGAGGGCCTGAGTTAGATTAGGCAGTGAGTGGCAATGTAGGATCTAGCAAAGCAAGACGGGGCGGTGAGCATTGGGAGGTCAGGAGACATGCAGTGGCAATGTAGGATAGCTTTCTGAAAAACATCGCGGGGTGGTGCGAATTGTGAGGGTTTGGAACAGACAATTCACTAGTAGGAGTGAGAAAAACATCATGGGGTGGTATGAATCGGGGGGCCTGAATTAGGATAGGCAGTGTGTGGCAATGTAGGATGGAGAAAAGCACCACGGGTGGTCAGCATGGAGAGATCGGGAAACATGAGGTCGCAATGTAGGATAGGTTTCAGAAAAATATCTCGGGGTGGTGCGCAATGTAAGGGTTTCTAACAGACCCTTCACTAGTAGGAGTGTGAAAAGCATCACAGGAGGGTGTGAATTGGAGGGCTTGAATTCGGATAGGCAGTGAGTGGCAATGTAGGATGGAGAAAACAACAAGTGGTGGTCAGCATTGGGAGGTCAGGAAACATGCGGTGGCAATGCAGGATAGGTTTCTGAAAAACATCGCGGGGTGGGGCGCATTGAAATGGTTTCTAGCAGGCCATTCATTAGTAGGAGTGAGAAAAACATCACGGGGTGGTGCGAATCGTAGGGCCTGAATTAGGATAGACAGTGAGTGGCAATGTAGGATGGAGAAAAGCACCACGGGGTGCTCAACAAGGGGAGCTGAGGAAACATGCAGTGGCAATGTAGGATAGGTTTCTGAAAAAAAACGCGGGTTGGTGGGCATTTTAAGGGTTTCTAACAGGCCATTCACTAGTAGGAGTTAGAAAAACATCAAGGGGTGGTGTGAATCGGAGGGCCTGAATTAACATAGGCAGTGAGTGGCAATGTAGGATGGAGAAAAGCACCACGGGGTTGTCAGCATGGGGAGGTCAGGAAAAATGCGGCAGCAATGTAGAATAGGTTTCTGAAAAACATCGTGGGGTGGTGCGCATTGTAAGTGTTTCTAACAGGCCATTCACTAGTAGGAGTGAGAAAAACATCACGGGGTGGTGTGAATCGGAAGGCCTGAATTAGATTAGGCAGTGAGTGGCAATGTAGGATCTAACAAAGCAAGACAGAGCAGTGAGCTTGGGGAGGTCAGGAAACATGCAGTGCCAATGTAGGATAGGTTTCTGAAAAACATCGTGGAGTGGTGTGCATTGTAAGTGTTTCTAACAGGCCATTCACTAGTAGGAGTGAGAAAAACATCACGGGTGGAGTGAATCAGAGGGCCTGAATTAGCATAGGCAGTGAGTGGCAATGTAGGATGGAGAAAAGCACCACGGTGTGGTCCGCATTGGGAGGTGAGGAAAAATGCGGTGTCAATGCAGGATAGTTTTCTGAAAAACATCGCGGGGTGGTGTGCATTGCAAGGATTTCTAACAGGCAATTCACTAGTAGGAGTGAGAAAAACATCACGGGGTGGTGTGAATCAGAGGGTCTGACTTACGATAGGCATTGAGTGACAATGTAGGATGGAGAAAAGCACCCCGGGGTGGTCAGCATGGGGAGGTCAGGAAACATGCGGTGGCAATGTAGGATAGGTTTCTGAAAAACATCCCAGGGTGGTGCGCATTGTAAAGGTTTCTAACAGGACATTCACTAGTAGGAGTGAGAAAAGCATCACCGGGTGGTGTGAATCGCAGTGTCTGAATTAGGATAGGCAGTGAGTGGCAATGTAGGATTTAGAAAAGCATCACAGGGTATTCAGCATAGGGTGGTCAGGAAACATGCGTTGGAATGTAGAATAGGTTTCTATAAAACATCGCGTGGTGGTGCGCATTGTCAGGGTTTCTAACAGGCCATTCACTAGTAGGAGTGAGAAAAACATCATGAGGTGGTGTGAAATGGAGGGCCTGAATTAGATTAGGCAGTGTGTGGTAATGTATAATGGAGTAATGCAAGACGGCGTGGTGAGCATGGGGAGTTGAGGAAACATGCAGTGGCAATGTAGGATAGGTTTCTGAAAAACATCGCGTGTTCCTGGGCATTGTAAGGGTTTCTATCAGGCCTTTCACTAGTAGGAGTGATAAAAACGTCACGGGGTGGTTTGCTTCGGAGGGCCTGAAATAGGATAGGCAGTGTGTGGCAATGTTGGATGGAGAAAAGCACCTCGGGTTGGTCAGCATGGGGAGGTCAGGAAACATGCCGTGGCAATGTAGGATAGGTTTCTGAAAAACATCGCGGGATGGTGTGCATTGTAAGTGTTTCTAACAGGCCATTCACTAGTAGGAGTGAGAAAAACAAACGGGGTGGTGTGAACCAGAGGGCCTGAATTAGCATAGGCAGTGAGTGGCAATGGAGGGTGGAGAAGAGCACCACGGGGTGGTCAGCATGGGGAGGTCAGGAAACATGCGGTGGCAATGTAGGATATGTTTGTGAAACACATCGCAGAGTGGTGCGCATTGTAAAGGTTGCTAAAAGGCCATTCACTGGTAGGATAGAGAAAAAGTTCCCGGGGTGGTGTCAATCGGAGGGCCTGTATTAGGATAGGCAGTGAGTGGCAATGTAGTTTAGAGAAAAGCACCACGGGTTTGTCCGCATGGGGAGGTCAGGAAACATGCGGTAGCAATGTCGCATGGGTGTCTGAAAAACATTGCGTGGTGGTGCGCGTTGTAAGGGTTTCAAACAGGCCATTCACTAAGAGGAGTTAGAAAAACATCACGAGGTGGTGTGAATTGGAGGGCCTGAATTAACATAGGCAGTGAGTGGCAATGTAGGATGGAGAAAAGCACCATGGGGTTGTCAGCATGGGGAGGTCAGGAAAAATGCGGCAGCAATGTAGAATAGGTGTCTGAAAAACATCGTGGGGTGGTGCGCATTGTAAGTGTTTCTAACAGGCCATTCACTAGTAGGAGTGAGAAAAACATCACGGGGTGGTGTGAATCAGAGGGCCTGAATTAGCATAGGCAGTGAGTGGCAATGTAGGATGGAGAAAAGCACCACGGGGTGGTCCGCATTGGGAGGTGAGGAAAAATGCGGTGTCAATGCAGGATAGTTTTCTGAAAAACATCGCGGGGTGGTGTGCATTGCAAGGATTTCTAACAGGCAATTCACTAGTAGGATTGAGAAAAACATCACAGGGTGGTGTGAATCGGAGTGTCTGACTTACGATAGGCATTGAGTGACAATGCAGGATGGAGAAAAGCACCACGGGGTGGTCAGCATGGGGAGGTCAGGAAACATGCGGTGGCAATGTAGGATAGGTTTCTGAAAAACATCCCAGGTTGGTGCGCATTGTAAAGGTTTCTAACAGGCCATTCACTAGTAGGAATGATAAAAACATCACAGGGTGGTGTGAATTGGAGTGTCTGAATTAGATTAGGCAGTGAGTGGCAATGTAGCATGGAGAAAAGCACCACGGGGTGCTCAACATGTGGAGGTCAGGAAACATGCTGTGGCAATATAGGATAGGTTTCTGAAAAATATCGCGGGGTGGTGCGCATTGTAAGTGTTTGAAACAGGCCATTCACTAGTAGGAGTTAGAAAAACATCACGGGTTGGTGTGAATCGGAGGGCCTGAATTAACATAGGCAGTGCGTTGCAATGTAGGATGGAGAAAAGCACCACGGGGTTGTCAGCATGGGGAGGTCAGGAAAAATGCGGCAGCAATGTAGAATAATTTTCTGAAAAACACCGTGGGGTGGTGTGCATTGTAAGTGTTTCTAACAGGCCATTCACTAGTAGGAGTGAGAAAAACATCACAGTTTGGTGTGAATCGGAGGGCCTGAGTTAGTTTAGGCAGTGAGTGGCAATGTAGCATCTAGCAAACCAAGACGGGGCGGTGAGCATGCGGAGGTCAGGAAACATGCAGTGGCAATGTAGGATAGGTTTCTGAAAATCATCACGGGGTGGTGCGCATTGTGAGGGTTTCGCACAGGCAATTCACTAGTAGGAGAGAGAAAAACATCACGGGGTGTTATGAATCGGAGGGCCTGAATTAGGATAGGCAATGATTGGCAATGTAGGATGGAGAAAAGCACCACGGGGTGGAGAGCATGAGAAGGTCAGGAAACATGCGGTGGCAATGTAGGATAGGTATCGGAAAAACTTCGCGGGGTGGTGCACATTGCAAGGGTTTCTAACAGGCCATTCACTAGTAGGAGTGTGAAAAACATCATGGGGTGGTGTGAATCGGGGACCTGACTTACGATAGGCAGTGAGTGACAATGTAGGATCTAGAAAAGCAAGACGGGGCGGTGAGCATGGCGAGGTCAGGAAACATGAAGTGGCAATGTAGGATAGGTTTTGGAAAAACATCGCGAGGTGGTGCGCATTGTAAGGGTTTCTAACAGGCCTTTCACTAGTAGGAGTGTTAAAAACGTCACGGGGTGGTTTGCTTCGGAGGGCCTGAAATAGCATAGGCAGTGATTGGCAATGTAGGATGGGGAAAAGCACCACGGCGTGGTCAGACTGGGGAGGTCAGGAAACATGCGGTGGCAATGTAGGATAGGTTTCTGAAAAGCATGAAGGGGTGGTGTGCTTTGTAAGGGTTTCTAACAGGCCATTCACTAGTAGGAGTGAGAAAAGCATCACCGGGTGGTGTGAATTGCAGTGTCTGAATTAGGATAGGCAGTGAGTGGCAATGTAGGATTTAGAAAAGCATCACAGGGTATTCAGCATGGGGTGGTCAGGAAACATGCGTTGGAATGTAGAATAGGTTTCTATAAAACATCGCGTGGTGGTGCGCATTGTAAGGGTTTCTAACAGGCCATTCACTAGTAGGAGTGAGAAAAACATCATGAGGTGGTGTGAAATGGAGGGCCTGAATTAGATTAGGCAGTGAGTGGTAATGTATAATGGAGAAATGCAAGACGGCGTGGTGAGCATGGGGAGTTGAGGAAACATGCAGTGGCAATGTAGGATAGGTTTCTGAAAAACATCGCGTGGTCCTGCGCATTGTAAGGGTTTCTATCAGGCCTTTCACTAGTAGGAGTGATAAAAACGTCACGGGGTGGTTTGCTTCGGAGGGCCTGAAATAGGATAGGTAGTGTGTGGCAATGTAGGATGGAGAAAAGCACCCCGGGTTGGTCAGCATGGGGAGGTCAGGAAACATGCGGTGGCAATGTAGGATAGGTTTCTGAAAAACATTTCGGGATGGTGCGCATTGTAAGTGTTTCTAACAGGCCATTCACTAGTAGGAGTGAGAAAAACAAACGGGGTGGTGTGAACCAGAGGGCCTGAATTAGCATAGGCAGTGAGTGGCAATGGAGGGTGGAGAAGAGCACCACGGGGTGGTCAGCATGGGGAGGTCAGGAAACATGCGGTGGCAATGTAGGATAGGTTTGTGAAACACATCGCAGAGTGGTGCGCATTGTAAAGATTGCTAAAAGGCCATTCACTGGTAGGATAGAGAAAAAGTTCCCGGGGTGGTGTCAATCGGAGAGCCTGTATTAGGATAGGCAGTGAGTGGCAATGTAGTTTAGAGAAAAGCACCACGGGGTGGTCAGCATGGGGAGGTCAGGAAACATGCGGTAGCAATGTCGCATGGGTGTCTGAAAAGCATTGCGTGGTGGTGCGCGTTGTAAGGGTTTCAAACAGGCCATTCACTAAGAGGAGTTAGAAAAACATCACGGGGTGGTGTGAATTGGAGGGCCTGAATTAACATAGGCAGTGAGTGGCAATGTAGGATGGAGAAAAGCACCATGGGGTTGTCAGCATGGGGAGGTCAGGAAAAATGCAGCAGCAATGTAGAATAGCTGTCTGAAAAACATCATGGGGTGGTGCGCATTGTAAGTGTTTCTAACAGGCCATTCACTAGTAGGAGTGAGAAAAACATCACGGGGTGGTGTGAATCGGAGGGCCTGAATTAGATTAGGCAGTGAGTGGCAATGTAGGATCTAGCAAAGCAAGACAACGTGGTGAGCTTGGGGAGGTCAGGAAACATGCAGTGGCAATGTAGGATAGGTTTCTGAAAAACATCGTGGAGTGGTGTGCATTGTAAGGGTTTCTAACAGGCCATTCACTAGTAGGAGTGAGAAAAACATCACGGGGTGGTGTGAATCGGAGGGCCTGAATTAGATTAGGCAGTGAGTGGCAATGTAGCGTCTAGCAAAATAAGACGGGGCAGGTGAGCATGGGGAGGTCAGGAAACATGCAGTGGCAATATAGGATAGGTTTCTGAAAAACATCGCGGGGTGGTGCGCATTGTGACGGTTTTGCACAGGCAATTCACTAGTAGGAGTGAGAAAAACATCACGGGGTGTTATGAATCGGAGTGCCTGAATTAGTATAGGCAGTGATTGGCAATGTAGGATGGAGAAAAGCACCACGGGGTGGAGAGCATGGGGAAGTCAGGAAACATGCGGTGGCAAAGTAGGATAGGTATCGGAAAAACTTCGCGGGGTGGTGCACATTGCAAGGGTTTCTAACAGGCCATTCACTAGTAGGACTGTGAAAAACATCATGGGGTGGTGTGAATCGGGGACCTGACTTACGATAGGCAGTGAGTGACAATGCAGGATGGAGAAAAGCACCACGGGGTGGTCAGCAAGAGGAGGTGAGGAAAAATGCAGTGGCAAAGCAGGATAGGTTTCTGAAAATCATCGCGTGGTGGTTCACATTGTAAGGATTTCTACCTGGCTATTCACAAGTAGGAGTGAGAAAAACATCACGGGGTGGTGTGAATCTGAAGGCCTGAATCAGGATAGGTAGTGAATGGCATTGTAGGATGGAGAAAAGCACCACGGGGTGGTCAGCATGCGGAGGGCAGGAAACATGCGGTGGCAATGTAGGATATGTTTCTGAAAAACATTGCGGGGTGGGACGCACTGTAAGAGTTTCTAACAGGCCATTCACTATTAGGAGTGAGAAAAACATCACGGGGTGGTGTGAATCGGAGTGTCTGAATTAGAATAGGCAGGGAGAGGCAATGTAGGATGGAGAAAAACACCATGGGGTATTCAGCATTGGGATTTCAGGAAACATGCGGTTGCAAGGTAGGAGAGGTTTCTGAAAAACATCGAGGGGTCGTGCGCATTGTAAGGATTTCTAACAGGCCATTCACTAGGAGGAGTGAGAAAAACATCCCGGGGTTAGGGTGAATCGGAGGGCCTGAATTACGATAGGCAGTGAGTGACAATGTAGGTTGGAGAAATGCACCATGGGGAAGTCAGCATGGGGAAGTCTAGAAACATGCGGTGGCAATGAGAATAGGTTTCTGTAAAACATCGCGTGGTGGTGCGCATTGTAAGCGATTCTAACAGGCCATTCACTAGTAGGAGTGAGAAAAAAATCACGGGGTTGTGTGAATCGGAGGGCCAGAATTAGATTAGGCAGTGAGTGGTAATGTAGAATGGAGAAATGCAAGACGTCTTGGGGAGCATGGAGAGTTCAGGAAACTTGCAGTGGCAATGTAGGATAGGTTTCTGAAAAACATCGCGGGTTGGTGGGCATTGTAAGGGTCTCTATCAGGCCTTTCACTAGTAGGAGTGAGAAAAACGTCACGGGCTGGTTTGCTTCGGATGGCCTGAAATCGGATAGGCAGTGAGTGGCAGTGGAGTGTGGAGAAAAGCAACACGGTGTAGTGACAATGGGGAGGTCAGGAAACAGGCTGTGGCAATGTAGGATAGGTTTCTGAAAAACATCGCGGGGTGGTGCGCATTGTAAGGGATTCTAACAGGCCATTCTCTAGTTGGAGAGAGAAAAACATCAGGGAGTGGTGTGAATCGGATGGCCTGAATTCGGATAGGCAGTGAGTGGCAATGAAGGATGGAGAAAAGCACCACGGGGTGGTCAGCAAGGGGAGGTGAGCAAAAATGCAGGGGCAATGCTGGATAGGTTTCTGAAAAACATCGCGGGGTTGTGCGCATTGTAAGGGATTCTACAAGGAAATTCACAAGTAGGATTGAGAAAAACATCACGGGGTGGTGTGAATCGGAGGGCCTGATGTACGATAGGCATTGAGTGGCCATGTAGGACAGAGAAACTCACCATGGGGTGGTCAGCATGATGAGGTCAGGAAACATGCTGTGGCAATGTAGGAAAAGTTTCTGAAAAACATTCCGGGGTGGTGCGCATGGTAAGGGTTTCTAACAGGCCATTCACTAGTAGGAGTGAGAAAAACATCATGGGGTAGGGTGAATCGAAGGGCCTGAAATACGATAGGCAGTGGGTGGCAATGTAGGATGGAGAAAACACCAAGGGGTGTTCAGAATGGGGAGGTCAGGAAACATGCGGTGGCAATGTAGGATAGGTTTCTGAAACACATCGCAGAGTGGTGCGCATTGTAAGGGTTGCTAAAAGGCCATTCACTGGTAGGATAGAGGAAAATTTCCCGGGGTGGTGTCAATCGGAGGGCCTGTATTAGGATAGGCAGTGAGTGGCAATGTAGTTTGGAGAAAAGCACCACGTGGTGGTCAGCATGGGGAGGTCAGGAAACATGCGGTAGCAATGTAGCATGAGTTTCTGAAAAACATTGCGTGGTGGTGCGCGTTGTAAGGGTTTCAAACAGGCCATTCACTAGTAGGAGTGAGAAAATCATCGCGGAGTGGTGTGTAACCTTGTGCCTGAATTAGGATAGGCAGTGAGTGGCAATGTAGGATACAGAAAAGCACCTTGGGGTGGTCAGCATCGGTAGGTCAGGAAATATGCGGTGGCAATGTAGGCTATGTTCCTGTAAAAAATCGCGGGGTCTTGCGCATTGTAAGGTTTTCTTATAGGTCATTCACTAGTAGGAGTTAGAAAAACATGACTGGGTGGTGTGAATCGGAGGGCCTGAGTTAGATTAGGCAGTGAGTGGCAATGTAAGATCTAGCAAAGCAAGACGGGGCGGTGAGCATTGGGAGGTCAGGAAACATGCGTTGGCAATGTAGGATAGGTTTCTGAAAAGCATCGAGGGGTGGTGCGCATTGTAAGGGTTTCTAACAGGCCATTCACTAGTAGGAGTGAGAAAAACATCACGGGGCGGTTCGAATCGCAGTGTCTGAATTAGGATAGGCAGTGAGTGGCAATGTAGGATTTTGAAAAGCATCACAGGGTATTCAGCATGGGGTGGTCAGGAAACATGCGTTGGAATGTAGAATAGGTTTCTATAAAACATCGCGTGGTGGTGCGCATTGTAAGGGTTTCTAACAGGCCATTCACTAGTAGGAGTGAGAAAAACATCATGAGGTGGTGTGAAATGGAGGGCCTGAATTAGATTAGGCAGTGAGTGGTAATGTATAATGGAGTAATGCAAGACGGCGTGGTGAGCATGGGGAGTTGAGGAAACATGCAGTGGCAATGTAGGATAGGTTTCTGAAAAACATCGCGTGTTCCTGGGCATTGTAAGGGTTTCTATCAGGCCTTTCACTAGTAGGAGTGATAAAAACGTCACGGGGTGGTTTGCCTCGGAGGGCCTGAAATAGGATAGGCAGTGTGTGGCAATGTTGGATGGAGAAAAGCACCTCGGGTTGGTCAGCATGGGGAGGTCAGGAAACATGCCGTGGCAATGTAGGATAGGTTTCTGAAAAACATCGCGGGATGGTGTGCATTGTAAGTGTTTCTAACAGGCCATTCACTAGTAGGAGTGAGAAAAACAAACGGGGTGGTGTGAACCAGAGGGCCTGAATTAGCATAGGCAGTGAGTGGCAATGGAGGGTGGAGAAGAGCACCACGGGGTGTTCAGCATGGGGAGGTCAGGAAACATGCGGTGGCAATGTAGGATATGTTTGTGAAACACATCGCAGAGTGGTGCGCATTGTAAAGGTTGCTAAAAGGCCATTCACTGGTAGGATAGAGAAAAAGTTCCCGGGGTGGTGTCAATCGGAGGGCCTGTATTAGGATAGGCAGTGAGTGGCAATGTAGTTTAGAGAAAAGCACCACGGGTTGTCCGCATGGGGAGGTCAGGAAACATGCGGTAGCAATGTCGCATGGGTGTCTGAAAAACATTGCGTGGTGGTGCGCGCTGTAAAGGTTTCAAACAGGCCATTCACTAAGAGGAGTTAGAAAAACATCACGAGGTGGTGTGAATTGGAGGGCCTGAATTAACATAGGCAGTGAGTGGCAATGTAGGATGGAGAAAAGCACCATGGGGTTGTCAGCATGGGGAGGTCAGGAAAAATGCGGCAGCAATGTAGAATAGGTGTCTGAAAAACATCGTGGGGTGGTGCGCATTGTAAGTGTTTCTAACAGGCCATTCACTAGTAGGAGTGAGAAAAACATCACGGGGTGGTGTGAATCAGAGGGCCTGAATTAGCATAGGCAGTGAGTGGCAATGTAGGATGGAGAAAAGCACCACGGGGTGGTCCGCATTGGGAGGTGAGGAAAAATGCGGTGTCAATGCAGGATAGTTTTCTGAAAAACATCGCGGGGTGGTGTGCATTGCAAGGATTTCTAACAGGCAATTCACTAGTAGGAGTGAGAAAAACATCACAGGGTGGTGTGAATCGGAGTGTCTGACTTACGATAGGCATTGAGTGACAATGCAGGATGGAGAAAAGCACCACGGGGTGGTCAGCATGGGGAGGTCAGGAAACATGCGGTGGCAATGTAGGATAGGTTTCTGAAAAACATCCCAGGTTGGTGCGCATTGTAAAGGTTTCTAACAGGCCATTCACTAGTAGGAATGATAAAAACATCACAGGGTGGTGTGAATTGGAGTGTCTGAATTAGATTAGGCAGTGAGTGGCAATGTAGCATGGAGAAAAGCACCACGGGGTGCTCAACATGTGGAGGTCAGGAAACATGCTGTGGCAATATAGGATAGGTTTCTGAAAAATATCGCGGGGTGGTGCGCATTGTAAGTGTTTGAAACAGGCCATTCACTAGTAGGAGTTAGAAAAACATCACGGGTTGGTGTGAATCGGAGGGCCTGAATTAACATAGGCAGTGCGTTGCAATGTAGGATGGAGAAAATCACCACGGGGTTGTCAGCATGGGGAGGTCAGGAAAAATGCAGCAGCAATGTAGAATAAGTTTCTGAAAAACACCGTGTTGTGGTGTGCATTGTAAGTGTTTCTAACAGGCCATTCACTAGTAGGAGTGAGAAAAACATCACAGTTTGGTGTGAATCGGAGGGCCTGAGTTAGTTTAGGCAGTGAGTGGCAATGTAGCATCTAGCAAACCAAGACGGGGCGGTGAGCATGCGGAGGTCAGGAAACATGCAGTGGCAATGTAGGATAGGTTTCTGAAAATCATCACGGGGTGGTGCGCATTGTGAGGGTTTCGCACAGGCAATTCACTAGTAGGAGAGAGAAAAACATCACGGGGTGTTATGAATCGGAGGGCCTGAATTAGGATAGGCAGTGATTGGCAATGTAGGATGGAGAAAAGCACCACGGGGTGGAGAGCATGAGGAGGTCAGGAAACATGCGGTGGCAATGTAGGATAGGTATCGGAAAAACTTCGCGGGGTGGTGCACATTGCAAGGGTTTCTAACAGGCCATTCACTAGTAGGAGTGTGAAAAACATCATGGGGTGGTGTGAATCGGGGACCTGACTTACGATAGGCAGTGAGTGACAATGTAGGATCTAGAAAAGCAAGACGGGGCGGTGAGCATGGCGAGGTCAGGAAACATGAAGTGGCAATGTAGGATAGGTTTTGGAAAAACATCGCGAGGTGGTGCGCATTGTAAGGGTTTCTAACAGGCCTTTCACTAGTAGGAGTGTTAAAAACGTCACGGGGTGGTTTGCTTCGGAGGGCCTGAAATAGCATAGGCAGTGATTGGCAATGTAGGATGGGGAAAAGCACCACGGCGTGGTCAGACTGGGGAGGTCAGGAAACATGCGGTGGCAATGTAGGATAGGTTTCTGAAAAGCATGGAGGGGTGGTGCGCTTTGTAAGGGTTTCTAACAGGCCATTCACTAGTAGGAGTGAGAAAAGCATCACCGGGTGGTGTGAATTGCAGTGTCTGAATTAGGATAGGCAGTGAGTGGCAATGTAGGATTTAGAAAAGCATCACAGGGTATTCAGCATGGGGTGGTCAGGAAACATGCGTTGGAATGTAGAATAGGTTTCTATAAAACATCGCGTGGTGGTGCGCATTGTAAGGGTTTCTAACAGGCCATTCACTAGTAGGAGTGAGAAAAACATCATGAGGCGGTGTGAAATGGAGGGCCTGAATTAGGTTAGGCAGTGAGTGGTAATGTATAATGGAGAAATGCAAGACGGCGTGGTGAGCATGGGGAGTTGAGGAAACATGCAGTGGCAATGTAGGATAGGTTTCTGAAAAATATCGCGTGGTCCTGGGCATTGTAAGGGTTTCTATCAGGCCTTTCACTAGTAGGAGTGATAAAAACGTCACGGGGTGGTTTGCTTCGGAGGGCCTGAAATAGGATAGGCAGTGTGTGGCAATGTAGGATGGAGAAAAGCACCCCGGGTTGGTCAGCATGGGGAGGTCAGGAAACATGCGGTGGCAATGTAGGATAGGTTTCTGAAAAACATTTCGGGATGGTGCGCATTGTAAGTGTTTCTAACAGGCCATTCACTAGTAGGAGTGAGAAAAACAAACGGGGTGGTGTGAAACAGAGGGCCTGAATTAGCATAGGCAGTGAGTGGCAATGGAGGGTGGAGAAGAGCACCACGGGGTGGTCAGCATGGGGAGGTCAGGAAACATGCGGTGGCAATGTAGGATAGGTTTGTGAAACACATCGCAGAGTGGTGCGCATTGTAAAGATTGCTAAAAGGCCATTCACTGGTAGGATAGAGAAAAAGTTCCCGGGGTGGTGTCAATCGGAGAGCCTGTATTAGGATAGGCAGTGAGTGGCAATGTAGTTTAGAGAAAAGCACCACGGGGTGGTCAGCATGGGGAGGTCAGGAAACATGCGGTAGCAATGTCGCATGGGTGTCTGAAAAGCATTGCGTGGTGGTGCGCGTTGTAAGGGTTTCAAACAGGCCATTCACTAAGAGGAGTTAGAAAAACATCACGGGGTGGTGTGAATTGGAGGGCCTGAATTAACATAGGCAGTGAGTGGCAATGTAGGATGGAGAAAAGCACCATGGGGTTGTCAGCATGGGGAGGTCAGGAAAAATGCAGCAGCAATGTAGAATAGCTGTCTGAAAAACATCATGGGGTGGTGCGCATTGTAAGTGTTTCTAACAGGCCATTCACTAGTAGGAGTGAGAAAAACATCACGGGGTGGTGTGAATCGGAGGGCCTGAATTAGATTAGGCAGTGAGTGGCAATGTAGGATCTAGCAAAGCAAGACAACGTGGTGAGCTTGGGGAGGTCAGGAAACATGCAGTGGCAATGTAGGATAGGTTTCTGAAAAGCATCGTGCAGTGGTGTGCATTGTAAGGGTTTCTAACAGGCCATTCACTAGTAGGAGTGAGAAAAACATCACGGGGTGGTGTGAATCGGAGGGCCTGAATTAGATTAGGCAGTGAGTGGCAATGTAGCGTCTAGCAAAATAAGACGGGGCAGGTGAGCATGGGGAGGTCAGGAAACATGCAGTGGCAATATAGGATAGGTTTCTGAAAAACATCGCGGGGTGGTGCGCATTGTGACGGTTTTGCACAGGCAATTCACTAGTAGGAGTGAGAAAAACATCACGGGGTGTTATGAATCGGAGTGCCTGAATTAGGATAGGCAGTGATTGGCAATGTAGGATGGAGAAAAGCACCACGGGGTGGAGAGCATGGGGAAGTCAGGAAACATGCGGTGGCAAAGTAGGATAGGTATCGGAAAAACTTCGCTGGGTGGTGCACATTGCAAGGGTTTCTAACAGGCCATTCACTAGTAGGACTGTGAAAAACATCATGGGGTGGTGTGAATCGGGGACCTGACTTACGATAGGCAGTGAGTGACAATGCAGGATGGAGAAAAGCACCACGGGGTGGTCAGCAAGAGGAGGTGAGGAAAAATGCAGTGGCAAAGCAGGATAGGTTTCTGAAAAACATCGCGTGGTGGTTCACATTGTAAGGATTTCTACCTGGCTATTCACAAGTAGGAGTGAGAAAAACATCACGGGGTGGTGTGAATCTGAAGGCCTGAATCAGGATAGGTAGTGAATGGCATTGTAGGATGGAGAAAAGCACCACGGGGTGGTCAGCATGCTGAGAGCAGGAAACATGCGGTGGCAATGTAGGATATGTTTCTGAAAAACATTGCGGGGTGGGGCGCACTGTAAGAGTTTCTAACAGGCCATTCACTATTAGGAGTGAGAAAAACATCACGGGGTGGTGTGAATCGGAGTGTCTGAATTAGAATAGGCAGGGAGAGGCAATGTAGGATGGAGAAAAACACCATGGGGTATTCAGCATTGGGATTTCAGGAAACATGCGGTTGCAAGGTAGGAGAGGTTTCTGAAAAACATCGCGGGGTCGTGCGCATTGTAAGGATTTCTAACAGGCCATTCACTAGGAGGAGTGAGAAAAACATCCCGGGGTTAGGGTGAATCGGAGGGCCTGAATTACGATAGGCAGTGAGTGACAATGTAGGTTGGAGAAATGCACCATGGGGAAGTCAGCATGGGGAAGTCTAGAAACATGCGGTGGCAATGAGAATAGGTTTCTGTAAAACATCGCGTGGTGGTGCGCATTGTAAGCGATTCTAACAGGCCATTCACTAGTAGGAGTGAGAAAAAAATCACGGGGTTGTGTGAATCGGAGGGCCAGAATTAGATTAGGCAGTGAGTGGTAATGTAGAATGGAGAAATGCAAGACGGCTTGGGGAGCATGGGGAGTTCAGGAAACTTGCAGTGGCAATGTAGGATAGGTTTCTGAAAAACATCGCGGGTTGGTGGGCATTGTAAGGGTCTCTATCAGGCCTTTCACTAGTAGGAGTGAGAAAAACGTCACGGGCTGGTTTGCTTCGGATGGCCTGAAATCGGATAGGCAGTGAGTGGCAGTGGAGTGTGGAGAAAAGCAACACGGTGTAGTGACAATGGGGAGGTCAGGAAACAGGCTGTGGCAATGTAGGATAGGTTTCTGAAAAACATCGCGGGGTGGTGCGCATTGTAAGGGATTCTAACAGGCCATTCTCTAGTTGGAGAGAGAAAAACATCAGGGAGTGGTGTGAATCGGATGGCCTGAATTCGGATAGGCAGTGAGTGGCAATGAAGGATGGAGAAAAGCACCACGGGGTGGTCAGCAAGGGGAGGTGAGCAAAAATGCAGGGGCAATGCTGGATAGGTTTCTGAAAAACATCGCGGGGTTGTGCGCATTGTAAGGGATTCTACAAGGAAATTCACAAGTAGGATTGAGAAAAACATCACGGGGTGGTGTGAATCGGAGGGCCTGATGTACGATAGGCATTGAGTGGCCATGTAGGACAGAGAAACTCACCATGGGGTGGTCAGCATGATGAGGTCAGGAAACATGCTGTGGCAATGTAGGAAAAGTTTCTGAAAAACATTCCGGGGTGGTGCGCATGGTAAGGGTTTCTAACAGGCCATTCACTAGTAGGAGTGAGAAAAACATCATGGGGTAGGGTGAATCGAAGGGCCTGAAATACGATAGGCAGTGGGTGGCAATGTAGGATGGAGAAAACACCAAGGGGTGTTCAGAATGGGGAGGTCAGGAAACATGCGGTGGCAATGTAGGATAGGTTTCTGAAACACATCGCAGAGTGGTGCGCATTGTAAGGGTTGCTAAAAGGCCATTCACTGGTAGCATAGAGGAAAAGTTCCCGGGGTGGTGTCAATCGGAGGGCCTGTATTAGGATAGGCAGTGAGTGGCAATGTAGTTTGGAGAAAAGCACCACGTGGTGGTCAGCATGGGGAGGTCAGGAAACATGCGGTAGCAATGTAGCATGAGTTTCTGAAAAACATTGTGTGGTGGTGCGCGTTGTAAGGGTTTCAAACAGGCCATTCACTAGTAGGAGTGAGAAAATCATCGCGGAGTGGTGTGTAACCTTGTGCCTGAATTAGGATAGGCAGTGAGTGGCAATGTAGGATACAGAAAAGCACCTTGGGGTGGTCAGCATCGGTAGGTCAGGAAATATGCGGTGGCAATGTAGGCTATGTTCCTGTAAAAAATCGCGGGGTCTTGCACATTGTAAGGTTTTCTTATAGGTCATTCACTAGTAGGAGTTAGAAAAACATGACTGGGTGGTGTGAATCGGAGGGCCTGAGTTAGATTAGGCAGTGAGTGGCAATGTAAGATCTAGCAAAGCAAGACGGGGCGGTGAGCATTGGGAGGTCAGGAAACATGCGTTGGCAATGTAGGATAGGTTTCTGAAAAGCATCGAGGGGTGGTGCGCATTGTAAGGGTTTCTAACAGGCCATTCACTAGTAGGAGTGAGAAAAACATCACGGGGTGGTTCGAATCGCAGTGTCTGAATTAGGATAGGCAGTGAGTGGCAATGTAGGATTTTGAAAAGCATCACAGGGTATTCAGCATGGGGTGGTCAGGAAACATGCGGTGGAAATGTAGAATAGGTTTCTATAAAACATCGCGTGGTGGTGCGCATTGTAAGGGATTCTAACAGGCCATTCACTAGTAGGAGTGACAAAAACATGAGGTGTTGTGAAATGGAGGGCCTGAATTAGATTAGGCAGTGAGTGGTAATGTATAATGGAGTAATGCAAGATGGCGTGGTGAGCATGGGTAGTTCAGGAAACATGCAGTTGCAATGTAGGATAGGTTTCTGAAAAACATCGCGTGGTCCTGGGCATTGTAAGGGTTTCTATCAGGCCTTTCACTAGTAGGAGTGAGAAAAACAAACGGGGTGGTGTGAACCAGAGGGCCTGAATTAGCATAGGCAGTGAGTGGCAATGGAGGATGGAGAAGAGCACCACAGGGTGGTCAGCATGGGGAGGTCAGCAAACATGCGGTGGAAATGTAGGATAGGTTTCTGAAACACATCGCAGAGTGGTGCGCATTGTAAGGGTTGCTAAAAGGCCATTCACTGGTAGGATAGAGAAAAAGTTCCCGGGGTGGTGTCAATCGGAGGGCCTGTATTAGGATAGGCAGTGAGTGGCAATGTAGTTTGGAGAAAAGCACCATGGAGTGGTCAGCATGGGGAGGTCAGGAAACATGCGGTAGCAATGTAGCATGGGTTTCTGAAAAACATTGCGTGGTGGTGCGCATTGTAAGGGTTTCAAACAGGCCATTCACTAGTAGGAGTGAGAAAATCATCTTGGAGTGGTGTGTAACCTTGGGCCTAAATTAGGATAGGCAGTGAGTGGCAATGTAGGATACAGAAAAGCACCACGGGGTGGTCAGCATGGGTAGGTCAGGATATATGCCGTGGCAATGTAGGATAGGTTTCTGAAAAACATCGGGGGTGGTGCGCATTGTAAGGTTTGCTAACAGGCCATTCACTAGTAGGAGTGTTAAAAACGTCACGGGGTGGTTTGCTTCGGAGGGTCTGAAATAGGATAGGCAGTGAGTGGCAATGAAGGATGGAGAAAAGCACCTCGGGTTGGTCAGCATGGGGAGGTCAAGAAACATGCGGTGGCAATGAAGGATAGGTTTCTGAAAAACATCTCGGGGTGGTGCGCAATGTAAGGGTTTCTAGCAGGCCATTCACTAGTAGGAGTGAGAAAAACATCACGGGGTGGTGTGAATCGGTGGGCCTGAATTAGCATAGGCAGTGATTGGCAATGTAGTATAGGGAAAAGCACCACGGGGTGGTCAGACTGGGGAGGTCAGGAAACATGCAGTGGCAATGTAGGATAGGTTTCTGAAAAGCATCGAGGGGTGGTGTGCATTGTAAGGGTTTCTAACAGGCCATTCACTAGTAGGAGTGAGAAAAACATCACGGGGTGGTGTGAATCGGAGTGTGTGAATTAGGAAAGGCAGTGAGTGGCAATGTAGGATTTAGAAAAGCATCACAGGGTATTCAGCATGGGGAGGTCAGGAAACATGTGGTGGCAATGTAGGATACCTTTCGGAAAAACTTCGCGGGGTGGTTTGCATTGTTATGGTTTCTCACAGGCCATTCCCTAGTAGGAGTGAGAAAAACATTAAGGGATGGGTTGAATCGGAGGGCCTGAATTAGATTAGGCAGTGAGTGGTAATGTAGAATGGAGAAATGCAAGAAGGCGTGGTGAGCATGGGGAGTTAAGGAAACATGCAGTGGCAATGTAGGATAGGATTCTGAAAAACATCGCAGGGTGGAGGGCATTGTAAGGGTTTCTAACAGGCCTTTCACTAATAGGAGTGATAAAAACCTCACGAGGTGGTTTGTTCGGATGGCCTGAAATAGGATAGGCAGTGAGTGGCAATGTAGGTTGGAGAAAAGCACCCGGGTTGGTCAGCATGGGGAGGTCAGGAAACATGTGTAGGCAATGTAGGATAGGTTTCTGAAAAACATCGCGGGGTTGTGTGCATTGTAAGGGTTTCTAACAGGCTATTCACTAGTAGGAGTGAGAAAAACTTCACGGGGCGGTGTGAATCGCAGGGCCTGAATTACGATAGGCAGTGAGTGGCAAAGTAGGATGGAGAAAATCTCCACGGGGTGCTCAGCATGGGTAGGTCTGGAAACATGCTGTGGCAATGTAGGATAGGTTTCTGAAAAACATCGTGGGGTTGTGGGCATTTCAAGGGTTTCTAACAGGCCATTCACTAGTAGGAGTGACAAAACATCACGGGGTGGTGTGAATTGGAGGGCCTGAATTAGCAGAGGCAGTGAGTGGCAATGGAGGGTGCCGAAAAGCACCACAGAGTGGTCAGTTTGGGGCGGTCAGGAAACATGCGGTGGCAGTTTATGATAGGTTTCTGAAAAACATCGCGGGTTGGTGCGCTTTTTAAGGGTTTCTAACAGGCCATTCACTAGTAGCAGTGAGAAAAACATCAAGGAAATGTGTGATTCTGAGGGCCTGAATAAGGATAGGCAGTGAGTTGCAATGTAGGATGGAGAAAAGCACCACGGGGCATTCAGCATTGGGATTTCAGGAAACATGTGGTGCCAAGGTACGAGAGGTTTTTGAAAAACATCACTGGGTGGTGTGCATTGTAAGGGTTTCTAACAGGCCTTTCACTAGTAGGAGTGATAAAAACGTAACGAGGTGGTTTGCTTCGGAGGGCCTGAAATAGGATAGGCAGTGCGTGGCAATGTAGAATGGAGAAAAGCACCCCGGGTTGGTCAGCCTGGGGAGGTCAGGAAACATGCAGTGGCAATGTAGGATAGGTTTCTGAAAAATATCGCGGAGTGGTGCGCATTGTAAGGGTTTCTAACAGGCCATTCACTAGTAGGAGTGACAAAACATCATGGGGTGGTGTGAATTGGAGGGCCTGAATTAGCAGAGGCAGTGAGTGGCAATGGAGGGTGCAGAAAAGCACCACGGAATGGTCAGCTTGGGGCGGTCAGGAAACATGCGGTGGCAGTGTATGATAGGTTTCTGAAAAACATCGCGGGGTGGTGCGCTTTTTAAGGGTTTCTAACAGGCCATTCACTAGTAGCAGTGAGAAAAACATGAAGGAAATGTGTGATTCTGAGGGCCTGAATAAGGATAGGCAGTGAGTTGCAATGTAGGCTGGAGAAAAGCACCACGGGGCATTCAGCATTGGGATTTCAGGAAACATGTGGTGCCAAGGTACGAGAGGTTTTTGAAAAACATCACTGGGTGGTGTGCATTGTAAGGGTTTCTAACAGGCCTTTCACTAGTAGGAGTGATAAAAACGTAACGAGGTGGTTTGCTTCGGAGGGCCTGAAATAGGATAGGAAGTGCGTGGCAATGTAGAATGGAGAAAAGCACCCCGGGTTGGTCAGCCTGGGGAGGTCAGGAAACATGCAGTGGCAATGTAGGATAGGTTTCTGAAAAAATATCGCGGAGTGGTGCGCATTGTAAGGGTTTCTAACAGGCCATTCACTAATAGGAGTGAGAAAAACATCGCGGGGTGGTGTGAATAGGAGGGCCTGAATTAGCATAGGCAGTGAGTGGCAATGGAGGGTGGAGAAAAGTACCACGGGGTTGTCAGCATGGGGACGTCAGGAAACATGCGGTGGCAATGTAGGATAGGTTTCTGATAAACATAGTGTGGTGGTGTGCATTGTAAGGGTTTCTAACAGGCCATTCACTAGTACGAATGAGAAAAACATCACGGGGTGGTGTTAATCGGAGTGTCTGAATTAGGATAAGCAGTGAGTGGCAATGTAGGATGGAGAAAAGCACCACGGGGTATTCAGCAATGAGATTTCAAGAAACATGTGGTGGCAATGTAGGACAGGTTTCTGAAAAATATCGCGGGGATATGCGCATTGTAAGGGTTTCTAACAGGCCATTCACTAGTAGGAGTGAGAAAAGCATCACGGGGTGGGGTGAATCTGAGGGCCTGAATTACGATAGACAGTGAGTGACAATGTAGGTTGGAGAAAAGCAACAAGGGGTGGTCAGCATGGGGAGGTCAGGAAACATGTGGTGGCAATGTAGGATAGGTTTCTGAAAAATATAGCGGGTTGATGCATATTGTAAGGTTTTCTAACAGGCCATACACTAGTAGCAGTGAGAAAAACATCAACGGGTGGTGTGAATCGGAGGGCCTGAATTAACATAGGCAGTGAGTGGGAATGGAGGATGGAGAAAAGCACCATGGGGTGGTCAGCATTGGGAGGTCAGGAAACATGTGTTGGCAATGTAGGATAGGTTTCTGAAAAACATCGCGGGGTGGTGTGCTTTGTAAGGTTTGCTAACAGGCCATTCACTAGTAGGAGTGAGAAAAACATCACGGGGTGGTGTGAATCAGAGGGCCTGAATTAGCATAGGCAGTGATTGGCAATGTAGGATGGGGAAAAGCAACACTCGGTGGTCAGAATGGGGAGGTCAGGAAACATGTGGTGGCAATGTTTGATAGGTATCTGAAAATCATCGCGGGGTGGGGCACATTGTAAGTGTTTCTAACAGGCCATTCACTAGTAGGAGTGAGAAAAACATCACGGGGTGGTATGAATCGGAGTGTCTGAATTAGGATAGGCAGTGAGTGGCAATGTAGGATGGAGAAAAGCACCACGGGTTGGTGAGCATGGGGAGGTCAGGAATCATGCAGTGGCAATGTAGGAAAGGTTTCTGAAAAACATCGCGGGGTTGTGCGCAAAGTATGGGTTTCTAACAGGCCATTCATTAGTAGGAGTGATAAAAACATCACGGTGTGGTGTGGATCAAAGTTCCTGAATCAGTATAGGCAGTGAGTGGCAATGGAGGATGGAGAAAAGCTCCAGGGTTGGTCAGCATGTGGAGGTCAGGAAACATGCAGTGGCAATGTAGGATAGGTTTCTCAAAAACATCGCGGGGTGGTGCGCATTGTAAGGGTTTCTAACAGGCCATTCAGTAGTAGGAGTGAGAAAAACATCACATTGTGGTGTGAATCAAAGGGCCTGAGTTAGGATAGGCAGTGAGTGGCAATGTAGCATGGAGAAAAGCACCATGGGCAGTCAACATGCAGAGGTCAGGAAAACTTGCAGTGGCAATTTAGGTGGTGCGCATTGTAAGGGTTTCTAACAGGCCATTCACTAGTAGGAGTGAGAAAAACATCATCGGGTGATGTTAATCGGAGGGCCTGAATTAGGATAGGCAGAGAGTGGCAATGTAGGATGGAGAAAAACACCACGGGATGGTTAGCATGGGGAGGTCAGGAAACATGCAGTGGCAAAGTAGGATTGTTTTCTGAAAAACATCGCGGGGTGGTGCACATTGTAAGGGTTTTGAACAGGCCATTCAGTAGTAGTAGTGAGAAAAACATCAGGGGTGGTGTAAATCGGAGGGCCTGAATTAGGATAGGCAGGGAGTGGCTATGTAGGATGGAGAAAAGCACCACCGGGTGGTCAGCATGGGGAGGTCAGGAATCATACAGTGGCAATGTAGGATAGGTTTCTGAAAAACATTGCAGGATGGTGCGCATTGTAAGGGTTTCTAACAGGCCATTCACTAGTAGGAGTAAGAAAAACATCACGGTGTGGTGTGAATCGGAGGGCCTGAATCAGTATAGGTAGTGAGTGGCAATGTAGGATGGAGAAAAGCACCAGGTGTGGTCAGCATGGGAGGTCAGGAAACATGCAGTGGCAATGTAGGATAGGTTTCTGAAAAACATCGCGGGGTGGTGTGCATTGCAAGGGTTTCTAACAGACCATTCACTAGTAGGAGTGGAAAAACATCACAAGGTGGTGTGACTCAGAGGGCCTGAATAAGGATAGGCAGTGAGTGGCAATGTAGGATGGAGAAAAGCACCACGGGTTGGTGAGCATGGGGAGGTCAAGAAACATGCAGTGGCAATGTAAGATAGGTTTCTGAAAAACATCGCGGGGTGGTGCGCATTGTAAGGTTTTCTAACAGGCCATTCACTAGTAGTAGTGAGAAACACATCACGGGGTGGTGTGAATCGGAGGTCCTGAATTAGGATAGGCAGTGAGTGGTAATGTAGGATGGAGAAAAGCACCACAGGGTGGTCAGCATGGGGAGGTCAGGAGACATGCAGTGCAAAGTAGGATAGGTTTTGGAAAAAGATCGCGGGGTGATGCTCATTTTAAGTTTTTGTAACAGGCCATTCACTAGTTCGAGTGAGAAAAACATCACAGTGTGGTGTTAACCGGAAGGCCTGAATCAGGATAGGCAGTGAATGGCAATGTAGAATGGAGAAAAGCACAACGGGGTGGTCAGCATGTGGAGGTCAGGATTCATGCAGTGGCAATGTAGGATAGGTTTCTGAAAAACATTTTGGGGTGGTGCGCATTGTAAGGGTTTCTAACAAGCCATTCACTAATAGGAGTGAGAAAAACATCACGGGGTTGTGTGAATCGGAGTGTCTGAATTAGATTAGGCAGTGTGTGATAATGTAGAATAGAGAAAAGCAAGATGGCGTGGTGAGCATGGGGAGTTCAGGAAACATGCAGTGGCAATGTATGATAGGTTACTGAAAAACATCGCGGGGTGGTTCGCATTGTAAGGGTTTCTAGCAGGCCTTTCACTAGTAGGAGTGATAAAAACGTCACGGGGTTGTTTGCTTCGGAGGGCCTGAAATAGGATAGGCAGTGTGTGGCAATGTAGAATGGAGAAAACACCAAGTGGTGGTCCGCATGGGGAGGTCAGGAAACATGCAGTGGCATTGTAGGATAGGTTTCTGAGAAACATCACGGGGTGGTGAGCATTGTAAGGGTTTCTATCAGGCCTTTCACTAGTAGGAGTGAGAAAAACGTCACGGGGTGGTTTGCTTCGGATGGCCTGAATTCGGATAGGCAGTGAGTGGCAGTGGAGTGTGGAGAAAAGCAACACGGCATGGTGACAATGGGGAGGTCAGGAAACAGGCTGTGGCAATGTAGTATAGGTTTCTGAAAAACATCGCAGAGTGGTGAGCATTGTAAGGGTTTCTAACAAGCCATTCACTAGTCGGAGAGAGAAAAACATCAGCGAGTGGTGTGAATCGGATGGCCTGTATTAGGATAGGCAGTGAGTGGCAATGTAGTTTGGAGAAAAGCTCCACGGGGTGGTCAGCATGGGGAGGTCAGGAAACATGTGGTAGCAATGTAGCATGGGTTTCTGAAAAACATTGCGTGGTGGTGCGCGTTGTAAGGGTTTCAAACAGGCCATTCACTAGTAGGAGTGAGAAAATCATCGCGGAGTGGTGTGTAACCTTGGGCCTGAATTAGGATAGGCAGTGAGTGGCAATGTAGGATACAGAAAAGCACCACGCGGTGGTAAGCATGGGTAGGTCAGGAGATATGCGGTGGCAATGTAGGATATGTTCCTGTAAAAAATCGCGGGGTGTTGCGCATTGTAAGGATTTCTTATAGGTCATTCACTAGTAGGAGTGAGAAAAACATGACTGGGTGGTGTGATTCGGAGGGCCTGAGTTAGATTAGGCAGTGAGTGGCAATGTAGGATCTAGCAAAGCAAGACGGGGCGGTGAGCATTGGGAGGTCAGGAGACATGCAGTGGCAATGTAGGATAGCTTTCTGAAAAACATCGCGGGGTGGTGCGAATTGTGAGGGTTTGGAACAGACAATTCACTAGTAGGAGTGAGAAAAACATCATGGGGTGGTATGAATCGGGGGGCCTGAATTAGGATAGGCAGTGTGTGGCAATGTAGGATGGAGAAAAGCACCACGGGTGGTCAGCATGGAGAGATCGGGAAACATGAGGTCGCAATGTAGGATAGGTTTCAGAAAAATATCTCGGGGTGGTGCGCAATGTAAGGGTTTCTAACAGACCCTTCACTAGTAGGAGTGTGAAAAGCATCACAGGAGGGTGTGAATTGGAGGGCTTGAATTCGGATAGGCAGTGAGTGGCAATGTAGGATGGAGAAAACAACAAGTGGTGGTCAGCATTGGGAGGTCAGGAAACATGCGGTGGCAATGCAGGATAGGTTTCTGAAAAACATCGCGGGGTGGGGCACATTGAAATGGTTTCTAGCAGGCCATTCATTAGTAGGAGTGAGAAAAACATCACGGGGTGGTGCGAATCGTAGGGCCTGAATTAGGATAGACAGTGAGTGGCAATGTAGGATGGAGAAAAGCACCACGGGGTGCTCAACAAGGGGAGCTCAGGAAACATGCAGTGGCAATGTAGGATAGGTTTCTGAAAAAAAACGCGGGTTGGTGGGCATTTTAAGGGTTTCTAACAGGCCATTCACTAGTAGGAGTTAGAAAAACATCAAGGGGTGGTGTGAATCGGAGGGCCTGAATTAACATAGGCAGTGAGTGGCAATGTAGGATGGAGAAAAGCACCACGGGGTTGTCAGCATGGGGAGGTCAGGAAAAATGCGGCAGCAATGTAGAATAGGTTTCTGAAAAACATCGTGGGGTGGTGCGCATTGGAAGTGTTTCTAACAGGCCATTCACTAGTAGGAGTGAGAAAAACATCACGGGGTGGTGTGAATCGGAAGGCCTGAATTAGATTAGGCAGTGAGTGGCAATGTAGGATCTAACAAAGCAAGACAGAGCGGTGAGCTTGGGGAGCTCAGGAAACATGCAGTGCCAATGTAGGATAGGTTTCTGAAAAACATCGTGGAGTGGTGTGCATTGTAAGTGTTTCTAACAGGCCATTCACTAGTAGGAGTGAGAAAAACATCACGGGTGGAGTGAATCAGAGGGCCTGAATTAGCATAGGCAGTGAGTGGCAATGTAGGATGGAGAAAAGCACCACGGGGTGGAGAGCATGGGGAAGTCAGGAAACATGCGGTGGCAAAGTAGGATAGGTATCGGAAAAACTTCGCGGGGTGGTGCACATTGCAAGGGTTTCTAACAGGCCATTCACTAGTAGGAGTTAGAAAAACATCAAGGGGTAGTGTGAATCGGAGGGCCTGAATTAACATAGGCAGTGAGTGGCAATGTAGGATGGAGAAAAGCACCACGGTGTGGTCCGCATTGGGAGGTGAGGAAAAATGCAGTGTCAATGCAGGATAGTTTTCTGAAAAACATCGCGGGGTGGTGTGCATTGCAAGAATTTCTAACAGGCAATTCACTAGTAGGAGTGAGAAAAACATCACGGGGTGGTGTGAATCAGAGGGTCTGACTTACGATAGGCATTGAGTGACAATGTAGGATGGAGAAAAGCACCAGGTGTGGTCAGCATGGGAGGTCAGGAAACATGCAGTGGCAATGTAGGATAGGTTTCTGAAAAACATCGCGGGGTGGTGTGCATTGCAAGGGTTTCTAACAGACCATTCACTAGTAGGAGTGGAAAAACATCACAAGGTGGTGTGACTCAGAGGGCCTGAATAAGGATAGGCAGTAAGTGGCAATGTAGGATGGAGAAAAGCACCACGGGTTGGTGAGCATTGGGAGGTCAAGAAACATGCAGTGGCAATGTAGGATAGGTTTCTGAAAAACATCCCAGGGTGGTGCGCATTGTAAAGGTTTCTAACAGGACATTCACTAGTAGGAGTGAGAAAAGCATCACCGGGTGGTGTGAATCGCAGTGTCTGAATTAGGATAGGCAGTGAGTGGCAATGTAGGATTTAGAAAAGCATCACAGGGTATTCAGCATGGGGTGGTCAGGAAACATGCGTTGGAATGTAGAATAGGTTTCTATAAAACATCGCGTGGTGGTGCGCATTGTAAGGGTTTCTAACAGGCCATTCACTAGTAGGAGTGAGAAAAACATCATGAGGTGGTGTGAAATGGAGGGCCTGAATTAGATTAGGCAGTGAGTGGTAATGTATAATGGAGTAATGCAAGACGGCGTGGTGAGCATGGGGAGTTGAGGAAACATGCAGTGGCAATGTAGGATAGGTTTCTGAAAAACATCGCGTGGTCCTGGGCATTGTAAGGGTTTCTATCAGGCCTTTCACTAGTAGGAGTGATAAAAACGTCACGGGGTGGTTTGCTTCGGAGGGCCTGAAATAGGATAGGCAGTGTGTGGCAATGTTGGATGGAGAAAAGCACCTCGGGTTGGTCAGCATGGGGAGGTCAGGAAACATGCCGTGGCAATGTAGGATAGGTTTCTGAAAAACATCGCGGGATGGTGTGCATTGTAAGTGTTTCTAACAGGCCATTCACTAGTAGGAGTGAGAAAAACAAACGGGGTGGTGTGAACCAGAGGGCCTGAATTAGCATAGGCAGTGAGTGGCAATGGAGGGTGGAGAAGAGCACCACGGGGTGGTCAGCATGGGGAGGTCAGGAAACATGCGGTGGCAATGTAGGATATGTTTGTGAAACACATCGCAGAGTGGTGCGCATTGTAAAGGTTGCTAAAAGGCCATTCACTGGTAGGATAGAGAAAAAGTTCCCGGGGTGGTGTCAATCGGAGGGCCTGTATTAGGATAGGCAGTGAGTGGCAATGTAGTTTAGAGAAAAGCACCACGGGGTTGTCCGCATGGGGAGGTCAGGAAACATGCGGTAGCAATGTCGCATGGGTGTCTGAAAAACATTGCGTGGTGGTGCGCGTTGTAAAGGTTTCAAACAGGCCATTCACTAAGAGGAGTTAGAAAAACATCACGAGGTGGTGTGAATTGGAGGGCCTGAATTAACATAGGCAGTGAGTGGCAATGTAGGATGGAGAAAAGCACCATGGGGTTGTCAGCATGGGGAGGTCAGGAAAAATGCGGCAGCAATGTAGAATAGGTGTCTGAAAAACATCGTGGGGTGGTGCGCATTGTAAGTGTTTCTAACAGGCCATTCACTAGTAGGAGTGAGAAAAACATCACGGGGTGGTGTGAATCAGAGGGCCTGAATTAGCATAGGCAGTGAGTGGCAATGTAGGATGGAGAAAAGCACCACGGGGTGGTCCGCATTGGGAGGTGAGGAAAAATGCGGTGTCAATGCAGGATAGTTTTCTGAAAAACATCGCGGGGTGGTGTGCATTGCAAGGATTTCTAACAGGCAATTCACTAGTAGGAGTGAGAAAAACATCACAGGGTGGTGTGAATCGGAGGGTCTGACTTACGATAGGCATTGAGTGACAATGCAGGATGGAGAAAAGCACCACGGGGTGGTCAGCATGGGGAGGTCAGGAAACATGCGGTGGCAATGTAGAATAGATTTCTGAAAAACATCCCAGGTTGGTGCGCATTGTAAAGGTTTCTAACAGGCCATTCACTAGTAGGAATGATAAAAACATCACAGGGTGGTGTGAATTGGAGTGTCTGAATTAGATTAGGCAGTGAGTGGCAATGTAGCATGGAGGAAAGCACCACGGGGTGCTCAACATGTGGAGGTCAGGAAACATGCTGTGGCAATATAGGATAGGTTTCTGAAAAATATCGCGGGGTGGTGCGCATTGTAAGTGTTTGAAACAGGCCATTCACTAGTAGGAGTTAGAAAAACATCACGGGTTGGTGTGAATCGGAGGGCCTGAATTAACATAGGCAGTGCGTTGCAATGTAGGATGGAGAAAAGCACCACGGGGTTGTCAGCATGGGGAGGTCAGGAAAAATGCGGCAGCAATGTAGAATATGTTTCTGAAAAACACCGTGGGGTGGAGTGCATTGTAAGTGTTTCTAACAGGCCATTCACTAGTAGGAGTGAGAAAAACATCACAGTTTGGTGTGAATCGGAGGGCCTGAGTTAGTTTAGGCAGTGAGTGGCAATGTAGCATCTAGCAAACCAAGACGGGGCGGTGAGCATGCGGAGGTCAGGAAACATGCAGTGGCAATGTAGGATAGGTTTCTGAAAATCATCACGGGGTGGTGCGCATTGTGAGGGTTTCGCACAGGCAATTCACTAGTAGGAGAGAGAAAAACATCACGGGGTGTTATGAATCGGAGGGCCTGAATTAGGATAGGCAGTGATTGGCAATGTAGGATGGAGAAAAGCACCATGGGGTGGAGAGCATGAGGAGGTCAGGAAACATGCATTGGCAATGTAGGATAGGTATCGGAAAAACTTCGCGGGGTGGTGCACATTGCAAGGGTTTCTAACAGGCCATTCACTAGTAGGAGTGTGAAAAACATCATGGGGTGGTGTGAATCGGGGACCTGACTTACGATAGGCAGTGAGTGACAATGTAGGATCTAGAAAAGCAAGACGGGGCGGTGAGCATGGCGAGGTCAGGAAACATGAAGTGGCAATGTAGGATAGGTTTTGGAAAAACATCGCGAGGTGGTGCGCATTGTAAGGGTTTCTAACAGGCCTTTCACTAGTAGGAGTGTTAAAAACGTCACGGGGTGGTTTGCTTCGGAGGGCCTGAAATAGCATAGGCAGTGATTGGCAATGTAGGATGGGGAAAAGCACCACGGCGTGGTCAGACTGGGGAGGTCAGGAAACATGCGGTGGCAATGTAGGATAGGTTTCTGAAAAGCATGGAGGGGTGGTGCGCTTTGTAAGGGTTTCTAACAGGCCATTCACTAGTAGGAGTGAGAAAAGCATCACCGGGTGGTGTGAATTGCAGTGTCTGAATTAGGATAGGCAGTGAGTGGCAATGTAGGATTTAGAAAAGCATCACAGGGTATTCAGCATGGGGTGGTCAGGAAACATGCGTTGGAATGTAGAATAGGTTTCTATAAAACATCGCGTGGTGGTGCGCATTGTAAGGGTTTCTAACAGGCCATTCACTAGTAGGAGTGAGAAAAACATCATGAGGTGGTGTGAAATGGAGGGCCTGAATTAGATTAGGCAGTGAGTGGTAATGTATAATGGAGAAATGCAAGACGGCGTGGTGAGCATGGGGAGTTGAGGAAACATGCAGTGGCAATGTAGGATAGGTTTCTGAAAAACATCGCGTGGTCCTGGGCATTGTAAGGGTTTCTATCAGGCCTTTCACTAGTAGGAGTGATAAAAACGTCACGGGGTGGTTTGCTTCGGAGGGCCTGAAATAGGATAGGCAGTGTGTGGCAATGTAGGATGGAGAAAAGCACCCCGGGTTGGTCAGCATGGGGAGGTCAGGAAACATGCGGTGGCAATGTAGGATAGGTTTCTGAAAAACATTTCGGGATGGTGTGCATTGTAAGTGTTTCTAACAGGCCATTCACTAGTAGGAGTGAGAAAAACAAACGGGGTGGTGTGAAACAGAGGGCCTGAATTAGCATAGGCAGTGAGTGGCAATGGAGGGTGGAGAAGAGCACCACGGGGTGGTCAGCATGGGGAGGTCAGGAAACATGCGGTGGCAATGTAGGATAGGTTTGTGAAACACATCGCAGAGTGGTGCGCATTGTAAAGATTGCTAAAAGGCCATTCACTGGTAGGATAGAGAAAAAGTTCCCGGGGTGGTGTCAATCGGAGAGCCTGTATTAGGATAGGCAGTGAGTGGCAATGTATTTTAGAGAAAAGCACCACGGGGTGGTCAGCATGGGGAGGTCAGGAAACATGCGGTAGCAATGTCGCATGGGTGTCTGAAAAGCATTGCGTGGTGGTGCGCGTTGTAAGGGTTTCAAACAGGCCATTCACTAAGAGGAGTTAGAAAAACATCACGGGGTGGTGTGAATTGGAGGGCCTGAATTAACATAGGCAGTGAGTGGCAATGTAGGATGGAGAAAAGCACCATGGGGTTGTCAGCATGGGGAGGTCAGGAAAAATGCAGCAGCAATGTAGAATAGCTGTCTGAAAAACATCATGGGGTGGTGCGCATTGTAAGTGTTTCTAACAGGCCATTCACTAGTAGGAGTGAGAAAAACATCACGGGGTGGTGTGAATCGGAGGGCCTGAATTAGATTAGGCAGTGAGTGGCAATGTAGGATCTAGCAAAGCAAGACAACGCGGTGAGCTTGGGGAGGTCAGGAAACATGCAGTGGCAATGTAGGATAGGTTTCTGAAAAACATCGTGGAGTGGTGTGCATTGTAAGGGTTTCTAACAGGCCATTCACTAGTAGGAGTGAGAAAAACATCACGGGGTGGTGTGAATCGGAGGGCCTGAATTAGATTAGGCAGTGAGTGGCAATGTAGCGTCTAGCAAAATAAGACGGGGCAGGTGAGCATGGGGAGGTCAGGAAACATGCAGTGGCAATATAGGATAGGTTTCTGAAAAACATCGCGGGGTGGTGCGCATTGTGACGGTTTTGCACAGGCAATTCACTAGTAGGAGTGAGAAAAACATCACGGGGTGTTATGAATCGGAGTGCCTGAATTAGGATAGGCAGTGATTGGCAATGTAGGATGGAGAAAAGCACCACGGGGTGGAGAGCATGGGGAAGTCAGGAAACATGCGGTGGCAAAGTAGGATAGGTATCGGAAAAACTTCGTGGGGTGGTGCACATTGCAAGGGTTTCTAACAGGCCATTCACTAGTAGGACTGTGAAAAACATCATGGGGTGGTGTGAATCGGGGACCTGACTTACGATAGGCAGTGAGTGACAATGCAGGATGGAGAAAAGCACCACGGGGTGGTCAGCAAGAGGAGGTGAGGAAAAATGCAGTGGCAAAGCAGGATAGGTTTCTGAAAAACATCGCGTGGTGGTTCACATTGTAAGGATTTCTACCTGGCTATTCACAAGTAGGAGTGAGAAAAACATCACGGGGTGGTGTGAATCTGAAGGCCTGAATCAGGATAGGTAGTGAATGGCATTGTAGGATGGAGAAAAGCACCACGGGGTGGTCAGCATGCGGAGGGCAGGAAACATGCGGTGGCAATGTAGGATATGTTTCTGAAAAACATTGCGGGGTGGGGCGCAATGTAAGAGTTTCTAACAGGCCATTCACTATTAGGAGTGAGAAAAACATCACGGGGTGGTGTGAATCGGAGTGTCTGAATTAGAATAGGCAGGGAGAGGCAATGTAGGATGGAGAAAAACACCATGGGGTATTCAGCATTGGGATTTCAGGAAACATGCGGTTGCAAGGTAGGAGAGGTTTCTGAAAAACATCGCGGGGTCGTGCGCATTGTAAGGATTTCTAACAGGCCATTCACTAGGAGGAGTGAGAAAAACATCCCGGGGTTAGGGTGAATCGGAGGGCCTGAATTACGATAGGCAGTGAGTGACAATGTAGGTTGGAGAAAAGCACCATGGGGAAGTCAGCATGGGGAAGTCTAGAAACATGTGGTGGCAATGAGAATAGGTTTCTGTAAAACATCGCGTGGTGGTGCGCATTGTAAGCGATTCTAACAGGCCATTCACTAGTAGGAGTGAGAAAAAAATCACGGGGTTGTGTGAATCGGAGGGCCAGAATTAGATTAGGCAGTGAGTGGTAATGTAGAATGGAGAAATGCAAGACGGCTTGGGGAGCATGTGGAGTTCAGGAAACTTGCAGTGGCAATGTAGGATAGGTTTCTGAAAAACATCGCGGGTTGGTGGGCATTGTAAGGGTCTCTATCAGGCCTTTCACTAGTAGGAGTGAGAAAAACGTCACGGGCTGGTTTGCTTCGGATGGCCTGAAATCGGATAGGCAGTGAGTGGCAGTGGAGTGTGGAGAAAAGCAACACGGTGTAGTGACAATGGGGAGGTCAGGAAACAGGCTGTGGCAATGTAGGATAGGTTTCTGAAAAACATCGCGGGGTGGTGCGCATTGTAAGGGATTCTAACAGGCCATTCTCTAGTTGGAGAGAGAAAAACATCAGGGAGTGGTGTGAATCGGATGGCCTGAATTCGGATAGGCAGTGAGTGGCAATGAAGGATGGAGAAAAGCACCACGGGGTGGTCAGCAAGGGGAGGTGAGCAAAAATGCAGGGGCAATGCTGGATAGGTTTCTGAAAAACATCGCGGGGTTGTGCGCATTGTAAGGGATTCTACAAGGAAATTCACAAGTAGGATTGAGAAAAACATCACGGGGTGGTGTGAATCGGAGGGCCTGATGTACGATAGGCATTGAGTGGCCATGTAGGACAGAGAAACTCACCATGGGGTGGTCAGCATGATGAGGTCAGGAAACATGCTGTGGCAATGTAGGAAAAGTTTCTGAAAAACATCGCGGGGTGGTTCACATTGTAAGGGTTTCTAGCAGGCCTTTCACTAGTAGGAGTGATAAAAACGTCACGGGGTTGTTTGCTTCGGAGGGCCTGAAATAGGATAGGCAGTGTGTGGCAATGTAGAATGGAGAAAACACCAAGTGGTGGTCCGCATGGGGAGGTCAGGAAACATGCAGTGGCATTGTAGGATAGGTTTCTGAGAAACATCACGGGGTGGTGAGCATTGTAAGGGTTTCTATCAGGCCTTTCACTAGTAGGAGTGAGAAAAACGTCACGGGGTGGTTTGCTTCGGATGGCCTGAATTCGGATAGGCAGTGAGTGGCAGTGGAATGTGGAGAAAAGCAACACGGCATGGTGACAATGGGGAGGTCAGGAAACAGGCTGTGGCAATGTAGTATAGGTTTCTGAAAAACATCGCAGAGTGGTGAGCATTGTAAGGGTTTCTAACAAGCCATTCACTAGTCGGAGAGAGAAAAACATCAGCGAGTGGTGTGAATCGGATGGCCTGTATTAGGATAGGCAGTGAGTGGCAATGTAGTTTGGAGAAAAGCTCCACGGGGTGGTCAGCATGGGGAGGTCAGGAAACATGTGGTAGCAATGTAGCATGGGTTTCTGAAAAACATTGCGTGGTGGTGCGCGTTGTAAGGGTTTCAAACAGGCCATTCACTAGTAGGAGTGAGAAAATCATCGCGGAGTGGTGTGTAACCTTGGGCCTGAATTAGGATAGGCAGTGAGTGGCAATGTAGGATACAGAAAAGCACCACGGGGTGGTAAGCATGGGTAGGTCAGGAGATATGCGGTGGCAATGTAGGATATGTTCCTGTAAAAAATCGCGGGGTGTTGCGCATTGTAAGGATTTCTTATAGGTCATTCACTAGTAGGAGTGAGAAAAACATGACTGGGTGGTGTGATTCGGAGGGCCTGAGTTAGATTAGGCAGTGAGTGGCAATGTAGGATCTAGCAAAGCAAGACGGGGCGGTGAGCATTGGGAGGTCAGGAGACATGCAGTGGCAATGTAGGATAGCTTTCTGAAAAACATCGCGGGGTGGTGCGAATTGTGAGGGTTTGGAACAGACAATTCACTAGTAGGAGTGAGAAAAACATCATGGGGTGGTATGAATCGGGGGGCCTGAATTAGGATAGGCAGTGTGTGGCAATGTAGGATGGAGAAAAGCACCACGGGTGGTCAGCATGGAGAGATCGGGAAACATGAGGTCGCAATGTAGGATAGGTTTCAGAAAAATATCTCGGGGTGGTGCGCAATGTAAGGGTTTCTAACAGACCCTTCACTAGTAGGAGTGTGAAAAGCATCACAGGAGGGTGTGAATTGGAGGGCTTGAATTCGGATAGGCAGTGAGTGGCAATGTAGGATGGAGAAAACAACAAGTGGTGGTCAGCATTGGGAGGTCAGGAAACATGCGGTGGCAATGCAGGATAGGTTTCTGAAAAACATCGCGGGGTGGGGCGCATTGAAATGGTTTCTAGCAGGCCATTCATTAGTAGGAGTGAGAAAAACATCACGGGGTGGTGCGAATCGTAGGGCCTGAATTAGGATAGACAGTGAGTGGCAATGTAGGATGGAGAAAAGCACCACGGGGTGCTCAACAAGGGGAGCTCAGGAAACATGCAGTGGCAATGTAGGATAGGTTTCTGAAAAAAAACGCGGGTTGGTGGGCATTTTAAGGGTTTCTAACAGGCCATTCACTAGTAGGAGTTAGAAAAACATCAAGGGGTGGTGTGAATCGGAGGGCCTGAATTAACATAGGCAGTGAGTGGCAATGTAGGATGGAGAAAAGCACCACGGGGTTGTCAGCATGGGGAGGTCAGGAAAAATGCGGCAGCAATGTAGAATAGGTTTCTGAAAAACATCGTGGGGTGGTGCGCATTGTAAGTGTTTCTAACAGGCCATTCACTAGTAGGAGTGAGAAAAACATCACGGGGTGGTGTGAATCGGAAGGCCTGAATTAGTTTAGGCAGTGAGTGGCAATGTAGGATCTAACAAAGCAAGACAGAGCGGTGAGCTTGGGGAGGTCAGGAAACATGCAGTGCCAATGTAGGATAGGTTTCTGAAAAACATCGTGGAGTGGTGTGCATTGTAAGTGTTTCTAACAGGCCATTCACTAGTAGGAGTGAGAAAAACATCACGGGTGGAGTGAATCAGAGGGCCTGAATTAGCATAGGCAGTGAGTGGCAATGTAGGATGGAGAAAAGCACCACGGTGTGGTCCGCATTGGGAGGTGAGGAAAAATGCAGTGTCAATGCAGGATAGTTTTCTGAAAAACATCGCGGGGTGGTGTGCATTGCAAGGATTTCTAACAGGCAATTCACTAGTAGGAGTGAGAAAAACATCACGGGGTGGTGTGAATCAGAGGGTCTGACTTACGATAGGCATTGAGTGACAATGTAGGATGGAGAAAAGCACCAGGTGTGGTCAGCATGGGAGGTCAGGAAACATGCAGTGGCAATGTAGGATAGGTTTCTGAAAAACATCGCGGGGTGGTGTGCATTGCAAGGGTTTCTAACAGACCATTCACTAGTAGGAGTGGAAAAACATCACAAGGTGGTGTGACTCAGAGGGCCTGAATAAGGATAGGCAGTGAGTGGCAATGTAGGATGGAGAAAAGCACCACGGGTTGGTGAGCATGGGGAGGTCAAGAAACATGCAGTGGCAATGTAGGATAGGTTTCTGAAAAACATCCCAGGGTGGTGCGCATTGTAAAGGTTTCTAACAGGACATTCACTAGTAGGAGTGAGAAAAGCATCACCGGGTGGTGTGAATCGCAGTGTCTGAATTAGGATAGGCAGTGAGTGGCAATGTAGGATTTAGAAAAGCATCACAGGGTATTCAGCATGGGGTGGTCAGGAAACATGCATTGGAATGTAGAATAGGTTTCTATAAAACATCGCGTGGTGGTGCGCATTGTAAGGGTTTCTAACAGGCCATTCACTAGTAGGAGTGAGAAAAACATCACGGGGTGGTGTGAATCGGAGTGTGTGAATTAGGAAAGGCAGTGAGTGGCAATGTAGGATCTAACAAAGCAAGACAGAGCGGTGAGCTTGGGGAGGTCAGGAAACATGCAGTGCCAATGTAGGATAGGTTTCTGAAAAACATCGTGGAGTGGTGTGCATTGTAAGTGTTTCTAACAGGCCATTCACTAGTAGGAGTGAGAAAAACATCACGGGTGGAGTGAATCAGAGGGCCTGAATTAGCATAGGCAGTGAGTGGCAATGTAGGATGGAGAAAAGCACCACGGGGTGGAGAGCATGGGGAAGTCAGGAAACATGCGGTGGCAAAGTAGGATAGGTATCAGAAAAACTTCGCGGGGTGGTGCACATTGCAAGGGTTTCTAACAGGCCATTCACTAGTAGCACTGTGAAAAACAGCATGGGGTGGTGTGAATCGGGGACCTGACTTACGATAGGCAGTGAGTGACAATGCAGGATGGAGAAAAGCACCACGGGGTGGTCAGCAAGAGGAGGTGAGGAAAAATGCAGTGGCAAAGCAGGATAGGTTTCTGAAAAACATCGCGTGGTGGTTCACATTGTAAGGATTTCTACCTGGCTATTCACAAGTAGGAGTGAGAAAAACATCACGGGGTGGTGTGAATCTGAAGGCCTGAATCAGGATAGGTAGTGAATGGCATTGTAGGATGGAGAAAAGCACCACGGGGTGGTCAGCATGCGGAGGGCAGGAAACATGCGGTGGCAATGTAGGATATGTTTCTGAAAAACATTGCGGGGTGGGGCGCACTGTAAGAGTTTCTAACAGGCCATTCACTATTAGGAGTGAGAAAAACATCACGGGGTGGTGTGAATCGGAGTGTCTGAATTAGAATAGGCAGGGAGAGGCAATGTAGGATGGAGAAAATCACCATGGGGTATTCAGCATTGGGATTTCAGGAAACATGCGGTTGCAAGGTAGGAGAGGTTTCTGAAAAACATCGCGGGGTCGTGCGCATTGTAAGGATTTCTAACAGGCCATTCACTAGGAGGAGTGAGAAAAACATCCCGGGGTTAGGGTGAATCGGAGGGCCTGAATTACGATAGGCAGTGAGTGACAATGTAGGTTGGAGAAAAGCACCATGGGGAAGTCAGCATGGGGAAGTCTAGAAACATGCGGTGGCAATGAGAATAGGTTTCTGTAAAACATCGCGTGGTGGTGCGCATTGTAAGCGATTCTAACAGGCCATTCACTAGTAGGAGTGAGAAAAAAATCACGGGGTTGTGTGAATCGGAGGGCCAGAATTAGATTAGGCAGTGAGTGGTAATGTAGAATGGAGAAATGCAAGACGGCTTGGGGAGCATGGGGAGTTCAGGAAACTTGCAGTGGCAATGTAGGATAGGTTTCTGAAAAACATCGCGGGTTGGTGGGCATTGTAAGGGTCTCTATCAGGCCTTTCACTAGTAGGAGTGAGAAAAACGTCACGGGCTGGTTTGCTTCGGATGGCCTGAAATCGGATAGGCAGTGAGTGGCAGTGGAGTGTGGAGAAAAGCAACACGGTGTAGTGACAATGGGGAGGTCAGGAAACAGGCTGTGGCAATGTAGGATAGGTTTCTGAAAAACATCGCGGGGTGGTGCGCATTGTAAGGGATTCTAACAGGCCATTCTCTAGTTGGAGAGAGAAAAACATCAGGGAGTGGTGTGAATCGGATGGCCTGAATTCGGATAGGCAGTGAGTGGCAATGAAGGATGGAGAAAAGCACCACGGGGTGGTCAGCAAGGGGAGGTGAGCAAAAATGCAGGGGCAATGCTGGATAGGTTTCTGAAAAACATCGCGGGGTTGTGCGCATTGTAAGGGATTCTACAAGGAAATTCACAAGTAGGATTGAGAAAAACATCACGGGGTGGTGTGAATCGGAGGGCCTGATGTACGATAGGCATTGAGTGGCCATGTAGGACAGAGAAACTCACCATGGGGTGGTCAGCATGATGAGGTCAGGAAACATGCTGTGGCAATGTAGGAAAAGTTTCTGAAAAACATCGCGGGGTGGTTCGCATTGTAAGGGTTTCTAGCAGGCCTTTCACTAGTAGGAGTGATAAAAACGTCACGGGGTTGTTTGCTTCGGAGGGCCTGAAATAGGATAGGCAGTGTGTGGCAATGTAGAATGGAGAAAACACCAAGTGGTGGTCCGCATGGGGAGGTCAGGAAACATGCAGTGGCATTGTAGGATAGGTTTCTGAGAAACATCACGGGGTGGTGAGCATTGTAAGGGTTTCTATCAGGCCTTTCACTAGTAGGAGTGAGAAAAACGTCACGGGGTGGTTTGCTTCGGATGGCCTGAATTCGGATAGGCAGTGAGTGGCAGTGGAGTGTGGAGAAAAGCAACATGGCATGGTGACAATGGGGAGGTCAGGAAACAGGCTGTGGCAATGTAGTATAGGTTTCTGAAAAACATCGCAGAGTGGTGAGCATTGTAAGGGTTTCTAACAAGCCATTCACTAGTCGGAGAGAGAAAAACATCAGCGAGTGGTGTGAATCGGATGGCCTGTATTAGGATAGGCAGTGAGTGGCAATGTAGTTTGGAGAAGAGCTCCACGGGGTGGTCAGCATGGGGAGGTCAGGAAACATGTGGTAGCAATGTAGCATGGGTTTCTGAAAAACATTGCGTGGTGGTGCGCGTTGTAAGGGTTTCAAACAGGCCATTCACTAGTAGGAGTGAGAAAATCATCGCGGAGTGGTGTGTAACCTTGGGCCTGAATTAGGATAGGCAGTGAGTGGCAATGTAGGATACAGAAAAGCACCACGGGGTGGTAAGCATGGGTAGGTCAGGAGATATGCGGTGGCAATGTAGGATATGTTCCTGTAAAAAATCGCGGGGTGTTGCGCATTGTAAGGATTTCTTATAGGTCATTCACTAGTAGGAGTGAGAAAAACATGACTGGGTGGTGTGATTCGGAGGGCCTGAGTTAGATTAGGCAGTGAGTGGCAATGTAGGATCTAGCAAAGCAAGACGGGGCGGTGAGCATTGGGAGGTCAGGAGACATGCAGTGGCAATGTAGGATAGCTTTCTGAAAAACATCGCGGGGTGGTGCGAATTGTGAGGGTTTGGAACAGACAATTCACTAGTAGGAGTGAGAAAAACATCATGGGGTGGTATGAATTGGGGGGCCTGAATTAGGATAGGCAGTGTGTGGCAATGTAGGATGGAGAAAAGCACCACGGGTGGTCAGCATGGAGAGATCGGGAAACATGAGGTCGCAATGTAGGATAGGTTTCAGAAAAATATCTCGGGGTGGTGCGCAATGTAAGGGTTTCTAACAGACCCTTCACTAGTAGGAGTGTGAAAAGCATCACAGGAGGGTGTGAATTGGAGGGCTTGAATTCGGATAGGCAGTGAGTGGCAATGTAGGATGGAGAAAACAACAAGTGGTGGTCAGCATTGGGAGGTCAGGAAACATGCGGTGGCAATGCAGGATAGGTTTCTGAAAAACATCGCGGGGTGGGGCGCATTGAAATGGTTTCTAGCAGGCCATTCATTAGTAGGAGTGAGAAAAACATCACGGGGTGGTGCGAATCGTAGGGCCTGAATTAGGATAGACAGTGAGTGGCAATGTAGGATGGAGAAAAGCACCACGGGGTGCTCAACAAGGGGAGCTCAGGAAACATGCAGTGGCAATGTAGGATAGGTTTCTGAAAAAAAACGCGGGTTGGTGGGCATTTTAAGGGTTTCTAACAGGCCATTCACTAGTAGGAGTTAGAAAAACATCAAGGGGTGGTGTGAATCGGAGGGCCTGAATTAACATAGGCAGTGAGTGGCAATGTAGGATGGAGAAAAGCACCACGGGGTTGTCAGCATGGGGAGGTCAGGAAAAATGCGGCAGCAATGTAGAATAGGTTTCTGAAAAACATCGTGGGGTGGTGCGCATTGTAAGTGTTTCTAACAGGCCATTCACTAGTAGGAGTGAGAAAAACATCACGGGGTGGTGTGAATCGGAAGGCCTGAATTAGATTAGGCAGTGAGTGGCAATGTAGGATCTAACAAAGCAAGACAGAGCGGTGAGCTTGGGGAGGTCAGGAAACATGCAGTGCCAATGTAGGATAGGTTTCTGAAAAACATCGTGGAGTGGTGTGCATTGTAAGTGTTTCTAACAGGCCATTCACTAGTAGGAGTGAGAAAAACATCACGGGTGGAGTGAATCAGAGGGCCTGAATTAGCATAGGCAGTGAGTGGCAATGTAGGATGGAGAAAAGCACCACGGTGTGGTCCGCATTGGGAGGTGAGGAAAAATGCAGTGTCAATGCAGGATAGTTTTCTGAAAAACATCGCGGGGTGGTGTGCATTGCAAGGATTTCTAACAGGCAATTCACTAGTAGGAGTGAGAAAAACATCACGGGGTGGTGTGAATCAGAGGGTCTGACTTACGATAGGCATTGAGTGACAATGTAGGATGGAGAAAAGCACCAGGTGTGGTCAGCATGGGAGGTCAGGAAACATGCAGTGGCAATGTAGGATAGGTTTCTGAAAAACATCGCGGGGTGGTGTGCATTGCAAGGGTTTCTAACAGACCATTCACTAGTAGGAGTGGAAAAACATCACAAGGTGGTGTGACTCAGAGGGCCTGAATAAGGATAGGCAGTGAGTGGTAATGTAGGATGGAGAAAAGCACCACGGGTTGGTGAGCATGGGGAGGTCAAGAAACATGCAGTGGCAATGTAGGATAGGTTTCTGAAAAACATCCCAGGGTGGTGCGCATTGTAAAGGTTTCTAACAGGACATTCACTAGTAGGAGTGAGAAAAGCATCACCGGGTGGTGTGAATCGCAGTGTCTGAATTAGGATAGGCAGTGAGTGGCAATGTAGGATTTAGAAAAGCATCACAGGGTATTCAGCATGGGGTGGTCAGGAAACATGCGTTGGAATGTAGAATAGGTTTCTATAAAACATCGCGTGGTGGTGCGCATTGTAAGGGTTTCTAACAGGCCATTCACTAGTAGGAGTGAGAAAAACATCATGAGGTGGTGTGAAATGGAGGGCCTGAATTAGATTAGGCAGTGAGTGGTAATGTATAATGGAGTAATGCAAGACGGCGTGGTGAGCATGGGGAGTTGAGGAAACATGCAGTGGCAATGTAGGATAGGTTTCTGAAAAACATCGCGTGTTCCTGGGCATTGTAAGGGTTTCTATCAGGCCTTTCACTAGTAGGAGTGATAAAAACGTCACGGGGTGGTTTGCTTCGGAGGGCCTGAAATAGGATAGGCAGTGTGTGGCAATGTTGGATGGAGAAAAGCACCTCGGGTTGGTCAGCATGGGGAGGTCAGGAAACATGCCGTGGCAATGTAGGATAGGTTTCTGAAAAACATCGCGGGATGGTGTGCATTGTAAGTGTTTCTAACAGGCCATTCACTAGTAGGAGTGAGAAAAACAAACGGGGTGGTGTGAACCAGAGGGCCTGAATTAGCATAGGCAGTGAGTGGCAATGGAGGGTGGAGAAGAGCACCACGGGGTGGTCAGCATGGGGAGGTCAGGAAACATGCGGTGGCAATGTAGGATATGTTTGTGAAACACATCGCAGAGTGGTGCGCATTGTAAAGGTTGCTAAAAGGCCATTCACTGGTAGGATAGAGAAAAAGTTCCCGGGGTGGTGTCAATCGGAGGGCCTGTATTAGGATAGGCAGTGAGTGGCAATGTAGTTTAGAGAAAAGCACCACGGGGTTGTCCGCATGGGGAGGTCAGGAAACATGCGGTAGCAATGTCGCATGGGTGTCTGAAAAACATTGCGTGGTGGTGCGCGTTGTAAAGGTTTCAAACAGGCCATTCACTAAGATGAGTTAGAAAAACATCACGAGGTGGTGTGAATTGGAGGGCCTGAATTAACATAGGCAGTGAGTGGCAATGTAGGATGGAGAAAAGCACCATGGGGTTGTCAGCATGGGGAGGTCAGGAAAAATGCGGCAGCAATGTAGAATAGGTGTCTGAAAAACATCGTGGGGTGGTGCGCATTGTAAGTGTTTCTAACAGGCCATTCACTAGTAGGAGTGAGAAAAACATCACGGGGTGGTGTGAATCAGAGGGCCTGAATTAGCATAGGCAGTGAGTGGCAATGTAGGATGGAGAAAAGCACCACGGGGTGGTCCGCATTGGGAGGTGAGGAAAAATGCGGTGTCAATGCAGGATAGTTTTCTGAAAAACATCGCGGGGTGGTGTGCATTGCAAGGATTTCTAACAGGCAATTCACTAGTAGGAGTGAGAAAAACATCACAGGGTGGTGTGAATCGGAGTGTCTGACTTACGATAGGCATTGAGTGACAATGCAGGATGGAGAAAAGCACCACGGGGTGGTCAGCATGGGGAGGTCAGGAAACATGCGGTGGCAATGTAGGATAGGTTTCTGAAAAACATCCCAGGTTGGTGCGCATTGTAAAGGTTTCTAACAGGCCATTCACTAGTAGGAATGATAAAAACATCACAGGGTGGTGTGAATTGGAGTGTCTGAATTAGATTAGGCAGTGAGTGGCAATGTAGCATGGAGAAAAGCACCACGGGGTGCTCAACATGTGGAGGTCAGGAAACATGCTGTGGCAATATAGGATAGGTTTCTGAAAAATATCGCGGGGTGGTGCGCATTGTAAGTGTTTGAAACAGGCCATTCACTAGTAGGAGTTAGAAAAACATCACGGGTTGGTGTGAATCGGAGGGCCTGAATTAACATAGGCAGTGCGTTGCAATGTAGGATGGAGAAAAGCACCACGGGGTTGTCAGCATGGGGAGGTCAGGAAAAATGCGGCAGCAATGTAGAATAAGTTTCTGAAAAACACCGTGGGGTGGTGTGCATTGTAAGTGTTTCTAACAGGCCATTCACTAGTAGGAGTGAGAAAAACATCACAGTTTGGTGTGAATCGGAGGGCCTGAGTTAGTTTAGGCAGTAAGTGGCAATGTAGCATCTAGCAAACCAAGACGGGGCGGTGAGCATGCGGAGGTCAGGAAACATGCAGTGGCAATGTAGGATAGGTTTCTGAAAATCATCACGGGGTGGTGCGCATTGTGAGGGTTTCGCACAGGCAATTCACTAGTAGGAGAGAGAAAAACATCACGGGGTGTCATGAATCGGAGGGCCTGAATTAGGATAGGCAGTGATTGGCAATGTAGGATGGAGAAAAGCACCACGGGGTGGAGAGCATGAGGAGGTCAGGAAACATGCGGTGGCAATGTAGGATAGGTATCGGAAAAACTTCGCGGGGTGGTGCACATTGCAAGGGTTTCTAACAGGCCATTCACTAGTAGGAGTGTGAAAAACATCATGGGGTGGTGTGAATCGGGGACCTGACTTACGATATGCAGTGAGTGACAATGTAGGATCTAGAAAAGCAAGACGGGGCGGTGAGCATGGCGAGGTCAGGAAACATGAAGTGGCAATGTAGGATAGGTTTTGGAAAAACATCGCGAGGTGGTGCGCATTGTAAGGGTTTCTAACAGGCCTTTCACTAGTAGGAGTGTTAAAAACATCACGGGGTGGTTTGCTTCGGAGGGCCTGAAATAGCATAGGCAGTGATTGGCAAAGTAGGATGGGGAAAAGCACCACGGCGTGGTCAGACTGGGGAGGTCAGGAAACATGCGGTGGCAATGTAGGATAGGTTTCTGAAAAGCATGGAGGGGTGGTGCGCTTTGTAAGGGTTTCTAACAGGCCATTCACTAGTAGGAGTGAGAAAAGCATCACCGGGTGGTGTGAATTGCAGTGTCTGAATTAGGATAGGCAGTGAGTGGCAATGTAGGATTTAGAAAAGCATCACAGGGTATTCAGCATGGGGTGGTCAGGAAACATGCGTTGGAATGTAGAATAGGTTTCTATAAAACATCGCGTGGTGGTGCGCATTGTAAGGGTTTCTAACAGGCCATTCACTAGTAGGAGTGAGAAAAACATCACGGGGTGGTGTGAATCGGAGTGTGTGAATTAGGAAAGGCAGTGAGTGGCAATGTAGGATTTAGAAAAGCATCACAGGGTATTCAGCATGGGGAGGTCAGGAAACATGTGGTGGCAATGTAGGATACCTTTCGGAAAAACTTCGCGGGGTGGTTTGCATTGTTATGGTTTCTCACAGGCCATTCCCTAGTAGGAGTGAGAAAAACATTAAGGGATGGGTTGAATCGGAGGGCCTGAATTAGATTAGGCAGTGAGTGGTAATGTAGAATGGAGAAATGCAAGAAGGCGTGGTGAGCATGGGGAGTTAAGGAAACATGCAGTGGCAATGTAGGATAGGATTCTGAAAAACATCGCAGGGTGGAGGGCATTGTAAGGGTTTCTAACAGGCCTTTCACTAATAGGAGTGATAAAAACCTCACGAGGTGGTTTGTTCGGATGGCCTGAAATAGGATAGGCAGTGAGTGGCAATGTAGGTTGGAGAAAAGCACCCGGGTTGGTCAGCATGGGGAGGTCAGGAAACATGTGTAGGCAATGTAGGATAGGTTTCTGAAAAACATCGCGGGGTTGTGTGCATTGTAAGGGTTTCTAACAGGCTATTCACTAGTAGGAGTGAGAAAAACTTCACGGGGCGGTGTGAATCGCAGGGCCTGAATTACGATAGGCAGTGAGTGGCAAAGTAGGATGGAGAAAATCTCCACGGGGTGCTCAGCATGGGTAGGTCTGGAAACATGCTGTGGCAATGTAGGATAGGTTTCTGAAAAACATCGTGGGGTTGTGGGCATTTCAAGGGTTTCTAACAGGCCATTCACTAGTAGGAGTGAGAAAAACATCACGGGGTGGTGTGAATCCGAGGGCCTGAATTAGCAGAGGCAGTGAGTGGCAATGGAGGGTGCCGAAAAGCACCACGGAGTGGTCAGTTTGGGGCGGTCAGGAAACATGCGGTGGCAGTTTATGATAGGTTTCTGAAAAACATCGCGGGTTGGTGCGCTTTTTAAGGGTTTCTAACAGGCCATTCACTAGTAGCAGTGAGAAAAACATCAAGGAAATGTGTGATTCTGAGGGCCTGAATAAGGATAGGCAGTGAGTTGCAATGTAGGATGGAGAAAAGCACCACGGGGCATTCAGCATTGGGATTTCAGGAAACATGTGGTGCCAAGGTACGAGAGGTTTTTGAAAAACATCACTGGGTGGTGTGCATTGTAAGGGTTTCTAACAGGCCTTTCACTAGTAGGAGTGATAAAAACGTAACGAGGTGGTTTGCTTCGGAGGGCCTGAAATAGGATAGGCAGTGCGTGGCAATGTAGAATGGAGAAAAGCACCCCGGGTTGGTCAGCCTGGGGAGGTCAGGAAACATGCAGTGGCAATGTAGGATAGGTTTCTGAAAAATATCGCGGAGTGGTGCGCATTGTAAGGGTTTCTAACAGGCCATTCACTAGTAGGAGTGACAAAACATCATGGGGTGGTGTGAATTGGAGGGCCTGAATTAGCAGAGGCAGTGAGTGGCAATGGAGGGTGCCGAAAAGCACCACGGAATGGTCAGCTTGGGGCGGTCAGGAAACATGCGGTGGCAGTGTATGATAGGTTTCTGAAAAACATCGCGGGGTGGTGCGCTTTATAAGGGTTTCTAACAGGCCATTCACTAGTAGCAGTGAGAAAAACATGAAGGAAATGTGTGATTCTGAGGGGCTGAATAAGGATAGGCAGTGAGTTGCAATGTAGGATGGAGAAAAGCACCACGGGGCATTCAGCATTGGGATTTCAGGAAACATGTGGTGCCAAGGTACGAGAGGTTTTTGAAAAACATCACTGGGTGGTGTGCATTGTAAGGGTTTCTAACAGGCCTTTCACTAGTAGGAGTGATAAAAACGTAACGAGGTGGTTTGCTTCGGAGGGCCTGAAATAGGATAGGAAGTGCGTGGCAATGTAGAATGGAGAAAAGCACCCCGGGTTGGTCAGCCTGGGGAGGTCAGGAAACATGCAGTGGCAATGTAGGATAGGTTTCTGAAAAAATATCGCGGAGTGGTGCGCATTGTAAGGGTTTCTAACAGGCCATTCACTAATAGGAGTGAGAAAAACATCGCGGGGTGGTGTGAATAGGAGGGCCTGAATTAGCATAGGCAGTGAGTGGCAATGGAGGGTGGAGAAAAGTACCACGGGGTTGTCAGCATGGGGACTTCAGGAAACATGCGGTGGCAATGTAGGATAGGTTTCTGATAAACATAGTGTGGTGGTGTGCATTGTAAGGGTTTCTAACAGGCCATTCACTAGTACGAATGAGAAAAACATCACGGGGTGGTGTTAATCGGAGTGTCTGAATTAGGATAAGCAGTGAGTGGCAATGTAGGATGGAGAAAAGCACCACGGGGTATTCAGCAATGAGATTTCAAGAAACATGTGGTGGCAATGTAGGACAGGTTTCTGAAAAATATCGCGGGGATATGCGCATTGTAAGGGTTTCTAACAGGCCATTCACTAGTAGGAGTGAGAAAAACATCACGGGGTGGGGTGAATCTGAGGGCCTGAATTACGATAGACAGTGAGTGACAATGTAGGTTGGAGAAAAGCAACAAGGGGTGGTCAGCATGGGGAGGTCAGGAAACATGTGGTGGCAATGTAGGATAGGTTTCTGAAAAATATAGCGGGTTGATGCATATTGTAAGGTTTTCTAACAGGCCATACACTAGTAGCAGTGAGAAAAACATCAACGGGTGGTGTGAATCGGAGGGCCTGAATTAACATAGGCAGTGAGTGGGAATGGAGGATGGAGAAAAGCACCATGGGGTGGTCAGCATTGGGAGGTCAGGAAACATGCGTTGGCAATGTAGGATAGGTTTCTGAAAAACATCGCGGGGTGGTGTGCTTTGTAAGGTTGCTAACAGGCCATTCACTAGTAGGAGTGAGAAAAACATCACGGGGTGGTGTGAATCAGAGGGCCTGAATTAGCATAGGCAGTGATTGGCAATGTAGGATGGGGAAAAGCAACACTCGGTGGTCAGAATGGGGAGGTCAGGAAACATGTGGTGGCAATGTTTGATAGGTATCTGAAAATCATCGCGGGGTGGGGCACATTGTAAGTGTTTCTAACAGGCCATTCACTAGTAGGAGTGAGAAAAACATCACGGGGTGGTATGAATCGGAGTGTCTGAATTAGGATAGGCAGTGAGTGGCAATGTAGGATGGAGAAAAGCACCACAGGATATTCAGCATGCGGAGGTCAGGAAACATGCAGTGGCAATGGTGGATAGGTTTCTGAAAAACATCGCGTGGTGGTGCGCATTGTAAGGGTTTCTAACAGGCCTTTCACTAGTAGAGTGAGAAAAACATTAAGGGGTGGTGTGAATCAGAGCGCCTGAATCAGAATAGGCAGTGAGTGGTAATGTATTATGGAGAAATGCAAGAAGGCGTGGTGAGCATAGGGAGTTCAGGAAAGATGCAGTGGCAATGTAGTATACGTTTCGGAAAAACAACGCGGGGTGGTGGGCATTGTAACGGTTTCTAACAGGCCTTTCACTAATAGGAGTGATAAAAACGTCATGGGGTTGTTTGTTCGGATGGCCTGAAATAGGATAGGCAGTGAGTGGCAATGTAGGATGGAGAAAAGCAGCCCGGGTTGGTCAGCATGGGGATGTCAGGAAACATGCGTTGGCAATGTAGGATAGGTTTCTGAACAACATCGGGGGTGATGCGCATTGTAAGGTTTGCTAACAGGCCATTCACTAGTAAGAGTGAGGAAAACATCACGGGGTGGTGTGAATCAGAGGTCCTGAATTAGCATAGGCAGTCTTGGCAATGTAGGATGGGGAAAAGCACCACGGGGTGGTCAGAATGGGGAGGTCATTAAACATGTGGTGGCAATGTAGGATAGGTTTCTGAAAAACATCGCGGGGTGAGGCGCATTGTAAGAGTTTCTAACAGGCCATTCACTAGTAGGAGTGAGAAAAGCATCACGGGGTGGGGTGAATCTGAGGGCCTGAATTACGATAGACAGTGAGTGACAATGTAGGTTGGAGAAAAGCAACAAGGGGTGGTCAGCATGGGGAGGTCAGGAAATATGCAGTGGCAATGTAGGATAGGTTTCTGAAACACATCGCAGAGTGGTGCGCATTGTAAGGGTTGCTAAAAGGCCATTCACTGGTAGGATAGAGAAAAAGTTCCCGGGGTGGTGTCAATCGGAGGGCCTGTATTAGGATAGGCAGTGAGTGGCAATGTAGTTTGGAGAAAAGCACCACGGGGTGGTCAGCATGTGGAGGTCAGGAAACATGCGGTAGCAATGTAGCATGGGTTTCTGAAAAACATTGCGTGGTGGTGCGCGTTGTAAGGGTTTCAAACAGGCCATTCACTAGTAGGAGTGAGAAAATCATCGCGGAGTGGTATGTAACCTTGGGCCTAAATTAGGATAGGCAGTGAGTGGCAATGTAGGATACAGAAAAGCACCACGGGGTGGTCAGCATGGGTTGGTCAGGAAATATGCGGTGGCAATGTAGGATAGGTTTCTGAAAAACATCGGGGGTGGTGCGCATTGTAAGGTTTGCTAACAGGCCATTCACTAGTAGGAGTGTTAAAAACGTCACGGGGTGGTTTGCTTCGGAGGGTCTGAAATAGGATAGGCAGTGAGTGGCAATGAAGGATGGAGAAAAGCACCTCGGGTTGGTCAGCAAGGGGAGGTCAGGAAACATGCGGTGGCAATGAAGGATAGGTTTCTGAAAAACATCTCGGGGTTGTGCGCAATGTAAGGGTTTCTAACAGGCCATTCACTAGTAGGAGTGAGAAAAACATCACGGGGTGGTGTGAATCGGTGGGCCTGAATTAGCATAGGCAGTGATTGACAATGTAGGATGGGGAAAAGCACCACGGCGTAGTCATACTGGGGAGGTCAGGAAACATGCGGTGGCAATGTACAATAGGTTTCTGAAAAGCATGGAGGGGTGGTGCGCAGTGTAAGGGTTTCTAACAGGCCATTCACTAGTAGGAGTGAGAAAAACATCACGGGGTGGTGTGAATCGGAGTTTCTGAATTAGGATAGGCAGTGAGTGGCAATGTAGGATTTAGAAAAGCATCACAGGGTATTCAGCATGGGGAGGTCAGGAAACATGCGGTGGCAATGTAGGATACGTTTCGGAAAATCTTCGCGGGGTGGTTCGCATTGTTATGGTTTCTCACAGGCCATTCCCTAGTAGGAGTGAGAAAAACATCAAGGGGTGGTGGGAATTGGAGGGCCTGAATTCGGATAGGTAGTGAGTGGCAATGAAGGATGGAGAAAAGTACAATGAGGTGGTCAGCATGGGGATGTGAGGAAAAATGCAGTTGCAAAGCAGGATAGTTTTCTGCAAAACATCGTGGGGTGGTGTGCATTGTAAGTGTTTCTAACAGGCCATTCACTAGTAGGAGTGACAAAAACATCACGGGGTGGTGTGAATCAGAGGCCCTGAATTAGCATAGGCAGTGAGTGGCAATGGAGGGTGGAGAAGAGCACCACAGGGTGGTCAGCATGGGAAGGTCAGGAAACATGTGGTGGCAATGTAGGATAGGTTTCTGAAAAACATCGGTGGTGGTGCGCATTGTAAGGTTTGCTAACAGGCCATTCACTATTAGGAGTGAGAAAAACATCAGGGTAGTGTGAATCAGAGTTCCTGAATTAGCATAGGCAGTGATTGGCAATGTAGGATCTGGAAAAGCACCATGGGGTGGTCAGAATGCGGAGTTCAGGAAACATGTGGTGGCAATATAGGATAGGTTTCTGAAAAACATCGCGGGGTGGCGCGCATTTTAAGAGTTTCTAACAGGACATTCACTAGTAGGAGTGAGAAAAACATCACGAGGTGGTGTGAATCTGAGGGCCTGAAACAGGATATGCAGTGTGTGACAATGTAGGATGGTGAAAAGCACCCCGGGTTGGTCAGCATGGGGAGGTCAGAAAACATGCGGTGGCAATGTAGGAGAGGTTTCTGAAAAGCATCGAGGGCTGGGGCACATTGTAAGGGTTTCTAACAGGCCATTCACTAGTACGAGTGAGAAAAACATCATGGGGATGTGTGAATTGGAGGGTCTGAATTAGTTTAGTCAGTGAGTGGTAATGTAGAATGCAGAAATGCAAGACGGCATGGTGATCATGGGGAGTTCAGGAAACATGCAGTGGCAATGTAGGATAGGTTTCTGAAAAACATCCTGTGGTCATGGGCATTGTAAGGGTTTCTATCAGGCCTTTCACTAGTAGGAGTGATAAAAACGTCACGGGGCGGTTTGCTTTGGAGGGCCTGAAATAGGATAGGCAGTGTGTGGCAATGTAAGATGGAGAAAAGCACCCCGGGTTGGTCAGCATGGGGAGGTCAGGAAACATGCGGTGGCAATGTAGGATAGGTTTCGGAAAAACTTCGCGGGGTGGAGCGCATTGTAAGGGTTTCTCACAGGCCATTCACTAGTAGGAGTGAGAAAAACATCAAGGGGTGTTGGGAATTGGAGGGCCTGAATTTGGATAAGCAGTGAGTGGCAATGAAGGATGGAGAAAAGCACCACGGTGTGGTCAGCATGGGGAGGTGAGGAAAAATGCAGTGGCAAAGCAGTATAGTTTTCTGCAAAACATCGTGGGGTGGTGTGCATTGTAAGGGTTTCTAACAGGCTATTCAAGAATAGGAGTTAGAAAAACATCACGGGGAGGTGTGAATCTGAGGGCCCGAATTACGATGGGCAGTGAGTGACAATGTAGGTTGGAGAAAAGCACCACGGGTGGTCAGCATGGGGAGGTCAGGAAACATGCGGTGGCAATGTAGGATAGGTTTCTGAAAAACATCGTGGGTGGTGCGCATTGTAAGGTTTGCTAACAGGCCATTCACTAGTAGGAGTGAGAAAAACATAACGGGGTAGTGTGAATCAGAGTTCCTGAATGAGCATAGGCAGTGATTGGCAATGTAGGATCTGGAAAAGCACCACGGGGTGGTCAGAATGCGGAGGTCAGGAAACATGTGGTGGCAATGTAGGATAGGTTTCTGAAAAACATCGTGGAGTGGTGTGCATTGTAAGTGTTTCTAACAGGCCATTCACTAGTAGGAGTGAGAAAAACATCACGGGTGGAGTGAATCAGAGGGCCTGAATTAGCATAGGCAGTGAGTGGCAATGTAGGATGGAGAAAAGCACCACGGTGTGGTCCGCATTGGGAGGTGAGGAAAAATGCAGTGTCAATGCAGGATAGTTTTCTGAAAAACATCGCGGGGTGGTGTGCATTGCAAGGATTTCTAACAGGCAATTCACTAGTAGGAGTGAGAAAAACATCACGGGGTGGTGTGAATCAGAGGGTCTGACTTACGATAGGCATTGAGTGACAATGTAGGATGGAGAAAAGCACCAGGTGTGGTCAGCATGGGAGGTCAGGAAACATGCAGTGGCAATGTAGGATAGGTTTCTGAAAAACATCGCGGGGTGGTGTGCATTGCAAGGGTTTCTAACAGACCATTCACTAGTAGGAGTGGAAAAACATCACAAGGTGGTGTGACTCAGAGGGCCTGAATAAGGATAGGCAGTGAGTGGCAATGTAGGATGGAGAAAAGCACCACGGGTTGGTGAGCATGGGGAGGTCAAGAAACATGCAGTGGCAATGTAGGATAGGTTTCTGAAAAACATCCCAGGGTGGTGCGCATTGTAAAGGTTTCTAACAGGACATTCACTAGTAGGAGTGAGAAAAGCATCACCGGGTGGTGTGAATCGCAGTGTCTGAATTAGGATAGGCAGTGAGTGGCAATGTAGGATTTAGAAAAGCATCACAGGGTATTCAGCATGGGGTGGTCAGGAAACATGCGTTGGAATGTAGAATAGGTTTCTATAAAACATCGCGTGGTGGTGCGCATTGTAAGGGTTTCTAACAGGCCATTCACTAGTAGGAGTGAGAAAAACATCATGAGGTGGTGTGAAATGGAGGGCCTGAATTAGATTAGGCAGTGAGTGGTAATGTATAATGGAGTAATGCAAGACGGCGTGGTGAGCATGGGGAGTTGAGGAAACATGCAGTGGCAATGTAGGATAGGTTTCTGAAAAACATCGCGTGTTCCTGGGCATTGTAAGGGTTTCTATCAGGCCTTTCACTAGTAGGAGTGATAAAAACGTCACGGGGTGGTTTGCTTCGGAGGGCCTGAAATAGGATAGGCAGTGTGTGGCAATGTTGGATGGAGAAAAGCACCTCGGGTTGGTCAGCATGGGGAGGTCAGGAAACATGCCGTGGCAATGTAGGATAGGTTTCTGAAAAACATCGCGGGATGGTGTGCATTGTAAGTGTTTCTAACAGGCCATTCACTAGTAGGAGTGAGAAAAACAAACGGGGTGGTGTGAACCAGAGGGCCTGAATTAGCATAGGCAGTGAGTGGCAATGGAGGGTGGAGAAGAGCACCACGGGGTGGTCAGCATGGGGAGGTCAGGAAACATGCGGTGGCAATGTAGGATATGTTTGTGAAACACATCGCAGAGTGGTGCGCATTGTAAAGGTTGCTAAAAGGCCATTCACTGGTAGGATAGAGAAAAAGTTCCCGGGGTGGTGTCAATCGGAGGGCCTGTATTAGGATAGGCAGTGAGTGGCAATGTAGTTTAGAGAAAAGCACCACGGGGTTGTCCGCATGGGGAGGTCAGGAAACATGCGGTAGCAATGTCGCATGGGTGTCTGAAAAACATTGCGTGGTGGTGCGCGTTGTAAAGGTTTCAAACAGGCCATTCACTAAGATGAGTTAGAAAAACATCACGAGGTGGTGTGAATTGGAGGGCCTGAATTAACATAGGCAGTGAGTGGCAATGTAGGATGGAGAAAAGCACCATGGGGTTGTCAGCATGGGGAGGTCAGGAAAAATGCGGCAGCAATGTAGAATAGGTGTCTGAAAAACATCGTGGGGTGGTGCGCATTGTAAGTGTTTCTAACAGGCCATTCACTAGTAGGAGTGAGAAAAACATCACGGGGTGGTGTGAATCAGAGGGCCTGAATTAGCATAGGCAGTGAGTGGCAATGTAGGATGGAGAAAAGCACCACGGGGTGGTCCGCATTGGGAGGTGAGGAAAAATGCGGTGTCAATGCAGGATAGTTTTCTGAAAAACATCGCGGGGTGGTGTGCATTGCAAGGATTTCTAACAGGCAATTCACTAGTAGGAGTGAGAAAAACATCACAGGGTGGTGTGAATCGGAGTGTCTGACTTACGATAGGCATTGAGTGACAATGCAGGATGGAGAAAAGCACCACGGGGTGGTCAGCATGGGGAGGTCAGGAAACATGCGGTGGCAATGTAGGATAGGTTTCTGAAAAACATCCCAGGTTGGTGCGCATTGTAAAGGTTTCTAACAGGCCATTCACTAGTAGGAATGATAAAAACATCACAGGGTGGTGTGAATTGGAGTGTCTGAATTAGATTAGGCAGTGAGTGGCAATGTAGCATGGAGAAAAGCACCACGGGGTGCTCAACATGTGGAGGTCAGGAAACATGCTGTGGCAATATAGGATAGGTTTCTGAAAAATATCGCGGGGTGGTGCGCATTGTAAGTGTTTGAAACAGGCCATTCACTAGTAGGAGTTAGAAAAACATCACGGGTTGGTGTGAATCGGAGGGCCTGAATTAACATAGGCAGTGCGTTGCAATGTAGGATGGAGAAAAGCACCACGGGGTTGTCAGCATGGGGAGGTCAGGAAAAATGCGGCAGCAATGTAGAATAAGTTTCTGAAAAACACCGTGGGGTGGTGTGCATTGTAAGTGTTTCTAACAGGCCATTCACTAGTAGGAGTGAGAAAAACATCACAGTTTGGTGTGAATCGGAGGGCCTGAGTTAGTTTAGGCAGTAAGTGGCAATGTAGCATCTAGCAAACCAAGACGGGGCGGTGAGCATGCGGAGGTCAGGAAACATGCAGTGGCAATGTAGGATAGGTTTCTGAAAATCATCACGGGGTGGTGCGCATTGTGAGGGTTTCGCACAGGCAATTCACTAGTAGGAGAGAGAAAAACATCACGGGGTGTTATGAATCGGAGGGCCTGAATTAGGATAGGCAGTGATTGGCAATGTAGGATGGAGAAAAGCACCACGGGGTGGAGAGCATGAGGAGGTCAGGAAACATGCGGTGGCAATGTAGGATAGGTATCGGAAAAACTTCGCGGGGTGGTGCACATTGCAAGGGTTTCTAACAGGCCATTCACTAGTAGGAGTGTGAAAAACATCATGGGGTGGTGTGAATCGGGGACCTGACTTACGATAGGCAGTGAGTGACAATGTAGGATCTAGAAAAGCAAGACGGGGCGGTGAGCATGGCGAGGTCAGGAAACATGAAGTGGCAATGTAGGATAGGTTTTGGAAAAACATCGCGAGGTGGTGCGCATTGTAAGGGTTTCTAACAGGCCTTTCACTAGTAGGAGTGTTAAAAACATCACGGGGTGGTTTGCTTCGGAGGGCCTGAAATAGCATAGGCAGTGATTGGCAAAGTAGGATGGGGAAAAGCACCACGGCGTGGTCAGACTGGGGAGGTCAGGAAACATGCGGTGGCAATGTAGGATAGGTTTCTGAAAAGCATGGAGGGGTGGTGCGCTTTGTAAGGGTTTCTAACAGGCCATTCACTAGTAGGAGTGAGAAAAGCATCACCGGGTGGTGTGAATTGCAGTGTCTGAATTAGGATAGGCAGTGAGTGGCAATGTAGGATTTAGAAAAGCATCACAGGGTATTCAGCATGGGGTGGTCAGGAAACATGCGTTGGAATGTAGAATAGGTTTCTATAAAACATCGCGTGGTGGTGCGCATTGTAAGGGTTTCTAACAGGCCATTCACTAGTAGGAGTGAGAAAAACATCACGGGGTGGTGTGAATCGGAGTGTGTGAATTAGGAAAGGCAGTGAGTGGCAATGTAGGATTTAGAAAAGCATCACAGGGTATTCAGCATGGGGAGGTCAGGAAACATGTGGTGGCAATGTAGGATACCTTTCGGAAAAACTTCGCGGGGTGGTTTGCATTGTTATGGTTTCTCACAGGCCATTCCCTAGTAGGAGTGAGAAAAACATTAAGGGATGGGTTGAATCGGAGGGCCTGAATTAGATTAGGCAGTGAGTGGTAATGTAGAATGGAGAAATGCAAGAAGGCGTGGTGAGCATGGGGAGTTAAGGAAACATGCAGTGGCAATGTAGGATAGGATTCTGAAAAACATCGCAGGGTGGAGGGCATTGTAAGGGTTTCTAACAGGCCTTTCACTAATAGGAGTGATAAAACCTCACGAGGTGGTTTGTTCGGATGGCCTGAAATAGGATAGGCAGTGAGTGGCAATGTAGGTTGGAGAAAAGCACCCGGGTTGGTCAGCATGGGGAGGTCAGGAAACATGTGTAGGCAATGTAGGATAGGTTTCTGAAAAACATTGCGGGGTTGTGTGCATTGTAAGGGTTTCTAACAGGCTATTCACTAGTAGGAGTGAGAAAAACTTCACGGGGCGGTGTGAATCGCAGGGCCTGAATTACGATAGGCAGTGAGTGGCAAAGTAGGATGGAGAAAATCTCCAAGGGGTGCTCAGCATGGGTAGGTCTGGAAACATGCTGTGGCAATGTAGGATAGGTTTCTGAAAAACATCGTGGGGTTGTGGGCATTTCAAGGGTTTCTAACAGGCCATTCACTAGTAGGAGTGAGAAAAACATCACGGGGTGGTGTGAATCCGAGGGCCTGAATTAGCAGAGGCAGTGAGTGGCAATGGAGGGTGCCGAAAAGCACCACGGAGTGGTCAGTTTGGGGCGGTCAGGAAACATGCGGTGGCAGTTTATGATAGGTTTCTGAAAAACATCGCGGGTTGGTGCGCTTTTTAAGGGTTTCTAACAGGCCATTCACTAGTAGCAGTGAGAAAAACATCAAGGAAATGTGTGATTCTGAGGGCCTGAATAAGGATAGGCAGTGAGTTGCAATGTAGGATGGAGAAAAGCACCACGGGGCATTCAGCATTGGGATTTCAGGAAACATGTGGTGCCAAGGTACGAGAGGTTTTTGAAAAACATCACTGGGTGGTGTGCATTGTAAGGGTTTCTAACAGGCCTTTCACTAGTAGGAGTGATAAAAACGTAACGAGGTGGTTTGCTTCGGAGGGCCTGAAATAGGATAGGCAGTGCGTGGCAATGTAGAATGGAGAAAAGCACCCCGGGTTGGTCAGCCTGGGGAGGTCAGGAAACATGCAGTGGCAATGTAGGATAGGTTTCTGAAAAATATCGCGGAGTGGTGCGCATTGTAAGGGTTTCTAACAGGCCATTCACTAGTAGGAGTGACAAAACATCATGGGGTGGTGTGAATTGGAGGGCCTGAATTAGCAGAGGCAGTGAGTGGCAATGGAGGGTGCCGAAAAGCACCACGGAATGGTCAGCTTGGGGCGGTCAGGAAACATGCGGTGGCAGTGTATGATAGGTTTCTGAAAAACATCGCGGGGTGGTGCGCTTTATAAGGGTTTCTAACAGGCCATTCACTAGTAGCAGTGAGAAAAACATGAAGGAAATGTGTGATTCTGAGGGGCTGAATAAGGATAGGCAGTGAGTTGCAATGTAGGATGGAGAAAAGCACCACGGGGCATTCAGCATTGGGATTTCAGGAAACATGTGGTGCCAAGGTACGAGAGGTTTTTGAAAAACATCACTGGGTGGTGTGCATTGTAAGGGTTTCTAACAGGCCTTTCACTAGTAGGAGTGATAAAAACGTAACGAGGTGGTTTGCTTCGGAGGGCCTGAAATAGGATAGGAAGTGCGTGGCAATGTAGAATGGAGAAAAGCACCCCGGGTTGGTCAGCCTGGGGAGGTCAGGAAACATGCAGTGGCAATGTAGGATAGGTTTCTGAAAAAATATCGCGGAGTGGTGCGCATTGTAAGGGTTTCTAACAGGCCATTCACTAATAGGAGTGAGAAAAACATCGCGGGGTGGTGTGAATAGGAGGGCCTGAATTAGCATAGGCAGTGAGTGGCAATGGAGGTTGGAGAAAAGTACCACGGGGTTGTCAGCATGGGGACTTCAGGAAACATGCGGTGGCAATGTAGGATAGGTTTCTGATAAACATAGTGTGGTGGTGTGCATTGTAAGGGTTTCTAACAGGCCATTCACTAGTACGAATGAGAAAAACATCACGGGGTGGTGTTAATCGGAGTGTCTGAATTAGGATAAGCAGTGAGTGGCAATGTAGGATGGAGAAAAGCACCACGGGGTATTCAGCAATGAGATTTCAAGAAACATGTGGTGGCAATGTAGGACAGGTTTCTGAAAAATATCGCGGGGATATGCGCATTGTAAGGGTTTCTAACAGGCCATTCACTAGTAGGAGTGAGAAAAACATCACGGGGTGGGGTGAATCTGAGGGCCTGAATTACGATAGACAGTGAGTGACAATGTAGGTTGGAGAAAAGCAACAAGGGGTGGTCAGCATGGGGAGGTCAGGAAACATGTGGTGGCAATGTAGGATAGGTTTCTGAAAAATATAGCGGGTTGATGCATATTGTAAGGTTTTCTAACAGGCCATACACTAGTAGCAGTGAGAAAAACATCAACGGGTGGTGTGAATCGGAGGGCCTGAATTAACATAGGCAGTGAGTGGGAATGGAGGATGGAGAAAAGCACCATGGGGTGGTCAGCATTGGGAGGTCAGGAAACATGCGTTGGCAATGTAGGATAGGTTTCTGAAAAACATCGCGGGGTGGTGTGCTTTGTAAGGTTGCTAACAGGCCATTCACTAGTAGGAGTGAGAAAAACATCACGGGGTGGTGTGAATCAGAGGGCCTGAATTAGCATAGGCAGTGATTGGCAATGTAGGATGGGGAAAAGCAACACTCGGTGGTCAGAATGGGGAGGTCAGGAAACATGTGGTGGCAATGTTTGATAGGTATCTGAAAATCATCGCGGGGTGGGGCACATTGTAAGTGTTTCTAACAGGCCATTCACTAGTAGGAGTGAGAAAAACATCACGGGGTGGTATGAATCGGAGTGTCTGAATTAGGATAGGCAGTGAGTGGCAATGTAGGATGGAGAAAAGCACCACAGGATATTCAGCATGCGGAGGTCAGGAAACATGCAGTGGCAATGGTGGATAGGTTTCTGAAAAACATCGCGTGGTGGTGCGCATTGTAAGGGTTTCTAACAGGCCTTTCACTAGTAGAGTGAGAAAAACATTAAGGGGTGGTGTGAATCAGAGCGCCTGAATCAGAATAGGCAGTGAGTGGTAATGTAGTATGGAGAAATGCAAGAAGGCGTGGTGAGCATAGGGAGTTCAGGAAAGATGCAGTGGCAATGTAGTATACGTTTCGGAAAAACAACGCGGGGTGGTGGGCATTGTAACGGTTTCTAACAGGCCTTTCACTAATAGGAGTGATAAAAACGTCATGGGGTTGTTTGTTCGGATGGCCTGAAATAGGATAGGCAGTGAGTGGCAATGTAGGATGGAGAAAAGCAGCCCGGGTTGGTCAGCATGGGGATGTCAGGAAACATGCGTTGGCAATGTAGGATAGGTTTCTGAACAACATCGGGGGTGATGCGCATTGTAAGGTTTGCTAACAGGCCATTCACTAGTAAGAGTGAGGAAAACATCACGGGGTGGTGTGAATCAGAGGTCCTGAATTAGCATAGGCAGTCTTGGCAATGTAGGATGGGGAAAAGCACCACGGGGTGGTCAGAATGGGGAGGTCATTAAACATGTGGTGGCAATGTAGGATAGGTTTCTGAAAAACATCGCGGGGTGAGGCGCATTGTAAGAGTTTCTAACAGGCCATTCACTAGTAGGAGTGAGAAAAGCATCACGGGGTGGGGTGAATCTGAGGGCCTGAATTACGATAGACAGTGAGTGTCAATGTAGGTTGGAGAAAAGCAACAAGGGGTGGTCAGCATGGGGAGGTCAGGAAATATGCAGTGGCAATGTAGGATAGGTTTCTGAAACACATCGCAGAGTGGTGCGCATTGTAAGGGTTGCTAAAAGGCCATTCACTGGTAGGATAGAGAAAAAGTTCCCGGGGTGGTGTCAATCGGAGGGCCTGTATTAGGATAGGCAGTGAGTGGCAATGTAGTTTGGAGAAAAGCACCACGGGGTGGTCAGCATGTGGAGGTCAGGAAACATGCGGTAGCAATGTAGCATGGGTTTCTGAAAAACATTGCGTGGTGGTGCGCGTTGTAAGGGTTTCAAACAGGCCATTCACTAGTAGGAGTGAGAAAATCATCGCGGAGTGGTATGTAACCTTGGGCCTAAATTAGGATAGGCAGTGAGTGGCAATGTAGGATACAGAAAAGCACCACGGGGTGGTCAGCATGGGTTGGTCAGGAAATATGCGGTGGCAATGTAGGATAGGTTTCTGAAAAACATCGGGGGTGGTGCGCATTGTAAGGTTTGCTAACAGGCCATTCACTAGTAGGAGTGTTAAAAACGTCACGGGGTGGTTTGCTTCGGAGGGTCTGAAATAGGATAGGCAGTGAGTGGCAATGAAGGATGGAGAAAAGCACCTCGGGTTGGTCAGCAAGGGGAGGTCAGGAAACATGCGGTGGCAATGAAGGATAGGTTTCTGAAAAACATCTCGGGGTTGTGCGCAATGTAAGGGTTTCTAACAGGCCATTCACTAGTAGGAGTGAGAAAAACATCACGGGGTGGTGTGAATCGGTGGGCCTGAATTAGCATAGGCAGTGATTGACAATGTAGGATGGGGAAAAGCACCACGGCGTAGTCATACTGGGGAGGTCAGGAAACATGCGGTGGCAATGTACAATAGGTTTCTGAAAAGCATGGAGGGGTGGTGCGCAGTGTAAGGGTTTCTAACAGGCCATTCACTAGTAGGAGTGAGAAAAACATCACGGGGTGGTGTGAATCGGAGTTTCTGAATTAGGATAGGCAGTGAGTGGCAATGTAGGATTTAGAAAAGCATCACAGGGTATTCAGCATGGGGAGGTCAGGAAACATGCGGTGGCAATGTAGGATACGTTTCGGAAAATCTTCGCGGGGTGGTTCGCATTGTTATGGTTTCTCACAGGCCATTCCCTAGTAGGAGTGAGAAAAACATCAAGGGGTGGTGGGAATTGGAGGGCCTGAATTCGGATAGGTAGTGAGTGGCAATGAAGGATGGAGAAAAGTACAATGAGGTGGTCAGCATGGGGATGTGAGGAAAAATGCAGTTGCAAAGCAGGATAGTTTTCTGCAAAACATCGTGGGGTGGTGTGCATTGTAAGTGTTTCTAACAGGCCATTCACTAGTAGGAGTGACAAAAACATCACGGGGTGGTGTGAATCAGAGGCCCTGAATTAGCATAGGCAGTGAGTGGCAATGGAGGGTGGAGAAGAGCACCACAGGGTGGTCAGCATGGGAAGGTCAGGAAACATGTGGTGGCAATGTAGGATAGGTTTCTGAAAAACATCGGTGGTGGTGCGCATTGTAAGGTTTGCTAACAGGCCATTCACTATTAGGAGTGAGAAAAACATCAGGGTAGTGTGAATCAGAGTTCCTGAATTAGCATAGGCAGTGATTGGCAATGTAGGATCTGGAAAAGCACCATGGGGTGGTCAGAATGCGGAGTTCAGGAAACATGTGGTGGCAATATAGGATAGGTTTCTGAAAAACATCGCGGGGTGGCGCGCATTTTAAGAGTTTCTAACAGGACATTCACTAGTAGGAGTGAGAAAAACATCACGAGGTGGTGTGAATCTGAGGGCCTGAAACAGGATATGCAGTGTGTGACAATGTAGGATGGTGAAAAGCACCCCGGGTTGGTCAGCATGGGGAGGTCAGAAAACATGCGGTGGCAATGTAGGAGAGGTTTCTGAAAAGCATCGAGGGCTGGGGCACATTGTAAGGGTTTCTAACAGGCCATTCACTAGTACGAGTGAGAAAAACATCATGGGGATGTGTGAATTGGAGGGTCTGAATTAGTTTAGTCAGTGAGTGGTAATGTAGAATGCAGAAATGCAAGACGGCATGGTGATCATGGGGAGTTCAGGAAACATGCAGTGGCAATGTAGGATAGGTTTCTGAAAAACATCCTGTGGTCATGGGCATTGTAAGGGTTTCTATCAGGCCTTTCACTAGTAGGAGTGATAAAAACGTCACGGGGCGGTTTGCTTTGGAGGGCCTGAAATAGGATAGGCAGTGTGTGGCAATGTAAGATGGAGAAAAGCACCCCGGGTTGGTCAGCATGGGGAGGTCAGGAAACATGCTGTGGCAATGTAGGATAGGTTTCGGAAAAACTTCGCGGGGTGGAGCGCATTGTAAGGGTTTCTCACAGGCCATTCACTAGTAGGAGTGAGAAAAACATCAAGGGGTGTTGGGAATTGGAGGGCCTGAATTTGGATAAGCAGTGAGTGGCAATGAAGGATGGAGAAAAGCACCACGGTGTGGTCAGCATGGGGAGGTGAGGAAAAATGCAGTGGCAAAGCAGTATAGTTTTCTGCAAAACATCGTGGGGTGGTGTGCATTGTAAGGGTTTCTAACAGGCTATTCAAGAATAGGAGTTAGAAAAACATCACGGGGAGGTGTGAATCTGAGGGCCCGAATTACGATGGGCAGTGAGTGACAATGTAGGTTGGAGAAAAGCACCACGGGTGGTCAGCATGGGGAGGTCAGGAAACATGCGGTGGCAATGTAGGATAGGTTTCTGAAAAACATCGTGGGTGGTGCGCATTGTAAGGTTTGCTAACAGGCCATTCACTAGTAGGAGTGAGAAAAACATAACGGGGTAGTGTGAATCAGAGTTCCTGAATGAGCATAGGCAGTGATTGGCAATGTAGGATCTGGAAAAGCACCACGGGGTGGTCAGAATGCGGAGGTCAGGAAACATGTGGTGGCAATGTAGGATAGGTTTCTGAAAAACATCGCGGGGTGGCGCGCATTGTAAGAGTTTCTAACAGGCCATTCACTAGTAGGAGTGAGAAAAACATCACGGGGTGGTGTGAATCTGAGTGTCTGAATTAGGATAGGCAGTGAGTGGCAATGTAGGATGGAGAAAAGCACCACAGGGTATTCAGCATGGGGAGCTCAGCAAACATGCGGGGGCATTGTAGGATAGGTTTCTGAAAAACATCGCGGGGTGGTGCGCATTGTAAGGGTTTCTAACAGGCCTTTCACTAGTAGGAGTGTTAAAAACGTCACGGGGTGGTTTGCTTCGGAGGGCCTGAAATAGGATAGGCAGTGAGTGGCAATGAAGGATGCAGAAAACCACCTCGGGTTGGTCAGCATGGTGAGGTCAGGAAACATGCGGTGGCAATGAAGGATATGTTTCTGAAAAACATCGGGGGTGGTGCGCATTGTAAGGGTTTCTAACAGGCCATTCACTAGTAGGAGTGAGAAAAAAATCACGGGGTGGTGTGAATCTGAGGGCCTGAAATAGCATAGGCAGTGATTGGCAATGTAGGATGGGGAAAAGCACCACGGGGTAGTTAGACGGGGGAGGTCAGGAAACATGTGGTGGCAATGTAGGATAGGTTTCTGAAAAGCTTTGCCGGGTGGGGCGCATTGTAAGGGTTTCTAAAAGGCCATTCACTAGTAGGAGTGAGAAAAACATCACGAGGTGGTGTGAATCGGACTGTCTGAATTAGAATAGGCAGTGAGCGGCAATGTAGGATTTAGAAAAGCACCACAGGGTATTCAGCATGGGGAGGTCAGGAAACATGCGGTGGCAATGCAGAATAGGTTTCTGTAAAACATCGCGTGCTGGTGCGCATTGTAAGTGTTTCTAACAGGCCATTCACTAGTAGGAGTGAGAAAAACATCATGGGGAGGTGTGAATCGGAGGGCCTGAATTAGATTAGGCAGTGAGTGGTAATGTAGAATGCAGAAATGCAAGACGGCATGGTGGTCATGGGGAGTTCAGGAAACATGCAGTGGCAATGTAGGATAGGTTTCTGAAAAACATCGCTTGGTCGTGGCCATTGTAAGTGTTTCTATCAGGCCTTTCACAAGTAGGAATGATAAAAATTTCACGGCGTGGTTTGCTTCGGAGGGCCTGAAATAGGATAGGCTGTGTGTGGCAATGTAGGATGGAGAAAAGCACCCCGGGTTGGTCAGCATGGGGAGGTCAGGAAACATGCAGTGGCAATGTAGGATAGGTTTCTGAAAAACATCGCGAGATAGTGCGCATTGTTAGTGTTTCTAACAGGCCATTCACTAATAGGAGTGACAAAAACATCACGGGGTGGTGTGAATCGGAGGACCTGGATTAGCATAGGCAGTGAGTGGCAATGGAGGGTGGAGAAGAGCATCACAGGGTGGTCCGCATGGGGAGGACAGGAAACATGCGGTGGCAATGTAGGATAGGTTTCTGAAAAACATTGCCTTTTGGGGCGCATTGTAAGGGTTTGTAACAGGCCATTCATTAGTAGCAGTGAGAAAAACATCACTGAAATGTGTGAATCAGAGGGCCTGAATTAGGATAGGCAGTGAGTGGCAATGTAGGATGGAGAAAAGCACCACGGGGTATTCAGCATTGGGATTTCAGGAAACATGCGGTGGCAAGGTAGGAGAGGTTTCTGAAAAACATTGCGGGGTGGTCGGCATTGTAAGGGTTTCTAACAGGCCATTCACTAGTAGGAGTGAGAAAAACATTACGGGTTTAGGGTGATTCGGAGGGCCTGAATTACGATAGGCAGTGAGTGACAATGTTGGTTGGAGAAAAGCACCACGGGGTGGTCAGCATGGGGAATTCAGGAAAATGCGGTGGCAATGTAGGATATGTTTCTGAAAAACATCGCGGGGTGGTGCGCATTGTAAGTGTTTCTAACAGGCCTTTCACTAGTAGGAGTGTTAAAAATGTCACCGGGTGGTTTGCTTCGGAGGGCCAAAAGAGGATAGGCAGTGAGTGGCAATGAAGGATGTTGAAAAGCACCTCGGGTTGGTCAGCATGGGGAGGACAGGAAACATGCGGTGGCAATGAAGGATAGGTTTCTGAAAAACATCGCGGGGTGGTGCGCATTGTAAGGGTTTCTAACAGGCCATTCACTAGTAGGAGTGAGAAAAACATCACGGGGTGGTGTGAATCGGAGGGCATGAACTAGCATAGGCAGTGATAGGCAATGTAGGATGGGGAAAAGCACCACGGGGTGGTCAGATGGGGGAGGTCAGGAAACATGTGGTGGCAAGGTAGGAGAGGTTTCTGAAAAACATCGCGGGGTGGTGGGCATTGTAAGGGTTTCTAACAGGCCATTAACTAGTAGGAGTGAGAAAAACATCACGGGGTGAGGGTGAATCTGAGGGCCTGAATTAGCATAGGCAGTGACTGGCAATGTAGGATGGGGAAAAGCACCACGGGGTGGTCAGAATTGGGAAGTCAGGAAACATGCGGTGGCAATGTAGGATAGGTTTCTGAAAAACATCGCAGGGTGGGGCTCAATTTACGGGTTTCAAACTGGCCATTCACTAGTAGGAGTGAGAAAAACATCGCAGGGTGTTGTGAATCGGAGGGTCTGACTTAGGATAGGCAGTGAGTGGCAATGTAGGATGTAAAAGTACAATGGGGTGGTCATCATGGGGAGGTCAGGAAACATGCGGTGGCAATGTAGAATAGGTTTGTGAAAAACATAGCGTGCTGGTCACATTGTAAGGGTTTCTAATAGGCCATTAACTAGTAGAAGTGAGAAAAACATCACGGGGTGGAGTGAATCGGAGAGCCTGAATTCGGATAGGCAGTGTGTGGCGATGTCGGATGGAGAAAAGCACCACAGTGTGGTCAGCATGGGGAGGTCAGGAAACATGCGGTGGTAGTGTAGGATAGGTTTCAGAAAAACATCGCGAGGTCGTGCGCATTGTAAGGGTTTCTAACAGGCCATTCACTAGTAGGAGTGAGAAAAACATCACGGGGTGGTGTGAATCAGAGGGCCTGAATTAGATTAGGCAGTGAGTTGCAATGTAGGATCTAGCAAAACCAGATGGGGCGGTGAGCATGGGGAGGTCCGGAAACATGAAATGGCAATGTAGGATAGGTTTCTGAAAAACATTACGTGGTGGTGCGCATTGTAAGGGTTTCTATCAGGCCATTTACTAGTATGAGTGAGAAAAACATAATGGGTGGTGTGAATCGGAGGACCTGAAATAGGATTGGCAGTGTGTGACAATGTAGGATGGAGAAAATCACCACGGGGTAGTCAGCATCGGGAGGTCAGGAAACATGCAGTGGCAATGTAGGATAGGTTTCTGAAAAACATCCCAGGGTGGTGCGCATTGTAAAGGTTTCTAACAGGCCATTCACTAGTAGGAGTGAGAAAAACATCACAGTGTGGTGTGAATAGGATGGCCTGAATTAGATTATGCAGTGTGTGGTAATGTAGGATGGAGAAAAGCAAGAAACCGTGGTGAGCATGGGGAGGTCAGAAAACATGCAGTGTCAATGAGGATAGGTTTCTGAAAAACATTGCGGGGTGGTTCGCAATACAAGGGTTTCTAACAGGCCATTCACAAGTAGGAGTAAGAAAAACATCACAGGGTGTGTGAATCGGAGGGCCTGAGTTAGAATAGCCAGAGAGAGGCAATGTAGGATCGAGAAAAGCATCAAGGGGTGGTCAGCATTGGGAGGTCAGGAAACATGCGGTGGCAATGTAGCATTGGTTTGTAAAAAACATAGCGGGGTGGTCACATTGTAAGGGTTTCTAACATGCCATTTACTAGTAGGAGTGAGAAAAACATCATGGGGTGGTGTGAATCGGAAAGCCTGAATTCTGATAGGCAGTGTGTGGCAATGTGGAATGGAGAAAAGCACCACGGGGAGGTCAGCATGGGGAGGTCGAGAAACATGCAGTGGCAATGTAGGATAGGTTTCTGAAAAACATCGCGGGGTAGTGCGCATTGTAAGGTTTTCTAATAGGTTATTCCCTAATAGGAGTGAGAAAAACATAATCAGTTGGTGTGAATCGGAGGAGCTGAATTAGATTAGGCAGTGAGTGGCAATGTAGGATGGAGAAAAGCAACATGTGGTTTTCAACATGGGGAGTTTAGGAAACATTCGGTGGCAATGTAGGATAGGTTTTGGAAAAACATCGCAGGTGGTGCTCATTGTAAGAGTTTCTAACAGGTCATTCACTAGTAGGAGTGATAATGTCAAAACGGGGTGGTGGAATAAAAGGGCCTGAATTACGATAGGCAGTGAGTAGCAATGTAGGATGGAGAAAAGCATCACCCCTTAGTTAGCAAGGCGAGGTCAGGAAACATGCGGTGGCAATGTAGGATAGGTTTCTGAAAAACATCGCGGGGTGGTGCGCATTATAAGGGTTTCTAACAGGCCATTAACTAGGATGAGAGAGAAAAACATCATGGGGTGGTGGGAATCGGAGGGCCTGAATTAGGATAGGCACTGAGTGGAAATGTAGGATGTTGAAAAGCACCACGGAGTATTCAGCATGGGGAGGTCAGGAAACATGCCCTGGCAATGTAGGATAGGTTTCTGAAAAACATCGCGGGGTGGTGCGCATGGTAAGGGTTTCTAATAGGCCATTCACTAGTAGGAGTTAGAAAAACATCACAGGGTGATGTGAATTGGAGAGCCGGCATTAGATTAGGCAATGAGTGGTAATGCAGGATGGAGAAAAGCAAGACTGCGTGGTGAGCATGGGGTGTTCAGGAAACATGCAGTGGCAAAGTAGGATAGGTTTCTGAAAAACATCCTGTGGTCATGGGCATTGTAAGGTTTTCTATCAGGCCTTTCACTAGTAGGAGTGATAAAAACGTCAAGGGGTGGTGTGAATAGGAGGGCCTGAATAAGTATAGGCAGTGAGTGGCAATGTAGGATGGAGAAAAGCACCACGAAGTTGTCAGCATGGGGAGGTCAGGAACATCCGGTGGCAATGTAGGATAGTTTTCTGAAAAATATCGCGGGGTGGTGCGCATTGTATGGTTTTCCAACAGGCCATTCACTAGTAGGAGTGAGAAAAACATCACGGGGTGGTGTGAAACAGAGGGCCTGAATTAGCATAGCCAGTGAGTGGCAATGTAGGATGGAGAAAAGCATCTCCATGTAGTTAGCAGGGCGAGATCAGGAAACATGTCGGGCCAATGTAGGATAGGTTTCTAATAAACATCGCGGGGTGGTGCGCATTGTAAGGGTTTCTAACAGGCCATTCACTAGTAGGAGTGAGAAAATCATCACGGTGTGGTGTGAATCGGAGGGCCTGAATTAGATTAGGCATTGAGTGGCAATGTAGGATCTAGCAAAGCAAGAAGGGGCGGTGAGCATGGGCCTGTCAAGAAACATGAAGTGGCAATGTAGGATAGGTTCCTGAAAAACATCTCTGGGTGGTGCGCATTGTAAGGGTTTCTAACAGGCCATTCACTACTAGCAGTGAGACAAACATCATGGAGTGATGTGAATCAGAAGGCCTGAATTAGGATAGGCAGTGAGTGGCAAGGTAGGATGGAGAAGCACAACTGGGTGGTCAGCATGGGGAGGTCAGGAAACATTCGTTGGCAATGTAGAATAGATTTCTGAAAATCATCGCGGTGTGGTGCGCATTGTAAGAGTTTCTAACAGGCCATTCACTAGTAGGAGTGAGAAAAACATCATGGGGTGGTGTGAATGGGAAGGCCTCAATTAGGATAGGTAGTGAGTGGCAATGTAGGATGGAGAAGCACAATTGGGTGGTCAGCATGGGGATATCAGGAAACATGCGGTGGCAATGTAGTATACGTATGTGAAAAACATAGCGGGGTGGTCACATCGTAAGGGTTTCTAAAAGGCCATTCACTAGTAGGAGTGAGAAAAACATCACGGAGATGTGTGAATCGGAGAGCCTGAATTAGGATAGGCAGTAAGTGGCAATGTAGAATGGAGAAAAGCACCATGTGGTGGTCAGCATGGGGAGGTCAGGAAACATGCGGTGGTAATGTAGGATAGGATTCTGAAAAACATCGCGGGGTGGTGCGCATTGTAAGGGTTTCTAACAGGACATTCATAAGTAGGAGTGAGGAAAACATCACAAGGTTTGTGCATAGGAGGGCCTGAGTTAGAAAAGCCAGTGAGGGGCAATGTAGGATGGAGAAAAGCACCAAGGGGTGGTCAGGATTGGGAGGTCAGGAAACATGCGGTGGCAATGTAGGATAGGTTTCTGAAAAACATCGTGGGGTGGTGCGCATTGTAAGGGTTTCTAACCGGCCATTCACTAGTAGGAGTTAGAAAAGCAACACGGGGTGCTGTGAATCGGAGGGCCTGAATGAGATAAGGCAGTGAGTTGCAATGTAGGATCTAGTAAAGAAAGACGGGGCGGTGAGCATGGTGAGGTCAGGAAACATGAAGTGGCAATGTAGGATAGACTTATGAAAAACATCGCGGGGTGGTGCGCATTGTACGTTGTTCTAAAAGGCCATTCACTAGTAGCAGTGAGACAAACATCACGGAGTGATGTGAATTCGAAAGCCTGAATTAGAATAGGCAGTGAGTGGCAATGTAGGATGGGGAAGCACAACGGGTTGGTCAGCATGGGTGGTCAGGAAACATGTGGTGGCAATGTAGCATACGTTTGTTAAAAATATAGCGTGGTGGTCACATTGTAAGGGTTTCTAACAGGCCATTCACTAGTAGGAGTGAGAAAAACTTCACGGAGTGATGTGAATCGGAAGGCCTGATTTAGGATAGGCAGTGAGTGGCAATGTAGGATATAGCAAAGCAAGAAGGGGCGGTGAGCATGGGCAGGTCAAGAAACATGAAGTGGCAATGTAGGATAGGTTTCTGAAAAACATCTCGGGGTGGTGCACATTGTAAGGGTTTCTAACAGCCCATTCTCTAGTAGGAGTGAGAAAAACAGAACGGGGTGGTGTGAAATGGAGGACCTGAATTAGGATAGGCAGTGTGTGGCAATGTAGGATGGAGAAAATCACGACGTGGTAGTCAGCATGGGGAGGTCAGGACACATGCGGTGGCAATGTAGGATACGTTTTTGAAATACATCGCGGGGTGGCTCGCACTGTAAAGGTTTGTTACAGGCCATTCACTAGTAGGAGTGAGAAAAACATCACAGGGAGTGTGAGTCGGAGGGCCTATGATAGAATAGCCAGTGAGTGGCAATGTAGGATGGAGAAAAGCACCAAGCGTGGTCAGCATTGGGAGGTCAGGAAACATGCGGTGTCAATGTAGGACAGGTTTCTGAAAAACATCGTGGTGTGGTGCGCATTGTATGGTCTTCTAACAGGCCATTCACTAGTAGGAGTGAGAAAAACATCACCGGGTGGTGTGAATCAGAGGGCCTGAATTAGCATAGGCAGTGAGTGGCAATGTAGGATGGAGAAAAGCATCACACCATAGTTAGCAAGGCGAGATCAGGAAACATGCAGGGCCAATGTAGGATAGGTTTCTGAAAAACATCGCGGGGTGGTGCGCATTGTAAGTGTTTCTAACAGGCCATTGACTAGTAGGAGTGAGAAAAACATCACGGGGCGGTGTGAATCGGAGGGCCTGAATTAGATTAGGCAGTGAGTGGGAAAATAGGATCTAGAAAAGCAAGACGGGGCGGTGAAAATGGGGAGTTCAGGAAACATGAAATGGAAATGTAGGATAGATTTCTGAAAAACATCTCTGGGTGGTGCGCATTGTAAGGGTTTCTAACAGGCCATTCACTAGTAACAGTGAGACAAACATCACGGAGTGATGTGAATGGGAAGGCCTGAATTAGGATAGGCATGGGGTGCCAATGTAGGATGGAGAAGCACAACTGGGTGGTCAGCATGGGAAGGTCAGGAAACATGCGGAGGCAATGTAGCATACGTTTGTGAAAAACATAACGGGGTGGTCATATTGTAAGGGTTTATAACAGGCCATTCACTAGTAGGAGTGAGAAAAACATCATGGGGTGGTGTGAATAGGAGGGCCTGAATTAGATTAGGCAGTGTGTGGTAATGTAGGATGGAGAAAAGCAAGAAGCCGTGGTGAGCATGGGGAGGTCAGGAAACATGCAGTGACAATGTAGGATATGTTTCTGAAAAACTTCACGGGGTGTGCGCATTGTAAGGGTTTCTAAGAGGACATTCACTAGTAGGAGTGAGAAAAACATCACAGGGGTTTTAAATCGGAGGGCCTGAGTTAGAATAGCCAGTGAGTGGCAATATAGGATGGAGAAAATCACCACGGGGTTGTCAGAATCGGGAGGTCAGGAAACATGCCGTGGCAATGTAGGATAGGATTCTGAAAATCTTCTCTGGGTGGTGAGAATTGTAAGGGTTTCTAACAGGCCATTCACTAGTAGAAGTGAGAAAAACATCACGGGGTGGTGTGAATCGGAGGGCCTGAATTACAATAGGCAGTGAGTGACAATGTAGGATACAGAAAATCACCACGGGTTGGTCAGCATGGCGAAGTTAGGAAACATGCGGTGGCAATTTTCCATAGGTTTCTGAAAAACATAGCGGGCTGGTGCGTATTGTAAAGGTTTCTAACAGGCCATTCACTAGTATGAGTGAGAAAAACATCACGGGGTGGTGTGAGTCGGGGGGCCTGAATTAGGATAGGCATTGAGTGGCAATGTAGGATGGAGAAGCACAACTGGGTGGTCAGGATGTGGAGGTCAGGAAACATGCGGTGGCATGTAGCATACGTTTGTGAAAAACATTGCGTGGTGGTCACATTGTAAGGGTTTCTAACAGGCCATTCACTAGTAGCAGTGAGATTAACATCGCGGAGTGATGTGAATTGGAAGGCCTGAATTAGGATAGGCATTGAGTGGCAATGTAGGATGGAGAAGCACAACTGGGTGGTCAGCATGGGGAGGTCAGGAAACATGCGGTGGCAATGTAGCATACGTTAGTGAAAAACATAGCGGGGTGGTCACATTGTAATTGTTTCTAACAGGCCATACACTAGTGGAGTGAGAAAAACATCATGGGGTGGTGTGAATAGGAGGGCCTGAATTAGATTAGGCAGTGTGTGGGAATGTAGGATGGAGAAAAGCAAGAAGCCGTGGTGAGCATGTGGAGGTCAGGAAACATGCAGTGACAATGTAGGATAGGTTTCTGAAAAACATCGTGGGGTTTGCGCATTGTAAGGGTTTCTAACAAGCCATTCACTAGTAGGAGTGAGAAAAACATCATGGGGTGGTGTGAATTCGAGGGCCTGAATTAGATTAGGCAATGAGTGGCAATGTAGGATCTAGCAAGGCAAGACGGGGCGGTGAGCATGGGGAGGTCAGGAAACAAGAAGTGGCAATGTCGGTTAGACTTCTGAAAAACATCGAGGTGTGGTGCGCATTGAAAGGTTTTCTAACAGGCCATTCACTAGTAGCAGTGAGACAAACATCACGGAGTGATGTGTATCGGAAGGCCTGAATTAGGATAGGCAGTGAGTGGCAATCCAGGATGGGGAATCACAACTGGGTGGTCAGCATGGGGCTTTCAGGAAACATGCGGTGGCAATGTAGTATACGTATGTGAAAAACATAGCGGGTGGTCACATTATAAGGGTTTCTAAAAGGCCATTCACTAGTAGGAGAGAGAAAAACATCACGGAGAGGTGTGTATCGGAGAGCCTGAATTAGGATAGGCAGTGAGTGGCAATGTAGAATGGAGAAAAGCACCACGGGGTGGTCAGCATGGGGAGGTCAGGAAACATGCGGTGGCAATGTAGGATAGGTTTCTGAAAAACATTGAGGGGTGGTGCGCATTGTAAGGGTTTCTAACAGGACATTCACTAGTAGGAGTGAGAAAAACATCATAGGGTGGTGTGAATAGGAGGGCCTGAATTAGGTTAGGCAGTGTGTGGTAATGTAGAATGGAGAAAAGCAAGAAGCCGTGGTGAGCATGGGGAGGTCAGGAAACATGCAGTGACAATGTAGGATAGGTTTCTGAAAAACATCGTGGGGTGGTGCGCATTGTAAGGGTTTCTAACAGGACATTCACAAGTAGGAATGAGAAAAACATCACAGGGTTTGTGCATAGGGGGGCCTGAGTTAGAAAAGCCAGTGAGGGGCAATGTGGGATGGAGAAAAGCACCAAGGGGTGGTCAGCATTGGGAGGTCAGGAAACATGCGGTTGCAATGTAGGATAGGTTTCTGAAAAACATTGTGGGGTGGTGTGCATTGTAAGGTTTTCTAACCGGCCATTCACTAGTAGGAGTGAGAAAAACAACATGGGGTGCTGTGAATCGGAGGGCCTGAATTAGATTAGGCAGTGAGTTGCAATATAGGATCTAGCAAAGAAGACAGGGCGGTGAGCATGGTGAGGTCAGGAAACATGAAGTGGCAATGTAGGATAGGTTTCTGAAAAACATCGCGGGGTGGTGCGCATTGTAAGGGTTTCTAACAGGACATTCACTAGTAGCAGTGAGAAAAACTTCACGGGGTGGTGTGAATCGGAGAGCCTGAATTAGGATAGGCAGTGAGTGCCAATGTAGAATGGAGAAAAGCACCACGGGGTGGTCAGCATGGGGAAGTCAGGAAACATGCGGTGGCAATGTAGGATAGGTTTCTGAAAAACATCGAAGGCGTGGTGCGCATTGTAAGGGTTTCTAAGTGGCCAATCACTAGTACGATTGTGAAAAAATTCATGGGTTGGTGTGAATCGGAGGGCCTAAATTTGATTAGGCAGTGAGTGGCAATGTAGGATCTAGTAAAGCAAGACGGGTCAGTGAGCATGAGGAGGTCAGGAAAGATGAAGTGTCAAAGTAGGATAGGTTTCTGAAAAACATCTCATGGTGGTGCGCATTGTAAGGGTTTCTAACAGGCCATTCACTAGTAGGAGTGAGAAAAACAGAACCGGGTGGTGTGAAAAGGAGGACCTGAATTAGGATAGGCAGTGTGTGGCAATGTAGGATGGAGAAAATCACAACGGGGTAGTCAGCATGGGAGGTCAGGAAACATGCGGTGGCATTGTAGGATATGTTTCTGAAATATATCGCGGGGTGGCGCGCACTGTAAAGGTTTGTTACGGGCCATTCACTAGTAGGAGTGAGAAAAACATCACAGGGTGGTGTGAATAGGAGGGACTGAATTAGATTAGGCAGTGTGTGGTAATGTAGGATGGAGAAAAGCAAGTTGCCGTGGTGAGCATGGGGAGGTCAGGAAACATGCAGTGACAATGTAGGATAAGGATCTGAGAAACATCGCGGGGTGGTGCACATTGTAAGGGGTTCTAACAGGCCATTCACTACTAGCAGTGAGACAAACATCACGGAGTGATGTGAATCAGAAGGCCTGAATTAGGATAGGCAGTGAGTGGCAATGTAGGATGGAGAAGCACAACTGGGTGGTCAGCATGTGGAGGTGAGGAAACATGCGGTGGCATGTAGCATACGTTTGTGAAAAACATTGGGGGGTGGTCACATTGTAAGGGTTTCTAACAGGCCATTCACTAGTAGCAGTGAGAAAAACATCACGGGGAGGTGTGAATCGGAGATCCTGAATTAGGATAGGCAGTGAGTGGCAATGTGGAATGGAGAAAAGCACCACGGGGTGGTCAGCATGGGGAAGTCAGGAAACATGCGGTGGCAATGTAGGATAGGTTTCTGAAAAACATCGCTGGCGTGATGCGCATTGTAAGGGTTTCTAACTGGCCATTCACTAGTAGGAGTGTGAAAAACATCCTGGGGTGGTGTGAATCGGAGGGCCTAAATTTGATTAGGCAGTGAGTGGCAATGTAGGATGGAGAAAACATCACCCCGTAGTTAGCAAGGCGAGATCAGAAAACATGCGGGGCCAATGTAGGATAGGTTTCTGAAAAACATCGTGGGGTGGTGCCAATTGTAAGTGTTTCTAACAGGCCATTCACTAGTAGCTGTGAGATAAACATCAGGGAGTGATGTGAATCCTAAGGCCTGAATTAGGATAGGCATTGAGTGGCAATGTAGGATGGAGAAGCACAACTGGGTGGTCAGCATGGGGAGGTCAGGAAACATGCGGTGGCAATGTAGCATACGTTAGTGAAAATCATAGCGGGGTGGTCACATTGTAAGTGTTTCTAACAGGCCATTCACTAGTAGGAGTGAGAAAAACATCATGGGGTGGTGTGAATAGGAGGGCCTGAATTAGATTAGGATGTGTGTGGTAATGTAGGATGGAGAAAAGCAAGAAGCCGTGGTGAGCATGGGGAGGTCAGGAAACATGCAGTGACAATGTAGGATAGGTTTCTGAAAAACATCGTGGGTTTGCACATTGTAAGGGTTTCTAACAAGCCATTCACTAGTAGGAGTGAGAAAAACATCATGGGGTGGTGTGAATTCGAGGGCCTGAATTAGATTAGGCAATGAGTGGCAATGTAGGATCTAGCAAGGCAAGATGGGGCAGTGAGCATGGGGAGGTCAGGAAACAAGAAGTGGCAATGTCGGTTAGACTTCTGAAAAACATCGAAGGGTGGTGCGCATTGAAAGGTTTTCTAACAGGCCATTCACTAGTAGCAGTGAGACAAACATCACGGAGTGATGTGTATCGGAAGGCCTGAATTAGGATTGGCTGTGAGTGGCAATGTAGGATGGGGAAAGCACCACGGGGTGGTCAGCATGGGGAGGTAAGGAAACATGGGGTGGCAATGTAGGATAGGTTTCAGAATAACATCGCGGGGTGGTGCGCATTGTAAGGGTTTCGAACAGGCCATTCACAAGTAGGAGTCATAAAAACATCACGGGGCGGTGTGAATTAGAGGACCATAATTACGAAAGGCAGTGAGTGGCAATGTAGGATGGAGAAAAGCACCACGGGATGTCAGCATGGGGAGGTCAGGAAACATTCGGTGGCAATGTAGGATAGATTTCTGAAAACCATCGTGGTGTTGTGCGCACTGTAAGGGTTTCTAACAGGCCATTCAATAGTAGGAGTGAGAAAAACAACATGGGGTGATGTAAATGGGAAGGCCTGAATTAGGATAGGCAGTGAGTGGCAATGTAGAATGGAGAACAGCACCACGGGGTTGTCAGCATGGGGAGGTCAGGAAACATGAGGTGGCAATGTAGGATAGGTTTCTGAAAAACATCGCGGGGTGGTGCGCATTGTAAGGGTTTCTAACAAGATATTCACTAGTAGGAGTGAGTAAAACATCATGGGGTGGTGTGAATAGGAGGGCCTGAATTAGATTAGGCAGTGTGTGGTAATGTAGGATGGAGAAAAGCAAGAAGCCGTGGTGAGCATGGGGAGGTCAGGAAACATGCAGTGACAATGTAGGATAGGTTTCTGAAAAACATCACGGGGTGGTGCACATTGTAAGGGTTTCTAACAGGACATTCACAAGTAGGAGTGAGAAAAACATCACCGGGTTTGTGCATAGGAGTGCCTGAGTTAGAAAAGCCAGTGAGGGGAAATGTGGGATGGAGAAAAGCACCAAGGGGTGGTCAGCATTGGGAGGTCAGGAAACATGCAGTTGCAATGTAGGATAGGTTTCTGAAAAACATCTTGGGGTGGTGTGCATTGTAAGGGTTTCTAACCGGCCATTCTCTAGTAGGAGTGAGAAAAACATCATGGGGTGGTGTGAATAGGAGGGCCTGAATTAGATTAGGCAGTGAGTTGCAATATAGGATCTAGTAAAGAAAGACGGGGCGGTGAGCATGGTGAGGTCAGGAAACATGAAGTGGCAATGTAGGATAGGTTTCTGAAAAACATCGCGGGGTGGTGCGCATTGTAAGGTTCTCTAACAGGCCATTCACTAGTAGCAGTGAGACAAACATCACAGAGTGATGTGAATTCGAAGTTCTGAATTAGGATAGGCAGTGAGTGGCAATGTAGGATGGGGAAGCACAACGGGTTGGTCAGCATGGGGAGGTCAGGAAACATGTGGTGGCAATGTAGCATACGTTTGTTAAAAATATAGCGTGGTGGTCACATTGTAAGTGTTACTAACAGGCCATTCACTAGTAGGAGTGAGAAAACCTTCACGGGGTTGTGTGAATCGGAGAGCCTGAATTAGGATAGGCAGTGAGTGGCAATGTAGAATGGAGAGAAGCACCACGGGCTGGTCAGCATGAGGCGGTAAGGAAACAAGCGGTGGCAATGTAGGATATGTTTCTGAAAAACATCGCGGGGTGGTGCGCATTGTATGGTTTTCTAACAGGCCATTCACTAGAAGCAGGGAGAAAAACATGACGCAGTGATGGGAATCGGAAGGCCTGAATTAGTATAGGCAGTGAGTGGCAATGTAGGATCTAGTAAAGCAAGACGGGTCAGTGAGCATGAGGAGGTCAGGAAAAAAGAAGTGGCAAAGTTGGATAGGTTTCTGTAAAACATCTCGTTGTGGTGTGCATTGTAAGGGTTTCTAACAGGCCATTCCCTAGTAGGAGTGAGAAAATCAGAACGGGGTGGTGCGAAAAGGAGGACCTGAATTAGGATAGGCAGTGTGTGGCAATGTAGGATGGAGAAAATCACGACGGGGTATTCAGCATGCGGAGGTCAGGAAACATGCGGTGGCATTGTAGGATATGTTTCTGAAATACATCGCGGGGTGGCGCACACTGTAAAGGTTTGTTACAAGCCATTCACTAGTAGGAGTGAGAAAAACATCACAGGGTGGTGTGAATAGGAGGGCCTGAATTAGATTAGGCAGTGTGTGGTAATGTAGGATGGAGAAAAGCAAGATGCCGTGGTGAGCATGGGGAGGTCAGGAAACATGCAGTGACAATGTAGGATAGGGTTCTGAAAAACATCGCGTGGTGGTGTGCATTGTAAGGGTTTCTGACAGGCCATTCACAAGTAGGAGTGAGAAAAACATCACAGGGGGGTGTGAGTCAGATGGCCTAAGTTAGAATAGCCAGTGAGTGGCAATGTAGGATGGAGAAAAGCACCAAGGGTGGTCAGCACTGGGAGGTCAGGAAATATGTGGTGGCAATGTAGGATAGGTTTCTGAAAAACATCACGTGGTGGTGCGCATTGTATGGTTTTCTAACAGGCCATTCACTAGTAGGAGTGAGAAAAACATCACGGGGTGGTGTGAATCCGAGGGCCTGAATTAGCATAGGCAGTGAGTGGCAATGTAGGATGGAGAAAGGCAGCACCCTGTAGTTAGCAAGGCGAGGTAAGAAAACATGCGGTGCCAGTATAGGATAGGTTTCTGAAAAACATCGCGGGGTGGTGCACATTGTAAGGGGTTCTAAAAGGCCACTCACTAGTGGGAGTGAGAAAAACCTCACAGGGTAGTGTGAATCGGAGGGCCTGAATTAGATTAGGCAGTGAGTGGCAAGGTAGGATCTAGCAAAGCAAGAAGGGGCGGTGAGCATGGGCAGGTCAAGAAACATGAAGTGGCAATGTAGGATAGGTTTCTGAAAAACATCTCTGGGTGGTGCGCATTTTAAGGTTTCTAACAGGCCATTCACTACTAGCAGTGAGACAAACATCACAGAGTGATGTGAATCGGAAGGCCTGAATTAGGATAGGCAGTGAGTGGCAATGTAGGATGGAGAAGCACAACTGGGTGGTCAGCATGGGGAGGTCAGGGAACATGCCGTGGCAATGTAGGATATGTTTCTGAAAAACATCGCGGGGTGGTGCGCATTGTATGGGTGTGTGTTACATTACATTCACTAGTAGGAGTGAGAAAAACATCACGGGGAGGTGTGAATCGGAGATCCTGAATTTGTTTAGGCAGTGAGTGGCAATGTAGAATGGAGAAAAGCACCACGGGGTGGTCAGCATGGGGAGGTCAGGAAACATGCGGTGGCAATGTAGGATAGGTTTCTGAAAAACATCGCTGGCGTGATGTGCATTGTAAGGGTTTCTAACTGGCCATTCACTAGTAGGAGTGTGAAAAACATCATGGGGTGGTGTGAATCGGAGGACCTAAATTTGATTAGGCAGTGAGTGTCAATGTAGGATGGAGAAAACATAACCCCGTAGTTAGCAAGGCGAGATCAGAAAACATGCGGGGCCAATGTAGGATAGGTTTCTGAAAAACATCGTGGGGTGGTGCCCATTGTAAGTGTTTCTAACAGGCCATTCACTAGTAGCTGTGAGATAAACATCACAGAGTGATGTGAATCCTAAGGCCTGAATTAGGATAGGCATTGAGTGGCAATGTAGGATGGAGAAGCACAACTGGGTGGTCAGCATGGGGAGGTCAGGAGACATGCGGTGGCAATGTAGCATACGTTAGTGAAAAACATAGCGGGGTAGTCACATTGTAAGTGATTCTAACAGGCCATTCACTAGTAGGAGTGAGAAAAACATCATGGGATGGTGTGAATCAGAGGGCCACAATTACGAAAGGCAGTGAGTGGCAATGTAGGATGGAGAAAAGCACCACGGGATGTCAGCATGGGGAGGTCAGGAAACATTCGGTGGCAATGTAGGATAGATTTCTGAAAACCATCGTGGTGTGGTGCGCACTCTAAGGGTTTCTAACAGGCCATTCAATAGTAGGAGTGAGAAAAACAACATGGGGTGGTGTAAATGGGAAGGCCTGAATTAGGATAGGCAGTGAGTGGCAATGTAGAATGGAGAAAAGCACCACGGGGTTGTCAGCATGGGGAGGTCAGGAAACATGCGGTGGCAATTTAGGATAGGTTTCTGAAAAACATCGCGGGGTGGTGCGCATTGTAAAGGTTTCTAACAGGACATTCACTAGTAGGAGTGAGAAAAACATCATGGGGTGGTGTGAATAGGAGGGCCTGAATTAGATTAGGCAGTGTGTGGTAATGTAGGATGGAGAAAAGCAAGAAGCCGTGGTGAGCATGGGGAGGTCAGGAAACATGCAGTGACAATGTAGGATAGTTTTCTGAAAAACATCGCGGGGTGGTGCGCATTGTAAGGGTTTCTAACAGGACATTCACAAGTAGGAGTGAGAAAACCATCACCGGGTTTGTGCATAGGAGTGCCTGAGTTAGAAAAGCCAGTGAGGGGCAATGTGGGATGGAGAAAACCACCAAGGGGTGGTCAGCATTGGGAGGTCAGGAAACATGCGGTGGCAATGTAGGATAAGTTTCTGAAAAACATCGTGGGGTTGTGTGCATTGTAAGGGTTTCTAACCGGCCATTCTCTAGTAGGAGTGAGAAAAACAACATGTGGTGGTGTGAATCGGAGGGCCTGAATTAGATTAGGCAGTGAGTTGCAATATAGGATCTAGCAAAGAAAGACGGGGCGGTGAGCATGGTGAGGTCAGGAAACATGAAGTGGCAATGTAGGATAGACTTATGAAAAACGTCGCGGGGTGGTGCGCATTGTACGGTGTTCTAACAGGCCATTCACTAGTAGCAGTGAGACAAACATCACGGAGTGATGTGAATTCGAAGGCCTGAATTAGGATAGGCAGTGAGTGGCAATGTAGGATGGGGAAGCACAACGGGTTGGTCAGCATGGGGAGGTCAGGAAACATGTGGTGGCAATGTAGCATACGTTTGTTAAAAATATAGCGTGGTGGTCACATTGTAAGTGTTTCTAACAGGCCATTCACTAGTAGGAGTGAGAAAACCTTCACAGGGTGGTGTGAATCGGAGAGCCTGAATTAGGATAGGCAGTGAGTGGCAATGTAGAATGGAGAGAAGCACCACGGGCTGGTCACCATGAGGCGGTAAGGAAACAAGCGGTGGCAATGTAGGATACGTTTCTGAAAAACATCGTGGGGTGGTGCGCATTGTATGGTTTTCTAACAGGCCATTCACTAGTAGCAGGGAGAAAAACATGACGCAGTGATGTGAATTGGAAGGCCTGAATTAGTATAGGCAGTGAGTGGCAATGTAGGATCTAGTAAAGCAAGACGGGTCAGTGAGCATGAGGAGGTCAGGAAAGATGAAGTGGCAAAGTTGGATAGGTTTCTGTAAAACATCTCGTTGTGGTGCGCATTGTAAGGGTTTCTAACAGGCCATTCACTAGTAGGAGTGAGAAAAACAGAACGGGGTGGTGTGAAAAGGAGGACCTGAATTAGGATAGGCAGTGTGTGGCAATGTAGGATTGAGAAAATCACGACGGGGTATTCAGCATGCGGAGGTCAGGAAACATGCGGTGGCATTGTAGGATATGTTTCTGAAATACATCGCGGGGTGGCGCACACTGTAAAGGTTTGTTACAGGCCATTCACTAGTAGGAGTGAGAAAAACATCACAGGGTGGTGTGAATAGGAGGGCCTGAATTAGATTAGGCAGTGTGTGGTAATGTAGGATGGAGAAAAGCAAGAAGCCGTGGTGAGCATGGGGAGGTCAGGAAACATGCAGTGACAATGTAGGATAGGGTTCTGAAAAACATCGCGTGGTGGTGTGCATTGTAAGTGTTTCTAACAAGCCATTCACAAGTAGGAGTGAGAAAAACATCACAGGGGTGTGTGAGTCAGAGGGCCTAAGTTAGAATAGCCAGTGAGTGGCAATGTAGGATGGAGAAAAGCACCAAGGGTGGTCAGCACTGGGAGGTCAGGAAATATGTGGTGGCAATGTAGGATACGTTTCTGAAAAACATCACGTGGTGGTGCGCATTGTATGGTTTTCTAACAGGCCATTCACTAGTAGGAGTGAGAAAAACATCACGGGGTGGTGTGAATCCGAGGGCCTGAATTAGCATAGGCAGTGAGTGGCAATGTAGGATGGAGAAAGGCAGCACCCTGTAGTTAGCAAGGCGAGGTAAGAAAACATGCGGTGCCAATGTAGGATAGGTTTCTGAAAAACATCGCGGGGTGGTGCACATTGTAAGGGGTTCTAACAGGCCATTCACTAGTGGGAATGAGAAAAACCTCACAGGGTAGTGTGAATCGGAGGGCCTGAATTAGATTAGGCAGTGAGTGGCAAGGTAGGATCTAGCAAAGCAAGAAGGGGCGGTGAGCATGGGCAGGTCAAGAAACATGAAGTGGCAATGTAGGATAGGTTTCTGAAAAACATCTCTGGGTGGTGCGCATTTTAAGGTTTCTAACAGGCCATTCACTACTAGCAGTGAGACAAACATCACAGAGTGATGTGAATCGGAAGGCCTGAATTAGGATAGGCAGTGAGTGGCAATGTAGGATGGAGAAGCACAACTGGGTGGTCAGCATGGGGAGGTCAGGAAACATGCGATGGCAATGTAGCATACGTTTGTGAAAAACATAGCGGGGTGGTCACATTGTAAGGGTTTCTAACAGGCCATTCAATAGTAGGAGTGAGAAAAACATCACGGGGAGGTGTGAATCGGAGATCCTGAATTAGTTTAGGCAGTGAGTGGCAATGTAGAATGGAGAAAAGCACCACGGGGTGGTCAGCATGGGGAGGTCAGGAAACATGCGGTGGCAATGTAGGATAGGTTTCTGAAAAACATCGCTGGCGTGATGCGCATTGTAAGGGTTTCTAACTGGCCATTCACTAGTAGGAGGGTGAAAAACATCATGGGGTGGTGTGAATCGGAGGGCCTAAATTTGATTAGGCAGTGAGTGGCAATGTAGGATGGAGAAAACATCACCCCGTAGTTAGCAAGGCGAGATCAGAAAACATGCGGGGCCAATGTAGGATAGGTTTCTGAAAAACATCGTGGGGTGGTGCCCATTGTAAGTGTTTCTAACAGGCCATTCACTAGTAGCTGTGAGATAAACATCACAGAGTGATGTGAATCCTAAGGCCTGAATTAGGATAGGCATTGAGTGGCAATGTAGGATGGAGAAGCACAACTGGGTGGTCAGCATGGGGAGGTCAGGAAACATGCGGTGGCAATGTAGCATACGTTAGTGAAAAACATAGCGGGGTGGTCACATTGTAAGTGATTCTAACAGGCCATTCACTAGTAGGAGTGAGAAAAACATCACGGGGAGGTGTGAATCGGAGATCCTGAATTAGTTTAGGCAGTGAGTGGCAATGTAGAATGGAGAAAAGCACCACGGGGTGGTCAGCATGGGGAGGTCAGGAAACATGCGGTGGCAATGTAGGATAGGTTTCTGAAAAACATCGCTGGCGTGATGCGCATTGTAAGGGTTTCTAACTTGCCATTCACTAGTAGGAGTGTGAAAAACATCATGGGGTGGTGTGAATCGGAGGGCCTAAATTTGATTAGGCAGTGAGTGGCAATGTAGGATGGAGAAAACATCACCCCGTAGTTAGCAAGGCGAGATCAGAAAACATGCGGGGCCAATGTAGGATAGGTTTCTGAAAAACATCGTGGGGTGGTGCCCATTGTAAGTGTTTCTAACAGGCCATTCACTAGTAGCTGTGAGATAAACATCACAGAGTGATGTGAATCCTAAGGCCTGAATTAGGATAGGCATTGAGTGGCAATGTAGGATGGAGAAGCACAACTGGGTGGTCAGCATGGGGAGGTCAGGAAACATGCGGTGGCAATGTAGCATACGTTAGTGAAAAACATAGCGGGGTGGTCACATTGTAAGTGATTCTAACAGGCCATTCACTAGTAGGAGAGAGAAAAACATCACGGAGAGGTGTGTATCGGAGAGCCTGAATTAGGATAGGCAGTGAGTGGCAATGTAGAATGGAGAAAAGCACCACGGGGTGGTCAGCATGGGGAGGTCAGGAAACATGCGGTGGCAATGTAGGATAGGTTTCTGAAAAACATTGAGGGGTGGTGCGCATTGTAAGGGTTTCTAACAGGACATTCACTAGTAGGAGTGAGAAAAACATCATAGGGTGGTGTGAATAGGAGGGCCTGAATTAGGTTAGGCAGTGTGTGGTAATGTAGAATGGAGAAAAGCAAGAAGCCGTGGTGAGCATGGGGAGGTCAGGAAACATGCAGTGACAATGTAGGATAGGTTTCTGAAAAACATCGTGGGGTGGTGCGCATTGTAAGGGTTTCTAACAGGACATTCACAAGTAGGAATGAGAAAAACATCACAGGGTTTGTGCATAGGGGGGCCTGAGTTAGAAAAGCCAGTGAGGGGCAATGTGGGATGGAGAAAAGCACCAAGGGGTGGTCAGCATTGGGAGGTCAGGAAACATGCGGTTGCAATGTAGGATAGGTTTCTGAAAAACATTGTGGGGTGGTGTGCATTGTAAGGTTTTCTAACCGGCCATTCACTAGTAGGAGTGAGAAAAACAACATGGGGTGCTGTGAATCGGAGGGCCTGAATTAGATTAGGCAGTGAGTTGCAATATAGGATCTAGCAAAGAAGACAGGGCGGTGAGCATGGTGAGGTCAGGAAACATGAAGTGGCAATGTAGGATAGGTTTCTGAAAAACATCGCGGGGTGGTGCGCATTGTAAGGGTTTCTAACAGGACATTCACTAGTAGCAGTGAGAAAAACTTCACGGGGTGGTGTGAATCGGAGAGCCTGAATTAGGATAGGCAGTGAGTGCCAATGTAGAATGGAGAAAAGCACCACGGGGTGGTCAGCATGGGGAAGTCAGGAAACATGCGGTGGCAATGTAGGATAGGTTTCTGAAAAACATCGAAGGCGTGGTGCGCATTGTAAGGGTTTCTAAGTGGCCAATCACTAGTACGATTGTGAAAAAATTCATGGGTTGGTGTGAATCGGAGGGCCTAAATTTGATTAGGCAGTGAGTGGCAATGTAGGATCTAGTAAAGCAAGACGGGTCAGTGAGCATGAGGAGGTCAGGAAAGATGAAGTGTCAAAGTAGGATAGGTTTCTGAAAAACATCTCATGGTGGTGCGCATTGTAAGGGTTTCTAACAGGCCATTCACTAGTAGGAGTGAGAAAAACAGAACCGGGTGGTGTGAAAAGGAGGACCTGAATTAGGATAGGCAGTGTGTGGCAATGTAGGATGGAGAAAATCACAACGGGGTAGTCAGCATGGGAGGTCAGGAAACATGCGGTGGCATTGTAGGATATGTTTCTGAAATATATCGCGGGGTGGCGCGCACTGTAAAGGTTTGTTACGGGCCATTCACTAGTAGGAGTGAGAAAAACATCACAGGGTGGTGTGAATAGGAGGGACTGAATTAGATTAGGCAGTGTGTGGTAATGTAGGATGGAGAAAAGCAAGTTGCCGTGGTGAGCATGGGGAGGTCAGGAAACATGCAGTGACAATGTAGGATAAGGATCTGAGAAACATCGCGGGGTGGTGCACATTGTAAGGGGTTCTAACAGGCCATTCACTACTAGCAGTGAGACAAACATCACGGAGTGATGTGAATCAGAAGGCCTGAATTAGGATAGGCAGTGAGTGGCAATGTAGGATGGAGAAGCACAACTGGGTGGTCAGCATGTGGAGGTGAGGAAACATGCGGTGGCATGTAGCATACGTTTGTGAAAAACATTGGGGGGTGGTCACATTGTAAGGGTTTCTAACAGGCCATTCACTAGTAGCAGTGAGAAAAACATCACGGGGAGGTGTGAATCGGAGATCCTGAATTAGGATAGGCAGTGAGTGGCAATGTGGAATGGAGAAAAGCACCACGGGGTGGTCAGCATGGGGAAGTCAGGAAACATGCGGTGGCAATGTAGGATAGGTTTCTGAAAAACATCGCTGGCGTGATGCGCATTGTAAGGGTTTCTAACTGGCCATTCACTAGTAGGAGTGTGAAAAACATCCTGGGGTGGTGTGAATCGGAGGGCCTAAATTTGATTAGGCAGTGAGTGGCAATGTAGGATGGAGAAAACATCACCCCGTAGTTAGCAAGGCGAGATCAGAAAACATGCGGGGCCAATGTAGGATAGGTTTCTGAAAAACATCGTGGGGTGGTGCCAATTGTAAGTGTTTCTAACAGGCCATTCACTAGTAGCTGTGAGATAAACATCAGGGAGTGATGTGAATCCTAAGGCCTGAATTAGGATAGGCATTGAGTGGCAATGTAGGATGGAGAAGCACAACTGGGTGGTCAGCATGGGGAGGTCAGGAAACATGCGGTGGCAATGTAGCATACGTTAGTGAAAATCATAGCGGGGTGGTCACATTGTAAGTGTTTCTAACAGGCCATTCACTAGTAGGAGTGAGAAAAACATCATGGGGTGGTGTGAATAGGAGGGCCTGAATTAGATTAGGATGTGTGTGGTAATGTAGGATGGAGAAAAGCAAGAAGCCGTGGTGAGCATGGGGAGGTCAGGAAACATGCAGTGACAATGTAGGATAGGTTTCTGAAAAACATCGTGGGTTTGCACATTGTAAGGGTTTCTAACAAGCCATTCACTAGTAGGAGTGAGAAAAACATCATGGGGTGGTGTGAATTCGAGGGCCTGAATTAGATTAGGCAATGAGTGGCAATGTAGGATCTAGCAAGGCAAGATGGGGCGGTGAGCATGGGGAGGTCAGGAAACAAGAAGTGGCAATGTCGGTTAGACTTCTGAAAAACATCGAAGGGTGGTGCGCATTGAAAGGTTTTCTAACAGGCCATTCACTAGTAGCAGTGAGACAAACATCACGGAGTGATGTGTATCGGAAGGCCTGAATTAGGATTGGCTGTGAGTGGCAATGTAGGATGGGGAAAGCACCACGGGGTGGTCAGCATGGGGAGGTAAGGAAACATGGGGTGGCAATGTAGGATAGGTTTCAGAATAACATCGCGGGGTGGTGCGCATTGTAAGGGTTTCGAACAGGCCATTCACAAGTAGGAGTCATAAAAACATCACGGGGCGGTGTGAATTAGAGGACCATAATTACGAAAGGCAGTGAGTGGCAATGTAGGATGGAGAAAAGCACCACGGGATGTCAGCATGGGGAGGTCAGGAAACATTCGGTGGCAATGTAGGATAGATTTCTGAAAACCATCGTGGTGTTGTGCGCACTGTAAGGGTTTCTAACAGGCCATTCAATAGTAGGAGTGAGAAAAACAACATGGGGTGATGTAAATGGGAAGGCCTGAATTAGGATAGGCAGTGAGTGGCAATGTAGAATGGAGAACAGCACCACGGGGTTGTCAGCATGGGGAGGTCAGGAAACATGAGGTGGCAATGTAGGATAGGTTTCTGAAAAACATCGCGGGGTGGTGCGCATTGTAAGGGTTTCTAACAAGATATTCACTAGTAGGAGTGAGTAAAACATCATGGGGTGGTGTGAATAGGAGGGCCTGAATTAGATTAGGCAGTGTGTGGTAATGTAGGATGGAGAAAAGCAAGAAGCCGTGGTGAGCATGGGGAGGTCAGGAAACATGCAGTGACAATGTAGGATAGGTTTCTGAAAAACATCACGGGGTGGTGCACATTGTAAGGGTTTCTAACAGGACATTCACAAGTAGGAGTGAGAAAAACATCACCGGGTTTGTGCATAGGAGTGCCTGAGTTAGAAAAGCCAGTGAGGGGAAATGTGGGATGGAGAAAAGCACCAAGGGGTGGTCAGCATTGGGAGGTCAGGAAACATGCAGTTGCAATGTAGGATAGGTTTCTGAAAAACATCTTGGGGTGGTGTGCATTGTAAGGGTTTCTAACCGGCCATTCTCTAGTAGGAGTGAGAAAAACATCATGGGGTGGTGTGAATAGGAGGGCCTGAATTAGATTAGGCAGTGAGTTGCAATATAGGATCTAGTAAAGAAAGACGGGGCGGTGAGCATGGTGAGGTCAGGAAACATGAAGTGGCAATGTAGGATAGGTTTCTGAAAAACATCGCGGGGTGGTGCGCATTGTAAGGTTCTCTAACAGGCCATTCACTAGTAGCAGTGAGACAAACATCACAGAGTGATGTGAATTCGAAGTTCTGAATTAGGATAGGCAGTGAGTGGCAATGTAGGATGGGGAAGCACAACGGGTTGGTCAGCATGGGGAGGTCAGGAAACATGTGGTGGCAATGTAGCATACGTTTGTTAAAAATATAGCGTGGTGGTCACATTGTAAGTGTTACTAACAGGCCATTCACTAGTAGGAGTGAGAAAACCTTCACGGGGTTGTGTGAATCGGAGAGCCTGAATTAGGATAGGCAGTGAGTGGCAATGTAGAATGGAGAGAAGCACCACGGGCTGGTCAGCATGAGGCGGTAAGGAAACAAGCGGTGGCAATGTAGGATATGTTTCTGAAAAACATCGCGGGGTGGTGCGCATTGTATGGTTTTCTAACAGGCCATTCACTAGAAGCAGGGAGAAAAACATGACGCAGTGATGGGAATCGGAAGGCCTGAATTAGTATAGGCAGTGAGTGGCAATGTAGGATCTAGTAAAGCAAGACGGGTCAGTGAGCATGAGGAGGTCAGGAAAAAAGAAGTGGCAAAGTTGGATAGGTTTCTGTAAAACATCTCGTTGTGGTGTGCATTGTAAGGGTTTCTAACAGGCCATTCCCTAGTAGGAGTGAGAAAATCAGAACGGGGTGGTGCGAAAAGGAGGACCTGAATTAGGATAGGCAGTGTGTGGCAATGTAGGATGGAGAAAATCACGACGGGGTATTCAGCATGCGGAGGTCAGGAAACATGCGGTGGCATTGTAGGATATGTTTCTGAAATACATCGCGGGGTGGCGCACACTGTAAAGGTTTGTTACAAGCCATTCACTAGTAGGAGTGAGAAAAACATCACAGGGTGGTGTGAATAGGAGGGCCTGAATTAGATTAGGCAGTGTGTGGTAATGTAGGATGGAGAAAAGCAAGATGCCGTGGTGAGCATGGGGAGGTCAGGAAACATGCAGTGACAATGTAGGATAGGGTTCTGAAAAACATCGCGTGGTGGTGTGCATTGTAAGGGTTTCTGACAGGCCATTCACAAGTAGGAGTGAGAAAAACATCACAGGGGGGTGTGAGTCAGATGGCCTAAGTTAGAATAGCCAGTGAGTGGCAATGTAGGATGGAGAAAAGCACCAAGGGTGGTCAGCACTGGGAGGTCAGGAAATATGTGGTGGCAATGTAGGATAGGTTTCTGAAAAACATCACGTGGTGGTGCGCATTGTATGGTTTTCTAACAGGCCATTCACTAGTAGGAGTGAGAAAAACATCACGGGGTGGTGTGAATCCGAGGGCCTGAATTAGCATAGGCAGTGAGTGGCAATGTAGGATGGAGAAAGGCAGCACCCTGTAGTTAGCAAGGCGAGGTAAGAAAACATGCGGTGCCAGTATAGGATAGGTTTCTGAAAAACATCGCGGGGTGGTGCACATTGTAAGGGGTTCTAAAAGGCCACTCACTAGTGGGAGTGAGAAAAACCTCACAGGGTAGTGTGAATCGGAGGGCCTGAATTAGATTAGGCAGTGAGTGGCAAGGTAGGATCTAGCAAAGCAAGAAGGGGCGGTGAGCATGGGCAGGTCAAGAAACATGAAGTGGCAATGTAGGATAGGTTTCTGAAAAACATCTCTGGGTGGTGCGCATTTTAAGGTTTCTAACAGGCCATTCACTACTAGCAGTGAGACAAACATCACAGAGTGATGTGAATCGGAAGGCCTGAATTAGGATAGGCAGTGAGTGGCAATGTAGGATGGAGAAGCACAACTGGGTGGTCAGCATGGGGAGGTCAGGGAACATGCCGTGGCAATGTAGGATATGTTTCTGAAAAACATCGCGGGGTGGTGCGCATTGTATGGGTGTGTGTTACATTACATTCACTAGTAGGAGTGAGAAAAACATCACGGGGAGGTGTGAATCGGAGATCCTGAATTTGTTTAGGCAGTGAGTGGCAATGTAGAATGGAGAAAAGCACCACGGGGTGGTCAGCATGGGGAGGTCAGGAAACATGCGGTGGCAATGTAGGATAGGTTTCTGAAAAACATCGCTGGCGTGATGTGCATTGTAAGGGTTTCTAACTGGCCATTCACTAGTAGGAGTGTGAAAAACATCATGGGGTGGTGTGAATCGGAGGACCTAAATTTGATTAGGCAGTGAGTGTCAATGTAGGATGGAGAAAACATAACCCCGTAGTTAGCAAGGCGAGATCAGAAAACATGCGGGGCCAATGTAGGATAGGTTTCTGAAAAACATCGTGGGGTGGTGCCCATTGTAAGTGTTTCTAACAGGCCATTCACTAGTAGCTGTGAGATAAACATCACAGAGTGATGTGAATCCTAAGGCCTGAATTAGGATAGGCATTGAGTGGCAATGTAGGATGGAGAAGCACAACTGGGTGGTCAGCATGGGGAGGTCAGGAGACATGCGGTGGCAATGTAGCATACGTTAGTGAAAAACATAGCGGGGTAGTCACATTGTAAGTGATTCTAACAGGCCATTCACTAGTAGGAGTGAGAAAAACATCATGGGATGGTGTGAATCAGAGGGCCACAATTACGAAAGGCAGTGAGTGGCAATGTAGGATGGAGAAAAGCACCACGGGATGTCAGCATGGGGAGGTCAGGAAACATTCGGTGGCAATGTAGGATAGATTTCTGAAAACCATCGTGGTGTGGTGCGCACTCTAAGGGTTTCTAACAGGCCATTCAATAGTAGGAGTGAGAAAAACAACATGGGGTGGTGTAAATGGGAAGGCCTGAATTAGGATAGGCAGTGAGTGGCAATGTAGAATGGAGAAAAGCACCACGGGGTTGTCAGCATGGGGAGGTCAGGAAACATGCGGTGGCAATTTAGGATAGGTTTCTGAAAAACATCGCGGGGTGGTGCGCATTGTAAAGGTTTCTAACAGGACATTCACTAGTAGGAGTGAGAAAAACATCATGGGGTGGTGTGAATAGGAGGGCCTGAATTAGATTAGGCAGTGTGTGGTAATGTAGGATGGAGAAAAGCAAGAAGCCGTGGTGAGCATGGGGAGGTCAGGAAACATGCAGTGACAATGTAGGATAGTTTTCTGAAAAACATCGCGGGGTGGTGCGCATTGTAAGGGTTTCTAACAGGACATTCACAAGTAGGAGTGAGAAAACCATCACCGGGTTTGTGCATAGGAGTGCCTGAGTTAGAAAAGCCAGTGAGGGGCAATGTGGGATGGAGAAAACCACCAAGGGGTGGTCAGCATTGGGAGGTCAGGAAACATGCGGTGGCAATGTAGGATAAGTTTCTGAAAAACATCGTGGGGTTGTGTGCATTGTAAGGGTTTCTAACCGGCCATTCTCTAGTAGGAGTGAGAAAAACAACATGTGGTGGTGTGAATCGGAGGGCCTGAATTAGATTAGGCAGTGAGTTGCAATATAGGATCTAGCAAAGAAAGACGGGGCGGTGAGCATGGTGAGGTCAGGAAACATGAAGTGGCAATGTAGGATAGACTTATGAAAAACGTCGCGGGGTGGTGCGCATTGTACGGTGTTCTAACAGGCCATTCACTAGTAGCAGTGAGACAAACATCACGGAGTGATGTGAATTCGAAGGCCTGAATTAGGATAGGCAGTGAGTGGCAATGTAGGATGGGGAAGCACAACGGGTTGGTCAGCATGGGGAGGTCAGGAAACATGTGGTGGCAATGTAGCATACGTTTGTTAAAAATATAGCGTGGTGGTCACATTGTAAGTGTTTCTAACAGGCCATTCACTAGTAGGAGTGAGAAAACCTTCACAGGGTGGTGTGAATCGGAGAGCCTGAATTAGGATAGGCAGTGAGTGGCAATGTAGAATGGAGAGAAGCACCACGGGCTGGTCACCATGAGGCGGTAAGGAAACAAGCGGTGGCAATGTAGGATACGTTTCTGAAAAACATCGTGGGGTGGTGCGCATTGTATGGTTTTCTAACAGGCCATTCACTAGTAGCAGGGAGAAAAACATGACGCAGTGATGTGAATTGGAAGGCCTGAATTAGTATAGGCAGTGAGTGGCAATGTAGGATCTAGTAAAGCAAGACGGGTCAGTGAGCATGAGGAGGTCAGGAAAGATGAAGTGGCAAAGTTGGATAGGTTTCTGTAAAACATCTCGTTGTGGTGCGCATTGTAAGGGTTTCTAACAGGCCATTCACTAGTAGGAGTGAGAAAAACAGAACGGGGTGGTGTGAAAAGGAGGACCTGAATTAGGATAGGCAGTGTGTGGCAATGTAGGATTGAGAAAATCACGACGGGGTATTCAGCATGCGGAGGTCAGGAAACATGCGGTGGCATTGTAGGATATGTTTCTGAAATACATCGCGGGGTGGCGCACACTGTAAAGGTTTGTTACAGGCCATTCACTAGTAGGAGTGAGAAAAACATCACAGGGTGGTGTGAATAGGAGGGCCTGAATTAGATTAGGCAGTGTGTGGTAATGTAGGATGGAGAAAAGCAAGAAGCCGTGGTGAGCATGGGGAGGTCAGGAAACATGCAGTGACAATGTAGGATAGGGTTCTGAAAAACATCGCGTGGTGGTGTGCATTGTAAGTGTTTCTAACAAGCCATTCACAAGTAGGAGTGAGAAAAACATCACAGGGGTGTGTGAGTCAGAGGGCCTAAGTTAGAATAGCCAGTGAGTGGCAATGTAGGATGGAGAAAAGCACCAAGGGTGGTCAGCACTGGGAGGTCAGGAAATATGTGGTGGCAATGTAGGATACGTTTCTGAAAAACATCACGTGGTGGTGCGCATTGTATGGTTTTCTAACAGGCCATTCACTAGTAGGAGTGAGAAAAACATCACGGGGTGGTGTGAATCCGAGGGCCTGAATTAGCATAGGCAGTGAGTGGCAATGTAGGATGGAGAAAGGCAGCACCCTGTAGTTAGCAAGGCGAGGTAAGAAAACATGCGGTGCCAATGTAGGATAGGTTTCTGAAAAACATCGCGGGGTGGTGCACATTGTAAGGGGTTCTAACAGGCCATTCACTAGTGGGAATGAGAAAAACCTCACAGGGTAGTGTGAATCGGAGGGCCTGAATTAGATTAGGCAGTGAGTGGCAAGGTAGGATCTAGCAAAGCAAGAAGGGGCGGTGAGCATGGGCAGGTCAAGAAACATGAAGTGGCAATGTAGGATAGGTTTCTGAAAAACATCTCTGGGTGGTGCGCATTTCAAGGTTTCTAACAGGCCATTCACTACTAGCAGTGAGACAAACATCACAGAGTGATGTGAATCGGAAGGCCTGAATTAGGATAGGCAGTGAGTGGCAATGTAGGATGGAGAAGCACAACTGGGTGGTCAGCATGGGGAGGTCAGGAAACATGCGATGGCAATGTAGCATACGTTTGTGAAAAACATAGCGGGGTGGTCACATTGTAAGGGTTTCTAACAGGCCATTCAATAGTAGGAGTGAGAAAAACATCACGGGGAGGTGTGAATCGGAGATCCTGAATTAGTTTAGGCAGTGAGTGGCAATGTAGAATGGAGAAAAGCACCACGGGGTGGTCAGCATGGGGAGGTCAGGAAACATGCGGTGGCAATGTAGGATAGGTTTCTGAAAAACATCGCTGGCGTGATGCGCATTGTAAGGGTTTCTAACTGGCCATTCACTAGTAGGAGGGTGAAAAACATCATGGGGTGGTGTGAATCGGAGGGCCTAAATTTGATTAGGCAGTGAGTGGCAATGTAGGATGGAGAAAACATCACCCCGTAGTTAGCAAGGCGAGATCAGAAAACATGCGGGGCCAATGTAGGATAGGTTTCTGAAAAACATCGTGGGGTGGTGCCCATTGTAAGTGTTTCTAACAGGCCATTCACTAGTAGCTGTGAGATAAACATCACAGAGTGATGTGAATCCTAAGGCCTGAATTAGGATAGGCATTGAGTGGCAATGTAGGATGGAGAAGCACAACTGGGTGGTCAGCATGGGGAGGTCAGGAAACATGCGGTGGCAATGTAGCATACGTTAGTGAAAAACATAGCGGGGTGGTCACATTGTAAGTGATTCTAACAGGCCATTCACTAGTAGGAGTGAGAAAAACATCACGGGGAGGTGTGAATCGGAGATCCTGAATTAGTTTAGGCAGTGAGTGGCAATGTAGAATGGAGAAAAGCACCACGGGGTGGTCAGCATGGGGAGGTCAGGAAACATGCGGTGGCAATGTAGGATAGGTTTCTGAAAAACATCGCTGGCGTGATGCGCATTGTAAGGGTTTCTAACTTGCCATTCACTAGTAGGAGTGTGAAAAACATCATGGGGTGGTGTGAATCGGAGGGCCTAAATTTGATTAGGCAGTGAGTGGCAATGTAGGATGGAGAAAACATCACCCCGTAGTTAGCAAGGCGAGATCAGAAAACATGCGGGGCCAATGTAGGATAGGTTTCTGAAAAACATCGTGGGGTGGTGCCCATTGTAAGTGTTTCTAACAGGCCATTCACTAGTAGCTGTGAGATAAACATCACAGAGTGATGTGAATCCTAAGGCCTGAATTAGGATAGGCATTGAGTGGCAATGTAGGATGGAGAAGCACAACTGGGTGGTCAGCATGGGGAGGTCAGGAAACATGCGGTGGCAATGTAGCATACGTTAGTGAAAAACATAGCGGGGTGGTCACATTGTAAGTGATTCTAACAGGCCATTCACTAGTAGGAGTGAGAAAAACATCATGGGGTGGTGTGAATAGGAGGGCCTGAATTAGATTAGGAAGTGTGTGGTAATGTAGGATGGAGAAAAGCAAGAAGCCGTGGTGAGCATGGGGAGGTCAGGAAACATGCAGTGACAATGTAGGATAGGTTTCTGAAAAACATCGTGGGGTTTGCGCATTGTAAGGGTTTCTAACAAGCCATTCACTAGTAGGAGTGAGAAAAACATCATGGGGTGGTGTGAATTCGAGGGCCTGAATTAGATTAGGCAATGAGTGGCAATGTAGGATCTAGCAAGGCAAGACGGGGCGGTGAGCATGGGGAGGTCAGGCAACAAGAAGTGGCAATGTCGGTTAGACTTCTGAAAAACATCGAGGGGTGGTGCGCATTGAAAGGTTTTCTAACAGGCCATTCACTAGTAGCAGTGAGACAAACATCACGGAGTGATGTGTTTCGGAAGGCCTGAATTAGGATAGGCAGTGAGTGGCAATGTAGGATGGGGAAAGCACCACGGGGTGGTCAGCATGGGGAGGTAAGGAAACATGGGGTGGCAATGTAGGATAGGTTTCAGAATAACATCGCGGGGTGGTGCGCATTGTAAGGGTTTCGAACAGGCCCTTCACAAGTAGGAGTGATAAAAACATCCCGGGGTGGTGTGAATCAGAGGGCCACAATTACGAAAGGCAGTGAGTGGCAATGTAGGATGGAGAAAAGCACCACGGGATGTCAGCATGGGGAGGTCAGGAAACATTCGGTGGCAATGTAGGATAGATTTCTGAAAACCATCGTGGTGTGGTGCGCACTGTAAGGGTTTCTAACAGGCCATTCAATAGTAGGAGTGAGAAAAACAAGATGGGGTGGTGTAAATGGGAAGGCCTGAATTAGGATAGGCAGTGAGTGGCAATGTAGAATGGAGAAAAGCACCACGGGGTTGTCAGCATGGGGAGGTCAGGAAACATGCGGTGGCAATGTAGGATAGGTTTCTGAAAAACATCGCGGGGTGGTGCGCATTGTAAGTGTTTCTAACTGGCCATTCACTAGTAGGAGTGAGAAAAACATCATGGGGTGGTGTGAATAGGAGGGCCTGAATTAGATTAGGCAGTGTGTGGTAATGTAGGATGGAGAAACGCAAGAATCCGTGGTGAGCATGGGGAGGTCAGGAAACATGCAGTGACAATGTAGGATAGGTTTCTGAAAAACATCGCGGGGTGGTGCGCATTGTAAGGGTTTCTAACAGGACATTCACAAGTAGGAGTGAGAAAACCATCACCGGGTTTGTGCATAGGAGTGCCTGAGTTAGAAAAGCCAGTGAGGGGCAATGTGGGATGGAGAAAAGCACCAAGGGGTGGTCAGCATTGGGAGGTCAGGAAACATGCGGTGGCAATGTAGGATAAGTTTCTGAAAAACATCGTGGGGTTGTGTGCATTGTAAGGGTTTCTAACCGGCCATTCTCTAGTAGGAGTGAGAAAAACAACATGTGGTGGTGTGAATCGGAGGGCCTGAATTAGATTAGGCAGTGAGTTGCAATATAGGATCTAGCAAAGAAAGATGGGGCGGTGAGCATGGTGAGGTCAGGAAACATGAAGTGGCAATGTAGGATAGACTTATGAAAAACATCGCGGGGTGGTGCGCATTGTATGGTGTTCTAACAGGCCATTCACTAGTAGCAGTGAGACAAACATCACGGAGTGATGTGAATTCGAAGGCCTGAATTAGGATAGGCAGTGAGTGGCAATGTAGGATGGGGAAGCACAACGGGTTGGTCAGCATGGGGAGGTCAGGAAACATGTGGTGGCAATGTAGCATACGTTTGTTAAAAATATAGCGTGGTGGTCACATTGTAAGTGTTTCTAACAGGCCATTCACTAGTAGGAGTGAGAAAACCTTCACGGGGTGGTGTGAATCGGAGAGCCTGAATTAGGATAGGCAGTGAGTGGCAATGTAGAATGGAGAGAAGCACCACGGGCTGGTCAGCATGAGGCGGTAAGGAAACAAGCGGTGGCAATGTAGGATACGTTTCTGAAAAACATCGCGGGGTGGTGCGCATTGTATGATTTTCTAACAGGCCATTCACTAGTAGCAGGGAGAAAAACATGACGCAGTGATGTGAATCGGAAGGCCTGAATTAGTATAGGCAGTGAGTGGCAATGTAGGATCTAGTAAAGCAAGACGGGTCAGTGAGCATGAGGAGGTTAGGAAAGATGAAGTGGCAAAGTTGGATAGGTTTCTGTAAAACATCTCGTTGTGGTGCGCATTATAAGGGTTTCTAACAGGCCATTCACTAGTAGGAGTGAGAAAAACAGAACGGGGTGGTGTGAAAAGGAGGAACTGAATTAGGATAGGCAGTGTGTGGCAATGTAGGATGGAGAAAACCACGACGGGGTATTCAGCATGCGGAGGTCAGGAAACATGCGGTGGCATTGTAGGATATGTTTCTGAAATACATCGCGGGGTGGCGCACACTGTAAAGGTTTGTTACAGGCCATTCACTAGTAGGAGTGAAAAAAACATCACAGGGTGGTGTGAATAGGAGGGCCTGAATTAGATTAGGCAGTGTGTGGTAATGTAGGATGGAGAAAAGCAAGAAGCCGTGGTGAGCATGGGGAAGTCAGGAAACATGCAGTGACAATGTAGGATAGGTTTCTGAAAAACATCGTGGGGTTTGCGCATTGTAAGGGATTCTAACAAGCCATTCACTAGTAGGAGTGAGAAAAACATCATGGGGTGGTGTGAATTCGAGGGCCTGAATTATATTAGGCAATGAGTGGCAATGTAGGATCTAGCAAGGCAAGACGGGGCGGTGAGCATGGGGAGGTCAGGAAACAAGAAGTGGCAATGTCGGTTAGACTTCTGAAAAACATCGAGGGCTGGTGCGCATTGAAAGGTTTTCTAACAGGCCATTCACTAGTAGCAGTGAGACAAACATCACGGAGTGATGTGTATCGGAAGGCCTGAATTAGGATAGGCAGTGAGTGGCAATGTAGGATGGGGAAAGCACCACGGGGTGGTCAGCATGGGGAGGTAAGGAAACATGGGGTGGCAATGTAGGATAGGTTTCAGAATAACATCGCGGGGTGGTGCGCATTGTAAGGGTTTCAAACAGGCCCTTCACAAGTAGGAGTGATAAAAACATCCCGGGGTGGTGTGAATCAGAGGGCCACAATTACGAAAGGCAGTGAGTGGCAATGTAGGATGGAGAAAAGCACCACGGGATGTCAGCATGGGGAGGTCAGGAAACATTCGGTGGCAATGTAGGATAGATTTCTGAAAACCATCGTGGTGTGGTGCGCACTGTAAGGGTTTCTAACAGGCCATTCAATAGTAGGAGTGAGAAAAACAAGATGGGGTGGTGTAAATGGGAAGGCCTGAATTAGGATAGGCAGTGAGTGGCAATGTAGAATGGAGAAAAGCACCACGGGGTTGTCAGCATGGGGAGGTCAGGAAACATGCGGTTGCAATGTAGGATAGGTTTCTGAAAAACATTGCGGGGTGGTGCGCATTGTAAGGGTTTGTAACAGGACATTCACTAGTAGGAGTGAGAAAAACATCATGGGGTGGTGTGAATAGGAGTGCCTGAATTAGATTAGGCAGTGTGTGGTAATGTAGGATGGAGAAAAGCAAGAAGCCGTGGTGAGCATGGGGAGGTCAGGAAACATGCAGTGACAATGTAGGATAGGTTTCTGAAAAACATCGCAGGGTGGTGCGCATTGTAAGGGTTTCTAACAGGACATTCACAAGTAGGAGTGAGAAAACCATCACCGGGTTTGTGCATAGGAGTGCCTGAGTTAGAAAAGCCAGTGAGGGGCAATGTGGGATGGAGAAAAGCACCAAGGGGTGGTCAGCATTGGGAGGTCAGGAAACATGCGGTGGCAATGTAGGATAAGTTTCTGAAAAACATCGTGGGGTTGTGTGCATTGTAAGGGTTTCTAACCGGCCATTCTCTAGTAGGAGTGAGAAAAACAACATGTGGTGGTGTGAATTGGAGGGCCTGAATTAGATTAGGCAGTGAGTTGCAATATAGGATCTAGCAAAGAAAGACGGGGCGGTGAGCATGGTGAGGTCAGGAAACATGAAGTGGCAATGTAGGATAGACTTATGAAAAACATCGCGGGGTGGTGCGCATTGTACGGTGTTCTAACAGGCCATTCACTAGTAGCAGTGAGACAAACATCACGGAGTGATGTGAATTCGAAGGCCTGAATTAGGATAGGCAGTGAGTGGCAATGTAGGATGGGGAAGCACAACGGGTTGGTCAGCATGGGGAGGTCAGGAAACATGTGGTGGCAATGTAGCATACGTTTGTTAAAAATATAGCGTGGTGGTCACATTGTAAGTGTTTCTAACAGGCCATTCACTAGTAGGAGTGAGAAAACCTTCACGGGGTGGTGTGAATCGGAGAGCCTGAATTAGGATAGGCAGTGAGTGGCAATGTAGAATGGAGAGAAGCACCACGGGCTGGTCAGCATGAGGCGGTAAGGAAACAAGCGGTGGCAATGTAGGATACGTTTCTGAAAAACATCGTGGGGTGGTGCGCATTGTATGGTTTTCTAACAGGCCATTCACTAGTAGCAGGGAGAAAAACATGACGCAGTGATGTGAATTGGAAGGCCTGAATTAGTATAGGCAGTGAGTGGCAATGTAGGATCTAGTAAAGCAAGACGGGTCAGTGAGCATGAGGAGGTCAGGAAAGATGAAGTGGCAAAGTTGGATAGGTTTCTGTAAAACATCTCGTTGTGGTGCGCATTGTAAGGGTTTCTAACAGGCCATTCACTAGTAGGAGTGAGAAAAACAGAACGGGGTGGTGTGAAAAGGAGGACCTGAATTAGGATAGGCAGTGTGTGGCAATGTAGGATGGAGAAAATCAGGACGGGGTATTCAGCATGCGGAAGTCAGGAAACATGCGGTGGCATTGTAGGATATGTTTCTGAAATACATCGCGGGGTGGCACACACTGTAAAGGTTTGTTACAGGCCATTCACTAGTAGGAGTGAGAAAAACATCACAGGGTGGTGTGAATAGGAGGGCCTGAATTAGATTACGCAGTGTGTGGTAATGTAGGATGGAGAAAAGCAAGATGCCGTGGTGAGCATGGGGAGGTCAGGAAACATGCAGTGACAATGTAGGATAGGGTTCTGAAAAACATCGCGTGGTGGTGTGCATTGTAAGTGTTTCTAACAGGCCATTCACTAGTGGGAGTGAGAAAAACCTCACAGGGTAGTGTGAATCGGAGGGCCTGAATTAGATTAGGCAGTGAGTGGCAAGGTAGGATCTAGCAAAGCAAGAAGGGGCGGTGAGCATGGGCCTGTCAAGAAACATGAAGTGGCAATGTAGGATAGGTTTCTGAAAAACATCTCTGGGTGGTGCTCATTTTAAGGTTTCTAACAGGCCATTCACTACTAGCAGTGAGACAAACATCACAGAGTGATGTGAATCGGAAGGCCTGAATTAGGATAGGCAGTGAGTGGCAATGTAGGATGGAGAAGCACAACTGGGTGGTCAGCATGGGGAGGTCAGGAAACATGCGGTGTCAATGTAGCATACGTTAGTGAAAAACATAGCGGGGTGGTCACATTGTAAGTGATTCTAACAGGCCATTCACTAGTAGGAGTGAGAAAAACATCATGGGGTGGTGTGAATAGGAGGGCCTGAATTAGATTAGGAAGTGTGTGGTAATGTAGGATGGAGAAAAGCAAGAAGCCGTGGTGAGCATGGGGAGGTCAGGAAACATGCAGTGACAATGTAGGATAGGTTTCTGAAAAACTTCGTGGGGTTTGCGCATTGTAAGGGTTTCTAACAAGCCATTCACTAGTAGGAGTGAGAAAAACATCATGGGGTGGTGTGAATTCGAGGGCCTGAATTAGATTATGCAATGAGTGGCAATGTAGGATCTAGCAAGGCAAGACGGGGCGGTGAGCATGGGGAGGTCAGGAAACAAGAAGTGGCAATGTCGGTTAGACTTCTGAAAAACATCGAGGGGTGGTGCGCATTGAAAGGTTTTCTAACAGGCCATTCACTAGTAGCAGTGAGACAAACATCACGGAGTGATGTGTATCGTAAGGCCTGAATTAGGATAGGCAGTGAGTGGCAATGTAGGATGGGGAAAGCACCACGGGGTGGTCAGCATGGGGAGGTAAGGAAACATGGGGTGGCAATGTAGGATAGGTTTCAGAATAACATCGCGGGGTGGTGCGCATTGTAAGGGTTTCGAACAGGCCCTTCACAAGTAGGAGTGATAAAAACATCCCGGGGTGGTGTGAATCAGAGGTCCACAATTACGAAAGGCAGTGAGTGGCAATGTAGGATGGAGAAAAGCACCACGGGATGTCAGCATGGGGAGGTCAGGAAACATTCAGTGGCAATGTAGGATAGATTTCTGAAAACCATCGTGGTGTGGTGCGCACTGTAAGGGTTTCTAACAGGCCATTCAATAGTAGTAGTGAGAAAAACAACATGGGGTGGTGTAAACGGGAAGGCCTGAATTAGGATAGGCAGTGAGTGGCAATGTAGAATGGAGAAAAGCACCAAGGGGTGGTCAGCATTGGGAGGTCAGGAAATATGCGGTGGCAATGTAGGATAGGTTTCTGAAAAACATCGTGGGGTGGTGTGCATTGTAAGGGTTTCTAACCGGCCATTCTCTAGTAGGAGTGAGAAAAACATCATGGGGTGGTGTGAATAGGAGGGCCTGAATTAGATTAGGCAGTGAGTTGCAATATAGGATCTAGTAAAGAAAGACGGGGCGGTGAGCAAGGTGAGGTCAGGAAACATGAAGTGGCAATGTAGGATAGGTTTCTGAAAAACATCGCGGGGTGGTGCGCATTGTAAGGTTCTCTAACAGGCCATTCAGTAGTAGCAGTGAGACAAACATCACGGAGTGATGTGAATTCGAAGTTCTGAATTAGGATAGGCAGTGAGTGGCAATGTAGGATGGGGAAGCACAACGGGTTGGTCAGCATGGGGAGGTCAGGAAACATGTGGTGGCAATGTAGCATACGTTTGTTAAAAATATAGCGTGGTGGTCACATTGTAAGTGTTACTAACAGGCCATTCACTAGTAGGAGTGAGAAAACCTTCACGGGGTGGTGTGAATCGGAGAGCCTGAATTAGGATAGGCAGTGAGTGGCAATGTAGAATGGAGAGAAGCACCACGGGCTGGTCAGCATGAGGCGGTAAGGAAACAAGCGGTGGCAATGTAGGATACATTTCTGAAAAACATCGCGGGGTGGTGCGCATTGTATGGTTTTCTAACAGGCCATTCACTAGTAGCAGGGAGAAAAACATGACGCAGTGATGTGAATCGGAAGGCCTGAATTAGTATAGGCAGTGAGTGGCAATGTAGGATCTAGTAAAGCAAGACGGGTCAGTGAGCATGAGGAGGTCAGGAAAGATGAAGTGGCAAAGTTGGATAGGTTTCTGTAAAACATCTCGTTGTGGTGCGCATTGTAAGGGTTTCTAACAGGCCATTCACTAGTAGGAGTGAGAAAAACAGAACGGGGTGGTGTGAAAAGGAGGACCTGAATTAGGATAGGCAGTGTGTGGCAATGTAGGATGGAGAAAATCACGACGGGGTATTCAGCATGCGGAGGTCAGGAAACATGCGGTGGCATGGTAGGATATGTTTCTGAAATACATCGCGGGGTGGCGCACACTGTAAAGGTTTGTTACAAGCCATTCACTAGTAGGAGTGAGAAAAACATCACAGGGTGGTGTGAATAGGAGGGCCTGAATTAGATTAGGCAGTGTGTGGTAATGTAGGATGGAGAAAAGCAAGATGCCGTGGTGAGCATGGGGAGGTCAGGAAACATGCAGTGACAATGTAGGATGGGGTTCTGAAAAACATCGCGTGGTGGTGTGCATTGTAAGGGTTTCTAACAGGCCACTCACAAGTAGGAGTGAGAAAAACATCACAGGGGGGTGTGAGTCAGAGGGCCTAAGTTAGAATAGCCAGTGAGTGGCAATGTAGGATGGAGAAAAGCACCAAGGGTGGTCAGCACTGGGAGGTCAGGAAATATGTGGTGGCAATGTAGGATAAGTTTCTGAAAAACATCTCTGAGTGGTGCGCATTTTAAGGTTTCTAACAGGCCATACACTACTAGCAGTGAGACAAACATCACAGAGTGATGTGAATCGGAAGGCCTGAATTAGGATAGGCAGTGATTGGCAATGTAGGATGGAGAAGCACAACTGGGTGGTCACCATGGGGAGGTCAGGAAACATGCGATGGCAATATAGCATACGTTTGTGAAAAACATAGCGGGGTGGTCACATTGTAAGGGTTTCTAACAGGCCATTCAATAGTAGGAGTGAGAAAAACATCACGGGGAGGTGTGAATCGGAGATCCTGAATTAGTTTAGGCAGTGAGTGGCAATGTAGAATGGAGAAAAGCACCACGGGGTGGTCAGCATGGGGAGTTCAGGAAACATGCGGTGGCAATGTAGGATAGGTTTCTGAAAAACATCGCTGGCGTGATGCGCATTGTAAGGGTTTCTAACTGGCCATTCACTAGTAGGAGTGTGAAAAACATCATGGGGTGGTGTGAATCGGAGGGCCTAAATTTGATTAGGCAGTGAGTGGCAATGTAGGATGGAGAAAACATCACCCCATAGTTAGCAAGGCGAGATCAGAAAACATGCGGGGCCAATGTAGGATAGGTTTCTGAAAAACATCGTGGGGTGGTGCCCATTGTAAATGTTTCTAACAGGCCATACACTAGTAGCTGTGAGATAAACATCACGGAGTGATGTGAATCCTAAGGCCTGAATTAGGATAGGCATTGAGTGGCAATGTAGGATGGAGAAGCACAACTGGGTGGTCAGCATGGGGAGGTCAGGAAACATGCGGTGGCAATTTAGCATACGTTAGTGAAAAACATAGCGGGGTGGTCACATTGTAAGTGTTTCTAACAGGCCATTCACTAGTAGGAGTGAGAAAAACATCATAGGGTGGTGTGAATAGGAGGGCCTGAATTAGATTAGGAAGTGTGTGGTAATGTAGGATGGAGAAAAGCAAGAAGCCGTGGTGAGCATGGGGAGGTCAGGAAACATGCAGTGACAATGTAGGATAGGTTTATGAAAAACATCGTGGGGTTTGCGCATTGTAAGGGTTTCTAACAAGCCATTCACTAGTAGGAGTGAGAAAAACATCATGGGGTGGTGTGAATTCGAGGGCCTGAATTAGATTAGGCAATGAGTGGCAATGTAGGATCTAGCAAGGCAAGACGGGGCGGTGAGCATGGGGAGGTCAGGAAACAAGAAGTGGCAATGTCGGTTAGACTTCTGAAAAACATCGAGGGGTGGTGCGCATTGAAAGGTTTTCTAACAGGCCATTCACTAGTAGCAGTGAGACAAACATCACGGAGTGATGTGTATCGGAAGGCCTGAATTAGGATTGGCTGTGAGTGGCAATGTAGGATGGGGAAAGCACCACGGGGTGGTCAGCATGGGGAGGTAAGGAAACATGGGGTGGCAATGTAGGATACGTTTCTGAATAACATCGCGGGGTGGTGCGCATTGTAAGGGTTTCGAACAGGCCCTTCACAAGTAGGAGTGATAAAAACATCCCGGGGTGGTGTGAATCAGAGGGCCACAATTACGAAAGGCAGTGAGTGGCAATGTAGGATGGAGAAAAGCACCACGGGATGTCAGCATGGGGAGGTCAGGAAACATTCGGTGGCAATGTAGGATAGATTTCTGAAAACCATCGTGGTGTGGTGTGCACTGTAAGGGTTTCTAACAGGCCATTCACTAGTAGGAGTGAGAAAACCTTCACGGGGTGGTGTGAATCTGAGAGCCTGAATTAGGATAGGCAGTGAGTGGCAATGTAGAATGGAGAGAAGCACCACGGGCTGGTCAGCATGAGGCGGTAGGGAAACAAGCGGTGGCAATGTAGGATACGTTTCTGAAAAACATCGCGGGGTGGTGCGCATTGTAAGGTTTTCTAACAGGCCATTCACTACTAGCAGGGAGAAAAACATGACGCAGTGATGTGAATCGGAAGGCCTGAATTAGGATAGGCAGTGAGTTGCAATGTAGGATCTAGTAAAGCAAGACGGGTCAGTGAGCATGAGGAGGTCAGGAAAGATGAAGTGGCAAAGTTGGATAGGTTTCTGTAAAACATCTCGTTGTGGTGCGCATTGTAAGGGTTTCTAACAGGCCATTCACTAGTAGGAGTGAGAAAAACAGAACAGGGTGGTGTGAAAAGGAGGACCTGAATTAGGATAGGCAGTGTGTGGCAATGTAGGATGGAGAAAATCACGACGGGGTATTCAGCATGGGAGGTCAGGAAACATGCGGTGGCATTGTAGGATATGTTTCTGAAATACATCGCGGGGTGGCGCGCACTGTAAAGGTTTGTTACAGGCCATTCCCTAGGAGGAGTGAAAAAAACATCACGGGGTGGTGTGTATTGGCTGGCCTGAATTAGATTAGGCAGTGAGTGGCAATGTAGGATCTAGAAAAGCAAGACTTGGCGGTGAAAATGGGGAGTTCAGGAAACAGGAAATGGAAATGTAGGATAGGTTTCTGAAAAACATCTCTGGGTGGTGAGCATTGTAAGGGTTACTAACAGGCAATTCACTAGTAGCAGTGAGACAAACATCACAGAGTGATGTGAATCAGAAGGCCTGAATTAGGATAGGCATTGAGTGGCAATGTAGGATGGAGAAGCACAACTGGGTGGTCAGCATTGGGAGGTCAGGAAACATGCGGAGGGAATGTAGCATACGTTTATGAAAAACATAACGGGGTGGTCACATTGTAAGGGTTTCTAATAGGCCATTCACTAGTAGGGGTGAGAACAACATCATGGGGTGGTGTTTATAGGAGGGCCTGAATTAGATTAGGCAGTGTGTGGTAATGTATGATGGAGAAAACCAAGAAGCCGTGGTGAGCATGGGGAGTTCAGGAAACCTACAGTGACAATGTAGGATAGGGTTCTGAAAAACATCGCGGGGTGGTGTGCATTGTAAGGGTTTCTAACAGGCCATTCACAAGTAGGAGTGAGAAAAACATCACAAGGGGTGTGAGTCAGAGGGCCTAAGTTAGAATAGCCAGTGAGTGGCAATGTAGGATGGAGAAAAGCACCAAGGGTGGTCAGCACTGGGAGGTCAGGAAATATGCAGTGGCAATGTAGGATAGGTTTCTGAAAAACATCGCGGGGTGGTGCGCATTGTATGGTTTTCTAACAGGCCATTCACTAGTAGGAGTGAGAAAAACATCACGGGGTGGTGTGAATCAGAGGGCTTGAATTAGCATAGGCAGTGAGTGGCAATGTTGGATGGAGAAAGGCATCACCCCGTAGTTAGCAAGGCGAGGTAAGAAAACATACGGTGACAATGTAGGATAGGTTTCTGAAAAACATCGCGGGGTGGTGCACATTGTAAGGGGTTCTAACAGGCCATTCACTAGTATGAGTGAGAAAAACATCACGGGGTAGTGTGAATCGGAGGGCCTGAATTAGATTAGGCAGTGAGTGGCAATGTAGGATCTAGCAAAGCAAGAAGGGGCGGTGAGCATGGGCAGGTCAAGAAACATGAAGTGGCAATGTAGTATAGGTTTCTGAAAAACATCTCTGGGTAGTGCGCATTTTAAGGGTTCTAACAGGCCATTCTCTACTAGCAGTGAGACAAACATCACAGAGAGATGTGAATCGGAAGGCCAGAATTAAGATAGCCAGCGAGTGGCAATGTAGGATGGAGAAGCACAACTGGGTGGTCAGCATGGGGAGGTCAGGAAACATGCGATAGCAATGTAGCATACGTTTGTGAAAAACATAGCGGTGTGGTCACATTGTAAGGGTTTCTAACAGGCCATTCAATAGTAGGAGTGAGAAAAACATCACGGGGAGCTGTGGATCAGATCTTGAATTACGATAGGAAGTGATTTGCAATGTAGAATGGAGAAAAGCACCACGGGTTGTTCAGCATGGGGAGGTCAGGAAACATGCGGTGGCAATGTAGGATAGGTTTCTGAAAAACATCGCTGGCGCGATGCGCATTGTAAGGGTTTCTAACTGGCCATTCACAAGTAGGACTGAGAAAAACATCACGGGGTGGTGTGAATCGGAGGGCCTGAGTTAGATTAGGCAGTGAGTGGTAATGTAGAATGGAGAAAAGCAAGACGGGGTGGTGAGCATGGGGAGGTCAGGAAACATGCAGTGGCAATGTAGGATAGGTTTCTGAAAAATATCGCGGGGTGGTGCGCATTGTAAGGATTTCTAACAGGCCTTTCATTAGTAGGAGGGATAAAAACGTCACAGGGTGGTTTGCTTAGGAGGGCCTGAAATAGGATAGGCAGTGAGTGGCAATGTAGGATGGAGAAAACACCAAGTGGTGGTCAGCATGGGGAAGTCAGGAAACATGCGGTGGCAATGTAGGATAGGTTTCTGAAAAACATCACGGGGTGGTGCTCATTGTAAGGGTTTCTAACAGGGCATTCACTAGTAGGAGTGTGAAAAACATCATGGGGTGGTGTGAATCGGAGGGCCTAAATTTGATTAGGCAGTGAGTGGCAGTGTAGGATGTAGCAAAGCAAGACGGGCCGGTGAGCATGAGGAGGTCAGGAAACATGAAGTGGCAATGTTGGATAGGTATCTGAAAAATATCACGGGGTGGTGCGCATTGTAAGGGTTTCTAACAGGCCATTCACTAGTAGGAGTGAGAAAAACAGTACAGGGTGGTGTGAATCGGAGGACCTGAATTAGGATAGGCAGTGTGTGGCAATGTAGGATGGAGAAAATCACGACGGGGCAGTCAGCATGGGGTGGTCAGGAAATATGCGGTGACAATGTAGAATAGGTTTCTGAAAAACATCGCGGGGTGGCGCACACTGTAAAGGTTTGTTACAGGCCATTCAATAGTAGGAGTGAGAAAAACATCACGGGGTGGTGTGAATAGGAGGGCCTGAATTAGATTAGGCAGTGTGTGGTAATGTAGGATGGAGAAAAGCAAGAAGCCGTGGTGAGCATGGGGAGGTCACAAAACATGCAGTGACAATGTAGGATAGGTTTCTGAAAAACTTCGCGGGCTGGTGTGCATTGTAAGTGTTTCTAACAGGCCATTCACCAGTAGGAGTGAGAAAAACATCACAGGGGGGTGTGAGTTAGAGGGCCTAAGTTAGAATAACCAGTGAGTGGCAATGTAGGATGGAGAAAAGCACCAAGGGTGGTCAGCATTTGGAGGTCAGGGAATATGCGCTGGCAAACTAGAATAGGTTTTAGAAAAACATCGCGGTGTGGTGCGCATTATATGGTTTTCCAACAGGCCATTCACTAATAGGAGTGAGAAAAAAATCATGGGGTGGTGTGAATGGGAAGGCCTGAATTAGCATAGGCAGTGAGTGGCAATGTAGGATGGAGAAGCACAACTGGGTGGTCAGCATGGGGATTTCAGGAAACATGTGGTGGCAATGTAGTATACGTATGTGAAAAACATAGCGGGGTGGTCACATTGTAAGGGTTTCTAAAAGGCCATTCACTAGTAGGAGTGAGAAAAACATCACAGGGGGGTGTGAGTCGGAGGGCCTATGTTAGAATAGTCAGTGAGTGGCAATGTAGGATGGAGAAAAGAACCAAGCGTGGTCAGCATTGGGAGGTATGGAAACATGTGGTGTCAATTTAGGACAGGTTTCTGAAAAACATCGCGGGGTGGTGCGCATTGTAAGTGTTTCTAACAGGCCATTCACTAGTAGGAGTGAAAAAAACATCACGGGGTGGTGTGAATCGGCTGGCCTGAATTAGATTAGGCAGTGAGTGACAATGTAGGATCTAGAAAATCAAGACGGGGCGGTGAAAATGGGGAGTTGAAACATGAAATGGAAATGTAGGATAGGTTTCTGAAAAACATCTATGAGTGGTGCGCATTGTAAGGGTTTCTAACAGGCCATTCACTAGTAGGAGTGAGAAAACCTTCACGGGGTGGTGTGAATCGGAGAGCCTGAATTAGGATAGGCAGTGAGTGGCAATGTAGAATGGAGAGAATCACCACGGGCTGCTCAGCATGGGGAGGTAAGGAAACATGCGGTGGCAATGTAGGATACGTTTCTGAAAAACATCGCGGGGTGGTCCGCATTGTAAGGTTTTCTAACAGGCCATTCACTGGTAGCAGGGAGAAAAACATCACGGAGTGATGTGAATCGGAAGGCCTGAATTAGGATAGGCAGTGAGTGGCAATATAGGATCTACTAAAGCAAGATGGGGCAGTGAGCATGGGGAGGTCAGGAAAGATGAAGTGGCAAAGTAGGATAGGTTTCTGAAAAACATCTCAGGGTGGTGCGCATTGAAGGGTTTCTAACAGTCCATTCACTAGTAGGAGTGAGAAAAACAGAACGGGGTGGTGTGAAAAGGAGGATCTGAATTAGAATAGGCAGTGTGCGGCAATGTAGGATGTAGAAAATCACGACGGGGTAGTCAGCAGGGGAAGGTCAGGACACATGCGGTGGCAATGTAGGATACGTTTCTGAAATACATCGCAGGGTGGCGGGCAGTGTAAAGGTTTGTTACAGGCCATTCACGAGTAGGAGTGAGAAAAACATCACGGGGTGGTGTGAATAGGAGGGCCTGAATTAGATTAGGCAGTGTGTGGTAATGTAGGTTGCAGAAAAGCAAGTAGCCATGGTGTGCATGGGAGGTCAGGAAACATGCAGTGACAATGTAGGATAGGGTTCAGAAAAACATCGCTGGGTGGTGTGCATTTTAAGGGTTTCTAACAGGCCATTCACAAGTGGGAGTGAGAAAAACATCACAGGGGGGTGTGAGTCAGAGGGCCTAAGTTAGAATAGCCAGTGAGTGGCAATGTAGGATGGAGAAAAGCACCAAGGGTGGTCAGCACTGGGAGGTCAGGAAATATGCGGTGGCAATGTAGGATAGGTTTCTGAAAACCATCGCGGGGTGGTGCGCATTGTATGGTTTTCTAACAGGCCATTCACTAGTAGGAGTGAGAAAAACATCACGGGCTGGTGTGAATCAGAGGGCCTGAATTAGCATAGGCAGTGAGTGGCAATGTAGGATGGAGAAAGGCATCACCCCGTAGTTAGCAAGGCGGGGTAAGGAAACATGCGGTGCCAATGTAGGAAAGGTTTCTGAAAAACATCGCGGGGTGGTCCGCATTGTCATGGTTTCTAACAGGCCATTCACTAGTAGCAGTGAGACAAATATCACGGAGTGATGTGAATCGGAAAGCCTGAATTAGGATATGCATTGAGTGGCAATGTAAGATGGAGAAGCACAACTGGGTGGTCAGCATGGGGAGGTCAGGAAAGATGCGGAGGCAATGTAGCATACGTTTGTGAAAAACATAACGGGGCGGTCACATTGTAAGGGTTTCTAATAGGCCATTCACCAGCAGGAGTGAGAAAAACATCATGGAGTGGTGTGAATAGGAGGGCCTGAATTAGATTAGGCAGTGTGTGGTAATGTAGAATGGAGAAAAGCAAGAAGCCATGGTGAGCATGGGGAGGTCAGGAAACATGCCGTGACAATATAGGATAGGGTTCTGAAAAACATCGCGGGGTGGTGTGCATTGTAAGGGTTTCTAACAGGCCATTCACAAGGAGGACTGAGAAAAACATCACAGGGGTGTGAGTCAGAGGGCCTAAGTTAGAATAGCCAGTGAGTGGCAATGTAGGATGGAGAAAAGCACCAAGGGTGGTCAGCACTGGGATGTCAGGAAATATGCGGTGGCAATGTAGGATAGGTTTGTGAAAAACATCGCGGGGTGGTGCACATTTTAAGGTTTCTAACACGTCCTTCACTACTAGCAGTGAGACAAACATCACAGAGTGATGTGAATCGGAAGGCCTGAATTAGGATAGGCAGCGAGTGGCAATGTAGGATGGAGAAGCACAACTGGGTGGTCAGCATGGGGAGGTCAGGAAACATGCGATGGCAATGTAGCATACGTTTGTGAAAAACATAGCGGTGTGGTCACATTGTAAGGGTTTCTAACAGGCCATTCAATAGTAGGAGTGAGAAAAACGTCACGGGGAGTTGTGAATCAGAGATCCTGAATTAGGATAGGCAGTGAGAGGCAATGTAGAATGGAGAAAAGCACCACGGGGTGGTCAGCATGGGGAGGTCAGGAAACATGCGGTGGCAATGTAGGATAGGTTTCTGAAAAACATCGCTGGCGTGATGCACATTGTAAGGGTTTCTAACTGGCCATTCTCTAGTAGGAGTGTGAAAAACATCATGGGGTGGTGTGAATCGGAGGGCCTAAATTTGATTAGGCAGTGAGTGGCAGTGTAGAATGTAGCAAAGCACGACGGTCCGGTGAGCATGAGGAGGTCAGGAAACATGAAGTGGCAATGTTGGATAGGTTTCTGAAAAACATCTCTGGGTGGTGCGCATTGTAAGGGTTTTTAACAGGCCATTCTCAGTAGGAATGAGAAAAACATCACGGTGTGTTGTGAATCGGGGGGCCTGTAATAGTATAGGCAGTGAGTGGCAAGGTAGGATCTAGTAAAGCAAGATGGGGCGGTGAGCATGGGTAGGTGAGGAAAGATGAAGTGGCAAATTCGGATATGTTTCTGAAAAACATCACGGGGTGGTGCGCATTGTAAGGGTTTCTAACAGGCCATTCACTAGTAGGAGTGAGAAAAACAGTACGGGGTGGTGTGAATCGGAGGACCTGAATTAGGATAGGCAGTGTGTGGCAATGTAGGATGGAGAAAATCACGACGGGGCAGTCAGCATGGGGAGGTCAGGAAACATGCGGTGGCAATGTAGGATAGGTTTCTGAAAAACATCACGGGGTGGCGCGCATTGTAAGGGTTTCTAACAGGCCATTCACTACTAGCAGTGAGACAAACATCACGGAGTGATGTGAATCAGAAGGCCTGAATTAGGATAGGCAGTGAGTGGCAATGTAGGATGGAGAAGCACAACTGGGTAGTCAGCATGGGGAGGTCAGGAAACATGCGGTGGCAATGTAGCATACGTTTGTGAAAAACATAGCGGGGTGGTCACATCGTAAGGGTTTCTAACAGGCCATTCACTAGTAGGAGTGAGAAAAACATCACAGGGAGGTGTGAATCAGAGTGCCACCATTACGAAAGGCATTGAGTGGCAATGTAGGATTTAGAAAAGCACCACGGGATGTCAGCATGGGGAGGTCAGGAAACATTCGTTGGCAATGTAGAATAGGTTTCTGAAAAACATCAAGATGTGGTGCGCGTTGTAAGGGTTTCTAACAGGCCATTCACTAGTAGCAGTGAGACAGTCATCACGGATTGAGGTGAATATGAAGGCCTGAATCAGGTTTGTCAGTGACTGGCTATGTAGGATGGAGAAAAGCACCACGGGATGGTCAGCATGGGGAGGTCAGGAAACATGCGGTGGCAATGTAGGATATGTTTCAGAAAAACATCGCGGGGTGGTGCGCATTGTAAGGGTTTCTAACAGGCCATTCACTAGTAGGAGTGATAAAAACATCACGGCGTGGTGTGAATCAGAGGGCCTGAATTTGATTAGGCAGTGAGTGGCAGTGTAGGATCTAGCAAAGCAAGACGGGGCTGTGAGCATGGAGAGGTCAGGAAACATTCGGTGGCAATGTAGGATAGATTTCTGAAAACCATCGTGGTGTGGTGCGCACTGTAAGGGTTTCTAACAGGCCATTCACTAGTAGGAGTGAGAAAACCTTCACGGGGTGGTGTGAATCTGAGAGCCTGAATTAGGATAGGCAGTGAGTGGCAATGTAGAATGGAGAGAAGCACCACGGGCTGGTCAGCATGAGGCGGTAGGGAAACAAGCGGTGGCAATGTAGGATACGTTTCTGAAAAACATCGCGGGGTGGTGCGCATTGTAAGGTTTTCTAACAGGCCATTCACTACTAGCAGGGAGAAAAACATGACGCAGTGATGTGAATCGGAAGGCCTGAATTAGGATAGGCAGTGAGTGGCAATGTAGGATCTAGTAAAGCAAGACGGGTCAGTGAGCATGAGGAGGTCAGGAAAGATGAAGTGGCAAAGTTGGATAGCTTTCTGTAAAACATCTCGTTGTGGTGCGCATTGTAAGGGTTTCTAACAGGCCATTCACTAGTAGGAGTGAGAAAAACAGAACGGGGTGGTGTGAAAAGGAGGACCTGAATTAGGATAGGCAGTGTGTGGCAATGTAGGATGGAGAAAATCACGACGGGGTATTCAGCATGCGGAGGTCAGGAAACATGCGGTGGCATTGTAGGATATGTTTCTGAAATACATCGCGGGGTGGCGCGCACTGTAAAGGTTTGTTACAGGCCATTCCCTAGGAGGAGTGAAAAAAACATCACGGGGTGGTGTGTATTGGCTGGCCTGAATTAGATTAGGCAGTGAGTGGCAATGTAGGATCTAGAAAAGCAAGACTTGGCGGTGAAAATGGGGAGTTCAGGAAACAGGAAATGGAAATGTAGGATAGGTTTCTGAAAAACATCTCTGGGTGGTGAGCATTGTAAGGGTTTCTAACAGGCAATTCACTAGTAGCAGTGAGACAAACATCACAGAGTGATGTGAATCAGAAGGCCTGAATTAGGATAGGCATTGAGTGGCAATGTAGGATGGAGAAGCACAACTGGGTGGTCAGCATTGGGAGGTCAGGAAACATGCGGAGGGAATGTAGCATACGTTTATGAAAAACATAACGGGGTGGTCACATTGTAAGGGTTTCTAATAGGCCATTCACTAGTAGGGGTGAGAACAACATCATGGGGTGGTGTTTATAGGAGGGCCTGAATTAGATTAGGCAGTGTGTGGTAATGTATGATGGAGAAAACCAAGAAGCCGTGGTGAGCATGGGGAGTTCAGGAAACCTACAGTGACAATGTAGGATAGGGTTCTGAAAAACATCGCGGGGTGGTGTGCATTGTAAGGGTTTCTAACAGGCCATTCACAAGTAGGAGTGAGAAAAACATCACAAGGGGTGTGAGTCAGAGGGCCTAAGTTAGAATAGCCAGTGAGTGGCAATGTAGGATGGAGAAAAGCACCAAGGGTGGTCAGCACTGGGAGGTCAGGAAATATGCAGTGGCAATGTAGGATAGGTTTCTGAAAAACATCGCGGGGTGGTGCGCATTGTATGGTTTTCTAACAGGCCATTCACTAGTAGGAGTGAGAAAAACATCACGGGGTGGTGTGAATCAGAGGGCTTGAATTAGCATAGGCAGTGAGTGGCAATGTTAGATGGAGAAAGGCATCACCCCGTAGTTAGCAAGGCGAGGTAAGAAAACATACGGTGACAATGTAGGATAGGTTTCTGAAAAACATCGCGGGGTGGTGCACATTGTAAGGGGTTCTAACAGGCCATTCACTAGTATGAGTGAGAAAAACATCACGGGGTAGTGTGAATCGGAGGGCCTGAATTAGATTAGGCAGTGAGTGGCAATGTAGGATCTAGCAAAGCAAGAAGGGGCGGTGAGCATGGGCAGGTCAAGAAACATGAAGTGGCAATGTAGTATAGGTTTCTGAAAAACATCTCTGGGTAGTGCACATTTTAAGGGTTCTAACAGGCCATTCTCTACTAGCAGTGAGACAAACATCACAGAGTGATGTGAATCGGAAGGCCAGAATTAAGATAGGCAGCGAGTGGCAATGTAGGATGGAGAAGCACAACTGGGTGGTCAGCATGGGGAGGTCAGGAAACATGCGATAGCAATGTAGCATACGTTTGTGAAAAACATAGCGGTGTGGTCACATTGTAAGGGTTTCTAACAGGCCATTCAATAGTAGGAGTGAGAAAAACATCACGGGGAGCTGTGGATCAGATCTTGAATTACGATAGGAAGTGATTTGCAATGTAGAATGGAGAAAAGCACCACGGGTTGTTCAGCATGGGGAGGTCCGGAAACATGCGGTGGCAATGTAGGATAGGTTTCTGAAAAACATCGCTGGCGCGATGCGCATTGTAAGGGTTTCTAACTGGCCATTCACAAGTAGGACTGAGAAAAACATCACGGGGTGGTGTGAATCGGAGGGCCTGAGTTAGATTAGGCAGTGAGTGGTAATGTAGAATGGAGAAAAGCAAGACGGGGTGGTGAGCATGGGGAGGTCAGGAAACATGCAGTGGCAATGTAGGATAGGTTTCTGAAAAATATCGCGGGGTGGTGCGCATTGTAAGGATTTCTAACAGGCCTTTCATTAGTAGGAGGGATAAAAACGTCACAGGGTGGTTTGCTTAGGAGGGCCTGAAATAGGATAGGCAGTGAGTGGCAATGTAGGATGGAGAAAACACCAAGTGGTGGTCAGCATGGGGAAGTCAGGAAACATGCGGTGGCAATGTAGGATATGTTTCAGAAAAACATCGCGGGGTGGTGCGCATTGTAAGGGTTTCTAACAGGCCATTCACTAGAAGGAGTGATAAAAACATCACGGCGTGGTGTGAATCAGAGGGCCTGAATTTGATTAGGCAGTGAGTGGCAGTGTAGGATCTAGCAAAGCAAGACGGGGCTGTGAGCATGGAGAGGTCAGGAAACATTCGGTGGCAATGTAGGATAGATTTCTGAAAACCATCGTGGTGTGGTGCGCACTGTAAGGGTTTCTAACAGGCCATTCACTAGTAGGAGTGAGAAAACCTTCACGGGGTGGTGTGAATCTGAGAGCCTGAATTAGGATAGGCAGTGAGTGGCAATGTAGAATGGAGAGAAGCACCACGGGCTGGTCAGCATGAGGCGGTAGGGAAACAAGCGGTGGCAATGTAGGATACGTTTCTGAAAAACATCGCGGGGTGGTGCGCATTGTAAGGTTTTCTAACAGGCCATTCACTACTAGCAGGGAGAAAAACATGACGCAGTGATGTGAATCGGAAGGCCTGAATTAGGATAGGCAGTGAGTGGCAATGTAGGATCTAGTAAAGCAAGACGGGTCAGTGAGCATGAGGAGGTCAGGAAAGATGAAGTGGCAAAGTTGGATAGCTTTCTGTAAAACATCTCGTTGTGGTGCGCATTGTAAGGGTTTCTAACAGGCCATTCACTAGTAGGAGTGAGAAAAACAGAACGGGGTGGTGTGAAAAGGAGGACCTGAATTAGGATAGGCAGTGTGTGGCAATGTAGGATGGAGAAAATCACGACGGGGTATTCAGCATGCGGAGGTCAGGAAACATGCGGTGGCATTGTAGGATATGTTTCTGAAATACATCGCGGGGTGGCGCGCACTGTAAAGGTTTGTTACAGGCCATTCCCTAGGAGGAGTGAAAAAAACATCACGGGGTGGTGTGTATTGGCTGGCCTGAATTAGATTAGGCAGTGAGTGGCAATGTAGGATCTAGAAAAGCAAGACTTGGCGGTGAAAATGGGGAGTTCAGGAAACAGGAAATGGAAATGTAGGATAGGTTTCTGAAAAACATCTCTGGGTGGTGAGCATTGTAAGGGTTTCTAACAGGCAATTCACTAGTAGCAGTGAGACAAACATCACAGAGTGATGTGAATCAGAAGGCCTGAATTAGGATAGGCATTGAGTGGCAATGTAGGATGGAGAAACACAACTGGGTGGTCAGCATTGGGAGGTCAGGAAACATGCGGAGGGAATGTAGCATACGTTTATGAAAAACATAACGGGGTGGTCACATTGTAAGGGTTTCTAATAGGCCATTCACTAGTAGGGGTGAGAACAACATCATGGGGTGGTGTTTATAGGAGGGCCTGAATTAGATTAGGCAGTGTGTGGTAATGTATGATGGAGAAAACCAAGAAGCCGTGGTGAGCATGGGGAGTTCAGGAAACCTACAGTGACAATGTAGGATAGGGTTCTGAAAAACATCGCGGGGTGGTGTGCATTGTAAGGGTTTCTAACAGGCCATTCACAAGTAGGAGTGAGAAAAACATCACAAGGGGTGTGAGTCAGAGGGCCTAAGTTAGAATAGCCAGTGAGTGGCAATGTAGGATGGAGAAAAGCACCAAGGGTGGTCAGCACTGGGAGGTCAGGAAATATGCAGTGGCAATGTAGGATAGGTTTCTGAAAAACATCGCGGGGTGGTGCGCATTGTATGGTTTTCTAACAGGCCATTCACTAGTAGGAGTGAGAAAAACATCACGGGGTGGTGTGAATCAGAGGGCTTGAATTAGCATAGGCAGTGAGTGGCAATGTTAGATGGAGAAAGGCATCACCCCGTAGTTAGCAAGGCGAGGTAAGAAAACATACGGTGACAATGTAGGATAGGTTTCTGAAAAACATCGCGGGGTGGTGCACATTGTAAGGGGTTCTAACAGGCCATTCACTAGTATGAGTGAGAAAAACATCACGGGGTAGTGTGAATCGGAGGGCCTGAATTAGATTAGGCAGTGAGTGGCAATGTAGGATCTAGCAAAGCAAGAAGGGGCGGTGAGCATGGGCAGGTCAAGAAACATGAAGTGGCAATGTAGTATAGGTTTCTGAAAAACATCTCTGGGTAGTGCGCATTTTAAGGGTTCTAACAGGCCATTCTCTACTAGCAGTGAGACAAACATCACAGAGTGATGTGAATCGGAAGGCCAGAATTAAGATAGGCAGCGAGTGGCAATGTAGGATGGAGAAGCACAACTGGGTGGTCAGCATGGGGAGGTCAGGAAACATGCGATAGCAATGTAGCATACGTTTGTGAAAAACATAGCGGTGTGGTCACATTGTAAGGGTTTCTAACAGGCCATTCAATAGTAGGAGTGAGAAAAACATCACGGGGAGCTGTGGATCAGATCTTGAATTACGATAGGAAGTGATTTGCAATGTAGAATGGAGAAAAGCACCACGGGTTGTTCAGCATGGGGAGGTCCGGAAACATGCGGTGGCAATGTAGGATAGGTTTCTGAAAAACATCGCTGGCGCGATGCGCATTGTAAGGGTTTCTAACTGGCCATTCACAAGTAGGACTGAGAAAAACATCACGGGGTGGTGTGAATCGGAGGGCCTGAGTTAGATTAGGCAGTGAGTGGTAATGTAGAATGGAGAAAAGCAAGACGGGGTGGTGAGCATGGGGAGGTCAGGAAACATGCAGTGGCAATGTAGGATAGGTTTCTGAAAAATATCGCGGGGTGGTGCGCATTGTAAGGATTTCTAACAGGCCTTTCATTAGTAGGAGGGATAAAAACGTCACAGGGTGGTTTGCTTAGGAGGGCCTGAAATAGGATAGGCAGTGAGTGGCAATGTAGGATGGAGAAAACACCAAGTGGTGGTCAGCATGGGGAAGTCAGGAAACATGCGGTGGCAATGTAGGATAGGTTTCTGAAAAACATCACGGGGTGGTGCTCATTGTAAGGGTTTCTAACAGGGCATTCACTAGTAGGAGTGTGAAAAACATCATGGGGTGGTGTGAATCGGAGGGCCTAAATTTGATTAGGCAGTGAGTGGCAGTGTAGGATGTAGCAAAGCAAGATGGGCCGGTGAGCATGAGGAGGTCAGGAAACATGAAGTGGCAATGTTGGATAGGTATCTGAAAAATATCACGGGGTGGTGCGCATTGTAAGGGTTTCTAACAGGCCATTCACTAGTAGGAGTGAGAAAAACAGTACAGGGTGGTGTGAATCGGAGGACCTGAATTAGGATAGGCAGTGTGTGGCAATGTAGGATGGAGAAAATCACGACGGGGCAGTCAGCATGGGGTGGTCAGGAAATATGCGGTGACAATGTAGAATAGGTTTCTGAAAAACATCGTGGGGTGGCGCACACTGTAAAGGTTTGTTACAGGCCATTCAATAGTAGGAGTGAGAAAAACATCATGGGGTTTTGTGAATAGGAGGGCCTGAATTAGATTAGGCAGTGTGTGGTAATGTAGGATGGAGAAAAGCAAGAAGCCGTGGTGAGCATGGGGAGGTCACAAAACATGCAGTGACAATGTAGGATAGGTTTCTGAAAAACTTCGCGGGCTGGTGTGCATTGTAAGTGTTTCTAACAGGCCATTCACCAGTAGGAGTGAGAAAAACATCACAGGGGGGTGTGAGTTAGAGGGCCTAAGTTAGAATAACCAGTGAGTGGCAATGTAGGATGGAGAAAAGCACCAAGGGTGGTCAGCATTTGGAGGTCAGGGAATATGCGCTGGCAAACTAGAATAGGTTTTAGAAAAACATCGCGGTGTGGTGCGCATTATATGGTTTTCCAACAGGCCATTCACTAATAGGAGTGAGAAAAAAATCATGGGGTGGTGTGAATGGGAAGGCCTGAATTAGCATAGGCAGTGAGTGGCAATGTAGGATGGAGAAGCACAACTGGGTGGTCAGCATGGGGATTTCAGGAAACATGTGGTGGCAATGTAGTATACGTATGTGAAAAACATAGCGGGGTGGTCACATTGTAAGGGTTTCTAAAAGGCCATTCACTAGTAGGAGTGAGAAAAACATCACAGGGGGGTGTGAGTCGGAGGGCCTATGTTAGAATAGTCAGTGAGTGGCAATGTAGGATGGAGAAAAGAACCAAGCGTGGTCAGCATTGGGAGGTATGGAAACATGTGGTGTCAATTTAGGACAGGTTTCTGAAAAACATCGCGGGGTGGTGCGCATTGTAAGTGTTTCTAACAGGCCATTCACTAGTAGGAGTGAAAAAAACATCACGGGGTGGTGTGAATCGGCTGGCCTGAATTAGATTAGGCAGTGAGTGACAATGTAGGATCTAGAAAATCAAGACGGGGCGGTGAAAATGGGGAGTTGAAACATGAAATGGAAATGTAGGATAGGTTTCTGAAAAACATCTATGAGTGGTGCGCATTGTAAGGGTTTCTAACAGGCCATTCACTAGTAGGAGTGAGAAAACCTTCACGGGGTGGTGTGAATCGGAGAGCCTGAATTAGGATAGGCAGTGAGTGGCAATGTAGAATGGAGAGAATCACCACGGGCTGCTCAGCATGGGGAGGTAAGGAAACATGCGGTGGCAATGTAGGATACGTTTCTGAAAAACATCGCGGGGTGGTCCGCATTGTAAGGTTTTCTAACAGGCCATTCACTGGTAGCAGGGAGAAAAACATCACGGAGTGATGTGAATCGGAAGGCCTGAATTAGGATAGGCAGTGAGTGGCAATATAGGATCTAGTAAAGCAAGATGGGGCAGTGAGCATGGGGAGGTCAGGAAAGATGAAGTGGCAAAGTAGGATAGGTTTCTGAAAAACATCTCAGGGTGGTGCGCATTGAAGGGTTTCTAACAGTCCATTCACTAGTAGGAGTGAGAAAAACAGAACGGGGTGGTGTGAAAAGGAGGATCTGAATTAGAATAGGCAGTGTGCGGCAATGTAGGATGTAGAAAATCACGACGGGGTAGTCAGCAGGGGAAGGTCAGGACACATGCGGTGGCAATGTAGGATACGTTTCTGAAATACATCGCAGGGTGGCGGGCAGTGTAAAGGTTTGTTACAGGCCATTCACGAGTAGGAGTGAGAAAAACATCACGGGGTGGTGTGAATAGGAGGGCCTGAATTAGATTAGGCAGTGTGTGGTAATGTAGGTTGCAGAAAAGCAAGTAGCCATGGTGTGCATGGGAGGTCAGGAAACATGCAGTGACAATGTAGGATAGGGTTCAGAAAAACATCGCTGGGTGGTGTGCATTTTAAGGGTTTCTAACAGGCCATTCACAAGTGGGAGTGAGAAAAACATCACAGGGGGGTGTGAGTCAGAGGGCCTAAGTTAGAATAGCCAGTGAGTGGCAATGTAGGATGGAGAAAAGCACCAAGGGTGGTCAGCACTGGGAGGTCAGGAAATATGCGGTGGCAATGTAGGATAGGTTTCTGAAAACCATCGCGGGGTGGTGCGCATTGTATGGTTTTCTAACAGGCCATTCACTAGTAGGAGTGAGAAAAACATCACGGGCTGGTGTGAATCAGAGGGCCTGAATTAGCATAGGCAGTGAGTGGCAATGTAGGATGGAGAAAGGCATCACCCCGTAGTTAGCAAGGCGGGGTAAGGAAACATGCGGTGCCAATGTAGGAAAGGTTTCTGAAAAACATCGCGGGGTGGTCCGCATTGTCATGGTTTCTAACAGGCCATTCACTAGTAGCAGTGAGACAAATATCACGGAGTGATGTGAATCGGAAAGCCTGAATTAGGATATGCATTGAGTGGCAATGTAAGATGGAGAAGCACAACTGGGTGGTCAGCATGGGGAGGTCAGGAAAGATGCGGAGGCAATGTAGCATACGTTTGTGAAAAACATAACGGGGCGGTCACATTGTAAGGGTTTCTAATAGGCCATTCACCAGCAGGAGTGAGAAAAACATCATGGAGTGGTGTGAATAGGAGGGCCTGAATTAGATTAGGCAGTGTGTGGTAATGTAGAATGGAGAAAAGCAAGAAGCCATGGTGAGCATGGGGAGGTCAGGAAACATGCCGTGACAATATAGGATAGGGTTCTGAAAAACATCGTGGGGTGGTGTGCATTGTAAGGGTTTCTAACAGGCCATTCACAAGGAGGACTGAGAAAAACATCACAGGGGTGTGAGTCAGAGGGCCTAAGTTAGAATAGCCAGTGAGTGGCAATGTAGGATGGAGAAAAGCACCAAGGGTGGTCAGCACTGGGATGTCAGGAAATATGCGGTGGCAATGTAGGATAGGTTTGTGAAAAACATCGCGGGGTGGTGCACATTTTAAGGTTTCTAACACGTCCTTCACTACTAGCAGTGAGACAAACATCACAGAGTGATGTGAATCGGAAGGCCTGAATTAGGATAGGCAGCGAGTGGCAATGTAGGATGGAGAAGCACAACTGGGTGGTCAGCATGGGGAGGTCAGGAAACATGCGATGGCAATGTAGCATACGTTTGTGAAAAACATAGCGGTGTGGTCACATTGTAAGGGTTTCTAACAGGCCATTCAATAGTAGGAGTGAGAAAAACGTCACGGGGAGTTGTGAATCAGAGATCCTGAATTAGGATAGGCAGTGAGAGGCAATGTAGAATGGAGAAAAGCACCACGGGGTGGTCAGCATGGGGAGGTCAGGAAACATGCGGTGGCAATGTAGGATAGGTTTCTGAAAAACATCGCTGGCGTGATGCACATTGTAAGGGTTTCTAACTGGCCATTTTCTAGTAGGAGTGTGAAAAACATCATGGGGTGGTGTGAATCGGAGGGCCTAAATTTGATTAGGCAGTGAGTGGCAGTGTAGAATGTAGCAAAGCACGACGGTCCGGTGAGCATGAGGAGGTCAGGAAACATGAAGTGGCAATGTTGGATAGGTTTCTGAAAAACATCTCTGGGTGGTGCGCATTGTAAGGGTTTTTAACAGGCCATTCTCAGTAGGAATGAGAAAAACATCACGGTGTGTTGTGAATCGGGGGGCCTGTAATAGTATAGGCAGTGAGTGGCAAGGTAGGATCTAGTAAAGCAAGATGGGGCGGTGAGCATGGGTAGGTGAGGAAAGATGAAGTGGCAAATTCGGATATGTTTCTGAAAAACATCACGGGGTGGTGCGCATTGTAAGGGTTTCTAACAGGCCATTCACTAGTAGGAGTGAGAAAAACAGTACGGGGTGGTGTGAATCGGAGGACCTGAATTAGGATAGGCAGTGTGTGGCAATGTAGGATGGAGAAAATCACGACGGGGCAGTCAGCATGGGGAGGTCAGGAAACATGCGGTGGCAATGTAGGATATGTTTCTGAAAAACATCACGGGGTGGCGCGCATTGTAAGGGTTTCTAACAGGCCATTCACTACTAGCAGTGAGACAAACATCACGGAGTGATGTGAATCAGAAGGCCTGAATTAGGATAGGCAGTGAGTGGCAATGTAGGATGGAGAAGCACAACTGGGTAGTCAGCATGGGGAGGTCAGGAAACATGCGGTGGCAATGTAGCATACGTTTGTGAAAAACATAGCGGGGTGGTCACATCGTAAGGGTTTCTAACAGGCCATTCACTAGTAGGAGTGAGAAAAACATCACAGGGAGGTGTGAATCAGAGTGCCACCATTACGAAAGGCATTGAGTGGCAATGTAGGATTTAGAAAAGCACCACGGGATGTCAGCATGGGGAGGTCAGGAAACATTCGTTGGCAATGTAGAATAGGTTTCTGAAAAACATCAAGATGTGGTGCGCGTTGTAAGGGTTTCTAACAGGCCATTCACTAGTAGCAGTGAGACAGTCATCACGGATTGAGGTGAATATGAAGGCCTGAATCAGGTTTGTCAGTGACTGGCTATGTAGGATGGAGAAAAGCACCACGGGATGGTCAGCATGGGGAGGTCAGGAAACATGCGGTGGCAATGTAGGATATGTTTCAGAAAAACATCGTGGGGTGGTGCGCATTGTAAGGGTTTCTAACAGGCCATTCACTAGTAGGAGTGATAAAAATATCACGGCGTGGTGTGAATCAGAGGGCCTGAATTTGATTAGGCAGTGAGTGGCAGTGTAGGATCTAGCAAAGCAAGACGGGGCTGTGAGCATGGAGAGGTCAGGAAACATTCGGTGGCAATGTAGGATAGATTTCTGAAAACCATCGTGGTGTGGTGCGCACTGTAAGGGTTTCTAACAGGCCATTCACTAGTAGGAGTGAGAAAACCTTCACGGGGTGGTGTGAATCTGAGAGCCTGAATTAGGATAGGCAGTGAGTGGCAATGTAGAATGGAGAGAAGCACCACGGGCTGGTCAGCATGAGGCGGTAGGGAAACAAGCGGTGGCAATGTAGGATACGTTTCTGAAAAACATCGCGGGGTGGTGCGCATTGTAAGGTTTTCTAACAGGCCATTCACTACTAGCAGGGAGAAAAACATGACGCAGTGATGTGAATCGGAAGGCCTGAATTAGGATAGGCAGTGAGTGGCAATGTAGGATCTAGTAAAGCAAGACGGGTCAGTGAGCATGAGGAGGTCAGGAAAGATGAAGTGGCAAAGTTGGATAGCTTTCTGTAAAACATCTCGTTGTGGTGCGCATTGTAAGGGTTTCTAACAGGCCATTCACTAGTAGGAGTGAGAAAAACAGAACGGGGTGGTGTGAAAAGGAGGACCTGAATTAGGATAGGCAGTGTGTGGCAATGTAGGATGGAGAAAATCACGACGGGGTATTCAGCATGCGGAGGTCAGGAAACATGCGGTGGCATTGTAGGATATGTTTCTGAAATACATCGCGGGGTGGCGCGCACTGTAAAGGTTTGTTACAGGCCATTCCCTAGGAGGAGTGAAAAAAACATCACGGGGTGGTGTGTATTGGCTGGCCTGAATTAGATTAGGCAGTGAGTGGCAATGTAGGATCTAGAAAAGCAAGACTTGGCGGTGAAAATGGGGAGTTCAGGAAACAGGAAATGGAAATGTAGGATAGGTTTCTGAAAAACATCTCTGGGTGGTGAGCATTGTAAGGGTTTCTAACAGGCAATTCACTAGTAGCAGTGAGACAAACATCACAGAGTGATGTGAATCAGAAGGCCTGAATTAGGATAGGCATTGAGTGGCAATGTAGGATGGAGAAGCACAACTGGGTGGTCAGCATTGGGAGGTCAGGAAACATGCGGAGGGAATGTAGCATACGTTTATGAAAAACATAACGGGGTGGTCACATTGTAAGGGTTTCTAATAGGCCATTCACTAGTAGGGGTGAGAACAACATCATGGGGTGGTGTTTATAGGAGGGCCTGAATTAGATTAGGCAGTGTGTGGTAATGTATGATGGAGAAAACCAAGAAGCCGTGGTGAGCATGGGGAGTTCAGGAAACCTACAGTGACAATGTAGGATAGGGTTCTGAAAAACATCGCGGGGTGGTGTGCATTGTAAGGGTTTCTAACAGGCCATTCACAAGTAGGAGTGAGAAAAACATCACAAGGGGTGTGAGTCAGAGGGCCTAAGTTAGAATAGCCAGTGAGTGGCAATGTAGGATGGAGAAAAGCACCAAGGGTGGTCAGCACTGGGAGGTCAGGAAATATGCAGTGGCAATGTAGGATAGGTTTCTGAAAAACATCGCGGGGTGGTGCGCATTGTATGGTTTTCTAACAGGCCATTCACTAGTAGGAGTGAGAAAAACATCACGGGGTGGTGTGAATCAGAGGGCTTGAATTAGCATAGGCAGTGAGTGGCAATGTTGGATGGAGAAAGGCATCACCCCGTAGTTAGCAAGGCGAGGTAAGAAAACATGCGGTGACAATGTAGGATAGGTTTCTGAAAAACATCGCGGGGTGGTGCACATTGTAAGGGGTTCTAACAGGCCATTCACTAGTATGAGTGAGAAAAACATCACGGGGTAGTGTGAATCGGAGGGCCTGAATTAGATTAGGCAGTGAGTGGCAATGTAGGATCTAGCAAAGCAAGAAGGGGCGGTGAGCATGGGCAGGTCAAGAAACATGAAGTGGCAATGTAGTATAGGTTTCTGAAAAACATCTCTGGGTAGTGCGCATTTTAAGGGTTCTAACAGGCCATTCTCTACTAGCAGTGAGACAAACATCACAGAGTGATGTGAATCGGAAGGCCAGAATTAAGATAGGCAGCGAGTGGCAATGTAGGATGGAGAAGCACAACTGGGTGGTCAGCATGGGGAGGTCAGGAAACATGCGATAGCAATGTAGCATACGTTTGTGAAAAACATAGCGGTGTGGTCACATTGTAAGGGTTTCTAACAGGCCATTCAATAGTAGGAGTGAGAAAAACATCACGGGGAGCTGTGGATCAGATCTTGAATTACGATAGGAAGTGATTTGCAATGTAGAATGGAGAAAAGCACCACGGGTTGTTCAGCATGGGGAGGTCCGGAAACATGCGGTGGCAATGTAGGATAGGTTTCTGAAAAACATCGCTGGCGCGATGCGCATTGTAAGGGTTTCTAACTGGCCATTCACAAGTAGGACTGAGAAAAACATCACGGGGTGGTGTGAATCGGAGGGCCTGAGTTAGATTAGGCAGTGAGTGGTAATGTAGAATGGAGAAAAGCAAGACGGGGTGGTGAGCATGGGGAGGTCAGGAAACATGCAGTGGCAATGTAGGATAGGTTTCTGAAAAATATCGCGGGGTGGTGCGCATTGTAAGGATTTCTAACAGGCCTTTCATTAGTAGGAGGGATAAAAACGTCACAGGGTGGTTTGCTTAGGAGGGCCTGAAATAGGATAGGCAGTGAGTGGCAATGTAGGATGGAGAAAACACCAAGTGGTGGTCAGCATGGGGAAGTCAGGAAACATGCGGTGGCAATGTAGGATAGGTTTCTGAAAAACATCACGGGGTGGTGCTCATTGTAAGGGTTTCTAACAGGGCATTCACTAGTAGGAGTGTGAAAAACATCATGGGGTGGTGTGAATCGGAGGGCCTAAATTTGATTAGGCAGTGAGTGGCAGTGTAGGATGTAGCAAAGCAAGACGGGCCGGTGAGCATGAGGAGGTCAGGAAACATGAAGTGGCAATGTTGGATAGGTATCTGAAAAATATCACGGGGTGGTGCGCATTGTAAGGGTTTCTAACAGGCCATTCACTAGTAGGAGTGAGAAAAACAGTACAGGGTGGTGTGAATCGGAGGACCTGAATTAGGATAGGCAGTGTGTGGCAATGTAGGATGGAGAAAATCACGTCGGGGCAGTCAGCATGGGGTGGTCAGGAAATATGCGGTGACAATGTAGAATAGGTTTCTGAAAAACATCGCGGGGTGGCGCACACTGTAAAGGTTTGTTACAGGCCATTCAATAGTAGGAGTGAGAAAAACATCATGGGGTGGTGTGAATAGGAGGGCCTGAATTAGATTAGGCAGTGTGTGGTAATGTAGGATGGAGAAAAGCAAGAAGCCGTGGTGAGCATGGGGAGGTCACAAAACATGCAGTGACAATGTAGGATAGGTTTCTGAAAAACTTCGCGGGCTGGTGTGCATTGTAAGTGTTTCTAACAGGCCATTCACCAGTAGGAGTGAGAAAAACATCACAGGGGGGTGTGAGTTAGAGGGCCTAAGTTAGAATAACCAGTGAGTGGCAATGTAGGATGGAGAAAAGCACCAAGGGTGGTCAGCATTTGGAGGTCAGGGAATATGCGCTGGCAAACTAGAATAGGTTTTAGAAAAACATCGCGGTGTGGTGCGCATTATATGGTTTTCCAACAGGCCATTCACTAATAGGAGTGAGAAAAAAATCATGGGGTGGTGTGAATGGGAAGGCCTGAATTAGCATAGGCAGTGAGTGGCAATGTAGGATGGAGAAGCACAACTGGGTGGTCAGCATGGGGATTTCAGGAAACATGTGGTGGCAATGTAGTATACGTATGTGAAAAACATAGCGGGGTGGTCACATTGTAAGGGTTTCTAAAAGGCCATTCACTAGTAGGAGTGAGAAAAACATCACAGGGGGGTGTGAGTCGGAGGGCCTATGTTAGAATAGTCAGTGAGTGGCAATGTAGGATGGAGAAAAGAACCAAGCGTGGTCAGCATTGGGAGGTATGGAAACATGTGGTGTCAATTTAGGACAGGTTTCTGAAAAACATCGTGGGGTGGTGCGCATTGTAAGTGTTTCTAACAGGCCATTCACTAGTAGGAGTGAAAAAAACATCACGGCGTGGTGTGAATCGGCTGGCCTGAATTAGATTAGGCAGTGAGTGACAATGTAGGATCTAGAAAATCAAGACGGGGCGGTGAAAATGGGGAGTTGAAACATGAAATGGAAATGTAGGATAGGTTTCTGAAAAACATCTATGAGTGGTGCGCATTGTAAGGGTTTCTAACAGGCCATTCACTAGTAGGAGTGAGAAAACCTTCACGGGGTGGTGTGAATCGGAGAGCCTGAATTAGGATAGGCAGTGAGTGGCAATGTAGAATGGAGAGAATCACCACGGGCTGCTCAGCATGGGGAGGTAAGGAAACATGCGGTGGCAATGTAGGATACGTTTCTGAAAAACATCGCGGGGTGGTCCGCATTGTAAGGTTTTCTAACAGGCCATTCACTGGTAGCAGGGAGAAAAACATCACGGAGTGATGTGAATCGGAAGGCCTGAATTAGGATAGGCAGTGAGTGGCAATATAGGATCTAGTAAAGCAAGATGGGGCAGTGAGCATGGGGAGGTCAGGAAAGATGAAGTGGCAAAGTAGGATAGGTTTCTGAAAAACATCTCAGGGTGGTGCCCATTGAAGGGTTTCTAACAGTCCATTCACTAGTAGGAGTGAGAAAAACAGAACGGGGTGGTGTGAAAAGGAGGATCTGAATTAGAATAGGCAGTGTGCGGCAATGTAGGATGTAGAAAATCACGACGGGGTAGTCAGCAGGGGAAGGTCAGGACACATGCGGTGGCAATGTAGGATACGTTTCTGAAATACATCGCAGGGTGGCGGGCAGTGTAAAGGTTTGTTACAGGCCATTCACGAGTAGGAGTGAGAAAAACATCACGGGGTGGTGTGAATAGGAGGGCCTGAATTAGATTAGGCAGTGTGTGGTAATGTAGGTTGCAGAAAAGCAAGTAGCCATGGTGTGCATGGGAGGTCAGGAAACATGCAGTGACAATGTAGGATAGGGTTCAGAAAAACATCGCTGGGTGGTGTGCATTTTAAGGGTTTCTAACAGGCCATTCACAAGTGGGAGTGAGAAAAACATCACAGGGGGGTGTGAGTCAGAGGGCCTAAGTTAGAATAGCCAGTGAGTGGCAATGTAGGATGGAGAAAAGCACCAAGGGTGGTCAGCACTGGGAGGTCAGGAAATATGCGGTGGCAATGTAGGATAGGTTTCTGAAAACCATCGCGGGGTGGTGCGCATTGTATGGTTTTCTAACAGGCCATTCACTAGTAGGAGTGAGAAAAACATCACGGGCTGGTGTGAATCAGAGGGCCTGAATTAGCATAGGCAGTGAGTGGCAATGTAGGATGGAGAAAGGCATCACCCCGTAGTTAGCAAGGCGGGGTAAGGAAACATGCGGTGCCAATGTAGGAAAGGTTTCTGAAAAACATCGCGGGGTGGTCCGCATTGTCATGGTTTCTAACAGGCCATTCACTAGTAGCAGTGAGACAAATATCACGGAGTGATGTGAATCGGAAAGCCTGAATTAGGATATGCATTGAGTGGCAATGTAAGATGGAGAAGCACAACTGGGTGGTCAGCATGGGGAGGTCAGGAAAGATGCGGAGGCAATGTAGCATACGTTTGTGAAAAACATAACGGGGCGGTCACATTGTAAGGGTTTCTAATAGGCCATTCACCAGCAGGAGTGAGAAAAACATCATGGAGTGGTGTGAATAGGAGGGCCTGAATTAGATTAGGCAGTGTGTGGTAATGTAGAATGGAGAAAAGCAAGAAGCCATGGTGAGCATGGGGAGGTCAGGAAACATGCCGTGACAATATAGGATAGGGTTCTGAAAAACATCGCGGGGTGGTGTGCATTGTAAGGGTTTCTAACAGGCCATTCACAAGGAGGACTGAGAAAAACATCACAGGGGTGTGAGTCAGAGGGCCTAAGTTAGAATAGCCAGTGAGTGGCAATGTAGGATGGAGAAAAGCACCAAGGGTGGTCAGCACTGGGATGTCAGGAAATATGCGGTGGCAATGTAGGATAGGTTTGTGAAAAACATCGCGGGGTGGTGCACATTTTAAGGTTTCTAACACGTCCTTCACTACTAGCAGTGAGACAAACATCACAGAGTGATGTGAATCGGAAGGCCTGAATTAGGATAGGCAGCGAGTGGCAATGTAGGATGGAGAAGCACAACTGGGTGGTCAGCATGGGGAGGTCACGAAACATGCGATGGCAATGTAGCATACGTTTGTGAAAAACATAGCGGTGTGGTCACATTGTAAGGGTTTCTAACAGGCCATTCAATAGTAGGAGTGAGAAAAACGTCACGGGGAGTTGTGAATCAGAGATCCTGAATTAGGATAGGCAGTGAGTGGCAATGTAGAATGGAGAAAAGCACCACGGGGTGGTCAGCATGGGGAGGTCAGGAAACATGCGGTGGCAATGTAGGATAGGTTTCTGAAAAACATCGCTGGCGTGATGCACATTGTAAGGGTTTCTAACTGGCCATTCTCTAGTAGGAGTGTGAAAAACATCATGGGGTGGTGTGAATCGGAGGGCCTAAATTTGATTAGGCAGTGAGTGGCAGTGTAGAATGTAGCAAAGCACGACGGTCCGGTGAGCATGAGGAGGTCAGGAAACATGAAGTGGCAATGTTGGATAGGTTTCTGAAAAACATCTCTGGGTGGTGCGCATTGTAAGGGTTTTTAACAGGCCATTCTCAGTAGGAATGAGAAAAACATCACGGTGTGTTGTGAATCGGGGGGCCTGTAATAGTATAGGCAGTGAGTGGCAAGGTAGGATCTAGTAAAGCAAGATGGGGCGGTGAGCATGGGTAGGTGAGGAAAGATGAAGTGGCAAATTCGGATATGTTTCTGAAAAACATCACGGGGTGGTGCGCATTGTAAGGGTTTCTAACAGGCCATTCACTAGTAGGAGTGAGAAAAACAGTACGGGGTGGTGTGAATCGGAGGACCTGAATTAGGATAGGCAGTGTGTGGCAATGTAGGATGGAGAAAATCACGACGGGGCAGTCAGCATGGGGAGGTCAGGAAACATGCGGAGGCAATGTAGGATAGGTTTCTGAAAAACATCACGGGGTGGCGCGCATTGTAAGGGTTTCTAACAGGCCATTCACTACTAGCAGTGAGACAAACATCACGGAGTGATGTGAATCAGAAGGCCTGAATTAGGATAGGCAGTGAGTGGCAATGTAGGATGGAGAAGCACAACTGGGTAGTCAGCATGGGGAGGTCAGGAAACATGCGGTGGCAATGTAGCATACGTTTGTGAAAAACATAGCGGGGTGGTCACATCGTAAGGGTTTCTAACAGGCCATTCACTAGTAGGAGTGAGAAAAACATCACAGGGAGGTGTGAATCAGAGTGCCACCATTACGAAAGGCATTGAGTGGCAATGTAGGATTTAGAAAAGCACCACGGGATGTCAGCATGGGGAGGTCAGGAAACATTCGTTGGCAATGTAGAATAGGTTTCTGAAAAACATCAAGATGTGGTGCGCGTTGTAAGGGTTTCTAACAGGCCATTCACTAGTAGCAGTGAGACAGTCATCACGGATTGAGGTGAATATGAAGGCCTGAATCAGGTTTGTCAGTGACTGGCTATGTAGGATGGAGAAAAGCACCACGGGATGGTCAGCATGGGGAGGTCAGGAAACATGCGGTGGCAATGTAGGATATGTTTCAGAAAAACATCGCGGGGTGGTGCGCATTGTAAGGGTTTCTAACAGGCCATTCACTAGTAGGAGTTATAAAAACATCACGGCGTGGTGTGAATCAGAGGGCCTGAATTTGATTAGGCAGTGAGTGGCAGTGTAGGATCCAGCAAAGCAAGACGGGGCTGTGAGCATGGAGAGGTCAGGAAACATGAAGTGGCAATGTAGGATAGGTTTCTTCAAAACATCGCGTGGTTTTGCGCATTGTAAGAGTTTCTAACAGGCCATTTACTACTAGGTGTGTGAAAAACATCACGGGGTGGTGTGAATCAGAGGACCTGAATTAGGATAGGCAGTGTGTGGCAATGTAGGATGGAGAAAATCACCACGGGGTAGTCAGAATCGGGAGGTCAGGAAACATGCCGTGGCAATGTAGGATAGGATTCTGAAAAACTTCTCTGGGTGGTGTGCATTGTACGGGTTTCTAACAGGCCATTCACTAGTAGCAGTGAGACAAACATCAGTGAGTGATGTGAATCGGAAGGCCTGAATTAGGATAGGCAGTGAGTGGAAATGTAGGATGGAGAAGCACAATGGGCTGGTCCGCCTGGGGAGGTCAGAAAACATGCGGTGGCCATGTAGCACACGTTTGTGAAAAGCATAGCGTGGTCGTCACATTGTAAGGGTTTCTAACAGGCCATTCACTAGAAGGAGTGAGAAAAACTTCACGGGGTGGTGTGAATCGGAGAGCCTGAATTAGGATAGGCAGTGAGTGGCAATGTACAATGGAGAGAAGCACCACGGGCTGGTCAGCATGGGGAGGTAAGGAAACATGCTGTGACAATATAGGATAGGTTTCTGAAAAACATCAAGGAGAAGTGCACATTGTAAGGTTTTGTAACAGGCCATTCACTAGTAGGAGTGTGAAAAACATCATGGGGTGGTGTGAATTGGAGGGCCTGAATTTGATTAGACAGTGAGAGGCAGTGTAGGATGTAGTAAAGCAAGATGGGCCGGTGAGCATGTGGAGGTCAGGAAACATGAAGTGGCAATGTTGCATAGGTTTCTGAAAATCATCTCTGGGTGCTGCGCATTGTAAGGGTTTCTAACAGGCCATTCTCTAGTAGGAGTGAGAAAACATCACGGGGTGTTGTGAATCGGGGGGCCTGTATTAGAATAGGCAGTGAGTGGCAAGGTAGGATCTAGTAAAGCAAGACGGGGCGGTGAGCATGGGGGGGTCAGGAAAGATGAAGTGGCAAAGTCGGACAGGTTTCTGAAAAACATCGCGGGGTGGTGCGCATTGTAAGGGTTTCTAACAGGCCATTCACTAGTAGGAGTGAGAAAAACAGTACGGGGTGACGTGAATCGGAGGACCTGAATTAGAATAGGCAGTGTGTGGCAATGTAGGATGGAAAAAATCACGAAGGGTCAGTCAGCATGGGGTGGTCAGGAAACATGCGGTGGCAATGTAGGATAGGTTTCTGAAAAACATCGCGGGGTGGCGCGCACTGTAAAGGTTTTTTACAGGCCATTCACTAGTAGGAGTGAGAAAAACATCATGGGGTGGTGTGAATAGGAGGGCCTGAATTAGATTAGGCAGTGTGTGGTAATGTAGGATGGAGAAAAGCAAGAAGCCGTGGTGAGCATGGGGAGATTCCAAAACATGCAGTGGCAATGTAGGATAGGTTTCTGAAAAACATCGGGGGTGGTGTGCATTTTAAGGGTTTCTAACAGGCCATTCACAAGTAGGAGTGAGAAAAATATCACAGTGGGTGTGAGTCGGAGGGCCTAAGTTAGAATAGCCAGTGAGTGGCAATGTAGGATGGAGAAAAGCACCAAGGGTGGTCAGCATTGGGAGGTCAGGAAATATGCGGTGGCAAAGTAGGATAGGTTTCTGAAAAACATCGCGGTGTGGTGCACATTGTATTGTTTTCCAACAGGCCATTCACTAGTAGGAGTGAGAAAAACATCACGGGGTGGTGTGAATCAGAGGGCCTGAATTAGCATACGCAGTGAGTGGCAATGTAGGATGGAGAAAAGCATCACCCCGTATTTAGCAAGGCGAGATCAGGAAACATGCTGGGCGAATGTAGGAAAGGTTTCTGAAAAACATCGCAGGGTGGTGCGCATTGTAAGTGTTTCTAACAGGCCATTCACTAGTAGGAGTGAGAAAATCATCATGGGGTGGTGTGAATCGGAGGGCCTGAATTAGATTAGGCATTGAGTGGCAATGTAGGATCTAGCAAACCAAGAAGGGCGGTGAGCATGGGGAGGTCAAGAAACACGAAGTGGCAATGTAGGATAGGTTCCTGAAAAACATCTCTGGGAGGTGGGCATTGTAAGGTTTTCTAACAGGCCATTCACTACTAGCAGTGAGACAAACATCACGGAGTGATGTGAATCAGAAGGCCTGAATCAGGATTGGCAGTGAGTGGCAATGTAGGATGGAGAAGCACAACTGGGTGGTCACCATGGGGAGGTCAGGAAACATGCGGTGGCAATGTAGCATACGTTTGTGAAAAACATAGCGGGGTGGTCACATTGTAAGGGTTTCTAACAGGCCATTCACTAGTAGGAGTGAGAAAAACATCACACGGAGATGTGAATCGGAGATCCTGAATTAGGATAGGCAGTGAGTGGCAATGTAGAATGGAGAAAAGCACCAAGGGGTGGTCTGCATGGGTAAGTCAGGAAACATGCGGTGGCAATGTAGGATAGGTTTCTCAAAAACATCGGTGGCGTGGTGCGCATTGTAAGGGTTTCTAAGTGGCCAATCACTAGTACAATTGTGAAAAACATCATGGGTTGGTGTGAATCGGAGGGCCTAAATTTGATTAGGCAGTGAGTGGCAGTGTAGGATCTAGCAAAGCAAGACGGGGCAGTGAGCATGTGGAGGTCAGGAAACATGAAGTGGCAATGTTGGATAGGTTTCTGAAAAACATCTCTGGGTGGTGTGCATTGTAAGGGTTTCTAACAGGCCATTCACTAGTAAGAGTGAGAAAAACATCACGGGGTGGTGTTAATAGGAGGGCCTGAATAAGATTAGGCAGTGTGTGGTAATGTAGGATGGAGAAAAGCAAGAAGCTGTGCTGAGCATGGGGAGGTCCGGAAACATGCAGTGACAATGTAGGATAGGTTTTTGAAAAACATCGCGGGGTGGTGTGCATTGTAAGGGTTTCTAACAGGCCATTCACAGGTAGGAGTGAGAAAAACATCACAGGGGGGTGTGAGTCGGAGGGCCTAAGTTAGAATAGCCAGTGAGTGGCAATGTAGGATGGAGAAAAGCACCAAGGGTGGTCAGCATTGGGAGGTCAGGAAACATGCGGTGGCAATGTAGGACAGGTTTCTGAAAAACATCGTGGTGTGGAGTGCATTGTATGGTTTTCTAACAGGCCATTCACTAGTAGGATTGAGAAAAAAGGTCACTGGTTGGTGTGAATCAGAGGGCCTGAATTAGCATAGGCAGTGAGTGGCAATGTAGGATGGAGAAAACATCACCCCGCATTTAGCAAGGCGAGATCAGGAAACATGCGGGGCCAATGTAGGATAGGTTTCTGAAAAACATCGCGGGGTGGTGCGCATTGTAAGTGTTTCTAATAGGCCATTCACTAGTAGGAGTGAGAAAATCATCATGGGCTGGTGTGAATCGGAGGGCCTGAATTACAATAGGCAGTGAGTGACAATGTAGGATACAGAAAATCACCACGGGTTGGTCATCATGGGGAAGTTAGGAAACCAGCGGTGGCAATGTTCCATAGGTTTCTGAAAAACATAGCGGGCTGGTGCGTATTGTAAACGTTTCTAACAGGCCATTCACTAGTACGAGAGAGAAAAACATCACGGGGTGGTGTGAGTTGGGGGGCCTGTATTAGGATAGGCAGTGACTGGCAAGGTAGGATTTAGTAATGTAAGACGGGGCGGTGAGCATAGGGAGGTCAGGAAACATGAAGTGGCAACGTAGGATAGGTTTCTGAAAAATATCGCATGGTGGTGCGCATTTTAAAGGTTTCTAACAGGCGTTTCACTAGTAGGAGTGAGAAAAACAACACGGGGTGGCGTGAATCGGAGGGCCTGAATTATGATAGGCAGTGAGTCACAATGTAGGATACAGAAAATCACCACGGGTTGGTCAGCATAGGGAGGTTAGGATACATGCCCTGGTAATGTAGCATAGGTTTCTGAGAAACATAGCGGGCTGGTGGGCATTGTAAAGGTTTCTAAGAGGCCATTCACTAGTAGGAGTGAGAAAAACATCACGGGGTTGTGTGAATCGGGGGGCCTGTATTAGGATACACAGTGAGTGGCAATGTAGGATGGGGAAAAGCACCACGGGGTGCTCAGCATGGGGAGGTCAGGAAACATCCGTTGGCCATGTAGGATATATTTCTGAAAAACATTTCAGGGTGGTGAGCATTGTTAGGGTTTCTAAGAGTCCATTTACTAGTAGGAGTGAGAAAAACATCACGGGGTGGTGTGAATCGGAGGGCCTGATATAGTATAGGAGTGAGTGGCAATGTAGGATGGAGAAAAGCACCACGGGCTGGTCAGCATGGTGAGTTCAGGAAACATGCGGTGGTAAAGTAGGATACGTTTCTGAAAAACATCGCGGAGTGGTGCGCATTGTAAGGGTTTTTAACAGGCGATTCACTAGTAGGAGTGAGAAAAACATCACCGGGTGGTGTGAATCGGAGGGCCTGAATTAGAATAGGCATTGAGTGGCAATGTAGGATGGAGAAAAGCACCACGGGATGGTCAGCATGGGCAGGTCAGGAAACATGCAGTAGCAATGTAGGATAGGTTTCTGAAAAACATCAAGATGTGGTGCGCGTTGTAAGGGTTTCTAACAGGCCATTCACTAGTAGCAGTGAGACAGTCATCACGGATTGAGGTGAATATGAAGGCCTGAATTAGTTTTGTCAGTGACTGGCTATGTAGGATGGAGAAAAGCACCACAGGATGGTCAGCATGGGGAGGTCAGAAAACATGCGGTGGCAATGTAGGATATGTTTCAGAAAAACATCGCGGGGTGGTGCGCATTGTAAGGTTTTCTAACAGGCCATTCACTAGTAGGAGTGATAAAAACAACACGGCGTGGTGTGAATCAGAGGGCCTGAATTATGATAGGCAGTTAGTGGCAATGTAGGATGGAGAAATGCACCACGGGATGGTCAGCATGGGGAGGTCAGGAAAAATGAAGTGGAAATGTAGGATAGGTTTCTGAAAATCATCGTGGTGTGGTGCGCATTGTAAGGGTTTCTAATAGGCCATTCACAAGTAGGAGTGAGAAAAACATCATGGGGTGGTGTGAATCGGAGGGCCTGAATTTGATTAGGCAGTGAGTGGCAGTGTAGGATCTAGCAAAGCAAGACGGGGCTGTGAGCATGGGGAGGTCAGGAAACATGAAGTGGCAATGTAGGATAGGTTTCTTCAAAACATCGCGTGGTTTTGCGCACTGTAAGAGTTTCTAGCAGGCCATTCACTAGTAGGAGTGTGAAAAACATGACGGGGTGGTGTGAATCAGAGGACCTGAATTAGGATAGGCAGTGTGTGGCAATGTAGGATGGAGAAAATCACCACGGGGTAGTCAGAATCGGGAGGTCAGGAAACATGCCGTGGCAATGTAGGATAGGATTCTGAAAAACTTCTCTGGGTGGTGCGCATTGTAAGGGTTTCTAACAGGCCATTCACTAGTAGAAGTGAGAAAAACATCATAGGGGTGGTGTGAATCGTAGGGCCTGAATTAGATTAGGCCGTGAGTGGCAATGTAGGATCGAGCAAAGCAAGACGGGGCGGTGAGCATGGTGAGGTCAGGAAACATGAATTGGCAATGTGGGATAGAGTTCTGAAAAACATCGCGGGGTGGTGCACATGGTAAGGTTTTCTAACAGGCCATTCACTAGTAGCAGTGAGACAAACATCACTGAGTGATGTGAATCGGAAGGCCTGTATTAGGATAGGCAGTGAGTGGCAATGTAGGATGGAGAAGCACAATGGGTTGGTCACCCAGGGGTGGTCAGGAATCATGCGGTGGCAATGTAGCATATGTTTGTGAAAAGCATAGCGTGGTCCTCACATTGTAAGGGTTTCTAACAGGCCATTCACTAGAAGGAATGAGAAAAACTTCACGGGGAGTTGTGAATTGGAGAGCCTGAATTAGGATAGGCAGTGAGTGCCAATGTAGAGTGGAGAGAAACACCACGGGCTGGTCAGCATGGGGAGGTCAGGAAACATGAAGTGGCAATGTTGCATAGGTTTCTGAAAATTATCTCTGGGTGGTGCGCATTGTAAGGGTTTCTAACAGGCCATTCACTAGTAGGAGTGAGAAAAACAGTACCGGGTGGTGTGAATCGGAGGACCTGAATTAGGATAGGCAGTGTGTGGCAATGTAGGATGGAGAAAATCACGACGGGGCAGTCAGCATGGGGTGGTCAGGAAACATGCGGTGGCAAAGTAGGATAGGTTTCTGAAAAACATCGCGGTGTGGTGCGCATTGTATGGTTTTCCAACAGGCCATTCACTTGTAGGAGTGAGAAAAAAATCACTGGGTGGTGTGAATCGGAGGGCCTGAGTTAGAATAGCCAGTGAGTGGCAATAGGATGGAGAAAAGCACCAAGGGGTGGTCAGCATTGAGAGGTCAGGAAACATGCGGTGGCAATGTAGGATAGGTTTCTGAAAAACTTCGAGGAGTGGTGCGCATTGTATGGTTTTCTAACAGCCCATTCACTAGTAGGAGTGTGAAAAACATCACGGGGTAGTGTGAATCAGAGGGCCTGAATTAGCATAGGCAGCGTGTGGCAATGTGGGATGGATAAAAGCATCACCCCGTAGTTAGCAAGGTGAGGTTAGGAAACATGCGGTGGCAATATAGGATAGGCTTCTGTAAAACATCATGGGGTGGTGCGCATTGTAAGGGTTTCTAACTGGCCATTCACTAGTAGGAATGAGAAAAACATAATGGGATGGTGTGAATTCGAAGGCCTGAATTAGATTAGGCAATGAGTGGCAATGTAGGATCTAGCAAGGCAAGACGGGGCGGTGAGCATGGGGATGTCAGGAAACAAGAAGTGGCAATGTCGGTTAGACTTCTGAAAAACATCGAGTGGGGGTGCGCATTGTAAGGTTTTCTAACAGGCCATTCACTAGTAGCAGTGAGACAATCATCACGGAGTGATGTGTATCGGAAGGCCTGAATTAGGATAGGCAGTGAGTGGCAATGTAGGTTGGGGAAAAGCACCACGGGGTGGTCAGCATGGGGAGGGAAGGAAACATGGGGTGGCAATGTAGCATACATTTGTGGAAAACATAACGGGGTGGTCATATTGTAAGGGTTTGTAACAGGCCATTCACTAGTAGGAGTGAGAAAAACATCATGGGGTCGTGTGAATAGGAGGGCCTGAATTAGATTAGGCAGTGTGTGGTAATGTAGGATGGTGAAAAGCAAGAAGCCGTGGTGAGCATGGGGAGGTCAGGAAACATGCAGTGACAATGTAGGATATGTTTCTGAAAAACTTCGCGGGGTGTGCGCATTGTAATCGTTTCTAAGAGGACATTCACTAGTAAGAGTGAGAAAAACATCACAGGGGTGGTGAATCGAAGGGCCTGAGTTAGAATAGCCAGTTAGTGGCAATATAGGATGGAGAAAATCACCACTGCATAGTCAGAATCGGGAGGTCAGGAAACATGCCGTGGCAATGTAGGATAGGATTCTGAAAAACTTCTCTGGGTGTTGAGGATTGTAAGGGTTTCTAACAGGCCATTCACTAGTAGAAGTGAGAAAAACATCATGGGGTGGTGTGAATCGGAGGGCCTGAATTACAATAGGCAGTGAGTGACAATGTAGGATACAGAAAATCACCACGGGTTGGTCAGCATGGGGAAGTTAGGAAACATGCGGTGGCAATGTTCCATAGGTTTCTGAAAAACATAGCGGGCTGGTGCGCATTGTAAAGGTTTCTAACAGGTCATTCACTAGTACGAGTGAGAAAAACATCACGGGGTGGTGTGAGTCGGGGGGCCTGTATTAGGATAGGCAGTGAGTGGCAATGTAGGATGGAGAAAAGTACCACGGGGTGGTCAGCATGGGGAAGTCAGGAAACATGCAGTGGCATTGTTGGATAGGTTTCTGAAAAACATCGAGGGGTGGTTTGCATTGTAAGGGTTTCTAACAGGCCATTCACTATTAGGAGTGAGAAAAACATCATGGGGTGGTGTGAATTGGAGGGCCTGAATTAGATATGGCAGTGAGTGGCAATGTAGGATCTAGCAAAGCAAGACGGGGTGGTGAGCATGCGGAGGTCAGGAAACATGAAATGGCAATGTTGGATAGGTTTCTGAAAAACATGGTGGGGTGGTGAACATTGTAAGGGTTTCTAACAGGCCATTCATTAGTAAGAGTGAGAAAAACAGAATGGGGTGGTGTGAATCGGAGGACCTGAATTACGATAGGCAGTGAGTGGTAATGTACGATGGAGAAAAGTACCACAGAGTGGTCAGCATGGGGAGGTCAGGAAACATCCGTTGGCCATGTAGGATATATTTCTGAAAAACATCTCAGGGTGGTGAGCATTGTTAGGGTTTCTAAGAGGCCATTCACTAGTAGGAGTGAGAAAAATATCACGGGGTGGTGTGAATCCGAGGGCCTGATATAGGATAGGAGTGAGTGGCAATGTAGGATGGAGAAAAGCACCACGGGGTGGTCAGCATGGTGAGTTCAGGAAACATGCGGTGGTAAAGTAGGATACGTTTCTGAAAAACATCGCGGGGTGGTGCGCATTGTAAGAGTTTTTAACAGGCGATTCACTAGTAAGAGTGAGAAAAACATCACGGGGTGGTGTGAATCAGAGGGCCTGAATTAGAATAGGCATTGAGTGGCATTGTAGGATGGAGAAAAGCAAGACGGGGTCGTTAGCATAGAGAGGTCAGGCAACATGCAGTGGCAATGTAGCATAGGTTTGTGAAAAACATAGCGGGGTGGTGAGCATTGTAAGGGTTTCTAACAGGCCATTCAGTAGTAGGAGTGAGAAAAATATCACGGGGTGGTGTGAGTCGGAAGGCCTGAATTAAAATAGGCATTGAGTGGCAATGTAGGATGGAGAAAAGCACCATGGGATGGTCAGCATGGGCAGGTCAGGAAACATGCGGTGGCAATGTAGGATAGGTTTCTGAAAAACATCAAGAGGTGGTGCGCGTTGTAAGGGTTTCTAACAGGCCATTCACTAGTAGCAGTGAGACAGTCATCACGGAGTGAGGTGAATATGAAGGCCTGAATTAGGTTAGGCAGTGAATGTCTATGTAGGATGGATAAAAGCACCACGGGATGATCAGCATGGGGAGGTCAGGAAACATGCGGTGGCAATGTAGGATAGGTTTCAGGAAAACATCGCGGGTTGGTGCACATTGTAAGGGTTTCTAACAGGACATTCACAAGTAGGAGTGAGAAAAACATCACAGGGGTTGTGAATCGGAGGGCCTGAGTTAGAATAGCCAGTGAGTGGCAATGTAGGATGGAGAAAAGCACCAAGGAGTGGTCAGCATTGGGAGGTCAGGAAACATGCGGTGGCAATGTAGTATAGGTTTCTGAAAAACATCGTGGGGTGGTGCGCATTGTAAGGTTTTTTAACAGGCCATTCACTAGTAGCAGTGAGACAAACATCACGGAGTGATGTGAATTGGAAGGCCTGAATTACGATAGGCAGTGAGTGGCAATGCAGGATGGGGAAGCACAACGGGTTGGTCAGCATGGGGAAGTCAGGAAACATGCGGTGGCAATGTAGCATACGTTTGTGAAAAACATAGCGTGGTCGTCACATAGTAAGGGTTTCTAACAGGCCATTCACTAGAAGGAGTGAGAAAGACTTCACGGGGTGTGTGAATCGGAGAGCCTGAATTAGGATAGGCAGTGAGTGGCAATGTAGAATGGAGAGAAGCACCACGGGCTGGTCAGCATGGGGAGGTAAGGAAACATGTGGTGGCAATGTAGGATAGGTTTCTGAAAAACATGGCGGAGTGGTGCGCATTGTAAGGTTTTGTAACAGGCGTTTCACTAGTAGGAGTGAGAAAAACATCACGGGGTGGTGTGAATTGGAGGGCCTGAATTTGATTAGACAGTGAATGGCAGTGTAGTATGTAGAAAAAACGACGGGCAGTTGAGTATGTGGAGGTCAGGAAACATGAAGTGGCAAGGTAGGATAGGTTTCTGAAAAATATCGCGTGGTGGTGCGCATTGTAAGGTTTTCTAACAGGCGTTTCACTAGTAGGAGTGAGAAAAACATCACGCGGTGGCGTGAATCGGAGGGCCTGTATTAGAATAGGCAGTGAGTGGCAAGGTAGGATCTAGTAAAGCAAGACGGGGCGGTGAGCATGGGGAGGTCAGGAAACATGAAGTGGCAAGGTATGATAGGTTTCTGAAAAATATCGCGAGGTGGTGCGCATTGTAAGGGTTTCTAACAGGCGTTTCACTAGTAGGAGTGAGAAAAACATCACGGGGTGGAGTGAATCGGAGGGCCTGAATTACGATAGGCAGTGAGTCCCAATGTAGGATACAGAAAATCACCACGGGTTGGTCAGCATACGGAGGTTACGAAACATGCCGTGGTAATGTAGCATAGGTTTCTGAAAAACATAGCGGGCTGGTGTGCATTGTAAAGGTTTCTAAGAGGACATTCACTAGTAGGAGTGAGAAAAACATCACGGGGTGGTGTGAACCGGGGGGCCTGTATTAGGATAGGCAGTGAGTGGCAATGTAGGATGGCGAAAAGCAAGACGGGGTGGTTAGCATGGGGGGGTCAGGAGGCAACATGCAGTGGCAATGTAGCATAGGTTTGTGAAAAACATAGCGGGGTGGTGCACACTGTTAGGTTTTCTAACAGGCCATTCACTAGTAGGAGTGAGAAAAACATCACGGGATGGTGTGAATCGGAGGGCCTGAATTAGAATAGGCATTGAGTGGCAATGTAGGATGGAGAAAAGCACCACGGGATGGTCAGCATGGGCAGGTCAGGAAACATGCAGTGGCAATGTAGGATAGGTTTCTGAAAAACATCAAGATGTGGTGCGCGTTGTAAGGGTTTCTAACAGGCCATTCACTAGTAGCAGTGAGACAGTCATCACGGATTGAGGTGAATATGAAGGCCTGAATCAGGTTTGTCAGTGACTGGCTATGTAGGATGGAGAAAAGCACCACGGGATGGTCAGCATGGGGAGGTCAGGAAACATGCGGTGGCAATGTAGGATATGTTTCAGAAAAACATCGCGGAGTGGTGCGCATTGTAAGGGTTTCTAACAGGCCATTCACTAGTTGGAGTGATAAAAACATCACGGCGTGGTGTGAATCAGAGGGCCTGAATTATGATAGGCAGTTAGTGGCAATGTAGGATGGAGAAAGGCACCACGGGATGGTCAGCATGGGGAGGTCAGGAAAAATGAAGTGGAAATGTAGGATAGGTTTCTGAAAACCATCGCGGTGTGGTGCGCATTGTAAGGGTTTCTAACAGGCCATTCACAAGTAGGAGTGAGAAAAACATCGTGGGGTGGTGTGAATCGGAGTGCCTGAATTTGATTAGGCAGTGAGTGGCAGTGTAGGATCTAGCAAAGCAAGACGGGGCTGTGAGCATGGAGAGGTCAGGAAACATGAAGTGGCAATGTAGGATAGGTTTCTTCAAAATATCGTGTGGTTTTGCGCATTGTAAGAGTTTCTAACAGGCCATTTACTACTAGGTGTGTGAAAAACATCACGGGGTGGTGTGAATCAGAGGACCTGAATTAGGATAGGCAGTGTGTGGCAATGTAGGATGGAGAAAATCACCATGGGGTAGTCAGAATCGGGAGGTCAGGAAACATGCCGTGGCAATGTAGGATTGGATTCTGAAAAACTTCTCTGGGTGGTGCGCATTGTAAGGGTTTCTAACAGGCCATTCACTAGTAGCAGTGAGACCAACATCAGTGAGTGATGTGAATCAGAAGGCCTGAATTAGGATAGGCAGTGAGTGGAAATGTAGGATGGAGTAGCACAACGGGCTGGTCAGCCTGGGGAGGTCAAGAAACATGCGGTGGCCATGTAGCATACGTTTGTGAAAAGCATAGCGTGGTCGTCACATTGTAAGGGTTTCTAACAGGCCATTCACTAGAAGGAGTGAGAAAAACTTCACGGGGTGGTGTGAATCGGAGAGCCTGAATTAGGATAGGCAGTGAGTGGCAATGTACAATGGAGAGAAGCACCACGGGCTGGTCAGCATGGGGAGGTAAGGAAACATGCTGTGACAATGTAGGATAGGTTTCTGAAAAACATCACGGAGAAGTGCACATTGTAAGGTTTTGTAACAGGCCATTCACTAGTAGGAGTGTGAAAAACATCATGGGGTGGTGTGAATTGGAGGGCCTGAATTTGATTAGACAGTGAGTGGCAGTGTAGGATGTAGGAAAGCAAGATGGGCCGGTGAGCATGTGGAGGTCAGGAAACATGAAGTGGCAATGTTGCATAGGTTTCTGAAAATCATCTCTGGGTGGTGCGCATTGTAAGGTTTTCTAACAGGCCATTCTCTAGTAGGAGTGAGAAAACATCACGGGGTGTTGTGAATCGGGGGGCCTATATTAGAATAGGCAGTGAGTGGCAAGGTAGGATCTAGTAAAGCAAGACGGGGCAGTGAGCATGGGGGGGTCAGGAAAGATGAAGTGGCAAAGTCGGATAGGTTTCTGAAAAACATCGCAGGGTGGTGCGCATTGTAAGGGTTTCTAACAGGCCATTCACTAGTAGGAGTGAGAAAAACAGTACGGGGTGACGTGAATCGGAGGACCTGAATTAGGATAGGCAGTGTGTGGCAATGTAGGATATAGAAAATCACGAAGGGTCAGTCAGCATGGGGTGGTCAGGAAACATGCGGTGACAATGTAGGATAGGTTTCTAAAAAACATCGCGGGGTGGCGCGCACTGTAAAGGTTTCTTACAGGCCATTTACTAGTAGGAGTGAGAAAAACATCATGGGGTGGTGTGAATAGGAGGGCCTGAATTAGATTAGGCAGTGTGTGGTAATGTAGGATGGAGAAAAGCAAGAAGCCGTGGTGACCATGGGAAGGTTCCAAAACATGCAGTGACAATGTAGGATAGGTTTCTGAAAAACATCGGGGGTGGTGTGCATTTTAAGGTTTTCTAACAGGCCATTCACAAGTAGGAGTGAGAAAAATATCACAGTGGGTGTGAGTCGGAGGGCCTAAGTTAGAATAGCCAGTGAGTGGCAATGTAGGATGGAGAAAAGCATCACCCCGTATTTAGCAAGGCGAGATCAGGAAACATGCGGGGCCAATGTAGGAAAGGTTTCTGAAAAACATCGCGGGGTGGTGTGCATTGTAAGTGTTTCTAACAGGCCATTCACTAGTAGGATTGAGAAAATCATCATGGGGTGGTGTGAATCGGAGGGCCTGAATTAGATTAGGCATTGAGTGGCAATGTAGGATCTAGCAAACCAAGAAGGGCGGTGAGCATGGGGAGGTCAAGAAACACGAAGTGGCAATGTAGGATAGGTTCCTGAAAAACATCTCTGGGAGGTGGGCATTGTAAGGTTTTCTAACAGGCCTTTCACTACTAGCATTGAGACAAACATCACGGAGTGATGTGAATCAGAAGGCCTGAATCAGGATTGGCAGTGAGTGGCAATGTAGGATGGAGAAGCACAACTGGGTGGTCACCATGGGGAGGTCAGGAAACATGCGGTGGCAATGTAGCATACGTTTGTGAAAAACATAGCGGGGTGGTCACATTGTAAGGGTTTCTAACAGGCCATTCACTAGTAGGAGTGAGAAAAACATCACGCGGAGGTGTGAATCGGAGATCCTGAATTAGGATAGGCAGTGAGTGGCAATGTAGAATGGAGAAAAGCACCAAGGGGTGGTCAGCATGGGTAAGTCAGGAAACATGCGGTGGCAATGTAAGATAGGTTTCTCAAAAACATCGGTGGCGTGGTGCGCATTGTAAGGGTTTCTAAGTGGCCAATCACTAGTACAATTGTGAAAAACATCATGGGTTGGTGTGAATCGGAGGGCCTAAATTTGATTAGGCAGTGAGTGGCAGTGTAGGATCTAGCAAAGCAAGACGGGGCAGTGAGCATGTGGAGGTCAGGAAACATGAAGTGGCAATGTTGGATAGGTTTCTGAAAAACATCTCTGGGTGGTGTGCATTGTAAGGGTTTCTAACAGGCCATTCACTACTACGAGTGAGAAAAACATCACGGGGTGGTGTTAATAGGAGGGCCTGAATTAGATTAGGCAGTGTGTGGTAATGTAGGATGGAGAAAAGCCAGAAGCCGTGCTGAGCATTGGGAGGTCCGGAAACATGCAGTGACAATGTAGGATAGGTTTTTGAAAAACATCGCGGGGTGGTGTGCATTGTAAGGGTTTCTAACAGGCCATTCACAGGTAGGAGTGAGAAAAACATCACAGGGGGGTGTGAGTCGGAGGGCCTAAGTTAGAATAGCCAGTGAGTGGCAATGTAGGATGGAGAAAAGCACCAAGGGTGGTCAGCATTGGGAAGTCAGGAAACATGCGGTGGCAATGTAGGACAGGTTTCTGAAAAACATCGTGGTGTGGAGTGCATTGTATGGTTTTCTAACAGGCCATTCACTAGTAGGAGTGAGAAAAAAGATCACTGGTTGGTGTGAATCAGAGGGCCTGAAATAGCATAGGCAGTGAGTGGCAATGTAGGATGGAGAAAACATCACACCGCATTTAGCAAGGCGAGATCAGGAAACATGCGGGGCCAATGTAGGATAGGTTTCTGAAAAACATCGGAGGGTGGTGCGCATTGTAAGTGTTTCTAATAGGCCATTCAATAGTAGGAGTGAGAAAATCATCATGGGGTGGTGTGAATCGGAGGGCCTGAATTAGATTAGGCATTGAGTGACAATGTAGCATCTAGCAAACCAAGAAGGACGGTGAGCATGGGGAGGTCAAGAAACACGAAGTGGCAATGTAGGATAGGTTCCTGAAAAGCATCTCTGGGTGGTGGGCATTGTAAGGTTTTCTAACAGGCCATTCACTAGTAGGAGTGAGAAAAACATCACGGAGTGATGTGAATCGGAAGGCCTGAATCAGGATCGGCATTGAGTGGCAATGTAGGTAGGAGAAGCACAACTGGGTGGTCAGCATGGGGAGGTCAGGAAACATGCGGAGGCAATGTAGCATACGTTTGTGAAAAACATAACGGGGTGGTCATATTGTAAGGGTTTATAACAGGCCATTCACTAGTAGGAGTGAGAAAAACATCATGGGGTGGTGTGAATAGGAGGGCCTGAATTACATTAGGCAGTGTGTGGTAATGTAAGATGGAGAAAAGCAAGAAGCCGTGGTGAGCATGGGGAGGTCAGGAAACATGCAGTGACAATGTAGGAAATGTTTCTGAAAAACGTCACGGGGTGTGCGCATTGTAAGGGTTTCTAAGAGGACATTCACTAGTAGGAGTGAGAAAAACATAACAGGGATTGTGAATCGGAGGGCCTGAGTTAGAATAGCCAGTGAGTGGCAATATAGGATGGAGAAAATCACCACGGGGTTGTCAGAATCGGGAGGTCAGAATACATGCCGTGGCAATGTAGGATAGGATTCTGAAAAACTTCTCCGGGTGGTGAGAATTGTAAGGGTTTCTAACAGGCCATTCACTAGTAGAAGTGAGAAAAACATCACGGGGTGGTGTGAATCGGGGGGCCTGTATTAGGAGAGGCAGTGAGTGGCAATGTAGGATGGGGAAAAGCACCACGGGGTGCTCAGCATGGGGAGGTCAGGAAACATCCGTTGGCCATGTAGGATATATTTCTGAAAAACATTTCAGGGTGGTGAGCATTGTTAGGGTTTCTAAGAGGCCATTCACTAGTAGGAGTGAGAAAAACATCACGGGGTGGTGTGATTCGGAGGGCCTGAATTAGAATAGGCATTGAGTGGCAATGTAGGATGGCGAAAAGCAAGACGGGGTGGTTAGCATGGGGGGGTCAGGAGGCAACATGCAGTGGCAATGTAGCATAGGTTTGTGAAAAACATAGCGTGGTGGTGCACACTGTAAGGTTTTCTAACAGGCCATTCACTAGTAGGAGTCAGAAAAACATCACGGGGTGGTGTGAATCGGAGGGCCTGAATTAGAATAGGCATTGAGTGGCAATGTAGGATGGAGAAAAGCACCACGGGATGGTCAGCATGGGCAGGTCAGGAAACATGCAGTGGCAATGTAGGATATGTTTCAGAAAAACATCGCGGGGTGGTGCGCATTGTAAGGGTTTCTAACAGGCCATTGACTAGTAGGAGTGATAAAAACATCACGGCGTGGTGTGAATCAGAGGGCCTGAATTATGATAGGCAGTTAGTGGCAATGTAGGATGGAGAAAGGCACCACGGGATGGTCAGCATGGGGAGGTCAGGAAAAATGAACTGGAAATGTAGGATAGGTTTCAGAAAACCATCGCGGTGTGGTGCGCATTGTAAGGGTTTCTAACAGGCCATTCTCTAGTAGGAGTGAGAAAACATTACAGGGTGTTGTGAATCGGGGGGCCTGTATTAGAATAGGCAGTGAGTGGCAAGGTAGGATCTAGTAAAGCAAGACGGGGCGGTGAGCATGGGGGGGTCAGGAAAGATGAAGTGGCAAAGTCGGATAGGTTTCTGAAAAACATCGCAGGGTGGTGCGCATTGTAAGGGTTTCTAAAAGGCCATTCACTAGTAGGAGTGAGAAAAACAGTACGGGGTGACGTGAATCGGAGGACCTGAATTAGGATAGGCAGTGTGTGGCAATGTAGGATATAGAAAATCACTAAGGGTCAGTCAGCATGGGGTGGTCAGGAAACATGCGGTGGCAATGAAGGATAGGTTTCTGAAAAACATCGCGGGGTGGCGCCCCCTGTAAAGGTTTCTTACAGGCCATTCACTAGTAGGAGTGAGAAAAACATCATGGGGTGGTGTGAATAGGAGGGCCTGAATTAGATTAGGCAGTGTGTGGTAATGTAGGATGGAGAAAAGCAAGAAGCCGTGGTGAGCATGGGGAGGTTCCAAAACATGCAGTGACAATGTAGGATAGGTTTCTGAAAAACATCGGGGGTGGTGTGCGTTTTAAGGGTTTCTAACAGGCCATTCACAAGTAGGAGTGAGAAAAATATCACAGTGGGTGTGAGTCGGAGGGCCTAAGTTAGAATAGCCAGTGAGTGGCAATGTAGGATGGAGAAAAGCACCAAGGGTGGTCAGCATTGGGAGGTCAGGAAATATGCGGTGGCAAAGTAGGATAGGTTTCTGAAAAACATCGCGGTGTCGTGCACATTGTATTTTTTCCAACAGGCCATTCACTAGTAGGAGTGAGAAAAACATCACGGGGTGGTGTGAATCAGAGGGCCTGAATTAGCATACGCAGTGAGTGGCAATGTAGGATGGAGAAAAGCATCACCCCGTATTTAGCAAGGCGAGATCAGGAAACATGCGGGGCCAATGTAGGATAGGTTTCTGAAAAACATCGCAGGGTGGTGCGCATTGTAAGTGTTTCTAACAGGCCATTCACTAGTAGGAGTGAGAAAATCATCATGGGGTGGTGTGAATCGGAGGGCCTGAATTAGATTAGGCATTGAGTGGCAATGTAGGATCTAGCAAACCAAGAAGGGCGGTGAGCATGGGGAGGTCAAGAAACACGAAGTGGCAATGTAGGATAGGTTCCTGAAAAACATCTCTGGGAGGTGGGCATTGTAAGGTTTTCTAACAGGCCATTCACTACTAGCAGTGAGACAAACATCACGGAGTGATGTGAATCAGAAGGCCTGAATCAGGATTGGCAGTGAGTGGCAATGTAGGATGGAGAAGCACAACTGGGTGGTCACCATGGGGAGGTCAGGAAACATGCGGTGGCAATGTAGCATACATTTGTGAAAAACATAGCGGGGTGGTCACATTGTAAGGGTTTCTAACAGGCCATTCACTAGTAGGAGTGAGAAAAACATCACGCAGAGGTGTGAATCGGAGATCCTGAATTAGGATAGGCAGTGAGTGGCAATGTAGAATGGAGAAAAGCACCAAGGGGTGGTCAGCATGGGTAAGTCAGGAAACATGCGGTGGCAAAGTAGGATAGGTTTCTCAAAAACATCGGTGGCGTGGTGCGCATTGTAAGGGTTTCTAAGTGGCCAATCACTAGTACAATTGTGAAAAACATCATGGGTTGGTGTGAATCGGAGGATCTAAATTTGATTAGGCAGTGAGTGGCAGTGTAGGATCTAGCAAAGCAAGACGGGGCAGTGAGCATGTGGAGGTCAGGAAACATGAAGTGGCAATGTTGGATAGGTTTCTGAAAAACATCTCTGGGTGGTGTGCATTGTAAGGGTTTCTAACAGGCCATTCACTAGTACGAGTGAGAAAAACATCACGGGGTGGTGGTAACAGGAGGGCCTGAATTAGATTAGGCAGTGTGTGGTAATGTAGGATGGAGAAAAGCAAGAAGCCGTGCTGAGCATGGGGAGGTCCGGAAACATGCAGTGACAATGTAGGATAGGTTTTTGAAAAACATCGCGGGGTGGTGTGCATTGTAAGGGTTTCTAACAGGCCATTCACAGGTAGGAGTGAGAAAAACATCACAGGGGGGTGTGAGTCGGAGGGCCTAAGTTAGAATAGCCAGTGAGTGGCAATGTAGGATGGAGAAAAGCACCAAGGGTGGTCAGCATTGGGAAGTCAGGAAACATGCGGTGGCAATGTAGGACAGGTTTCTGAAAAACATCGTGGTGTGGAGTGCATTGTATGGTTTTCTAACAGGCCATTCACTAGTAGGAGTGAGAAAAAAGATCACTGGTTGGTGTGAATCAGAGGGCCTGAAATAGCATAGGAAGTGAGTGGCAATGTAGGATGGAGAAAACATCACCCCGCATTTAGCAAGGCGAGATAGGGAAACATGCGGGGCCAATGTAGGATAGGTTTCTGAAAAACATCGCAGGGTGGTGCGCATTGTAAGTGTTTCTAATAGGCCATTCAATAGTAGGAGTGAGAAAATCATCATGGGGTGGTGTGAATCGGAGGGCCTGAATTAGATTAGGCATTGAGTGGCAATGTAGAATCTAGCAAACCAAGAAGGACGGTGAGCATGGGGAGGTCAAGAAACACGAAGTGGCAATGTAGGATAGGTTCCTGAAAAGCATCTCTGGGTGGTGGGCATTGTAAGGTTTTCTAACAGGCCATTCACTAGTAGGAGTGAGAAAAACATCACGGAGTGATGTGAATCGGAAGGCCTGAATTAGGATCGGCATTGAGTGGCAATGTAGGTAGGAGAAGCACAACTGGGTGGTCAGCATGGGGAGGTCAGGAAACATGCGGAGGCAATGTAGCATACGTTTGTGAAAAACATAACGGGGTGGTCATATTGTAAGGGTTTATAACAGGCCATTCACTAGTAGGAGTGAGAAAAACATCATGGGGTGGTGTGAATAGGAGGGCCTGAATTAGATTAGGCAGTGTGTGGTAATGTAGGATGGAGAAAAGCAAGAAGCCGTGCTGAGCATGGGGAGGTCAGGAAACATGCAGTGACAATGTAGGATATGTTTCTGAAAAACTTCACGGGGTGTGCGCATTGTAAGGGTTTCTAAGAGGACATTCACTAGTAGGAGTGAGAAAAACATAACAGGGGTTGTGAATCGGAGGGCCTGAGTTAGAATAGCCAGTGAGTGGCAATATAGGATGGAGAAAATCACCACGGGGTTGTCAGAATCGGGAGGTCAGAAAACATGCCGTAGCAATGTAGGATAGGATTCTGAAAAACTTCTCCGGGTGGTGAGAATTGTAAGGGTTTCTAACAGGCCATTCACTAGTAGAAGTGAGAAAAACATCACGGGGTGGTGTGAATCGGGGGGCCTGTATTAGGAGAGGCAGTGAGTGGCAATGTAGGATGGGGAAAAGCACCACGGGGTGCTCAGCATGGGGAGGTCAGGAAACATCCGTTGGCCATGTAGGATATATTTCTGAAAAACATTTCAGGGTGGTGAGCATTGTTAGGGTTTCTAAGAGGCCATTCACTAGTAGGAGTGAGAAAAACATCACGGGGTGGTGTGATTCGGAGGGCCTGAATTAGAATAGGCATTGAGTGGCAATGTAGGATGGCGAAAAGCAAGACGGGGTGGTTAGCATGGGGGGGTCAGGAGGCAACATGCAGTGGCAATGTAGCATAGGTTTGTGAAAAACATAGCGTGGTGGTGCACACTGTAAGGTTTTCTAACAGGCCATTCACTAGTAGGAGTCAGAAAAACATCACGGGGTGGTGTGAATCGGAGGGCCTGAATTAGAATAGGCATTGAGTGGCAATGTAGGATGGAGAAAAGCACCACGGGATGGTCAGCATGGGCAGGTCAGGAAACATGCAGTGGCAATGTAGGATATGTTTCAGAAAAACATCGCGGGGTGGTGCGCATTGTAAGGGTTTCTAACAGGCCATTCACTAGTAGGAGTGATAAAAACATCACGGCGTGGTGTGAATCAGAGGGCCTGAATTATGATAGGCAGTTAGTGGCAATGTAGGATGGAGAAAGGCACCACGGGATGGTCAGCATGGGGAGGTCAGGAAAAATGAACTGGAAATGTAGGATAGGTTTCAGAAAACCATCGCGGTGTGGTGCGCATTGTAAGGGTTTCTAACAGGCCATTCTCTAGTAGGAGTGAGAAAACATCACGGGGTGTTGTGAATCGGGGGGCCTGTATTAGAATAGGCAGTGAGTGGCAAGGTAGGATCTATTAAAGCAAGACGGGGCGGTGAGCATGGGGGGGTCAGGAAAGATGAAGTGGCAAAGTCGGATAGGTTTCTGAAAAACATCGCAGGGTGGTGCGCATTGTAAGGGTTTCTAACAGGCCATTCACTAGTAGGAGTGAGAAAAACAGTACGGGGTGACGTGAATCGGAGGACCTGAATTAGGATAGGCAGTGTGTGGCAATGTAGGATATAGAAAATCACGAAGGGTCAGTCAGCATGGGGTGGTCAGGAAACATGCGGTGGCAATGTAGGATAGGTTTCTGAAAAACATCGCGGGGTGGCACGCACTGTAAAGGTTTCTTACAGGCCATTCACTAGTAGGAGTGAGAAAAACATCATGGGGTGGTGTGAATAGGAGGGCCTGAATTAGATTAGGCAGTGTGTGGTAATGTAGGATGGAGAAAAGCAAGAAGCCGTGGTGAGCATGGGGAGGTTCCAAAACATGCAGTGACAATGTAGGATAGGTTTCTGAAAAACATCGGGGGTGGTGTGCATTTTAAGGGTTTCTAACAGGCCATTCACAAGTAGGAGTGAGAAAAATATCACAGTGGGTGTGAGTCGGAGGGCCTAAGTTAGAATAGCCAGTGAGTGGCAATGTAGGATGGAGAAAAGCACCAAGGGTGGTCAGCATTGGGAGGTCAGGAAATATGCGGTGGCAAAGTAGGATAGGTTTCTGAAAAACATCGCGGTGTGGTGCACATTGTATTGTTTTCCAACAGGCCATTCACTAGTAAGAGTGAGAAAAACATCACGTGGTGGTGTGAATCAGAGGGCCTGAATTAGCATACGCAGTGAGTGGCAATGTAGGATGGAGAAAAGCATCACCCCGTATTTAGCAAGGCGAGATCAGGAAACATGCGGGGCCAATGTAGGAAAGGTTTCTGAAAAACATCGCGGGGTGGTGCGCATTGTAAGTGTTTCTAACACGCCATTCACTAGTAGGAGTGAGAAAATCATCATGGGGTGGTGTGAATCGGAGGGCCTGAATTAGATTAGGCATTGAGTGGCAATGTAGGATCTAGCAAACCAAGAAGGGCGGTGAGCATGGGGAGGTCAAGAAACACGAAGTGGCAATGTAGGATAGGTTCCTGAAAAACATCTCTGGGAGGTGGGCATTGTAAGGTTTTCTAACAGGCCATTCACTACTAGCAGTGAGACAAACATCACGGAGTGATGTGAATCAGAAGGCCTGAATCAGGATTGGCAGTGAGTGGCAATGTAGGATGGAGAAGCACAACTGGGTGGTCACCATGGGGAGGTCAGGAAACATGCGGTGGCAATGTAGCATACGTTTGTGAAAAACATAGCGGGGTGGTCACATTGTAAGGGTTTCTAACAGGCCATTCACTAGTAGGAGTGAGAAAAACATCACGCGGAGGTGTGAATCGGAGATCCTGAATTAGGATAGGCAGTGAGTGGCAATGTAGAATGGAGAAAAGCACCAAGGGGTGGTCAGCATGGGTAAGTCAGGAAACATGCGGTGGCAAAGTAGGATAGGTTTCTCAAAAACATCGGTGGCGTGGTGCGCATTGTAAGGGTTTCTAAGTGGCCAATCACTAGTACAATTGTGAAAAACATCATGGGTTGGTGTGAATCGGAGGGCCTAAATTTGATTAGGCAGTGAGTGGCAGTGTAGGATCTAGCAAAGCAAGACGGGGCAGTGAGCATGTGGAGGTCAGGAAACATGAAGTGGCAATGTTGGATAGGTTTCTGAAAAACATCTCTGGGTGGTGTGCATTGTAAGGGTTTCTAACAGGCCATTCACTAGTACGAGTGAGAAAAACATCACGGGGTGGTGTTAACAGGAGGGCCTGAATTAGATTAGGCAGTGTGTGGTAATGTAGGATGGAGAAAAGCCAGAAGCCGTGCTGAGCATGGGGAGGTCCGGAAACATGCAGTGACAATGTAGGATAGGTTTTTGAAAAACATCGCGGGGTGGTGTGCATTGTAAGGGTTTCTAACAGGCCATTCACAGGTAGGAGTGAGAAAAACATCACAGGGGGGTGTGAGTCGGAGGGCCTAAGTTAGAATAGCCAGTGAGTGGCAATGTAGGATGGAGAAAAGCACCAAGGGTGGTCAGCATTGGGAAGTCAGGAAACATGCGGTGGCAATGTAGGACAGGTTTCTGAAAAACATCGTGGTGTGGAGTGCATTGTATGGTTTTCTAACAGGCCATTCACTAGTAGGAGTGAGAAAAAAGATCACTGGTTGGTGTGAATCAGAGGGCCTGAAATAGCATAGGAAGTGAGTGGCAATGTAGGATGGAGAAAACATCACCCCGCATTTAGCAAGGCGAGATCAGGAAACATGCGGGGCCAATGTAGGATAGGTTTCTGAAAAACATCGCAGGGTGGTGCGCATTGTAAGTGTTTCTAATAGGCCATTCAATAGTAGGAGTGAGAAAATCATCATGGGGTGGTGTGAATCGGAGGGCCTGAATTAGATTAGGCATTGAGTGGCAATGTAGAATCTAGCAAACCAAGAAGGACGGTGAGCATGGGGAGGTCAAGAAACACGAAGTGGCAATGTAGGATAGGTTCCTGAAAAGCATCTCTGGGTGGTGGGCATTGTAAGGTTTTCTAACAGGCCATTCACTAGTAGGAGTGAGAAAAACATCACGGAGTGATGTGAATCGGAAGGCCTGAATTAGGATCGGCATTGAGTGGCAATGTAGGTAGGAGAAGCACAACTGGGTGGTCAGCATGGGGAGGTCAGGAAACATGCGGAGGCAATGTAGCATACGTTTGTGAAAAACATAACGGGGTGGTCATATTGTAAGGGTTTATAACAGGCCATTCACTAGTAGGAGTGAGAAAAACATCATGGGGTGGTGTGAATAGGAGGGCCTGAATTAGATTAGGCAGTGTGTGGTAATGTAGGATGGAGAAAAGCAAGAAGCCGTGCTGAGCATGGGGAGGTCAGGAAACATGCAGTGACAATGTAGGATATGTTTCTGAAAAAATTCACGGGGTGTGCGCATTGTAAGGGTTTCTAAGAGGACATTCACTAGTAGGAGTGAGAAAAACATAACAGGGGTTGTGAATCGGAGGGCCTGAGTTAGAATAGCCAGTGAGTGGCAATATAGGATGGAGAAAATCACCACGGGGTTGTCAGAATTGGGAGGTCAGAAAACATGCCGTGGCAATGTAGGATAGGATTCTGAAAAACGTTTCCGGGTGGTGAGAATTGTAAGGGTTTCTAACAGGCCATTCACTAGTAGAAGTGAGAAAAACATCACGGGGTGGTGTGAATCGGGGGGCCTGTATTAGGAGAGGCAGTGAGTGGCAATGTAGGATGGGGAAAAGCACCACGGGGTGCTCAGCATGGGGAGGTCAGGAAACATCCGTTGGCCATGTAGGATATATTTCTGAAAAACATTTCAGGGTGGTGAGCATTGTTAGGGTTTCTAAGAGGCCATTCACTAGTAGGAGTGAGAAAAACATCACGGGGTGGTGTGATTCGGAGGGCCTGAATTAGAATAGGCATTGAGTGGCAATGTAGGATGTCGAAAAGCAAGATGGGGTGGTTAGCATGGGGGGGTCAGGAGGCAACATGCAGTGGCAATGTAGCATAGGTTTGTGAAAAACATAGCGTGGTGGTGCACACTGTAAGGTTTTCTAACAGGCCATTCACTAGTAGGAGTCAGAAAAACATCACGGGGTGGTGTGAATCGGAGGGCCTGAATTAGGATAGGCAGTGAGTGGCAATGTACAATGGAGAGAAGCACCACGGGCTGGTCAGCATGGGGAGGTAAGGAAACATGTTGTGACAATATAGGATAGGTTTCTGAAAAACATCACGGAGAAGTGCACATTGTAAGGTTTTGTAACAGGCCATTCACTACTAGGAGTGTGAAAAACATCATGGGGTGGTGTGAATTGGAGGGCCTGAATTTGATTAGACAGTGAGAGGCAGTGTAGGATGTAGTAAAGCAAGATGGGCCGGTGAGCATGTGGAGGTCAGGAAACATGAAGTGGCAATGTTGCATAGGTTTCTGAAAATCATCTCTGGGTGCTGCGCATTGTAAGGGTTTCTAACAGGCCATTCTCTAGTAGGAGTGAGAAAACATCACGGGGTGTTGTGAATCGGGGGGCCTGTATTAGAATAGGCAGTGAGTGGCAAGGTAGGATCTAGTAAAGCAAGACGGGGCGGTGAGCATGGGGGGGTCAGGAAAGATGAAGTGGCAAAGTCGGACAGGTTTCTGAAAAACATCGCGGGGTGGTGCGCATTGTAAGGGTTTCTAACAGGCCATTCACTAGTAGGAGTGAGAAAAACAGTACGGGGTGACGTGAATCGGAGGACCTGAATTAGGATAGGCAGTGTGTGGCAATGTAGGATGGAAAAAATCACGAAGGGTCAGTCAGCATGGGGTGGTCAGGAAACATGCGGTGGCAATGTAGGATAGGTTTCTGAAAAACATCGCGGGGTGGCGCGCACTGTAAAGGTTTCTTACAGGCCATTCACTAGTAGGAGTGAGAAAAACATCATGGGGTGGTGTGAATAGGAGGGCCTGAATTAGATTAAGCAGTGTGTGGTAATGTAGGATGGAGAAAAGCAAGAAGCCGTGGTGAGCATGGGGAGATTCCAAAACATGCAGTGGCAATGTAGGATAGGTTCCTGAAAAGCATCTCTGGGTGGTGGGCATTGTAAGGTTTTCTAACAGGCCATTCACTACTAGCAGTGAGACAAACATCACGGAGTGATGTGAATCAGAAGGCCTGAATCAGGATTGGCAGTGAGTGGCAATGTAGGATGGAGAAGCACAACTGGGTGGTCACCATGGGGAGGTCAGGAAACATGCGGTGGCAATGTAGAATACGTTTGTGAAAAACATAGCGGGGTGGTCACATTGTAAGGGTTTCTAACAGGCCATTCACTAGTAGGAGTGAGAAAAACATCACACGGAGGTGTGAATCGGAGATCCTGAATTAGGATAGGCAGTGAGTGGCAATGTAGAATGGAGAAAAGCACCAAGGGGTGGTCTGCATGGGTAAGTCAGGAAACATGCGGTGGCAATGTAGGATAGGTTTCTCAAAAACATCGGTGGCGTGGTGCGCATTGTAAGGGTTTCTAAGTGGCCAATCACTAGTACAATTGTGAAAAACATCATGGGTTGGTGTGAATCGGAGGGCCTAAATTTGATTAGGCAGTGAGTGGCAGTGTAGGATCTAGCAAAGCAAGACGGGGCAGTGAGCATGTGGAGGTCAGGAAACATGAAGTGGCAATGTTGGATAGGTTTCTGAAAAACATCTCTGGGTGGTGTGCATTGTAAGGGTTTCTAACAGGCCATTCACTAGTAAGAGTGAGAAAAACATCACGGGGTGGTGTTAATAGGAGGGCCTGAATAAGATTAGGCAGTGTGTGGTAATGTAGGATGGAGAAAAGCAAGAAGCTGTGCTGAGCATGGGGAGGTCCGGAAACATGCAGTGACAATGTAGGATAGGTTTTTGAAAAACATCGCGGGGTGGTGTGCATTGTAAGGGTTTCTAACAGGCCATTCACAGGTAGGAGTGAGAAAAAAATCACAGGGGGGTGTGAGTCGGAGGGCCTAAGTTAGAATAGCCAGTGAGTGGCAATGTAGGATGGAGAAAAGCACCAAGGGTGGTCAGCATTGGGAGGTCAGGAAATATGCGGTGGCAAAGTAGGATAGGTTTCTGAAAAACATCGCGGTGTGGTGCACATTGTATTGTTTTCCAACAGGCCATTCACTAGTAGGAGTGAGAAAAACATCACGGGGTGGTGTGAATCAGAGGGCCTGAATTAGCATACGCAGTGAGTGGCAATGTAGGATGGAGAAAAGCATCACCCCGTATTTAGCAAGGCGAGATCAGGAAACATGCTGGGCGAATGTAGGAAAGGTTTCTGAAAAACATCGCAGGGTGGTGCGCATTGTAAGTGTTTCTAACAGGCCATTCACTAGTAGGAGTGAGAAAATCATCATGGGGTGGTGTGAATCGGAGGGCCTGAATTAGATTAGGCATTGAGTGGCAATGTAGGATCTAGCAAACCAAGAAGGGCGGTGAGCATGGGGAGGTCAAGAAACACGAAGTGGCAATGTAGGATAGGTTCCTGAAAAACATCTCTGGGAGGTGGGCATTGTAAGGTTTTCTAACAGGCCATTCACTACTAGCAGTGAGACAAACATCACGGAGTGATGTGAATCAGAAGGCCTGAATCAGGATTGGCAGTGAGTGGCAATGTAGGATGGAGAAGCACAACTGGGTGGTCACCATGGGGAGGTCAGGAAACATGCGGTGGCAATGTAGCATACGTTTGTGAAAAACATAGCGGGGTGGTCACATTGTAAGGGTTTCTAACAGGCCATTCACTAGTAGGAGTGAGAAAAACATCACACGGAGGTGTGAATCGCAGATCCTGAATTAGGATAGGCAGTGAGTGGCAATGTAGAATGGAGAAAAGCACCAAGGGGTGGTCTGCATGGGTAAGTCAGGAAACATGCGGTGGCAATGTAGGATAGGTTTCTCAAAAACATCGGTGGCGTGGTGCGCATTGTAAGGGTTTCTAAGTGGCCAATCACTAGTACAATTGTGAAAAACATCATGGGTTGGTGTGAATCGGAGGGCCTAAATTTGATTAGGCAGTGAGTGGCAGTGTAGGATCTAGCAAAGCAAGACGGGGCAGTGAGCATGTGGAGGTCAGGAAACATGAAGTGGCAATGTTGGATAGGTTTCTGAAAAACATCTCTGGGTGGTGTGCATTGTAAGGGTTTCTAACAGGCCATTCACTAGTAAGAGTGAGAAAAACATCACGGGGTGGTGTTAATAGGAGGGCCTGAATAAGATTAGGCAGTGTGTGGTAATGTAGGATGGAGAAAAGCAAGAAGCTGTGCTGAGCATGGGGAGGTCCGGAAACATGCAGTGACAATGTAGGATAGGTTTTTGAAAAACATCGCGGGGTGGTGTGCATTGTAAGGGTTTCTAACAGGCCATTCACAGGTAGGAGTGAGAAAAACATCACAGGGGGGTGTGAGTCGGAGGGCCTAAGTTAGAATAGCCAGTGAGTGGCAATGTAGGATGGAGAAAAGCACCAAGGGTGGTCAGCATTGGGAGGTCAGGAAACATGCGGTGGCAATGTAGGACAGGTTTCTGAAAAACATCGTGGTGTGGAGTGCATTGTATGGTTTTCTAACAGGCCATTCACTAGTAGGATTGAGAAAAAAGGTCACTGGTTGGTGTGAATCAGAGGGCCTGAATTAGCATAGGCAGTGAGTGGCAATGTAGGATGGAGAAAACATCACCCCGCATTTAGCAAGGCGAGATCAGGAAACATGCGGGGCCAATGTAGGATAGGTTTCTGAAAAACATCGCGGGGTGGTGCGCATTGTAAGTGTTTCTAATAGGCCATTCACTAGTAGGAGTGAGAAAATCATCATGGGCTGGTGTGAATCGGAGGGCCTGAATTACAATAGGCAGTGAGTGACAATGTAGAATACAGAAAATCACCACGGGTTGGTCATCATGGGGAAGTTAGGAAACCAGCGGTGGCAATGTTCCATAGGTTTCTGAAAAACATAGCGGGCTGGTGCGTATTGTAAACGTTTCTAACAGGCCATTCACTAGTACGAGAGAGAAAAACATCACGGGGTGGTGTGAGTTGGGGGGCCTGTATTAGGATAGGCAGTGACTGGCAAGGTAGGATTTAGTAATGTAAGACGGGGCGGTGAGCATAGGGAGGTCAGGAAACATGAAGTGGCAACGTAGGATAGGTTTCTGAAAAATATCGCATGGTGGTGCGCATTTTAAAGGTTTCTAACAGGCGTTTCACTAGTAGGAGTGAGAAAAACAACACGGGGTGGCGTGAATCGGAGGGCCTGAATTATGATAGGCAGTGAGTCACAATGTAGGATACAGAAAATCACCACGGGTTGGTCAGCATAGGGAGGTTAGGATACATGCCCTGGTAATGTAGCATAGGTTTCTGAGAAACATAGCGGGCTGGTGGGCATTGTAAAGGTTTCTAAGAGGCCATTCACTAGTAGGAGTGAGAAAAACATCACGGGGTTGTGTGAATCGGGGGGCCTGTATTAGGATACACAGTGAGTGGCAATGTAGGATGGGGAAAAGCACCACGGGGTGCTCAGCATGGGGAGGTCAGGAAACATCCGTTGGCCATGTAGGATATATTTCTGAAAAACATTTCAGGGTGGTGAGCATTGTTAGGGTTTCTAAGAGTCCATTTACTAGTAGGAGTGAGAAAAACATCACGGGGTGGTGTGAATCGGAGGGCCTGATATAGTATAGGAGTGAGTGGCAATGTAGGATGGAGAAAAGCACCACGGGCTGGTCAGCATGGTGAGTTCAGGAAACATGCGGTGGTAAAGTAGGATACGTTTCTGAAAAACATCGCGGAGTGGTGCGCATTGTAAGGGTTTTTAACAGGCGATTCACTAGTAGGAGTGAGAAAAACATCACCGGGTGGTGTGAATCGGAGGGCCTGAATTAGAATAGGCATTGAGTGGCAATGTAGGATGGAGAAAAGCACCACGGGATGGTCAGCATGGGCAGGTCAGGAAACATGCAGTAGCAATGTAGGATAGGTTTCTGAAAAACATCAAGATGTGGTGCGCGTTGTAAGGGTTTCTAACAGGCCATTCACTAGTAGCAGTGAGACAGTCATCACGGATTGAGGTGAATATGAAGGCCTGAATTAGTTTTGTCAGTGACTGGCTATGTAGGATGGAGAAAAGCACCACAGGATGGTCAGCATGGGGAGGTCAGAAAACATGCGGTGGCAATGTAGGATATGTTTCAGAAAAACATCGCGGGGTGGTGCGCATTGTAAGGTTTTCTAACAGGCCATTCACTAGTAGGAGTGATAAAAACAACACGGCGTGGTGTGAATCAGAGGGCCTGAATTATGATAGGCAGTTAGTGGCAATGTAGGATGGAGAAATGCACCACGGGATGGTCAGCATGGGGAGGTCAGGAAAAATGAAGTGGAAATGTAGGATAGGTTTCTGAAAATCATCGTGGTGTGGTGCGCATTGTAAGGGTTTCTAATAGGCCATTCACAAGTAGGAGTGAGAAAAACATCATGGGGTGGTGTGAATCGGAGGGCCTGAATTTGATTAGGCAGTGAGTGGCAGTGTAGGATCTAGCAAAGCAAGACGGGGCTGTGAGCATGGGGAGGTCAGGAAACATGAAGTGGCAATGTAGGATAGGTTTCTTCAAAACATCGCGTGGTTTTGCGCACTGTAAGAGTTTCTAGCAGGCCATTCACTAGTAGGAGTGTGAAAAACATGACGGGGTGGTGTGAATCAGAGGACCTGAATTAGGATAGGCAGTGTGTGGCAATGTAGGATGGAGAAAATCACCACGGGGTAGTCAGAATCGGGAGGTCAGGAAACATGCCGTGGCAATGTAGGATAGGATTCTGAAAAACTTCTCTGGGTGGTGCGCATTGTAAGGGTTTCTAACAGGCCATTCACTAGTAGAAGTGAGAAAAACATCATAGGGGTGGTGTGAATCGTAGGGCCTGAATTAGATTAGGCCGTGAGTGGCAATGTAGGATCGAGCAAAGCAAGACGGGGCGGTGAGCATGGTGAGGTCAGGAAACATGAATTGGCAATGTGGGATAGAGTTCTGAAAAACATCGCGGGGTGGTGCACATGGTAAGGTTTTCTAACAGGCCATTCACTAGTAGCAGTGAGACAAACATCACTGAGTGATGTGAATCGGAAGGCCTGTATTAGGATAGGCAGTGAGTGGCAATGTAGGATGGAGAAGCACAATGGGTTGGTCACCCAGGGGTGGTCAGGAATCATGCGGTGGCAATGTAGCATATGTTTGTGAAAAGCATAGCGTGGTCCTCACATTGTAAGGGTTTCTAACAGGCCATTCACTAGAAGGAATGAGAAAAACTTCACGGGGAGTTGTGAATTGGAGAGCCTGAATTAGGATAGGCAGTGAGTGCCAATGTAGAGTGGAGAGAAACACCACGGGCTGGTCAGCATGGGGAGGTCAGGAAACATGAAGTGGCAATGTTGCATAGGTTTCTGAAAATTATCTCTGGGTGGTGCGCATTGTAAGGGTTTCTAACAGGCCATTCACTAGTAGGAGTGAGAAAAACAGTACCGGGTGGTGTGAATCGGAGGACCTGAATTAGGATAGGCAGTGTGTGGCAATGTAGGATGGAGAAAATCACGACGGGGCAGTCAGCATGGGGTGGTCAGGAAACATGCGGTGGCAAAGTAGGATAGGTTTCTGAAAAACATCGCGGTGTGGTGCGCATTGTATGGTTTTCCAACAGGCCATTCACTTGTAGGAGTGAGAAAAAAATCACTGGGTGGTGTGAATCGGAGGGCCTGAGTTAGAATAGCCAGTGAGTGGCAATAGGATGGAGAAAAGCACCAAGGGGTGGTCAGCATTGAGAGGTCAGGAAACATGCGGTGGCAATGTAGGATAGGTTTCTGAAAAACTTCGAGGAGTGGTGCGCATTGTATGGTTTTCTAACAGCCCATTCACTAGTAGGAGTGTGAAAAACATCACGGGGTAGTGTGAATCAGAGGGCCTGAATTAGCATAGGCAGCGTGTGGCAATGTGGGATGGATAAAAGCATCACCCCGTAGTTAGCAAGGTGAGGTTAGGAAACATGCGGTGGCAATATAGGATAGGCTTCTGTAAAACATCATGGGGTGGTGCGCATTGTAAGGGTTTCTAACTGGCCATTCACTAGTAGGAATGAGAAAAACATAATGGGATGGTGTGAATTCGAAGGCCTGAATTAGATTAGGCAATGAGTGGCAATGTAGGATCTAGCAAGGCAAGACGGGGCGGTGAGCATGGGGATGTCAGGAAACAAGAAGTGGCAATGTCGGTTAGACTTCTGAAAAACATCGAGTGGGGGTGCGCATTGTAAGGTTTTCTAACAGGCCATTCACTAGTAGCAGTGAGACAATCATCACGGAGTGATGTGTATCGGAAGGCCTGAATTAGGATAGGCAGTGAGTGGCAATGTAGGTTGGGGAAAAGCACCACGGGGTGGTCAGCATGGGGAGGGAAGGAAACATGGGGTGGCAATGTAGCATACATTTGTGGAAAACATAACGGGGTGGTCATATTGTAAGGGTTTGTAACAGGCCATTCACTAGTAGGAGTGAGAAAAACATCATGGGGTGGTGTGAATAGGAGGGCCTGAATTAGATTAGGCAGTGTGTGGTAATGTAGGATGGTGAAAAGCAAGAAGCCGTGGTGAGCATGGGGAGGTCAGGAAACATGCAGTGACAATGTAGGATATGTTTCTGAAAAACTTCGCGGGGTGTGCGCATTGTAATCGTTTCTAAGAGGACATTCACTAGTAAGAGTGAGAAAAACATCACAGGGGTGGTGAATCGAAGGGCCTGAGTTAGAATAGCCAGTTAGTGGCAATATAGGATGGAGAAAATCACCACGGCATAGTCAGAATCGGGAGGTCAGGAAACATGCCGTGGCAATGTAGGATAGGATTCTGAAAAACTTCTCTGGGTGTTGAGGATTGTAAGGGTTTCTAACAGGCCATTCACTAGTAGAAGTGAGAAAAACATCATGGGGTGGTGTGAATCGGAGGGCCTGAATTACAATAGGCAGTGAGTGACAATGTAGGATACAGAAAATCACCACGGGTTGGTCAGCATGGGGAAGTTAGGAAACATGCGGTGGCAATGTTCCATAGGTTTCTGAAAAACATAGCGGGCTGGTGCGCATTGTAAAGGTTTCTAACAGGTCATTCACTAGTACGAGTGAGAAAAACATCACGGGGTGGTGTGAGTCGGGGGGCCTGTATTAGGATAGGCAGTGAGTGGCAATGTAGGATGGAGAAAAGTACCACGGGGTGGTCAGCATGGGGAAGTCAGGAAACATGCAGTGGCATTGTAGGATAGGTTTCTGAAAAACATCGAGGGGTGGTTTGCATTGTAAGGGTTTCTAACAGGCCATTCACTATTAGGAGTGAGAAAAACATCATGGGGTGGTGTGAATTGGAGGGCCTGAATTAGATATGGCAGTGAGTGGCAATGTAGGATCTAGCAAAGCAAGACGGGGTGGTGAGCATGCGGAGGTCAGGAAACATGAAATGGCAATGTTGGATAGGTTTCTGAAAAACATGGTGGGGTGGTGAACATTGTAAGGGTTTCTAACAGGCCATTCATTAGTAAGAGTGAGAAAAACAGAATGGGGTGGTGTGAATCGGAGGACCTGAATTACGATAGGCAGTGAGTGGTAATGTACGATGGAGAAAAGTACCACAGAGTGGTCAGCATGGGGAGGTCAGGAAACATCCGTTGGCCATGTAGGATATATTTCTGAAAAATATCTCAGGGTGGTGAGCATTGTTAGGGTTTCTAAGAGGCCATTCACTAGTAGGAGTGAGAAAAATATCACGGGGTGGTGTGAATCCGAGGGCCTGATATAGGATAGGAGTGAGTGGCAATGTAGGATGGAGAAAAGCACCACGGGGTGGTCAGCATGGTGAGTTCAGGAAACATGCGGTGGTAAAGTAGGATACGTTTCTGAAAAACATCGCGGGGTGGTGCGCATTGTAAGAGTTTTTAACAGGCGATTCACTAGTAAGAGTGAGAAAAACATCACGGGGTGGTGTGAATCAGAGGGCCTGAATTAGAATAGGCATTGAGTGGCATTGTAGGATGGAGAAAAGCAAGACGGGGTCGTTAGCATAGAGAGGTCAGGCAACATGCAGTGGCAATGTAGCATAGGTTTGTGAAAAACATAGCGGGGTGGTGAGCATTGTAAGGGTTTCTAACAGGCCATTCAGTAGTAGGAGTGAGAAAAACATCACGGGGTGGTGTGAGTCGGAAGGCCTGAATTAAAATAGGCATTGAGTGGCAATGTAGGATGGAGAAAAGCACCATGGGATGGTCAGCATGGGCAGGTCAGGAAACATGCGGTGGCAATGTAGGATAGGTTTCTGAAAAACATCAAGAGGTGGTGCGCGTTGTAAGGGTTTCTAACAGGCCATTCACTAGTAGCAGTGAGACAGTCATCACGGAGTGAGGTGAATATGAAGGCCTGAATTAGGTTAGGCAGTGAATGTCTATGTAGGATGGATAAAAGCACCACGGGATGATCAGCATGGGGAGGTCAGGAAACATGCGGTGGCAATGTAGGATAGGTTTCAGGAAAACATCGCGGGTTGGTGAACATTGTAAGGGTTTCTAACAGGACATTCACAAGTAGGAGTGAGAAAAACATCACAGGGGTTGTGAATCGGAGGGCCTGAGTTAGAATAGCCAGTGAGTGGCAATGTAGGATGGAGAAAAGCACCAAGGAGTGGTCAGCATTGGGAGGTCAGGAAACATGCGGTGGCAATGTAGTATAGGTTTCTGAAAAACATCGTGGGGTGGTGCGCATTGTAAGGTTTTTTAACAGGCCATTCACTAGTAGCAGTGAGACAAACATCACGGAGTGATGTGAATTGGAAGGCCTGAATTACGATAGGCAGTGAGTGGCAATGCAGGATGGGGAAGCACAACGGGTTGGTCAGCATGGGGAAGTCAGGAAACATGCGGTGGCAATGTAGCATACGTTTGTGAAAAACATAGCGTGGTCGTCACATAGTAAGGGTTTCTAACAGGCCATTCACTAGAAGGAGTGAGAAAGACTTCACGGGGTGTGTGAATCGGAGAGCCTGAATTAGGATAGGCAGTGAGTGGCAATGTAGAATGGAGAGAAGCACCACGGGCTGGTCAGCATGGGGAGGTAAGGAAACATGTGGTGGCAATGTAGGATAGGTTTCTGAAAAACATGGCGGAGTGGTGCGCATTGTAAGGTTTTGTAACAGGCGTTTCACTAGTAGGAGTGAGAAAAACATCACGGGGTGGTGTGAATTGGAGGGCCTGAATTTGATTAGACAGTGAATGGCAGTGTAGTATGTAGAAAAAACGACGGGCCGTTGAGTATGTGGAGGTCAGGAAACATGAAGTGGCAAGGTAGGATAGGTTTCTGAAAAATATCGCGTGGTGGTGCGCATTGTAAGGTTTTCTAACAGGCGTTTCACTAGTAGGAGTGAGAAAAACATCACGCGGTGGCGTGAATCGGAGGGCCTGTATTAGAATAGGCAGTGAGTGGCAAGGTAGGATCTAGTAAAGCAAGACGGGGCGGTGAGCATGGGGAGGTCAGGAAACATGAAGTGGCAAGGTATGATAGGTTTCTGAAAAATATCGCGAGGTGGTGCGCATTGTAAGGGTTTCTAACAGGCGTTTCACTAGTAGGAGTGAGAAAAACATCACGGGGTGGAGTGAATCGGAGGGCCTGAATTACGATAGGCAGTGAGTCCCAATGTAGGATACAGAAAATCACCACGGGTTGGTCAGCATACGGAGGTTACGAAACATGCCGTGGTAATGTAGCATAGGTTTCTGAAAAACATAGCGGGCTGGTGTGCATTGTAAAGGTTTCTAAGAGGACATTCACTAGTAGGAGTGAGAAAAACATCACGGGGTGGTGTGAACCGGGGGGCCTGTATTAGGATAGGCAGTGAGTGGCAATGTAGGATGGCGAAAAGCAAGACGGGGTGGTTAGCATGGGGGGGTCAGGAGGCAACATGCAGTGGCAATGTAGCATAGGTTTGTGAAAAACATAGCGGGGTGGTGCACACTGTTAGGTTTTCTAACAGGCCATTCACTAGTAGGAGTGAGAAAAACATCACGGGATGGTGTGAATCGGAGGGCCTGAATTAGAATAGGCATTGAGTGGCAATGTAGGATGGAGAAAAGCACCACGGGATGGTCAGCATGGGCAGGTCAGGAAACATGCAGTGGCAATGTAGGATAGGTTTCTGAAAAACATCAAGATGTGGTGCGCGTTGTAAGGGTTTCTAACAGGCCATTCACTAGTAGCAGTGAGACAGTCATCACGGATTGAGGTGAATATGAAGGCCTGAATCAGCTTTGTCAGTGACTGGCTATGTAGGATGGAGAAAAGCACCACGGGATGGTCAGCATGGGGAGGTCAGGAAACATGCGGTGGCAATGTAGGATATGTTTCAGAAAAACATCGCGGAGTGGTGCGCATTGTAAGGGTTTCTAACAGGCCATTCACTAGTTGGAGTGATAAAAACATCACGGCGTGGTGTGAATCAGAGGGCCTGAATTATGATAGGCAGTTAGTGGCAATGTAGGATGGAGAAAGGCACCACGGGATGGTCAGCATGGGGAGGTCAGGAAAAATGAAGTGGAAATGTAGGATAGGTTTCTGAAAACCATCGCGGTGTGGTGCGCATTGTAAGGGTTTCTAACAGGCCATTCACAAGTAGGAGTGAGAAAAACATCGTGGGGTGGTGTGAATCGGAGTGCCTGAATTTGATTAGGCAGTGAGTGGCAGTGTAGGATCTAGCAAAGCAAGACGGGGCTGTGAGCATGGAGAGGTCAGGAAACATGAAGTGGCAATGTAGGATAGGTTTCTTCAAAATATCGCGTGGTTTTGCGCATTGTAAGAGTTTCTAACAGGCCATTTACTAGTAGGTGTGTGAAAAACATCACGGGGTGGTGTGAATCAGAGGACCTGAATTAGGATAGGCAGTGTGTGGCAATGTAGGATGGAGAAAATCACCATGGGGTAGTCAGAATCGGGAGGTCAGGAAACATGCCGTGGCAATGTAGGATTGGATTCTGAAAAACTTCTCTGGGTGGTGCGCATTGTAAGGGTTTCTAACAGGCCATTCACTAGTAGCAGTGAGACCAACATCAGTGAGTGATGTGAATCAGAAGGCCTGAATTAGGATAGGCAGTGAGTGGAAATGTAGGATGGAGTAGCACAACGGGCTGGTCAGCCTGGGGAGGTCAAGAAACATGCGGTGGCCATGTAGCATACGTTTGTGAAAAGCATAGCGTGGTCGTCACATTGTAAGGGTTTCTAACAGGCCATTCACTAGAAGGAGTGAGAAAAACTTCACGGGGTGGTGTGAATCGGAGAGCCTGAATTAGGATAGGCAGTGAGTGGCAATGTACAATGGAGAGAAGCACCACGGGCTGGTCAGCATGGGGAGGTAAGGAAACATGCTGTGACAATGTAGGATAGGTTTCTGAAAAACATCACGGAGAAGTGCACATTGTAAGGTTTTGTAACAGGCCATTCACTAGTAGGAGTGTGAAAAACATCATGGGGTGGTGTGAATTGGAGGGCCTGAATTTGATTAGACAGTGAGTGGCAGTGTAGGATGTAGGAAAGCAAGATGGGCCGGTGAGCATGTGGAGGTCAGGAAACATGAAGTGGCAATGTTGCATAGGTTTCTGAAAATCATCTCTGGGTGGTGCGCATTGTAAGGTTTTCTAACAGGCCATTCTCTAGTAGGAGTGAGAAAACATCACGGGGTGTTGTGAATCGGGGGGCCTATATTAGAATAGGCAGTGAGTGGCAAGGTAGGATCTAGTAAAGCAAGACGGGGCAGTGAGCATGGGGGGGTCAGGAAAGATGAAGTGGCATAGTCGGATAGGTTTCTGAAAAACATCGCAGGGTGGTGCGCATTGTAAGGGTTTCTAACAGGCCATTCACTAGTAGGAGTGAGAAAAACAGTACGGGGTGACGTGAATCGGAGGACCTGAATTAGGATAGGCAGTGTGTGGCAATGTAGGATATAGAAAATCACGAAGGGTCAGTCAGCATGGGGTGGTCAGGAAACATGCGGTGACAATGTAGGATAGGTTTCTAAAAAACATCGCGGGGTGGCGCGCACTGTAAAGGTTTCTTACAGGCCATTTACTAGTAGGAGTGAGAAAAACATCATGGGGTGGTGTGAATAGGAGGGCCTGAATTAGATTAGGCAGTGTGTGGTAATGTAGGATGGAGAAAAGCAAGAAGCCGTGGTGAGCATGGGAAGGTTCCAAAACATGCAGTGACAATGTAGGATAGGTTTCTGAAAAACATCGGGGGTGGTGTGCATTTTAAGGTTTTCTAATAGGCCATTCACAAGTAGGAGTGAGAAAAATATCACAGTGGGTGTGAGTCGGAGGGCCTAAGTTAGAATAGCCAGTGAGTGGCAATGTAGGATGGAGAAAAGCATCACCCCGTATTTAGCAAGGCGAGATCAGGAAACATGCGGGGCCAATGTAGGAAAGGTTTCTGAAAAACATCGCGGGGTGGTGCGCATTGTAAGTGTTTCTAACAGGCCATTCACTAGTAGGATTGAGAAAATCATCATGGGGTGGTGTGAATCGGAGGGCCTGAATTAGATTAGGCATTGAGTGGCAATGTAGGATCTAGCAAACCAAGAAGGGCGGTGAGCATGGGGAGGTCAAGAAACACGAAGTGGCAATGTAGGATAGGTTCCTGAAAAACATCTCTGGGAGGTGGGCATTGTAAGGTTTTCTAACAGGCCATTCACTACTAGCAGTGAGACAAACATCACGGAGTGATGTGAATCAGAAGGCCTGAATCAGGATTGGCAGTGAGTGGCAATGTAGGATGGAGAAGCACAACTGGGTGGTCACCATGGGGAGGTCAGGAAACATGCGGTGGCAATGTAGCATACGTTTGTGAAAAACATAGCGGGGTGGTCACATTGTAAGGGTTTCTAACAGGCCATTCACTAGTAGGAGTGAGAAAAACATCACGCGGAGGTGTGAATCGGAGATCCTGAATTAGGATAGGCAGTGAGTGGCAATGTAGAATGGAGAAAAGCACCAAGGGGTGGTCAGCATGGGTAAGTCAGGAAACATGCGGTGGCAATGTAAGATAGGTTTCTCAAAAACATCGGTGGCGTGGTGCGCATTGTAAGGGTTTCTAAGTGGCCAATCACTAGTACAATTGTGAAAAACATCATGGGTTGGTGTGAATCGGAGGGCCTAAATTTGATTAGGCAGTGAGTGGCAGTGTAGGATCTAGCAAAGCAAGACGGGGCAGTGAGCATGTGGAGGTCAGGAAACATGAAGTGGCAATGTTGGATAGGTTTCTGAAAAACATCTCTGGGTGGTGTGCATTGTAAGGGTTTCTAACAGGCCATTCACTACTACGAGTGAGAAAAACATCACGGGGTGGTGTTAATAGGAGGGCCTGAATTAGATTAGGCAGTGTGTGGTAATGTAGGATGGAGAAAAGCCAGAAGCCGTGCTGAGCATTGGGAGGTCCGGAAACATGCAGTGACAATGTAGGATAGGTTTTTGAAAAACATCGCGGGGTGGTGTGCATTGTAAGGGTTTCTAACAGGCCATTCACAGGTAGGAGTGAGAAAAACATCACAGGGGGGTGTGAGTCGGAGGGCCTAAGTTAGAATAGCCAGTGAGTGGCAATGTAGGATGGAGAAAAGCACCAAGGGTGGTCAGCATTGGGAAGTCAGGAAACATGCGGTGGCAATGTAGGACAGGTTTCTGAAAAACATCGTGGTGTGGAGTGCATTGTATGGTTTTCTAACAGGCCATTCACTAGTAGGAGTGAGAAAAAAGATCACTGGTTGGTGTGAATCAGAGGGCCTTAAATAGCATAGGCAGTGAGTGGCAATGTAGGATGGAGAAAACATCACACCGCATTTAGCAAGGCGAGATCAGGAAACATGCGGGGCCAATGTAGGATAGGTTTCTGAAAAACATCGGAGGGTGGTGCGCATTGTAAGTGTTTCTAATAGGCCATTCAATAGTAGGAGTGAGAAAATCATCATGGGGTGGTGTGAATCGGAGGGCCTGAATTAGATTAGGCATTGAGTGACAATGTAGCATCTAGCAAACCAAGAAGGACGGTGAGCATGGGGAGGTCAAGAAACACGAAGTGGCAATGTAGGATAGGTTCCTGAAAAGCATCTCTGGGTGGTGGGCATTGTAAGGTTTTCTAACAGGCCATTCACTAGTAGGAGTGAGAAAAACATCATGGGGTGGTGTGAATAGGAGGGCCTGAATTACATTAGGCAGTGTGTGGTAATGTAAGATGGAGAAAAGCAAGAAGCCGTGGTGAGCATGGGGAGGTCAGGAAACATGCAGTGACAATGTAGGAAATGTTTCTGAAAAACGTCACGGGGTGTGCGCATTGTAAGGGTTTCTAAGAGGACATTCACTAGTAGGAGTGAGAAAAACATAACAGGGATTGTGAATCGGAGATCCTGAGTTAGAATAGCCAGTGAGTGGCAATATAGGATGGAGAAAATCACCACGGGGTTGTCAGAATCGGGAGGTCAGAAAACATGCCGTGGCAATGTAGGATAGGATTCTGAAAAACTTCTCCGGGTGGTGAGAATTGTAAGGGTTTCTAACAGGCCATTCACTAGTAGAAGTGAGAAAAACATCACGGGGTGGTGTGAATCGGGGGGCCTGTATTAGGAGAGGCAGTGAGTGGCAATGTAGGATGGGGAAAAGCACCACGGGGTGCTCAGCATGGGGAGGTCAGGAAACATCCGTTGGCCATGTAGGATATATTTCTGAAAAACATTTCAGGGTGTTGAGCATTGTTAGGGTTTCTAAGAGGCCATTCACTAGTAGGAGTGAGAAAAACATCACGGGGTGGTGTGATTCGGAGGGCCTGAATTAGAATAGGCATTGAGTGGCAATGTAGGATGGCGAAAAGCAAGACGGGGTGGTTAGCATGGGGGGGTCAGGAGGCAACATGCAGTGGCAATGTAGCATAGGTTTGTGAAAAACATAGCGTGGTGGTACACACTGTAAGGTTTTCTAACAGGCCATTCACTAGTAGGAGTCAGAAAAACAACACGGGGTGGTGTGAATCGGAGGGCCTGAATTAGAATAGGCATTGAGTGGCAATGTAGGATGGAGAAAAGCACCACGGGATGGTCAGCATGGGCAGGTCAGGAAACATGCAGTGGCAATGTAGGATATGTTTCAGAAAAACATCGCGGGGTGGTGCGCATTGTAAGGGTTTCTAACAGGCCATTCACTAGTAGGAGTGATAAAAACATCACGGCGTGGTGTGAATCAGAGGGCCTGAATTATGATAGGCAGTTAGTGGCAATGTAGGATGGAGAAAGGCACCACGGGATGGTCAGCATGGGGAGGTCAGGAAAAATGAACTGGAAATGTAGGATAGGTTTCAGAAAACCATCGCGGTGTGGTGCGCATTGTAAGGGTTTCTAACAGGCCATTCTCTAGTAGGAGTGAGAAAACATCACGGGGTGTTGTGAATCGGGGGGCCTGTATTAGAATAGGCAGTGAGTGGCAAGGTAGGATCTAGTAAAGCAAGACGGGGCGGTGAGCATGGGGGGGTCAGGAAAGATGAAGTGGCAAAGTCGGATAGGTTTCTGAAAAACATCGCAGGGTGGTGCGCATTGTAAGGGTTTCTAACAGGCCATTCACTAGTAGGAGTGAGAAAAACAGTACGGGGTGACGTGAATCGGAGGACCTGAATTAGGATAGGCAGTGTGTGGCAATGTAGGATATAGAAAATCACGAAGGGTCAGTCAGCATGGGGTGGTCAGGAAACATGCGGTGGCAATGTAGGATAGGTTTCTGAAAATCATCGCGGGGTGGCACGCACTGTAAAGGTTTCTTACAGGCCATTCACTAGTAGGAGTGAGAAAAACATCATGGGGTGGTGTGAATAGGAGGGCCTGAATTAGATTAGGCAGTGTGTGGTAATGTAGGATGGAGAAAAGCAAGAAGCCGTGGTGAGCATGGGGAGGTTCCAAAACATGCAGTGACAATGTAGGATAGGTTTCTGAAAAACATCGGGGGTGGTGTGCATTTTAAGGGTTTCTAACAGGCCATTCACAAGTAGGAGTGAGAAAAATATCACAGTGGGTGTGAGTCGGAGGGCCTAAGTTAGAATAGCCAGTGAGTGGCAATGTAGGATGGAGAAAAGCACCAAGGGTGGTCAGCATTGGGAGGTCAGGAAATATGCGGTGGCAAAGTAGGATAGGTTTCTGAAAAACATCGCGGGGTGGTGCACATTGTATTGTTTTCCAACAGGCCATTCACTAGTAAGAGTGAGAAAAACATCACGTGGTGGTGTGAATCAGAGGGCCTGAATTAGCATACGCAGTGAGTGGCAATGTAGGATGGAGAAAAGCATCACCCCGTATTTAGCAAGGCGAGATCAGGAAACATGCGGGGCCAATGTAGGAAAGGTTTCTGAAAAACATCGCGGGGTGGTGCGCATTGTAAGTGTTTCTAACAGGCTATTCACTAGTAGGAGTGAGAAAATCATCATGGGGTGGTGTGAATCGGAGGGCCTGAATTAGATTAGGCATTGAGTGGCAATGTAGGATCTAGCAAACCAAGAAGGGCGGTGAGCATGGGGAGGTCAAGAAACACGAAGTGGCAATGTAGGATAGGTTCCTGAAAAACATCTCTGGGAGGTGGGCATTGTAAGGTTTTCTAACAGGCCATTCACTACTAGCAGTGAGACAAACATCACGGAGTGATGTGAATCAGAAGGCCTGAATCAGGATTGGCAGTGAGTGGCAATGTAGGATGGAGAAGCACAACTGGGTGGTCACCATGGGGAGGTCAGGAAACATGCGGTGGCAATGTAGCATACGTTTGTGAAAAACATAGCGGGGTGGTCACATTGTAAGGGTTTCTAACAGGCCATTCACTAGTAGGAGTGAGAAAAACATCACGCGGAGGTGTGAATCGGAGATCCTGAATTAGGATAGGCAGTGAGTGGCAATGTAGAATGGAGAAAAGCACCAAGGGGTGGTCAGCATGGGTAAGTCAGGAAACATGCGGTGGCAAAGTAGGATAGGTTTCTCAAAAACATCGGTGGCGTGGTGCGCATTGTAAGGGTTTCTAAGTGGCCAATCACTAGTACAATTGTGAAAAACATCATGGGTTGGTGTGAATCGGAGGGCCTAAATTTGATTAGGCAGTGAGTGGCAGTGTAGGATCTAGCAAAGCAAGACGGGGCAGTGAGCATGTGGAGGTCAGGAAACATGAAGTGGCAATGTTGGATAGGTTTCTGAAAAACATCTCTGGGTGGTGTGCATTGTAAGGGTTTCTAACAGGCCATTCACTAGTACGAGTGAGAAAAACATCACGGGGTGGTGTTAACAGGAGGGCCTGAATTAGATTAGGCAGTGTGTGGTAATGTAGGATGGAGAAAAGCATGAAGCCGTGCTGAGCATGGGGAGGTCCGGAAACATGCAGTGACAATGTAGGATAGGTTTTTGAAAAACATCGCGGGGTGGTGTGCATTGTAAGGGTTTCTAACAGGCCATTCACTAGTACGAGTGAGAAAAACATCACGGGGTGGTGTTAACAGGAGGGCCTGAATTAGATTAGGCAGTGTGTGGTAATGTAGGATGGAGAAAAGCAAGAAGCCGTGCTGAGCATGGGGAGGTCCGGAAACATGCAGTGACAATGTAGGATAGGTTTTTGAAAAACATCGCGGGGTGGTGTGCATTGTAAGGGTTTCTAACAGGCCATTCACAGGTAGGAGTGAGAAAAACATCACAGGGGGGTGTGAGTCGGAGGGCCTAAGTTAGAATAGCCAGTGAGTGGCAATGTAGGATGGAGAAAAGCACCAAGGGTGGTCAGCATTGGGAAGTCAGGAAACATGCGGTGGCAATGTAGGACAGGTTTCTGAAAAACATCGTGGTGTGGAGTGCATTGTATGGTTTTCTAACAGGCCATTCACTAGTAGGAGTGAGAAAAAAGATCACTGGTTGGTGTGAATCAGAGGGCCTGAAATAGCATAGGAAGTGAGTGGCAATGTAGGATGGAGAAAACATCACCCCGCATTTAGCAAGGCGAGATCAGGAAACATGCGGGGCCAATGTAGGATAGGTTTCTGAAAAACATCGCAGGGTGGTGCGCATTGTAAGTGTTTCTAATAGGCCATTCAATAGTAGGAGTGAGAAAATCATCATGGGGTGGTGTGAATCGGAGGGCCTGAATTAGATTAGGCATTGAGTGGCAATGTAGAATCTAGCAAACCAAGAAGGACGGTGAGCATGGGGAGGTCAAGAAACACGAAGTGGCAATGTAGGATAGGTTCCTGAAAAGCATCTCTGGGTGGTGGGCATTGTAAGGTTTTCTAACAGGCCATTCACTAGTAGGAGTGAGAAAAACATCACGGAGTGATGTGAATCGGAAGGCCTGAATTAGGATCGGCATTGAGTGGCAATGTAGGTAGGAGAAGCACAACTGGGTGGTCAGCATGGGGAGGTCAGGAAACATGCGGAGGCAATGTAGCATACGTTTGTGAAAAACATAACGGGGTGGTCATATTGTAAGGGTTTATAACAGGCCATTCACTAGTAGGAGTGAGAAAAACATCATGGGGTGGTGTGAATAGGAGGGCCTGAATTAGATTAGGCAGTGTGTGGTAATGTAGGATGGAGAAAAGCAAGAAGCCGTGCTGAGCATGGGGAGGTCAGGAAACATGCAGTGACAATGTAGGATATGTTTCTGAAAAAATTCACGGGGTGTGCGCATTGTAAGGGTTTCTAAGAGGACATTCACTAGTAGGAGTGAGAAAAACATAACAGGGGTTGTGAATCGGAGGGCCTGAGTTAGAATAGCCAGTGAGTGGCAATATAGGATGGAGAAAATCACCACGGGGTTGTCAGAATTGGGAGGTCAGAAAACATGCCGTGGCAATGTAGGATAGGATTCTGAAAAACTTTTCCGGGTGGTGAGAATTGTAAGGGTTTCTAACAGGCCATTCACTAGTAGAAGTGAGAAAAACATCACGGGGTGGTGTGAATCGGGGGGCCTGTATTAGGAGAGGCAGTGAGTGGCAATGTAGGATGGGGAAAAGCACCACGGGGTGCTCAGCATGGGGAGGTCAGGAAACATCCGTTGGCCATGTAGGATATATTTCTGAAAAACATTTCAGGGTGGTGAGCATTGTTAGGGTTTCTAAGAGGCCATTCACTAGTAGGAGTGAGAAAAACATCACGGGGTGGTGTGATTCGGAGGGCCTGAATTAGAATAGGCATTGAGTGGCAATGTAGGATGGCGAAAAGCAAGATGGGGTGGTTAGCATGGGGGGGTCAGGAGGCAACATGCAGTGGCAATGTAGCATAGGTTTGTGAAAAACATAGCGTGGTGGTGCACACTGTAAGGTTTTCTAACAGGCCATTCACTAGTAGGAGTCAGAAAAACATCACGGGGTGGTGTGAATCGGAGGGCCTGAATTAGAATAGGCATTGAGTGGCAATGTAGGATGGAGAAAAGCACCACGGGATGGTCAGCATGGGCAGGTCAGGAAACATGCAGTGGCAATGTAGGATATGTTTCAGAAAAACATCGCGGGGTGGTGCGCATTGTAAGGGTTTCTAACAGGCCATTCACTAGTAGGAGTGATAAAAACATCACGGCGTGGTGTGAATCAGAGGGCCTGAATTATGATAGGCAGTTAGTGGCAATGTAGGATGGAGAAAGGCACCACGGGATGGTCAGCATGGGGAGGTCAGGAAAAATGAACTGGAAATGTAGGATAGGTTTCAGAAAACCATCGCGGTGTGGTGCGCATTGTAAGGGTTTCTAACAGGCCATTCTCTAGTAGGAGTGAGAAAACATCACAGGGTGTTGTGAATCGGGGGGCCTGTATTAGAATAGGCAGTGAGTGGCAAGGTAGGATCTAGTAAAGCAAGACGGGGCGGTGAGCATGGGGGGGTCAGGAAAGATGAAGTGGCAAAGTCGGATAGGTTTCTGAAAAACATCGCAGGGTGGTGCGCATTGTAAGGGTTTCTAACAGGCCATTCACTAGTAGGAGTGAGAAAAACAGTACGGGGTGACGTGAATCGGAGGACCTGAATTAGGATAGGCAGTGTGTGGCAATGTAGGATATAGAAAATCACGAAGGGTCAGTCAGCATGGGGTGGTCAGGAAACATGCGGTGGCAATGTAGGATAGGTTTCTGAAAAACATCGCGGGGTGGCGCGCACTGTAAAGGTTTCTTACAGGCCATTCACTAGTAGGAGTGAGAAAAACATCATGGGGTGGTGTGAATAGGAGGGCCTGAATTAGATTAGGCAGTGTGTGGTAATGTAGGATGGAGAAAAGCAAGAAGCCGTGGTGAGCATGGGGAGGTTCCAAAACATGCAGTGACAATGTAGGATAGGTTTCTGAAAAACATCGGGGGTGGTGTGCATTTTAAGGGTTTCTAACAGGCCATTCACAAGTAGGAGTGAGAAAAATATCACAGTGGGTGTGAGTCGGAGGGCCTAAGTTAGAATAGCCAGTGAGTGGCAATGTAGGATGGAGAAAAGCATCACCCCGTATTTAGCAAGGCGAGATCAGGAAACATGCGGGGCCAATGTAGGAAAGGTTTCTGAAAAACATCGCGGGGTGGTGCGCATTGTAAGTGTTTCTAACAGGCCATTCACTAGTAGGAGTGAGAAAATCATCATGGGGTGGTGTGAATCGGAGGGCCTGAATTAGATTAGGCATTGAGTGGCAATGTAGGATCTAGCAAACCAAGAAGGGCGGTGAGCATGGGGAGGTCAAGAAACAAGAAGTGGCAATGTAGGATAGGTTCCTGAAAAACATCTCTGGGAGGTGGGCATTGTAAGGTTTTCTAACAGGCCATTCACTACTAGCAGTGAGACAAACATAACGGAGTGATGTGAATCAGAAGGCCTGAATCAGGATTGGCAGTGAGTGGCAATGTAGGATGGAGAAGCACAACTGGGTGGTCACCATGGGGAGGTCAGGAAACATGCGGTGGCAATGTAGCATACGTTTGTGAAAAACATAGCGGGGTGGTCACATTGTAAGGGTTTCTAACAGGCCATTCACTAGTAGGAGTGAGAAAAACATCACGCGGAGGTGTGAATCGGAGATCCTGAATTAGGATAGGCAGTGAGTGGCAATGTAGAATGGAGAAAAGCACCAAGGGGTGGTCAGCATGGGTAAGTCAGGAAACATGCGGTGGCAAAGTAGGATAGGTTTCTCAAAAACATCGGTGGCGTGGTGCGCATTGTAAGGGTTTCTAAGTGGCCAATCACTAGTACAATTGTGAAAAACATCATGGGTTGGTGTGAATCGGAGGGCCTAAATTTGATTAGGCAGTGAGTGGCAGTGTAGGATCTAGCAAAGCAAGACGGGGCAGTGAGCATGTGGAGGTCAGGAAACATGAAGTGGCAATGTTGGATAGGTTTCTGAAAAACATCTCTGGGTGGTGTGCATTGTAAGGGTTTCTAACAGGCCATTCACTAGTACGAGTGAGAAAAACATCACGGGGTGGTGTTAACAGGAGGGCCTGAATTAGATTAGGCAGTGTGTGGTAATGTAGGATGGAGAAAAGCAAGAAGCCGTGCTGAGCATGGGGAGGTCCGGAAACATGCAGTGACAATGTAGGATAGGTTTTTGAAAAACATCGCGGGGTGGTGTGCATTGTAAGGGTTTCTAACAGGCCATTCACAGGTAGGAGTGAGAAAAACATCACAGGGGGGTGTGAGTCGGAGGGCCTAAGTTAGAATAGCCAGTGAGTGGCAATGTAGGATGGAGAAAAGCACCAAGGGTGGTCAGCATTGGGAAGTCAGGAAACATGCGGTGGCAATGTAGGACAGGTTTCTGAAAAACATCGTGGTGTGGAGTGCATTGTATGGTTTTCTAACAGGCCATTCACTAGTAGGAGTGAGAAAAAAGATCACTGGTTGGTGTGAATCAGAGGGCCTGAAATAGCATAGGAAGTGAGTGGCAATGTAGGATGGAGAAAACATCACCCCGCATTTAGCAAGGCAAGATCAGGAAACATGCGGGGCCAATGTAGGATAGGTTTCTGAAAAACATCGCAGGGTGGTGCGCATTGTAAGTGTTTCTAATAGGCCATTCAATAGTAGGAGTGAGAAAATCATCATGGGGTGGTGTGAATCGGAGGGCCTGAATTAGATTAGGCATTGAGTGGCAATGTAGAATCTAGCAAACCAAGAAGGACGGTGAGCATGGGGAGGTCAAGAAACACGAAGTGGCAATGTAGGATAGGTTCCTGAAAAGCATCTCTGGGTGGTGGGCATTGTAAGGTTTTCTAACAGGCCATTCACTAGTAGGAGTGAGAAAAACATCACGGAGTGATGTGAATCGGAAGGCCTGAATTAGGATCGGCATTGAGTGGCAATGTAGGTAGGAGAAGCACAACTGGGTGGTCAGCATGGGGAGGTCAGGAAACATGCGGAGGCAATGTAGCATACGTTTGTGAAAAACATAACGGGGTGGTCATATTGTAAGGGTTTATAACAGGCCATTCACTAGTAGGAGTGAGAAAAACATCATGGGGTGGTGTGAATAGGAGGGCCTGAATTAGATTAGGCAGTGTGTGGTAATGTAGGATGGAGAAAAGCAAGAAGCCGTGCTGAGCATGGGGAGGTCAGGAAACATGCAGTGACAATGTAGGATATGTTTCTGAAAAACTTCACAGGGTGTGCGCATTGTAAGGGTTTCTAAGAGGACATTCACTAGTAGGAGTGAGAAAAACATAACAGGGGTTGTGAATCGGAGGGCCTGAGTTAGAATAGCCAGTGAGTGGCAATATAGGATGGAGAAAATCACCACGGGGTTGTCAGAATTGGGAGGTCAGAAAACATGCCGTGGCAATGTAGGATAGGATTCTGAAAAACTTCTCCGGGTGGTGAGAATTGTAAGGGTTTCTAACAGGCCATTCACTAGTAGAAGTGAGAAAAACATCACGGGGTGGTGTGAATCGGGGGGCCTGTATTAGGAGAGGCAGTGAGTGGCAATGTAGGATGGGGAAAAGCACCACGGGGTGCTCAGCATGGGGAGGTCAGGAAACATCCGTTGGCCATGTAGGATATATTTCTGAAAAACATTTCAGGGTGGTGAGCATTGTTAGGGTTTCTAAGAGGCCATTCACTAGTAGGAGTGAGAAAAACATCACGGGGTGGTGTGATTCGGAGGGCCTGAATTAGAATAGGCATTGAGTGGCAATGTAGGATGGCGAAAAGCAAGACGGGGTGGTTAGCATGGGGGGGTCAGGAGGCAACATGCAGTGGCAATGTAGCATAGGTTTGTGAAAAACATAGCGTGGTGGTGCACACTGTAAGGTTTTCTAACAGGCCATTCACTAGTAGGAGTCAGAAAAACATCACGGGGTGGTGTGAATCGGAGGGCCTGAATTAGAATAGGCATTGAGTGGCAATGTAGGATGGAGAAAAGCACCACGGGATGGTCAGCATGGGCAGGTCAGGAAACATGCAGTGGCAATGTAGGATATGTTTCAGAAAAACATCGCGGGGTGGTGCGCATTGTAAGGGTTTCTAACAGGCCATTCACTAGTAGGAGTGATAAAAACATCACGGCGTGGTGTGAATCAGAGGGCCTGAATTATGATAGGCAGTTAGTGGCAATGTAGGATGGAGAAAGGCACCACGGGATGGTCAGCATGGGGAGGTCAGGAAAAATGAACTGGAAATGTAGGATAGGTTTCAGAAAACCATCGCGGTGTGGTGCACATTGTAAGGGTTTCTAACAGGCCATTCTCTAGTAGGAGTGAGAAAACATCACGGGGTGTTGTGAATCGGGGGGCCTGTATTAGAATAGGCAGTGAGTGGCAAGGTAGGATCTATTAAAGCAAGACGGGGCGGTGAGCATGGGGGGGTCAGGAAAGATGAAGTGGCAAAGTCGGATAGGTTTCTGAAAAACATCGCAGGGTGGTGCGCATTGTAAGGGTTTCTAGCAGGCCATTCACTAGTAGGAGTGAGAAAAACAGTACGGGGTGACGTGAATCGGAGGACCTGAATTAGGATAGGCAGTGTGTGGCAATGTAGGATATAGAAAATCACGAAGGGTCAGTCAGCATGGGGTGGTCAGGAAACATGCGGTGGCAATGTAGGATAGGTTTCTGAAAAACATCGCGGGGTGGCGCGCACTGTAAAGGTTTCTTACAGGCCATTCACTAGTAGGAGTGAGAAAAACATCATGGGGTGGTGTGAATAGGAGGGCCTGAATTAGATTAGGCAGTGTGTGGTAATGTAGGATGGAGAAAAGCAAGAAGCCGTGGTGAGCATGGGGAGGTTCCAAAACATGCAGTGACAATGTAGGATAGGTTTCTGAAAAACATCGGGGGTGGTGTGCATTTTAAGGGTTTCTAACAGGCCATTCACAAGTAGGAGTGAGAAAAATATCACAGTGGGTGTGAGTCGGAGGGCCTAAGTTAGAATAGCCAGTGAGTGGCAATGTAGGATGGAGAAAAGCATCACCCCGTATTTAGCAAGGCGAGATCAGGAAACATGCGGGGCCAATGTAGGAAAGGTTTCTGAAAAACATCGCGGGGTGGTGCGCATTGTAAGTGTTTCTAACAGGCCATTCACTAGTAGGAGTGAGAAAATCATCATGGGGTGGTGTGAATCGGAGGGCCTGAATTAGATTAGGCATTGAGTGGCAATGTAGGATCTAGCAAACCAAGAAGGGCGGTGAGCATGGGGAGGTCAAGAAACACGAAGTGGCAATGTAGGATAGGTTCCTGAAAAACATCTCTGGGAGGTGGGCATTGTAAGGTTTTCTAACAGGCCATTCACTACTAGCAGTGAGACAAATATCACGGAGTGATGTGAATCAGAAGGCCTGAATCAGGATTGGCAGTGAGTGGCAATGTAGGATGGAGAAGCACAACTGGGTGGTCACCATGGGGAGGTCAGGAAACATGCGGTGGCAATGTAGCATACGTTTGTGAAAAACATAGCGGGGTGGTCACATTGTAAGGGTTTCTAACAGGCCATTCACTAGTACGAGTGAGAAAAACATCACGCGGAGGTGTGAATCGGAGATCCTGAATTAGGATAGGCAGTGAGTGGCAATGTAGAATGGAGAAAAGCACCAAGGGGTGGTCAGCATGGGTAAGTCAGGAAACATGCGGTGGCAAAGTAGGATAGGTTTCTCAAAAACATCGGTGGCGTGGTGCGCATTGTAAGGGTTTCTAAGTGGCCAATCACTAGTACAATTGTGAAAAACATCATGGGTTGGTGTGAATCGGAGGGCCTAAATTTGATTAGGCAGTGAGTGGCAGTGTAGGATCTAGCAAAGCAAGACGGGGCAGTGAGCATGTGGAGGTCAGGAAACATGAAGTGGCAATGTTGGATAGGTTTCTGAAAAACATCTCTGGGTGGTGTGCATTGTAAGGGTTTCTAACAGGCCATTCACTAGTACGAGTGAGAAAAACATCACGGGGTGGTGTTAACAGGAGGGCCTGAATTAGATTAGGCAGTGTGTGGTAATGTAGGATGGAGAAAAGCAAGAAGCCGTGCTGAGCATGGGGAGGTCCGGAAACATGCAGTGACAATGTAGGATAGGTTTTTGAAAAACATCGCGGGGTGGTGTGCATTGTAAGGGTTTCTAACAGGCCATTCACAGGTAGGAGTGAGAAAAACATCACAGGGGGGTGTGAGTCGGAGGGCCTAAGTTAGAATAGCCAGTGAGTGGCAATGTAGGATGGAGAAAAGCACCAAGGGTGGTCAGCATTGGGAAGTCAGGAAACATGCGGTGGCAATGTAGGACAGGTTTCTGAAAAACATCGTGGTGTGGAGTGCATTGTATGGTTTTCTAACAGGCCATTCACTAGTAGGAGTGAGAAAAAAGATCACTGGTTGGTGTGAATCAGAGGGCCTGAAATAGCATAGGAAGTGAGTGGCAATGTAGGATGGAGAAAACATCACCCCGCATTTAGCAAGGCAAGATCAGGAAACATGCGGGGCCAATGTAGGATAGGTTTCTGAAAAACATCGCAGGGTGGTGCGCATTGTAAGTGTTTCTAATAGGCCATTCAATAGTAGGAGTGAGAAAATCATCATGGGGTGGTGTGAATCGGAGGGCCTGAATTAGATTAGGCATTGAGTGGCAATGTAGAATCTAGCAAACCAAGAAGGACGGTGAGCATGGGGAGGTCAAGAAACACGAAGTGGCAATGTAGGATAGGTTCCTGAAAAGCATCTCTGGGTGGTGGGCATTGTAAGGTTTTCTAACAGGCCATTCACTAGTAGGAGTGAGAAAACATCACGGAGTGATGTGAATCGGAAGGCCTGAATTAGGATCGGCATTGAGTGGCAATGTAGGTAGGAGAAGCACAACTGGGTGGTCAGCATGGGGAGGTCAGGAAACATGCGGAGGCAATGTAGCATACGTTTGTGAAAAACATAACGGGGTGGTCATATTGTAAGGGTTTATAACAGGCCATTCACTAGTAGGAGTGAGAAAAACATCATGGGGTGGTGTGAATAGGAGGGCCTGAATTAGATTAGGCAGTGTGTGGTAATGTAGGATGGAGAAAAGCAAGAAGCCGTGCTGAGCATGGGGAGGTCAGGAAACATGCAGTGACAATGTAGGATATGTTTCTGAAAAACTTCACGGGGTGTGCGCATTGTAAGGGTTTCTAAGAGGACATTCACTAGTAGGAGTGAGAAAAACATAACAGGGGTTGTGAATCGGAGGGCCTGAGTTAGAATAGCCAGTGAGTGGCAATATAGGATGGAGAAAATCACCACGGGGTTGTCAGAATTGGGAGGTCAGAAAACATGCCGTGGCAATGTAGGATAGGATTCTGAAAAACTTCTCCGGGTGGTGAGAATTGTAAGGGTTTCTAACAGGCCATTCACTAGTAGAAGTGAGAAAAACATCACGGGGTGGTGTGAATCGGGGGGCCTGTATTAGGAGAGGCAGTGAGTGGCAATGTAGGATGGGGAAAAGCACCACGGGGTGCTCAGCATGGGGAGGTCAGGAAACATCCGTTGGCCATGTAGGATATATTTCTGAAAAACATTTCAGGGTGGTGAGCATTGTTAGGGTTTCTAAGAGGCCATTCACTAGTAGGAGTGAGAAAAACATCACGGGGTGGTGTGATTCGGAGGGCCTGAATTAGAATAGGCATTGAGTGGCAATGTAGGATGGCGAAAAGCAAGACGGGGTGGTTAGCATGGGGGGGTCAGGAGGCAACATGCAGTGGCAATGTAGCATAGGTTTGTGAAAAACATAGCGTGGTGGTGCACACTGTAAGGTTTTCTAACAGGCCATTCACTAGTAGGAGTCAGAAAAACATCACGGGGTGGTGTGAATCGGAGGGCCTGAATTAGAATAGGCATTGAGTGGCAATGTAGGATGGAGAAAAGCACCACGGGATGGTCAGCATGGGCAGGTCAGGAAACATGCAGTGGCAATGTAGGATATGTTTCAGAAAAACATCGCGGGGTGGTGCGCATTGTAAGGGTTTCTAACAGGCCATTCACTAGTAGGAGTGATAAAAACATCACGGCGTGGTGTGAATCAGAGGGCCTGAATTATGATAGGCAGTTAGTGGCAATGTAGGATGGAGAAAGGCACCACGGGATGGTCAGCATGGGGAGGTCAGGAAAAATGAACTGGAAATGTAGGATAGGTTTCAGAAAACCATCGCGGTGTGGTGCGCATTGTAAGGGTTTCTAACAGGCCATTCTCTAGTAGGAGTGAGAAAACATCACGGGGTGTTGTGAATCGGGGGGCCTGTATTAGAATAGGCAGTGAGTGGCAAGGTAGGATCTAGTAAAGCAAAACGGGGCGGTGAGCATTGGGGGGGTCAGGAAAGATGAAGTGGCAAAGTCGGATAGGTTTCTGAAAAACATCGCAGGGTGGTGCGCATTGTAAGGGTTTCTAACAGGCCATTCACTAGTAGGAGTGAGAAAAACAGTACGGGGTGACGTGAATCGGAGGACCTGAATTAGGATAGGCAGTGTGTGGCAATGTAGGATATAGAAAATCACGAAGGGTCAGTCAGCATGGGGTGGTCAGGAAACATGCGGTGGCAATGTAGGATAGGTTTCTGAAAAACATCGCGGGGTGGCGCGCACTGTAAAGGTTTCTTACAGGCCATTCACTAGTAGGAGTGAGAAAAACATCATGGGGTGGTGTGAATAGGAGGGCCTGAATTAGATTAGGCAGTGTGTGGTAATGTAGGATGGAGAAAAGCAAGAAGCCGTGGTGAGCATGGGGAGGTTCCAAAACATGCAGTGACAATGTAGGATAGGTTTCTGAAAAACATCGGGGGTGGTGTGCATTTTAAGGGTTTCTAACAGGCCATTCACAAGTAGGAGTGAGAAAAATATCACAGTGGGTGTGAGTCGGAGGGCCTAAGTTAGAATAGCCAGTGAGTGGCAATGTAGGATGGAGAAAAGCATCACCCCGTATTTAGCAAGGCGAGATCAGGAAACATGCGGGGCCAATGTAGGAAAGGTTTCTGAAAAACATCGCGGGGTGGTGCGCATTGTAAGTGTTTCTAACAGGCCATTCACTAGTAGGAGTGAGAAAATCATCATGGGGTGGTGTGAATCGGAGGGCCTGAATTAGATTAGGCATTGAGTGGCAATGTAGGATCTAGCAAACCAAGAAGGGCGGTGAGCATGGGGAGGTCAAGAAACACGAAGTGGCAATGTAGGATAGGTTCCTGAAAAACATCTCTGGGAGGTGGGCATTGTAAGGTTTTCTAACAGGCCATTCACTACTAGCAGTGAGACAAATATCACGGAGTGATGTGAATCAGAAGGCCTGAATCAGGATTGGCAGTGAGTGGCAATGTAGAATGGAGAAGCACAACTGGGTGGTCACCATGGGGAGGTCAGGAAACATGCGGTGGCAATGTAGCATACGTTTGTGAAAAACATAGCGGGGTGGTCACATTGTAAGGGTTTCTAACAGGCCATTCACTAGTACGAGTGAGAAAAACATCACGCGGAGGTGTGAATCGGAGATCCTGAATTAGGATAGGCAGTGAGTGGCAATGTAGAATGGAGAAAAGCACCAAGGGGTGGTCAGCATGGGTAAGTCAGGAAACATGCGGTGGCAAAGTAGGATAGGTTTCTCAAAAACATCGGTGGCGTGGTGCGCATTGTAAGGGTTTCTAAGTGGCCAATCACTAGTACAATTGTGAAAAACATCATGGGTTGGTGTGAATCGGAGGGCCTAAATTTGATTAGGCAGTGAGGGGCAGTGTAGGATCTAGCAAAGCAAGACGGGGCAGTGAGCATGTGGAGGTCAGGAAACATGAAGTGGCAATGTTGGATAGGTTTCTGAAAAACATCTCTGGGTGGTGTGCATTGTAAGGGTTTCTAACAGGCCATTCACTAGTACGAGTGAGAAAAACATCACGGGGTGGTGTTAACAGGAGGGCCTGAATTAGATTAGGCAGTGTGTGGTAATGTAGGATGGAGAAAAGCAAGAAGCCGTGCTGAGCATGGGGAGGTCCGGAAACATGCAGTGACAATGTAGGATAGGTTTTTGAAAAACATCGCGGGGTGGTGTGCATTGTAAGGGTTTCTAACAGGCCATTCACAGGTAGGAGTGAGAAAAACATCACAGGGGGGTGTGAGTCGGAGGGCCTAAGTTAGAATAGCCAGTGAGTGGCAATGTAGGATGGAGAAAAGCACCAAGGGTGGTCAGCATTGGGAAGTCAGGAAACATGCGGTGGCAATGTAGGACAGGTTTCTGAAAAACATCGTGGTGTGGAGTGCATTGTATGGTTTTCTAACAGGCCATTCACTAGTAGGAGTGAGAAAAAAGATCACTGGTTGGTGTGAATCAGAGGGCCTGAAATAGCATAGGAAGTGAGTGGCAATGTAGGATGGAGAAAACATCACCCCGCATTTAGCAAGGCAAGATCAGGAAACATGCGGGGCCAATGTAGGATAGGTTTCTGAAAAACATCGCAGGGTGGTGCGCATTGTAAGTGTTTCTAATAGGCCATTCAATAGTAGGAGTGAGAAAATCATCATGGGGTGGTGTGAATCGGAGGGCCTGAATTAGATTAGGCATTGAGTGGCAATGTAGAATCTAGCAAACCAAGAAGGACGGTGAGCATGGGGAGGTCAAGAAACACGAAGTGGCAATGTAGGATAGGTTCCTGAAAAGCATCTCTGGGTGGTGGGCATTGTAAGGTTTTCTAACAGGCCATTCACTAGTAGGAGTGAGAAAACATCACGGAGTGATGTGAATCGGAAGGCCTGAATTAGGATCGGCATTGAGTGGCAATGTAGTTAGGAGAAGCACAACTGGGTGGTCAGCATGGGGAGGTCAGGAAACATGCGGAGGCAATGTAGCATACGTTTGTGAAAAACATAACGGGGTGGTCATATTGTAAGGGTTTATAACAGGCCATTCACTAGTAGGAGTGAGAAAAACATCATGGGGTGGTGTGAATAGGAGGGCCTGAATTAGATTAGGCAGTGTGTGGTAATGTAGGATGGAGAAAAGCAAGAAGCCGTGCTGAGCATGGGGAGGTCAGGAAACATGCAGTGACAATGTAGGATATGTTTCTGAAAAACTTCACGGGGTGTGCGCATTGTAAGGGTTTCTAAGAGGACATTCACTAGTAGGAGTGAGAAAAACATAACAGGGGTTGTGAATCGGAGGGCCTGAGTTAGAATAGCCAGTGAGTGGCAATATAGGATGGAGAAAATCACCACGGGGTTGTCAGAATTGGGAGGTCAGAAAACATGCCGTGGCAATGTAGGATAGGATTCTGAAAAACTTCTCCGGGTGGTGAGAATTGTAAGGGTTTCTAACAGGCCATTCACTAGTAGAAGTGAGAAAAACATCACGGGGTGGTGTGAATCGGGGGGCCTGTATTAGGAGAGGCAGTGAGTGGCAATGTAGGATGGGGAAAAGCACCACGGGGTGCTCAGCATGGGGAGGTCAGGAAACATCCGTTGGCCATGTAGGATATATTTCTGAAAAACATTTCAGGGTGGTGAGCATTGTTAGGGTTTCTAAGAGGCCATTCACTAGTAGGAGTGAGAAAAACATCACGGGGTGGTGTGATTCGGAGGGCCTGAATTAGAATAGGCATTGAGTGGCAATGTAGGATGGCGAAAAGCAAGACGGGGTGGTTAGCATGGGGGGGTCAGGAGGCAACATGCAGTGGCAATGTAGCATAGGTTTGTGAAAAACATAGCGTGGTGGTGCACACTGTAAGGTTTTCTAACAGGCCATTCACTAGTAGGAGTCAGAAAAACATCACGGGGTGGTGTGAATCGGAGGGCCTGAATTAGAATAGGCATTGAGTGGCAATGTAGGATGGAGAAAAGCACCACGGGATGGTCAGCATGGGCAGGTCAGGAAACATGCAGTGGCAATGTAGGATATGTTTCAGAAAAACATCGCGGGGTGGTGCGCATTGTAAGGGTTTCTAACAGGCCATTCACTAGTAGGAGTGATAAAAACATCACGGCGTGGTGTGAATCAGAGGGCCTGAATTATGATAGGCAGTTAGTGGCAATGTAGGATGGAGAAAGGCACCACGGGATGGTCAGCATGGGGAGGTCAGGAAAAATGAACTGGAAATGTAGGATAGGTTTCAGAAAACCATCGCGGTGTGGTGCGCATTGTAAGGGTTTCTAACAGGCCATTCTCTAGTAGGAGTGAGAAAACATCACGGGGTGTTGTGAATCGGGGGGCCTGTATTAGAATAGGCAGTGAGTGGCAAGGTAGGATCTAGTAAAGCAAGACGGGGCGGTGAGCATGGGGGGGTCAGGAAAGATGAAGTGGCAAAGTCGGATAGGTTTCTGAAAAACATCGCAGGGTGGTGCGCATTGTAAGGGTTTCTAACAGGCCATTCACTAGTAGGAGTGAGAAAAACAGTACGGGGTGACGTGAATCGGAGGACCTGAATTAGGATAGGCAGTGTGTGGCAATGTAGGATATAGAAAATCACGAAGGGTCAGTCAGCATGGGGTGGTCAGGAAACATGCGGTGGCAATGTAGGATAGGTTTCTGAAAAACATCGCGGGGTGGCGCGCACTGTAAAGGTTTCTTAGAGGCCATTCACTAGTAGGAGTGAGAAAAACATCATGGGGTGGTGTGAATAGGAGGGCCTGAATTAGATTAGGCAGTGTGTGGTAATGTAGGATGGAGAAAAGCAAGAAGCCGTGGTGAGCATGGGGAGGTTCCAAAACATGCAGTGACAATGTAGGATAGGTTTCTGAAAAACATCGGGGGTGGTGTGCATTTTAAGGGTTTCTAACAGGCCATTCACAAGTAGGAGTGAGAAAAATATCACAGTGGGTGTGAGTCGGAGGGCCTAAGTTAGAATAGCCAGTGAGTGGCAATGTAGGATGGAGAAAAGCACCAAGGGTGGTCAGCATTGGGAGGTCAGGAAATATGCGGTGGCAAAGTAGGATAGGTTTCTGAAAAACATCGCGGGGTGTTGAGAATTGTAAGGGTTTCTAACAGATCATTCAGTAGTATGAGTGCGAATAGCATCACGGATGGTGTGAATCAGATGGCCTGAATTAGGATAGGCAGTGAGTGGCAATGTAGGATGGAGAAAAGCAAAACGGGTTGGTCAGCCTGGGGAGGTCAGGAAACATGCATTGGTAAAGTAGGATAGGTTTCTGAATGACATCGCGTGGTGGTGCGCATTGTACGGGTTTCTAACAAGCCATTCTCCAGTAGGAGTGTTAAAAACAGCACGGAGTGGTGTGAATCGGGGGCCTGAATTAAGATAGGCAGTGAGTGGCAATATAGGATGGAGAAAAGTACCACAGGGTGGTCGGCATGGGGAGGTCAGGAAACATGCGGTGGCAATGTAGGATAGGTTTCAGGAAAACATCGCGGGTTGGTGCACATTGTAAGGGTTTCTAACAGGACATTCACAAGTAGGAGTGCGAAAAACATCACAGGGGTTGTGAATCGGAGGGCCTGAGTTAGAATAGCCAGTGAGTGGCAATGTAGGATGGAGAAAAGCTCCAAGGAGTGGTCAGCATTGGGAGGTCAGGAAACATGCGGTGGCAATGTAGTATAGGTTTCTGAAAAACATCGTGGGGTGGTGCGCATTGTAAGGTTTTTTAACAGGCCATTCACTAGTAGCAGTGAGACAAACATCACGGAGTGATGTGAATCGGAAGGCCTGAATTACGATAGGCAGTGAGTGGCAATGCAGGATGGGGAAGCACAACGGGTTGGTCAGCATGGGGAAGTCAGGAAACATGCGGTGGCAATGTAGCATACGTTTGTGAAAAACATAGCGTGGTCGTCACATTGTAAGGGTTTCTAACAGGCCATTCACTAGAAGGAGTGAGAAAGACTTCACGGGGTGTGTGAATCGGAGAGCCTGAATTAGGATAGGCAGTGAGTGGCAATGTAGAATGGAGAGAAGCACCACGGGCTGGTCAGCATGGGGAGGTAAGGAAACATGTGGTGGCAATGTAGGATAGGTTTCTGAAAAACATGGCTGAGTGGTGCACATTGTAAGGTTTTGTAACAGGCCATTCACTAGTAGGAGTGTGAAAAACATCATGGGGTGGTGTGAATTGGAGGGCCTGAATTTGATTAGACAGTGAGTGGCAGTGTAGTATGTAGAAAAAACGACGGGCCGTTGAGCATGTGAAGGTCAGGAAACATGAAGTGGCAAGGTAGGATAGGTTTCTGAAAAATATCGCGTGGTGGTGCGCATTGTAAGGGTTTCTAACAGGCGTTTCACTAGTAGGAGTGAGAAAAACATCACGGGGTGGCGTGAATCGGAGGGCCTGTATTAGAATAGGCAGTGAGTGGCAAGGTAGGATCTAGTAAAGCAAGACGGGGCGGTGAGCATGGGGAGGTCAGGAAACATGAAGTGGCAAGGTAGGATAGGTTTCTGAAAAATATCGCGTGGTGGTGCGCATTGTAAGGGTTTCTAACAGGCGTTTCACTAGTAGGAGTGAGAAAAACATCACGGGGTGGCGTGAATCGGAGGGCCTGAATTACGATAGGCAGTGAGTCACAATGTAGGATACAGAAAATCACCACGGGTTGGTCAGCATACGGAGGTTAGGAAACATGCCGTGGTAATGTAGCATAGGTTTCTGAAAAACATAGCGGGCTGGTGCGCATTGTAAAGGTTTCTAAGAGGCCATTCACTAGTAGGAGTGAGAAAAACATCACGGGGTGGTGTGAATCGGGGGGCCTGTATTAGGATAGGCAGTGAGTGGCAATGTAGGATGGGGAAAAGCACCACGGGGTGCTCAGCATGGGGAGGTCAGGAAACATCCGTTGGCCATGTAGGATATATTTCTGAAAAACATTTCAGGGTGGTGAGCATTGTTAGGGTTTCTAAGAGGCCATTCACTAGGAGGAGTGAGAAAAACATCACCGGGTGGTGTGATTCGGAGGGCCTGAATTAGAATAGGCATTGAATGGCAATGTAGGATGGCGAAAAGCAAGACGGGGTGGTTAGCATGGGGGGGTCAGGAGGCAACATGCAGTGGCAATGTAGCATAGGTTTGTGAAAAACATAGCGGGGTGGTGCACACTGTAAGGTTTTCTAACAGGCCATTCACTAGTAGGAGTGAGAAAAACATCACGGGGTAGTGTGAATCGGAGGGCCTGAATTAGAATAGGCATTGAGTGGCAATGTAGGATGGAGAAAAGCACCACGGGATGGTCAGCATGGGCAGGTCAGGAAACATGCAGTGGCAATGTAGGATAGGTTTCTGAAAAACATCAAGATGTGTTGCGCGTTGTAAGGGTTTCTAACAGGCCATTCACTAGTAGCAGTGAGACAGTCATCACGGATTGAGGTGAATATGAAGGCCTGAATCAGGTTTGTCAGTGACTGGCTATGTAGGATGGAGAAAAGCACCACGGGATGGTCAACATGGGGAGGTCAGGAAACATGCGGTGGCAATGTAGGATATGTTTCAGAAAAACATCGCGGGGTGGTGCGCATTGTAAGGGTTTCTAACAGGCCATTCACTAGTAGGAGTGAGAAAAACATCATGGGGTGGTGTGAATCGGAGTGCCTGAATTTCATTAGGCAGTGAGTGGCAGTGTAGGATCTAGCAAAGCAAGACGGGGCTGTGAGCATTGAGAGGTCAGGAAACATGAAGTGGCAATGTAGGATAGGTTTCTTCAAAATATCGCGTGGTTTTTCGTATTGTAAGAGTTTCTAACAGGCCATTTACTAGTAGGTGTGTGAAAAACATCACGGGGTGGTGTGAATCAGAGGAACTGAATTAGGATAGGCAGTGTGTGGCAATGTAGGATGGAGAAAATCACCATCGGGTAGTCAGAATCGGGAGGTCAGGAAACATGCCGTGGCAATGTAGGATAGGATTCTGAAAAACTTCTCTGGGTGGTGCGCATTGTAAGGGTTTCTAACAGGGCATTCACTAGTAGCAGTGAGACAAACATCAGTGAGTGATGTGAATCGGAAGGCCTGAATTAGGATAGGCAGTGAGTGGAAATGTAGGATGGAGAAGCACAACGGGCTGGTCAGCCTGGGGAGGTCAGGAAACATGCGGCGGCCATGTAGCATACGTTTGTGAAAAGCATAGCGTGGTCGTCACATTGTAAGGGTTTCTAACAGGCCATTCACTAGAAGGAGTGAAAAAACTTCACGGGGTGGTGTGAATCGGAGAGCCTGAATTAGGATAGGCAGTGAGTGGCAATGTACAATGGAGAGAAGCACCACGGGCTGATCAGCATGGGGAGGTAAGGAAACATGCTGTGACAATGTAGGATAGGTTTCTGAAAAACATCACGGAGAAGTGCACATTGTAAGGTTTTGTAACAGGCCATTCACTAGTAGGAGTGTGAAAAACATCATGGGAGGGTGTGAATTGGAGGGCCTGAATTTGATTAGACAGTGAGTGGCAGTGTAGGATGTAGCAAAGCAAGATGGGCCGGTGAGCATGTGGAGGTCAAGAAACATGAAGTGGCAATGTTGCATAGGTTTCTGAAAATCATCTCTGGGTGGTGCGCATTGTAAGGGTTTCTAACAGGCCATTCACTAGTAGGAGTGATAAAAACATCACGGCGTGGTGTGAATCAGAGGGCCTGAATTATGATAGGCAGTTAGTGGCAATGTAGGATGGAGAAAGGCACCACGGGATGGTCAGCATGGGGAGGTCAAGAAAAATGAACTGGAAATGTAGGATAGGTTTCTGAAAACCATCGCGGTGTGGTGCGCATTGTAAGGGTTTCTAACAGGCCATTCTCTAGTAGGAGTGAGAAAACATCACGGGGTGTTGTGAATCGGGGGGCCTGTATTAGAATAGGCAGTGAGTGGCAAGGTAGGATCTAGTAAAGCAAGACAGGGCGGTGAGCATGTGGTGGTCAGGAAAGATGAAGTGGCAAAGTCGGATAGGTTTCTGAAAAACATCGCAGGGTGGTGCGCATTGTAAGGGTTTCTAACAGGCCATTCACTAGTAGGAGTGAGAAAAACAGTACGGGGTGACGTGAATCGGAGGACCTGAATTAGGATAGGCAGTGTGTGGCAATGTAGGATATAGAAAATCACGAAGGTTCAGTCAGCATGGGGTGGTCAGGAAACATGCGGTGGCAATGTAGGATAGGTTTCTGAAAAACATCGCGGGGTGGCGCGCACTGTAAAGGTTTCTTACAGGCCATTCACTAGTAGGAGTGAGAAAAACATCATAGGGTGGTGTGAATAGGAGGGCCTGAATTAGATTAGGCAGTGTGTGGTAATGTAGGATGGAGAAAAGCAAGAAGCCGTGGTGAGCATGGGGAGGTTCCAAAACATGCAGTGACAATGTAGGATAGGTTTCTGAAAAACATCGGGGGTGGTGTGCATTTTAAGGGTTTCTAACAGGGCATTCACAAGTAGGAGTGAGAAAAATATCACAGTGGGTGTGAGTCGGAGGGCCTAAGTTAGAATAGGCAGTGAGTGGCAATGTAGGATGGAGAAAAGCACCAAGGGTGGTCAGCATTGGGAGGTCAGGAAATATGCGGTGGCAAAGTAGGATAGGTTTCTGAAAAACATCACGGTGTGGTGCACATTGTATTGTTTTCCAACAGGCCATTCACTAGTAGGAGTGAGAAAAACATCACGGGGTGGTGTGAATCAGAGGGCCTGAATTAGCATACGCAGTGAGTGGCAATGTAGGATGGAGAAAAGCATCACCTCGTATTTAGCAAGGCGAGATCAGGAAACATGCGGGGCCAATGTAGGAAAGGTTTCTGAAAAACATCGCGGGGTGGTGCGCATTGTAAGTGTTTCTAACAGGCTATTCACTAGTACGAGTGAGAAAATCATCATGGGGTGGTGTGAATCGGAGGGCCTGAATTAGATTAGGCATTGAGTGGCAATGTAGGATCTAGCAAACCAAGAAGGGCGGTGAGCATGGGGAGGTCAAGAAACACGAAGTGGCAATGTAGGATAGGTTCCGGAAAAACATCTCTGGGAGGTGGGCATTGTAAGGTTTTCTAACAGGCCATTCACTACTAGCAGTGAGACAAACATCACGGAGTGATGTGAATCAGAAGGCCTGAATCAGGATTGGCAGTGAGTGGCAATGTAGGATGGAGAAGCACAACTTGGTGGTCACCATGGGGAGGTCAGGAAACATGCGGTGGCAATGTAGGATAGGTTTCTCAAAAACATCGGTGGCGTGGTGCGCATTGTAAGGGTTTCTAAGTGGCCAATCACTAGTACAATTGTGAAAAACATCATGGGTTGGTGTGAATCGGAGGGCCTAAATTTGATTAGGCAGTGAGTGGCAGTGTAGGATCTAGCAAAGCAAGACGGGGCAGTGAGCATGTGGAGGTCAGGAAACATGAAGTGGCAATGTTGGATAGGTTTCTGAAAAACATCTTTGGGTGGTGTGCATTGTAAGGGTTTCTAACAGTCCATTCACTAGTACGAGTGAGAAAAACATCACGGGGTGGTGTTAATAGGAGGGCCTGAATTAGATTAGGCAGTGTGTGGTAATGTAGCATGGAGAAAAGCAAGAAGCCGTGCTGAGCATGGGGAGGTACGGAAACATGCAGTGACAATGTAGGATAGGTTTTTGAAAAACATCGCGGGGTGGTGTGCATTGTAAGGGTTTCTAACAGGCCATTCACAGGTAGGAGTGAGAAAAACATCACAGGGGGGTGTGAGTCGGAGGGCCTAAGTTAGAATAGCCAGTGAGTGGCAATGTAGGATGGAGAAAAGCACCAAGGGTGGTCAGCACTGGGAGGTCAGGAAACATGCGGTGGCAATGTAGGACAGGTTTCTGAAAAAACATCGTGGTGTGGAGTGCATTGTATGGTTTTCTAACAGGCCATTCACTAGTAGGAGTGAGAAAAAAGATCACTGGTTGGTGTGAATCAGAGGGCCTGAATTAGCATAGGCAGTGAGTGGCAATGTATGATGGAGAAAACATCACCCCGCATTTAGCAAGGCGAGATCAGGAAACATGCGGGGCCAATGTAGGATAGGTTTCTGAATAACATCGCAGGGTGGTGCGCATTGTAAGTGTTTCTAACAAGCCATTCACTAGTAGGAGTGAGAAAATCATCATGGGGTGGTGTGAATCGGAGGGCCTGAATTAGATTAGGCATTGAGTGGCAATGTAGAATCCAGCAAACCAAGAAGGACGGTGAGCATGGGGAGGTCAAGAAACACGAAGTGGCAATGTAGGATAGGTTCCTGAAAAGCATCTCTGGGTGGTGGGCATTGTAAGGTTTTCTAACAGGCCATTCACTAGTAGGAGTGAGAAAAACATCACGGAGTGATGTGAATCGGAAGGCCTGAATTAGGATAGGCATTGAGTGGCAATGTAGGAAGGAGAAGCACAACTGGGTGGTCAGCATGGGGAGGTCAGGAAACATGCGGAGGCAATGTAGCATACGTTTGTGAAAAACGTAACGGGGTGGTCATATTGTAAGGGTTTATAACAGGCCATTTACTAGTAGGAGTGAGAAAAACATCATGGGGTGGTGTGAATAGGAGGGCCTGAATTAGATTAGGCAGTGTGTGGTAATGTAGGATGGAGAAAAGCAAGAAGCCGTGGTGAGCATGGGGAGGTCAGGAAACATGCAGTGACAATGTAGGATATGTTTCTGAAAAATTTCACGGGGTGTGCGCATTGTAAGGGTTTCTAAGAGGACATTCACTAGTAGGAGTGAGAAAAACATCACAGGGGTTGTGAATCAGAGGGCCTGAGTTAGAATAGCCAGTGAGTGGCAATATAGGATGGAGAAAATCACCACGGGGTTGTCAGAATCGGGAGGTCAGAAAACATGCCGTGGCAATGTAGGATAGGATTCTGAAAAACTTCTCTGGGTGGTGAGAATTGTAAGGGTTTCTAACAGGCCATTCACTAGTAGAAGTGAGAAAAACATCACGGGGTGGTGTGAATCGGGGGGCCTGTATTAGGATAGGCAGTGAGTGGCAATGTAGGATGGGGAAAAGCACCACGGTGTGCTCAGCATGGGGAGGTCAGGAAACATCCGTTGGCCATGTAGGATATATTTCTGAAAAACATTTCAGGGTGGTGAGCATTGTTAGGGATTCTAAGAGGCCATTCACTAGTAGGAGTGAGAAAAACATCACGGCGTGGTGTGAATCAGAGGGCCTGATTTATGATAGTCAGTTAGTGGCAATGTAGGATGGAGAAGGGCACCACGGGATGGTCAGCATGGGGAGGTCAGGAAAAATGAAGTGGAAATGTAGGATAGGTTTCTGAAAACCATCGCGGTGTGGTGCGCATTGTAAGGGTTTCTAACAGGCCATTCAGAAGTAGGAGTGAGAAAAACATCATGGGGTGGTGTGAACCGGAGTGCCTGAATTTGATTAGGCAGTGAGTGGCAGTGTAGGATCTAGCAAAGCAAGACGGGGCTGTGAGCATGGAGAAGTCAGGAAACATGAAGTGGCAATGTAGGATAGGTTTCTTCAAAATATCGCGTGGTTTTGCGCATTGTAAGAGTTTCTAACAGGCCATTTACTAGTAGGTGTGTGAAAAACATCACGGGGTGGTGTGAATCAGAGGACCTGAATTAGGATAGGCAGTGTGTGGCAATGTAGGATGGAGAAAATCACCATGGGGTAGTCAGAATCGGGAGGTCAGGAAACATGCCGTGGCAATGTAGGATAGGATTCTGAAAAACTTCTCTGGGTGGTGCGCATTGTAAGGGTTTCTAACAGGCCATTCACTAGTAGCAGTGAGACAAACATCAGTGAGTGATGTGAATCGGAAGGCCTGAATTAGGATAGGCAGTGAGTGGAAATGTAGGATGGAGAAGCACAACGGGCTGGTCAGCCTGGGGAGGTCAGGAAACATGCGGTGGCCATGTAGCATACGTTTGTGAAAAACATAGCGTGGTCGTCACATTGTAAGGGTTTCTAACAGGCCATTCACTAGAAGGAGTGAGAAAAACTTCACGGGGTGGTGTGAATCGGAGAGCCTGAATTAGGATAGGCAGTGAGTGGCAATGTACAATGGAGAGAAGCACCACGGGCTGGTCAGCATGGGAAGGTAAGGAAACATGCTGTGACAATGTAGGATAGGTTTCTGAAAAACATCACGGAGAAGTGCACTTTGAAAGGTTTTGTAACAGGCCATTCACTAGTAGGAGTGTGAAAAACATCATGGGGTGGTGTGAATTGGAGGGCCTGAATTTGATTAGACAGTGAGTGGCAGTGTAGGATGTAGCAAAGCAAGATGGGCCGGTGAGCATGTGGAGGTCAGGAAACATGAAGTGGCAATTTTGCATAGGTTTCTGAAAATCATCTCTGGGTGGTGCGCATTGTAAGGGTTTCTAACAGGCCATTCTCTAGTAGGAGTGAGAAAACATCACGGGGTGTTGTGAATCGGGGGGCCTGTATTAGAATAGGCAGTGAGTGGCAAGGTAGGATCTAGTAAAGCAAGACGGGGCGGTGAGCATGGGGGGGTCAGGAAAGATGAAGTGGCAAAGTCGGATAGGTTTCTGAAAAACATCGCGGGGTGGTGCGCATTGTAAGGGTTTCTAACAGGCCATTCACTAGTAGGAGTGAGAAAAACAGTACGGGGTGACGTGAATCGGAGGACCTGAATTAGGATAGGCAGTGTGTGGCAATGTAGGATGGAGAAAATCACGAAGGGTCAGTCAGCATGGGGTGGTCAGGAAACATGCGGTGGCAATGTAGGATAGGTTTCTGAAAAACATCGCGGGGTGGCGCGCACTGTAAAGGTTTCTTACAGGCCATTCACTAGTAGGAGTGAGAAAAACATCATGGGGTGGTGTGAATAGGAGGGTCTGAATTAGATTAGGCAGTGTGTGGTAATGTAGGATGGAGAAAAGCAAGAAGCCGTGGTGAGCATGGGGAGGTTCCAAAACATGCAGTGACAATGTAGGATAGGTTTCTGAAAAACATCGGGGGTGGTGTGCATTTTAAGGGTTTCTAACAGGCCATTCACAAGTAGGAGTGAGAAAAATATCACAGGGTGTGTGAGTCGGAGGGCCTAAGTTAGAATAGCCAGTGAGTGGCAATGTAGGATGGAGAAAAACACCAAGGGTGGTCAGCATTGGGAGGTCAGGAAATATGCGGTGGCAAAGTAGGATAGGTTTCTGAAAAACATCGCGGTGTGGTGCACATTGTATTGTTTTCCAACAGGCCATTCACTAGTAGGAGTGAGAAAAACATCACGGGGTGGTGTGAATCAGAGGGCCTGAATTAGCATACGCAGTGAGTGGCAATGTAGGATGGAGAAAAGCATCACCCCGTATTTAGCAAGGCGAGATCAGGAAACATGCGGGGCCAATGTAGGAAAGGTTTCTGAAAAACATCGCGGGGTGGTGCGCATTGTAAGTGTTTCTAACAGGCTATTCACTAGTACGAGTGAGAAAATCATCATGGGGTGGTGTGAATCGGAGGGCCTGAATTAGATTAGGCATTGAGTGGCAATGTAGGATCTAGCAAACCAAGAAGGGCGGTGAGCATGGGGAGGTCATGAAACACGAAGTGGCAATGTAGGATAGGTTCCGGAAAAACATCTCTGGGAGGTGGGCATTGTAAGGTTTTCTAACAGGCCATTCACTACTAGCAGTGAGACAAACATCACGGAGTGATGTGAATCAGAAGGCCTGAATCAGGATTGGCAGTGAGTGGCAATGTAGGATGGAGAGGCACAACTGGGTGGTCACCATGGGGAGGTCAGGAAACATGCGGTGGCAATGTAGGATAGGTTTCTCAAAAACATCGGTGGCGTGGTGCGCATTGTAAGGGTTTCTAAGTGGCCAATCACTAGTACAATTGTGAAAAACATCATGGGTTGGTGTGAATCGGAGGGCCTAAATTTGATTAGGCAGTGAGTGGCAGTGTAGGATCTAGCAAAGCAAGACGGGGCAGTGAGCATGTGGAGGTCAGGAAACATGAAGTGGCAATGTTGGATAGGTTTCTGAAAAACATCTCTGGGTGGTGTGCATTGTAAGGGTTTCTAACAGGCCATTCACTAGTACGAGTGAGAAAAACATCACGGGGTGGTGTTAACAGGAGGGCCTGAATTAGATTAGGCAGTGTGTGGTAATGTAGGATGGAGAAAAGCAAGAAGCCGTGCTGAGCATGGGGAGGTCCGGAAACATGCAGTGACAATGTAGGATAGGTTTTTGAAAAACATCGCGGGGTGGTGTGCATTGTAAGGGTTTCTAACAGGCCATTCACAGGTAGGAGTGAGAAAAACATCACAGGGGGGTGTGAGTCGGAGGGCCTAAGTTAGAATAGCCAGTGAGTGGCAATGTAGGATGGAGAAAAGCACCAAGGGTGGTCAGCATTGGGAAGTCAGGAAACATGCGGTGGCAATGTAGGACAGGTTTCTGAAAAACATCGTGGTGTGGAGTGCATTGTATGGTTTTCTAACAGGCCATTCACTAGTAGGAGTGAGAAAAAAGATCACTGGTTGGTGTGAATCAGAGGGCCTGAAATAGCATAGGAAGTGAGTGGCAATGTAGGATGGAGAAAACATCACCCCGCATTTAGCAAGGCAAGATCAGGAAACATGCGGGGCCAATGTAGGATAGGTTTCTGAAAAACATCGCAGGGTGGTGCGCATTGTAAGTGTTTCTAATAGGCCATTCAATAGTAGGAGTGAGAAAATCATCATGGGGTGGTGTGAATCGGAGGGCCTGAATTAGATTAGGCATTGAGTGGCAATGTAGAATCTAGCAAACCAAGAAGGACGGTGAGCATGGGGAGGTCAAGAAACACGAAGTGGCAATGTAGGATAGGTTCCTGAAAAGCATCTCTGGGTGGTGGGCATTGTAAGGTTTTCTAACAGGCCATTCACTAGTAGGAGTGAGAAAAACATCACGGAGTGATGTGAATCGGAAGGCCTGAATTAGGATCGGCATTGAGTGGCAATGTAGGTAGGAGAAGCACAACTGGGTGGTCAGCATGGGGAGGTCAGGAAACATGCGGAGGCAATGTAGCATACGTTTGTGAAAAACATAACGGGGTGGTCATATTGTAAGGGTTTATAACAGGCCATTCACTAGTAGGAGTGAGAAAAACATCATGGGGTGGTGTGAATAGGAGGGCCTGAATTAGATTAGGCAGTGTGTGGTAATGTAGGATGGAGAAAAGCAAGAAGCCGTGCTGAGCATGGGGAGGTCAGGAAACATGCAGTGACAATGTAGGATATGTTTCTGAAAAACTTCACAGGGTGTGCGCATTGTAAGGGTTTCTAAGAGGACATTCACTAGTAGGAGTGAGAAAAACATAACAGGGGTTGTGAATCGGAGGGCCTGAGTTAGAATAGCCAGTGAGTGGCAATATAGGATGGAGAAAATCACCACGGGGTTGTCAGAATTGGGAGGTCAGAAAACATGCCGTGGCAATGTAGGATAGGATTCTGAAAAACTTCTCCGGGTGGTGAGAATTGTAAGGGTTTCTAACAGGCCATTCACTAGTAGAAGTGAGAAAAACATCACGGGGTGGTGTGAATCGGGGGGCCTGTATTAGGAGAGGCAGTGAGTGGCAATGTAGGATGGGGAAAAGCACCACGGGGTGCTCAGCATGGGGAGGTCAGGAAACATCCGTTGGCCATGTAGGATATATTTCTGAAAAACATTTCAGGGTGGTGAGCATTGTTAGGGTTTCTAAGAGGCCATTCACTAGTAGGAGTGAGAAAAACATCACGGGGTGGTGTGATTCGGAGGGCCTGAATTAGAATAGGCATTGAGTGGCAATGTAGGATGGCGAAAAGCAAGACGGGGTGGTTAGCATGGGGGGGTCAGGAGGCAACATGCAGTGGCAATGTAGCATAGGTTTGTGAAAAACATAGCGTGGTGGTGCACACTGTAAGGTTTTCTAACAGGCCATTCACTAGTAGGAGTCAGAAAAACATCACGGGGTGGTGTGAATCGGAGGGCCTGAATTAGAATAGGCATTGAGTGGCAATGTAGGATGGAGAAAAGCACCACGGGATGGTCAGCATGGGCAGGTCAGGAAACATGCAGTGGCAATGTAGGATATGTTTCAGAAAAACATCGCGGGGTGGTGCGCATTGTAAGGGTTTCTAACAGGCCATTCACTAGTAGGAGTGATAAAAACATCACGGCGTGGTGTGAATCAGAGGGCCTGAATTATGATAGGCAGTTAGTGGCAATGTAGGATGGAGAAAGGCACCACGGGATGGTCAGCATGGGGAGGTCAGGAAAAATGAACTGGAAATGTAGGATAGGTTTCAGAAAACCATCGCGGTGTGGTGCACATTGTAAGGGTTTCTAACAGGCCATTCTCTAGTAGGAGTGAGAAAACATCACGGGGTGTTGTGAATCGGGGGGCCTGTATTAGAATAGGCAGTGAGTGGCAAGGTAGGATCTATTAAAGCAAGACGGGGCGGTGAGCATGGGGGGGTCAGGAAAGATGAAGTGGCAAAGTCGGATAGGTTTCTGAAAAACATCGCAGGGTGGTGCGCATTGTAAGGGTTTCTAGCAGGCCATTCACTAGTAGGAGTGAGAAAAACAGTACGGGGTGACGTGAATCGGAGGACCTGAATTAGGATAGGCAGTGTGTGGCAATGTAGGATATAGAAAATCACGAAGGGTCAGTCAGCATGGGGTGGTCAGGAAACATGCGGTGGCAATGTAGGATAGGTTTCTGAAAAACATCGCGGGGTGGCGCGCACTGTAAAGGTTTCTTACAGGCCATTCACTAGTAGGAGTGAGAAAAACATCATGGGGTGGTGTGAATAGGAGGGCCTGAATTAGATTAGGCAGTGTGTGGTAATGTAGGATGGAGAAAAGCAAGAAGCCGTGGTGAGCATGGGGAGGTTCCAAAACATGCAGTGACAATGTAGGATAGGTTTCTGAAAAACATCGGGGGTGGTGTGCATTTTAAGGGTTTCTAACAGGCCATTCACAAGTAGGAGTGAGAAAAATATCACAGTGGGTGTGAGTCGGAGGGCCTAAGTTAGAATAGCCAGTGAGTGGCAATGTAGGATGGAGAAAAGCATCACCCCGTATTTAGCAAGGCGAGATCAGGAAACATGCGGGGCCAATGTAGGAAAGGTTTCTGAAAAACATCGCGGGGTGGTGCGCATTGTAAGTGTTTCTAACAGGCCATTCACTAGTAGGAGTGAGAAAATCATCATGGGGTGGTGTGAATCGGAGGGCCTGAATTAGATTAGGCATTGAGTGGCAATGTAGGATCTAGCAAACCAAGAAGGGCGGTGAGCATGGGGAGGTCAAGAAACACGAAGTGGCAATGTAGGATAGGTTCCTGAAAAACATCTCTGGGAGGTGGGCATTGTAAGGTTTTCTAACAGGCCATTCACTACTAGCAGTGAGACAAATATCACGGAGTGATGTGAATCAGAAGGCCTGAATCAGGATTGGCAGTGAGTGGCAATGTAGGATGGAGAAGCACAACTGGGTGGTCACCATGGGGAGGTCAGGAAACATGCGGTGGCAATGTAGCATACGTTTGTGAAAAACATAGCGGGGTGGTCACATTGTAAGGGTTTCTAACAGGCCATTCACTAGTACGAGTGAGAAAAACATCACGCGGAGGTGTGAATCGGAGATCCTGAATTAGGATAGGCAGTGAGTGGCAATGTAGAATGGAGAAAAGCACCAAGGGGTGGTCAGCATGGGTAAGTCAGGAAACATGCGGTGGCAAAGTAGGATAGGTTTCTCAAAAACATCGGTGGCGTGGTGCGCATTGTAAGGGTTTCTAAGTGGCCAATCACTAGTACAATTGTGAAAAACATCATGGGTTGGTGTGAATCGGAGGGCCTAAATTTGATTAGGCAGTGAGTGGCAGTGTAGGATCTAGCAAAGCAAGACGGGGCAGTGAGCATGTGGAGGTCAGGAAACATGAAGTGGCAATGTTGGATAGGTTTCTGAAAAACATCTCTGGGTGGTGTGCATTGTAAGGGTTTCTAACAGGCCATTCACTAGTACGAGTGAGAAAAACATCACGGGGTGGTGTTAACAGGAGGGCCTGAATTAGATTAGGCAGTGTGTGGTAATGTAGGATGGAGAAAAGCAAGAAGCCGTGCTGAGCATGGGGAGGTCCGGAAACATGCAGTGACAATGTAGGATAGGTTTTTGAAAAACATCGCGGGGTGGTGTGCATTGTAAGGGTTTCTAACAGGCCATTCACAGGTAGGAGTGAGAAAAACATCACAGGGGGGTGTGAGTCGGAGGGCCTAAGTTAGAATAGCCAGTGAGTGGCAATGTAGGATGGAGAAAAGCACCAAGGGTGGTCAGCATTGGGAAGTCAGGAAACATGCGGTGGCAATGTAGGACAGGTTTCTGAAAAACATCGTGGTGTGGAGTGCATTGTATGGTTTTCTAACAGGCCATTCACTAGTAGGAGTGAGAAAAAAGATCACTGGTTGGTGTGAATCAGAGGGCCTGAAATAGCATAGGAAGTGAGTGGCAATGTAGGATGGAGAAAACATCACCCCGCATTTAGCAAGGCAAGATCAGGAAACATGCGGGGCCAATGTAGGATAGGTTTCTGAAAAACATCGCAGGGTGGTGCGCATTGTAAGTGTTTCTAATAGGCCATTCAATAGTAGGAGTGAGAAAATCATCATGGGGTGGTGTGAATCGGAGGGCCTGAATTAGATTAGGCATTGAGTGGCAATGTAGAATCTAGCAAACCAAGAAGGACGGTGAGCATGGGGAGGTCAAGAAACACGAAGTGGCAATGTAGGATAGGTTCCTGAAAAGCATCTCTGGGTGGTGGGCATTGTAAGGTTTTCTAACAGGCCATTCACTAGTAGGAGTGAGAAAACATCACGGAGTGATGTGAATCGGAAGGCCTGAATTAGGATCGGCATTGAGTGGCAATGTAGGTAGGAGAAGCACAACTGGGTGGTCAGCATGGGGAGGTCAGGAAACATGCGGAGGCAATGTAGCATACGTTTGTGAAAAACATAACGGGGTGGTCATATTGTAAGGGTTTATAACAGGCCATTCACTAGTAGGAGTGAGAAAAACATCATGGGGTGGTGTGAATAGGAGGGCCTGAATTAGATTAGGCAGTGTGTGGTAATGTAGGATGGAGAAAAGCAAGAAGCCGTGCTGAGCATGGGGAGGTCAGGAAACATGCAGTGACAATGTAGGATATGTTTCTGAAAAACTTCACGGGGTGTGCGCATTGTAAGGGTTTCTAAGAGGACATTCACTAGTAGGAGTGAGAAAAACATAACAGGGGTTGTGAATCGGAGGGCCTGAGTTAGAATAGCCAGTGAGTGGCAATATAGGATGGAGAAAATCACCACGGGGTTGTCAGAATTGGGAGGTCAGAAAACATGCCGTGGCAATGTAGGATAGGATTCTGAAAAACTTCTCCGGGTGGTGAGAATTGTAAGGGTTTCTAACAGGCCATTCACTAGTAGAAGTGAGAAAAACATCACGGGGTGGTGTGAATCGGGGGGCCTGTATTAGGAGAGGCAGTGAGTGGCAATGTAGGATGGGGAAAAGCACCACGGGGTGCTCAGCATGGGGAGGTCAGGAAACATCCGTTGGCCATGTAGGATATATTTCTGAAAAACATTTCAGGGTGGTGAGCATTGTTAGGGTTTCTAAGAGGCCATTCACTAGTAGGAGTGAGAAAAACATCACGGGGTGGTGTGATTCGGAGGGCCTGAATTAGAATAGGCATTGAGTGGCAATGTAGGATGGCGAAAAGCAAGACGGGGTGGTTAGCATGGGGGGGTCAGGAGGCAACATGCAGTGGCAATGTAGCATAGGTTTGTGAAAAACATAGCGTGGTGGTGCACACTGTAAGGTTTTCTAACAGGCCATTCACTAGTAGGAGTCAGAAAAACATCACGGGGTGGTGTGAATCGGAGGGCCTGAATTAGAATAGGCATTGAGTGGCAATGTAGGATGGAGAAAAGCACCACGGGATGGTCAGCATGGGCAGGTCAGGAAACATGCAGTGGCAATGTAGGATATGTTTCAGAAAAACATCGCGGGGTGGTGCGCATTGTAAGGGTTTCTAACAGGCCATTCACTAGTAGGAGTGATAAAAACATCACGGCGTGGTGTGAATCAGAGGGCCTGAATTATGATAGGCAGTTAGTGGCAATGTAGGATGGAGAAAGGCACCACGGGATGGTCAGCATGGGGAGGTCAGGAAAAATGAACTGGAAATGTAGGATAGGTTTCAGAAAACCATCGCGGTGTGGTGCGCATTGTAAGGGTTTCTAACAGGCCATTCTCTAGTAGGAGTGAGAAAACATCACGGGGTGTTGTGAATCGGGGGGCCTGTATTAGAATAGGCAGTGAGTGGCAAGGTAGGATCTAGTAAAGCAAAACGGGGCGGTGAGCATTGGGGGGGTCAGGAAAGATGAAGTGGCAAAGTCGGATAGGTTTCTGAAAAACATCGCAGGGTGGTGCGCATTGTAAGGGTTTCTAACAGGCCATTCACTAGTAGGAGTGAGAAAAACAGTACGGGGTGACGTGAATCGGAGGACCTGAATTAGGATAGGCAGTGTGTGGCAATGTAGGATATAGAAAATCACGAAGGGTCAGTCAGCATGGGGTGGTCAGGAAACATGCGGTGGCAATGTAGGATAGGTTTCTGAAAAACATCGCGGGGTGGCGCGCACTGTAAAGGTTTCTTACAGGCCATTCACTAGTAGGAGTGAGAAAAACATCATGGGGTGGTGTGAATAGGAGGGCCTGAATTAGATTAGGCAGTGTGTGGTAATGTAGGATGGAGAAAAGCAAGAAGCCGTGGTGAGCATGGGGAGGTTCCAAAACATGCAGTGACAATGTAGGATAGGTTTCTGAAAAACATCGGGGGTGGTGTGCATTTTAAGGGTTTCTAACAGGCCATTCACAAGTAGGAGTGAGAAAAATATCACAGTGGGTGTGAGTCGGAGGGCCTAAGTTAGAATAGCCAGTGAGTGGCAATGTAGGATGGAGAAAAGCATCACCCCGTATTTAGCAAGGCGAGATCAGGAAACATGCGGGGCCAATGTAGGAAAGGTTTCTGAAAAACATCGCGGGGTGGTGCGCATTGTAAGTGTTTCTAACAGGCCATTCACTAGTAGGAGTGAGAAAATCATCATGGGGTGGTGTGAATCGGAGGGCCTGAATTAGATTAGGCATTGAGTGGCAATGTAGGATCTAGCAAACCAAGAAGGGCGGTGAGCATGGGGAGGTCAAGAAACACGAAGTGGCAATGTAGGATAGGTTCCTGAAAAACATCTCTGGGAGGTGGGCATTGTAAGGTTTTCTAACAGGCCATTCACTACTAGCAGTGAGACAAATATCACGGAGTGATGTGAATCAGAAGGCCTGAATCAGGATTGGCAGTGAGTGGCAATGTAGAATGGAGAAGCACAACTGGGTGGTCACCATGGGGAGGTCAGGAAACATGCGGTGGCAATGTAGCATACGTTTGTGAAAAACATAGCGGGGTGGTCACATTGTAAGGGTTTCTAACAGGCCATTCACTAGTACGAGTGAGAAAAACATCACGCGGAGGTGTGAATCGGAGATCCTGAATTAGGATAGGCAGTGAGTGGCAATGTAGAATGGAGAAAAGCACCAAGGGGTGGTCAGCATGGGTAAGTCAGGAAACATGCGGTGGCAAAGTAGGATAGGTTTCTCAAAAACATCGGTGGCGTGGTGCGCATTGTAAGGGTTTCTAAGTGGCCAATCACTAGTACAATTGTGAAAAACATCATGGGTTGGTGTGAATCGGAGGGCCAGCATTTGATTAGGCAGTGAGTGGCAGTGTAGGATCTAGCAAAGCAAGACGGGGCAGTGAGCATGTGGAGGTCAGGAAACATGAAGTGGCAATGTTGGATAGGTTTCTGAAAAACATCTTTGGGTGGTGTGCATTGTAAGGGTTTCTAACAGTCCATTCACTAGTACGAGTGAGAAAAACATCACGGGGTGGTGTTAATAGGAGGGCCTGAATTAGATTAGGCAGTGTGTGGTAATGTAGCATGGAGAAAAGCAAGAAGCCGTGCTGAGCATGGGGAGGTACGGAAACATGCAGTGACAATGTAGGATAGGTTTTTGAAAAACATCGCGGGGTGGTGTGCATTGTAAGGGTTTCTAACAGGCCATTCACAGGTAGGAGTGAGAAAAACATCACAGGGGGGTGTGAGTCGGAGGGCCTAAGTTAGAATAGCCAGTGAGTGGCAATGTAGGATGGAGAAAAGCACCAAGGGTGGTCAGCACTGGGAGGTCAGGAAACATGCGGTGGCAATGTAGGACAGGTTTCTTTAAAAACATCGTGGTGTGGAGTGCATTGTATGGTTTTCTAACAGGCCATTCACTAGTAGGAGTGAGAAAAAAGATCACTGGTTGGTGTGAATCAGAGGGCCTGAATTAGCATAGGCAGTGAGTGGCAATGTATGATGGAGAAAACATCACCCCGCATTTAGCAAGGCGAGATCAGGAAACATGCGGGGCCAATGTAGGATAGGTTTCTGAATAACATCGCAGGGTGGTGCGCATTGTAAGTGTTTCTAACAAGCCATTCACTAGTAGGAGTGAGAAAATCATCATGGGGTGGTGTGAATCGGAGGGCCTGAATTAGATTAGGCATTGAGTGGCAATGTAGAATCCAGCAAACCAAGAAGGACGGTGAGCATGGGGAGGTCAAGAAACACGAAGTGGCAATGTAGGATAGGTTCCTGAAAAGCATCTCTGGGTGGTGGGCATTGTAAGGTTTTCTAACAGGCCATTCACTAGTAGGAGTGAGAAAAACATCACGGAGTGATGTGAATCGGAAGGCCTGAATTAGGATCGGCATTGAGTGGCAATGTAGGAAGGAGAAGCACAACTGGGTGGTCAGCATGGGGAGGTCAGGAAACATGCAGAGGCAATGTAGCATACGTTTGTGAAAAACGTAACGGGGTGGTCATATTGTAAGGGTTTATAACAGGCCATTTACTAGTAGGAGTGAGAAAAACATCATGGGGTGGTGTGAATAGGAGGGCCTGAATTAGATTAGGCAGTGTGTGGTAATGTAGGATGGAGAAAAGCAAGAAGCCGTGGTGAGCATGGGGAGGTCAGGAAACATGCAGTGACAATGTAGGATATGTTTCTGAAAAACTTCACGGGGTGTGCGCATTGTAAGGGTTTCTAAGAGGACATTCACTAGTAGGAGTGAGAAAAACATCACAGGGGTTGTGAATCAGAGGGCCTGAGTTAGAATAGCCAGTGAGTCGCAATATAGGATGGAGAAAATCACCACGGGGTTGTCAGAATCGGGAGGTCAGAAAACATGCCGTGGCAATGTAGGATAGGATTCTGAAAAACTTCTCTGGGTGGTGAGAATTGTAAGGGTTTCTAACAGGCCATTCACTAGTAGAAGTGAGAAAAACATCACGGGGTGGTGTGAATGGGGGGGCCTGTATTAGGATAGGCAGTGAGTGGCAATGTAGGATGGGGAAAAGCACCACGGGGTGCTCAGCATGGGGAGGTCAGGAAACATCCGTTGGCCATGTAGGATATATTTCTGAAAAACATTTCAGGGTGGTGAGCATTGTTAGGGTTTCTAAGAGGCCATTCACTAGTAGGAGTGAGAAAAACATCACGGCGTGGTGTGAATCAGAGGGCCTGATTTATGATAGTCAGTTAGTGGCAATGTAGGATGGAGAAGGGCACCACGGGATGGTCAGCATGGGGAGGTCAGGAAAAATGAAGTGGAAATGTAGGATAGGTTTCTGAAAACCATCGCGGTGTGGTGCGCATTGTAAGGGTTTCTAACAGGCCATTCACAAGTAGGAGTGAGAAAAACATCATGGGGTGGTGTGAACCGGAGTGCCTGAATTTGATTAGGCAGTGAGTGGCAGTGTAGGATCTAGCAAAGCAAGACGGGGCTGTGAGCATGGAGAAGTCAGGAAACATGAAGTGGCAATGTAGGATAGGTTTCTTCAAAATATCGCGTGGTTTTGCGCATTGTAAGAGTTTCTAACAGGTCATTTACTAGTAGGCGTGTGAAAAACATCACGGGGTGGTGTGAATCAGAGGACCTGAATTAGGATAGGCAGTGTGTGGCAATGTAGGATGGAGAAAATCACCATGGGGTAGTCAGAATCGGGAGGTCAGGAAACATGCCGTGGCAATGTAGGATAGGATTCTGAAAAACTTCTCTGGGTGGTGCGCATTGTAAGGGTTTCCAACAGGCCATTCACTAGTAGCAGTGAGACAAACATCAGTGAGTGATGTGAATCGGAAGGCCTGAATTAGGATAGGCAGTGAGTGGAAATGTAGGATGGAGAAGCACAACGGGCTGGTCAGCCTGGGGAGGTCAGGAAACATGCGGTGGCCATGTAGCATACGTTTGTGAAAAACATAGCGTGGTCGTCACAATGTAAGGGTTTCTAACAGGCCATTCACTAGAAGGAGTGAGAAAAACTTCACGGGGTGGTGTGAATCGGAGAGCCTGAATTAGGATAGGCAGTGAGTGGCAATGTACAATGGAGAGAAGCACCACGGGCTGGTCAGCATGGGAAGGTAAGGAAACATGCTGTGACAATGTAGGATAGGTTTCTGAAAAACATCACGGAGAAGTGCACTTTGAAAGGTTTTGTAACAGGCCATTCACTAGTAGGAGTGTGAAAAACATCATGGGGTGGTGTGAATTGGAGGGCCTGAATTTGATTAGACAGTGAGTGGCAGTGTAGGATGTAGCAAAGCAAGATGGGCCGGTGAGCATGTGGAGGTCAGGAAACATGAAGTGGCAATTTTGCATAGGTTTCTGAAAATCATCTCTGGGTGGTGCGCATTGTAAGGGTTTCTAACAGGCCATTCTCTAGTAGGAGTGAGAAAACATCACGGGGTGTTGTGAATCGGGGGGCCTGTATTAGAATAGGCAGTGAGTGGCAAGGTAGGATCTAGTAAAGCAAGACGGGGCGGTGAGCATGGGGGGGTCAGGAAAGATGAAGTGGCAAAGTCGGATAGGTTTCTGAAAAACATCGCGGGGTGGTGCGCATTGTAAGGGTTTCTAACAGGCCATTCACTAGTAGGAGTGAGAAAAACAGTACGGGGTGACGTGAATCGGAGGACCTGAATTAGGATAGGCAGTGTGTGGCAATGTAGGATGGAGAAAATCACGAAGGGTCAGTCAGCATGGGGTGGTCAGGAAACATGCGGTGGCAATGTAGGATAGGTTTCTGAAAAACATCGCGGGGTGGCGCGCACTGTAAAGGTTTCTTACAGGCCATTCACTAGTAGGAGTGAGAAAAACATCATGGGGTGGTGTGAATAGGAGGGTCTGAATTAGATTAGGCAGTGTGTGGTAATGTAGGATGGAGAAAAGCAAGAAGCCGTGGTGAGCATGGGGAGGTTCCAAAACATGCAGTGACAATGTAGGATAGGTTTCTGAAAAACATCGGGGGTGGTGTGCATTTTAAGGGTTTCTAACAGGCCATTCACAAGTAGGAGTGAGAAAAATATCACAGGGTGTGTGAGTCGGAGGGCCTAAGTTAGAATAGCCAGTGAGTGGCAATGTAGGATGGAGAAAAGCACCAAGGGTGGTCAGCATTGGGAGGTCAGGAAATATGCGGTGGCAAAGTAGGATAGGTTTCTGAAAAACATCGCGGTGTGGTGCACATTGTATTGTTTTCCAACAGGCCATTCACTAGTAGGAGTGAGAAAAACATCACGGGGTGGTGTGAATCAGAGGGCCTGAATTAGCATACACAGTGAGTGGCAATGTAGGATGGAGAAAAGCATCACCCCGTATTTAGCAAGGTGAGATCAGGAAACATGCGGGGCCAATGTAGGAAAGGTTTCTGAAAAACATCGCGGGGTGGTGTGCATTGTAAGTGTTTCTAACGGGCCATTCACTAGTAGGAGTGAGAAAATCATCATGAGGTGGTGTGAATCGGAGGGCCTGAATTAGATTAGGCATTGAGTGGCAATGAAGGATCTAGCAAACCAAGAAGGGCGGTGAGCATGGGGAGGTCAAGAAACACGAAGTGGCAATGTAGGATAGGTTCCTGAAAAACATCTCTGGGAGGTGGGCATTGTAAGGTTTTCTAACAGGCCATTCACTACTAGCAGTGAGACAAACATCACGGAGTGATGTGAATCAGAAGGCCTGAATCAGGATTGGCAGTGAGTGGCAATGTAGGATGGAGAAGCACAACTGGGTGGTCACCATGGGGAGGTCAGGAAACATGTGGTGGCAATGTAGCATACGTTTGTGAAAAACATAGCGGGGTGGTCACATTGTAAGGGTTTCTAACAGGCCATTCACTAGTAGGAGTGAGAAAAACATCACGCGGAGGTGTGAATCGGAGATCCTGAATTAGGATAGGCAGTGAGTGGCAACGTAGAATGGAGAAAAGCACCAAGGGGTGGTCAGCATGGGGAAGTCAGGAAACATGCGGTGGCAATGTAGGATAGGTTTCTCAAAAACATCGGTGGCGTGGTGCGCATTGTATGGGTTTCTAAGTGGCCAATCACTAGTACAATTGTGAAAAACATCATGGGTTGGTGTGAATCAGAGGGCCTAAATTTGATTAGGCAGTGAGTGGCAGTGTAGGATCTAGCAAAGCAAGATGGGGCAGTGAGCATGTGGAGGTCAGGAAACATGAAGTGGCAATGTTGGATAGGTTTCTGTAAAACATCTCTGGGTGGTGTGCATTGTAAGGGTTTCTAACAGGCCATTCACTAGTACGAGTGAGAAAAACATCACGGGGTGGTGTTAATAGGAGGGCCTGAATTAGATTAGGCAGTGTGTGGTAATGTAGGATGGAGAAAAGCAAGAAGCCGTGCTGAGCATGGGGAGGTCCGGAAACATGCAGTGACAATGTAGGATAGGTTTTTGAAAAACATCGTGGGGTGGTGTGCATTGTAAGGGTTTCTAACAGGCCATTCACAGGTAGGAGTGAGAAAAACATCACAGGGGGGTGTGAGTCGGAGGGCCTAAGTTAGAATAGCCAGTGAGTGGCAATGTAGGATGGAGAAAAGCACCAAGGGTGGTCAGCATTGGGAGGTCAGGAAACATGCGGTGGCAATGTAGGACAGGTTTCTGAAAAACATCGTGGTGTGGAGTGCATTGTAAGGTTTTCTAACAGGCCATTCACTAGTAGGAGTGAGAAAAAAGATCACTGGTTGGTGTGAATCAGAGGGCCTGAATTAGCATAGGCAGTGAGTGGCAATGTAGGATGGAGAAAACATCACCCCGCATTTAGCAAGGCGAGATCAGGAAACATGCGGGGCCAATGTAGGATAGGTTTCTGAAAAACATTGCAGGGTGGTGCGCATTGTAAGTGTTTCTAACAGGCCATTCACTAGTAGGAGTGAGAAAATCATCATGGGGTGTTGTGAATCGGAGGGCCTGAATTAGATTAGGCATTGAGTGGCAATGTAGAATCTAGCAAACCAAGAAGGACGGTGAGCATGGGGAGGTCAAGAAACACGAAGTGGCAATGTAGGATATGTTCCTGAAAAGCATCTCTGGGTGGTGGGCATTGTAAGGTTTTCTAACAGGCCATTCACTAGTAGGAGTGAGAAAAACATCACGGAGTGATGTGAATTGGAAGGCCTGAATTAGGATAGGCATTGAGTGGCAATGTAGGAAGGAGAAGCACAACTGGGTGGTCAGCATGGGGAGGTCAGGAAACATGCGGAGGCAATGTAGCATACGTTTGTGAAAAACATAACGGGGTGGTCATATTGTAAGGGTTTATAACAGACCATTCACTAGTAGGAGTGAGAAAAACATCATGGGGTGGTGTGAATAGGAGGGCCTGAATTAGATTAGGCAGTGTGTGGTAATGTAGGATGGAGAAAAGCAAGAAGCCGTGGTGAGCATGGGGAGGTCAGGAAACATGCAGTGACAATGTAGGATATGTTTCTGAAAAACTTCGCGGGGTGTGCGCATTGTAAGGGTTTCTAAGAGGACATTCACTAGTAGGAGTGAGAAAAACATCACAGGGGTTGTGAATCGGAGGGCCTGACTTAGAATAGCCAGTGAGTGGCAATATAGGATGGAGAAAATCACCACGGGGTTGTCAGAATCGGGAGGTCAGAAAACATGCCGTGGCAATGTAGGATAGGATTCTGAAAAACTTCTCTGGGTGGTGAGAATTGTAAGGGTTTCTAACAGGCCATTCACTAGTCGAAGTGAGAAAAACATCACGGGGTGGTGTGAATCGGGGGGCCTGTATTAGGATAGGCAGTGAGTGGCAATGTAGGATGGGGAAAAGCACCACGGGGTGCTCAGCATGGGGAGGTCAGGAAACATCCGTTGGCCATGTAGGATATATTTCTGAAAAACATTTCAGGGTGGTGAGCATTGTTAGGGTTTCTAAGAGGCCATTCACTAGTAGGAGTGAGAAAAATATCACGGGGTGGTGTGATTCGGAGGGCCTGAATTAGAATAGCCATTGAGTGGCAATGTAGGATGGCGAAAAGCAAGACGGGGTGGTTAGCATGGGAGGGTCAGGAGGCAACATGCAGTGGCAATGTAGCATAGGTTTGTGAAAAACATAGCGGGGTGGTGCACACTGTAAGGTTTTCTAACAGGCCATTCACTAGTAGGAGTGAGAAAAACATCACGGGGTGGTGTGAATCGGAGGGCCTGAATTAGAATAGGCATTGAGTGGCAATGTAGGATAAAGAAAAGCACCACGGGATGGTCAGCATGGGCAGGTCAGGAAACATGCAGTGGCAATGTAGGATAGGTTTCTGAAAAACATCAAGATGTGGTGCGCGTTGTAAGGGTTTCTAACAGGCCATTCACTAGTAGCAGTGAGACAGTCATCACGGATTGAGGTGAATATGAAGGCCTGAATCAGGTTTGTCAGTGACTGGCTATGTAGGATGGAGAAAAGCACCACGGGATGGTCAGCATGGGGAGGTCAGGAAACATGTGGTGGCAATGTAGGATATGTTTCAGAAAAACATCGCGGGGTGGTGCGCACTGTAAGGGTTTCTAACAGGCCATTCACTAGTAGGAGTGATAAAAACATCACGGCGTGGTGTGAATCAGAGGGCCTGAATTATGATAGGCAGTTAGTGGCAATGTAGGATGGAGAAAGGCACCACGGGATGGTCAGCATGGGGAGGTCAGGAAAAATGAAGTGGAAATGTAGGATAGGTTTCTGAAGACCATCGCGGTGTGGTGCGCATTGTAAGGGTTTCTAACAGGCCATTCACAAGTAGGAGTGAGAAAAACATCATGGGGTGGTGTGAATCGGAGTACCTGAATTTGATTAGGCAGTGAGTGGCAGTGTAGGATCTAGCAAAGCAAGACGGGGCTGTGAGCGTGGAGAGGTCAGGAAACATGAAGTGGCAATGTAGGATAGGTTTCTTCAAAATATCGCGTGGTTTTTCGCATTGTAAGAGTTTCTAACAGGCCATTTACTAGTAGGCGTGTGAAAAACATCACGGGGTGGTGTGAATCAGAGGACCTGAACTAGGATAGGCAGTGTGTGGCAATGTAGGATGGAGAAAATCACCATGGGGTAGTCAGAATCGGGAGGTCAGGAAACATGCCGTGGCAATGTAGGATAGGATTCTGAAAAACTTCTCTGGGTGGTGCGCATTGTAAGGGTTTCTAACAGGCCATTCACTAGTAGCAGTGAGACAAACATCAGTGAGTGATGTGAATCGGAAGGCCTGAATTAGGATAGGCAGTGAGTGGAAATGTAGGATGGAGAAGCACAACGGGCTGGTCAGCCTGGGGAGGTCAGGAAACATGCGGTGGCCATGTAGCATACGTGTGTGAAAAGCATAGCGTGGTCGTCAAATTGTAAGGGTTTCTAACAGGCCATTCACTAGAAGGAGTGAGAAAAACTTCACGGGGTGGTGTGAATCGGAGAGCCTGAATTAGGATAGGCAGTGAGTGGCAATGTACAATGGAGAGAAGCACCACGGGCTGGTCAGCATGGGAAGGTAAGGAAACATGCTGTGACAATGTAGGATAGGTTTCTGAAAAACATCACGGAGAAGTGCACATTGAAAGGTTTTGTAACAGGCCATTCATTAGTAGGAGTGTGAAAAACATCATGGGGTGGTGTGAATTGGAGGGCCTGAAATTGATTAGACAGTGAGTGGCAGTGTAGGATGTAGCAAAGAAAGATGGGCCGGTGAGCATGTGGAGGTCAGGAAACATGAAGTGGCAATGTTGCATAGGTTTCTGAAAATCATCTCTGGGTGGTGCGCATTGTAAGGGTTTCTAACAGGCCATTCTCTAGTAGGAGTGAGAAAATATCACGGGGTGTTGTGAATCGGGGGGCCTGTATTAGAATAGGCAGTGAGTGGCAAGGTAGGATCTAGTAAAGCAAGACGGGGCGGTGAGCATTGGGGGGTCAGGAAAGATGAAGTGGCAAAGTCGGATAGGTTTCTGAAAAACATCGCGGGGTGGTGCGCATTGTAAGGGTTTCTAACAGGCCATTTTCTAGTAATAGTGAGAAAAACAGTACGGGGTGACGTGAATCGGAGGACCTGAATTAGGATAGGCAGTGTGTGGCAATGTAGGATGGAGAAAATCACGAAGGGTCAGTCAGCATGGGGTGGTCAGGAAACATGCGGTGGCAATGTAGGATAGGTTTCTGAAAAATATCGCGGGGTGGCGCGCACTGTAAAGGTTTATTACAGGCCATTCACTAGTAGGAGTGAGAAAAACATCATGGGGTGGTGTGAATAGGAGGGCCTGAATTAGATTAGGCAGTGTGTGGTAATGTAGGATGGAGAAAAGCAAGAAGCCGTGGTGAGCATGGGGAGGTTCCAAAACATGCAGTGACAATGTAGGATAGGTTTCTGAAAAACATCGGGGGTGGTGTGCATTTTAAGGGTTTCTAACAGGCCATTCACAAGTAGGAGTGAGAAAAATATCACAGTGGGTGTGAGTCGGAGGGCCTAAGTTAGAATAGCCAGTGAGTGGCAATGTAGGATGGAGAAAAGCACCAAGGGTGGTCAGCATTAGGAGGTCAGGAAATATGCGGTGGCAAAGTAGGATAGGTTTCTGAAAAACATCGCGGTGTGGTGCACATTGTATTGTTTTCCAACAGGCCATTCACTAGTAGGAGTGAGAAAAACATCACGGGGTGGTGTGAATCAGAGGGCCTGAATTAGCATACGCAGTGAGTGGCAATGTAGGATGGAGAAAAGCATCACCCCGTATTTAGCAAGGCGAGATCAGGAAACATGCGGGGCCAATGTAGGAAAGGTTTCTGAAAAACATCGCGGGGTGGTGCGCATTGTAAGTGTTTCTAACAGGCCATTCACTAGTAGGAGTGAGAAAATCATCATGGGGTGGTGTGAATCGGAGGGCCTGAATTAGATTAGGCATTGAGTGGCAATGTAGTATCTAGCAAACCAAGAAGGGCGGTGAGCATGGGGAGGTCAAGAAACACGAATTGGCAATGTAGGATAGGTTCCTGGAAAACATCTCTGGGAGGTGGGCATTGTAAGGTTTTCTAACAGGCCATTCACTACTAGCAGTGAGACAAACATCACGGAGTGATGTGAATCAGAAGGCCTGAATCAGGATTGGCAGGGAGTGGCAATGTAGGATGGAGAAGCACAACTGGGTGGTCACCATGGGGAGGTCAGGAAACATGCGGTGGCAATGTAGCATACGTTTGTGAAAAACATAGCGGGGTGGTCACATTGTAAGGGTTTCTAACAGGCCATTCACTAGTAGGAGTGAGAAAAACATCACGCGGAGGTGTGAATCGGAGATCCTGAATTAGGATAGGCAGTGAGTGGCAATGTAGAATGGAGAAAAGCACCAAGGGGTGGTCAGCATGGGTAAGTCAGGAAACATGCGGTGGCAATGTAGGATAGGTTTCTCAAAAACATCGGTGGCGTGGTGCGCATTGTAAGGCTTTCTAAGTGACCAATCACTAGTACAATTGTGAAAAACATCATGGGTTGGTGTGAATCGGAGGGCCTAAATTTGATTAGGCAGTGATTGGCAGTGTAGGATCTAGCAAAGCAAGACGGGGCAGTGAGCATGTGGAGGTCAGGAAACATGAAGTGGCAATGTTGGATAGGTTTCTGAAAAACATCTCTGGGTGGTGTGCATTGTAAGGGTTTCTAACAGGCCATTCATTAGTACGAGTGAGAAAAACATCACGGGGTGGTGTTAATAGGAGGGCCTGAATTAGTTTAGGCAGTGTGTGGTAATGTAGGATGGAGAAAAGCAAGAAGCCGTGCTGAGCATGGGGAGGTCCGGAAACATGCAGTGACAATGTAGGATAGGTTTTTGAAAAACATCGCGGGGTGGTGTGCATTGTAAGGGTTTCTAACAGGCCATTCACAGGTAGGAGTGAGAAAAACATCACAGGGGGGTGTGAGTCGGAGGGCCTAAGTTAGAATAGCCAGTGAGTGGCAATGTAGGATGGAGAAAAGCACCAAGGGTGGTCAGCATTGGGAAGTCAGGAAACATGCGGTGGCAATGTAGGACAGGTTTCTGAAAAACATCGTGGTGTGGAGTGCATTGTATGGTTTTCTAACAGGCCATTCACTAGTAGGAGTGAGAAAAAAGATCACTTGTTGGTGTGAATCAGAGGGCCTGAATTAGCATAGGCAGTGAGTGGCAATGTAGGATGGAGAAAACATCACCCCGCATTTAGCAAGGCGAGATCAGGAAACATGCGGGGCCAATGTAGGATAGGTTTCTGAAAAACATCGCAGGGTGGTGCGCATTGTAAGTGTTTCTAACAGGCCATTCACTAGTAGGAGTGAGAAAATCATCATGGGCTGGTGTGAATCGGAGGGCCTGAATTAGATTAGGCATTGAGTGGCAATGTAGGATCTAGCAAACCAAGAAGGACGGTGAGCATGGGGAGGTCAAGAAACACGAAGTGCCAATGTAGGATAGGTTCCTGAAAAGCATCTCTGGGTGGTGGGCATTGTAAGGTTTTCTAACAGGCCATTCACTAGTAGGAGTGAGAAAAACATCACGGAGTGATGTGAATCGGAAGGCCTGAATTAGGATAGGCAATGAGTGGCAATGTAGGAAGGAGAAGCACAACTGGGTGGTCAGCATGGGGAGGTCAGGAAACATGCGGAGGCAATGTAGCATACGTTTGTGAAAAACATAACGGGGTGGTCATATTGTAAGGGTTTATAACAGGCCATTCACTAGTAGGAGTGAGAAAAACATCATGGGGTGGTGTGAATAGGAGGGCCTGAATTAGATTAGGCAGTGTGTGGTAATGTAGGATGGAGAAAAGCAAGAAGCCGTGGTGAGCATGGGGAGGTCAGGAAACATGCAGTGACAATGTAGGATATGTTTCTGAAAAACTTCGCGGGGTGTGCGCATTGTAAGGGTTTCTAACAGGCCATTCACAAGTAGGAGTGAGAAAAACATCACAGAGGTTGTGAATCAGAGGGCCTGAGTTAGAATAGCCAGTGAGTGGCAATATAGGATGGAGAAAATCACCACGGGGTTGTCAGAATCGGGAGGTCAGAAAACATGCCGTGGCAATGTAGGATAGGATTCTGAAAAACTTCTCTGGGTGGTGAGAATTGTAAGGGTTTCTAACAGGCCATTCACTAGTAGAATTGAGAAAAACATCACGGGGTGGTGTGAATCGGGGGGCCTGTATTAGGATAGGCAGTGAGTGGCAATGTAGGATGGGGAAAAGCACCACGGGGTGCTCAGCGTGGGGAGGTCAGGAAACATCCGTTGGCCATGTAGGATATATTTCTGAAAAACATTTCAGGGTTGTGAGCATTGTTAGGGTTTCTAAGAGGCCATTCACTAGTAGGAGTGAGAAAAACATCACGGGGTGGTGTGATTCGGAGGGCCTGAATTAGAATAGGCATTGAGTGGCAATGTAGGATGGCGAAAAGCAAGACGGGCTGGTTAGCATGGGGGGGTCAGGAGGCAACATGCAGTGGCAATGTAGCATAGGTTTGTGAAAAACATAGCGGGTTGGTGCACACTGTAAGATTTTCTAACAGGCCATTCACTAGTAGGAGTGAGAAAAACATCACGGGGTGGTGTGAATCGGAGGGCCTGAATTAGAATAGGCATTGAGTGGCAATGTAGGATGGAGAAAAGCACCACGGGATGGTCAGCATGGGCAGGTCAGGAAACATGCAGTGGCAATGTAGGATAGGTTTCTGAAAAACATCAAGATGTGGTGCGCGTTGTAAGGGTTTCTAACAGGCCATTCACTAGTAGCAGTGAGACAGTCATCACGGATTGAGGTGAATATGAAGGCCTGAATCAGGTTTGTCAGTGACTGGCTATGTAGGATGGAGAAAAGCACCACGGGATGGTCAGCATGGGGAGGTCAGGAAACATGTGGTGGCAATGTAGGATATGTTTCAGAAAAACATCGCGGGGTGGTGCGCATTGTAAGGGTTTCTAACAGGCCATTCACTAGTAGGAGTGATAAAAACATCACGGCGTGGTGTGAATCAGAGGGCCTGAATTATGATAGGCAGTTAGTGGCAATGTAGGATGGAGAAAGGCACCACGGGATGGTCAGCATGGGGAGGTCAGGAAAAATGAAGTGGAAATGTAGGATAGGTTTCTGAAAACCATCGCGGTGTGGTGCGCATTGTAAGGGTTTCTAACAGGCCATTCACAAGTAGGAGTGAGAAAAACATCATGGGGTGGTGTGAACCGGAGTTCCTGAATTTGATTAGGCAGTGAGTGGCAGTGTAGGATCTAGCAAAGCAAGACGGGGCTGTGAGCATTGAGAGGTCAGGAAACATGAAGTGGCAATGTAGGATAGGTTTCTTCAAAATATCGCGTGGTTTTGCGCATTGTAAGAGTTTCTAACAGGCCATTTACTAGTAGGTGTGTGAAAAACATCACGGGGTGGTGTGAATCAGAGGACCTGAATTAGGATAGGCAGTGTGTGGCAATGTAGGATGGAGAAAATCACCATGGGGTAGTCAGAATCGGGAGGTCAGGAAACATGCCGTGGCAATGTAGGATAGGATTCTGAAAAACTTCTCTGGGTGGTGCGCATTGTAAGGGTTTCTAACAGGCCATTCACTAGTAGCAGTGAGACAAACATCAGTGAGTGATGTGAATCGGAAGGCCTGAATTAGGATAGGCAGTGAGTGGAAATGTAGGATGGAGAAGCACAACGGGCTGGTCAGCCTGGGGAGGTCAGGAAACATGCGGTGGCCATGTAGCATACGTGTGTGAAAAGCATAGCGTGGTCGTCAAATTGTAAGGGTTTCTAACAGGCCATTCACTAGAAGGAGTGAGAAAAACTTCACGGGGTGGTGTGAATCGGAGAGCCTGAATTAGGATAGGCAGTGAGTGGCAATGTACAATGGAGAGAAGCACCACGGGCTGGTCAGCATGGGAAGGTAAGGAAACATGCTGTGACAATGTAGGATAGGTTTCTGAAAAACATCACGGAGAAGTGCACATTGAAAGGTTTTGTAACAGGCCATTCACTAGTAGGAGTGTGAAAAACATCATGGGGTGGTGTGAATTGGAGGGCCTGAATTTGATTAGACAGTGAGTGGCAGTGTAGGATGTAGCAAAGCAAGATGGGCGGTGAGCATGTGGAGGTCAGGAAACATGAAGTGGCAATGTTGCATAGGTTTCTGAAAATCATCTCTGGGTGGTGCGCATTGTAAGGGTTTCTAACAGGCCATTCTCTAGTAGGAGTGAGAAAACATCACGTGGTGTTGTGAATCGGGGGGCCTGTATTAGAATAGGCAGTGAGTGGCAAGGTAGGATCCAGTAAAGCAAGACGGGGCGGTGAACATGGGGGGGTCAGGAAAGATGAAGTGGCAAAGTCGGATAGGTTTCTGAAAAACATCGCGGGGTGGTGCGCATTGTAAGGGTTTCTAACAGGCCATTCACTAGTAGGAGTGAGAAAAACAGTACGGGGTGACGTGAATCAGAGGACCTGAATTAGGATAGGCAGTGTGTGGCAATGTAGGATGGAGAAAATCACGAAGGGTCAGTCAGCATGGGGTGGTCAGGAAACATGCGGTGGCAATGTAGGATAGGTTTCTGAAAAACATCGCGGGGTGGCGCGCACTGTAAAGGTTTCTTACAGGCCATTCACTAGTAGGAGTGAGAAAAACATCATGGGGTGGTGTGAATAGGAGGGCCTGAATTAGATTAGGCAGTGTGTGGTAATGTAGGATGGAGAAAAGCAATAAGCCGTGGTGAGCATGGGGAGGTTCCAAAACATGCAGTGACAATGTAGGATAGGTTTCTGAAAAACATCGGGGGTGGTGTGCATTTTAAGGGTTTCTAACAGGCCATTCACAAGTAGGAGTGAGAAAAATATCACAGTGTGTGTGAGTCGGAGGGCCTAAGTTAGAATAGCCAGTGAGTGGCAATGTAGGATGGAGAAAAGCACCAAGGGTGGTCAGCATTGGGAGGTCAGGAAATATGCGGTGGCAAAGTAGGATAGGTTTCTGAAAAACATCGCGGTGTGGTGCACATTGTATTGTTTTCCAACAGGCCATTCACTAGTAGGAGTGAGAAAAACATCACGGGGTGGTGTGAATCAGAGGGCCTGAATTAGATTAGGCATTGAGTGGCAATGTAGGATCTAGCAAACCAAGAAGGGCGGTGAGCATGGGGAGGTCAAGAAACACGAAGTGGCAATGTAGGATAGGTTCCTGGAAAACATCTCTGGGAGGTGGGCATTGTAAGGTTTTCTAACAGGCCATTCACTACTAGTAGTGAGACAAACATCACGGAGTGATGTGAATCAGAAGGCCTGAATCAGGATTGGCAGGGAGTGGCAATGTAGGATGGAGAAGCACAACTGGGTGGTCACCATGGGGAGGTCAGGAAACATGCGGTGGCAATGTAGCATACGTTTGTGAAAAACATAGCGGGGTGGTCACATTGTAAGGGTTTCTAACAGGCCATTCACTAGTAGGAGTGAGAAAAACATCACGCGGAGGTGTGAATCGGAGATCCTGAATTAGGATAGGCAGTGAGTGGCAATGTAGAATGGAGAAAAGCACCAAGGGGTGGTCAGCATGGGTAAGTCAGGAAACATGCGGTGGCAATGTAGGATAGGTTTCTCAAAAACATCGGTGGCGTGGTGCGCATTGTAAGGCTTTCTAAGTGACCAATCACTAGTACAATTGTGAAAAACATCATGGGTTGGTGTGAATCGGAGGGCCTAAATTTGATTAGGCAGTGATTGGCAGTGTAGGATCTAGCAAAGCAAGACGGGGCAGTGAGCATGTGGAGGTCAGGAAACATGAAGTGGCAATGTTGGATAGGTTTCTGAAAAACATCTCTGGGTGGTGTGCATTGTAAGGGTTTCTAACAGGCCATTCATTAGTACGAGTGAGAAAAACATCACGGGGTGGTGTTAATAGGAGGGCCTGAATTAGATTAGGCAGTGTGTGGTAATGTAGGATGGAGAAAAGCAAGAAGCCGTGCTGAGCATGGGGAGGTCCGGAAACATGCAGTGACAATGTAGGATAGGTTTTTGAAAAACATCGCGGGGTGGTGTGCATTGTAAGGGTTTCTAACAGGCCATTCACAGGTAGGAGTGAGAAAAACATCACAGGGGGGTGTGAGTCGGAGGGCCTAAGTTAGAATAGCCAGTGAGTGGCAATGTAGGATGGAGAAAAGCACCAAGGGTGGTCAGCATTGGGAAGTCAGGAAACATGCGGTGGCAATGTAGGACAGGTTTCTGAAAAACTTTGAGGAGTGGTGCGCAATTTATGGTTTTCTAACAGGCCATTCACTAGTAGGAGTGGGAAAAACATCACGGGGTAGTGTGAATCAGAGGGCCTGAATTAGCATACGCACCGTGTGGCAATGTGGGATGGAGAAAAGCATCACCCCGTAGTTAGCAAGGTGAGGTTAGGAAACATGCGGTGGCAATATAGGATAGGCTTCTGTAAAACATCATGGGGTGGTGCGCATTGTAAGGGTTTCTAACTGGCCATTCACTAGTAGGAATGAGAAAAACATCATGGGATGGTGTGAATTCGAAGGCCTGAATTAGATTAGGCAATGAGTGGCAATGTAGGATCTAGCAAGGCAAGACGGGGCGGTGAGCATGGGGATGTCAGGAAAAAAGAAGTGGCAATGTCGGTTAGACTTCTGAAAATCATCGAGGGGGGGTGCGCATTGTAAGGTTTTCTAACAGGCCATTCACTAGTAGCAGTGAGACAATCATCACGGAGTGATGTGTATCGGAAGGCCTGAATTAGGATAGGCAGTGAGTGGCAATGTAGGTTGGGGAAAAGCACCACGGGGTGGTCAGCATGGGGAGGTAAGGAAACATGGGGTGGCAATGTAGCATACATTTGTGAAAAACATAACGGGGTGGTCATATTGTAAGGGTTTATAACAGGCCATTCACTAGTAGGAGTGAGAAAAACATCATGGGGTGGTGTGAATAGGAGTGCCTGAATTAGATTAGGCAGTGTGTGGTAATGTAGGATGGTGAAAAGCAAGAAGCCGTGGTGAGCATGGGGAGGTCAGGAAACATGCAGTGACAATGTAGGATATGTTTCTGAAAAACTTCGCGGGGTGTGCGCATTGTAAGGGTTAATAAGAGGACATTCACTAGTAAGAGTGAGAAAAACATCACAGGGGTTGTGAATCGGAGGGCCTGAGTTAGAATAGCCAGTTAGTGGCAATATAGGATGGAGAAAATCACCACGGCGTAGTCAGAATCGGGAGGTCAGGAAACATGCCGTGGCAATGTAGGATAGGATTCTGAAAAACTTCTCTGGGTGGTGAGGATTGTAAGGGTTTCTAACAGGCCATTCACTAGTAGAAGTGAGAAAAACATCACGGGGTGGTGTGAATCGGAGGGCCTGAATTAAAATAGGCAGTGAGTGACAATGTAGGATACAGAAAATCACCACGAGTTGGTCAGCATGGGGAAGTTAGGAAACATGTGGTGGCAATGTTCCATAGGTTTCTGAAAAACATAGCGGGCTGGTGTGCATTGTAAAGGTTTCTAACAGGTCATTCACTAGTACGAGTGAGAAAAACATCACGGGGTGGTGTGAGTCGGGGGGCCTGTATTAGGATAGGCAGTGAGTGGCAATGTAGGATGGAGAAAAGTACCACGGGGTGGTCAGCATGGGGAGGTCAGGAAACATGCAGTGGCATTGTAGGATAGGTTTCTGATAAACATCGAGGGGTGGTGTGCATTGTAAGGGTTTCTAACAGGCCATTCACTACTAGGAGTGAGAAAAACATCATGGGGTGGTGTGAATTGGAGGTCCTGAATTAGATATGGCAGTGAGTGGCAATGTAGGATCTAGCAAAGCAAGACGGGGTGGTGAGCATGCGGAGGTCAGGAAACATGAAACTGCATGTTGGATAGGTTTCTGAAAAACATGGTGGGGTGGTGCACATTGTAAGGGTTTCTAACAGGCCATTCACTAGTAAGAGTGAGAAAAACAGAATGGGGTGGTGTCAATTGGAGGACCTGAATTACGATAGGCAGTGAGTGGTAATGTACGATGGAGAAAAGTACCACAGAGTGGTGAGCATGGGGAGGTCAGGAAACATCTGTTGGCCATGTAGGATATATTTCTGAAAAACATCTCAGTGTGGTGAGCATTGTTAGGGTTTCTAAGAGGCCATTCACTAGTAGGAGTGAGAAAAATATCACGGGGTGGTGTGAATCCGAGGGCCTGATATAGGATAGGAGTGAGTGGCAATGTAGGATGGAGAAAAGCACAACGGGGTGGTCAGCATGGTGAGTTCAGGAAACATGCGGTGGTAAAGTAGGATACGTTTCTGAAAAACATCGCGGGGTGGTGCGCATTGTAAGAGTTTTTAACAGGCGATTCACTAGTAAGAGTGAGAAAAACATCACGGGGTGGTGTGAATCAGAGGGCCTGAATTAGAATAGGCATTGAGTTTCATTGTAGGATGGAGAAAAGCAAGACGGGGTCGTTAGCATGGAGAGTCAGGCAACATGCAGTGGCAATGTAGCATAGGTTTGTGAAAAACATAGCGGGGTGATGCGCATTGTAAGGGTTTCTAACAGGCCATTCAGTAGTAGGAGTGAGAAAAACATCACGGGGTGGTGTGAATCGGAAGGCCTGAATTAAAATAGGCATTGAGTGGCAATGTAGGATGGATAAAAGCACCATGGGATGGTCAGCATGGGCAGGTCAGGAAACATGCGGTGGCAATGTAGGATAGGTTTCTGAAAAACATCAAGACGTGGTGCGCGTTGTAAGGGTTTCTAACAGGCCATTCACTAGTAGCAGTGAGACAGTCATCACGGAGTGAGGTGAATATGAAGGCCTGAATTAGGTTAGGCAGTGAATGTCTATGTAGGATGGAGAAAAGCACCATGGGATGGTCAGCATGGGGAGGTCAGGAAACATGCGGTGGCAATGTAGGATAGGTTTCGGGAAAACATCGCGGGTTGGTGCACATTTTAAGGGTTTCTAACAGGACATTCACAAGTAGGAGTGAGAAAAACATCACAGGGGTTGTGAATCGGAGGGCCTGAGTTAGAATAGCCAGTGAGTGGCAATGTAGGATGGAGAAAAGCACCAAGGAGTGGTCAGCATTGGGAGGTCAGGAAACATGCGGTGGCAATGTAGTATAGGTTTCTGAAAAACATCGTGGGGTGGTGCGCATTGTAAGGTTTTCTAACAGGCCATTCACTAGTAGCAGTGAGACACACATAAAGGAGTGATGTGAATCGGAAGGCCTGAAATACGGTAGGCAGTGAGTGGCAAAGCAGGATGGGGAAGCACAACGGGTTGGTCAGCATGGGGAAGTCAGGAAACATGCGGTGGCAATGTAGCATACGTTTGTGAAAAACATAGTGTGGTCGTCATATTGTAAGGGTTTCTAACAGGCCATTCACTAGAAGGAGGGAGAAACACTTCACGGGGTGTGTGAATCGGAGAGCCTGAATTAGGATAGGCAGTGAGTGGCAATGTAGAATGGAGAGAAGCACCACGGGCTGGTCAGCATGGGGAGGTAAGGAAACATGTGGTGGCAATGTAAGATAGGTTTCTGAAAAACATGGCGGAGTGGTGCGCATTGTAAGGTTTTGTAACAGGCCATTCACTAGTAGGAGTGTGAAAAACCTCATGGGGTGGTGTGAATTGGAGGGCCTGAATTTGATTAGACAGTGAGTCGCACTGTAGTATGTAGAAAAAACGACGGGCCGTTGAGCATGTGGAGGTCAGGAAACATGAAGTGGCAATGTTGGATAGGTATCTGAAAAACATCTCTGGGTGGTGCGCATTGTAAGGGTTTCTAACAGGCCATTCTCAAGTAGGAGTGAGAAAAACATCACGGGGTGTTGTGAATCAGGCGGGCTGTATTAGAATAGGCAGTGAGTGGCAAGGTAGGATCTAGTAAAGCAAGACGGGGCGGTGAGCATGGGGAGGTCAGGAAACATGAAGTGGCAAGGTAGGATAGGTTTCTGAAAAATATCGTGTGGTGGTGCGCATTGTAAGGGTTTCTAACAGTCGTTTCACTAGTAGGAGTGAGAAAAACATCAAGGGGTGGCGTGAATCGGAGGGCCTGAATTAAGATAGGCAGTGAGTCACAATGTAGGATACAGAAAATCACCACGGGTTGGTCAGCATACGGAGGTTAGGAAACATGCCGTGGTAATGTAGCATAGGGTTCTGAAAAACATAGCAGGCTGGTGCGCATTGTAAAGGTTTCTAAGAGGCCATTCACTAGTAGGAGTGAGAAAAACATCACGGGGTGGTGTGAATCAGGGGGCCTGTATTAGGATAGGCAGTGAGTGGCAATGTAGGATGGGAAAAGCACCACGGGGTGCTCAGCATGGGGAGGTCAGGAAACATCCGTTGGCCATGTAGGATATATTTCTGAAAAACATTTCAGGGTGGTGAGCATTGTTAGGGTTTCTAAGAGGCCATTCACTAGTAGGAGTGAGAAAAACATCACGGGGTGCTGTGAATCGGAGGGCCTGATATAGTATAGGAGTGAGTGGCAATGTAGCATGGAGAAAAGCACCACGGGGTGGTCAGCATGGTGAGTTCAGGAAACATGCGGTGGTAAAGTAGGATACGTTTCTGAAAAACATCGCGGAGTGGTGCGCATTGTAAGGGTTTTTAACAGGCGATTCACTAGTAGGAGTGAGAAAAACATCACGGGGTGGTGTGATTCGGAGGGCCTGAATTAGAATAGGCATTGAGTGGCAATGTAGGATGGCGAAAAGCAAGACGGGGTGGTTAGCATGGGGGGTCAGGAGGCAACATGCAGTGGCAATGTAGCATAGGTTTGTGAAAAACATAGCGGGGTGGTGCACACTGTAAGGTTTTCTAACAGGCCATTCACTAGTAGGAGTGAGAAAAACATCACGGGGTGGTGTGAATCGGAGGGCCTGAATTAGAATAGGCATTGAGTGGCAATGTAGGATGGAGAAAAGCACCACGGGATGGTCAGCATGGGCAGGTCAGGAAACATGCAGTGGCAATGTAGGATAGGTTTCTGAAAAACATCAAGATGTGGTGCGCGTTGTAAGGGTTTCTAACAGGCCATTCACTAGTAGCAGTGAGACAGTCATCACGGATTGAGGTGAATATGAAGGCCTGAATCAGGTTTGTAAGTGACTGGCTATGCAGGATGGAGAAAAGCACCACGGGATGGTCAGCATTGGGAGGTCAGGAAACATGCGGTGGCAATGTAGGATATGTTTCAGAAAAACATCGCGGGGTGGTGCGCATTGTAATGTTTTCTAACAGGCCATTCACTAGTAGGAGTGATAAAAACATTACGGGGTAGTGTGAATCAGAGGGCCTGAATTAGCATAGGCAGCGTGTGGCAATGTGGGATGGAGAAAAGCATCACCCCGTAGTTAGCAAGGTGAGGTTAGGAAACATGCGGTGGCAATATAGGATAGGCTTCTGTAAAACATCATGGGGTGTTGCGCATTGTAAGGGTTTCTAACAGGCCATTCACTAGTAGGAATGAGAAAAACATCATGGGGTGGTGTGAATTCGAAGGCCTGAATTAGATTAGGCAATGAGTGGCAATGTAGGATCTAGCAAGGCAATACGGGGCGGTGAGCATGGGGATGTCAGGAAACAAGAAGTGGCACTGTCGGTTAGACTTCTGAAAAACATCGAGGGGGGGTGCGCATTGTAAGGTTTTCTAACAGGCCATTCACTAGTAGCAGTGAGACAATCATCACGGAGTGATGTATAGCGGAAGGCCTGAATTAGGATAGGCAGTGAGTGGCAATGTAGGTTGGGGAAAAGCACCACGGGGTGGTCAGCATGGGGAGGTAAGGAAACATGGGGTGGCAATGTAGCATACATTTGTGAAAAACATAACGTGGTGGTCATATTGTAAGGGTTTATAACAGGCCATTCACTAGTAGGAGTGAGAAAAACATCATGGGGTGGTGTGAATAGGAGGGCCTGAATTAGATATGGCAGTGAGTGGCAATGTAGGATCTAGCAAAGCAAGACGGGGTGGTGAGCATGCGGAGGTCAGGAAACATGAAATGGCAATGTTGGATAGGTTTCTGAAAAACATGGTGGGGTGGTGCACATTGTAAGGGTTTCTAACAGGCCATTCACTAGTAAGAGTGAGAAAAACAGAATGGGGTGGTGTGAATCGGAGGACCTGAATTACGATAGGCAGTGAGTGGTAATGTACGATGGAGAAAAGTACCACAGAGTGGTCAGCATGGGGAGGTCAGGAAACATCCGTTGGCCATGTAGGATATATTTCTGAAAAACATCTCAGGGTGGTGAGCATTGTTAGGGTTTCTAAGAGGCCATTCACTAGTAGGAGTGAGAAAAATATCACGGGGTGGTGTGAATCCGAGGGCCTGATATAGGATAGGAGTGAGTGGCAATGTAGGATGGAGAAAAGCACCACGGGGTGGTCAGCATGGTGAGTTCAGGAAACATGCGGTGGTAAAGTAGGATACGTTTCTGAAAAACATCGCGGGGTTGAGCGCATTGTAAGAGTTTTTAACAGGCGATTCACTAGTAAGAGTGAGAAAAACATCACGGGGTGGTGTGAATCAGAGGGCCTGAATTAGAATAGGCATTGAGTGGCATTTTAGGATGGAGAAAAGCAAGACGGGGTCGTTAGCATGGAGAGGTCAGGCAACATGCAGTGGCAATGTAGCATAGGTTTGTGAAAAACATAGCGGGGTGGTGCGCATTGTAAGGGTTTCTAACAGGCCATTCAGTAGTAGGAGTGAGAAAAACATCACGGGGTGGTGTGAATCGGAAGGCCTGAATTAAAATAGGCATTGAGTGGCAATGTAGGATGGAGAAAAGCACCATGGGATGGTCACCATGGGCAGGTCAGGAAACATGCGGTGGCAATGTAGAATAGGTTTCTGAAAAACATCAAGAGGTGGTGCGCGTTGTAAGGGTTTCTAACAGTCCATTCACTAGTAGCAGTGAGACAGTCATAACGGAGTGAGGTGAATATGAAGGCCTGAATTAGTTTAGGCAGTGAATGTCTATGTAGGATGGAGAAAAGCACCACGGGATGGTCAGCATGGGGAGGTCAGGAAACATGCGGTGGCAATGTAGGATAGGTTTCAGGAAAACATCGCGGGTTGGTGCACATTGTAAGGGTTTCTAACAGGACATTCACAAGTAGGAGTGAGAAAAACATCACAGGGGTTGTGAATCGGAGGGCCTGAGTTAGAATAGCCAGTGAGTGGCAATGTAGGATGGAGAAAAGCACCAAGGAGTGGTCAGCATTGGGAGGTCAGGAAACATGCGGTGGCAATGTAGTATAGGTTTCTGAAAAACATCGTGGGGTGGTGCGCATTGTAAGGTTTTCTAACAGGCCATTCACTAGTAGCAGTGAGACAAACATCACGGAGTGATGTGAATTGGAAGGCCTGAAATACGATAGACAGTGAGTGGCAATGCAGGATGGGGAAGCACAACGGGTTGGTCAGCATGGGGAAGTCAGGAAACATGTGGTGGCAATGTAGCATACGTTTGTGAAAAACATAGCGTGGTCGTCACATTGTAAGGGTTTCTAACAGGCCATTCACTAGAAGGAGTGAGAAAAACTTAACGGGGTGTGTGAATCGGAGAGCCTGAATTAGGATAGGCAGTGAGTGGCAATGTAGAATGGAGAGAAGCACCACGGGCTGGTCAGCATGGGGAGGTATGGAAACATGTGGTGGCAATGTAGGATAGGTTTCTGAAAAACATGGCGGAGTGGTGTGCATTGTAAGGTTTGTAACAGGCCATTCACTAGTAGGAGTGTGAAAAACATCATGGGGTGGTGTGAATTGGAGGGCCTGAATTTGATTAGACAGTGAGTCGCAGTGTAGTATGTAGAAAAAACGACGGGCTGTTGAGCATGTGGAGGTCAGGAAACATGAAGTGGCAATGTTGGATAGGTATCTGAAAAACATCTCTGGGTGGTGCGCACTGTAAGGTTTTCTAACAGGCCATTCTCTAGTAGGAGTGAGAAAAACATCACGGGGTGTTGTGAATCGGGGGGCCTTTATTAGAATAGGCAGTGATTGGCAAGGTAGGATCTAGTAAAGCAAGACGGGGCGGTGAGCATGGGGAGGTCAGGAAACATGAAGTGGCAAGGTAGGATAGGTTTCTAAAAAATATCGCGTGGTGGTGCGCATTGTAAGGGTTTCTAACAGGCGTTTCACTAGTAGGAGTGAGAAAAACATCACGCGGTGGCATGAATTGGAGGGCCTGAATTACGATAGGCAGTGAGTCACAATGTAGGATACAGAAAATCACCACGGGTTGGTCAGCATACGGAGGTTAGGAAACATGCCGTGGTAATGTAGCATAGGTTTCTGAAAAACATAGCGGGGTGGCGCGCACTGTAAAGGTTTATTACAGGCCATTCACTAGTAGGAGTGAGAAAAACATCACGGGGTGGTGTGAATCGGGGGGCCTGTATTAGGATAGGCAGTGAGTGGCAATGTAGGATGGGGAAAAGCACCACGGGGTGCTCAGCATGGGGAGATCAGGAAACATCTGTTGGCCATGTAGGATATATTTCTGAAAAACATTTCAGGGTGGTGAGCATTGTTAGGGTTTCTAAGAGGCCATTCACTAGTAGGAGTGAGAAAAACATCACGGGGTGGTGTGAATCGGAGGGCCTGATATAGTATAGGAGTGAGTGGCAATGTAGAATGGAGAAAAGCACCACGGGGTGGTCAGCATGGTGAGTTCAGGAAACATGCGGTGGTAAAGTAGGATACGTTTCTGAAAAACATCGCGGAGTGGTGCGCATTGTAAGGGTTTTTAACAGGCGATTCACTAGTAGGAGTGAGAAAAACATCACGGGGTGGTGTGAATCGGAGGGCCTGAATTAGAATAGGCATTGAGTGGCAATGTAGGATGGAGAAAAGCAAGACGGGGTGGTTAGCATGGGGGGGTCAGGAGGCAACATGTAGTGGCAATGTAGCATAGGTTTCTGAAAAACATAGCGGGGTGGTGCACACTGTAATGTTTTCTAACAGGCCATTCACTAGTAGGAGTGAGAAAAACATCACGGGGTGGTGTGAATCGGAGAGCCTGAATTAGAATAGGCATTGAGTGGCAATGTAGGATGGAGAAAAGCACCACGGGATGGTCAGCATGGGCAGGTCAGGTAACATGCAGTGGCAATGTAGGATAGTTTTCTGAAAAACATCAAGATGTGGTGCGCGTTGTAAGGGTTTCTAACAGGCCATTCACTAGTAGCACTGAGACAGTCATCACGGAATGAGGTGAATATGAAGGCCTGAATCAGGTTTGTCATTGACTGGCTATGTAGGATGGAGAAAAGCACCACAGGATGGTCAGCATGGGGAGGTCAGGAAACATGCGGTGGCAATGTAGGATATGTTTCAGAAAAACATCGCGGGGTGGTGCGCATTGTAAGGGTTTCTAACAGGCCATTCACTAGTAGGAGTGATAAAAACATCACGGCGTGGTGTGAATCAGAGGGCCTGAATTATGACAGGCAGTTAGTGGCAATGTAGGATGGAGAAAGGCACCACGGGATGGTCAGCATGGGGAGGTCAGGAAAAATGAAGTGGAAATGTAGGATAGGTTTTTGAAAACCATCGCGGTGTGGTGCACATTGTAAGGGTTTCTAACAGGCCATTCACAAGTAGGAGTGAGAAAAACATCATGGGGTGGTGTGAATCGGAGTGCCTGAATTTGATTAGGCAGTGAGTGGCAGTGTAGGATCTAGCAAAGCAAGACGGGGATGTGAGCATGGAGAGGTCAGGAAACATGAAGTGGCAATGTAGGATAGGTTTCTACAAAACATCGCGTGGTTTTGCGCATTGTAAGAGTTTCTAACAGGCCATTTACTAGTAGGTGTGTGAAAAACATCACGGGGTGGTGTGAATCAGAGGACCTGAATTAGGATAGGCAGTGGGTGGCAATGTAGGATGGAGAAAATCACCACGGGGTAGTCAGAATCGGGAGGTCAGGAAACATGCCGTGGCAATGTAGGATAGGATTCTGAAAAACTTCTCTGGGTGGTGCGCATTGTAAGGTTTTCTAACAGGCCATTCACTAGTAGCAGTGAGACAAACATCAGTGAGTGATGTGAATAGGAAGGCCTGAATTAGGATAGGCAGTGAGTGGAAATGTAGGATGGAGAAGCACAATGGGTTGGTCAGCCTGGGAAGGTCAGGAAACATGCGGTGGCCATGTAGCATACGTTTGTGAAAAGCATAGCGTGGTCGTCACATTGTAAGGGTTTCTAACAGGCCATTCACTAGAAGGAGTGAGAAAAACTTCACGGGGAGGTGTGAATCGGAGAGCCTGAATTAGGATAGGCAGTGAGTGGCAATGTACAATGGAGAGAAGCACCACGGGCTGGTCAGCATGGGGAGGTAAGCAAACATGCTGTGACAATGTAGGATAGGTTTCTGAAAAACATCACGGAGAAGTGCACATTGTAAGGTTTTGTAACAGGCCATTCACTAGTAGGAGTGTGAAAAACATCATGGGGTGGTGTGAATTGGAGGGCCTGAATTTGATTAGACAGTGAGTGGCAGTGTAGCATGTAGCAAAGCAAGATGGGCCGGTGAGCATGTGGAGGTCAGGAAACATGAAGTGGAAATGTTGCATAGGTTTCTGAAAATCATCTCTGGGTGGTGCGCATTGTAAGGGTTTCTAACAGGCCATTCTCTAGTAGGAGTGAGAAAACATAACGGGGTGTTGTGAATCGGGGGCCTGTATTAGAATAGGCAGTGAATGGCAAGGTGGGATCTAGTAAAGCAAGACGGGGCGGTGAGCATGGGGGGGTCAGGAAAGATGAAGCGGCAAAGTCGGATAGGTTTCTGAAAAACATCGCGGGGTGGTGCGCATTGTAAGGGTTTCTAACAGGCCATTCACTAGTAGGAGTGAGAAAAACAGTACGGGGTGACGTGAATCGGAGGACCTGAATTAGGATAGGCAGTGTGTGGCAATGTAGGATGGAGAAAATCACGAAGGGTCAGTCAGCATGGGGTTGTCAGGAAACATGCGGTGGCAATGTAGGATAGGTTTCTGAAAAACATCGCGGGGTGGCGCGCACTGTAAAGGTTTATTACAGGCCATTCACTAGTAGGAGTGAGAAAAACATCACGGGGTGTTGTGAATCGGGGGGCCTGTATTAGGATAGGCAGTGAGTGGCAATGTAGGATGGGGAAATGCACCACGGGGTGCTCAGCATGGGGAGATCAGGAAACATCTGTTGGCCATGTAGGATATATTTCTGAAAAACATTTCAGGGTGGTGAGCATTGTTAGGGTTTCAAAGAGGCCATTCACTAGTAGGAGTGAGAAAAACATCACGGGGTGGTGTGAATCGGAGGGCCTGATATAGTATAGGAGTGAGTGGCAATGTAGAATGGAGAAAAGCACCACGGGGTGGTCAGCATGGTGAGTTCAGGAAACATGCGGTGGTAAAGTAGGATAAGTTTCTGAAAAACGTTGCGGAGTGGTGCGCATTGTAAGGGTTTTTAACAGGCGATTCACTAGTAGGAGTGAGAAAAACATCACGGGGTGGTGTGAATCGGAGGGCCTGAATTAGAATAGGCATTGAGTGGCAATGTAGGATGGAGAAAAGCAAGACGGGGTGGTTAGCATGGGGGGGTCAGGAGGCAACATGTAGTGGCAATGTAGCATAGGTTTCTGAAAAACATAGCGGGGTGGTGCACACTGTAATGTTTTCTAACAGGCCATTCACTAGTAGGAGTGAGAAAAACATCACGGGGTGGTGTGAATCGGAGAGCCTGAATTAGAATAGGCATTGAGTGGCAATGTAGGATGGAGAAAAGCACCACGGGATGGTCAGCATGGGCAGGTCAGGTAACATGCAGTGGCAATGTAGGATAGGTTTCTGAAAAACATCAAGATGTGGTGCGCGTTGTAAGGGTTTCTAACAGGCCATTCACTAGTAGCACTGAGACAGTCATCACGGAATGAGGTGAATATGAAGGCCTGAATCAGGTTTGTCATTGACTGGCTATGTAGGATGGAGAAAAGCACCACGGGATGGTCAGCATGGGGAGGTCAGGAAACATGCGGTGGCAATGTAGGATATGTTTCAGAAAAACATCGCGGGGTGGTGCGCATTGTAAGGGTTTCTAACAGGCCATTCACTAGTAGGAGTGATAAAAACATCACGGCGTGGTGTGAATCAGAGGGCCTGAATTATGACAGGCAGTTAGTGGCAATGTAGGATGGAGAAAGGCACCACGGGATGGTCAGCATGGGGAGGTCAGGAAAAATGAAGTGGAAATGTAGGATAGGTTTTTGAAAACCATCGCGGTGTGGTGCACATTGTAAGGGTTTCTAACAGGCCATTCACAAGTAGGAGTGAGAAAAACATCATGGGGTGGTGTGAATCGGAGTGCCTGAATTTGATTAGGCAGTGAGTGGCAGTGTAGGATCTAGCAAAGCAAGACGGGGATGTGAGCATGGAGAGGTCAGGAAACATGAAGTGGCAATGTAGGATAGGTTTCTACAAAACATCGCGTGGTTTTGCGCATTGTAAGAGTTTCTAACAGGCCATTTACTAGTAGGTGTGTGAAAAACATCACGGGGTGGTGTGAATCAGAGGACCTGAATTAGGATAGGCAGTGGGTGGCAATGTAGGATGGAGAAAATCACCACGGGGTAGTCAGAATCGGGAGGTCAGGAAACATGCCGTGGCAATGTAGAATAGGATTCTGAAAAACTTCTCTGGGTGGTGCGCATTGTAAGGTTTTCTAACAGGCCATTCACTAGTAGCAGTGAGACAAACATCAGTGAGTGATGTGAATAGGAAGGCCTGAATTAGGATAGGCAGTGAGTGGAAATGTAGGATGGAGAAGCACAATGGGTTGGTCAGCCTGGGAAGGTCAGGAAACATGCGGTGGCCATGTAGCATACGTTTGTGAAAAGCATAGCGTGGTCGTCACATTGTAAGGGTTTCTAACAGGCCATTCACTAGAAGGAGTGAGAAAAACTTCACGGGGAGGTGTGAATCGGAGAGCCTGAATTAGGATAGGCAGTGAGTGGCAATGTACAATGGAGAGAAGCACCACGGGCTGGTCAGCATGGGGAGGTAAGCAAACATGCTGTGACAATGTAGGATAGGTTTCTGAAAAACATCACGGAGAAGTGCACATTGTAAGGTTTTGTAACAGGCCATTCACTAGTAGGAGTGTGAAAAACATCATGGGGTGGTGTGAATTGGAGGGCCTGAATTTGATTAGACAGTGAGTGGCAGTGTAGCATGTAGCAAAGCAAGATGGGCCGGTGAGCATGTGGAGGTCAGGAAACATGAAGTGGCAATGTTGCATAGGTTTCTGAAAATCATCTCTGGGTGGTGCGCATTGTAAGGGTTTCTAACAGGCCATTCTCTAGTAGGAGTGAGAAAACATAACGGGGTGTTGTGAATCGGGGGCCTGTATTAGAATAGGCAGTGAGTGGCAAGGTGGGATCTAGTAAAGCAAGACGGGGCGGTGAGCATGGGGGGGTCAGGAAAGATGAAGCGGCAAAGTCGGATAGGTTTCTGAAAAACATCGCGGGGTGGTGCGCATTGTAAGGGTTTCTAACAGGCCATTCACTAGTAGGAGTGAGAAAAACAGTACGGGGTGACGTGAATCGGAGGACCTGAATTAGGATAGGCAGTGTGTGGCAATGTAGGATGGAGAAAATCACGAAGGGTCAGTCAGCATGGGGTGGTCAGGAAACATGCGGTGGCAATGTAGGATAGGTTTCTGAAAAACATCGCGGGGTGGCGCGCACTGTAAAGGTTTATTACAGGCCATTCACTAGTAGGAGTGAGAAAAACATCATGGGGTGGTGTGAATAGGAGGGCCTGAATTAGATTAGGCAGTGTGTGGTAATGTAGGATGGAGAAAAGCAAGAAGCCGTGGTGAGCATGGGGAGGTTCCAAAACATGCAGTGACAATGTAGGATAGGTTTCTGAAAAACATCGGGGGTGGTGTGCATTTTAAGGGTTTCTAACAGGCCATTCACAAGTAGGAGTGAGAAAAATATCACAGTGGGTGTGAGTCGGAGGGCCTAAGTTAGAATAGCCAGTGATTGGCAATGTAGGATGGAGAAAAGCACCAAGGGTGGTCAGCATTGGGAGGTCAGGAAATATGCAGTGGCAAAGTAGGATAGGTTTCTGAAAAACATCGCGGTGTGGTGCACATTGTATTGTTTTCCAACAGGCCATTCACTAGTAGGAGTGAGAAAAACATCACGGGGTGGTGTGAATCAGAGGCCCTGAATTAGCATACGCAGTGAGTGGCAATGTAGGATGGAGAAAAGCATCACCCCGTATTTAGCAAGGCGAGATCAGGAAACATGCGGGGCCAATGTAGGAAAGGTTTCTGAAAAACATCGCGGGGTGGTGCGCATTGTAAGTGTTTCTAACAGGCCATTCACTAGTAGGAGTGAGAAAATCATCATGAGGTGGTGTGAATCGGAGGGCCTGAATTAGATTAGGCATTGAGTGGCAATGTAGGATCTAGCAAACCAAGAAGGGCGGTGAGCATGGGGAGGTCAAGAAACACGAAGTGGCAATGTAGGATAGGTTCCTGAAAAACATCTCTGGGAGGTGGGCATTGTAAGGTTTTCTAACAGGCCATTCACTAGTACGAGTGAGAAAAACATCACGGGGTGGTGTGAATAGGAGGGCCTGAATTAGATTAGGCAGTGTGTGGTAATGTAGGATGGAGAAAAGCAAGAAGCCGTGGTGAGCATGGGGAGGTTCCAAAACATGCAGTGACAATGTAGGATAGGTTTCTGAAAAACATCGGGGGTGGTGTGCATTTTAAGGGTTTCTAACAGGCCATTCACAAGTAGGAGTGAGAAAAATATCACAGTGGGTGTGAGTCGGAGGGCCTAAGTTAGAATAGCCAGTGAGTGGCAATGTAGGATGGAGAAAAGCATCACCCCGTATTTAGCAAGGCGAGATCAGGAAACATGCGGGGCCAATGTAGGAAAGGTTTCTGAAAAACATCGCGGGGTGGTGCGCATTGTAAGTGTTTCTAACAGGCCATTCACTAGTAGGAGTGAGAAAATCATCATGGGGTGGTGTGAATCGGAGGGCCTGAATTAGATTAGGCATTGAGTGGCAATGTAGGATCTAGCAAACCAAGAAGGGCGGTGAGCATGGGGAGGTCAAGAAACACGAAGTGGCAATGTAGGATAGGTTCCTGAAAAACATCTCTGGGAGGTGGGCATTGTAAGGTTTTCTAACAGGCCATTCACTACTAGCAGTGAGACAAACATCACGGAGTGATGTGAATCAGAAGGCCTGAATCAGGATTGGCAGTGAGTGGCAATGTAGGATGGAGAAGCACAACTGGGTGGTCACCATGGGGAGGTCAGGAAACATGCGGTGGCAATGTAGCATACGTTTGTGAAAAACATAGCGGGGTGGTCACATTGTAAGGGTTTCTAACAGGCCATTCACTAGTAGGAGTGAGAAAAACATCACGCGGAGTTGTGAATCGGAGATCCTGAATTAGGATAGGCAGTGAGTGGCAATGTAGAATGGAGAAAAGCACCAAGGGGTGGTCAGCATGGGTAAGTCAGGAAACATGCGGTGGCAATGTAGGATAGGTTTCTCAAAAACATCGGTGGCGTGGTGTGCATTGTAAGGGTTTCTAAGTGGCCAAACACTAGTACAATTGTGAAAAACATCATGGGTTGGTGTGAATCGGAGGGCCTAAATTTGATTAGGCAGTGAGTGGCAGTGTAGGATCTAGCAAAGCAAGACGGGGCAGTGAGCATGTGGAGGTCAGGAAACATGAAGTGGCAATGTTGGATAGGTTTCTGAAAAACATCTCTGGGTGGTGTGCATTGTAAGGGTTTCTAACAGGCCATTCACTAGTACGAGTGAGAAAAACATCACGGGGTGGTGTGAATAGGAGGGCCTGAATTAGATTAGGCAGTGTGTGGTAATGTAGGATGGAGAAAAGCAAGAAGCCGTGCTGAGCATGGGGAGGTCCGGAAACATGCAGTGACAATGTAGGATAGGTTTTTGAAAAACATCGCGGGGTGGTGTGCATTGTAAGGGTTTCTAACAGGCCATTCACAGGTAGGAGTGAGAAAAACATCACAGGGGGGTGTGAGTCGGAGGGCCTAAGTTAGAATAGCCAGTGAGTGGCAATGTAGGATGGATAAAAGCACCAAGGGTGGTCAGCATTGGGAGGTCAGGAAACATGTGGTGGCAATGTAGGACAGGTTTCTGAAAAACATCGTGGTGTGGAGTGCATTGTATGGTTTTCTAACAGGCCATTCACTAGTAGGAGTGAGAAAAAAGATCACTGGTTGGTGTGAATCAGAAGGCCTGAATTAGCATAGGCAGTGAGTGGCAATGTAGGATGGAGAAAACATCACCCCGCATTTAGCAAGGCGAGATCAGGAAACATGCGGGGCCAATGTAGGATAGGTTTCTGAAAAACATCGCAGGGTGGTGCGCATTGTAAGTGTTTCTAACAGCCCATTCAATAGGAGTGAGAAAATCATCATGGGGTGGTGTGAATCGGAGGGCCTGAATTAGATTAGGCATTGAGTGGCAATGTAGGATCCAGCAAACTAAGAAGGACGGTGAGCATGGGGAGGTCAAGAAACACGAAGTGGCAATGTAGGATAGGTTCCTGAAAAGCATCTCTGGGTGGTGGGCATTGTAAGGTTTTCTAACAGGCCATTCACTAGTAGGAGTGAGAAAAACATCACGGAGTGATGTGAATCGGAAGGCCTGAATTAGAATAGGCATTGAGTGGCAATGTAGGAAGGAGAAGCACAACTGGGTGGTCAGCATGGGGAGGTCAGGAAACATGCGGTGGCAATGTAGCATACGTTAGCGAAAAACTTAGCGGGGTGGTCACATTGTAAGTGTTTCTAACAGGCCATTCACTAGTAGGAGTGAGAAAAACATCATGGGGTGGTGTGAATAGGAGGGCCTGAATTAGCATAGGCAGCGTGTGGCAATGTGGGATGGAGAAAAGCATCACCCCGTAGTTAGCAAGGTGAGGTTAGGAAACATGCGGTGGCAATATAGGATAGGCTTCTGTAAAACATCATGGGGTGGTGCGCATTGTAAGGGTTTCTAACTGGCAATTCACTAGTAGGAGTGAGAAAAACATCATGGGGTGGTGTGAATTCGAAGGCCTGAATTAGATTACGCAATGAGTGGCAATGTAGGATCTAGCAAGGCAAGACGGGGCGGTGAGCATGGGGATGTCAGGAAACAAGAAGTGGCAATGTCGGTTAGACTTCTGAAAAACATCGAGGGGTGGTGCGCATTGTAAGGTTTTCTAACAGGACATTCACTAGTAGCAGTGAGACAAACATCGCGGAGTGATGTGTATCGGAAGGCCTGAATTAGGATAGGCAGTGAGTGGCAATGTAGGGTGGGGAAAAGCACTACGGGGTGATCAGCATGGGGAGATAAGGAAACATGGGGTGGCAATGTAGGATAGGTTTCGGAATAACATCGCGGGGTGGTGCGCATTGTAAGGGTTTCTAACAGGCCATTCACAAGTAGGAGTGATAAAAACATCACGGGTGGTGTGAATCAGAGGGCAACAATTACGAAAGGCAGTGAGTGGTAATGTAGGATGGAGAAAAGCACCACGGCATGTCAGCATGGGGAGGTCTGGAAACATTCGGTGGCAATGTAGGATAGATTTCTGAAAACCATCGCTGTGTGGTGCGCATTGTAAGGGTTTCTAACAGGCCATTCACTAGTAGGAGTGAGAAAAACATCATGGGGTGGTGTGAATGGGAAGGCCTGAATTAGGATAGGCAGTGAGTGGCAATGTAGGATGGTGAAGCACAACTGGGTGGTCAGCATGAGGAGTTCAGGAAACATGCGGTGGCAATGTAGTATACGTATGTGGAAATCATAGCGGGGTGGTCTCATTGTAAGGGTTTCTAAAAGGCCATTCACTAGTAGGAGTGAGAAAAACATCACGGAGAGGTGTGTATCTGAGAGCCTGAATTAGGATAGGCAGTGATTGGCAATGTAGAATGGAGAAAAGCACCATGGGATGATTATCATGGGGAGGTCAGGAAACATGTGGTGGCAATGTAGGATAGGTTTCTGAAAAACATCGCGGGGTGGTGCGCATCGTAATGGTTTCTAACAGGACATTCACTAGTAGGAGTGAGAAAAACGTCATGGGGTGGTGTGAATAGGAGGGCCTGAATTAGATTAGGCAGTGTGTGGTAATGTAGGATGGAGAAAAGCAAGAAGCCGTGGTGAACTTGGGGAGGTCAGGAAACATGCAGTGACAATGTAGGATAGGTTTCTGAAAAACATCGCCGGGTGGTGCGCATTGTAAGGGTTTCTAACAGGATATTCACAAGTAGGAGTGAGAAAAACATCACAGGGTTTGTGAATAGGAGGGCCTGAATTAGAAAAGCCAGTGAGGGGCAATGTAGGATAGAGAAAAGCACCAAGGGCTGTTCAGCATTGGGAGGTCAGGAAACATGCGGTGGCAATGTATGATAGTTTTCTGAAAAACATTGTGGGGTGGTGCACATTGTAAGGGTTTCTAACAGGCCATTCACTAGTAGGAGTGAGAAAAACATGATGGGGTGGTGGGAATCGGAGGGCCTGAATTAGATTAGGCAGTGAGTGGCAATGTAGGATTTAGCAAAGCAAGATGGGGCCATGAGCATGGTGAGGTCAGGAAACATTAAGTGGCAATGTAGGATAGACTTCTGCAAAATATCGCGGGGTGGTGCGCATTGTAAGTTTTTCTAACAGGCCATTCACTAGTAGCATTGAGACAAACATCACGGAGTGATGTGAATTCGAAGGCCTGAATTAGGATAGGCAGTGAGTGGCAATGTAGGATGGGGAAGCACAACGGGTTGGTCAACATGGGGAGGTCAGGAAACATGTGGTGGCAATGTAGCATACGTTTGTTAAAAATATAGCGTGGTGGTCACATTCTAAGGGTTTCTAACAGGCCATTCATTAGTAGGAGTGAGAAAAACTTCACGGGGTGGTGTGAATCAGAGACCCTGTTTTAGGTTAGTTAGTGAGTGGCAATGTAGAATGGAGAGAAGCACCACGGGCTGGTCAGCATGCGGAGGTAAGGAAACATGCGGTGGCAATGTAGGATACGTTTCTGAAAAACATTGCAGGGTGGTGCGTATTGTAAGGTTTTCTAACAGGCCATTCACTAGTAGCAGGGAGAAAAACATCACGGAGTGATGTGAATCGGAAGGCCTGAATTAGGTTAGGCAGTGAGTGACAATGTAGGATCTAGTAAAGCAAGACGGGGCGGTGAGCATGCGGAGGTCAGGAAAGATGAAGTGGCAAAGTAGGATAGGTTTCTGAAACACATCTCGGGGTGTTGCGCATTGTAATGGTTTCTAACAGGCCATTCACTAGTAGGAGTGAGAAAAACAGAACGGGGTGGTGTGAAAAGGAGGCCCTGAATTAGGATAGGCAGTGTGTGGCAATGTAGGATGGAGAAAATCACGACGGGGTAGTCAGCATGGGGAGGTCAGGAAACATGCGGTGGCAATGTAGAATAAGTTTCTGAAATACATCGCGGGGTGGCACACACTGTAAAGGTTTGTTACAGGCCATTCAATAGTAGGAGTGAGAAAAACATCATGGGGTGGTGTGAATAGGAGGCCTGAATTAGATTAGGCAGTGTGTGGTAATGTAGGATGGAGAAAAGCAAGAAGCCGTGGTGAGCATGGGGAGGTCAGGAAACATGCAGTGACAATGTAGGATAGGGTTCTGAAAAACATCGTGGGGTGGTGTGCATTGTAAGGGTTTCTAACAGGCCATTCACAAGTAGGAGTGAGAAAAACATCACAGGGGGGTGTGAGTAAGAGGGCCTAAGTTAGAATAGCCAGTGAGTGGCAATGTAGGATGGAGAAAAGCACCAAGGGTGGTCAGCACTGGGAGGTCAGGAAATATGCGGTGGCAATGTAGGATAGGTTTCTGAAAAACATCGCGGTGTGGTGCGCATTGTATGGTTTTCTAACAGGCCATTCACAGATAGGAGTGAGAAAAACTTCACATGTGGGTGTGAATCAGAGGGCCTGAATTAGCATAGGCAGTGAGTGGCAATGTAGGATGGAGAAAGGCATCACCCCGTAGTTAGCAAGGCGAGGTAAGGAAACATGCAGTGCCAATGTAAGATAGGTTTCTGAAAAACATCGCGGGGTGGTGCACATTGTAAGGGTTTCTAACTGGCCATTCACTAGTAGGAGTGTGAAAAATATCATGGGGTGGTGTGAATCGGAGGGCCTAAAATTGATTAGGCAGTGAGTGGCAGTGTAGGATCTAGCAAAGCAAGATGGGGCGGTGAGCATGTGGAGGTCAGGAAACATGAAGTGGCAATGTTGGATAGGTCTCTGAAAAACATCTCTCGCTGGTGCGCATTGTAAGGATTTCTAACAGGCCATTCAGTAGTAGGAGTGAGAAAAACATCACGGGGTGGTGTGAATCGGAGGACCTGAATTAGCATGGGCAGTGTGTGGCCATGTAGGATGGCAAAAATCACCACGGGGTATTCAGCATATGGAGGTCAGGAAACATGCGGGGCCAATGTAGGATAGGTTTCCGAAAAACTTCGCGGGTTGGTGCGCACTGTAAAGGTTTCTTACAGGCCATTCATTATGAGGAGTGAGGAAAACATCATGGGGAGGTGTGAATTGAGGGTCTGAATTAGATTAGGCAGTGTGTAGTAATGTAGGATGGAGAAAGCCAAGAAGCGGTGTTGAGCATGGTGAGGTCAGGAAACATGCAGTGACAATGTAGGATAGGTTTCTGAAAAACATCGCAGGGTGGTGTGCATTGTAAGGGTTTCTAACAGGCCATTCACAAGTAGGAGGGAGAAAAACATCACAGGGGGGTGTGGGTCGGAGGGCCTATGTTAGAATAGCCAGTGAGTGGCAATGTAGGATGGAGAAAAGCAACAAGCGTGGTCAGCATTGGGAGGTCAGGAAACATTCGGTGTCAAGGTAGGACAGGTTTCTGAAAAACATTGTGGTGTTGTGCCCATTGTATGGTTTTCTAACAGGCCATTCACTAGTAGGAGTGAGAAAAACATCACCGGGTGGTGTGAATCAGAGGGCCTGAATTAGCATAGGCAGTGAGTGGCAATGTAGGATTGAGAAAAGCATCACCCCGTAGTTAGCAAGGCGAGATCAGGAAACATGCGGGGCCAATGTAGGATAGGTTTCTGAAAAACATCGCGGGGTGGTGCGCATTGTAATTGTTTCTAACAGGCCATTCACTAGTAGGAGTGAGAAAAACATCACGGGGTGGTGTGAATCAGAGGACCTGAATTAGGATAGGCAGTGTGTGGCAATGTAGGATGGAGAAAATCACGAAGGGTCAGTCAGCATGGGGTGGTCAGGAAACATGCGGTGGCAATGTAGGATAGGTTTCTGAAAATCATCTCTGGGTGGTGCGCATTGTAAGGGTTTCTAACAGGCCATTCTCTAGTAGGAGTGAGAAAACATCATGGGGTGTTGTGAATCGGGGGGCCTGTATTAGAATAGGCAGTGAGTGGCAAGGTGGGATCTAGTAAAGCAAGACAGGGCAGTGAGCATGGGGGGGCCAGGAAAGATGAAGTAGCAAAGTCGGATAGGTTTCTGAAAAACATCGCGGGGTGGTGCGCATTGTAAGGGTTTCTAACAGGCCATTCACTAGTAGGAGTGAGAAAAACAGTACGGGGTGACGTGAATCGGAGGACCTGAATTAGGATAGGCAGTGTGTGGCAATGTAGGATGGAGAAAATCACGAAGGGTCAGTCAGCATGGGGTGGTCAGGAAACATGCGGTGGCAATGTAGGATAGGTTTCTGAAAAACATCGCGGGGTGGCGCGCACTGTAAAGGTTTATTACAGGCCATTCACTAGTAGGAGTGAGAAAAACATCATGGGGTGGTGTGAATAGGAGGGCCTGAATTAGATTAGGCAGTGTGTGGTAATGTAGGATGGAGAAAAGCAAGAAGCCGTGGTGAGCATGGGGAGGTTCCAAAACATGCAGTGACAATGTAGGATAGGTTTCTGAAAAACATCGGGGGTGGTGTGCATTTTAAGGGTTTCTAACAGGCCATTCAAAAGTAGGACTGAGAAAAATATCACAGTGGGTGTGAATCAGAGGGCCTAAGTTAGAATAGCCAGTGAGTGGCAATGTAGGATGGAGAAAAGCACCAAGGGTGGTCAGCATTGGGAGGTCAGGAAATATGCGGTGGCAAAGTAGGATAGGTTTCTGAAAAACATCACGGTGTGGTGCACATTGTATTGTTTTCCAACAGGCCATTCACTAATAGGAGTGAGAAAAATATCACGGGGTGGTGTGAATCAGAGGGCCTGAATTAGCATACGCAGTGAGTGGCAATGTAGGATGGAGAAAAGCATCACCCCGTATTTAGCAAGGTGAGATCAGGAAACATGCGGGGCCAATGTAGGAAAGGTTTCTGAAAAACATCGCGGGGTGGTGCGCATTGTAAGTGTTTCTAACAGGCCATTCACTAGTAGGAGTGAGAAAATCATCATGGGGTGGTGTGAATCGGAGGGCCTGAATTAGATTAGGCATTGAGTGGCAATGTAGGATCTAGCAAACCAAGAAGGGCGGTGAGCATGGGGAGGTCAAGAAACACGAAGTGGCAATGTAGGATAGGTTCCTGAAAAACATCTCTGGGAGGTGGGCATTGTAAGGGTTTTTAACAGGCGATTCACTAGTAGGAGTGAGAAAAACATCACGGGGTGGTGTGAATCGGAGGGCCTGAATTAGAATAGGCATTGAGTGGCAATGTAGGATGGAGAAAAGCAAGACGGGGTGGTTAGCATGGGGGGGTCAGGAGGCAACATGTAGTGGCAATGTAGCATAGGTTTCTGAAAAACATAGCGGGGTGGTGCACACTGTAATGTTTTCTAACAGGCCATTCACTAGTAGGAGTGAGAAAAACATCACGGGGTGGTGTGAATCGGAGAGCCTGAATTAGAATAGGCATTGAGTGGCAATGTAGGATGGAGAAAAGCACCACGGGATGGTCAGCATGGGCAGGTCAGGTAACATGCAGTGGCAATGTAGGATAGGTTTCTGAAAAACATCAAGATGTGGTGCGCGTTGTAAGGGTTTCTAACAGGCCATTCACTAGTAGCACTGAGACAGTCATCACGGAATGAGGTGAATATGAAGGCCTGAATCAGGTTTGTCATTGACTGGCTATGTAGGATGGAGAAAAGCACCACGGGATGGTCAGCATGGGGAGGTCAGGAAACATGCGGTGGCAATGTAGGATATGTTTCAGAAAAACATCGCGGAGTGGTGCGCATTGTAAGGGTTTCTAACAGGCCATTCACTAGTAGGAGTGATAAAAACATCACGGCGTGGTGTGAATCAGAGGGCCTGAATTATGACAGGCAGTTAGTGGCAATGTAGGATGGAGAAAGGCACCACGGGATGGTTTGCATGGGGAGGTCAGGAAAAATGAAGTGGAAATGTAGGATAGGTTTTTGAAAACCATCGCGGTGTGGTGCACATTGTAAGGGTTTCTAACAGGCCATTCACAAGTAGGAGTGAGAAAAACATCATGGGGTGGTGTGAATCGGAGTGCCTGAATTTGATTAGGCAGTGAGTGGCAGTGTAGGATCTAGCAAAGCAAGACGGGGATGTGAGCATGGAGAGGTCAGGAAACATGAAGTGGCAATGTAGGATAGGTTTCTACAAAACATCGCGTGGTTTTGCGCATTGTAAGAGTTTCTAACAGGCCATTTACTAGTAGGTGTGTGAAAAACATCACGGGGTGGTGTGAATCAGAGGACCTGAATTAGGATAGGCAGTGGGTGGCAATGTAGGATGGAGAAAATCACCACGGGGTAGTCAGAATCGGGAGGTCAGGAAACATGCCGTGGCAATGTAGGATAGGATTCTGAAAAACTTCTCTGGGTGGTGCGCATTGTAAGGTTTTCTAACAGGCCATTCACTAGTAGCAGTGAGACAAACATCAGTGAGTGATGTGAATAGGAAGGCCTGAATTAGGATAGGCAGTGAGTGGAAATGTAGGATGGAGAAGCACAATGGGTTGGTCAGCCTGGGAAGGTCAGGAAACATGCGGTGGCCATGTAGCATACGTTTGTGAAAAGCATAGTGTGTTCGTCACATTGTAAGGGTTTCTAACAGGCCATTCACTAGAAGGAGTGAGAAAAACTTCACGGGGAGGTGTGAATCGGAGAGCCTGAATTAGGATAGGCAGTGAGTGGCAATGTACAATGGAGAGAAGCACCACGGGCTGGTCAGCATGGGGAGGTAAGCAAACATGCTGTGACAATGTAGGATAGGTTTCTGAAAAACATCACGGAGAAGTGCACATTGTAAGGTTTTGTAACAGGCCATTCACTAGTAGGAGTGTGAAAAACATCATGGGGTGGTGTGAATTGGAGTGCCTGAATTTGATTAGACAGTGAGTGGCAGTGTAGCATGTAGCAAAGCAAGATGGGCCGGTGAGCATGTGGAGGTCAGGAAACATGAAGTGGCAATGTTGCATAGGTTTCTGAAAATCATCTCTGGGTGGTGCGCATTGTAAGGGTTTCTAACAGGCCATTCTCTAGTAGGAGTGAGAAAACATAACGGGGTGTTGTGAATCGGGGGCCTGTATTAGAATAGGCAGTGAGTGGCAAGGTGGGATCTAGTAAAGCAAGACGGGGCGGTGAGCATGGGGGGGTCAGGAAAGATGAAGCGGCAAAGTCGGATAGGTTTCTGAAAAACATCGCGGGGTGGTGCGCATTGTAAGGGTTTCTAACAGGCCATTCACTAGTAGGAGTGAGAAAAACAGTACGGGGTGACGTGAATCGGAGGACCTGAATTAGGATAGGCAGTGTGTGGCAATGTAGGATGGAGAAAATCACGAAGGGTCAGTCAGCATGGGGTGGTCAGGAAACATGCGGTGGCAATGTAGGATAGGTTTCTGAAAAACATCGCGGGGTGGCGCGCACTGTAAAGGTTTATTACAGGCCATTCACTAGTAGGAGTGAGAAAAACATCATGGGGTGGTGTGAATAGGAGGGCCTGAATTAGATTAGGCAGTGTGTGGTAATGTAGGATGGAGAAAAGCAAGAAGCCGTGGTGAGCATGGGGAGGTTCCAAAACATGCAGTGACAATGTAGGATAGGTTTCTGAAAAACATCGGGGGTGGTGTGCATTTTAAGGGTTTCTAACAGGCCATTCACAAGTAGGAGTGAGAAAAATATCACAGTGGGTGTGAGTCGGAGGGCCTAAGTTAGAATAGCCAGTGATTGGCAATGTAGGATGGAGAAAAGCACCAAGGGTGGTCAGCATTGGGAGGTCAGGAAATATGCAGTGGCAAAGTAGGATAGGTTTCTGAAAAACATCGCGGTGTGGTGCACATTGTATTGTTTTCCAACAGGCCATTCACTAGTAGGAGTGAGAAAAACATCACGGGGTGGTGTGAATCAGAGGCCCTGAATTAGCATACGCAGTGAGTGGCAATGTAGGATGGAGAAAAGCATCACCCCGTATTTAGCAAGGCGAGATCAGGAAACATGCGGGGCCAATGTAGGAAAGGTTTCTGAAAAACATCGCGGGGTGGTGCGCATTGTAAGTGTTTCTAACAGGCCATTCACTAGTAGGAGTGAGAAAATCATCATGAGGTGGTGTGAATCGGAGGGCCTGAATTAGATTAGGCATTGAGTGGCAATGTAGGATCTAGCAAACCAAGAAGGGCGGTGAGCATGGGGAGGTCAAGAAACACGAAGTGGCAATGTAGGATAGGTTCCTGAAAAACATCTCTGGGAGGTGGGCATTGTAAGGTTTTCTAACAGGCCATTCACTAGTACGAGTGAGAAAAACATCACGGGGTGGTGTGAATAGGAGGGCCTGAATTAGATTAGGCAGTGTGTGGTAATGTAGGATGGAGAAAAGCAAGAAGCCGTGGTGAGCATGGGGAGGTTCCAAAACATGCAGTGACAATGTAGGATAGGTTTCTGAAAAACATCGGGGGTGGTGTGCATTTTAAGGGTTTCTAACAGGCCATTCACAAGTAGGAGTGAGAAAAATATCACAGTGGGTGTGAGTCGGAGGGCCTAAGTTAGAATAGCCAGTGAGTGGTAATGTAGGATGGAGAAAAGCATCACCCCGTATTTAGCAAGGCGAGATCAGGAAACATGCGGGGCCAATGTAGGAAAGGTTTCTGAAAAACATCGCGGGGTGGTGCGCATTGTAAGTGTTTCTAACAGGCCATTCACTAGTAGGAGTGAGAAAATCATCATGGGGTGGTGTGAATCGGAGGGCCTGAATTAGATTAGGCATTGAGTGGCAATGTAGGATCTAGCAAACCAAGAAGGGCGGTGAGCATGGGGAGGTCAAGAAACACGAAGTGGCAATGTAGGATAGGTTCCTGAAAAACATCTCTGGGAGGTGGGCATTGTAAGGTTTTCTAACAGGCCATTCACTACTAGCAGTGAGACAAACATCACGGAGTGATGTGAATCAGAAGGCCTGAATCAGGATTGGCAGTGAGTGGCAATGTAGGATGGAGAAGCACAACTGGGTGGTCACCATGGGGAGGTCAGGAAACATGCGGTGGCAATGTAGCATACGTTTGTGAAAAACATAGCGGGGTGGTCACATTGTAAGGGTTTCTAACAGGCCATTCACTAGTAGGAGTGAGAAAAACATCACGCGGAGTTGTGAATCGGAGATCCTGAATTAGGATAGGCAGTGAGTGGCAATGTAGAATGGAGAAAAGCACCAAGGGGTGGTCAGCATGGGTAAGTCAGGAAACATGCGGTGGCAATGTAGGATAGGTTTCTCAAAAACATCGGTGGCGTGGTGTGCATTGTAAGGGTTTCTAAGTGGCCAAACACTAGTACAATTGTGAAAAACATCATGGGTTGGTGTGAATCGGAGGGCCTAAATTTGATTAGGCAGTGAGTGGCAGTGTAGGATCTAGCAAAGCAAGACGGGGCAGTGAGCATGTGGAGGTCAGGAAACATGAAGTGGCAATGTTGGATAGGTTTCTGAAAAACATCTCTGGGTGGTGTGCATTGTAAGGGTTTCTAACAGGCCATTCACTAGTACGAGTGAGAAAAACATCACGGGGTGGTGTGAATAGGAGGGCCTGAATTAGATTAGGCAGTGTGTGGTAATGTAGGATGGAGAAAAGCAAGAAGCCGTGCTGAGCATGGGGAGGTCCGGAAACATGCAGTGACAATGTAGGATAGGTTTTTGAAAAACATCGCGGGGTGGTGTGCATTGTAAGGGTTTCTAACAGGCCATTCACAGGTAGGAGTGAGAAAAACATCACAGGGGGGTGTGAGTCGGAGGGCCTAAGTTAGAATAGCCAGTGAGTGGCAATGTAGGATGGATAAAAGCACCAAGGGTGGTCAGCATTGGGAGGTCAGGAAACATGTGGTGGCAATGTAGGACAGGTTTCTGAAAAACATCGTGGTGTGGAGTGCATTGTATGGTTTTCTAACAGGCCATTCACTAGTAGGAGTGAGAAAAAAGATCACTGGTTGGTGTGAATCAGAAGGCCTGAATTAGCATAGGCAGTGAGTGGCAATGTAGGATGGAGAAAACATCACCCCGCATTTAGCAAGGCGAGATCAGGAAACATGCGGGGCCAATGTAGGATAGGTTTCTGAAAAACATCGCAGGGTGGTGCGCATTGTAAGTGTTTCTAACAGCCCATTCAATAGGAGTGAGAAAATCATCATGGGGTGGTGTGAATCGGAGGGCCTGAATTAGATTAGGCATTGAGTGGCAATGTAGGATCCAGCAAACTAAGAAGGACGGTGAGCATGGGGAGGTCAAGAAACACGAAGTGGCAATGTAGGATAGGTTCCTGAAAAGCATCTCTGGGTGGTGGGCATTGTAAGGTTTTCTAACAGGCCATTCACTAGTAGGAGTGAGAAAAACATCACGGAGTGATGTGAATCGGAAGGCCTGAATTAGAATAGGCATTGAGTGGCAATGTAGGAAGGAGAAGCACAACTGGGTGGTCAGCATGGGGAGGTCAGGAAACATGCGGTGGCAATGTAGCATACGTTAGCGAAAAACTTAGCGGGGTGGTCACATTGTAAGGGTTTCTAACAGGCCATTCACTAGTAGGAGTGAGAAAAACATCATGGGGTGGTGTGAATAGGAGGGCCTGAATTAGCATAGGCAGCGTGTGGCAATGTGGGATGGAGAAAAGCATCACCCCGTAGTTAGCAAGGTGAGGTTAGGAAACATGCGGTGGCAATATAGGATAGGCTTCTGTAAAACATCATGGGGTGGTGCGCATTGTAAGGGTTTCTAACTGGCAATTCACTAGTAGGAGTGAGAAAAACATCATGGGGTGGTGTGAATTCGAAGGCCTGAATTAGATTACGCAATGAGTGGCAATGTAGGATCTAGCAAGGCAAGACGGGGCGGTGAGCATGGGGATGTCAGGAAACAAGAAGTGGCAATGTCGGTTAGACTTCTGAAAAACATCGAGGGGTGGTGCGCATTGTAAGGTTTTCTAACAGGACATTCACTAGTAGCAGTGAGACAAACATCGCGGAGTGATGTGTATCGGAAGGCCTGAATTAGGATAGGCAGTGAGTGGCAATGTAGGGTGGGGAAAAGCACTACGGGGTGATCAGCATGGGGAGATAAGGAAACATGGGGTGGCAATGTAGGATAGGTTTCGGAATAACATCGCGGGGTGGTGCGCATTGTAAGGGTTTCTAACAGGCCATTCACAAGTAGGAGTGATAAAAACATCACGGGGTGGTGTGAATCAGAGGGCAACAATTACGAAAGGCAGTGAGTGGTAATGTAGGATGGAGAAAAGCACCACGGCATGTCAGCATGGGGAGGTCTGGAAACATTCGGTGGCAATGTAGGATAGATTTCTGAAAACCATCGCTGTGTGGTGCGCATTGTAAGGGTTTCTAACAGGCCATTCACTAGTAGGAGTGAGAAAAACATCATGGGGTGGTGTGAATGGGAAGGCCTGAATTAGGATAGGCAGTGAGTGGCAATGTAGGATGGTGAAGCACAACTGGGTGGTCAGCATGAGGAGTTCAGGAAACATGCGGTGGCAATGTAGTATACGTATGTGGAAATCATAGCGGGGTGGTCTCATTGTAAGGGTTTCTAAAAGGCCATTCACTAGTAGGAGTGAGAAAAACATCACGGAGAGGTGTGTATCTGAGAGCCTGAATTAGGATAGGCAGTGATTGGCAATGTAGAATGGAGAAAAGCACCATGGGATGATTATCATGGGGAGGTCAGGAAACATGTGGTGGCAATGTAGGATAGGTTTCTGAAAAACATCGCGGGGTGGTGCGCATCGTAATGGTTTCTAACAGGACATTCACTAGTAGGAGTGAGAAAAACGTCATGGGGTGGTGTGAATAGGAGGGCCTGAATTAGATTAGGCAGTGTGTGGTAATGTAGGATGGAGAAAAGCAAGAAGCCGTGGTGAACTTGGGGAGGTCAGGAAACATGCAGTGACAATGTAGGATAGGTTTCTGAAAAACATCGCCGGGTGGTGCGCATTGTAAGGGTTTCTAACAGGATATTCACAAGTAGGAGTGAGAAAAACATCACAGGGTTTGTGAATAGGAGGGCCTGAATTAGAAAAGCCAGTGAGGGGCAATGTAGGATAGAGAAAAGCACCAAGGGCTGTTCAGCATTGGGAGGTCAGGAAACATGCGGTGGCAATGTATGATAGTTTTCTGAAAAACATTGTGGGGTGGTGCACATTGTAAGGGTTTCTAACAGGCCATTCACTAGTAGGAGTGAGAAAAACATGATGGGGTGGTGGGAATCGGAGGGCCTGAATTAGATTAGGCAGTGAGTGGCAATGTAGGATTTAGCAAAGCAAGATGGGGCCATGAGCATGGTGAGGTCAGGAAACATTAAGTGGCAATGTAGGATAGACTTCTGCAAAATATCGCGGGGTGGTGCGCATTGTAAGTTTTTCTAACAGGCCATTCACTAGTAGCATTGAGACAAACATCACGGAGTGATGTGAATTCGAAGGCCTGAATTAGGATAGGCAGTGAGTGGCAATGTAGGATGGGGAAGCACAACGGGTTGGTCAACATGGGGAGGTCAGGAAACATGTGGTGGCAATGTAGCATACGTTTGTTAAAAATATAGCGTGGTGGTCACATTCTAAGGGTTTCTAACAGGCCATTCATTAGTAGGAGTGAGAAAAACTTCACGGGGTGGTGTGAATCAGAGACCCTGTTTTAGGTTAGTTAGTGAGTGGCAATGTAGAATGGAGAGAAGCACCACGGGCTGGTCAGCATGCGGAGGTAAGGAAACATGCGGTGGCAATGTAGGATACGTTTCTGAAAAACATTGCAGGGTGGTGCGTATTGTAAGGTTTTCTAACAGGCCATTCACTAGTAGCAGGGAGAAAAACATCACGGAGTGATGTGAATCGGAAGGCCTGAATTAGGTTAGGCAGTGAGTGACAATGTAGGATCTAGTAAAGCAAGACGGGGCGGTGAGCATGCGGAGGTCAGGAAAGATGAAGTGGCAAAGTAGGATAGGTTTCTGAAACACATCTCGGGGTGTTGCGCATTGTAATGGTTTCTAACAGGCCATTCACTAGTAGGAGTGAGAAAAACAGAACGGGGTGGTGTGAAAAGGAGGCCCTGAATTAGGATAGGCAGTGTGTGGCAATGTAGGATGGAGAAAATCACGACGGGGTAGTCAGCATGGGGAGGTCAGGAAACATGCGGTGGCAATGTAGAATAAGTTTCTGAAATACATCGCGGGGTGGCACACACTGTAAAGGTTTGTTACAGGCCATTCAATAGTAGGAGTGAGAAAAACATCATGGGGTGGTGTGAATAGGAGGCCTGAATTAGATTAGGCAGTGTGTGGTAATGTAGGATGGAGAAAAGCAAGAAGCCGTGGTGAGCATGGGGAGGTCAGGAAACATGCAGTGACAATGTAGGATAGGGTTCTGAAAAACATCGTGGGGTGGTGTGCATTGTAAGGGTTTCTAACAGGCCATTCACAAGTAGGAGTGAGAAAAACATCACAGGGGGGTGTGAGTAAGAGGGCCTAAGTTAGAATAGCCAGTGAGTGGCAATGTAGGATGGAGAAAAGCACCAAGGGTGGTCAGCACTGGGAGGTCAGGAAATATGCGGTGGCAATGTAGGATAGGTTTCTGAAAAACATCGCGGTGTGGTGCGCATTGTATGGTTTTCTAACAGGCCATTCACAGATAGGAGTGAGAAAAACTTCACATGTGGGTGTGAATCAGAGGGCCTGAATTAGCATAGGCAGTGAGTGGCAATGTAGGATGGAGAAAGGCATCACCCCGTAGTTAGCAAGGCGAGGTAAGGAAACATGTGGTGCCAATGTAAGATAGGTTTCTGAAAAACATCGCGGGGTGGTGCACATTGTAAGGGTTTCTAACTGGCCATTCACTAGTAGGAGTGTGAAAAATATCATGGGGTGGTGTGAATCGGAGGGCCTAAAATTGATTAGGCAGTGAGTGGCAGTGTAGGATCTAGCAAAGCAAGATGGGGCGGTGAGCATGTGGAGGTCAGGAAACATGAAGTGGCAATGTTGGATAGGTCTCTGAAAAACATCTCTCGCTGGTGCGCATTGTAAGGATTTCTAACAGGCCATTCAGTAGTAGGAGTGAGAAAAACATCACGGGGTGGTGTGAATCGGAGGACCTGAATTAGCATGGGCAGTGTGTGGCCATGTAGGATGGCAAAAATCACCACGGGGTATTCAGCATATGGAGGTCAGGAAACATGCGGGGCCAATGTAGGATAGGTTTCCGAAAAACTTCGCGGGGTGGTGCGCACTGTAAAGGTTTCTTACAGGCCATTCATTATGAGGAGTGAGGAAAACATCATGGGGAGGTGTGAATTGAGGGTCTGAATTAGATTAGGCAGTGTGTAGTAATGTAGGATGGAGAAAGCCAAGAAGCGGTGTTGAGCATGGTGAGGTCAGGAAACATGCAGTGACAATGTAGGATAGGTTTCTGAAAAACATCGCAGGGTGGTGTGCATTGTAAGGGTTTCTAACAGGCCATTCACAAGTAGGAGGGAGAAAAACATCACAGGGGGGTGTGGGTCGGAGGGCCTATGTTAGAATAGCCAGTGAGTGGCAATGTAGGATGGAGAAAAGCAACAAGCGTGGTCAGCATTGGGAGGTCAGGAAACATTCGGTGTCAAGGTAGGACAGGTTTCTGAAAAACATTGTGGTGTTGTGCCCATTGTATGGTTTTCTAACAGGCCATTCACTAGTAGGAGTGAGAAAAACATCACCGGGTGGTGTGAATCAGAGGGCCTGAATTAGCATAGGCAGTGAGTGGCAATGTAGGATTGAGAAAAGCATCAGCCCGTAGTTAGCAAGGCGAGATCAGGAAACATGCGGGGCCAATGTAGGATAGGTTTCTGAAAAACATCGCGGGGTGGTGCGCATTGTAATTGTTTCTAACAGGCCATTCACTAGTAGGAGTGAGAAAAACATCACGGGGTGGTGTGAATCAGAGGACCTGAATTAGGATAGGCAGTGTGTGGCAATGTAGGATGGAGAAAATCACGAAGGGTCAGTCAGCATGGGGTGGTCAGGAAACATGCGGTGGCAATGTAGGATAGGTTTCTGAAAATCATCTCTGGGTGGTGCGCATTGTAAGGGTTTCTAACAGGCCATTCTCTAGTAGGAGTGAGAAAGCATCATGGGGTGTTGTGAATCGGGGGGCCTGTATTAGAATAGGCAGTGAGTGGCAAGGTGGGATCTAGTAAAGCAAGACAGGGCAGTGAGCATGGGGGGGTCAGGAAAGATGAAGTGGCAAAGTCGGATAGGTTTCTGAAAAACATCGCGGGGTGGTGCGCATTGTAAGGGTTTCTAACAGGCCATTCACTAGTAGGAGTGAAAAAAACAGTACGGGGTGACGTGAATCGGAGGACCTGAATTAGGATAGGCAGTGTGTGGCAATGTAGGATGGAGAAAATCACGAAGGGTCAGTCAGCATGGGGTGGTCAGGAAACATGCGGTGGCAATGTAGGATAGGTTTCTGAAAAACATCGCGGGGTGGCGCGCACTGTAAAGGTTTATTACAGGCCATTCACTAGTAGGAGTGAGAAAAACATCATGGGGTGGTGTGAATAGGAGGGCCTGAATTAGATTAGGCAGTGTGTGGTAATGTAGGATGGAGAAAAGCAAGAAGCCGTGGTGAGCATGGGGAGGTTCCAAAACATGCAGTGACAATGTAGGATAGGTTTCTGAAAAACATCGGGGGTGGTGTGCATTTTAAGGGTTTCTAACAGGCCATTCAAAAGTAGGAGTGAGAAAAATATCACAGTGGGTGTGAATCAGAGGGCCTAAGTTAGAATAGCCAGTGAGTGGCAATGTAGGATGGAGAAAAGCACCAAGGGTGGTCAGCATTGGGAGGTCAGGAAATATGCGGTGGCAAAGTAGGATAGGTTTCTGAAAAACATCACGGTGTGGTGCACATTGTATTGTTTTCCAACAGGCCATTCACTAATAGGAGTGAGAAAAACATCACGGGGTGGTGTGAATCAGAGGGCCTGAATTAGCATACGCAGTGAGTGGCAATGTAGGATGGAGAAAAGCATCACCCCGTATTTAGCAAGGTGAGATCAGGAAACATGCGGGGCCAATGTAGGAAAGGTTTCTGAAAAACATCGCGGGGTGGTGCGCATTGTAAGTGTTTCTAACAGGCCATTCATTAGTAGGAGTGAGAAAATCATCATGGGGTGGTGTGAATCGGAGGGCCTGAATTAGATTAGGCATTGAGTGGCAATGTAGGATCTAGCAAACCAAGAAGGGCGGTGAGCATGGGGAGGTCAAGAAACACGAAGTGGCAATGTAGGATAGGTTCCTGAAAAACATCTCTGGGAGGTGGGCATTGTAAGGTTTTCTAACAGGCCATTCACTACTAGCAGTGAGACAAACATCACGGAGTGATGTGAATCAGAAAGCCTGAATCAGGATTGGCAGTGAGTGGCAATGTAGGATGGAGAAGCACAACTGGGTGGTCACCATGGGGAGGTCAGGAAACATGCGGTGGCAATGTAGCATACGTTTGTGAAAAACATAGCGGGGTGGTCACATTGTAAGGGTTTCTAACAGGCCATTCACTAGTAGGAGTGAGAAAAACATCACGCGGAGGTGTGAATCGGAGATCCTAAATTAGGATAGGCAGTGAGTGGCAATGTAGAATGGAGAAAAGCACCAAGGGGTGGTCAGCATGGGGAAGTCAGGAAACATGCGGTGGCAATGTAGGATAGGTTTCTCAAAAACATCTTTGGCGTGGTGCGCATTGTAAGGGTTTCTAAGTGGCCAATCACTAGTACAATTGTGAAAAACATCATGGGTTGGTGTGAATCGGAGGGCCTAAATTTGATTAGGCAGTGAGTGGCAGTGTAGGATCTAGCAAAGCAAGACGGGGCAGTGAGCATGTGGAGGTCAGGAAACATGAAGTGGCAATGTTGGATAGGTTTCTGAAAAACATCTCTGGGTGGTGTGCATTGTAAGGGTTTCTAACAGGCCATTCACTAGTACGAGTGAGAAAAACATCACGGGGTGGTGTTAATAGGAGGGCCTGAATTAGATTAGGCAGTGTGTGGTAATGTAGGATGGAGAAAAGCCAGAAGCCGTGCTGAGCATGGGGAGGTCCGGAAACATGCAGTGACAATGTAGGATAGGTTTTTGAAAAACATCGCGGGGTGGTGTGCATTGTAAGGGTTTCTAACAGGCCATTCACAGGTAGGAGTGAGAAAAACATCACAGGGGGGTGTGAGTCGGAGGGCCTAAGTTAGAATAGCCAGTGAGTGGCAATGTAGGATGGAGAAAAGCACCAAGGGTGGTCAGCATTGGGAGGTCAGGAAACATGCGGTGGCAATGTAGGACAGGTTTCTGAAAAACATCGTGGTGTGGAGTGCATTGTATGGTTTTCTAACAGGCCATTCACTAGTAGGAGTGCGAAAAAAGATCACTGGTTGGTGTGAATCAGAGGGCCTGAATTAGCATAGGCAGTGAGTGGCAATGTAGGATGGAGAAAACATCACCCCGCATTTAGCAAGGTGAGATCAGGAAACATGCGGGGCCAATGTAGGATAGGTTTCTGAAAAACATCGCAGGGTAGTGCGCATTGTAAGTGTTTCTAACAGGCCATTCAATAGTAGGAGTGAGAAAATCATCATGGGGTGGTGTGAATCGGAGGGCCTGAATTAGATTAGGCATTGAGTGGCAATGTAGGATCTAGCAAACCAAGAAGGACGGTGAGCATGGGGAGATCAAGAAACATGAAGTGGCAATGTCGGATAGGTTCCTGAAAAGCATCTCTGGGTGGTGGGCATTGTAAGGTTTTCTAACAGGCCAATCACTAGTAGGTGTGAGAAAAACATCACGGAGTGATGTGAATCGGAAGGCCTGAATTAGGATAGGCATTGAGTGGCAATGTAGGAAGGAGAAGCACAACTGGGTGGTCAGCATGGGGAGGTCAGGAAACATGCGGTGGCAATGTAGCATACGTTAGCGAAAAACTTAGCGGGGTGGTCACATTGTAAGGGTTTCTAACAGGCCATTCACTAGTAGGAGTGAGAAAAACATCATGGGGTGGTGTGAATAGGAGGGCCTGAATTAGATTAGGCAGTGTGTGGTAATGTAGGATGGAGAAAAGCAAGAAGCCGTGGTGAGCATGGGGAGGTCAGGAAACATGCAGTGACAATGTAGGATAGGTTTCTGAAAAACTTCGAGGAGTGGTGCGCATTGTATGGTTTTCTATCAGGCCTTTCACTAGTAGGAGTGATAAAAACGTCACGGGGTGGTTTGCTTCGGAGGGCCTGAGTTAGAATAGCCAGTGAGTGGCAATGTAGGATGGAGAAAAGCACCAAGGAGTGGTCAGCATTGGGAGGTCAGGAAACATGCGGTGGCAATGTAGTATAGGTTTCTGAAAAACATCGTGGGGTGGTGCGCATTGTAAGGTTTTCTAACAGGCCATTCACTAGTAGCAGTGAGACACACATAAAGGAGTGATGTGAATCGGAAGGCCTGAAATACGATAGGCAGTGAGTGGCAAAGCAGGATGGGGAAGCACAACGGGTTGGTCAGCATGGGGAAGTCAGGAAACATGCGGTGGCAATGTAGCATACGTTTGTGAAAAACATAGCGTGGTCGTCACATTGTAAGGGTTTCTAACAGGCCATTCACTAGAAGGAGTGAGAAAAACTTAACGGGGTGTGTGAATCGGAGAGCCTGAATTAGGATAGGCAGTGAGTGGCAATGTAGAATGGAGAGAATCACCACGGGCTGGTCAGCATGAGGAGGTAAGGAAACATGTGGTGGCAATGTAGGATAAGTTTCTGAAAAACATGGCGGAGTGGTGTGCATTGTAAGGTTTTGTAACAGGCCATTCACTAGTAGGAGTGTGAAAAACATCATGGGGTGGTGTGAATTGGAGGGCCTGAATTTGATTAGACAGTGAGTCGCAGTGTAGTATGTAGAGAAAACGACGGGCTGTTGAGCATGTGGAGGTCAGGAAACATGAAGTGGCAATGTTGGATAGGTATCTGAAAAACATCTCTGGGTGGTGCGCACTGTAAGGTTTTCTAACAGGCCATTCGCTAGTAGGAGTGAGAAAAACATCACGGGGTGTTGTGAATCGGGGGGCCTGTATTAGAATACGCAGTGAGTTGCAGGTAGGATCTAGTAAAGCAAGACGGGGCAGTGAGCATGGGGAGGTCAAGAAACATGAAGTGGCAAGGTAGGATAGGTTTCTGAAAAATATGGCGTGGTGGTGCGCATTTTAAGGGTTTCTAACAAGCGTTTCACTAGTAGGAGTGAGAAAAACATCACGGGGTGGCATAAATCGGAGGGCCTGAATTACGATAGGCAGTGAGTCACAATGTAGGATACAGAAAATCACCACGGGTTGGTCAGCATACGGAGGTTAGGAAGCATGCAGTGGTAATGTAGCATAGGTTTCTGAAAAACATAGCGGGCTGGTGCGCATTGTAAAGGTTTCTAACAGGCCATTCACTAGTAGGAGTGAGAAAAACATCACGGGGTGGTGTGAACCAGAGGGCCTGAATTAGCATAGGCAGTGAGTGGCAATGGAGGGTGGAGAAGACCACCACGGGGTGGTCAGCATGGGAATGTCAGGAAACATGCGGTGGCAATGTAGGATAGGTTTCTGAAAAACATCACGGAGTGGTGCGCATTGTAAGGGTTGCTAAAAGGCCATTCACTAGTAGGAGTGAGAAAAACATCACCGGGTGGTGTGAATCGCAGTGTCTGAATTAGGATAGGCAGTGAGTGGCAATGTAGGATTTAGAAAAGCATCACAGGTTATTCAGCATGGGGTGGTCAGGAAACATGCGTTGGAATGTAGAATAGGTTTCTATAAAACATCGCGTGGTGGTGCGCATTGTAAGGGTTTCCAACAGGCCATTCACTAGTAGGAGTGAGAAAAATATCATGAGGGGGTGTGAAATGGAGGGCCTGAATTAGATTAGGCAGTGAGTGGTAATGTATAATGGAGTAATGCAAGACGGCGTGGTGAGCATGGGGAGTTTAGGAAACATGCAGTGGCAATGTAGGATAGGTTTCTGAAAAACATCGCGTGGTCCTGGGCATTGTAAGGGTTTCTATGAGGCCTTTCACTAATAGGAGTGATAAAAACGTCACGGGGTGGTTTGCTTCGGAGGGCCTGAAATAGGATAGGCAGTGTGTGGCAATGTAGGATGGAGAAAAGCACCCCGGGTTGGTCAGCATGGGGAGGTCAGGAAACATGCGGTGGCAATGTAGGATAGGTTTCTGAAAAACATCGCGGGATGGTGCGCATTGTAAGTGTTTCTAACAGGCCATTCACTAGTAGGAGTGAGAAAAACAAACGGGGTGGTGTGAACCAGAGGGCCTGAATTAGCATAGGCAGTGAGTGGCAATGGAGGGTGGAGAAGAGCACCACGGGGTGGTCAGCATGGGAAGGTCAGGAAACATGCGGTGGCAATGTAGGATAGGTTTCTGAAACACATCGCGGAGTGGTGCGCATTGTAAGGGTTGCTAAAAGGCCATTCACTGGTAGGATAGAGAAAAAGTTCCCGGGGTGGTGTCAATCGGAGGGCCTGTATTAGGATAGGCAGTGAGTGGCAATGTAGTTTGGAGAAAAGCACCAAAGGGTGGTCAGCCTGGGGAGGTCAGGAAACATGCGGTAGCAATGTAGCATGGGTTTCTGAAAAACATTGCGTGGTGGTGCACCATTGTAAGGGTTTCAAACAGGCCATTCACTAGTAGGAGTGAGAAAATCATCGCGGAGTGGTGTGTAACCTTGGGCCTAAATTAGGATAGGCAGTGAGTGGCAATGTAGGATACAGAAAAGCACCACGGGGTGGTCAGCATGGGTAGGTCAGGAAATATGCGGTGGCAATGTAGGATATGTTCCTGTAAAAAATCACGGGGTGTTGCGCATTGTAAGGTTTTCTTATAGGTCATTCACTAGTAGGAGTGAGAAAAACATGACTGTTTGGTGTGAATCGGAGGGCCTGAGTTAGATTAGGCAGTGAGTGGCAATGTAAGATCTAGCAAAGCAAGACGGGGCGGTGAGCATTGGGAGGTCAGGAAACATGCAGTGGCAATGTAGGATAGCTTTCTGAAAAACATCGCGGGGTGGTGCGAATTATGAGGGTTTGGAACAGACAATTCACTAGTAGGAGTGAGAAAAACATCACAGGGTGGTATGAATCGGAGGGCGTGAATTAGGATAGGCAGTGTGTGGCAATGTAGGATGGAGAAAAGCACCACGGGTGGTCAGCATGGGGAGATCGGGAAACCTGAGGTCGCAATGTAGGATAGGTTTCTGAAAAATATCTCGGGGTGGTGCGCAATGTAAGGGTTTCTAACAGACCCCTCACTAGTAGGAGTGTGAAAAGCATCACAGGAGGGTGTGAATTGGAGGCCCTGAATTCGGATAGGCAGTGAGTGGCAAAGTAGGATGGAGAAAACAACAAGTGGTGGTCAGCACTGGGAGTTCAGGAAACATGCGGTGGCAATGTAGGACATGTTTCAGAAAAACATCGCGGGGTGGTGCGCATTGTAAGGGTTTCTAACAGGCCATTCACTAGTAGTAGTGAGAAAAACATATCGGGGTGGTGTGAATTGGGGGCCTGTATTAGGATAGGCAGTGAGTGGCAATGTAGGATGGAAAAAGTACTACGGGGTGGTCAGCATGGGGTGGTCAGGAAACATGCAGTGGCATTGTATGATAGGTTTCTGAAAAACATCGAGGGGTGGTGAGCATTGTAAGGGTTTCTAACAGGCCATTCATTATTAGGAGTGAGAAAAACATCATGGGGTGGTGTGAATTGGAGGGCCTCAATTAGATATGGCAGTGAGTGGCAATGTAGGATCTAGCAAAGCAAGACGGGGCGGTGAGCATGCGGAGGTCAGGAAACATGAAGTTTCAATGTTGGATAGGTTTCTGAAAAACATGGTGGGGTGGTGCACATTGTGAGAAAAACAGAATGGGGTGGTGTGAATCGGAGGACCTGAATTACGATAGGCAGTGAGTGGCAATGTACGATGGAGAAAAGCACCACGGGGTGGTCAGCATGGGGAGGTCAGGAAACATCTGTTGGCCATGTAGGATATATTTCTGAAAAACATCTCAGGGTGGTGAGCATTGTTAGGGTTTCTAAGAGGCCATTCACTAGTAGGAGTGAGAAAAACATCACGAGGTGGTGTGAATCCGAGGGCCTGATATAGGATAGGAGTGAGTGGCAATGTAGGATGAAGAAAAGCACCACGGGGTGGTCAGCATGGTGAGTTCAGGAAACATGCGGTGGTAAAGTAGGATACGTTTCTGAAAAACATCGCAGGGTGGTGCGCATTGTAAGAGTTTTTAACAGGCGATTCATTAGTAAGAGTGAGAAAAACATCACGGGGTGGTGTGAATCAGAGGGCCTGAATTAGAATAGGCATTGAGTGGCATGGTAGGATGCAGAAAAGCAACACGGGGTGGTTAGCATGGGGAGGTCAGGCAACATGCAGTGGCAATGTAGCATAGGTTTGTGAAAAACATAGCGGGGTGGTGCAAATTGTAAGGGTTTCTAACAGGCCATTCAGTAGTAGGAGTGAGAAAAACATCATGGGGTGGTGTGAATCGCAAGGCCTGAATTAAAATAGGCATTGAATGGCAATGTAGGATGGAGAAAAGCGCCACGGGATGGTCAGCATGGGCAGGTCAGGAAACATGCGGTGGCAATGTAGGATAGATTTCTGAAAAACATCAAGAGTTGGTGCGCGTTGTAAGGGTTTCTAACAGGCCATTCACTAGTAGCAGTCAGACAGTCATCACGGAGTGAGGTGAATATGAAGGCCTGAATTAGGTTAGGCAGTGAATGGCTATGTAGGATGGAGAAAAGCACCCCGGGTTGGTCAGCATGGGGAGGTCAAGAAACATGCGGTGGCAATGTAGGATAGGTTTCTGAAAAACATCGCGGGATGGTGCGCATTGTAAGTGTTTCTAACAGGCCATTCACTAGTAGGAGTGAGAAAAACAAACGGGGTGGTGTGAACCAGAGGGCCTGAATTAGCATAGGCAGTGAGTGGCAATGGAGGGTGGAGAAGAGCACCACGGGGTGGTCAGCATGGGAAGGTCAGGAAACATGCGGTGGCAATGTAGGATAGGTTTCTGAAACACATCGCGGAGTGGTGCGCATTATAAGGGTTGCTAAAAGGCCATTCACTGGTAGGATAGAGAAAAAGTTCCCGGGGTGGTGTCAATCGGAGGGCCTGTATTAGGATAGGCAGTGAGTGGCAATGTAGTTTGGAGAAAAGCACCACGGGGTGGTCAGCATGGGGAGGTCAGGAAACATGTGGTAGCAATGTAGCATGGGTTTCTGAAATACATTGCGTGGTGGTGCGCATTGTAAGGGTTTCAAACAGGCCATTCACTAGTAGGAGTGAGAAAATCATCGCGGAGTGGTGTGTAACCTTGGGCCTAAATTAGGATAGGCAGTGAGTGGCAATGTAGTTTGGAGAAAAGCACCACGGGGTGGTCAGCATGGGGAGGTCAAGAAACATGCGGTGGCAATGTAGGATAGGTTTCTGAAAAACATGGCGGGATGGTGCGCATTGTAAGTGTTTCAAACAGGCCATTCACTAGTAGGAGTGATAAAAACATCATGGGGTGGTGTGAATCGGAGGGTCTGAATTACGATAGGCAGTGAGTGGCAATGTAGGATGGAGAAAGGCCACGGGACGTTCAGCATGGGGAGGTCAGGAAACATGCGGTAGCAATGTAGGATAGGTTTCTAAAAATCATCGCGGTGTGGTGTGCATTGAAAGGGTTTCTAACAGGCCATACATTAGTAGGAGTGAGAAAAACATCATGGGGTGGTGTGAATCGGAGGGCCTGAATTTGATTAGGCAGTGAGTGGCAGTGTAGGATCTCGCAAAGCAAGACGGGGCGGAGAGCATGTGGAGGTCAGGAAACATGCGGTGGCAATGTTGGATAGGTTTCTGAAAAACATCTCTGGGTGGTGCGCATTGTAAGGGTTTCTAACAGGCCATTCACTAGTAGGAGTGAGAAAAACAGAATGGGGTGGTGTGAATCGGAGGACCTGAATTACGATAGGCAGTGAGTGGTAATGTACGATGGAGAAAAGTACCACAGAGTGGTCAGCATGGGGACGTCAGGAAACATCCGTTGGCCATGTAGGATATATTTCTGAAAAACATCTCAGGGTGGTGAGCATTGTTAGGGTTTCTAAGAGGCCATTCACTAGTAGGAGTGAGAAAAACATCACGGGGTGGTGTGAATCGGAGGGCCTGAATTACCATAGGCAGTGAGTGACAATGTAGGATACAGAAAATCACCACGGGTTGGTCAGCATGGGGAAGTTAGGAAACATGCGGTAGCAATGTTCCATAGGTTTCTGAAAAACGGGTTGGTGCGCATTGTAAAGGTTTCTAACAGGCCATTCACTAGTAGAAGTGAGAAAAACATCATGGGGTGGTGTGAGTCGGGGGGCCTGTATTAGGATAGGCAGTGAGTGGCAAGGTAGGATGGAGAAAACTACCACGGGGTGGTCAGCATAGGGAGGTCAGGAAACATGCAGTGGAATTGTAGGATAGGTTTCTGAAAAACATCGAGGGGTGGTGCGCATTGTAAGGGTTTCTAACAGGCCATTCACTATTAGGAGTGAGAAAAACATCATGGGGTTCTGTGAATTGGAGGGCCTGAATTAGATATGGCAGTGAGTGCCAATGTAGGATCTAGCAAAGCAAGACGGGGCGGTGAGCATGCGGAGGTCAGGAAACATGAAGAGGCAAGGTTGGATAGGTTTCTGAAAAACATGGTGGGGTGGTGCACATTGTAAGGGTTTCTCACAGGCCATTCACTAGTAGGAGTGAGAAAAACAGAATGGGGTGGTGTGAATCGGAGGACCTGAATTACGATAGGCAGTGAGTGGTAATGTACAATGGAGAAAAGTACCACAGAGTGGTCAGCATGGGGAGTTCAGAAACATGCAGTGGCAATGTAGGATAGGTTACTGAAAAACATCGCGGGGTGGTGCGCATTGTAAGGGTTTCTAACAGGCCATTCACTAGTAGGAGTGAGAAAAACATCACCGGGTGGTGTGAATCGCAGTGTCTGAATTAGGATAGGCAGTGAGTGGCAATCTAGGATTTAGAAAAGCATCACAGGTTATTCAGCATGGGGTGGTCAGGAAACATGCGTTGGAATGTAGAATAGGTTTCTATAAAACATCGCGTGGTGGTGTGCATTGTAAGGGTTTCAAACAGGCCATTCACTAGTAGGAGTGAGAAAAGCATCATGAGGGGGTGTGAAATGGAGGGCCTGAATTAGATTAGGCAGTGAGTGGTAATGTATAATGGAGTAATGCAAGACGGCGTGGTGAGCATGGGGAGTTCAGGAAACATGCAGTGGCAATGTAGGATAGGTTTCTGAAAAACATCAAGGGGTGGTGTGCATTGTAAGGGTTTCTAACAGGCCATTCACAAGTAGGACTGAGAAAAACATCACAGGGGGGTGTGAGTCAGAGGGCCTAAGTTAGAATAGCCAGTGAGTGGCAATGTAGGATGGAGTAAAGCACCAAGGGTGGTCAGCACTGGGAGGTCAGGAAATATGCGGTGGCAATGTAGGATAGGTTTCTGAAAAACGTCGCGGGGTGGTGTGCATTGTATGGTTTTCTAACAAGCCATTCACAAGTAGGAGTGAAAAAAACATCACAGGGGTGTTTGAATCAGAGGGCCTGAATTAGCATAGGCAGTGAGTGGCAATGTAGGATGGAGAAAGGCATCACCCCGTAGTTAGCAAGGCGAGGTAAGGAAACATGCGGTGCCAATGTAGGATAGGTTTCTGGAAAACATTGCGGGGTGGTGCACATTGTAAGGGGTTCTAACAGGCCATTCACTAGTAGGAGTGAGAAAAACATCATGGGGTGGTGTGAATCGGAGGGCCTGAATTTGATTAGGCAGTGAGTGGCAGTGTAGGATCTCGCAAAGCAAGACGGGGCGGTGAGCATGTGGAGGTCAGGAAACATGCAGTGGCAGTGTTGGATAGGTTTCTGAAAAACATCTCTGGGTGGTGCGCATTGTAAGGGTTTCTAACAGGCCATTCAATAGTAGGAGTGAGAAAAACAGAATGGGGTGGTGTGAATCGGAGGACCTGAATTACGATAGGCAGTGAGTGGTAATGTACGATGTAGAAAAGTACCACAGAGTGGTCAGCATGGGGACGTCAGGAAACATCCGTTTGCCATGTAGGATATATTTCTGAAAAACATCTCAGGGTGGTGAGCATTGTTAGGGTTTCTAAGAGGCCATTCACTAGTAGGAGTGAGAAAAACATCACGAGCGGGTGTGAATCCGAGGGCCTGATATAGGATAGGAGTGAGTGGCAATGTAGCATGGAGAAAAGCACCACTGGGTGGTCAGCATGGTGAGTTCAGGAAACATGCGGTGGTAAAGTAGGATACGTTTCTGAAAAACATCGCAGGGTGGTGCGCATTGTAAGAGTTTTTAACAGGCGATTCATTAGTAAGAGTGAGAAAAACATCACGGGGTGGTGTGAATCAGAGGGCCTGAATTAGAATAGGCATTGAGTGGCATGGTAGGATGGAGAAAAGCAACACGGGGTGGTTAGCATGGGGAGGTCAGGCAACATGCAGTGGCAATGTAGCATAGGTTTGTGAAAAACATAGCGGGGTGGTGCAAATTGTAAGGGTTTCTAACAGGCCATTCAGTAGTAGGAGTGAGAAAAACATCATGGGGTGGTGTGAATCGGAAGGCCTGAATTAAAATAGGCATTGAGTGGCAATGTAGGATGGAGAAAAGCACCACGGGATGGTCAGCATGGGCAGGTCAGGAAACATGCGGTGGCAATGTAGGATAGGTTTCTGAAAAACATCAAGAGTTGGTGCGCATTGTAAGGGTTTCTAACAGGCCATTCACTAGTAGCAGTGAGACAGTCATCACGGAGTGAGGTGAATATGAAGGCCTGAATTAGGTTAGGCAGTGAATGGCTATGTAGGATGGAGAAAAGCACCACGGGATGGTCAGCATGGGGAGGTCAGGAAACATGCGGTGGCAATGTAGGATAGGTTTCAGGAAAACATCGCGGGGTGGTGCTCATTGTAATGGTTTATAACAGGCCATTCACTTGTAGCAGTGATAAAAACATCACGGGGCGGTGTGAATCAGAGGGCCTGAATTCGGATAGGCAGTGAGTGGCAATGTAGGATGGAGAAAAGCACCTCGGGATGGTCAGCATGGGGGGGTCAGGAAACATGCAGTGGCAATGTGGGATAGGTTTCTGAAAACCATCCCGGTTTGGTGCGCATTGTAAGGTTTTCTAACAGGCCATTCACTAGTAGGTCTGAGAAAAACATCATGGGGTGGTGTGAATCTGAGGGACTGAATTTGATTAATCAGTGAGTGGCAGTGTAGGATCTAGCAAAGCAAGACGGGGCGGTGAGCATGGTGACGTCAGGAAACACGAAGTGGCAAGGTAGGATAGGTTTCTGAAAATCATCGCGTGGTGGTGCGCATTGTAAGGGTTTCTAACAGGCCATTCACTAGTAGGAGTGAGAAAAATATCATGGGGTGGCGTGAATCGGAGGGCCTGAATTACGATAGGCAGTGAGTCACAATGTAGGATACAGAAAATCACCACGGGTTTGTCAGCATGTGGAGGTCAGGAAACATGCGGTGGCAATGTAGCATAGGTTTCTGAAAAACATCGCGGGCTGGTGCGCATTGTAAATGTTTTGAAGAGGCCATTCACTAATAGGAGTGAGAAAAACATCACGGTGTGGTGTGAATCTAGGGGCCTGTATTTGGATAGTCAGTGAGTGGCAATGTAGGATGGGGAAAAGCACCACGGGATGCTCAGCATGGGGAGGTCAGGAAACATCCGTTGGCCATGTAGGATAGATTTCTGAAAAACATTTCAGGGTGGTGAGCATTGTAAGGGTTTTTAACAGGCGATTCACTAGTAGGAGTGAGAAAAACATCACGGGGTGGTGTGATTCGGAGGGCCTGAATTAGAATAGGCATTGAGTGGCAATGTAGGATGGAGAAAAGCAAGACGGGGTGGTTAGCATGGGGAGGTCAGGCAACATGCAGGGTCAATGTAGCATTGGTTTGTGAAAAACATAGCGGGGTGGTGCACATTGTAAGGTTTTCCAACAGGCCATTCACTAGTAGGAGGGAGAAAAACATCACGGGCTGGTGTGAATCGGAGGGCCTAAATTAGAATAGGCATTGAGTGTCAATGTAGGATGGAGAAAAGCACCATTGGATGGTCAGCATGGGGAGGTCAGGAAACATGAAGTGGCAATGTAGGATAGGATTCTGAAAAACATCTCTGGGTGGTGCGCGTTGTAAGGGTTTCTAACAGGCCATTCACTAGTAGGAGTGAGAAAAACATCACAGGGTGGTGTGAATCGGATGGCCTGAATTACAATAGGCAGTGAGTGACAATGTAGGATACAGAAAATCACCACGGGTTAGTCAGCATGGGGAGGTAAGGAAACATGCGGTGGCAATGTTTCATAGGTTTCTGAAAAACATAGCGGGCTGGTGCGCATTGTAAGGGTTTCTAACGGGCGATTCACTAGTAGGAGTGAGAAAAACATCACATGGTGGTGTTATTCGGAGTGCCTGAATTAGAATAGGCATTGAGTGGCAATGTATGATCGAGAAAAGCGAGACGGGGTGGTTAGCATGGGGAGGTCAGGAAACATGCAGTTTCAATGTAGGATACGTTTCTGAAAAACATTTCAGTGTGGTGTGCATTGTAAGTGTTTGTAACAGGCCATTCACTTGTAGGAGTGAGAAAAACATCACGGGTTGTGTGAATCAGAGGGCCTCAATTAGAATAGGCATTGAGTGCCAAAGTAGGATGGAGAAAAGCACCACGGGTTATTCAGAATGAAGAGGTCAGGAAACATGTGTTGGCAATGTACGATAGGTTTCTGAAAAACATCAAGAGCTGTTGCGCATTGTAAGGGTTTCTAACAGGCCATTCACTAGTAGGAGTGAGAAAAACATCATGGGGTTGTGTGAATCGCAGGGCCTCAATTAGATTAGGCAGTGAGTGGCAATGTAGGATCGAGCAAATCAAGACGTGGCAGTGAGCATTGGGAGGTAAGGATACATGAAGTGGCAATGTAGGATAGGTTTCTGGAAAACGTGGCGGGGTTGTGCGCATTGCAAGGGTTTCCAACAGGCCATTCACTAGTAGGAGTGAGAAAAACAGAACGGGCAGGTGTGAATCGGAGGAACTGAATTAGCATAGGCAGTGAGTAGCAATGTAGGATGTAGAAAAGCACCACAGGGTGGTCAGCATGGGGAGGTCAGGAAATATCCGGTGCCCATGTACGATAGGATTCTGAAAAACATCTCTAGGTTGTGCGCATTGTAAGGGTTTCTAACAGGCCATTCACTAGTAGGAGTGAGAAAAACATCACGGAGTGATGTGAATCGGAAGGCCTGAATTAGGATAGGCATTGAGTGGCAATGTAGGATGGAGAAGCACAACTGGGTGGTCAGCATGGGGAGGTCAGGAAACATGCGGAGGCAATGTAGCATACGTTTGTGAAAAACATAATGGGGTGGTCACAATGTAAGGGTTTATAACAGGCCATTCACTAGTATGAGTGAGAAAAACATCATGGGGTGGTGTGAATAGGAGGGCCTGAATTAGATTACGCAGTGTGTGGTAATGTAGGATGGAGAAAAGCAAGAAGCCGTGGTGAGCATTGGGATGTCAGGAAACATGCAGTGACAATGTAGGACAGGTTTCTCAAAAAATTCGCGGGGTGTGCGCATTGTAAGGTTTTCTAAGAGGACATTCACTACTAGGAGTGAGAAAAACATCACAGGGGTTGTGAATCGGAGGGCCTGAGTTAGAATAGCCAGTGAGTGGCAATATAGGATGGAGAAAAGCACCAAGGGGTGGTCAGCATTGGGAGGTCAGGAAACATGCGGTGGCAATGTAGGAGAGGTTTCTGAAAAACATCGAGGAGTGGTGCGCATTGTATGGTTTTCTAACAGGCCATACACAAGTAGGAGTGAGAAAAACATCATGGGGTGGTGTGAATCAGAGGGCCTGAATTAGCATATTCTGTGAGTGGCAATGTAGGATGGAGAAAAGCATCAACCCGTAGTTAGCAAGGTGAGGTCAGGAAACATGCTGTGGCAATGTAGGATACGTTTTTGTAAAACATCGTGGGGTGGTGCACATTGTAAGGGTTTCTAACAGGCCATTCACTAGTAGGAGTGAGAAAAACATCATGCGGTGGTGTGAATTCGAGGGCCTGAATTAGATTAGACAGTGAGTGGCAATGTAGGATCTAGCAAAGCAAGACGGGGCGGAGAGCATGTGGAGGTCAGGAAACATGCGGTGGCAATGTTGGATAGGTTTCTGAAAAACATCAAGATGTGGTGCGCGTTGTAAGGGTTTCTAACAGGCCATTCACTAGTAGCACTGAGACAGTCATCACGGAATGAGGTGAATATGAAGGCCTGAATCAGGTTTGTCATTGACTGGCTATGTAGGATGGAGAAAAGCACCACGGGATGGTCAGCATGGGGAGGTCAGGAAACATGCGGTGGCAATGTAGGATATGTTTCAGAAAAACATCGCGGGGTGGTGCGCATTGTAAGGGTTTCTAACAGGCCATTCACTAGTAGGAGTGATAAAAACATCACGGCGTGGTGTGAATCAGAGGGCCTGAATTATGACAGGCAGTTAGTGGCAATGTAGGATGGAGAAAGGCACCACGGGATGGTCAGCATGGGGAGGTCAGGAAAAATGAAGTGGAAATGTAGGATAGGTTTTTGAAAACCATCGCGGTGTGGTGCACATTGTAAGGGTTTCTAACAGGCCATTCACAAGTAGGAGTGAGAAAAACATCATGGGGTGGTGTGAATCGGAGTGCCTGAATTTGATTAGGCAGTGAGTGGCAGTGTAGGATCTAGCAAAGCAAGACGGGGATGTGAGCATGGAGAGGTCAGGAAACATGAAGTGGCAATGTAGGATAGGTTTCTACAAAACATCGCGTGGTTTTGCGCATTGTAAGAGTTTCTAACAGGCCATTTACTAGTAGGTGTGTGAAAAACATCACGGGGTGGTGTGAATCAGAGGACCTGAATTAGGATAGGCAGTGGGTGGCAATGTAGGATGGAGAAAATCACCACGGGGTAGTCAGAATCGGGAGGTCAGGAAACATGCCGTGGCAATGTAGGATAGGATTCTGAAAAACTTCTCTGGGTGGTGCGCATTGTAAGGTTTTCTAACAGGCCATTCACTAGTAGCAGTGAGACAAACATCAGTGAGTGATGTGAATAGGAAGGCCTGAATTAGGATAGGCAGTGAGTGGAAATGTAGGATGGAGAAGCACAATGGGTTGGTCAGCCTGGGAAGGTCAGGAAACATGCGGTGGCCATGTAGCATACGTTTGTGAAAAGCATAGTGTGTTCGTCACATTGTAAGGGTTTCTAACAGGCCATTCACTAGAAGGAGTGAGAAAAACTTCACGGGGAGGTGTGAATCGGAGAGCCTGAATTAGGATAGGCAGTGAGTGGCAATGTACAATGGAGAGAAGCACCACGGGCTGGTCAGCATGGGGAGGTAAGCAAACATGCTGTGACAATGTAGGATAGGTTTCTGAAAAACATCACGGAGAAGTGCACATTGTAAGGTTTTGTAACAGGCCATTCACTAGTAGGAGTGTGAAAAACATCATGGGGTGGTGTGAATTGGAGGGCCTGAATTTGATTAGACAGTGAGTGGCAGTGTAGCATGTAGCAAAGCAAGATGGGCCGGTGAGCATGTGGAGGTCAGGAAACATGAAGTGGCAATGTTGCATAGGTTTCTGAAAATCATCTCTGGGTGGTGCGCATTGTAAGGGTTTCTAACAGGCCATTCTCTAGTAGGAGTGAGAAAACATAACGGGGTGTTGTGAATCGGGGGCCTGTATTAGAATAGGCAGTGAGTGGCAAGGTGGGATCTAGTAAAGCAAGACGGGGCGGTGAGCATGGGGGGGTCAGGAAAGATGAAGCGGCAAAGTCGGATAGGTTTCTGAAAAACATCGCGGGGTGGTGCGCATTGTAAGGGTTTCTAACAGGCCATTCACTAGTAGGAGTGAGAAAAACAGTACGGGGTGACGTGAATCGGAGGACCTGAATTAGGATAGGCAGTGTGTGGCAATGTAGGATGGAGAAAATCACGAAGGGTCAGTCAGCATGGGGTGGTCAGGAAACATGCGGTGGCAATGTAGGATAGGTTTCTGAAAAACATCGCGGGGTGGCGCGCACTGTAAAGGTTTATTACAGGCCATTCACTAGTAGGAGTGAGAAAAACATCATGGGGTGGTGTGAATAGGAGGGCCTGAATTAGATTAGGCAGTGTGTGGTAATGTAGGATGGAGAAAAGCAAGAAGCCGTGGTGAGCATGGGGAGGTTCCAAAACATGCAGTGACAATGTAGGATAGGTTTCTGAAAAACATCGGGGGTGGTGTGCATTTTAAGGGTTTCTAACAGGCCATTCACAAGTAGGAGTGAGAAAAATATCACAGTGGGTGTGAGTCGGAGGGCCTAAGTTAGAATAGCCAGTGATTGGCAATGTAGGATGGAGAAAAGCACCAAGGGTGGTCAGCATTGGGAGGTCAGGAAATATGCAGTGGCAAAGTAGGATAGGTTTCTGAAAAACATCGCGGTGTGGTGCACATTGTATTGTTTTCCAACAGGCCATTCACTAGTAGGAGTGAGAAAAACATCACGGGGTGGTGTGAATCAGAGGCCCTGAATTAGCATACGCAGTGAGTGGCAATGTAGGATGGAGAAAAGCATCACCCCGTATTTAGCAAGGCGAGATCAGGAAACATGCGGGGCCAATGTAGGAAAGGTTTCTGAAAAACATCGCGGGGTGGTGCGCATTGTAAGTGTTTCTAACAGGCCATTCACTAGTAGGAGTGAGAAAATCATCATGAGGTGGTGTGAATCGGAGGGCCTGAATTAGATTAGGCATTGAGTGGCAATGTAGGATCTAGCAAACCAAGAAGGGCGGTGAGCATGGGGAGGTCAAGAAACACGAAGTGGCAATGTAGGATAGGTTCCTGAAAAACATCTCTGGGAGGTGGGCATTGTAAGGTTTTCTAACAGGCCATTCACTAGTACGAGTGAGAAAAACATCACGGGGTGGTGTGAATAGGAGGGCCTGAATTAGATTAGGCAGTGTGTGGTAATGTAGGATGGAGAAAAGCAAGAAGCCGTGGTGAGCATGGGGAGGTTCCAAAACATGCAGTGACAATGTAGGATAGGTTTCTGAAAAACATCGGGGGTGGTGTGCATTTTAAGGGTTTCTAACAGGCCATTCACAAGTAGGAGTGAGAAAAATATCACAGTGGGTGTGAGTCGGAGGGCCTAAGTTAGAATAGCCAGTGAGTGGCAATGTAGGATGGAGAAAAGCATCACCCTGTATTTAGCAAGGCGAGATCAGGAAACATGCGGGGCCAATGTAGGAAAGGTTTCTGAAAAACATCGCGGGGTGGTGCGCATTGTAAGTGTTTCTAACAGGCCATTCACTAGTAGGAGTGAGAAAATCATCATGGGGTGGTGTGAATCGGAGGGCCTGAATTAGATTAGGCATTGAGTGGCAATGTAGGATCTAGCAAACCAAGAAGGGCGGTGAGCATGGGGAGGTCAAGAAACACGAAGTGGCAATGTAGGATAGGTTCCTGAAAAACATCTCTGGGAGGTGGGCATTGTAAGGTTTTCTAACAGGCCATTCACTACTAGCAGTGAGACAAACATCACGGAGTGATGTGAATCAGAAGGCCTGAATCAGGATTGGCAGTGAGTGGCAATGTAGGATGGAGAAGCACAACTGGGTGGTCACCATGGGGAGGTCAGGAAACATGCGGTGGCAATGTAGCATACGTTTGTGAAAAACATAGCGGGGTGGTCACATTGTAAGGGTTTCTAACAGGCCATTCACTAGTAGGAGTGAGAAAAACATCACGCGGAGTTGTGAATCGGAGATCCTGAATTAGGATAGGCAGTGAGTGGCAATGTAGAATGGAGAAAAGCACCAAGGGGTGGTCAGCATGGGTAAGTCAGGAAACATGCGGTGGCAATGTAGGATAGGTTTCTCAAAAACATCGGTGGCGTGGTGTGCATTGTAAGGGTTTCTAAGTGGCCAAACACTAGTACAATTGTGAAAAACATCATGGGTTGGTGTGAATCGGAGGGCCTAAATTTGATTAGGCAGTGAGTGGCAGTGTAGGATCTAGCAAAGCAAGACGGGGCAGTGAGCATGTGGAGGTCAGGAAACATGAAGTGGCAATGTTGGATAGGTTTCTGAAAAACATCTCTGGGTGGTGTGCATTGTAAGGGTTTCTAACAGGCCATTCACTAGTACGAGTGAGAAAAACATCACGGGGTGGTGTGAATAGGAGGGCCTGAATTAGATTAGGCAGTGTGTGGTAATGTAGGATGGAGAAAAGCAAGAAGCCGTGCTGAGCATGGGGAGGTCCGGAAACATGCAGTGACAATGTAGGATAGGTTTTTGAAAAACATCGCGGGGTGGTGTGCATTGTAAGGGTTTCTAACAGGCCATTCACAGGTAGGAGTGAGAAAAACATCACAGGGGGGTGTGAGTCGGAGGGCCTAAGTTAGAATAGCCAGTGAGTGGCAATGTAGGATGGATAAAAGCACCAAGGGTGGTCAGCATTGGGAGGTCAGGAAACATGTGGTGGCAATGTAGGACAGGTTTCTGAAAAACATCGTGGTGTGGAGTGCATTGTATGGTTTTCTAACAGGCCATTCACTAGTAGGAGTGAGAAAAAAGATCACTGGTTGGTGTGAATCAGAAGGCCTGAATTAGCATAGGCAGTGAGTGGCAATGTAGGATGGAGAAAACATCACCCCGCATTTAGCAAGGCGAGATCAGGAAACATGCGGGGCCAATGTAGGATAGGTTTCTGAAAAACATCGCAGGGTGGTGCGCATTGTAAGTGTTTCTAACAGCCCATTCAATAGGAGTGAGAAAATCATCATGGGGTGGTGTGAATCGGAGGGCCTGAATTAGATTAGGCATTGAGTGGCAATGTAGGATCCAGCAAACTAAGAAGGACGGTGAGCATGGGGAGGTCAAGAAACACGAAGTGGCAATGTAGGATAGGTTCCTGAAAAGCATCTCTGGGTGGTGGGCATTGTAAGGTTTTCTAACAGGCCATTCACTAGTAGGAGTGAGAAAAACATCACGGAGTGATGTGAATCGGAAGGCCTGAATTAGAATAGGCATTGAGTGGCAATGTAGGAAGGAGAAGCACAACTGGGTGGTCAGCATGGGGAGGTCAGGAAACATGCGGTGGCAATGTAGCATACGTTAGCGAAAAACTTAGCGGGGTGGTCACATTGTAAGGGTTTCTAACAGGCCATTCACTAGTAGGAGTGAGAAAAACATCATGGGGTGGTGTGAATAGGAGGGCCTGAATTAGCATAGGCAGCGTGTGGCAATGTGGGATGGAGAAAAGCATCACCCCGTAGTTAGCAAGGTGAGGTTAGGAAACATGCGGTGGCAATATAGGATAGGCTTCTGTAAAACATCATGGGGTGGTGCGCATTGTAAGGGTTTCTAACTGGCAATTCACTAGTAGGAGTGAGAAAAACATCATGGGGTGGTGTGAATTCGAAGGCCTGAATTAGATTACGCAATGAGTGGCAATGTAGGATCTAGCAAGGCAAGACGGGGCGGTGAGCATGGGGATGTCAGGAAACAAGAAGTGGCAATGTCGGTTAGACTTCTGAAAAACATCGAGGGGTGGTGCGCATTGTAAGGTTTTCTAACAGGACATTCACTAGTAGCAGTGAGACAAACATCGCGGAGTGATGTGTATCGGAAGGCCTCAATTAGGATAGGCAGTGAGTGGCAATGTAGGGTGGGGAAAAGCACTACGGGGTGATCAGCATGGGGAGATAAGGAAACATGGGGTGGCAATGTAGGATAGGTTTCGGAATAACATCGCGGGGTGGTGCGCATTGTAAGGGTTTCTAACAGGCCATTCACAAGTAGGAGTGATAAAAACATCACGGGGTGGTGTGAATCAGAGGGCAACAATTACGAAAGGCAGTGAGTGGTAATGTAGGATGGAGAAAAGCACCACGGCATGTCAGCATGGGGAGGTCTGGAAACATTCGGTGGCAATGTAGGATAGATTTCTGAAAACCATCGCTGTGTGGTGCGCATTGTAAGGGTTTCTAACAGGCCATTCACTAGTAGGAGTGAGAAAAACATCATGGGGTGGTGTGAATGGGAAGGCCTGAATTAGGATAGGCAGTGAGTGGCAATGTAGGATGGTGAAGCACAACTGGGTGGTCAGCATGAGGAGTTCAGGAAACATGCGGTGGCAATGTAGTATACGTATGTGGAAATCATAGCGGGGTGGTCTCATTGTAAGGGTTTCTAAAAGGCCATTCACTAGTAGGAGTGAGAAAAACATCACGGAGAGGTGTGTATCTGAGAGCCTGAATTAGGATAGGCAGTGATTGGCAATGTAGAATGGAGAAAAGCACCATGGGATGATTATCATGGGGAGGTCAGGAAACATGTGGTGGCAATGTAGGATAGGTTTCTGAAAAACATCGCGGGGTGGTGCGCATCGTAATGGTTTCTAACAGGACATTCACTAGTAGGAGTGAGAAAAACGTCATGGGGTGGTGTGAATAGGAGGGCCTGAATTAGATTAGGCAGTGTGTGGTAATGTAGGATGGAGAAAAGCAAGAAGCCGTGGTGAACTTGGGGAGGTCAGGAAACATGCAGTGACAATGTAGGATAGGTTTCTGAAAAACATCGCCGGGTGGTGCGCATTGTAAGGGTTTCTAACAGGATATTCACAAGTAGGAGTGAGAAAAACATCACAGGGTTTGTGAATAGGAGGGCCTGAATTAGAAAAGCCAGTGAGGGGCAATGTAGGATAGAGAAAAGCACCAAGGGCTGTTCAGCATTGGGAGGTCAGGAAACATGCGGTGGCAATGTAGGAGAGGTTTCTGAAAAACATCGAGGAGTGGTGCGCATTGTATGGTTTTCTAACAGGCCATACACAAGTAGGAGTGAGAAAAACATCATGGGGTGGTGTGAATCAGAGGGCCTGAATTAGCATATTCTGTGAGTGGCAATGTAGGATGGAGAAAAGCATCAACCCGTAGTTAGCAAGGTGAGGTCAGGAAACATGCTGTGGCAATGTAGGATACGTTTTTGTAAAACATCATGGGGTGGTGTGAATCGGAGGGCCTGAATTTGATTAGGCAGTGAGTGGCAGTGTAGGATTTCGCAAAGCAAGACGGGGCGGTGAGCATGTGGAGGTCAGGAAACATGCAGTGGCAGTGTTGGATAGGTTTCTGAAAAACATCTCTGGGTGGTGCGCATTGTAAGGGTTTCTAACAGGCCATTCAATAGTAGGAGTGAGAAAAACAGAATGGGGTGGTGTGAATCGGAGGACCTGAATTACGATAGGCAGTGAGTGGTAATGTACGATGTAGAAAAGTACCACAGAGTGGTCAGCATGGGGACGTCAGGAAACATCCGTTTGCCATGTAGGATATATTTCTGAAAAACATCTCAGGGTGGTGAGCATTGTTAGGGTTTCTAAGAGGCCATTCACTAGTAGGAGTGAGAAAAACATCACGAGCGGGTGTGAATCCGAGGGCCTGATATAGGATAGGAGTGAGTGGCAATGTAGCATGGAGAAAAGCACCACTGGGTGGTCAGCATGGTGAGTTCAGGAAACATGCGGTGGTAAAGTAGGATACGTTTCTGAAAAACATCGCAGGGTGGTGCGCATTGTAAGAGTTTTTAACAGGCGATTCATTAGTAAGAGTGAGAAAAACATCACGGGGTGGTGTGAATCAGAGGGCCTGAATTAGAATAGGCATTGAGTGGCATGGTAGGATGGAGAAAAGCAACACGGGGTGGTTAGCATGGGGAGGTCAGGCAACATGCAGTGGCAATGTAGCATAGGTTTGTGAAAAACATAGCGGGGTGGTGCAAATTGTAAGGGTTTCTAACAGGCCATTCAGTAGTAGGAGTGAGAAAAACATCATGGGGTGGTGTGAATCGGAAGGCCTGAATTAAAATAGGCATTGAGTGGCAATGTAGGATGGAGAAAAGCACCACGGGATGGTCAGCATGGGCAGGTCAGGAAACATGCGGTGGCAATGTAGGATAGGTTTCTGAAAAACATCAAGAGTTGGTGCGCATTGTAAGGGTTTCTAACAGGCCATTCACTAGTAGCAGTGAGACAGTCATCACGGAGTGAGGTGAATATGAAGGCCTGAATTAGGTTAGGCAGTGAATGGCTATGTAGGATGGAGAAAAGCACCACGGGATGGTCAGCATGGGGAGGTCAGGAAACATGCGGTGGCAATGTAGGATAGGTTTCAGGAAAACATCGCGGGGTGGTGCTCATTGTAATGGTTTATAACAGGCCATTCACTTGTAGCAGTGATAAAAACATCACGGGGCGGTGTGAATCAGAGGGCCTGAATTCGGATAGGCAGTGAGTGGCAATGTAGGATGGAGAAAAGCACCTCGGGATGGTCAGCATGGGGGGGTCAGGAAACATGCAGTGGCAATGTGGGATAGGTTTCTGAAAACCATCCCGGTTTGGTGCGCATTGTAAGGTTTTCTAACAGGCCATTCACTAGTAGGTCTGAGAAAAACATCATGGGGTGGTGTGAATCTGAGGGACTGAATTTGATTAATCAGTGAGTGGCAGTGTAGGATCTAGCAAAGCAAGACGGGGCGGTGAGCATGGTGACGTCAGGAAACACGAAGTGGCAAGGTAGGATAGGTTTCTGAAAATCATCGCGTGGTGGTGCGCATTGTAAGGGTTTCTAACAGGCCATTCACTAGTAGGAGTGAGAAAAATATCATGGGGTGGCGTGAATCGGAGGGCCTGAATTACGATAGGCAGTGAGTCACAATGTAGGATACAGAAAATCACCACGGGTTTGTCAGCATGTGGAGGTCAGGAAACATGCAGTGGCAATGTAGCATAGGTTTCTGAAAAACATCGCGGGCTGGTGCGCATTGTAAATGTTTTGAAGAGGCCATTCACTAATAGGAGTGAGAAAAACATCACGGTGTGGTGTGAATCTAGGGGCCTGTATTTGGATAGTCAGTGAGTGGCAATGTAGGATGGGGAAAAGCACCACGGGATGCTCAGCATGGGGAGGTCAGGAAACATCCGTTGGCCATGTAGGATAGATTTCTGAAAAACATTTCAGGGTGGTGAGCATTGTAAGGGTTTTTAACAGGCGATTCACTAGTAGGAGTGAGAAAAACATCACGGGGTGGTGTGATTCGGAGGGCCTGAATTAGAATAGGCATTGAGTGGCAATGTAGGATGGAGAAAAGCAAGACGGGGTGGTTAGCATGGGGAGGTCAGGCAACATGCAGGGTCAATGTAGCATTGGTTTGTGAAAAACATAGCGGGGTGGTGCACATTGTAAGGTTTTCCAACAGGCCATTCACTAGTAGGAGGGAGAAAAACATCACGGGCTGGTGTGAATCGGAGGGCCTAAATTAGAATAGGCATTGAGTGTCAATGTAGGATGGAGAAAAGCACCATTGGATGGTCAGCATGGGGAGGTCAGGAAACATGAAGTGGCAATGTAGGATAGGATTCTGAAAAACATCTCTGGGTGGTGCGCGTTGTAAGGGTTTCTAACAGGCCATTCACTAGTAGGAGTGAGAAAAACATCACAGGGTGGTGTGAATCGGATGGCCTGAATTACAATAGGCAGTGAGTGACAATGTAGGATACAGAAAATCACCACGGGTTAGTCAGCATGGGGAGGTAAGGAAACATGCGGTGGCAATGTTTCATAGGTTTCTGAAAAACATAGCGGGCTGGTGCGCATTGTAAGGGTTTCTAACGGGCGATTCACTAGTAGGAGTGAGAAAAACATCACATGGTGGTGTTATTCGGAGTGCCTGAATTAGAATAGGCATTGAGTGGCAATGTATGATCGAGAAAAGCGAGACGGGGTGGTTAGCATGGGGAGGTCAGGAAACATGCAGTTTCAATGTAGGATACGTTTCTGAAAAACATTTCAGTGTGGTGTGCATTGTAAGTGTTTGTAACAGGCCATTCACTTGTAGGAGTGAGAAAAACATCACGGGTTGTGTGAATCAGAGGGCCTCAATTAGAATAGGCATTGAGTGCCAAAGTAGGATGGAGAAAAGCACCACGGGTTATTCAGAATGAAGAGGTCAGGAAACATGTGTTGGCAATGTACGATAGGTTTCTGAAAAACATCAAGAGCTGTTGCGCATTGTAAGGGTTTCTAACAGGCCATTCACTAGTAGGAGTGAGAAAAACATCATGGGGTTGTGTGAATCGCAGGGCCTCAATTAGATTAGGCAGTGAGTGGCAATGTAGGATCGAGCAAATCAAGACGTGGCAGTGAGCATTGGGAGGTAAGGATACATGAAGTGGCAATGTAGGATAGGTTTCTGGAAAACGTGGCGGGGTTGTGCGCATTGCAAGGGTTTCCAACAGGCCATTCACTAGTAGGAGTGAGAAAAACAGAACGGGCAGGTGTGAATCGGAGGAACTGAATTAGCATAGGCAGTGAGTAGCAATGTAGGATGTAGAAAAGCACCACAGGGTGGTCAGCATGGGGAGGTCAGGAAATATCCGGTGCCCATGTACGATAGGATTCTGAAAAACATCTCTAGGTTGTGCGCATTGTAAGGGTTTCTAACAGGCCATTCACTAGTAGGAGTGAGAAAAACATCACGGAGTGATGTGAATCGGAAGGCCTGAATTAGGATAGGCATTGAGTGGCAATGTAGGATGGAGAAGCACAACTGGGTGGTCAGCATGGGGAGGTCAGGAAACATGCGGAGGCAATGTAGCATACGTTTGTGAAAAACATAATGGGGTGGTCACAATGTAAGGGTTTATAACAGGCCATTCACTAGTATGAGTGAGAAAAACATCATGGGGTGGTGTGAATAGGAGGGCCTGAATTAGATTACGCAGTGTGTGGTAATGTAGGATGGAGAAAAGCAAGAAGCCGTGGTGAGCATTGGGATGTCAGGAAACATGCAGTGACAATGTAGGACAGGTTTCTCAAAAAATTCGCGGGGTGTGCGCATTGTAAGGTTTTCTAAGAGGACATTCACTACTAGGAGTGAGAAAAACATCACAGGGGTTGTGAATCGGAGGGCCTGAGTTAGAATAGCCAGTGAGTGGCAATATAGGATGGAGAAAAGCACCAAGGGGTGGTCAGCATTGGGAGGTCAGGAAACATGCGGTGGCAATGTAGGAGAGGTTTCTGAAAAACATCGAGGAGTGGTGCGCATTGTATGGTTTTCTAACAGGCCATACACAAGTAGGAGTGAGAAAAACATCATGGGGTGGTGTGAATCAGAGGGCCTGAATTAGCATATTCTGTGAGTGGCAATGTAGGATGGAGAAAAGCATCAACCCGTAGTTAGCAAGGTGAGGTCAGGAAACATGCTGTGGCAATGTAGGATACGTTTTTGTAAAACATCGTGGGGTGGTGCACATTGTAAGGGTTTCTAACAGGCCATTCACTAGTAGGAGTGAGAAAAACATCATGCGGTGGTGTGAATTCGAGGGCCTGAATTAGATTAGACAGTGAGTGGCAATGTAGGATCTAGCAAAGCAAGACGGGGCGGAGAGCATGTGGAGGTCAGGAAACATGCGGTGGCAATGTTGGATAGGTTTCTGAAAAACATCAAGATGTGGTGCGCGTTGTAAGGGTTTCTAACAGGCCATTCACTAGTAGCACTGAGACAGTCATCACGGAATGAGGTGAATATGAAGGCCTGAATCAGGTTTGTCATTGACTGGCTATGTAGGATGGAGAAAAGCACCACGGGATGGTCAGCATGGGGAGGTCAGGAAACATGCGGTGGCAATGTAGGATATGTTTCAGAAAAACATCGCGGGGTGGTGCGCATTGTAAGGGTTTCTAACAGGCCATTCACTAGTAGGAGTGATAAAAACATCACGGCGTGGTGTGAATCAGAGGGCCTGAATTATGACAGGCAGTTAGTGGCAATGTAGGATGGAGAAAGGCACCACGGGATGGTCAGCATGGGGAGGTCAGGAAAAATGAAGTGGAAATGTAGGATAGGTTTTTGAAAACCATCGCGGTGTGGTGCACATTGTAAGGGTTTCTAACAGGCCATTCACAAGTAGGAGTGAGAAAAACATCATGGGGTGGTGTGAATCGGAGTGCCTGAATTTGATTAGGCAGTGAGTGGCAGTGTAGGATCTAGCAAAGCAAGACGGGGATGTGAGCATGGAGAGGTCAGGAAACATGAAGTGGCAATGTAGGATAGGTTTCTACAAAACATCGCGTGGTTTTGCGCATTGTAAGAGTTTCTAACAGGCCATTTACTAGTAGGTGTGTGAAAAACATCACGGGGTGGTGTGAATCAGAGGACCTGAATTAGGATAGGCAGTGGGTGGCAATGTAGGATGGAGAAAATCACCACGGGGTAGTCAGAATCGGGAGGTCAGGAAACATGCCGTGGCAATGTAGGATAGGATTCTGAAAAACTTCTCTGGGTGGTGCGCATTGTAAGGTTTTCTAACAGGCCATTCACTAGTAGCAGTGAGACAAACATCAGTGAGTGATGTGAATAGGAAGGCCTGAATTAGGATAGGCAGTGAGTGGAAATGTAGGATGGAGAAGCACAATGGGTTGGTCAGCCTGGGAAGGTCAGGAAACATGCGGTGGCCATGTAGCATACGTTTGTGAAAAGCATAGTGTGTTCGTCACATTGTAAGGGTTTCTAACAGGCCATTCACTAGAAGGAGTGAGAAAAACTTCACGGGGAGGTGTGAATCGGAGAGCCTGAATTAGGATAGGCAGTGAGTGGCAATGTACAATGGAGAGAAGCACCACGGGCTGGTCAGCATGGGGAGGTAAGCAAACATGCTGTGACAATGTAGGATAGGTTTCTGAAAAACATCACGGAGAAGTGCACATTGTAAGGTTTTGTAACAGGCCATTCACTAGTAGGAGTGTGAAAAACATCATGGGGTGGTGTGAATTGGAGGGCCTGAATTTGATTAGACAGTGAGTGGCAGTGTAGCATGTAGCAAAGCAAGATGGGCCGGTGAGCATGTGGAGGTCAGGAAACATGAAGTGGCAATGTTGCATAGGTTTCTGAAAATCATCTCTGGGTGGTGCGCATTGTAAGGGTTTCTAACAGGCCATTCTCTAGTAGGAGTGAGAAAACATAACGGGGTGTTGTGAATCGGGGGCCTGTATTAGAATAGGCAGTGAGTGGCAAGGTGGGATCTAGTAAAGCAAGACGGGGCGGTGAGCATGGGGGGGTCAGGAAAGATGAAGCGGCAAAGTCGGATAGGTTTCTGAAAAACATCGCGGGGTGGTGCGCATTGTAAGGGTTTCTAACAGGCCATTCACTAGTAGGAGTGAGAAAAACAGTACGGGGTGACGTGAATCGGAGGACCTGAATTAGGATAGGCAGTGTGTGGCAATGTAGGATGGAGAAAATCACGAAGGGTCAGTCAGCATGGGGTGGTCAGGAAACATGCGGTGGCAATGTAGGATAGGTTTCTGAAAAACATCGCGGGGTGGCGCGCACTGTAAAGGTTTATTACAGGCCATTCACTAGTAGGAGTGAGAAAAACATCATGGGGTGGTGTGAATAGGAGGGCCTGAATTAGATTAGGCAGTGTGTGGTAATGTAGGATGGAGAAAAGCAAGAAGCCGTGGTGAGCATGGGGAGGTTCCAAAACATGCAGTGACAATGTAGGATAGGTTTCTGAAAAACATCGGGGGTGGTGTGCATTTTAAGGGTTTCTAACAGGCCATTCACAAGTAGGAGTGAGAAAAATATCACAGTGGGTGTGAGTCGGAGGGCCTAAGTTAGAATAGCCAGTGATTGGCAATGTAGGATGGAGAAAAGCACCAAGGGTGGTCAGCATTGGGAGGTCAGGAAATATGCAGTGGCAAAGTAGGATAGGTTTCTGAAAAACATCGCGGTGTGGTGCACATTGTATTGTTTTCCAACAGGCCATTCACTAGTAGGAGTGAGAAAAACATCACGGGGTGGTGTGAATCAGAGGCCCTGAATTAGCATACGCAGTGAGTGGCAATGTAGGATGGAGAAAAGCATCACCCCGTATTTAGCAAGGCGAGATCAGGAAACATGCGGGGCCAATGTAGGAAAGGTTTCTGAAAAACATCGCGGGGTGGTGCGCATTGTAAGTGTTTCTAACAGGCCATTCACTAGTAGGAGTGAGAAAATCATCATGAGGTGGTGTGAATCGGAGGGCCTGAATTAGATTAGGCATTGAGTGGCAATGTAGGATCTAGCAAACCAAGAAGGGCGGTGAGCATGGGGAGGTCAAGAAACACGAAGTGGCAATGTAGGATAGGTTCCTGAAAAACATCTCTGGGAGGTGGGCATTGTAAGGTTTTCTAACAGGCCATTCACTAGTACGAGTGAGAAAAACATCACGGGGTGGTGTGAATAGGAGGGCCTGAATTAGATTAGGCAGTGTGTGGTAATGTAGGATGGAGAAAAGCAAGAAGCCGTGGTGAGCATGGGGAGGTTCCAAAACATGCAGTGACAATGTAGGATAGGTTTCTGAAAAACATCGGGGGTGGTGTGCATTTTAAGGGTTTCTAACAGGCCATTCACAAGTAGGAGTGAGAAAAATATCACAGTGGGTGTGAGTCGGAGGGCCTAAGTTAGAATAGCCAGTGAGTGGCAATGTAGGATGGAGAAAAGCATCACCCTGTATTTAGCAAGGCGAGATCAGGAAACATGCGGGGCCAATGTAGGAAAGGTTTCTGAAAAACATCGCGGGGTGGTGCGCATTGTAAGTGTTTCTAACAGGCCATTCACTAGTAGGAGTGAGAAAATCATCATGGGGTGGTGTGAATCGGAGGGCCTGAATTAGATTAGGCATTGATTGGCAATGTAGGATCTAGCAAACCAAGAAGGGCGGTGAGCATGGGGAGGTCAAGAAACACGAAGTGGCAATGTAGGATAGGTTCCTGAAAAACATCTCTGGGAGGTGGGCATTGTAAGGTTTTCTAACAGGCCATTCACTACTAGCAGTGAGACAAACATCACGGAGTGATGTGAATCAGAAGGCCTGAATCAGGATTGGCAGTGAGTGGCAATGTAGGATGGAGAAGCACAACTGGGTGGTCACCATGGGGAGGTCAGGAAACATGCGGTGGCAATGTAGCATACGTTTGTGAAAAACATAGCGGGGTGGTCACATTGTAAGGGTTTCTAACAGGCCATTCACTAGTAGGAGTGAGAAAAACATCACGCGGAGTTGTGAATCGGAGATCCTGAATTAGGATAGGCAGTGAGTGGCAATGTAGAATGGAGAAAAGCACCAAGGGGTGGTCAGCATGGGTAAGTCAGGAAACATGCGGTGGCAATGTAGGATAGGTTTCTCAAAAACATCGGTGGCGTGGTGTGCATTGTAAGGGTTTCTAAGTGGCCAAACACTAGTACAATTGTGAAAAACATCATGGGTTGGTGTGAATCGGAGGGCCTAAATTTGATTAGGCAGTGAGTGGCAGTGTAGGATCTAGCAAAGCAAGACGGGGCAGTGAGCATGTGGAGGTCAGGAAACATGAAGTGGCAATGTTGGATAGGTTTCTGAAAAACATCTCTGGGTGGTGTGCATTGTAAGGGTTTCTAACAGGCCATTCACTAGTACGAGTGAGAAAAACATCACGGGGTGGTGTGAATAGGAGGGCCTGAATTAGATTAGGCAGTGTGTGGTAATGTAGGATGGAGAAAAGCAAGAAGCCGTGCTGAGCATGGGGAGGTCCGGAAACATGCAGTGACAATGTAGGATAGGTTTTTGAAAAACATCGCGGGGTGGTGTGCATTGTAAGGGTTTCTAACAGGCCATTCACAGGTAGGAGTGAGAAAAACATCACAGGGGGGTGTGAGTCGGAGGGCCTAAGTTAGAATAGCCAGTGAGTGGCAATGTAGGATGGATAAAAGCACCAAGGGTGGTCAGCATTGGGAGGTCAGGAAACATGTGGTGGCAATGTAGGACAGGTTTCTGAAAAACATCGTGGTGTGGAGTGCATTGTATGGTTTTCTAACAGGCCATTCACTAGTAGGAGTGAGAAAAAAGATCACTGGTTGGTGTGAATCAGAAGGCCTGAATTAGCATAGGCAGTGAGTGGCAATGTAGGATGGAGAAAACATCACCCCGCATTTAGCAAGGCGAGATCAGGAAACATGCGGGGCCAATGTAGGATAGGTTTCTGAAAAACATCGCAGGGTGGTGCGCATTGTAAGTGTTTCTAACAGCCCATTCAATAGGAGTGAGAAAATCATCATGGGGTGGTGTGAATCGGAGGGCCTGAATTAGATTAGGCATTGAGTGGCAATGTAGGATCCAGCAAACTAAGAAGGACGGTGAGCATGGGGAGGTCAAGAAACACGAAGTGGCAATGTAGGATAGGTTCCTGAAAAGCATCTCTGGGTGGTGGGCATTGTAAGGTTTTCTAACAGGCCATTCACTAGTAGGAGTGAGAAAAACATCACGGAGTGATGTGAATCGGAAGGCCTGAATTAGAATAGGCATTGAGTGGCAATGTAGGAAGGAGAAGCACAACTGGGTGGTCAGCATGGGGAGGTCAGGAAACATGCGGTGGCAATGTAGCATACGTTAGCGAAAAACTTAGCGGGGTGGTCACATTGTAAGGGTTTCTAACAGGCCATTCACTAGTAGGAGTGAGAAAAACATCATGGGGTGGTGTGAATAGGAGGGCCTGAATTAGCATAGGCAGCGTGTGGCAATGTGGGATGGAGAAAAGCATCACCCCGTAGTTAGCAAGGTGAGGTTAGGAAACATGCGGTGGCAATATAGGATAGGCTTCTGTAAAACATCATGGGGTGGTGCGCATTGTAAGGGTTTCTAACTGGCAATTCACTAGTAGGAGTGAGAAAAACATCATGGGGTGGTGTGAATTCGAAGGCCTGAATTAGATTACGCAATGAGTGGCAATGTAGGATCTAGCAAGGCAAGACGGGGCGGTGAGCATGGGGATGTCAGGAAACAAGAAGTGGCAATGTCGGTTAGACTTCTGAAAAACATCGAGGGGTGGTGCGCATTGTAAGGTTTTCTAACAGGACATTCACTAGTAGCAGTGAGACAAACATCGCGGAGTGATGTGTATCGGAAGGCCTGAATTAGGATAGGCAGTGAGTGGCAATGTAGGGTGGGGAAAAGCACTACGGGGTGATCAGCATGGGGAGATAAGGAAACATGGGGTGGCAATGTAGGATAGGTTTCGGAATAACATCGCGGGGTGGTGCGCATTGTAAGGGTTTCTAACAGGCCATTCACAAGTAGGAGTGATAAAAACATCACGGGGTGGTGTGAATCAGAGGGCAACAATTACGAAAGGCAGTGAGTGGTAATGTAGGATGGAGAAAAGCACCACGGCATGTCAGCATGGGGAGGTCTGGAAACATTCGGTGGCAATGTAGGATAGATTTCTGAAAACCATCGCTGTGTGGTGCGCATTGTAAGGGTTTCTAACAGGCCATTCACTAGTAGGAGTGAGAAAAACATCATGGGGTGGTGTGAATGGGAAGGCCTGAATTAGGATAGGCAGTGAGTGGCAATGTAGGATGGTGAAGCACAACTGGGTGGTCAGCATGAGGAGTTCAGGAAACATGCGGTGGCAATGTAGTATACGTATGTGGAAATCATAGCGGGGTGGTCTCATTGTAAGGGTTTCTAAAAGGCCATTCACTAGTAGGAGTGAGAAAAACATCACGGAGAGGTGTGTATCTGAGAGCCTGAATTAGGATAGGCAGTGATTGGCAATGTAGAATGGAGAAAAGCACCATGGGATGATTATCATGGGGAGGTCAGGAAACATGTGGTGGCAATGTAGGATAGGTTTCTGAAAAACATCGCGGGGTGGTGCGCATCGTAATGGTTTCTAACAGGACATTCACTAGTAGGAGTGAGAAAAACGTCATGGGGTGGTGTGAATAGGAGGGCCTGAATTAGATTAGGCAGTGTGTGGTAATGTAGGATGGAGAAAAGCAAGAAGCCGTGGTGAACTTGGGGAGGTCAGGAAACATGCAGTGACAATGTAGGATAGGTTTCTGAAAAACATCGCCGGGTGGTGCGCATTGTAAGGGTTTCTAACAGGATATTCACAAGTAGGAGTGAGAAAAACATCACAGGGTTTGTGAATAGGAGGGCCTGAATTAGAAAAGCCAGTGAGGGGCAATGTAGGATAGAGAAAAGCACCAAGGGCTGTTCAGCATTGGGAGGTCAGGAAACATGCGGTGGCAATGTATGATAGTTTTCTGAAAAACATTGTGGGGTGGTGCACATTGTAAGGGTTTCTAACAGGCCATTCACTAGTAGGAGTGAGAAAAACATGATGGGGTGGTGGGAATCGGAGGGCCTGAATTAGATTAGGCAGTGAGTGGCAATGTAGGATTTAGCAAAGCAAGATGGGGCCATGAGCATGGTGAGGTCAGGAAACATTAAGTGGCAATGTAGGATAGACTTCTGCAAAATATCGCGGGGTGGTGCGCATTGTAAGTTTTTCTAACAGGCCATTCACTAGTAGCATTGAGACAAACATCACGGAGTGATGTGAATTCGAAGGCCTGAATTAGGATAGGCAGTGAGTGGCAATGTTGGATGGGGAAGCACAACGGGTTGGTCAACATGGGGAGGTCAGGAAACATGTGGTGGCAATGTAGCATACGTTTGTTAAAAATATAGCGTGGTGGTCACATTCTAAGGGTTTCTAACAGGCCATTCATTAGTAGGAGTGAGAAAAACTTCACGGGGTGGTGTGAATCAGAGACCCTGTTTTAGGTTAGTTAGTGAGTGGCAATGTAGAATGGAGAGAAGCACCACGGGCTGGTCAGCATGCGGAGGTAAGGAAACATGCGGTGGCAATGTAGGATACGTTTCTGAAAAACATTGCAGGGTGGTGCGTATTGTAAGGTTTTCTAACAGGCCATTCACTAGTAGCAGGGAGAAAAACATCACGGAGTGATGTGAATCGGAAGGCCTGAATTAGGTTAGGCAGTGAGTGACAATGTAGGATCTAGTAAAGCAAGACGGGGCGGTGAGCATGCGGAGGTCAGGAAAGATGAAGTGGCAAAGTAGGATAGGTTTCTGAAACACATCTCGGGGTGTTGCGCATTGTAATGGTTTCTAACAGGCCATTCACTAGTAGGAGTGAGAAAAACAGAACGGGGTGGTGTGAAAAGGAGGCCCTGAATTAGGATAGGCAGTGTGTGGCAATGTAGGATGGAGAAAATCACGACGGGGTAGTCAGCATGGGGAGGTCAGGAAACATGCGGTGGCAATGTAGAATAAGTTTCTGAAATACATCGCGGGGTGGCACACACTGTAAAGGTTTGTTACAGGCCATTCAATAGTAGGAGTGAGAAAAACATCATGGGGTGGTGTGAATAGGAGGCCTGAATTAGATTAGGCAGTGTGTGGTAATGTAGGATGGAGAAAAGCAAGAAGCCGTGGTGAGCATGGGGAGGTCAGGAAACATGCAGTGACAATGTAGGATAGGGTTCTGAAAAACATCGTGGGGTGGTGTGCATTGTAAGGGTTTCTAACAGGCCATTCACAAGTAGGAGTGAGAAAAACATCACAGGGGGGTGTGAGTAAGAGGGCCTAAGTTAGAATAGCCAGTGAGTGGCAATGTAGGATGGAGAAAAGCACCAAGGGTGGTCAGCACTGGGAGGTCAGGAAATATGCGGTGGCAATGTAGGATAGGTTTCTGAAAAACATCGCGGTGTGGTGCGCATTGTATGGTTTTCTAACAGGCCATTCACAGATAGGAGTGAGAAAAACTTCACATGTGGGTGTGAATCAGAGGGCCTGAATTAGCATAGGCAGTGAGTGGCAATGTAGGATGGAGAAAGGCATCACCCCGTAGTTAGCAAGGCGAGGTAAGGAAACATGTGGTGCCAATGTAAGATAGGTTTCTGAAAAACATCGCGGGGTGGTGCACATTGTAAGGGTTTCTAACTGGCCATTCACTAGTAGGAGTGTGAAAAATATCATGGGGTGGTGTGAATCGGAGGGCCTAAAATTGATTAGGCAGTGAGTGGCAGTGTAGGATCTAGCAAAGCAAGATGGGGCGGTGAGCATGTGGAGGTCAGGAAACATGAAGTGGCAATGTTGGATAGGTCTCTGAAAAACATCTCTCGCTGGTGCGCATTGTAAGGATTTCTAACAGGCCATTCAGTAGTAGGAGTGAGAAAAACATCACGGGGTGGTGTGAATCGGAGGACCTGAATTAGCATGGGCAGTGTGTGGCCATGTAGGATGGCAAAAATCACCACGGGGTATTCAGCATATGGAGGTCAGGAAACATGCGGGGCCAATGTAGGATAGGTTTCCGAAAAACTTCGCGGGGTGGTGCGCACTGTAAAGGTTTCTTACAGGCCATTCATTATGAGGAGTGAGGAAAACATCATGGGGAGGTGTGAATTGAGGGTCTGAATTAGATTAGGCAGTGTGTAGTAATGTAGAATGGAGAAAGCCAAGAAGCGGTGTTGAGCATGGTGAGGTCAGGAAACATGCAGTGACAATGTAGGATAGGTTTCTGAAAAACATCGCAGGGTGGTGTGCATTGTAAGGGTTTCTAACAGGCCATTCACAAGTAGGAGGGAGAAAAACATCACAGGGGGGTGTGGGTCGGAGGGCCTATGTTAGAATAGCCAGTGAGTGGCAATGTAGGATGGAGAAAAGCAACAAGCGTGGTCAGCATTGGGAGGTCAGGAAACATTCGGTGTCAAGGTAGGACAGGTTTCTGAAAAACATTGTGGTGTTGTGCCCATTGTATGGTTTTCTAACAGGCCATTCACTAGTAGGAGTGAGAAAAACATCACCGGGTGGTGTGAATCAGAGGGCCTGAATTAGCATAGGCAGTGAGTGGCAATGTAGGATTGAGAAAAGCATCAGCCCGTAGTTAGCAAGGCGAGATCAGGAAACATGCGGGGCCAATGTAGGATAGGTTTCTGAAAAACATCGCGGGGTGGTGCGCATTGTAATTGTTTCTAACAGGCCATTCACTAGTAGGAGTGAGAAAAACATCACGGGGTGTTGTGAATCAGAGGACCTGAATTAGGATAGGCAGTGTGTGGCAATGTAGGATGGAGAAAATCACGAAGGGTCAGTCAGCATGGGGTGGTCATGAAACATGCGGTGGCAATGTAGGATAGGTTTCTGAAAATCATCTCTGGGTGGTGCGCATTGTAAGGGTTTCTAACAGGCCATTCTCTAGTAGGAGTGAGAAAGCATCATGGGGTGTTGTGAATCGGGGGGCCTGTATTAGAATAGGCAGTGAGTGGCAAGGTGGGATCTAGTAAAGCAAGACAGGGCAGTGAGCATGGGGGGGTCAGGAAAGATGAAGTGGCAAAGTCGGATAGGTTTCTGAAAAACATCGCGGGGTGGTGCGCATTGTAAGGGTTTCTAACAGGCCATTCACTAGTAGGAGTGAGAAAAACAGTACGGGGTGACGTGAATCGGAGGACCTGAATTAGGATAGGCAGTGTGTGGCAATGTAGGATGGAGAAAATCACGAAGGGTCAGTCAGCATGGGGTGGTCAGGAAACATGCGGTGGCAATGTAGGATAGGTTTCTGAAAAACATCGCGGGGTGGCGCGCACTGTAAAGGTTTATTACAGGCCATTCACTAGTAGGAGTGAGAAAAACATCATGGGGTGGTGTGAATAGGAGGGCCTGAATTAGATTAGGCAGTGTGTGGTAATGTAGGATGGAGAAAAGCAAGAAGCCGTGGTGAGCATGGGGAGGTTCCAAAACATGCAGTGACAATGTAGGATAGGTTTCTGAAAAACATCGGGGGTGGTGTGCATTTTAAGGGTTTCTAACAGGCCATTCAAAAGTAGGAGTGAGAAAAATATCACAGTGGGTGTGAATCAGAGGGCCTAAGTTAGAATAGCCAGTGAGTGGCAATGTAGGATGGAGAAAAGCACCAAGGGTGGTCAGCATTGGGAGGTCAGGAAATATGCGGTGGCAAAGTAGGATAGGTTTCTGAAAAACATCACGGTGTGGTGCACATTGTATTGTTTTCCAACAGGCCATTCACTAATAGGAGTGAGAAAAACATCACGGGGTGGTGTGAATCAGAGGGCCTGAATTAGCATACGCAGTGAGTGGCAATGTAGGATGGAGAAAAGCATCACCCCGTATTTAGCAAGGTGAGATCAGGAAACATGCGGGGCCAATGTAGGAAAGGTTTCTGAAAAACATCGCGGGGTGGTGCGCATTGTAAGTGTTTCTAACAGGCCATTCACTAGTAGGAGTGAGAAAATCATCATGGGGTGGTGTGAATCGGAGGGCCTGAATTAGATTAGGCATTGAGTGGCAATGTAGGATCTAGCAAACCAAGAAGGGCGGTGAGCATGGGGAGGTCAAGAAACACGAAGTGGCAATGTAGGATAGGTTCCTGAAAAACATCTCTGGGAGGTGGGCATTGTAAGGTTTTCTAACAGGCCATTCACTACTAGCAGTGAGACAAACATCACGGAGTGATGTGAATCAGAAAGCCTGAATCAGGATTGGCAGTGAGTGGCAATGTAGGATGGAGAAGCACAACTGGGTGGTCACCATGGGGAGGTCAGGAAACATGCGGTGGCAATGTAGCATACGTTTGTGAAAAACATAGCGGGGTGGTCACATTGTAAGGGTTTCTAACAGGCCATTCACTAGTAGGAGTGAGAAAAACATCACGCGGAGGTGTGAATCGGAGATCCTAAATTAGGATAGGCAGTGAGTGGCAATGTAGAATGGAGAAAAGCACCAAGGGGTGGTCAGCATGGGGAAGTCAGGAAACATGCGGTGGCAATGTAGGATAGGTTTCTCAAAAACATCTTTGGCGTGGTGCGCATTGTAAGGGTTTCTAAGTGGCCAATCACTAGTACAATTGTGAAAAACATCATGGGTTGGTGTGAATCGGAGGGCCTAAATTTGATTAGGCAGTGAGTGGCAGTGTAGGATCTAGCAAAGCAAGACGGGGCAGTGAGCATGTGGAGGTCAGGAAACATGAAGTGGCAATGTTGGATAGGTTTCTGAAAAACATCTCTGGGTGGTGTGCATTGTAAGGGTTTCTAACAGGCCATTCACTAGTACGAGTGAGAAAAACATCACGGGGTGGTGTTAATAGGAGGGCCTGAATTAGATTAGGCAGTGTGTGGTAATGTAGGATGGAGAAAAGCCAGAAGCCGTGCTGAGCATGGGGAGGTCCGGAAACATGCAGTGACAATGTAGGATAGGTTTTTGAAAAACATCGCGGGGTGGTGTGCATTGTAAGGGTTTCTAACAGGCCATTCACAGGTAGGAGTGAGAAAAACATCACAGGGGGGTGTGAGTCGGAGGGCCTAAGTTAGAATAGCCAGTGAGTGGCAATGTAGGATGGAGAAAAGCACCAAGGGTGGTCAGCATTGGGAGGTCAGGAAACATGCGGTGGCAATGTAGGACAGGTTTCTGAAAAACATCGTGGTGTGGAGTGCATTGTATGGTTTTCTAACAGGCCATTCACTAGTAGGAGTGCGAAAAAAGATCACTGGTTGGTGTGAATCAGAGGGCCTGAATTAGCATAGGCAGTGAGTGGCAATGTAGGATGGAGAAAACATCACCCCGCATTTAGCAAGGTGAGATCAGGAAACATGCGGGGCCAATGTAGGATAGGTTTCTGAAAAACATCGCAGGGTAGTGCGCATTGTAAGTGTTTCTAACAGGCCATTCAATAGTAGGAGTGAGAAAATCATCATGGGGTGGTGTGAATCGGAGGGCCTGAATTAGATTAGGCATTGAGTGGCAATGTAGGATCTAGCAAACCAAGAAGGACGGTGAGCATGGGGAGATCAAGAAACATGAAGTGGCAATGTCGGATAGGTTCCTGAAAAGCATCTCTGGGTGGTGGGCATTGTAAGGTTTTCTAACAGGCCAATCACTAGTAGGTGTGAGAAAAACATCACGGAGTGATGTGAATCGGAAGGCCTGAATTAGGATAGGCATTGAGTGGCAATGTAGGAAGGAGAAGCACAACTGGGTGGTCAGCATGGGGAGGTCAGGAAACATGCGGTGGCAATGTAGCATACGTTAGCGAAAAACTTAGCGGGGTGGTCACATTGTAAGGGTTTCTAACAGGCCATTCACTAGTAGGAGTGAGAAAAACATCATGGGGTGGTGTGAATAGGAGGGCCTGAATTAGATTAGGCAGTGTGTGGTAATGTAGGATGGAGAAAAGCAAGAAGCCGTGGTGAGCATGGGGAGGTCAGGAAACATGCAGTGACAATGTAGGATAGGTTTCTGAAAAACTTCGAGGAGTGGTGCGCATTGTATGGTTTTCTATCAGGCCTTTCACTAGTAGGAGTGATAAAAACGTCACGGGGTGGTTTGCTTCGGAGGGCCTGAGTTAGAATAGCCAGTGAGTGGCAATGTAGGATGGAGAAAAGCACCAAGGAGTGGTCAGCATTGGGAGGTCAGGAAACATGCGGTGGCAATGTAGTATAGGTTTCTGAAAAACATCGTGGGGTGGTGCGCATTGTAAGGTTTTCTAACAGGCCATTCACTAGTAGCAGTGAGACACACATAAAGGAGTGATGTGAATCTGAAGGCCTGAAATACGATAGGCAGTGAGTGGCAAAGCAGGATGGGGAAGCACAACGGGTTGGTCAGCATGGGGAAGTCAGGAAACATGCGGTGGCAATGTAGCATACGTTTGTGAAAAACATAGCGTGGTCGTCACATTGTAAGGGTTTCTAACAGGCCATTCACCAGAAGGAGTGAGAAAAACTTAACGGGGTGTGTGAAACGGAGAGCCTGAATTAGGATAGGCAGTGAGTGGCAATGTAGAATGGAGAGAATCACCACGGGCTGGTCAGCATGAGGAGGTAAGGAAACATGTGGTGGCAATGTAGGATAAGTTTCTGAAAAACATGGCGGAGTGGTGTGCATTGTAAGGTTTTGTAACAGGCCATTCACTAGTAGGAGTGTGAAAAACATCATGGGGTGGTGTGAATTGGAGGGCCTGAATTTGATTAGACAGTGAGTCGCAGTGTAGTATGTAGAGAAAACGACGGGCTGTTGAGCATGTGGAGGTCAGGAAACATGAAGTGGCAATGTTGGATAGGTATCTGAAAAACATCTCTGGGTGGTGCGCACTGTAAGGTTTTCTAACAGGCCATTCGCTAGTAGGAGTGAGAAAAACATCACGGGGTGTTGTGAATCGGGGGGCCTGTATTAGAATACGCAGTGAGTTGCAGGTAGGATCTAGTAAAGCAAGACGGGGCAGTGAGCATGGGGAGGTCAGGAAACATGAAGTGGCAAGGTAGGATAGGTTTCTGAAAAATATGGCGTGGTGGTGCGCATTTTAAGGGTTTCTAACAAGCGTTTCACTAGTAGGAGTGAGAAAAACATCACGGGGTGGCATAAATCGGAGGGCCTGAATTACGATAGGCAGTGAGTCACAATGTAGGATACAGAAAATCACCACGGGTTGGTCAGCATACGGAGGTTAGGAAGCATGCAGTGGTAATGTAGCATAGGTTTCTGAAAAACATAGCGGGCTGGTGCGCATTGTAAAGGTTTCTAACAGGCCATTCACTAGTAGGAGTGAGAAAAACATCACGGGGTGGTGTGAACCAGAGGGCCTGAATTAGCATAGGCAGTGAGTGGCAATGGAGGGTGGAGAAGACCACCACGGGGTGGTCAGCATGGGAATGTCAGGAAACATGCGGTGGCAATGTAGGATAGGTTTCTGAAAAACATCACGGAGTGGTGCGCATTGTAAGGGTTGCTAAAAGGCCATTCACTAGTAGGAGTGAGAAAAACATCACCGGGTGGTGTGAATCGCAGTGTCTGAATTAGGATAGGCAGTGAGTGGCAATGTAGGATTTAGAAAAGCATCACAGGTTATTCAGCATGGGGTGGTCAGGAAACATGCGTTGGAATGTAGAATAGGTTTCTATAAAACATCGCGTGGTGGTGCGCATTGTAAGGGTTTCCAACAGGCCATTCACTAGTAGGAGAGAGAAAAATATCATGAGGGGGTGTGAAATGGAGGGCCTGAATTAGATTAGGCAGTGAGTGGTAATGTATAATGGAGTAATGCAAGACGGCGTGGTGAGCATGGGGAGTTTAGGAAACATGCAGTGGCAATGTAGGATAGGTTTCTGAAAAACATCGCGTGGTCCTGGGCATTGTAAGGGTTTCTATGAGGCCTTTCACTAATAGGAGTGATAAAAACGTCACGGGGTGGTTTGCTTCGGAGGGCCTGAAATAGGATAGGCAGTGTGTGGCAATGTAGGATGGAGAAAAGCACCCCGGGTTGGTCAGCATGGGGAGGTCAGGAAACATGCGGTGGCAATGTAGGATAGGTTTCTGAAAAACATCGCGGGATGGTGCGCATTGTAAGTGTTTCTAACAGGCCATTCACTAGTAGGAGTGAGAAAAACAAACGGGGTGGTGTGAACCAGAGGGCCTGAATTAGCATAGGCAGTGAGTGGCAATGGAGGGTGGAGAAGAGCACCACGGGGTGGTCAGCATGGGAAGGTCAGGAAACATGCGGTGGCAATGTAGGATAGGTTTCTGAAACACATCGCGGAGTGGTGCGCATTGTAAGGGTTGCTAAAAGGCCATTCACTGGTAGGATAGAGAAAAAGTTCCCGGGGTGGTGTCAATCGGAGGGCCTGTATTAGGATAGGCAGTGAGTGGCAATGTAGTTTGGAGAAAAGCACCAAAGGGTGGTCAGCCTGGGGAGGTCAGGAAACATGCGGTAGCAATGTAGCATGGGTTTCTGAAAAACATTGCGTGGTGGTGCACCATTGTAAGGGTTTCAAACAGGCCATTCACTAGTAGGAGTGAGAAAATCATCGCGGAGTGGTGTGTAACCTTGGGCCTAAATTAGGATAGGCAGTGAGTGGCAATGTAGGATACAGAAAAGCACCACGGGGTGGTCAGCATGGGTAGGTCAGGAAATATGCGGTGGCAATGTAGGATATGTTCCTGTAAAAAATCACGGGGTGTTGCGCATTGTAAGGTTTTCTTATAGGTCATTCACTAGTAGGAGTGAGAAAAACATGACTGTTTGGTGTGAATCGGAGGGCCTGAGTTAGATTAGGCAGTGAGTGGCAATGTAAGATCTAGCAAAGCAAGACGGGGCGGTGAGCATTGGGAGGTCAGGAAACATGCAGTGGCAATGTAGGATAGCTTTCTGAAAAACATCGCGGGGTGGTGCGAATTATGAGGGTTTGGAACAGACAATTCACTAGTAGGAGTGAGAAAAACATCACAGGGTGGTATGAATCGGAGGGCCTGAATTAGGATAGGCAGTGTGTGGCAATGTAGGATGGAGAAAAGCACCACGGGTGGTCAGCATGGGGAGATCGGGAAACCTGAGGTCGCAATGTAGGATAGGTTTCTGAAAAATATCTCGGGGTGGTGCGCAATGTAAGGGTTTCTAACAGACCCCTCACTAGTAGGAGTGTGAAAAGCATCACAGGAGGGTGTGAATTGGAGGCCCTGAATTCGGATAGGCAGTGAGTGGCAAAGTAGGATGGAGAAAACAACAAGTGGTGGTCAGCACTGGGAGTTCAGGAAACATGCGGTGGCAATGTAGGACATGTTTCAGAAAAACATCGCGGGGTGGTGCGCATTGTAAGGGTTTCTAACAGGCCATTCACTAGTAGTAGTGAGAAAAACATATCGGGGTGGTGTGAATTGGGGGCCTGTATTAGGATAGGCAGTGAGTGGCAATGTAGGATGGAAAAAGTACTACGGGGTGGTCAGCATGGGGTGGTCAGGAAACATGCAGTGGCATTGTATGATAGGTTTCTGAAAAACATCGAGGGGTGGTGAGCATTGTAAGGGTTTCTAACAGGCCATTCATTATTAGGAGTGAGAAAAACATCATGGGGTGGTGTGAATTGGAGGGCCTCAATTAGATATGGCAGTGAGTGGCAATGTAGGATCTAGCAAAGCAAGACGGGGCGGTGAGCATGCGGAGGTCAGGAAACATGAAGTTTCAATGTTGGATAGGTTTCTGAAAAACATGGTGGGGTGGTGCACATTGTGAGAAAAACAGAATGGGGTGGTGTGAATCGGAGGACCTGAATTACGATAGGCAGTGAGTGGCAATGTACGATGGAGAAAAGCACCACGGGGTGGTCAGCATGGGGAGGTCAGGAAACATCTGTTGGCCATGTAGGATATATTTCTGAAAAACATCTCAGGGTGGTGAGCATTGTTAGGGTTTCTAAGAGGCCATTCACTAGTAGGAGTGAGAAAAACATCACGAGGTGGTGTGAATCCGAGGGCCTGATATAGGATAGGAGTGAGTGGCAATGTAGGATGAAGAAAAGCACCACGGGGTGGTCAGCATGGTGAGTTCAGGAAACATGCGGTGGTAAAGTAGGATACGTTTCTGAAAAACATCGCAGGGTGGTGCGCATTGTAAGAGTTTTTAACAGGCGATTCATTAGTAAGAGTGAGAAAAACATCACGGGGTGGTGTGAATCAGAGGGCCTGAATTAGAATAGGCATTGAGTGGCATGGTAGGATGCAGAAAAGCAACACGGGGTGGTTAGCATGGGGAGGTCAGGCAACATGCAGTGGCAATGTAGCATAGGTTTGTGAAAAACATAGCGGGGTGGTGCAAATTGTAAGGGTTTCTAACAGGCCATTCAGTAGTAGGAGTGAGAAAAACATCATGGGGTGGTGTGAATCGCAAGGCCTGAATTAAAATAGGCATTGAATGGCAATGTAGGATGGAGAAAAGCGCCACGGGATGGTCAGCATGGGCAGGTCAGGAAACATGCGGTGGCAATGTAGGATAGATTTCTGAAAAACATCAAGAGTTGGTGCGCGTTGTAAGGGTTTCTAACAGGCCATTCACTAGTAGCAGTCAGACAGTCATCACGGAGTGAGGTGAATATGAAGGCCTGAATTAGGTTAGGCAGTGAATGGCTATGTAGGATGGAGAAAAGCACCCCGGGTTGGTCAGCATGGGGAGGTCAAGAAACATGCGGTGGCAATGTAGGATAGGTTTCTGAAAAACATCGCGGGATGGTGCGCATTGTAAGTGTTTCTAACAGGCCATTCACTAGTAGGAGTGAGAAAAACAAACGGGGTGGTGTGAACCAGAGGGCCTGAATTAGCATAGGCAGTGAGTGGCAATGGAGGGTGGAGAAGAGCACCACGGGGTGGTCAGCATGGGAAGGTCAGGAAACATGCGGTGGCAATGTAGGATAGGTTTCTGAAACACATCGCGGATTGGTGCGCATTATAAGGGTTGCTAAAAGGCCATTCACTGGTAGGATAGAGAAAAAGTTCCCGGGGTGGTGTCAATCGGAGGGCCTGTATTAGGATAGGCAGTGAGTGGCAATGTAGTTTGGAGAAAAGCACCACGGGGTGGTCAGCATGGGGAGGTCAGGAAACATGTGGTAGCAATGTAGCATGGGTTTCTGAAATACATTGCGTGGTGGTGCGCATTGTAAGGGTTTCAAACAGGCCATTCACTAGTAGGAGTGAGAAAATCATCGCGGAGTGGTGTGTAACCTTGGGCCTAAATTAGGATAGGCAGTGAGTGGCAATGTAGTTTGGAGAAAAGCACCACGGGGTGGTCAGCATGGGGAGGTCAAGAAACATGCGGTGGCAATGTAGGATAGGTTTCTGAAAAACATGGCGGGATGGTGCGCATTGTAAGTGTTTCAAACAGGCCATTCACTAGTAGGAGTGATAAAAACATCATGGGGTGGTGTGAATCGGAGGGTCTGAATTACGATAGGCAGTGAGTGGCAATGTAGGATGGAGAAAGGCCACGGGACGTTCAGCATGGGGAGGTCAGGAAACATGCGGTAGCAATGTAGGATAGGTTTCTAAAAATCATCGCGGTGTGGTGTGCATTGAAAGGGTTTCTAACAGGCCATACATTAGTAGGAGTGAGAAAAACATCATGGGGTGGTGTGAATCGGAGGGCCTGAATTTGATTAGGCAGTGAGTGGCAGTGTAGGATCTCGCAAAGCAAGACGGGGCGGAGAGCATGTGGAGGTCAGGAAACATGCGGTGGCAATGTTGGATAGGTTTCTGAAAAACATCTCTGGGTGGTGCGCATTGTAAGGGTTTCTAACAGGCCATTCACTAGTAGGAGTGAGAAAAACAGAATGGGGTGGTGTGAATCGGAGGACCTGAATTACGATAGGCAGTGAGTGGTAATGTACGATGGAGAAAAGTACCACAGAGTGGTCAGCATGGGGACGTCAGGAAACATCCGTTGGCCATGTAGGATATATTTCTGAAAAACATCTCAGGGTGGTGAGCATTGTTAGGGTTTCTAAGAGGCCATTCACTAGTAGGAGTGAGAAAAACATCACGGGGTGGTGTGAATCGGAGGGCCTGAATTACCATAGGCAGTGAGTGACAATGTAGGATACAGAAAATCACCACGGGTTGGTCAGCATGGGGAAGTTAGGAAACATGCGGTAGCAATGTTCCATAGGTTTCTGAAAAACGGGTTGGTGCACATTGTAAAGGTTTCTAACAGGCCATTCACTAGTAGAAGTGAGAAAAACATCACGGGGTGGTGTGAGTCGGGGGGCCTGTATTAGGATAGGCAGTGAGTGGCAAGGTAGGATGGAGAAAACTACCACGGGGTGGTCAGCATAGGGAGGTCAGGAAACATGCAGTGGAATTGTAGGATAGGTTTCTGAAAAACATCAAGGGGTGGTGCGCATTGTAAGGGTTTCTAACAGGCCATTCACTATTAGGAGTGAGAAAAACATCATGGGGTTCTGTGAATTGGAGGGCCTGAATTAGATATGGCAGTGAGTGCCAATGTAGGATCTAGCAAAGCAAGACGGGGCGGTGAGCATGCGGAGGTCAGGAAACATGAAGAGGCAAGGTTGGATAGGTTTCTGAAAAACATGGTGGGGTGGTGCACATTGTAAGGGTTTCTCACAGGCCATTCACTAGTAGGAGTGAGAAAAACAGAATGGGGTGGTGTGAATCGGAGGACCTGAATTACGATAGGCAGTGAGTGGTAATGTACAATGGAGAAAAGTACCACAGAGTGGTCAGCATGGGGAGTTCAGAAACATGCAGTGGCAATGTAGGATAGGTTACTGAAAAACATCGCGGGGTGGTGCGCATTGTAAGGGTTTCTAACAGGCCATTCACTAGTAGGAGTGAGAAAAACATCACCGGGTGGTGTGAATCGCAGTGTCTGAATTAGGATAGGCAGTGAGTGGCAATCTAGGATTTAGAAAAGCATCACAGGTTATTCAGCATGGGGTGGTCAGGAAACATGCGTTGGAATGTAGAATAGGTTTCTATAAAACATCGCGTGGTGGTGTGCATTGTAAGGGTTTCAAACAGGCCATTCACTAGTAGGAGTGAGAAAAGCATCATGAGGGGGTGTGAAATGGAGGGCCTGAATTAGATTAGGCAGTGAGTGGTAATGTATAATGGAGTAATGCAAGACGGCGTGGTTAGCATGGGGAGTTCAGGAAACATGCAGTGGCAATGTAGGATAGGTTTCTGAAAAACATCGAGGGGTGGTGTGCATTGTAAGGGTTTCTAACAGGCCATTCACAAGTAGGACTGAGAAAAACATCACAGGGGGGTGTGAGTCAGAGGGCCTAAGTTAGAATAGCCAGTGAGTGGCAATGTAGGATGGAGTAAAGCACCAAGGGTGGTCAGCACTGGGAGGTCAGGAAATATGCGGTGGCAATGTAGGATAGGTTTCTGAAAAACGTCGCGGGGTGGTGTGCATTGTATGGTTTTCTAACAAGCCATTCACAAGTAGGAGTGAAAAAAACATCACAGGGGTGTTTGAATCAGAGGGCCTGAATTAGCATAGGCAGTGAGTGGCAATGTAGGATGGAGAAAGGCATCACCCCGTAGTTAGCAAGGCGAGGTAAGGAAACATGCGGTGCCAATGTAGGATAGGTTTCTGGAAAACATTGCGGGGTGGTGCACATTGTAAGGGGTTCTAACAGGCCATTCACTAGTAGGAGTGAGAAAAACATCATGGGGTGGTGTGAATCGGAGGGCCTGAATTTGATTAGGCAGTGAGTGGCAGTGTAGGATCTCGCAAAGCAAGACGGGGCGGTGAGCATGTGGAGGTCAGGAAACATGCAGTGGCAGTGTTGGATAGGTTTCTGAAAAACATCTCTGGGTGGTGCGCATTGTAAGGGTTTCTAACAGGCCATTCAATAGTAGGAGTGAGAAAAACAGAATGGGGTGGTGTGAATCGGAGGACCTGAATTACGATAGGCAGTGAGTGGTAATGTACGATGTAGAAAAGTACCACAGAGTGGTCAGCATGGGGACGTCAGGAAACATCCGTTTGCCATGTAGGATATATTTCTGAAAAACATCTCAGGGTGGTGAGCATTGTTAGGGTTTCTAAGAGGCCATTCACTAGTAGGAGTGAGAAAAACATCACGAGCGGGTGTGAATCCGAGGGCCTGATATAGGATAGGAGTGAGTGGCAATGTAGCATGGAGAAAAGCACCACTGGGTGGTCAGCATGGTGAGTTCAGGAAACAAGCGGTGGTAAAGTAGGATACGTTTCTGAAAAACATCGCAGGGTGGTGCGCATTGTAAGAGTTTTTAACAGGCGATTCATTAGTAAGAGTGAGAAAAACATCACGGGGTGGTGTGAATCAGAGGGCCTGAATTAGAATAGGCATTGAGTGGCATGGTAGGATGGAGAAAAGCAACACGGGGTGGTTAGCATGGGGAGGTCAGGCAACATGCAGTGGCAATGTAGCATAGGTTTGTGAAAAACATAGCGGGGTGGTGCAAATTGTAAGGGTTTCTAACAGGCCATTCAGTAGTAGGAGTGAGAAAAACATCATGGGGTGGTGTGAATCGGAAGGCCTGAATTAAAATAGGCATTGAGTGGCAATGTAGGATGGAGAAAAGCACCACGGGATGGTCAGCATGGGCAGGTCAGGAAACATGCGGTGGCAATGTAGGATAGGTTTCTGAAAAACATCAAGAGTTGGTGCGCATTGTAAGGGTTTCTAACAGGCCATTCACTAGTAGCAGTGAGACAGTCATCACGGAGTGAGGTGAATATGAAGGCCTGAATTAGGTTAGGCAGTGAATGGCTATGTAGGATGGAGAAAAGCACCACGGGATGGTCAGCATGGGGAGGTCAGGAAACATGCGGTGGCAATGTAGGATAGGTTTCAGGAAAACATCGCGGGGTGGTGCTCATTGTAATGGTTTATAACAGGCCATTCACTTGTAGCAGTGATAAAAACATCACGGGGCGGTGTGAATCAGAGGGCCTGAATTCGGATAGGCAGTGAGTGGCAATGTAGGATGGAGAAAAGCACCTCGGGATGGTCAGCATGGGGGGGTCAGGAAACATGCAGTGGCAATGTGGGATAGGTTTCTGAAAACCATCCCGGTTTGGTGCGCATTGTAAGGTTTTCTAACAGGCCATTCACTAGTAGGTCTGAGAAAAACATCATGGGGTGGTGTGAATCTGAGGGACTGAATTTGATTAATCAGTGAGTGGCAGTGTAGGATCTAGCAAAGCAAGACGGGGCGGTGAGCATGGTGACGTCAGGAAACACGAAGTGGCAAGGTAGGATAGGTTTCTGAAAATCATCGCGTGGTGGTGCGCATTGTAAGGGTTTCTAACAGGCCATTCACTAGTAGGAGTGAGAAAAATATCATGGGGTGGCGTGAATCGGAGGGCCTGAATTACGATAGGCAGTGAGTCACAATGTAGGATACAGAAAATCACCACGGGTTTGTCAGCATGTGGAGGTCAGGAAACATGCGGTGGCAATGTAGCATAGGTTTCTGAAAAACATCGCGGGCTGGTGCGCATTGTAAATGTTTTGAAGAGGCCATTCACTAATAGGAGTGAGAAAAACATCACGGTGTGGTGTGAATCTAGGGGCCTGTATTTGGATAGTCAGTGAGTGGCAATGTAGGATGGGGAAAAGCACCACGGGATGCTCAGCATGGGGAGGTCAGGAAACATCCGTTGGCCATGTAGGATAGATTTCTGAAAAACATTTCAGGGTGGTGAGCATTGTAAGGGTTTTTAACAGGCGATTCACTAGTAGGAGTGAGAAAAACATCACGGGGTGGTGTGATTCGGAGGGCCTGAATTAGAATAGGCATTGAGTGGCAATGTAGGATGGAGAAAAGCAAGACGGGGTGGTTAGCATGGGGAGGTCAGGCAACATGCAGGGTCAATGTAGCATTGGTTTGTGAAAAACATAGCGGGGTGGTGCACATTGTAAGGTTTTCCAACAGGCCATTCACTAGTAGGAGGGAGAAAAACATCACGGGCTGGTGTGAATCGGAGGGCCTAAATTAGAATAGGCATTGAGTGTCAATGTAGGATGGAGAAAAGCACCATTGGATGGTCAGCATGGGGAGGTCAGGAAACATGAAGTGGCAATGTAGGATAGGATTCTGAAAAACATCTCTGGGTGGTGCGCGTTGTAAGGGTTTCTAACAGGCCATTCACTAGTAGGAGTGAGAAAAACATCACAGGGTGGTGTGAATCGGATGGCCTGAATTACAATAGGCAGTGAGTGACAATGTAGGATACAGAAAATCACCACGGGTTAGTCAGCATGGGGAGGTAAGGAAACATGCGGTGGCAATGTTTCATAGGTTTCTGAAAAACATAGCGGGCTGGTGCGCATTGTAAGGGTTTCTAACGGGCGATTCACTAGTAGGAGTGAGAAAAACATCACATGGTGGTGTTATTCGGAGTGCCTGAATTAGAATAGGCATTGAGTGGCAATGTATGATCGAGAAAAGCGAGACGGGGTGGTTAGCATGGGGAGGTCAGGAAACATGCAGTTTCAATGTAGGATAGGTTTCTGAAAAACATTTCAGTGTGGTGTGCATTGTAAGTGTTTGTAACAGGCCATTCACTTGTAGGAGTGAGAAAAACATCACGGGTTGTGTGAATCAGAGGGCCTCAATTAGAATAGGCATTGAGTGCCAAAGTAGGATGGAGAAAAGCACCACGGGTTATTCAGAATGAAGAGGTCAGGAAACATGTGTTGGCAATGTACGATAGGTTTCTGAAAAACATCAAGAGCTGTTGCGCATTGTAAGGGTTTCTAACAGGCCATTCACTAGTAGGAGTGAGAAAAACATCATGGGGTTGTGTGAATCGCAGGGCCTCAATTAGATTAGGCAGTGAGTGGCAATGTAGGATCGAGCAAATCAAGACGTGGCAGTGAGCATTGGGAGGTAAGGATACATGAAGTGGCAATGTAGGATAGGTTTCTGGAAAACGTGGCGGGGTTGTGCGCATTGCAAGGGTTTCCAACAGGCCATTCACTAGTAGGAGTGAGAAAAACAGAACGGGCAGGTGTGAATCGGAGGAACTGAATTAGCATAGGCAGTGAGTAGCAATGTAGGATGTAGAAAAGCACCACAGGGTGGTCAGCATGGGGAGGTCAGGAAATATCCGGTGCCCATGTACGATAGGATTCTGAAAAACATCTCTAGGTTGTGCGCATTGTAAGGGTTTCTAACAGGCCATTCACTAGTAGGAGTGAGAAAAACATCACGGAGTGATGTGAATCGGAAGGCCTGAATTAGGATAGGCATTGAGTGGCAATGTAGGATGGAGAAGCACAACTGGGTGGTCAGCATGGGGAGGTCAGGAAACATGCGGAGGCAATGTAGCATACGTTTGTGAAAAACATAATGGGGTGGTCACAATGTAAGGGTTTATAACAGGCCATTCACTAGTATGAGTGAGAAAAACATCATGGGGTGGTGTGAATAGGAGGGCCTGAATTAGATTACGCAGTGTGTGGTAATGTAGGATGGAGAAAAGCAAGAAGCCGTGGTGAGCATTGGGATGTCAGGAAACATGCAGTGACAATGTAGGACAGGTTTCTCAAAAAATTCGCGGGGTGTGCGCATTGTAAGGTTTTCTAAGAGGACATTCACTACTAGGAGTGAGAAAAACATCACAGGGGTTGTGAATCGGAGGGCCTGAGTTAGAATAGCCAGTGAGTGGCAATATAGGATGGAGAAAAGCACCAAGGGGTGGTCAGCATTGGGAGGTCAGGAAACATGCGGTGGCAATGTAGGAGAGGTTTCTGAAAAACATCGAGGAGTGGTGCGCATTGTATGGTTTTCTAACAGGCCATACACTAGTAGGAGTGAGAAAAACATCATGGGGTGGTGTGAATCAGAGGGCCTGAATTAGCATATTCTGTGAGTGGCAATGTAGGATGGAGAAAAGCATCACCCCGTAGTTAGCAAGGTGAGGTCAGGAAACATGCTGTGGCAATGTAGGATACGTTTTTGTAAAACATCGTGGGGTGGTGCACATTGTAAGGGTTTCTAACAGGCCATTCACTAGTAGGAGTGAGAAAAACATCATGCGGTGGTGTGAATTCGAGGGCCTGAATTAGATTAGACAGTGAGTGGCAATGTAGGATCTAGCAAAGCAAGATGTGGCGGTGAGCATGGGGAGGTCAGGAAACAAGAAGTGGCAATGTAGGATAGACTTATGAAAAACGTCGCGGGGTGGTACTCTTTGTAAGGTTTTCTAACGGGCCATTCACTAGTAGCAGTGAGACAAACATCACGGAGTGATGTGAATCAGAAGGCCTGAATTAGGATAGGCAGTGAGTGGCAACGTAGAATGGGGAAAACCACCACGGGGTGGTCAGCATGGGGTGGTCAGGAAACATTCGGTGGCAATGTAAGAAAGATTTCTGAAAACCATCGCGGTGTGGTGCACATTGTAAGGGTTTCTAAGAGGCCATTCACTAGTAGGAGTGAGAAAAACTTCAGGGGTGGTGTGAATCGGAGTGCCTGAATTAGGATAGGCAGTGAGTGGCAATGAAGAATGGAGAAAAGCACCACGGGTTGGTCAGCATGGGGAGGACAGGAAACATCCGTTGGCCATGCAGGAAAGGTTTTTGAAAAACATCTCTGGGTGGTGCGCATTTTAAGGTTTTCTAACAGGCCATTCACTAGTAGGAGTGAGAAAAACATCACGGGGTGGTGTGAATTGGGCGGGCTATCTTAGGATAGGCAGTGAGTGGCAATGTAGGATCTAGCAAAGCAAGACGGGCGGTGAGAATGGGGTGGTCAGGAAACATGAAGTGGCAATATCAGATAGGTTTCTGAAAAGCATCTAGGGTTGGTGTGCATTGTAAAGGTTTCTAACACGCAAATCACTAGTAGGAGTGAGAAAATCAGAATGGGGTGGTGTGAATGGAGGACCTGAATTAGGATAGGCAGTGAGTAGCAATGTAGGATGGAGAAAAGCACTACAGGGTGGTCTGCATGGGGAGGTCAGGAACATCCGTTGTCCATGTAGGATAGGTTTCTGAAAAACATCTCAGGGTAGTGAGCATTGTAAGGATTTCTAACAGGCGATTCTCTAGTAGGAGTGAGAAAAACATCACGGGGTGGTGTGAAACGGAGTGTCTGAATTAGATTAGGCAGTGAGTGGTAATGTAGAATGGAGAAAAGCAAGATGGCGTGGTGAGCATGGGGAGTTCAGAAACATGCAGTGGCAATGTAGGATAGGTTACTGGAAAAACATCGCGTGGTCCTGGGCATTGTAAGGGTTTCTAACAGGCCATTCACTAGTAGGAGTGAGAAAAACATCACCAGGTGGTGTGAATCGCAGTGTCTGAATTAGGATAGGCAGTGAGTGGCAATGTAGGATTTAGAAAAGCATCACAGGTTATTCAGCATGGGGTGGTCAGGAAACATGCGTTGGAATGTAGAATAGGTTTCTATAAAACATCGCGTGGTGGTGCGCATTGTAAGGGTTTCCAACAGGCCATTCACTAGTAGGAGTGAGAAAAATATCATGAGGGGGTGTGAAATGGAGGGCCTGAATTAGATTAGGCAGTGAGTGGTAATGTATAATGGAGTAATGCAAGACGGCGTGGTGAGCATGGGGAGTTCAGGAAACATGCAGTGGCAATGTAGGATAGGTTTCTGAAAAACATCGCGTGGTCCTGGGCATTGTAAGGGTTTCTATCAGGCCTTTCACTAATAGGAGTGATAAAAACGTCACGGGGTGGTTTGCTTCGGAGGGCCTGAAATAGGATAGGCAGTGTGTGGCAATGTAGGATGGAGAAAAGCACCCCGGGTTGGTCAGCATGGGGAGGTCAGGAAACATGCGGTGGCAATGTAGGATAGGTTTCTGAAAAACATCGCGGGATGGTGCGCATTGTAAGTGTTTCTAACAGGCCATTCACTAGTAGGAGTGAGAAAAACAAACGGGGTGTTGTGAACCAGAGGGCCTGAATTAGCATAGGCAGTGAGTGGCAATGGAGGGTGGAGAAGAGCACCACGGGGTGGTCAGCATGGGAAGGTCAGGAAACAAGCGGTGGCAATGTAGGATAGCTTTCTGAAACACATCGTGGAGTGGTGCGCATTGTAAGGGTTGCTAAAAGGCCATTCACTGGTAGGATAGAGAAAAAGTTCCCGGGGTGGTGTCAATCGGAGGGCCTGTATTAGGATAGGCAGTGAGTGGCAATGTAGTTTGGAGAAAAGCACCACGGGGTGGTCAGCATGGGGAGGTCAGGAAACATGCGATAGCAATGTAGCATGGGTTTCTGAAATACATTGCGTGGTGGTGCGCATTGTAAGGGTTTCAAACAGGCCATTCACTAGTAGGAGTGAGAAAATCATCGCGGAGTGGTGTGTAACCTTGGGCCTAAATTAGGATAGGCAGTGAGTGGCAATATAGGATACAGAAAAGCACCACGGGGTGGTCAGCATGGGTAGGTCAGGAAATATGCGGTGGCAATGTAGGATATGTTCCTGTAAAAAATCGCGGGGTGTTGCGCATTGTAAGGTTTTCTTATAGGTCATTCACTAGTAGGAGTGAGAAAAACATGACGGGGTGGTGTGAATCGGAGGGCCTGAGTTAGATTAGGCAGTGAGTGGCAATGTAAGATCTAGAAAAGCAAGACGGGGCGGTGAGCATTGGGAGGTCAGGAAACATGCAGTGGCAATGTAGGATAGCTTTCTGAAAAACATCGCGGGGTGGTGCGAATTGTGAGGGTTTGGAAAAGACAATTCACTAGTAGGAGTGAGAAAAACATCACGGGGTGATATGAATCGGAGGGCCTGAATTAGGATAGGCAGTGTTTGGCAATGTAGGATGGAGAAAAGCACCACGGGTGGTCAGCATGGGGAGATCGGGAAACATGAGGTCGCAATGTAGGATAGGTTTCTGAAAAATATCTCGGGGTGGTGCGCAATGTTAGGGTTTCTAACAGACCCTTCACTAGTAGGAGAGTGAAAAGCATCACAGGAGGGTGTGAATTGGAGGGCCTGAATTCGGATAGGCAGTGAGTGGCAATGTAGGATGGAGAAAACAACAAGTGGTGGTCAGCAGTGGGAGGTCAGGAAACATGCGGTGGCAATGTAGGATAGGTTTTTGAACAACATCGGGGGTGGTGTGCATTGTAAGGTTTGCTAACAGGCCATTCACTAGTAAGAGTGAGGAAAACATCACGGGGTGGTGTGAATCAGAGGTCCTGAATTAGCATAGGCAGTGATTGGCAATGTAGGATGGGGAAAAGCACCACGGGGTGGTTAGAATGGGGAGGTCATTAAACATGTGGTGGCAATGTAGGATAGGTTTCTGAAAAACATTGCGGGGTGAGGCGCATTGTAAGAGTTTCTAACAGGCCATTCACTAGTAGGAGTGAGAAAAACATCATGGGGTGTTGTGAATCGGAGTGTCTGAATTAGGATAGGCAGTGAGTGGCAATGTAGGATGGAGAAAAGCACCACAGGCTATTCAGCATGGGGAGCTCAGCAAACATGCGGTGGCAATGTAGGATAGGTTTCTGAAAAACATCGCGATGTGGTGCACATTGTAAGGGTTTCTAACAGGCCATTCACTAGTAGGAGTGAGAAAAACATCACGGGGTGGTGTGAATCGGTGGGCCTGAATTAGCATAGGCAGTGATTTGCAATGTAGGATGGGGAAAAGCACCACGGCGTGATCAGACTGGGGAGGTCAGGAAACATGCGGTGGCAATGTAGGATAGGTTTCTGAAAAGCATGGAGGGGTGGTGCGCATTGTAAGGGTTTCTAACAGGCCATTCACTAGCAGGAGTGTGAAAAACATCATGGGGTGTTGTGAATCGGGGGGCCAGCATTTGATTAGGCAGTGAGTGGCATTGTAGGATCTAGCAAAGCAAGACGGGGCGGTGAGCATGTGGAGGTCAGGAAACATGCAGTGGCAGTGTTGGATAGGTTTCTGAAAAACATCTCTGGGTGGTGCGCATTGTAAGGGTTTCTAACAGGCCATTCACTAGTAGGAGTGAGAAAAACAGAATGGGGTGGTGTGAATCGGAGGACCTGAATTACGATAGGCAGTGAGTGGTAATGTACGATGGAGAAAAGTACCACAGAGTGGTCAGCATGGGGACGTCAGGAAACATCCGTTGGCCATGTAGGATATATTTTTGAAAAACATCTCAGGGTGGTGAGCATTGTTAGGGTTTCTAAGAGGCCATTCACTAGTAGGAGTGAGAAAAACATCACGGGGTGGTGTGAAACGGAGTGTCTGAATTAGATTAGGCAGTGAGTGGTAATGTAGAATGGAGAAAAGCAAGATGGCGTGGTGAGCATGGGGAGTTCAGAAACATGCAGTGGCAATGTAGGATAGGTTACTGAAAAACATCGCGGGGTGGTGCGCATTGTAAGGGTTTCTAACAGGCCATTCACTAGTAGGAGTGAGAAAAACATCACCGGGTGGTGTGAATCGCAGTGTCTGAATTAGGATAGGCAGTGAGTGGCAATGTAGGATTTAGAAAAGCATCACAGGTTATTCAGCATTGGGTGGTCAGGAAACATGCGTTGGAATGTAGAATAGGTTTCTATAAAACATCGCGTGGTGGTGCGCATTGTAAGGGTTTCCAACAGGCCATTCACTAGTAGGAGTGAGAAATATATCATGAGGGGGTGTGAAATGGAGGGCCTGAATTAGATTAGGCAGTGAGTGGTAATGTATAATGGAGTAATGCAAGACGGCGTGGTGAGCATGGGGAGTTCAGGAAACATGCAGTGGCAATGTAGGATAGGTTTCTGAAAAACATCGCGTGGTCCTGGGCATTGTAAGGGTTTCTATGAGGCCTTTCACTAATAGGAGTGATAAAAACGTCACGGGGTGGTTTGCTTCGGAGGGCCTGAAATAGGATAGGCAGTGTGTGGCAATGTAGGATGGAGAAAAGCACCCCGGGTTGGTCAGCATGGGAGGTCAGGAAACATGCGGTGGCAATGTAGGATAGGTTTCTGAAAAACATCGCGGGATGGTGCGCATTGTAAGTGTTTCTAACAGGCCATTCACTAGTAGGAGTGAGAAAAACAAACGGGGTGGTGTGAACCAGAGGGCCTGAATTAGCATAGGCAGTGAGTGGCAATGGAGGGTGGAGAAGAGCACCACGGGGTGGTCAGCATGGGAAGGTCAGGAAACAAGCGGTGGCAATGTAGGATAGGTTTCTGAAACACATCGTGGAGTGGTGCGCATTGTAAGGGTTGCTAAAAGGCCATTCACTGGTAGGATAGAGAAAAAGTTCCCGGGGTGGTGTCAATCGGAGGGCCTGTATTAGGATAGGCAGTGAGTGGCAATGTAGTTTGGAGAAAAGCACCACGGGGTGGTCAGCATGGGGAGGTCAGGAAACATGCGGTAGCAATGTAGCATGGGTTTCTGAAAAACATTGCGTGGTGGTGCGCCATTGTAAGGGTTTCAAACAGGCCATTCACTAGTAGGAGTGAGAAAATCATCGCGGAGTGGTGTGTAACCTTGGGCCTAAATTAGGATAGGCAGTGAGTGGCAATGTAGGATACAGAAAAGCACCACGGGGTGGTCAGCATGGGTAGGTCAGGAAATATGCGGTGGCAATGTAGGATATGTTCCTGTAAAAAATCGCGGGGTGTTGCGCATTGTAAGGTTTTCTTATAGGTCATTCACTAGTAGGAGTGAGAAAAACATGACTGTTTGGTGTGAATCGGAGGGCCTGAGTTAGATTAGGCAGTGAGTGGCAATGTAAGATCTAGCAAAGCAAGACGGGGCGGTGAGCATTGGGAGGTCAGGAAACATGCAGTGGCAATGTAGGATAGCTTTCTGAAAAACATCGCGGGGTGGTGCGAATTATGAGGGTTTGGAACAGACAATTCACTAGTAGGAGTGAGAAAAGCATCACGGGGTGGTATGAATCGGAGGGCCTGAATTAGGATAGGCAGTGTGTGGCAATGTAGGATGGAGAAAAGCACCACGGGTGGTCAGCATGGGGAGATCGGGAAACATGAGGTCGCAATGTAAGATAGGTTTCTGAAAAATATCTCGGGGTGGTGCGCAATGTAAGGGTTTCTAACAGACCCCTCACTAGTAGGAGTGTGAAAAGCATCACAGGAGGGTGTGAATTGGAGGGCCTGAATTCGGATAGGCAGTGAGTGGCAATGTAGGATGGAGAAAACAACAAGTGGTGGTCAGCACTGGGAGGTCAGGAAACATGCGGTGGCAATGTAGGACATGTTTCAGAAAAACTTCGCGGGGTGGTGCGCATTGTAAGGGTTTCTAACAGGCCATTCACTACTAGTAGTGAGAAAAACATATCGGGGTGGTGTGAATTGGGGGCCTGTATTAGGATAGGCAGTGAGTGGCAATGTAGGCTGGAGAAAAGTACTACGGGGTAGTCAGCATGGGGTGGTCAGGAAACATGCAGTGGCATTGTATGATAGGTTTCTGAAAAACATCGAGGGGTGGTGAGCATTGTAAGGGTTTCTAACAGGCCATTCACTAGTAGGAGTGAGAAAAACTGAATGGGGTGGTGTGAATTGGAGGGCCTCAATTAGATATGGCAGTGAGTGGCAATGTAGGATCTAGCAAAGCAAGACGGGGCGGTGAGCATGCAGAGGTCAGGAAACCTGAAGTGGCAAGGTTGGATAGGTTTCTGAAAAACATGGTGGGGTGGTGCACATTGTAAGGGTTTCTAACAGGCCATTCACTACTAGGAGTGAGAAAAACAGAATGGGGTGGTGTGAATCGGAGGACCTGAATTACGATAGGCAGTGAGTGGAAATGTACGATGGAGAAAAGCACCACGGGGTGGTCAGCATGGGGAGGTCAGGAAACATCTGTTGGCCATGTAGGATATATTTCTGAAAAACATCTCAGGGTGGTGAGCATTGTTAGGGTTTCTAAGAGGCCATTCACTAGTAGGAGTGAGAAAAATATCACGAGGTGGTGTGAATCCGAGGGCCTGATATAGGATAGGAGTGAGTGGCAATGTAGGATGGAGAAAAGCACCACGGGGTTGTCAGCATGGTGAGTTCAGGAAACATGCGGTGGTAAAGTAGGATACGTTTCTGAAAAACATCGCAGGGTGGTGCGCATTGTAAGAGTTTTTAACAGGCGATTCATTAGTAAGAGTGAGAAAAACATCACGGGTTGGTGTGAATCAGAAGGCCTGAATTAGAATAGGCATTGAGTGGCATGGTAGGATGGAGAAAAGCAACACGGGGTGGTTAGAATGGGGAGGTCAGGCAACATGTAGTGGCAATGTAGCATAGGTTTGTGAAAAACATAGCGGGGTGGTGCAAATTGTAAGGGTTTCTAACAGGCCATTCAGTAGTAGGAGTGAGAAAAACATCATGGGGTGGTGTGAATCGGAAGGCCTGAATTAAAATAGGCATTGAGTGGCAATGTAGGATGGAGAAAAGCACCACGGGATGGTCACCATGGGCAGGTCAGGAAACATGCGGTGGCAATGTAGGATAGGTTTCTGAAAAACATCAAGAGTTGGTGCGCGTTGTAAGGGTTTCTAACAGGCCATTCACTAGTAGCAGTGAGACAGTCATCACGGAGTGAGGTGAATATGAAGGCCTGAATAAGTTTAGGCAGTGAATGGCTATGTAGGATGGAGAAAAGCACCACGGGATGGTCAGCATGGGGAGGTCAGGAAACATGCGGTGGCAATGTAGGATAGGTTTCAGGAAAACATCGCGGGGTGGTGCTCATTGTAATGGTTTATAACAGGCCATTCACTTGTAGCAGTGATAAAAACATCACGGGGCGGCGTGAATCAGAGGGCCTGAATTCGGATAGGCAGTGAGTGGCAATGTAGGATGGAGAAAAGCACCTCGGGATGGTCAGCATGGGGGGGTCAGGAAACATGCAGTGGCAATGTAGGATAGGTTTCTGAAAACCATCCCGGTGTGGTGCGCATTGTAAGGTTTTCTAACTGGCCATTCACTAGTAGGTCTGAGAAAAACATCATGGGGTGGTGTGAATCTGAGGGACTGAATTTGATTAATCAGTGAGTGGCAGTGTAGGATCTAGCAAAGCAAGACGGGGCGGTGAGCATGGTGACGTCAGGAAACACGAAGTGGCAAGGTAGGATAGGTTTTTGAAAAACATCGCGTGGTGGTGCGCATTGTATGGGTTTCTAACAGGCCATTCACTAGTAGGAGTGAGAAAAATATCATGGGGAGGCGTGAATCGGTGGGCCTGAATTACGATAGGCAGTGAGTCACAATGTAGGATACAGAAAATCACCACGGGTTGGTCAGCATGTGGAAGTCAGGAAACATGCGGTGGCAATGTAGCATAGGTTTCTGAAAAACATAGCGGGCTGGTGCGCATTGTAAATGTTTCGAAGAGGCCATTCACTAATAGGAGTGAGAAAAACATCACGGGGTGGTGTGAATCTAGGGGCCTGTATTTGGATAGTCAGTGAGTGGCAATGTAGGATGGGGAAAAGCACCACGGGATGCTCAGCATGGGGAGGTCAGGAAACATCCGTTGGCCATGTAGGATAGATTTCTGAAAAACATTTCAGGGTGGTGAGCATTGTAAGGGTTTTTAACAGGCGATTCACTAGTAGGAGTGAGAAAAACATCACGGGTAGGTGTGATTCGGAGGGCCTGAATTAGAATAGGCATTGAGTGGCAATGTAGGATGGAGAAAAGCAAGACGGGGTGGTTAGCATGGGGAGATCAGGCAACATGCAGGGTCAATGTAGCATTGGTTTGTGAAAAACATAGCGGGGTGGTGCACATTGTAAGGTTTTCCAACAGGCCATTCACTAGTAGGAGGGAGAAAAACATCACGGGCTGGTGTGAATCGGAGGGCCTGAATTAGAATAGGCATTGAGTGTCAATGTAGGATGGAGAAAAGCACCATGGGATGGTCAGCATGGGGAGGTCAGGAAACATGAAGTGGCAATGTAGGATAGGATTCTGAAAAACATCTCTGGGTGGTGCGCGTTGTAAGGGTTTCTAACAGGCCATTCACTAGTAGGAGTGAGAAAAACATCACAGGGTGGTGTGAATCGGATGGCCTGAATTACAATAGGCAGTGAGTGACAATGTAGGATACAGAAAATCACCACGGGTTAGTCAGCATGGGGAGGTAAGGAAACATGCGGTGGCAATGTTTCATAGGTTTCTGAAAAACATAGCGGGCTGGTGCGCATTGTAAGGGTTTCTAACGGGCGATTCACTAGTAGGAGTGAGAAAAACATCACATGGTGGTGTTAATCGGAGTGCCTGAATTAGAATAGGCATTGAGTGGCAATGTATGATCGAGAAAAGCGAGACGGGGTGGTTAGCATGGGGAGGTCAGGAAACATGCAGTTTCAATGTAGGATAGGTTTCTGAAAAACATTTCAGTGTGGTGTGCATTGTAAGTATTTGTAACAAGCCATTCACTTGTAGGAGTGAGAAAAACATCACGGGTTGTGTGAATCAGAGGGCCTCAATTAGAATAGGCATTGAGTGCCAATGTAGGATGGAGAAAAGCACCACGGGTTATTCAGAATGAAGAGGTCAGGAAACATGTGTTGGCAATGTAGGATAGGTTTCTGATAAACATCAAGAGCTGTTGCGCATTGTAAGGGTTTCTAACAGGCCATTCACTAGTAGGAGTGAGAAAAACATCATGGGGTTGTGTGAATCGCAGGGCCTCAATTAGATTAGGCAGTGAGTGGCAATGTAGGATCGAGCAAATCAAGACGTGGCAGTGACCATTGGGAGGTCAGGATACATGAAGTGGCAATGTAGGATAGGTTTCTGGAAAACGTGGCGGGGTTGTGCGCATTGCAAGGGTTTCCAACAGGCCATTCACTAGTAGGAGTGAGAAAAACAGAACGGGCAGGTGTGAATCGGAGGACCTGAATTAGCATAGGCAGTGAGTAGCAATGTAGGATGGAGAAAAGCACCACAGGGTGGTCAGCATGGGGAGGTCAGGAAATATCCGGTGGCCATGTACGATAGGATTCTGAAAAACATCTCTGGGTTGTGTGCATTGTAAGGGTTTCTAACAGGCCATTCACTAGTAGGAGTGAGAAAAACATCACGGAGTGATGTGAATCGGAAGGCCTGAATTAGGATAGGCATTGAGTGGCAATGTAGGATGGAGAAGCACAACTGGGTGGTCAGCATGGGGAGGTCAGGAAACATGCGGAGGCAATGTAGCATACGTTTGTGAAAAACATAATGGGGTGGTCACAATGTAAGGGTTTATAACAGGCCATTCACTAGTATGAGTGAGAAAAACATCATGGGGTGGTGTGAATAGGAGGGCCTGAATTAGATTACGCAGTGTGTGGTAATGTAGGATGGAGAAAAGCAAGAAGCCGTGGTGAGCATGAGGATGTCAGGAAACATGCAGTGACAATGTAGGACAGGTTTCTCAAAAAATTCGCGGGGTGTGCGCATTGTAAGGTTTTCTAAGAGGACATTCACTAGTAGGAGTGAGAAAAACATCACAGGGGTTGTGAATCGGAGGGCCTGAGTTAGAATAGCCAGTGAGTGGCAATATAGGATGGAGAAAAGCACCAAGGGGTGGTCAGCATTGGGAGGTCAGGAAACATGCAGTGGCAATGTAGGAGAGGTTTCTGAAAAACATCGAGGAGTGGTGCGCATTGTATGGTTTTCTAACAGGCCATTCACTAGTAGGAGTGAGAAAAACATCATGGGGTGGTGTGAATCAGAGGGCCTGAATTAGCATATTCTGTGAGTGGCAATGTAGGATGGAGAAAAGCATCACCCCGTAGTTAGCAAGGTGAGGTCAGGAAACATGCTGTGGCAATGTAGGATACGTTTTTGTAAAACATCCTGGGGTGGTGCGCATTGTAAGGGTTTCTAACAGGCCATTCACTAGTAGGAGTGAGAAAAACATCATGCGGTGGTGTGAATTAGCGGGCCTGAATTAGATTAGACAGTGAGTGGCAATGTAGGATCTAGCAAAGCAAGACGGGGCGGTGAGCATGGGGAGGTCAGGAAACAAGAAGTGGCAATGTAGGATAGACTTATGAAAAATGTCGCGGGGTGGTACTCTTTGTTAGGTTTTCTAACGGGCCATTCACTAGTAGCAGTGAGACAAACATCACGGAGTGATGTGAATCAGAAGGCCTGAATTAGGATAGGCAGTGAGTGGCAACGTAGAATGGGGAAAACCACCACGGGGTGGTCAGCATGGGGTGGTCAGGAAACATTCGGTGGCAATGTAAGAAAGATTTCTGAAAACCATCGCGGTGTGGTGCACATTGTAAGGGTTTCTAAGAGGCCATTCACTAGTAGGAGTGAGAAAAACTTCAGGGGTGGTGTGAATCGGAGTGCCTGAATTAGGATAGGCAGTGAGTGGCAATGAAGAATGGAGAAAAGCACCACGGGTTGGTCAGCATGGGGAGGTCAGGAAACATCCGTTGGCCATGCAGGATAGGTTTTTGAAAAACATCTCTGGGTGGTGCGCATTTTAAGGTTTTCTAACAGGCCATTCACTAGTAGGAGTGAGAAAAACATCACGGGGTGGTGTGAATTGGGCGGGCTATCTTAGGATAGGCAGTGAGTGGCAATGTAGGATCTAGCAAAGCAAGACGGGCGGTGAGAATGGGGTGGTCAGGAAACATGAAGTGGCAATATCGATAGGTTTCTGAAAAGCATCTAGGGTTGGTGTGCATTGTAAAGGTTTCTAACACGCAATTCACTAGTAGGAGTGAGAAAATCAGAATGGGGTGGTGTGAATGGAGGACCTGAATTAGGATAGGCAGTGAGTAGCAATGTAGGATGGAGAAAAGCACCACAGGGTGGTCTGCATGGGGAGGTCAGGAACATCCGTTGTCCATGTAGGATAGGTTTCTGAAAAACATCTCAGGGTAGTGAGCATTGTAAGGTTTTCTAACAGGCGATTCTCTAGTAGGAGTGAGAAAAACATCACGGGGTGGTTTGAATCGGAGGGCCGGATATAGGATAGGAGTGAGTGGCAATGTAGGATGGAGAAAAGCACCACGGGTTGATCAGCATGGTGAGTTCTGGAAACATGCGGTGGTAAAGTAGGATAAGTTTCTGAAAAACATCGCGGGGTGGTGCGCATTTTAAGGGTTTCTAACAGGCCATTCACTAGTAGCAGTGAGACAATCATCACGGAGAGATGTGAATATGAAGGCCTGAATTAGGATAGGCAGTCAGTGGCAATGTAGGATGCAGAAAAGCACCACGGGATGGTCAGCATGGGGAGGTCAGGAAACATGCGGTGGCAATGTAGCATACGTTTGTGAAAAACATAGCGGGGTGGTGCACATTGTAAGGGTTTCTAACAGGCCATTCACTAGTAGGAGTGAGAAAAACATCACGGGGTGGTGTGAATCAGAGGGCCTGAATTAGAATAGGCATTGAGTGGCAATGTAGGATGGAGAAAAGCACCACGGAATGGTCAGCATGGGCAGGTCAGGAAACATGCGGTGGCAATGTAGGAGAGGTTTCTGCAAAACATCAAGAGTTGGTGCGCTTTGTAAGGGTTTCTAACAGGCCATTCACTAGTAGCAGTGAGACAGTCATCACGGATTGAGGTGAATATGAAGGCCTGAATTAGGTTTGGCAGTGAATGGCTATGTAGGATTGAGAAAAGCACCACGGGATGGTCAGCAAGGGCAGGTCAGGGAACATGCGGTGGCAATGTAGGATAGGTTTCTGAAAAACATCAAGAGGTGGTGCACATTGTACAGGTTTCTAACAGGCCATTCACTAGTAGGAGTGATAAAAACATCACGGGGTGGTGTGAATCGGAGGGTCTGAATTACGATAGGCAGTGAGTGGCAATGTAGGATGGAGAAAGGCCACGGGACGGTCAGCATGGGGAGGTCAGGAAACATGCGGTAGCAATGTAGGATAGGTTTCTGAAAATCATCGCGGTGTGGTGTGCATTGTAAGGGTATCTAACAGGCCATACATTAGTAGGAGTGAGAAAAACATCATGGGGTGGTGTGAATCGGAGGGCCTGAATTTGATTAGGCAGTGAGTGGCAGTGTAGGATCTAGTAAAGCAAGACGGGGCGGTGAGCATGGGGAGGTCAGGAAACATGAATGGCAATGTACGATAGGTTTCTTCAAAACATCGCTTGGTGGTGCGGATTGTAAGGGTTTCTAACAGGCCCTTCACTAATAGGAGTGAGAAAAACATCACGGGGTGGTGTGAATCAGAGGACCTGAATTAGGATAGGCAGTGTGTGGCAAATAGGATGGAGAAAATTACCACGGGGTAGTCAGAATCGGGAGGTCAGGAAACATGCCGTGGCAATGTAGGATAGGATTCTGAAAAACTTCTCCGGGTGGTGCGCATTGTAAGGCTTTCTGACAGGCCATTCACTAGTAAAAGTGAGAAAAACATCACGGGGTGGTGTGAATCGGAGGGCCTGAATTACCATAGGCAGTGAGTGACAATGTAGGATACAGAAAATCACCACGGGTTGGTCAGCATGGGGAAGTTAGGTAACATGCGGTAGCAATGTTCCATACGTTTCTGAAAAATGGGTTGGTGCGCATTGTAAAGGTTTCTAACAGGCCATTCACTAGTAGAAGTGAGAAAAACATCACGGGGTGGTGTGAGTCGGGGGGCCTGTATTAGGATAGGCAGTGAGTGGCAAGGTAGGATGGAGAAAACTACCACGGGGTGGTCAGCATAGGGAGGTCAGGAAACATGCAGTGGCATTGTAGGATAGGTTTCTGAAAAACATCGAGGGGTGGTGCGCATTGTAAGGGTTTCTAACAGGCCATTCACTATTAGGAGTGAGAAAAACATCATGGGGTTCTGTGAATTGGAGGGCCTGAATTAGATATGGCAGTGAGTCGCAATGTAGGATCTAGCAAAGCAAGACGGGGCGGTGAGCATGCGGAGGTCAGGAAACATGAAGTGGCAAGGTTGGATAGGTTTCTGAAAAACATGGTGGGGTGGTGCACATTATAAGGGTTTCTAACAGGCCATTCACTAGTAGGAGTGAGAAAAGCAGAATGGGGTGGTGTGAATCGGAGGACCTGAATTACGATAGGCAGTGAGTGGTAATGTACGATGGAGAAAAGTACCACAGAGTGGTCAGCATGGGGAGGTCAGGAAACATCCGTTGGCCATGTAGGATATATTTCTGAAAAACATCTCAGGGTGGTGAGCATTGTTAGGGTTTCTAAGAGGCCATTCACTAGTAGGAGTGAGAAAAACATAACTGGGTGGTGTGAAACGGAGTGTCTGAATTAGATTAGGCAGTGAGTGGTAATGTAGAATGGAGAAAAGCAAGATGGTGTGGTGAGCATGGGGAGTTTAGAAACATGCAGGGGCAATGTAGGATAGGTTACTGAAAAACATCGCGTGGTCCTGGGCATTGTAAGGGTTTCTAACAGGCCATTCACTAGTAGGAGTGAGAAAAACATCACCGGGTGGTGTGAATCGCAGTGTCTGAATTAGGATAGGCAGTGAGTGGCAATGTAGGATTTAGAAAAGCATCACAGGTTATTCAGCATGGGGTGGTCAGGAAACATGCGTTGGAATGTAGAATAGGTTTCTATAAAACATCGCGTGGTGGTGCGCATTGTAAGGGTTTCAAACAGGCCATTCACTAGTAGGAGTGAGAAAAATATCATGAGGGGGTGTGAAATGGAGGGCCTGAATTAACTTAGGCAGTGAGTGGTAATGTATAATGGAGTAATGCAAGACGGCGTGGTGAGCATGGGGAGTTCAGGAAACATGCAGTGGCAATGTAGGATAGGTTTCTGAAAAACATCGCGTGGTCCTGGGCATTGTAAGGGTTTCTATCAGGCCTTTCACTAGTAGGAGTGATAAAAACGTCACGGGGTGGTTTGCTTCGGAGGGCCTGAAATAGGATAGGCAGTGTGTGGCAATGTAGGATGGAGAAAAGCACCCCGGGTTGGTCAGCATGGGGAGGTCAGGAAACATGCGGTGGCAATGTAGGATAGGTTTCTGAAAAACATCGCGGGATGGTGCGCATTGTAAGTGTTTCTAACAGGCCATTCAATAGTAGGAGTGAGAAAAACAAACGGGGTGCTGTGAACCAGAGGGCCTGAATTAGCATAGGCAGTGAGTGGCAATGGAGGGTGGAGAAGAGCACCACGGGGTGGTCAGCATGGGAATGTCAGGAACATGCGGTGGCAATGTAGGATAGGTTTCTGAAAAACATCGCGGAGTGGTGCGCATTGTAAGGGTTGCTAAAAGGCCATTCACTGGTAGGATAGAGAAAAAGTTCCCGGGGTGGTGTCAATCGGAGGGCCTGTATTAGGATAGGCAGTGAGTAGAAATGTAGTTTGGAGAAAAGCACCACGGGGTGGTCAGCATGGGGAGGTCAGGAAACATGCGGTAGCAATATAGCATGGGTTTCTGAAAAACATTGTGTGGTGGTGCGCATTGTAAGGGTTTCAAACAGGCCATTCACTAGTAGGAGTGATAAAAACATCACGGGGTGGTGTGAATCGGAGGGTCTGAATTACGATAGGCAGTGAGTGGCAATGTAGGATGGAGAAAGGCCACGGGACGGTCAGCATGGGGAGGTCAGGAAACAAGCGGTAGCAATGTAGGATAGGTTTCTGAAAATCATCGCGGTGTGGTGTGCATTGTAAGGGTTTCTAACAGGCCATACATTAGTAGGAGTGAGAAAAACATCATGGGGTGGTGTGAATCGGAGGGCCTGAATTTGATTAGGCAGTGAGTGGCAGTGTAGGATCTCGCAAAGCAAGACGGAGCGGAGAGCATGTGGAGGTCAGGAAACATGCAGTGGCAATGTTGGATAGGTTTCTGAAAAACATCTCTGGGTGGTGCGCATTGTAAGGGTTTCTAACAGGCCATTCACTTGTAGGAGTGAGAAAAACAGAATGGGGTGGTGTGAATCGGAGGACCTGAATTACTATAGGCAGTGAGTGGTAATGTACGATGGAGAAAAGTACCACAGAGTGGTCAGCATGGGGACGTCAGGAAACATCCGTTGGCCATGTAGGATATATTTCTGAAAAACATCTCAGGGTGGTGAGCATTGTTAGGGTTTCTAAGAGGCCATTCACTAGTAGGAGTGAGAAAAACATCACGGGGTGGTGTGAATCGGAGGGCCTGAATTACCATAGGCAGTGAGTGACAATGTAGGATACAGAAAATCACCACGGGTTGGTCAGCATGGGGAAGTTAGGAAACATGCGGTAGCAATGTTCCATAGGTTTCTGAAAAACGGGTTGGTGCGCATTGTAAAGGTTTCTAACAGGCCATTCACTAGTAGAAGTGAGAAAAACATCACGGGGTGGTGTGAGTTGGGGGGCCTGTATTAGGTTAGGCAATGAGTGGCAAGGTAGGATGGAGAAAACTACCACGGGGTAGTCAGCATAGGGAGGTCAGGAAACATGCAGTGGCATTGTAGGATAGGTTTCTGAAAAACATCGAGGGGTGGTGCGCATTGTAAGGGTTTCTAACAGGCCATTCACTATTAGGAGTGAGAAAAACATCATGGGGTTCTGTGAATTGGAGGGCCTGAATTAGATATGGCAGTGAGTGCCAATGTAGGATTTAGCAAAGCAAGACGGGGCGGTGAGCATGCGGAGGTCAGGAAACATGAAGTGGCAAGGTTGGATAGGTTTCTGAAAAACATGGTGGGGTGGTGCACATTGTAAGGGTTTCTAACAGGCCATTCACTAGTAGGAGTGAGAAAAACAGAATGGGGTGGTGTGAATCGGAGGACCTGAATTACGATAGGCAGTGAGTGGTAATGTACAATGGAGAAAAGTATCACAGAGTGGTCAGCATGGGGAGTTCAGAAACATGCAGTGGCAATGTAGGATAGGTTACTGAAAAACATCGCGGGGTGGTGCGCATTGTAAGGGTTTCTAACAGGCCATTCACTAGTAGGAGTGAGAAAAACATCACCGGGTGGTGTGAATCGCAGTGTCTGAATTAGGATAGGCAGTGAGTGGCAATGTAGGATTTAGAAAAGCATCACAGGTTATTCAGCATGGGTGGTCAGGAAACATGCGTTGGAATGTAGAATAGGTTTCTATAAAACATCGCGTGGTGGTGCGCATTGTAAGGGTTTCAAACAGGCCATTCACTAGTAGGAGTGAGAAAAATATCATGAGGGGGTGTGAACTGGAGGGCCTGAATTAGCTTAGGCAGTGAGTGGTAATGTATAATGGAGTAATGCAAGACGGCGTGGTGAGCATGGGGAGTTCAGGAAACATGCAGTGGCAATGTAGGATAGGTTTCTGAAAAACATCGCGTGGTCCTGGGCATTGTAAGGGTTTCTATCAGGCCTTTCACTAGTAGGAGTGATAAAAACGTCACGGGGTGGTTTGCTTCGGAGGGCCTGAAATAGGATAGGCAGTGTGTGGCAATGTAGGATGGAGAAAAGCACCCCGGGTTGGTCAGCATGGGGAGGTCAGGAAACATGCGGTGGCAATGTAGGATAGGTTTCTGAAAAACATCGCGGGATGGTGCGCATTGTAAGTGTTTCTAACAGGCCATTCAATAGTAGGAGTGAGAAAAACAAACGGGGTGGTGTGAACCAGAGGGCCTGAATTAGCATAGGCAGTGAGTGGCAATGGAGGGTGGAGAAGACCACCACGGGGTGGTCAGCATGGGAATGTCAGGAAACATGCGGTGGCAATGTAGGATAGGTTTCTGAAAAACATCACGGAGTGGTGCGCATTGTAAGGGTTGCTAAAAGGCCATTCACTAGTAGGAGTGAGAAAAACATCACCGGGTGGTGTGAATCGCAGTGTCTGAATTAGGATAGGCAGTGAGTGGCAATGTAGGATTTAGAAAAGCATCACAGGTTATTCAGCATGGGGTGGTCAGGAAACATGCGTTGGAATGTAGAATAGGTTTCTATGAAACATCGCGTGGTGGTGCGCATTGTAAGGGTTTCTAACAGGCCATTCACTAGTAGGAGTGAGAAAAATATTATGAGGGGGTGTGAAATGGAGGGCCTGAATTAGATTAGGCAGTGAGTGGTAATGTATAATGGAGTAATGCAAGACGGCGTGGTGAGCATGGGGAGTTCAGGAAACATGCAGTGGCAATGTAGGATAGGTTTCTGAAAAACATCGCGTGGTCCTGGGCATTGTAAGGGTTTCTATCAGGCCTTTCACTAGTAGGAGTGATAAAAACATCACGGGGTGGTTTGCTTCGGAGGGCCTGAAATAGGATAGGCAGTGTGTGGCAATGTAGGATGGAGAAAAGCACCCCGGGTTGGTCAGCATGGGGAGGTCAGGAAACATGCGGTGGCAATGTAGGATAGGTTTCTGAAAAACATCGCGGGATGGTGCGCATTGTAAGTGTTTCTAACAGGCCATTCAATAGTAGGAGTGAGAAAAACAAACGGGGTGCTGTGAACCAGAGGGCCTGAATTAGCATAGGCAGTGAGTGGCAATGGAGGGTGGAGAAGAGCACCACGGGGTGGTCAGCATGGGAATGTCAGGAACATGCGGTGGCAATGTAGGATAGGTTTCTGAAAAACATCGCGGAGTGGTGCGCATTGTAAGGGTTGCTAAAAGGCCATTCACTGGTAGGATAGAGAAAAAGTTCCCGGGGTGGTGTCAATCGGAGGGCCTGTATTAGGATAGGCAGTGAGTAGAAATGTAGTTTGGAGAAAAGCACCACGGGGTGGTCAGCATGGGGAGGTCAGGAAACATGCGGTAGCAATATAGCATGGGTTTCTGAAAAACATTGTGTGGTGGTGCGCATTGTAAGGGTTTCAAACAGGCCATTCACTAGTAGGAGTGATAAAAACATCACGGGGTGGTGTGAATCGGAGGGTCTGAATTACGATAGGCAGTGAGTGGCAATGTAGGATGGAGAAAGGCCACGGGACGGTCAGCATGGGGAGGTCAGGAAACATGCGGTAGCAATGTAGGATAGGTTTCTGAAAATCATCGCGGTGTGGTGTGCATTGTAAGGGTTTCTAACAGGCCATACATTAGTAGGAGTGAGAAAAACATCATGGGGTGGTGTGAATCGGAGGGCCTGAATTTGATTAGGCAGTGAGTGGCAGTGTAGGATCTCGCAAAGCAAGACGGAGCGGAGAGCATGTGGAGGTCAGGAAACATGCAGTGGCAATGTTGGATAGGTTTCTGAAAAACATCTCTGGGTGGTGCGCATTGTAAGGGTTTCTAACAGGCCATTCACTTGTAGGAGTGAGAAAAACAGAATGGGGTGGTGTGAATCGGAGGACCTGAATTACTATAGGCAGTGAGTGGTAATGTACGATGGAGAAAAGTACCACAGAGTGGTCAGCATGGGGACGTCAGGAAACATCCGTTGGCCATGTAGGATATATTTCTGAAAAACATCTCAGGGTGGTGAGCATTGTTAGGGTTTCTAAGAGGCCATTCACTAGTAGGAGTGAGAAAAACATCACGGGGTGGTGTGAATCGGAGGGCCTGAATTACCATAGGCAGTGAGTGACAATGTAGGATACAGAAAATCACCACGGGTTGGTCAGCATGGGGAAGTTAGGAAACATGCGGTAGCAATGTTCCATAGGTTTCTGAAAAACGGGTTGGTGCGCATTGTAAAGGTTTCTAACAGGCCATTCACTAGTAGAAGTGAGAAAAACATCACGGGGTGGTGTGAGTTGGGGGGCCTGTATTAGGTTAGGCAATGAGTGGCAAGGTAGGATGGAGAAAACTACCACGGGGTAGTCAGCATAGGGAGGTCAGGAAACATGCAGTGGCATTGTAGGATAGGTTTCTGAAAAACATCGAGGGGTGGTGCGCATTGTAAGGGTTTCTAACAGGCCATTCACTATTAGGAGTGAGAAAAACATCATGGGGTTCTGTGAATTGGAGGGCCTGAATTAGATATGGCAGTGAGTGCCAATGTAGGATTTAGCAAAGCAAGACGGGGCGGTGAGCATGCGGAGGTCAGGAAACATGAAGTGGCAAGGTTGGATAGGTTTCTGAAAAACATGGTGGGGTGGTGCACATTGTAAGGGTTTCTAACAGGCCATTCACTAGTAGGAGTGAGAAAAACAGAATGGGGTGGTGTGAATCGAAGGACCTGAATTACGATAGGCAGTGAGTGGTAATGTACAATGGAGAAAAGTATCACAGAGTGGTCAGCATGGGGAGTTCAGAAACATGCAGTGGCAATGTAGGATAGGTTACTGAAAAACATCGCGGGGTGGTGCGCATTGTAAGGGTTTCTAACAGGCCATTCACTAGTAGGAGTGAGAAAAACATCACCGGGTGGTGTGAATCGCAGTGTCTGAATTAGGATAGGCAGTGAGTGGCAATGTAGGATTTAGAAAAGCATCACAGGTTATTCAGCATGGGGTGGTCAGGAAACATGCGTTGGAATGTAGAATAGGTTTCTATAAAACATCGCGTGGTGGTGCGCATTGTAAGGGTTTCAAACAGGCCATTCACTAGTAGGAGTGAGAAAAATATCATGAGGGGGTGTGAAATGGAGGGCCTGAATTAGCTTAGGCAGTGAGTGGTAATGTATAATGGAGTAATGCAAGACGGCGTGGTGAGCATGGGGAGTTCAGGAAACATGCAGTGGCAATGTAGGATAGGTTTCTGAAAAACATCGCGTGGTCCTGGGCATTGTAAGGGTTTCTATCAGGCCTTTCACTAGTAGGAGTGATAAAAACGTCACGGGGTGGTTTGCTTCGGAGGGCCTGAAATAGGATAGGCAGTGTGTGGCAATGTAGGATGGAGAAAAGCACCCCGGGTTGGTCAGCATGGGGAGGTCAGGAAACATGCGGTGGCAATGTAGGATAGGTTTCTGAAAAACATCGCGGGATGGTGCGCATTGTAAGTGTTTCTAACAGGCCATTCAATAGTAGGAGTGAGAAAAACAAACGGGGTGGTGTGAACCAGAGGGCCTGAATTAGCATAGGCAGTGAGTGGCAATGGAGGGTGGAGAAGACCACCACGGGGTGGTCAGCATGGGAATGTCAGGAAACATGCGGTGGCAATGTAGGATAGGTTTCTGAAAAACATCGCGGAGTGGTGCGCATTGTAAGGGTTGCTAAAAGGCCATTCACTAGTAGGAGTGAGAAAAACATCACCGGGTGGTGTGAATCGCAGTGTCTGAATTAGGATAGGCAGTGAGTGGCAATGTAGGATTTAGAAAAGCATCACAGGTTATTCAGCATGGGGTGGTCAGGAAACATGCGTTGGAATGTAGAATAGGTTTCTATAAAACATCGCGTGGTGGTGCGCATTGTAAGGGTTTCTAACAGGCCATTCACTAGTAGGAGTGAGAAAAATATTATGAGGGGGTGTGAAATGGAGGGCCTGAATTAGATTAGGCAGTGAGTGGTAATGTATAATGGAGTAATGCAAGACGGCGTGGTGAGCATGGGGAGTTCAGGAAACATGCAGTGGCAATGTAGGATAGGTTTCTGAAAAACATCGCGTGGTCCTGGGCATTGTAAGGGTTTCTATCAGGCCTTTCACTAGTAGGAGTGATAAAAACATCACGGGGTGGTTTGCTTCGGAGGGCCTGAAATAGGATAGGCAGTGTGTGGCAATGTAGGATGGAGAAAAGCACCCCGGGTTGGTCAGCATGGGGAGGTCAGGAAACATGCGGTGGCAATGTAGGATAGGTTTCTGAAAAACATCGCGGGATGGTGCGCATTGTAAGTGTTTCTAACAGGCCATTCAATAGTAGGAGTGAGAAAAACAAACGGGGTGCTGTGAACCAGAGGGCCTGAATTAGCATAGGCAGTGAGTGGCAATGGAGGGTGGAGAAGAGCACCACGGGGTGGTCAGCATGGGAATGTCAGGAACATGCGGTGGCAATGTAGGATAGGTTTCTGAAAAACATCGCGGAGTGGTGCGCATTGTAAGGGTTGCTAAAAGGCCATTCACTGGTAGGATAGAGAAAAAGTTCCCGGGGTGGTGTCAATCGGAGGGCCTGTATTAGGATAGGCAGTGAGTAGAAATGTAGTTTGGAGAAAAGCACCACGGGGTGGTCAGCATGGGGAGGTCAGGAAACATGCGGTAGCAATATAGCATGGGTTTCTGAAAAACATTGTGTGGTGGTGCGCATTGTAAGGGTTTCAAACAGGCCATTCACTAGTAGGAGTGATAAAAACATCACGGGGTGGTGTGAATCGGAGGGTCTGAATTACGATAGGCAGTGAGTGGCAATGTAGGATGGAGAAAGGCCACGGGACGGTCAGCATGGGGAGGTCAGGAAACATGCGGTAGCAATGTAGGATAGGTTTCTGAAAATCATCGCGGTGTGGTGTGCATTGTAAGGGTTTCTAACAGGCCATACATTAGTAGGAGTGAGAAAAACATCATGGGGTGGTGTGAATCGGAGGGCCTGAATTTGATTAGGCAGTGAGTGGCAGTGTAGGATCTCGCAAAGCAAGACGGAGCGGAGAGCATGTGGAGGTCAGGAAACATGCAGTGGCAATGTTGGATAGGTTTCTGAAAAACATCTCTGGGTGGTGCGCATTGTAAGGGTTTCTAACAGGCCATTCACTTGTAGGAGTGAGAAAAACAGAATGGGGTGGTGTGAATTGGAGGACCTGAATTACTATAGGCAGTGAGTGGTAATGTACGATGGAGAAAAGTACCACAGAGTGGTCAGCATGGGGACGTCAGGAAACATCCGTTGGCCATGTAGGATATATTTCTGAAAAACATCTCAGGGTGGTGAGCATTGTTAGGGTTTCTAAGAGGCCATTCACTAGTAGGAGTGAGAAAAACATCACGGGGTGGTGTGAATCGGAGGGCCTGAATTACCATAGGCAGTGAGTGACAATGTAGGATACAGAAAATCACCACGGGTTGGTCAGCATGGGGAAGTTAGGAAACATGCGGTAGCAATGTTCCATAGGTTTCTGAAAAACGGGTTGGTGCGCATTGTAAAGGTTTCTAACAGGCCATTCACTAGTAGAAGTGAGAAAAACATCACGGGGTGGTGTGAGTTGGGGGGCCTGTATTAGGTTAGGCAATGAGTGGCAAGGTAGGATGGAGAAAACTACCACGGGGTAGTCAGCATAGGGAGGTCAGGAAACATGCAGTGGCATTGTAGGATAGGTTTCTGAAAAACATCGAGGGGTGGTGCGCATTGTAAGGGTTTCTAACAGGCCATTCACTATTAGGAGTGAGAAAAACATCATGGGGTTCTGTGAATTGGAGGGCCTGAATTAGATATGGCAGTGAGTGCCAATGTAGGATTTAGCAAAGCAAGACGGGGCGGTGAGCATGCGGAGGTCAGGAAACATGAAGTGGCAAGGTTGGATAGGTTTCTGAAAAACATGGTGGGGTGGTGCACATTGTAAGGGTTTCTAACAGGCCATTCACTAGTAGGAGTGAGAAAAACAGAATGGGGTGGTGTGAATCGGAGGACCTGAATTACGATAGGCAGTGAGTGGTAATGTACAATGGAGAAAAGTATCACAGAGTGGTCAGCATGGGGAGTTCAGAAACATGCAGTGGCAATGTAGGATAGGTTACTGAAAAACATCGCGGGGTGGTGCGCATTGTAAGGGTTTCTAACAGGCCATTCACTAGTAGGAGTGAGAAAAACATCACCGGGTGGTGTGAATCGCAGTGTCTGAATTAGGATAGGCAGTGAGTGGCAATGTAGGATTTAGAAAAGCATCACAGGTTATTCAGCATGGGGTGGTCAGGAAACATGCGTTGGAATGTAGAATAGGTTTCTATAAAACATCGCGTGGTGGTGCGCATTGTAAGGGTTTCAAACAGGCCATTCACTAGTAGGAGTGAGAAAAATATCATGAGGGGGTGTGAAATGGAGGGCCTGAATTAGCTTAGGCAGTGAGTGGTAATGTATAATGGAGTAATGCAAGACGGCGTGGTGAGCATGGGGAGTTCAGGAAACATGCAGTGGCAATGTAGGATAGGTTTCTGAAAAACATCGCGTGGTCCTGGGCATTGTAAGGGTTTCTATCAGGCCTTTCACTAGTAGGAGTGATAAAAACATCACGGGGTGGTTTGCTTCGGAGGGCCTGAAATAGGATAGGCAGTGTGTGGCAATGTAGGATGGAGAAAAGCACCCCGGGTTGGTCAGCATGGGGAGGTCAAGAAACATGCGGTGGCAATGTAGGATAGGTTTCGGAAAAACATCGCGGGATGGTGCGCATTGTAAGTGTTTCTAACAGGCCATTCACTAGTAGGAGTGAGAAAAACAAACGGAGTGGTGTGAACCAGAGGGCCTGAATTAGCATAGGCAGTGAGTGGCAATGGAGGGTGGAGAAGAGCACCACGGGGTGGTCAGCATGGGAAGGTCAGGAAACATGCGGTGGCAATGTAGGATAGGTTTCTGAAACACATCGCGGAGTGGTGCGCATTGTAAGGGTTGCTAAAAGGCCATTCACTGGTAGGATAGAGAAAAAGTTCCCGGGGTGGTGTCAATCGGAGGGCCTGTATTAGCATAGGCAGTGAGTGGCAATGTAGTTTGGAGAAAAGCACCACGGGGTGGTCAGCATGGGGAGGTCAGGAAACATGCGGTAGCAATGTAGCATGGGTTTCTGAAATACATTGCGTGGTGGTGTGCATTGTAAGGGTTTCAAACAGGCCATTCACTAGTAGGAGTGAGAAAATCATCGCGGAGTGGTGTGTAACCTTGGGACTAAATTAGGATAGGCAGTGAGTGGCAATGTAGGATACAGAAAAGCACCACGGGGTGGTCAGCATGGGTAGGTCAGGAAATATGCGGTGGCAATGTAGGATATGTTCCTGTAAAAAATCACGGGGTGTTGCGCATTGTAAGGTTTTCTTATAGGTCATTCACTAGTAGGAGTGAGAAAAACATGACTGTTTGGTGTGAATCGGAGGGCCTGAGTTAGATTAGGCAGTGAGTGGCAATGTAAGATCTAGCAAAGCAAGACGGGGCGGTGAGCATTGGGAGGTCAGGAAACATGCAGTGGCAATGTAGGATAGCTTTCTGAAAAACATCGCGGGGTGGTGCGAATTGTGAGGGTTTGGAACAGACAATTCACTAGTAGGAGTGAGAAAAGCATCACGGGGTGATATGAATCGGAGGGCCTGAATTAGGATAGGCAGTGTGTGGCAATGTAGGATGGAGAAAAGCACCACGGGTGGTCAGCATGGGGAGATCGGGAAACATGAGGTCGCAATGTAGGATAGGTTTCTGAAAAATATCTCGGGGTGGTGCGCAATGTTAGGGTTTCTAACAGACCCTTCACTAGTAGGAGTGTGAAAAGCATCACAGGAGGGTGTGAATTGGAGGGCCTGAATTCGGATAGGCAGTGAGTGGCAATGTAGGATGCAGAAAACAACAAGTGGTGGTCAGCACTGGGAGGTCAGGAAACATGCGGTGGCAATGTAGGATAGGTTTCTGAACAACATCGGGGGTGGTGCGCATTGTAAGGTTTGCTAACAGGCCATTCACTAGTAAGAGTGAGGAAAACATCACGGGGTGGTGTGAATCAGAGGTCCTGAATTAGCATAGGCAGTGATTGGCAATGTAGGATGGGGAAAAGCACCACGGGGTGGTCAGAATGGGGAGGTCATTAAAAATGTGTTGGCAATGTAGGATAGGTTTCTGAAAAACATCGCGGGGTGAGGCGCATTGTAAGAGTTTCTAACAGGCCATTCACTAGTAGGAGTGAGAAAAACATCATGGGGTGTTGTGAATCGGAGTGTCTGAATTAGGATAGGCAGTGAGTGGCAATGTAGGATGGAGAAAAGCACCACAGGCTATTCAGCATGGGGAGCTCAGCAAACATGCGGTGGCAATGTAGGATAGGTTTCTGAAAAACATCGTGGGGTGGTGCGCATTGTAAGGGTTTCTAACAGGCCATTCACTAGTAGGAGTGAGAAAAACATCACGGGTTGGTGTGAATCGGTGGGCCTGAATTAGCATAGGCAGTGATTGGCAATGTAGGATGGGGAAAAGCACCACGGCGTGGTCAGACTGGGGAGGTCAGGAAACATGCGGTAGCAATGTAGGATAGGTTTCTGAAAATCATCGCGGTGTGGTGTGCATTGTAAGGGTTTCTAACAGGCCATACATTAGTAGGAGTGAGAAAAACATCATGGGGTGGTGTGAATCGGAGGGCCTGAATTTGATTAGGCAGTGAGTGGCAGTGTAGGATCTCGCAAAGCAAGACGGAGCGGAGAGCATGTGGAGGTCAGGAAACATGCAGTGGCAATGTTGGATAGGTTTCTGAAAAACATCTCTGGGTGGTGCGCATTGTAAGGGTTTCTAACAGGACATTCACTAGTAGGAGTGAGAAAAACAGAATGGGGTGTTGTGAATCGGAGGACCTGAATTACGATAGGCAGTGAGTGGTAATGTACGATGGAGAAAAGTCCCACAGAGTGGTCAGCATGGTGACGTCAGGAAACATCCGTTGGCCATGTAGGATATATTTCTGAAAAACATCTCAGGGTGGTGAGCATTGTTAGGGTTTCTAAGAGGCCATTCACTAGTAGGAATGAGAAAAACATCACGGGGTGGTGTGAATCGGAGGGCCTGAATTACCATAGGCAGTGAGTGACAATGTAGGATACAGAAAATCACCACGGGTTGGTCAGCATGGGGAAGTTAGGAAACATTCGGTAGCAATGTTCCATAGGTTTCTGAAAAACGGGTTGGTGCGCATTGTAAAGGTTTCTAACAGGCCATTCACTAGTAGAAGTGAGAAAAACATCACGGGGTGGTGTGAGTCGGGGGGCCTGTATTAGGATAGGCAGTGAGAGGCAAGTTAGGATGGAGAAAACTACCACGGGGTGGTCAGCATAGGGATGTCAGGAAACATGCAGTGGCATTGTAGGATAGGTTTCTGAAAAACATCGAGGGGTGGTGCGCATTGTAAGGGTTTCTAACAGGCCATTCACTATTAGGAGTGAGAAAAACATCATGGGGTTCTGTGAATTGGAGGGCCTGAATTAGATATGGCAGTGAGTGCCAATGTAGGATTTAGCAAAGCAAGACGGGGCGGTGAGCATGCGGAGGTCAGGAAACATGAAGTGGCAAGGTTGGATAGGTTTCTGAAAAACATGGTGGGGTGGTGCACATTGTAAGGGTTTCTAACAGGCCATTCACTAGTAGGAGTGAGAAAAACAGAATGGGGTGGTGTGAATCGGAGGACCTGAATTACGATAGGCCGTGAGTGGTTATGTACAATGGAGAAAAGTACCACAGAGTGGTCAGCATGGGGAGTTCAGAAACATGCAGTGGCAATGTAGGATAGGTTACTGAAAAACATCGCGGAGTGGTGCGCATTGTAAGGGTTTCTAACAGGCCATTCACTAGTAGGAGTGAGAAAAACATCACCGGGTGGTGTGAATCGCAGTGTCTGAATTAGGATAGGAAGTGAGTGGCAATGTAGGATTTAGAAAAGCATCACAGGTTATTCAGCATGGGGTGGTCAGGAAACATGCGTTGGAATGTAGAATAGGTTTCTATAAAACATCGCGTGGTGGTGCGCATTGTAAGGGTTTCTAACAGGCCATTCACTAGTAAGAGTGAGAAAAATATTATGAGGGGGTGTGAAATGGAGGGCCTGAATTAGATTAGGCAGTGAGTGGTAATGTATAATGGAGTAATGCAAGACGGCGTGGTGAGCATGGGGAGTTCAGGAAACATGCAGTGGCAATGTAGGATAGGTTTCTGAAACACATCGCGGAGTGGTGCGCATTGTAAGGGTTGCTAAAAGGCCATTCACTGGTAGGATAGAGAAAAAGTTCCCGGGGTGGTGTCAATCGGAGGGCCTGTATTAGCATAGGCAGTGAGTGGCAATGTAGTTTGGAGAAAAGCACCACGGGGTGGTCAGCATGGGGAGGTCAGGAAACATGCGGTAGCAATGTAGCATGGGTTTCTGAAATACATTGCGTGGTGGTGCGCATTGTAAGGGTTTCAAACAGGCCATTCACTAGTAGGAGTGAGAAAATCATCGCGGAGTGGTGTGTAACCTTGGGCCTAAATTAGGATAGGCAGTGAGTGGCAATGTAGGATACAGAAAAGCACCACGGGGTGGTCAGCATGGGTAGGTCAGGAAATATGCGGTGGCAATGTAGGATATGTTCCTGTAAAAAATCGCGGGGTGTTGCGCATTGTAAGGTTTTCTTATAGGTCATTCACTAGTAGGAGTGAGAAAAACATGACTGTTTGGTGTGAATCGGAGGGCCTGAGTTAGATTAGGCAGTGAGTGGCAATGTAAGATCTAGCAAAGCAAGACGGGGCGGTGAGCATTGGGAGGTCAGGAAACATGCAGTGGCAATGTAGGATAGCTTTCTGAAAAACATCGCGGGGTGGTGCGAATTGTGAGGGTTTGGAACAGACAATTCACTAGTAGGAGTGAGAAAAGCATCACGGGGTGATATGAATCGGAGGGCCTGAATTAGGATAGGCAGTGTGTGGCAATGTAGGATGGAGAAAAGCACCACGGGTGGTCAGCATGGGGAGATCGGGAAACATGAGGTCGCAATGTAGGATAGGTTTCTGAAAAATATCTCGGGGTGGTGCGCAATGTTAGGGTTTCTAACAGACCCTTCACTAGTAGGAGTGTGAAAAGCATCACAGGAGGGTGTGAATTGGAGGGCCTGATTTCGGATAGGCACTGAGTGGCAATGTAGGATGGAGAAAACAACAAGTGGTGGTCAGCACTGGGAGGTCAGGAAACATGCGGTGGCAATGTAGGATAGGTTTCTGAACAACATCGGGGGTGGTGCGCATTGTAAGGTTTGCTAACAGGCCATTCACTAGTAAGAGTGAGGAAAACATCACGGGGTGGTGTGAATCAGAGGTCCTGAATTAGCATAGGCAGTGATTGGCAATGTAGGATGGGGAAAAGCACCACGGTGTGGTCAGAATGGGGAGGTCATTAAACATGTGGTGGCAATGTAGGATAGGTTTCTGAAAAACATCGCGGGGTGAGGCGCATTGTAAGAGTTTCTAACAGGCCATTCACTAGTAGGAGTGAGAAAAACATCATGGGGTGTTGTGAATCAGAGTGTCTGAATTAGGATAGGCAGTGAGTGGCAATGTAGGATGGAGAAAAGCACCACAGGCTATTCAGCATGGGGAGCTCAGCAAACATGCGGTGGCAATGTAGGATAGGTTTCTGAAAAACATCGTGGGGTGGTGCGCATTGTAAGGGTTTCTAACAGGCCATTCACTAGTAGGAGTGAGAAAAACATCACGGGTTGGTGTGAATCGGTGGGACTGAATTAGCATAGGCAGTGATTGGCAATGTAGGATGGGGAAAAGCACCACGGCGTGGTCAGACTGGGGAGGTCAGGAAACATGCGGTGGCAAAGTAGGATAGGTTTCTGAAAAGCATGGAGGGGTGGTGCGCATTGTAAGGGTTTCTAATAGGCCATTCACTAGTAGGAGTGAGAAAAGCATCACCGGGTGGTGTGAATCACAGTGTCTGAATTAGGATAGGCAGTGGGTGGCAATTTAGGATTTAGAAAAGCATCACAGGGTATTTAGCATGGGGTGGTCAAGAAACATGCGTTGGAATGTAGAATAGGTTTCTATAAAACATCGCGTGGTGGTGCGCATTGTAAGGGTTTCTAACAGGCCATTCACTAGTAGGAGTGAGAAAAACATCATGAGGTGGTGTGAAATCGAGGGCCTGAATTCGATTAGGCAGTGAGTGGTAATGTATAATGGAGTAATGCAAGACGGCGTGGTGAGCATGGGGAGTTCAGGAAACATGCAGTGGCAATGTAGGATAGGTTTCTGAAAAACATCGAGGGGTGGTGTGCATTGTAAGGGTTTCAAACAGGCCATTCACTAGTAGGAGTGAGAAAAATATCATGAGGGGGTGTGAAATGGAGGGCCTGAATTAGATTAGGCAGTGAGTGGTAATGTATAATGGAGTAATGCAAGACGGCGTGGTGAGCATGGGGAGTTCAGGAAACATGCAGTGGCAATGTAGGATAGGTTTCTGAAAAACATCGCGTGGTCCTGGGCATTGTAAGGGTTTCTATCAGGCCTTTCACTAGTAGGAGTGATAAAAACGTCACAGGGTGGTTTGCTTCGGAGGGCCTGACATAGGATAGGCAGTGTGTGGCAATGTAGGATGGAGAAAACCACCCCGGGTTGGTCAGCATGGGGAGGTCAGGAAACATGCGGTGGCAATGTAGGATAGGTTTCTGAAAAACATCGCGGGATGGTGCGCATTGTAAGTGTTTCTAACAGGCCATTCACTAGTAGGAGTGAGAAAAACAAACGGGGTGGTGTGAACCAGAGGGCCTGAATTAGCATAGGCAGTGAGTGGCAATGGAGGGTGGAGAAGAGCACCACTGGGTGGTCAGCATGGGAAGGTCAGGAAACATGCGGTGGCAATGTAGGATAGGTTTCTGAAACACATAGCGGAGTGGTGCGCATTGTAAGGGTTGCTAAAAGGCCATTCACTGGTAAGATAGAGAAAAAGTTCCCGGGGTGGTGTCAATCGGAGGGCTTGTATTAGGATAGGCAGTGAGTGGCAATGCAGAATGGAGAAAAGCACCACGGGCTGGTCAGCATGGTGAGTTCAGGAAACATGCCATGGTAAAGTAGGATACGTTTCTGAAAAACATCGCAGGATGGTGTGCATTGTAGGGTTTGTAACAGGCGATTCACTAGTAGGAGTGAGAAAAACATCACGTGGTGGTGTGAATCGGAGGGCCTGAATTAGAATAGGCATTGAGTGGCAATGTAAGATGGAGAAAAGCAAGACAGAATGGTTAGCATGGGGAGGTCAGGAAACATGCAGTTTAAATGTAGGATAGGTTTCTGAAAAACATTGTGGCGTGGTGTGCATTGTAAGTGTTTCTAAGAGGCCATTCACTAGAAAGAGTGAGAAAAACATCACGGGGTGGTGTGAATCGGAGGGCCTGAATTAGAATAGGCATTGAGGGGCAATGTAGGATGGAGAAAACACCACGGGTTATTCAGAATGTGGAGGTTAGGAACCATGCGGTGGCCATGAAGGATAGGTTTCTGAAACACAGCAGGAGGTGGTGCGCATTGTAAGGGTTTCTAAGAGGCCATTCACTAGTAGGAGTGAGAAAAACACCACGGGGTGTTGTGAATTGGAGGGCCTGATATAGGATCGGAGTGAGTGGCAATGTAGGATGGAGAAAAGCACAACGGGGTGGCCAGCATGTTGATTTCAGGAAACATGTGGTGGTAAAGTAGGATACATTTCTGAAAAACATCGCGGGGTGGTGCGCATTGTACGGGTTTCTAACGGGCGATTCACTAGTAGGAGTGAGAAAAACATCACGGGGTGGTGTGAATCAGAGGGCCTGAATTAGAATAGGCAAGGAGTGTCAATATAGGATGGAGAAAAGCAAGACGGGGTGGTCAGCATTGGGAGGTCAGGAAATATGCAGTGGAAAAGTATGATAGATTTCAGAAAAGCATCGCGGGGTGGTGTGCATTGTAAGGATTTCTAACAGGCCATTCACCAGTAGCAGTAAGAAAAACATCACGGTGTGGTGTGAATCGGCGGGCCTGAATTAGGATAGGCAGTCAGTAGCAATGTAGGTTGGAGAAAAGCAAGATGGGGTGGTTAGCATGGGGAGGTCAGGAAACCTGCAGTTTCAATGTAGGATTGGTTTCTGAAAAAGATTGCGGTGTGGTGTGCATTATAAAGGTTTCTAACAGGCCATTCACTAGTAGGAGTGTGAAAAACATCACGGGGTGGTGTGAATCAGAGGGCCTGAATTACAATAGGCAGTGAGTGACAATGTAGGATACAGAAAATCACCATGGGTTGGTCAGTATGGGGAGGTTAGGAAACATGCGGTGGCAATGTTTCATAGGTTTCTGAAAAACATAGCGGGCTGGTGCGCATTGTAAAGTTTTCTAACAGGCCATTCACTAGTAGGAGTGAGAAAAACATCACCGGGTGGTATGAATCGGGGGGCCTGTATTAGGCTAGGCAGTGAGTGGCAATGTAGGATGGAGAAAAGTACCACGTGGTGGTCAGCATGGGGAGGTCAGGAAACATGCAGTGGCATTGTAGGGTATGTTTCTGAAAAACATCGGGCTGTGGTGGGCATTATAAGGGTTTCTAACAGGCCATTCACTATTAGGAGTGAGAACAATATCATGGGGTGGTGTGAATTGGAGGGCCTGAATTAGATATGGTAGTGGGTGGCAATGTAGGATCTAGCAAAGCAAGATGGGGCGGTGAGCATGGGGAGGTCAGGAAACATGAAGTGGCAATATTGGATAGGTTTCTGAAAAACATGGTGGGGTGGTGCACATTGTAATATTTTCTAACACCCATTCACTAGTAGGAGTGAGAAAAACATCACGGGTGGTGTGAATCGGAGGGCCTGAATTAGAATAGGCATTGAGTGGCAATGTAGGATGGAGAAAATCAAGACGGGGTGGTTAGCATGGGGAGGTCAGGCAACATGCAGTGGCAATGTAGCATAGGTTTGTGAAAAACATAGCGGGGTGGTGCATAATGTAAGGGTATCTAACAGGCCATTCACTAGTAGGAGTGAGAAAAACTTCACGGGGTGGTGTGAATCGGAGGGCCTCAATAACAATAGGCATTGAGTGGCAATGTAGGATGGAGAAAAGCACCATGGGATGGTCAGCATGTGCAGGTCAGGAAACACGCGGTGGCAATGTAGGATAGGTTTCTGAAAAACATCAAGAGTTGGTGAGCGTTGTAAGGGTTTCTAACAGGCCATTCACTAGTAGCAGTGAGACAGTCATCACGGAGTGAGGTTAATGTGAAGGCCTGAATTAGGTTAGGCAGTGAATGGCTATGTAGGATGGAGAAAAGCACCACGGGATGGTCAGCATGGGGAGGTCAGGAAACATACGGTGGCAATGTGGGATAGGTTTCAGGAAAACATTGCGGGGTGGTGCGCATTGTAAGGGTTTCTAACAGGCCATGCACTAGTAGGAGTGATAAAACATCACGGGGTGGTGTGAATCAGAGTGCCTGAATTACGATAGGCAGTGAGTGGCAATGTAGGATGGAGAAAGGCACCACGGGATGGTCAGCATGGGGAGATCAGGAAACATGAAGTGGAAATGTAGGATAGGTTTCTGAAAACCATCGCGGTGTGGTGCGCATTGTAAGGGTTTCTAACAGGCCATTCACTAGTAGGAGTGAGAAAAACATCATGGGGTGGTGTGAATCGGAGGGCCTGAATTTGATTAGGCAGTGAGTGGCAGTGTAGGATCTAGCAAAGCAAGACGGGGCGGTGAGCATGGGGAGGTCAGGAAACATGGAGTGGCAATGTACGATAGGTTTCTTCAAAACATCGCGTGGTGGTGCGCATTGCAAGAGTTTCTAACAGGCCATTCACTAGTAGGAGTGAGAAAAACATCACGGGATGGTGTGAATCGGAGGACATGAATTAGGATAGGCATTGTGTGGCAATGTAGGATGGAGAAAATCACCACGGGGTAGTCAGAATCGGGAGGTCAGGAAACATGCCGTGACATTGTAAGATAGGATTCTGAAAAACATCTCTGGGTGGGGCTCATTGTAAGGGTTTCTAACAGGCCATTCACTAGTAGGAGTGAGAAAAACATCACGGGGTGGTGTGAATTGGAGGGCCTGAATTACAATAGGCAGTGAGTGACAATGTAGGATACAGAAAATCAGCATGGTTGGTCAGCATGGGGAGGTTAGGAAACATGCAGTGGCAATGTTTCATAGGTTTCTGAAAATCATAGCAGGCTGGTGCGCATTGTAAAGGTTTCTAACAGGCCATTCACTAGTAGGAGTGAGAAAAACATCACAGGGTGGTGTGAATCGGAGGGCCAGAATCAGGATAGGCAGTGAGTGGCAATGGAGGATGGAGAAAAGCACCACGGGGTGGTCAGCATGGGGAGGTCAGGAAACATGCGGTGGCAGTGTAGGATAGTTTTCTGAAAAACATCGCGTGGTGGTGCGCATTGTAACGTTTCTAACAGGCCATTCACTATTAGGAGTGAGAAAAACATCATGGGGTGGTGTGAATTGGAGTGCATGAATTAGATATGGCAGTGAGTGGCAATGTAGGATCTAGCAAAGCAAGACGGGGCGGTGAGCATGGGGAGGTCAGCAAACATGAATTGGCAATGTAGGATAGGTTTCTGAAAAACATCGCGGTGTGGTGCGCATTGTAAGGTATTCTAACAGGCCATTCACTAGTAGGAGTGAGAAAAACATCACGGGGTGGTGTGAATCGGAGAACCTGAATTAGGATAGGGAGTTAGTGGCAATGGAGAATGGAGAAAAGTACCACGGGGTGGTCACCATGGTTAGGTCAGGAAACATGCGTTGGTAAAGTAGGATATGTTTCTGAAAAACATCGCGGGGTGGTGCGCATTGTAAGGGTTTCTAACAGGCGAATCACTAGTAGTAGTGAGAAAAACATCACATGGTGGTGTGAATCAGAGGGCCTGAATTAGAATAGGCATTGAGTGACAATGTATGATGGAGAAAAGCGAGACGCCCGGTTAGCATGGGGTAGTCAGGAAACATGCAGTTTCAATGTAGGATAGGTTTCTGAAAAACATTGCGGGGTGGTGGGCATTGTAAGTGTTTGTAACAGGCCATTCACTAGTAGGAGTGAGAAAAACATCACGGGTTGTGTGAATCAGAGGGCCTGAATTAGAATAGGCATTGAGTGTCAATGTAGGATGGAGAAAAGCACCACGGGTTATTCAGAATGAAGAGGTTAGGAAACAGGCGGTGGCAATATAGGATAGGTTTCTGATAAACATCAAGAGGTGTTGCGCATTTTAAGTGTTTCTAACAGGCCATTCACTAGTAGGAGTGAGAAAAACAACATGGGGTGGTGTGAATCGCAGGGCCTCAATTAGATTAGGCAGTGAGTGGCAATATAGGATTGAGCAAATCAAGACGGGGCAGTGAGCATGGTGAAGTCAGGATACATGAAGTGGCAATGTAGGATAGGTTTCTGGAAAACGTGGCGGGGTGGTGCGCATTGTAAGGGTTTCTAACAGTACATTCACTAGTAGGAGTGACAAAAACATCATGGGTTGGTGTGAATCAGAAGGGCTGAATTTGATTAGGCAGTGAGTGGCAGTGTAGGATCTAGAAAAGCAAAACGGGGCGGTGAGCATGTGCAGGTCAGGAAACATGAAGTGTCAATGTAGGATAGGTTTCTGAAAAACATCTCTGGGTCGTGCGCATTGTAAGGGTTTCTGACAGGCCATTCTCTATTAGGAGTGAGAAAAACATCACGGGGTGGTGTGAATCAGAGGGCCTGAATTAGAATAGGCATTGAGTGGCAATGTAGGATGGAGAAAAGCACCACGGCTTATTCAGCATGAGGATAGGCAGAAAGTGGCAATGTAGGACGGAGAAGCAAAACGGGGTGGTCAGCATGGTGAGTTCAGGAAATATGTGGTGGTAAAGTAGGATAGGTTTCTGAAAAACATCGGGGGGTGGTGCGCATAGTAAGGGTTTCTAACAGGCCTTTCACTAGAAGGGGTGAGAAAAACATCACGGGGTGGTGTGATTCGGAGGGCCTGAATTAGAATAGGCATTGAGTGGCAATGTAGGATGGAGAAAAGCTCCACGGGTTATTCAGCATGAGGAGGTTAGGAAACATGCGGTGGCAATGTAGGATAGGATTCTGAAAAGCATCAAGAGGTGATGCACTCTGTAAGGGTTTCTAACATGCCATTCACTAGTAGGAGTGAGAAAAACATCTTGGGGTGGTGTGAATCGCAGGGCCTGAATTAGATTAGGCAGTGAGTGGCAATGAAGGATCTAGCAAACAAGACGGGGTGGTGAGCATGGGGAGTTGAGGAAACATGAAGTGGCAATGTAGGATAGTTTTCTGAAAAACATCGCGGGATGGTGCGCATTTTAAGGGTTTCTAACAGGCCATTCACTAGTAGCAGTGAGACAATCATCACGGAGTGATGTGAATATTAAGGCCTGACGTAGGATAGGCAGTGAGTGGCAATGTAGGATGGAGAAAAGCACCACGGGATGGTCAGCATGTGGAGGTCAGGAAACATGCGGTGGCAATGTAGGATAGGTTTCTGAAAACCATCGTGGTGTGTTGAGCATTGTAAGGTTTTCCAACAGTCCATTCACTAGTAGGAGTGAGAAAAACAGAATCGGGTGGTGTGAATCGGAGGGCCTTAATTAGGATAGGCAGTGAGTAGCAATGTAGGATGGAGAAAAGCACCACGGGGTGGTCAGCATGGGGAGGTCAGGAAACATGTGGTGGCAATGTAGGATAGGTTTCTGAAAAACATGGCGGGGTGGTGCACAATGTAAGGGTGTCTAACAGGCCACTCACTAGTAGGAGTGTGAAAAATATCATGGGGTGGTGTGAATCGGAGGGCCTGAATTTGATTAGGCAGTGAGTTGCATTGTAGGATCTAGCAAAGCAAGACAGGGCGGTGAGCATGTGGAGTCAGGAAACATGAAGTGGCAATGTAGGATAGGTTTCTGAAAAACATGGTGGGGTGGTGCGCATTGTAAGGGTGTCTAAAAGGCAATTCACTAGTAGGAGTTAGAAAAACAGAATGGGGTGGTGTGAATCGAAGGACCTGAATTAGAATAGTCAGGGAGTAGCAATGTATGAGGGAGAAAAGCACCACAGGGTGGTCAGCATGGGGAGGTCAGAAAAAATCCGTTGGCCATGTAGGATAGGTTTCTGAAAAACATCTCAGGGTGGTGCGCATTGTAAGGGTTTCTAAGAGGCCATTCTCTAGTAGGAGTGAGAAAATCATCACGGGGTGGTGTGAATCGGAGGGCCTGATATAGGATAGGAGAGAGTGGCAATGTAGGATGGAGAAAAACACCACGGGATTGTCAGCATGGGGAGGTCAGGAGATATGTGGTGGCAATGTAGGATAGGTTTCTGAAAACCATCGCGGTGTGTTGAGCATTGTAAGGGTTTCCAACAGTCCATTCACTAGTAGGAGTGAGAAAAACATCATGAGGTGGTGTGAATCGGAGGGACTAAATTAGGATAGGCAGTGAGTGGCAATGTAGGACGGAGAAGCACAACGGGATGGTCAGCATGGTGAGTTCAGGAAATATGTGATGGTAAAGTAGGATAGGTTTCTTAAAAACATCGGGGGGTGGTGCGCATTGTAAGGGTTTCTAACAATCCATTCACTGGTAGGAGTGAGAAAAACATCACAGGGTGGTGTGAATCGGAGGGCCTGAATTAGAATAGTCATTGAGTGGCAAGGTTGGATGGAGAAAAGCACCACGGGTTACTCAGCATGAGGAGGTTAGGAAACATCCAATGGCAATGTAGGATAGGTTTGAAAAACATCAAGAGGTGGTGCGCATTGTAAGGGTTTCTAACAAGCCATTCACTAGTAGGAGTGAGAAAAACATCATGGGGTGGTGTGAATCGCAAGGCCTGAATTTCAATAGGCAGTGAGTGGCAATGTAGGATCTAGAAAAGAAAGACGGGGCGGTGAGCATGGGGAGGTCAGGAAACATGAAGTGGCAATGTAGAATAGGTTTCTGAAAAACATGGCGGAGTGGTGTGAATTGTAAGGGTTTATAACAGGCCATTCACTAGTAGGAGTGAGAAAAAGAGAATGGGGTGGTGTGAATCGGAGGACCTGAATTAGGATAGGCAGTGAGTAGCAATGTAGGATGGAGAAAAGCACCACAGGGTGTTCAGCATGGGGAGGTTAGGAAACATGCGGTGTCAATGTAGGATAGTTTTCTGAAAAACATCGCGGGGTGGTGTGCATTGTAAGGGTTTCTAAATGGCCATTCACAAGTAGGAGTGTGAAAAACATCATGGGGTGGTGTGAATAGGAGGGCCTTAATTTGATTAGGCAGTGAGTGGCAGTGTATGATCTAGCAAAGCAAGACTGGGCGGTGAGCATGTGGAGGTCAGGAAACATGAAGTGGCAATTTGGATAGGTTTCTGAAAAACATCTCTGGGTGGTGTGCATTGTAAGGGTTTCTAACAGGCCATTCACTAGTAGGAGTGAGAAAAACATCACGGGGTGGTGTGAATCGAGTGGCCTGTATTAGGATAGGCAGTGAGTGGCAATGTAGGATCTAGCAAAGCAAGACGGGGCGGTGAGCATGGGGAGGTCAGGAAACATGAAGTGGCAATGTAGGATAGGATTCTGAAAAACATCTCTGGGTGGTGCGCGTTGAAAGGGTTTCTAACAGGCCATTCACTAGTAGGAGTGAGAAAAACATCACGGGGTGGTGTGAATCCGATGGCCTGAATTACAATAGGCAGTGAGTGACAATGTAGGATACAGAAAATCACCACGGGTTAGTCAGCATGGGGAGGTAAGGAAACATGCGGTGGCAATGTTTCATAGGTTTCTGAAAAACATAGCGGGCTGGTGCGCATTGTAAGGGTTTCTAATGGGCGATTCACTAGTAGGAGTGATAAAAACATCACATGGTGGTGTGAATCGGACTGCCTGAATTAGAATAGGCATTGAGTGGCAATGTATGATGGAGAAAAGCGAGACGGGGTGGTTAGCATGGGGAGGTCAGGAAACATGCAGTTTCAATGTAGGATAGGTTTCTGAAAAACCTTTCAGTGTGGTGTGCATTGTAAGTGTTTGTAACAGGCCATTCACTAGTAGGAGTGAGAAAAACATCACGGGTTGTGTGAATCAGAGGGCCTGAATTAGAATAGGCATTGAGTGCCAATGTAGGATGGAGAAAATCACCACGGGTTATTCAGAATGAAGAGGTCAGGAAACATGCGGGGTCAATGTAGGATAGGTTTCTGATAAACATCAAGAGGTTTTGCGCATTGGAAGGGATTCTAACAGGCCATTCACTAGTAGGAGTGAGAAAAACATCATGGGGTTGTGTGAATCGCAGGGCCTCAATTAGATTAGGCAGTGAGTGGCAATGTAGGATCGAGCAAATCAAGACGTGGCAGTGAGCATTGGGAGGTCAGTATACATGAAGTGGCAATGTAGGATAGGTTTCTGGAAAACGTGGCGGGGTGGTGTGCATTGCAAGCTTTTCCAACAGGCCATTCACTAGTAGGAGTGAGAAAAACAGAACGGGGTGGTGTGAATCGGAAGGCCTGAATTAGAATAGGCATTGAGGGGCAATGTAGGATGGAGAAAACACCACGGGTTATTCAGAATGAGGAGGTTAGGAACCATGCGGTGGCCATGAAGGATAGGTTTCTGAAAAGCATCAACAGGTGATGCGCATTGTAAGGCTTTCTAACAGGCCATTCACTAGTAGGAGTGAGAAAAACATCATGGGGTAGTGTGAATCGCAGGGCCTGAATTAGATTAGGCCGTGAGTGGCAATGAAGGATCTAGCAAACAAGACGGGGTGGTGAGCATGGGGAGTTGAGGAAACATGAAGTGGCAATGTAGGATAGATTTCTGAAAAACATCACGGGGTGGTGCGCATTTTAAGGGTTTCTAACAGGCCATTCACTAATAGCAGTGAGACAATCATCACGGAGTGATGTGAATATGAAGGCCTGACGTAGGATAGGCAGTGAGTGGCAATGTAGGATGGAGAAAAGCACCATGGGTGGTCAGCATGGGGAGGACAGGAAACATGCGGTGGCAATGTAGTATAGGTTTCAGAACAACATCACGGGGTGGTGCGCATTGTAAGGGTTTCTAACAGGCCATTCCCTAGGAGGAGTGATAAAAATATCACGGGGTTGTGAGAATCAGAGAGCCTGAATTACGATATGCAGTGAGTGGCAATGTAGGATGGAGAAAAGCACCACGGGATGTTCAGTCTGGGGAGGTCAGGAAACATGCGTTGGCAATGTAGCATACGTTTGTCAAAAACATAGCGGCGTGGTCAAATTGTAAGGGTTTCTAACAGGCCATTCACTAGTAGGAGTGAGAAAAACATCACGGGGAGATGTGAATCGGAGAGCCTGAATTAGAATAGGCAGTGAGTGGCAATGCAGAATGGAGAAAAGCACCACGGGCTGGTCAGCATGAAGGTCAGTAAACATGCGGTGGCAATGTAGGATAGGTTTCTGAAAAACATCGCGGGGTGGTGCGCATTGTAAGGGTTTCTAACAGGCCATTTACTAGTAGGCGTGAGAAAAACATCACGGGGTGGTGTGAATTGGAGGGCCTGAATTACGATAGGCAGTGAGTGGGAATGTAGAATGGTGAATAGCACCACGGGGTTGTTTGCATGGGGAGGTCAGGAAACATGCGGTGGCAATGTAGGATACGTTTCGAAAAACATCGAGCAGTGGTGCGTATTTTAAGGGTTTGTAACAGGCCATTCACTAGTAGGAGTGAGAAAAACATCACGGGGTGGTGTGAATCCGTGTACCTGAATTAGGATAGGCAGTGAGTAGCAATGTAGGATGGAGATAAGCACGACGGGATGGTCAGCATGGGGAGGTCAGGAAACATCCGGTGGCCAGGTAGGATAGGTTTCTGAAAAACATCTCAAGGTGGTGCGCATTGTAAGGGTTTCTAAGAGGCCATTCACTAGTCGGAGTGAGAAAAACATCACGGGGTGGTGTGAATCGGAGTGCCTGATTTAGGATAGGAGTGAGTGGCAAAGTAGGATTTAGAAAAGCACCACGGGGTGGTCAGCATGGTGAGTTCAGGAAACATGCCATGGTAAAGTAGGATACGTTTCTGAAAAACATCGCAGGATGGTGTGCATTGTAGGGTTTGTAACAGGCGATTCACTAGTAGGAGTGAGAAAAACATCACGTGGTGGTGTGAATCGGAGGGCCTGAATTAGAATAGGCATTGAGTGGCAATGTAAGATGGAGAAAAGCAAGACAGAATGGTTAGCATGGGGAGGTCAGGAAACATGCAGTTTAAATGTAGGATAGGTTTCTGAAAAACATTGCGGCGTGGTGTGCATTGTAAGTGTTTCTAAGAGGCCATTCACTAGAAAGAGTGAGAAAAACATCACGGGGTGGTGTGAATTGGAGGGCCTGAATTAGAATAGGCATTGAGGGGCAATGTAGGATGGAGAAAACACCACGGGTTATTCAGAATGTGGAGGTTAGGAACCATGCGGTGGCCATGAAGGATAGGTTTCTGAAACACAGCAGGAGGTGGTGCGCATTGTAAGGGTTTCTAAGAGGCCATTCACTAGTAGGAGTGAGAAAAACACCACGGGGTGTTGTGAATTGGAGGGCCTGATATAGGATCGGAGTGAGTGGCAATGTAGGATGGAGAAAAGCACAACGGGGTGGCCAGCATGTTGATTTCAGGAAACATGTGGTGGTAAAGTAGGATACATTTCTGAAAAACATCGCGGGGTGGTGCGCAATGTACGGGTTTCTAACGGGCGATTCACTAGTAGGAGTGAGAAAAACATCACGGGGTGGTGTGAATCAGAGGGCCTGAATTAGAATAGGCAAGGAGTGTCAATATAGGATGGAGAAAAGCAAGACGGGGTGGTCAGCATTGGGAGGTCAGGAAATATGCAGTGGAAAAGTATGATAGATTTCAGAAAAGCATCGCGGGGTGGTGTGCATTGTAAGGATTTCTAACAGGCCATTCACCAGTAGCAGTAAGAAAAACATCACGGTGTGGTGTGAATCGGCGGGCCTGAATTAGGATAGGCAGTCAGTAGCAATGTAGGTTGGAGAAAAGCAAGATGGGGTGGTTAGCATGGGGAGGTCAGGAAACCTGCAGTTTCAATGTAGGATTGGTTTCTGAAAAAGATTGCGGTGTGGTGTGCATTATAAAGGTTTCTAACAGGCCATTCACTAGTAGGAGTGTGAAAAACATCACGGGGTGGTGTGAATCAGAGGGCCTGAATTACAATAGGCAGTGAGTGACAATGTAGGATACAGAAAATCACCATGGGTTGGTCAGTATGGGGAGGTTAGGAAACATGCGGTGGCAATGTTTCATAGGTTTCTGAAAAACATAGCGGGCTGGTGCGCATTGTAAAGTTTTCTAACAGGCCATTCACTAGTAGGAGTGAGAAAAACATCACCGGGTGGTGTGAATCGGGGGGCCTGTATTAGGCTAGGCAGTGAGTGGCAATGTAGGATGGAGAAAAGTACCACGTGGTGGTCAGCATGGGGAGGTCAGGAAACATGCAGTGGCATTGTAGGGTATGTTTCTGAAAAACATCGGGCTGTGGTGGGCATTATAAGGGTTTCTAACAGGCCATTCACTATTAGGAGTGAGAACAATATCATGGTGTGGTGTGAATTGGAGGGCCTGAATTAGATATGGTAGTGGGTGGCAATGTAGGATCTAGCAAAGCAAGATGGGGCGGTGAGCATGGGGAGGTCAGGAAACATGAAGTGGCAATATTGGATAGGTTTCTGAAAAACATGGTGGGGTGGTGCACATTGTAATATTTTCTAACACCCATTCACTAGTAGGAGTGAGAAAAACATCACGGGTGGTGTGAATCGGAGGGCCTGAATTAGAATAGGCATTGAGTGGCAATGTAGGATGGAGAAAATCAAGACGGGGTGGTTAGCATGGGGAGGTCAGGCAACATGCAGTGGCAATGTAGCATAGGTTTGTGAAAAACATAGCGGGGTGGTGCATAATGTAAGGGTTTCTAACAGGCCATTCACTAGTAGGAGTGAGAAAAACTTCACGGGGTGGTGTGAATCGGAGGGCCTCAATAACAATAGGCATTGAGTGGCAATGTAGGATGGAGAAAAGCACCATGGGATGGTCAGCATGTGCAGGTCAGGAAACACGCGGTGGCAATGTAGGATAGGTTTCTGAAAAACATCAAGAGTTGGTGAGCGTTGTAAGGGTTTCTAACAGGCCATTCACTAGTAGCAGTGAGACAGTCATCACGGAGTGAGGTTAATGTGAAGGCCTGAATTAGGTTAGGCAGTGAATGGCTATGTAGGATGGAGAAAAGCACCACGGGATGGTCAGCATGGGGAGGTCAGGAAACATACGGTGGCAATGTGGGATAGGTTTCAGGAAAACATCGCGAGGTGGTGCGCATTGTAAGGGTTTCTAACAGGCCATGCACTAGTAGGAGTGATAAAACATCACGGGTTGGTGTGAATCAGAGTGCCTGAATAACGATAGGCTGTGAGTGGCAATGTAGGATGGAGACAGGCACCACGGGATGGTCAGCATGGGGAGATCAGGAAACATGAAGTGGAAATGTAGGATAGGTTTCTGAAAACCATCGCGGTGTGGTGCGCATTGTAAGGGTTTCTAACAGGCCATTCACTAGTAGGAGTGAGAAAACCATCATGGGGTGGTGTGAATCGGAGGGCCTGAATTTGATTAGGCAGTGAGTGGCAGTGTAGGATCTAGCAAAGCAAGACGGGGCGGTGAGCATGGGGAGGTCAGGAAACATGGAGTGGCAATATACGATAGGTTTCTTCAAAACATCGCGTGGTGGTGCGCATTGCAAGAGTTTCTAACAGGCCATTCACTAGTAGGAGTGAGAAAAACATCACGGGATGGTGTGAATCGGAGGACATGAATTAGGATAGGCAGTGTGTGGCAATGTAGGATGGAGAAAATCACCACGGGGTAGTCAGAATCGGGAGGTCAGGAAACATGCCGTGACATTGTAAGATAGGATTCTGAAAAACATCTCTGGGTGGGGCTCATTGTAAGGGTTTCTAACAGGCCATTCACTAGTAGGAGTGAGAAAAACATCACGGGGTGGTGTGAATTGGAGGGCCTGAATTACAATAGGCAGTGAGTGACAATGTAGGATACAGAAAATCAGCATGGTTGGTCAGCATGGGGAGGTTAGGAAACATGCAGTGGCAATGTTTCATAGGTTTCTGAAAATCATAGCAGGCTGGTGCGCATTGTAAAGGTTTCTAACAGGCCATTCACTAGTAGGAGTGAGAAAAACATCACAGGGTGGTGTGAATCGGAGGGCCAGAATCAGGATAGGCAGTGAGTGGCAATGGAGGATGGAGAAAAGCACCACGGGGTCGTTAGCATGGGGAGGTCAGGAAACATGCGGTGGCAGTGTAGGATAGTTTTCTGAAAAACATCGCGTGGTGGTGCGCATTGTAACGTTTCTAACAGGCCATTCACTATTAGGAGTGAGAAAAACATCATGGGGTGGTGTGAATTGGAGTGCATGAATTAGATATGGCAGTGAGTGGCAATGTAGGATCTAGCAAAGCAAGACGGGGCGGTGAGCATGGGGAGGTCAGCAAACATGAATTGGCAATGTAGGATAGGTTTCTGAAAAACATCGCGGTGTGGTGCGCATTGTAAGGTATTCTAACAGGCCATTCACTAGTAGGAGTGAGAAAAACATCACGGGGTGGTGTGAATCGGAGAACCTGAATTAGGATAGGGAGTTAGTGGCAATGGAGAATGGAGAAAAGTACCACGGGGTGGTCACCATGGTTAGGTCAGGAAACATGCGTTGGTAAAGTAGGATATGTTTCTGAAAAACATCGCCGGGTGGTGCGCATTGTAAGGGTTTCTAACAGGCGAATCACTAGTAGTAGTGAGAAAAACATCACATGGTGGTGTTAATCAGAGGGCCTGAATTAGAATAGGCATTGAGTGACAATGTATGATGGAGAAAAGCGAGACGCCCGGTTAGCATGGGGTAGTCAGGAAACATGCAGTTTCAATGTAGGATAGGTTTCTGAAAAACATTGCGGGGTGGTGGGCATTGTAAGTGTTTGTAACAGGCCATTCACTAGTAGGAGTGAGAAAAACATCACGGGTTGTGTGAATCAGAGGGCCTGAATTAGAATAGGCATTGAGTGTCAATGTAGGATGGAGAAAAGCACCACGGGTTATTCAGAATGAAGAGGTTAGGAAACAGGCGGTGGCAATATAGGATAGGTTTCTGATAAACATCAAGAGGTGTTGCGCATTTTAAGTGTTTCTAACAGGCCATTCACTAGTAGGAGTGAGAAAAACAACATGGGGTGGTGTGAATCGCAGGGCCTCAATTAGATTAGGCAGTGAGTGGCAATATAGGATTGAGCAAATCAAGACGGGGCAGTGAGCATGGTGAAGTCAGGATACATGAAGTGGCAATGTAGGATAGGTTTCTGGAAAACGTGGCGGGGTGGTGCGCATTGTAAGGGTTTCTAACAGTACATTCACTAGTAGGAGTGAGAAAAACATCATGGGTTGGTGTGAATCAGAAGGGCTGAATTTGATTAGGCAGTGAGTGGCAGTGTAGGATCTAGAAAAGCAAAACGGGGCGGTGAGCATGTGCAGGTCAGGAAACATGAAGTGTCAATGTAGGATAGGTTTCTGAAAAACATCTCTGGGTCGTGCGCATTGTAAGGGTTTCTGACAGGCCATTCTCTATTAGGAGTGAGAAAAACATCACGGGGTGGTGTGAATCAGAGGGCCTGAATTAGAATAGGCATTGAGTGGCAATGTAGGATGGAGAAAAGCACCACGGCTTATTCAGCATGAGGATAGGCAGAAAGTGGCAATGTAGGACGGAGAAGCAAAACGGGGTGGTCAGCATGGTGAGTTCAGGAAATATGTGGTGGTAAAGTAGGATAGGTTTCTGAAAAACATCGGGGGGTGGTGCGCATAGTAAGGGTTTCTAACAGGCCATTCACTAGAAGGGGTGAGAAAAACATCACGGGGTGGTGTGATTCGGAGGGCCTGAATTAGAATAGGCATTGAGTGGCAATGTAGGATGGAGAAAAGCTCCACGGGTTATTCAGCATGAGGAGGTTAGGAAACATGCGGTGGCAATGTAGGATAGGATTCTGAAAAGCATCAAGAGGTGATGCACTCTGTAAGGGTTTCTAACATGCCATTCACTAGTAGGAGTGAGAAAAACATCTTGGGGTGGTGTGAATCGCAGGGCCTGAATTAGATTAGGCAGTGAGTGGCAATGAAGGATCTAGCAAACAAGACGGGGTGGTGAGCATGGGGAGTTGAGGAAACATGAAGTGGCAATGTAGGATAGTTTTCTGAAAAACATCGCGGGATGGTGCGCATTTTAAGGGTTTCTAACAGGCCATTCACTAGTAGCAGTGAGACAATCATCACGGAGTGATGTGAATATTAAGGCCTGACGTAGGATAGGCAGTGAGTGGCAATGTAGGATGGAGAAAAGCACCACGGGATGGTCAGCATGTGGAGGTCAGGAAACATGCGGTGGCAATGTAGGATAGGTTTCTGAAAACCATCGTGGTGTGTTGAGCATTGTAAGGTTTTCCAACAGTCCATTCTCTAGTAGGAGTGAGAAAAACAGAATCAGGTGGTGTGAATCGGAGGGCCTTAATTAGGATAGGCAGTGAGTAGCAATGTAGGATGGAGAAAAGCACCACGGGGTGGTCAGCATGGGGAGGTCAGGAAACATGTGGTGGCAATGTAGGATAGGTTTCTGAAAAACATGGCGGGGTGGTGCACAATGTAAGGGTGTCTAACAGGCCACTCACTAGTAGGAGTGTGAAAAATATCATGGGGTGGTGTGAATCGGAGGGCCTGAATTTGATTAGGCAGTGAGTTGCATTGTAGGATCTAGCAAAGCAAGACAGGGCGGTGAGCATGTGGAGTCAGGAAACATGAAGTGGCAATGTAGGATAGGTTTCTGAAAAACATGGTGGGGTGGTGCGCATTGTAAGGGTGTCTAAAAGGCAATTCACTAGTAGGAGTTAGAAAAACAGAATGGGGTGGTGTGAATAGAAGGACCTGAATTAGAATAGTCAGGGAGTAGCAATGTATGAGGGAGAAAAGCACCACAGGGTGGTCAGCATGGGGAGGTCAGAAAAAATCCGTTGGCCATGTAGGATAGGTTTCTGAAAAACATCTCAGGGTGGTGCGCATTGTAAGGGTTTCTAAGAGGCCATTCTCTAGTAGGAGTGAGAAAATCATCACGGGGTGGTGTGAATCGGAGGGCCTGATATAGGATAGGAGAGAGTGGCAATGTAGGATGGAGAAAAACACCACGGGATTGTCAGCATGGGGAGGTCAGGAGATATGTGGTGGCAATGTAGGATAGGTTTCTGAAAACCATCGCGGTGTGTTGAGCATTGTAAGGGTTTCCAACAGTCCATTCACTAGTAGGAGTGAGAAAAACATCATGAGGTGGTGTGAATCGGAGGGACTAAATTAGGATAGGCAGTGAGTGGCAATGTAGGACGGAGAAGCACAACGGGATGGTCAGCATGGTGAGTTCAGGAAATATGTGATGGTAAAGTAGGATAGGTTTCTTAAAAACATCGGGGGGTGGTGCGCATTGTAAGGGTTTCTAACAATCCATTCACTGGTAGGAGTGAGAAAAACATCACAGGGTGGTGTGAATCGGAGGGCCTGAATTAGAATAGTCATTGAGTGGCAAGGTTGGATGGAGAAAAGCACCACGGGTTACTCAGCATGAGGAGGTTAGGAAACATCCAATGGCAATGTAGGATAGGTTTGAAAAACATCAAGAGGTGGTGCGCATTGTAAGGGTTTCTAACAGGCCATTCACTAGTAAGAGTGAGAAAAACATCATGGGGTGGTGTGAATCGGAGGCCTGAATTTGATTAGGCAGTGAGTGGCAGTGTAGGATCTAGCAAAGCAAGACGGGGCGGTGAGCATGGGGAGGTCAGGAAACATGGAGTGGCAATGTACGATAGGTTTCTTCAAAACATCGCGTGGTGGTGCGCATTGCAAGAGTTTCTAACAGGCCATTCACTAGTAGGAGTGAGAAAAACATCACGGGATGGTGTGAATCGTAGGACATGAATTAGGATAGGCAGTGTGTGGCAATGTAGGATGGAGAAAATCACCACGGGGTAGTCAGAATCGGGAGGTCAGGAAACATGCCGTGACATTGTAAGATAGGATTCTGAAAAACATCTCTGGGTGGGGCTCATTGTAAGGGTTTCTAACAGGCCATTCACTACTAGGAGTGAGAAAAACATCACGGGGTGGTGTGAATTGGAGGGCCTGAATTGCAATAGGCAGTGAGTGACAATGTAGGATACAGAAAATCACCATGGTTGGTCAGCATGGGGAGGTTAGGAAACATGCAGTGGCAATGTTTCATAGGTTTCTGAAAATCATAGCAGGCTGGTGCGCATTGTAAAGGTTTCTAACAGGCCATTCACTAGTAGGAGTGAGAAAAACATGACAGGGTGGTGTGAATCGGAGGGCCAGAATCAGGATAGGCAGTGAGTGGCAATGAAGGATGGAGAAAAGCACCACGGGGTCGTCAGCATGGGGAGGTCAGGAAACATGCGGTGGCAGTGTAGGATAGTTTTCTGAAAAACATCGCGTGGTGGTGCGCATTGTAACGTTTCTAACAGGCCATTCACTATTAGGAGTGAGAAAAACATCATGGGGTGGTGTGAATTGGAGTGCATGAATTAGATATGGCAGTGAGTGGCAATGTAGGATCTAGCAAAGCAAGACGGGGCGGTGAGCATGGGGAGGTCAGCAAACATGAATTGGCAATGTAGGATAGGTTTCTGAAAAACATGGTGGGGTGGTGCACATTGTAAGGGTTTCTAACAGGCCATTCACTAGTAGGAGTGTGAAAAACAGAATGGGGTGGTGTGAATCGGAGGACCTGCATTACGATTGGCAGTGAGTGGCAATTTACGATGGAGAAAAGCACCATGGGCTGGTCAGCATGGTGAGTTCAGGAAACATCCGGTGGCAAGGTAGGATAGGTTTCTGAAAAACATCTCAGGGTGGGGCGCATTGTAAGGGTTTCTAAGAAGCCATTCACTAATAGGAGTGAGAAAAAGATCATGGGGTGGTGTGAATCGGAGGGCCTGATATAGGAAAGGAGTGAATGGCAATGTAGGATGGAGAAAAGCACCACGGGGTGGTCAGCATGTGGAGTTCAGGAAACATGCGGTGCTAAAGTAGGATATGTTTCTGAAAAACATCGCGGGGTGGTGCGCATTGTAAGGGTTTCTAACAGGCGAATCACTAGTAGTAGTGAGAAAAACATCACGTGGTGGTGTGAATCAGAGGGCCTGAATTAGAATAGGCATTGAGTGACAATGTATGATGGAGAAAAGCGAGACGCCCGGTTAGCATGGGGTAGTCAGGAAACATGCAGTTTCAATGTAGGATAGGTTTCTGAAAAACATTGCGGGGTGGTGGGCATTGTAAGTGTTTGTAACAGGCCATTCACTAGTAGGAGTGAGAAAAACATCACGGGTTGTGTGAATCAGAGGGCCTGAATTAGAATAGGCATTGAGTGTCAATGTAGGATGGAGAAAAGCACCACGGGTTATTCAGAATGAAGTGGTTAGGAAACAGGCGGTGGCAATATAGGATAGGTTTCTGATAAACATCAAGAGGTGTTGCGCATTTTAAGTGTTTCTAACAGGCCATTCACTAGTAGGAGTGAGAAAAACAACATGGGGTGGTGTGAATCGCAGGGCCTCAATTAGATTAGGCAGTGAGTGGCAATATAGGATTGAGCAAATCAAGACGGGGCAGTGAGCATGGTGAAGTCAGGATACATGAAGTGGCAATGTAGGATAGGTTTCTGGAAAACGTGGCGGGGTGGTGCGCATTGTAAGGGTTTCTAACAGTACATTCACTAGTAGGAGTGAGAAAAACATCATAGGTTGGTGTGAATCGGAAGGGCTGAATTTGATTAGGCAGTGAGTGGCAGTGTAGGATCTAGAAAAGCAAAACGGGGCGGTGAGCATGTGCAGGTCAGGAAACATGAAGTGTCAATGTAGGATAGGTTTCTGAAAAACATCTCTGGGTCGTGCGCATTGTAAGGGTTTCTGACAGGCCATTCTCTATTAGGAGTGAGAAAAACATCACGGGGTGGTGTGAATCAGAGGGCCTGAATTAGAATAGGCATTGAGTGGCAATGTAGGATGGAGAAAAGCACCACGGCTTATTCAGCATGAGGATAGGCAGAAAGTGGCAATGTAGGACGGAGAAGCAAAACGGGGTGGTCAGCATGGTGAGTTCAGGAAATATGTGGTGGTAAAGTAGGATAGGTTTCTGAAAAACATCGGGGGGTGGTGCGCATAGTAAGGGTTTCTAACAGGCCATTCACTAGAAGGGGTGAGAAAAACATCACGGGGTGGTGTGATTCGGAGGGCCTGAATTAGAATAGGCATTGAGTGGCAATGTAGGATGGAGAAAAGCTCCACGGGTTATTCAGCATGAGGAGGTTAGGAAACATGCGGTGGCAATGTAGGATAGGATTCTGAAAAGCATCAAGAGGTGATGCACTCTGTAAGGGTTTCTAACATGCCATTCACTAGTAGGAGTGAGAAAAACATCTTGGGGTGGTGTGAATCGCAGGGCCTGAATTAGATTAGGCAGTGAGTGGCAATGAAGGATCTAGCAAACAAGACGGGGTGGTGAGCATGGGGAGTTGAGGAAACATGAAGTGGCAATGTAGGATAGTTTTCTGAAAAACATCGCGGGATGGTGCGCATTTTAAGGGTTTCTAACAGGCCATTCACTAGTAGCAGTGAGACAATCATCACGGAGTGATGTGAATATTAAGGCCTGACGTAGGATAGGCAGTGAGTGGCAATGTAGGATGGAGAAAAGCACCACGGGATGGTCAGCATGTGGAGGTCAGGAAACATGCGGTGGCAATGTAGGATAGGTTTCTGAAAACCATCGTGGTGTGTTGAGCATTGTAAGGTTTTCCAACAGTCCATTCACTAGTAGGAGTGAGAAAAACAGAATCGGGTGGTGTGAATCGGAGGGCCTTAATTAGGATAGGCAGTGAGTAGCAATGTAGGATAGAGAAAAGCACCACGGGGTGGTCAGCATGGGGAGGTCAGGAAACATGTGGTGGCAATGTAGGATAGGTTTCTGAAAAACATCTCAGGGTGGTGCGCATTGTAAGGGTTTCTAAGAGGCCATTCTCTAGTAGGAGTGAGAAAATCATCACGGGGTGGTGTGAATCGGAGGGCCTGATATAGGATAGGAGAGAGTGGCAATGTAGGATGGAGAAAAACACCACGGGATTGTCAGCATGGGGAGGTCAGGAGATATGTGGTGGCAATGTAGGATAGGTTTCTGAAAACCATCGCGGTGTGTTGAGCATTGTAAGGGTTTCCAACAGTCCATTCACTAGTAGGAGTGAGAAAAACATCATGAGGTGGTGTGAATCGGAGGGACTAAATTAGGATAGGCAGTGAGTGGCAATGTAGGACGGAGAAGCACAACGGGATGGTCAGCATGGTGAGTTCAGGAAATATGTGATGGTAAAGTAGGATAGGTTTCTTAAAAACATCGGGGGGTGGTGCGCATTGTAAGGGTTTCTAACAATCCATTCACTGGTAGGAGTGAGAAAAACATCACAGGGTGGTGTGAATCGGAGGGCCTGAATTAGAATAGTCATTGAGTGGCAAGGTTGGATGGAGAAAAGCACCACGGGTTACTCAGCATGAGGAGGTTAGGAAACATCCAATGGCAATGTAGGATAGGTTTGAAAAACATCAAGAGGTGGTGCGCATTGTAAGGGTTTCTAACAGGCCATTCACTAGTAGGAGTGAGAAAAACATCATGGGGTGGTGTGAATCGGAGGGCCTGAATTTGATTAGGCAGTGAGTGGCAGTGTAGGATCTAGCAAAGCAAGACGGGGCGGTGAGCATGGGGAGGTCAGGAAACATGGAGTGGCAATGTACGATAGGTTTCTTCAAAACATCGCGTGGTGGTGCGCATTGCAAGAGTTTCTAACAGGCCATTCACTAGTAGGAGTGAGAAAAACATCACGGGATGGTGTGAATCGTAGGACATGAATTAGGATAGGCAGTGTGTGGCAATGTAGGATGGAGAAAATCACCACGGGGTAGTCAGAATCGGGAGGTCAGGAAACATGCCGTGACATTGTAAGATAGGATTCTGAAAAACATCTCTGGGTGGGGCTCATTGTAAGGGTTTCTAACAGGCCATTCACTACTAGGAGTGAGAAAAACATCACGGGGTGGTGTGAATTGGAGGGCCTGAATTGCAATAGGCAGTGAGTGACAATGTAGGATACAGAAAATCACCATGGTTGGTCAGCATGGGGAGGTTAGGAAACATGCAGTGGCAATGTTTCATAGGTTTCTGAAAATCATAGCAGGCTGGTGCGCATTGTAAAGGTTTCTAACAGGCCATTCACTAGTAGGAGTGAGAAAAACATGACAGGGTGGTGTGAATCGGAGGGCCAGAATCAGGATAGGCAGTGAGTGGCAATGAAGGATGGAGAAAAGCACCACGGGGTCGTCAGCATGGGGAGGTCAGGAAACATGCGGTGGCAGTGTAGGATAGTTTTCTGAAAAACATCGCGTGGTGGTGCGCATTGTAACGTTTCTAACAGGCCATTCACTATTAGGAGTGAGAAAAACATCATGGGGTGGTGTGAATTGGAGTGCATGAATTAGATATGGCAGTGAGTGGCAATGTAGGATCTAGCAAAGCAAGACGGGGCGGTGAGCATGGGGAGGTCAGCAAACATGAATTGGCAATGTAGGATAGGTTTCTGAAAAACATGGTGGGGTGGTGCACATTGTAAGGGTTTCTAACAGGCCATTCACTAGTAGGAGTGTGAAAAACAGAATGGGGTGGTGTGAATCGGAGGACCTGCATTACGATTGGCAGTGAGTGGCAATTTACGATGGAGAAAAGCACCATGGGCTGGTCAGCATGGTGAGTTCAGGAAACATCCGGTGGCAAGGTAGGATAGGTTTCTGAAAAACATCTCAGGGTGGGGCGCATTGTAAGGGTTTCTAAGAAGCCATTCACTAATAGGAGTGAGAAAAAGATCATGGGGTGGTGTGAATCGGAGGGCCTGATATAGGAAAGGAGTGAATGGCAATGTAGGATGGAGAAAAGCACCACGGGGTGGTCAGCATGTGGAGTTCAGGAAACATGCGGTGCTAAAGTAGGATATGTTTCTGAAAAACATCGCGGGGTGGTGCGCATTGTAAGGGTTTCTAACAGGCGAATCACTAGTAGTAGTGAGAAAAACATCACGTGGTGGTGTGAATCAGAGGGCCTGAATTAGAATAGGCATTGAGTGACAATGTATGATGGAGAAAAGCGAGACGCCCGGTTAGCATGGGGTAGTCAGGAAACATGCAGTTTCAATGTAGGATAGGTTTCTGAAAAACATTGCGGGGTGGTGGGCATTGTAAGTGTTTGTAACAGGCCATTCACTAGTAGGAGTGAGAAAAACATCACGGGTTGTGTGAATCAGAGGGCCTGAATTAGAATAGGCATTGAGTGTCAATGTAGGATGGAGAAAAGCACCACGGGTTATTCAGAATGAAGTGGTTAGGAAACAGGCGGTGGCAATATAGGATAGGTTTCTGATAAACATCAAGAGGTGTTGCGCATTTTAAGTGTTTCTAACAGGCCATTCACTAGTAGGAGTGAGAAAAACAACATGGGGTGGTGTGAATCGCAGGGCCTCAATTAGATTAGGCAGTGAGTGGCAATATAGGATTGAGCAAATCAAGACGGGGCAGTGAGCATGGTGAAGTCAGGATACATGAAGTGGCAATGTAGGATAGGTTTCTGGAAAACGTGGCGGGGTGGTGCGCATTGTAAGGGTTTCTAACAGTACATTCACTAGTAGGAGTGAGAAAAACATCATAGGTTGGTGTGAATCGGAAGGGCTGAATTTGATTAGGCAGTGAGTGGCAGTGTAGGATCTAGAAAAGCAAAACGGGGCGGTGAGCATGTGCAGGTCAGGAAACATGAAGTGTCAATGTAGGATAGGTTTCTGAAAAACATCTCTGGGTCGTGCGCATTGTAAGGGTTTCTGACAGGCCATTCTCTATTAGGAGTGAGAAAAACATCACGGGGTGGTGTGAATCAGAGGGCCTGAATTAGAATAGGCATTGAGTGGCAATGTAGGATGGAGAAAAGCACCACGGCTTATTCAGCATGAGGATAGGCAGAAAGTGGCAATGTAGGACGGAGAAGCAAAACGGGGTGGTCAGCATGGTGAGTTCAGGAAATATGTGGTGGTAAAGTAGGATAGGTTTCTGAAAAACATCGGGGGGTGGTGCGCATAGTAAGGGTTTCTAACAGGCCATTCACTAGAAGGGGTGAGAAAAACATCACGGGGTGGTGTGATTCGGAGGGCCTGAATTAGAATAGGCATTGAGTGGCAATGTAGGATGGAGAAAAGCTCCACGGGTTATTCAGCATGAGGAGGTTAGGAAACATGCGGTGGCAATGTAGGATAGGATTCTGAAAAGCATCAAGAGGTGATGCACTCTGTAAGGGTTTCTAACATGCCATTCACTAGTAGGAGTGAGAAAAACATCTTGGGGTGGTGTGAATCGCAGGGCCTGAATTAGATTAGGCAGTGAGTGGCAATGAAGGATCTAGCAAACAAGACGGGGTGGTGAGCATGGGGAGTTGAGGAAACATGAAGTGGCAATGTAGGATAGTTTTCTGAAAAACATCGCGGGATGGTGCGCATTTTAAGGGTTTCTAACAGGCCATTCACTAGTAGCAGTGAGACAATCATCACGGAGTGATGTGAATATTAAGGCCTGACGTAGGATAGGCAGTGAGTGGCAATGTAGGATGGAGAAAAGCACCACGGGATGGTCAGCATGTGGAGGTCAGGAAACATGCGGTGGCAATGTAGGATAGGTTTCTGAAAACCATCGTGGTGTGTTGAGCATTGTAAGGTTTTCCAACAGTCCATTCTCTAGTAGGAGTGAGAAAGACAGAATCAGGTGGTGTGAATCGGAGGGCCTTAATTAGGATAGGCAGTGAGTAGCAATGTAGGATGGAGAAAAGCACCACGGGGTGGTCAGCATGGGGAGGTCAGGAAACATGTGGTGGCAATGTAGGATAGGTTTCTGAAAAACATGGCGGGGTGGTGCACAATGTAAGGGTGTCTAACAGGCCACTCACTAGTAGGAGTGTGAAAAATATCATGGGGTGGTGTGAATCGGAGGGCCTGAATTTGATTAGGCAGTGAGTTGCATTGTAGGATCTAGCAAAGCAAGACAGGGCGGTGAGCATGTGGAGTCAGGAAACATGAAGTGGCAATGTAGGATAGGTTTCTGAAAAACATGGTGGGGTGGTGCGCATTGTAAGGGTGTCTAAAAGGCAATTCACTAGTAGGAGTTAGAAAAACAGAATGGGGTGGTGTGAATAGAAGGACCTGAATTAGAATAGTCAGGGAGTAGCAATGTATGAGGGAGAAAAGCACCACAGGGTGGTCAGCATGGGGAGGTCAGAAAAAATCCGTTGGCCATGTAGGATAGGTTTCTGAAAAACATCTCAGGGTGGTGCGCATTGTAAGGGTTTCTAAGAGGCCATTCTCTAGTAGGAGTGAGAAAATCATCACGGGGTGGTGTGAATCGGAGGGCCTGATATAGGATAGGAGAGAGTGGCAATGTAGGATGGAGAAAAACACCACGGGATTGTCAGCATGGGGAGGTCAGGAGATATGTGGTGGCAATGTAGGATAGGTTTCTGAAAACCATCGCGGTGTGTTGAGCATTGTAAGGGTTTCCAACAGTCCATTCACTAGTAGGAGTGAGAAAAACATCATGAGGTGGTGTGAATCGGAGGGACTAAATTAGGATAGGCAGTGAGTGGCAATGTAGGACGGAGAAGCACAACGGGATGGTCAGCATGGTGAGTTCAGGAAATATGTGATGGTAAAGTAGGATAGGTTTCTTAAAAACATCGGGGGGTGGTGCGCATTGTAAGGGTTTCTAAAAGGCAATTCACTAGTAGGAGTTAGAAAAACAGAATGGGGTGGTGTGAATAGAAGGACCTGAATTAGAATAGTCAGGGAGTAGCAATGTATGAGGGAGAAAAGCACCACAGGGTGGTCAGCATGGGGAGGTCAGAAAAAATCCGTTGGCCATGTAGGATAGGTTTCTGAAAAACATCTCAGGGTGGTGCGCATTGTAAGGGTTTCTAAGAGGCCATTCTCTAGTAGGAGTGAGAAAATCATCACGGGGTGGTGTGAATCGGAGGGCCTGATATAGGATAGGAGAGAGTGGCAATGTAGGATGGAGAAAAACACCACGGGATTGTCAGCATGGGGAGGTCAGGAGATATGTGGTGGCAATGTAGGATAGGTTTCTGAAAACCATCGCGGTGTGTTGAGCATTGTAAGGGTTTCCAACAGTCCATTCACTAGTAGGAGTGAGAAAAACATCATGAGGTGGTGTGAATCGGAGGGACTAAATTAGGATAGGCAGTGAGTGGCAATGTAGGACGGAGAAGCACAACAGGATGGTCAGCATGGTGAGTTCAGGAAATATGTGATGGTAAAGTAGGATAGGTTTCTTAAAAACATCGGGGGGTGGTGCGCATTGTAAGGGTTTCTAACAGGCCATTCACTGGTAGGAGTGAGAAAAACATCACAGGGTGGTGTGAATCGGAGGGCCTGAATTAGAATAGTCATTGAGTGGCAAGGTTGGATGGAGAAAAGCACCACGGGTTACTCAGCATGAGGAGGTTAGGAAACATCCAATGGCAATGTAGGATAGGTTTGAAAAACATCAAGAGGTGGTGCGCATTGTAAGGGTTTCTAACAAGCCATTCACTAGTAGGAGTGAGAAAAACATCATGGGGTGGTGTGAATCGCAAGGCCTGAATTTCAATAGGCAGTGAGTGGCAATGTAGGATCTAGAAAAGAAAGACGGGGCGGTGAGCATGGGGAGGTCAGGAAACATGAAGTGGCAATGTAGAATAGGTTTCTGAAAAACATGGCGGAGTGGTGTGAATTGTAAGGGTTTATAACAGGCCATTCACTAGTAGGAGTGAGAAAAAGAGAATGGGGTGGTGTGAATCAGAGGACCTGAATTAGGATAGGCAGTGAGTAGCAATGTAGGATGGAGAAAAGCACCACAGGGTGTTCAGCATGGGGAGGTTAGGAAACATGCGGTGTCAATGTAGGATAGTTTTCTGAAAAACATCGCGGGGTGGTGTGCATTGTAAGGGTTTCTAAATGGCCATTCACAAGTAGGAGTGTGAAAAACATCATGGGGTGGTGTGAATAGGAGGGCCTTAATTTGATTAGGCAGTGAGTGGCAGTGTATGATCTAGCAAAGCAAGACTGGGCGGTGAGCATGTGGAGGTCAGGAAACATGAAGTGGCAATTTGGATAGGTTTCTGAAAAACATCTCTGGGTGGTGCGCATTGTAAGGGTTTCTAACAGGCCATTCACTAGTAGGAGTGAGAAAAACATCACGGGGTGGTGTGAATCGAGTGGCCTGTATTAGGATAGGCAGTGAGTGGCAATGTAGGATCTAGCAAAGCAAGACGGGGCGGTGAGCATGGGGAGGTCAGGAAACATGAAGTGGCAATGTAGGATAGGATTCTGAAAAACATAGCGGGCTGGTGCGCATTGTAAGGGTTTCTAACGGGCGATTCACTAGTAGGAGTGAGAAAAACATCACGGGGTGGTGTGAATCCGATGGCCTGAATTACAATAGGCAGTGAGTGACAATGTAGGATACAGAAAATCACCACGGGTTAGTCAGCATGGGGAGGTAAGGAAACATGCGGTGGCAATGTTTCATAGGTTTCTGAAAAACATAGCGGGCTGGTGCGCATTGTAAGGGTTTCTAACGGGCGATTCACTAGTAGGAGTGAGAAAAACATCACATGGTGGTGTGAATCGGACTGCCTGAATTAGAATAGGCATTGAGTGGCAATGTATGATGGAGAAAAGCGAGACGGGGTGGTTAGCATGGGGAGGTCAGGAAACATGCAGTTTCAATGTAGGATAGGTTTCTGAAAAACCTTTCAGTGTGGTGTGCATTGTAAGTGTTTGTAACAGGCCATTCACTAGTAGGAGTGAGAAAAACATCACGGGTTGTGTGAATCAGAGGGCCTGAATTAGAATAGGCATTGAGTGCCAATGTAGGATGGAGAAAATCACCACGGGTTATTCAGAATGAAGAGGTCAGGAAACATGCGGGGTCAATGTAGGATAGGTTTCTGATAAACATCAAGAGGTTTTGCGCATTGGAAGGGATTCTAACAGGCCATTCACTAGTAGGAGTGAGAAAAACATCATGGGGTTGTGTGAATCGCAGGGCCTCAATTAGATTAGGCAGTGAGTGGCAATGTAGGATCGAGCAAATCAAGACGTGGCAGTGAGCATTGGGAGGTCAGGATACATGAAGTGGCAATGTAGGATAGGTTTCTGGAAAACGTGGCGGGGTGGTGTGCATTGCAAGCTTTTCCAACAGGCCATTCACTAGTAGGAGTGAGAAAAACAGAACGGGGTGGTGTGAATCGGAAGGCCTGAATTAGAATAGGCATTGAGGGGCAATGTAGGATGGAGAAAACACCACGGGTTATTCAGAATGAGGAGGTTAGGAACCATGCGGTGGCCATGAAGGATAGGTTTCTGAAAAGCATCAACAGGTGATGCGCATTGTAAGGCTTTCTAACAGGCCATTCACTAGTAGGAGTGAGAAAAACATCATGGGGTAGTGTGAATCGCAGGGCCTGAATTAAATTAGGCCGTGAGTGGCAATGAAGGATCTAGCAAACAAGACGGGGTGGTGAGCATGGGGAGTTGAGGAAACATGAAGTGGCAATGTAGGATAGATTTCTGAAAAACATCACGGGGTGGTGCGCATTTTAAGGGTTTCTAACAGGCCATTCACTAATAGCAGTGAGACAATCATCACGGAGTGATGTGAATATGAAGGCCTGACTTAGGATAGGCAGTGAGTGGCAATGTAGGATGGAGAAAAGCACCATGGGTGGTCAGCATGGGGAGGACAGGAAACATGCGGTGGCAATGTAGTATAGGTTTCAGAACAACATCACGGGGTGGTGCGCATTGTAAGGGTTTCTAACAGGCCATTCCCTAGGAGGAGTGATAAAAATATCAAGGGGTTGTGAGAATCAGAGAGCCTGAATTACGATATGCAGTGAGTGGCAATGTAGGATGGAGAAAAGCACCACGGGATGTTCAGTCTGGGGAGGTCAGGAAACATGCGTTGGCAATGTAGCATACGTTTGTCAAAAACATAGCGGCGTGGTCAAATTGTAAGGGTTTCTAACAGGCCATTCACTAGTAGGAGTGAGAAAAACATCACGGGGAGATGTGAATCGGAGAGCCTGAATTAGAATAGGCAGTGAGTGGCAATGCAGAATGGAGAAAAGCACCACGGGCTGGTCAGCATGAAGGTCAGGAAACATGCGGTGGCAATGTAGGATAGGTTTCTGAAAAACATCGCGGGGTGGTGCGCATTGTAAGGGTTTCTAACAGGCCATTTACTAGTAGGCGTGAGAAAAACATCACGGGGTGGTGTGAATTGGAGGGCCTGAATTACGATAGGCAGTGAGTGGGAATGTAGAATGGTGAATAGCACCACGGGGTTGTTTGCATGGGGAGGTCAGGAAACATGCGGTGGCAATGTAGGATACGTTTCGAAAAACATCGAGCAGTGGTGCGTATTTTAAGGGTTTGTAACAGGCCATTCACTAGTAGGAGTGAGAAAAACATCACGGGGTGGTGTGAATCCGTGTACCTGAATTAGGATAGGCAGTGAGTAGCAATGTAGGATGGAGATAAGCACGACGGGATGGTCAGCATGGGGAGGTCAGGAAACATCCGGTGGCCAGGTAGGATAGGTTTCTGAAAAACATCTCAAGGTGGTGCGCATTGTAAGGGTTTCTAAGAGGCCATTCACTAGTCGGAGTGAGAAAAACATCACGGGGTGGTGTGAATCGGAGTGCCTGATTTAGGATAGGAGTGAGTGGCAAAGTAGGATTTAGAAAAGCACCACGGGGTGGTCAGCATGGTGAGTTCAGGAAACATGCCATGGTAAAGTAGGATACGTTTCTGAAAAACATCGCAGGATGGTGTGCATTGTAGGGTTTGTAACAGGCGATTCACTAGTAGGAGTGAGAAAAACATCACGTGGTGGTGTGAATCGGAGGGCCTGAATTAGAATAGGCATTGAGTGGCAATGTGAGATGGAGAAAAGCAAGACAGAATGGTTAGCATGGGGAGGTCAGGAAACATGCAGTTTAAATGTAGGATAGGTTTCTGAAAAACATTGCGGCTTGGTGTGCATTGTAAGTGTTTCTAAGAGGCCATTCACTAGAAAGAGTGAGAAAAACATCACGGGGTGGTGTGAATCGGAGGGCCTGAATTAGAATAGGCATTGAGGGGCAATGTAGGATGGAGAAAACACCACGGGTTATTCAGAATGTGGAGGTTAGGAACCATGCGGTGGCCATGAAGGATAGGTTTCTGAAACACAGCAGGAGGTGGTGCGCATTGTAAGGGTTTCTAAGAGGCCATTCACTAGTAGGAGTGAGAAAAACACCACGGGGTGTTGTGAATTGGAGGGCCTGATATAGGATCGGAGTGAGTGGCAATGTAGGATGGAGAAAAGCACAACGGGGTGGCCAGCATGTTGATTTCAGGAAACATGTGGTGGTAAAGTAGGATACATTTCTGAAAAACATCGCGGGGTGGTGCGCATTGTACGGGTTTCTAACGGGCGATTCACTAGTAGGAGTGAGAAAAACATCACGGGGTGGTGTGAATCAGAGGGCCTGAATTAGAATAGGCAAGGAGTGTCAATATAGGATGGAGAAAAGCAAGACGGGGTGGTCAGCATTGGGAGGTCAGGAAATATGCAGTGGAAAAGTATGATAGATTTCAGAAAAGCATCGCGGGGTGGTGTGCATTGTAAGGATTTCTAACAGGCCATTCACCAGTAGCAGTAAGAAAAACATCACGGTGTGGTGTGAATCGGCGGGCCTGAATTAGGATAGGCAGTCAGTAGCAATGTAGGTTGGAGAAAAGCAAGATGGGGTGGTTAGCATGGGGAGGTCAGGAAACCTGCAGTTTCAATGTAGGATTGGTTTCTGAAAAAGATTGCGGTGTGGTGTGCATTATAAAGGTTTCTAACAGGCCATTCACTAGTAGGAGTGTGAAAAACATCACGGGGTGGTGTGAATCAGAGGGCCTGAATTACAATAGGCAGTGAGTGACAATGTAGGATACAGAAAATCACCATGGGTTGGTCAGTATGGGGAGGTTAGGAAACATGCGGTGGCAATGTTTCATAGGTTTCTGAAAAACATAGCGGGCTGGTGCGCATTGTAAGGGTTTCTAACGGGCGATTCACTAGTAGGAGTGAGAAAAACATCACGGGGTGGTGTGAATCAGAGGGCCTGAATTAGAATAGGCAAGGAGTGTCAATATAGGATGGAGAAAAGCAAGACGGGGTGGTCAGCATTGGGAGGTCAGGAAATATGCAGTGGAAAAGTATGATAGATTTCAGAAAAGCATCGCGGGGTGGTGTGCATTGTAAGGATTTCTAACAGGCCATTCACCAGTAGCAGTAAGAAAAACATCACGGTGTGGTGTGAATCGGCGGGCCTGAATTAGGATAGGCAGTCAGTAGCAATGTAGGTTGGAGAAAAGCAAGATGGGGTGGTTAGCATGGGGAGGTCAGGAAACCTGCAGTTTCAATGTAGGATTGGTTTCTGAAAAAGATTGCGGTGTGGTGTGCATTATAAAGGTTTCTAACAGGCCATTCACTAGTAGGAGTGTGAAAAACATCACGGGGTGGTGTGAATCAGAGGGCCTGAATTACAATAGGCAGTGAGTGACAATGTAGGATACAGAAAATCACCATGGGTTGGTCAGTATGGGGAGGTTAGGAAACATGCGGTGGCAATGTTTCATAGGTTTCTGAAAAACATAGCGGGCTGGTGCGCATTGTAAAGTTTTCTAACAGGCCATTCACTAGTAGGAGTGAGAAAAACATCACCGGGTGGTGTGAATCGGGGGGCCTGTATTAGGCTAGGCAGTGAGTGGCAATGTAGGATGGAGAAAAGTACCACGTGGTGGTCAGCATGGGGAGGTCAGGAAACATGCAGTGGCATTGTAGGGTATGTTTCTGAAAAACATCGGGCTGTGGTGGGCATTATAAGGGTTTCTAACAGGCCATTCACTATTAGGAGTGAGAACAATATCATGGGGTGGTGTGAATTGGAGGGCCTGAATTAGATATGGTAGTGGGTGGCAATGTAGGATCTAGCAAAGCAAGATGGGGCGGTGAGCATGGGGAGGTCAGGAAACATGAAGTGGCAATATTGGATAGGTTTCTGAAAAACATGGTGGGGTGGTGCACATTGTAATATTTTCTAACACCCATTCACTAGTAGGAGTGAGAAAAACATCACGGGTGGTGTGAATCGGAGGGCCTGAATTAGAATAGGCATTGAGTGGCAATGTAGGATGGAGAAAATCAAGACGGGGTGGTTAGCATGGGGAGGTCAGGCAACATGCAGTGGCAATGTAGCATAGGTTTGTGAAAAACATAGCGGGGTGGTGCATAATGTAAGGGTTTCTAACAGGCCATTCACTAGTAGGAGTGAGAAAAACTTCACGGGGTGGTGTGAATCGGAGGGCCTCAATAACAATAGGCATTGAGTGGCAATGTAGGATGGAGAAAAGCACCATGAGATGGTCAGCATGTGCAGGTCAGGAAACACGCGGTGGCAATGTAGGATAGGTTTCTGAAAAACATCAAGAGTTGGTGAGCGTTGTAAGGGTTTCTAACAGGCCATTCACTAGTAGCAGTGAGACAGTCATCACGGAGTGAGGTTAATGTGAAGGCCTGAATTAGGTTAGGCAGTGAATGGCTATGTAGGATGGAGAAAAGCACCACGGGATGGTCAGCATGGGGAGGTCAGGAAACATACGGTGGCAATGTGGGATAGGTTTCAGGAAAACATCGCGGGGTGGTGCGCATTGTAAGGGTTTCTAACAGGCCATGCACTAGTAGGAGTGATAAAACATCACGGGGTGGTGTGAATCAGAGTGCCTGAATTACGATAGGCAGTGAGTGGCAATGTAGGATGGAGAAAGGCACCACGGGATGGTCAGCATGGGGAGATCAGGAAACATGAAGTGGAAATGTAGGATAGGTTTCTGAAAACCTTCGTGGTGTGGTGCGCATTGTAAGGGTTTCTAACAGGCCATTCACTAGTAGGAGTGAGAAAAACATCATGGGGTGGTGTGAATCGGAGGGCCTGAATTTGATTAGGCAGTGAGTGGCAGTGTAGGATCTAGCAAAGCAAGACGGGGCGGTGAGCATGGGGAGGTCAGGAAACATGGAGTGGCAATGTACGATAGGTTTCTTCAAAACATCGCGTGGTGGTGCGCATTGCAAGAGTTTCTAACAGGCCATTCACTAGTAGGAGTGAGAAAAACATCACGGGATGGTGTGAATCGTAGGACATGAATTAGGATAGGCAGTGTGTGGCAATGTAGGATGGAGAAAATCACCACGGGGTAGTCAGAATCGGGAGGTCAGGAAACATGCCGTGACATTGTAAGATAGGATTCTGAAAAACATCTCTGGGTGGGGCTCATTGTAAGGGTTTCTAACAGGCCATTCACTACTAGGAGTGAGAAAAACATCACGGGGTGGTGTGAATTGGAGGGCCTGAATTGCAATAGGCAGTGAGTGACAATGTAGGATACAGAAAATCACCATGGTTGGTCAGCATGGGGAGGTTAGGAAACATGCAGTGGCAATGTTTCATAGGTTTCTGAAAATCATAGCAGGCTGGTGCGCATTGTAAAGGTTTCTAACAGGCCATTCACTAGTAGGAGTGAGAAAAACATCACAGGGTGGTGTGAATCGGAGGGCCAGAATCAGGATAGGCAGTGAGTGGCAATGGAGGATGGAGAAAAGCACCACGGGGTCGTCAGCATGGGGAGGTCAGGAAACATGCGGTGGCAGTGTAGGATAGTTTTCTGAAAAACATCGCGTGGTGGTGCGCATTGTAACGTTTCTAACAGGCCATTCACTATTAGGAGTGAGAAAAACATCATGGGGTGGTGTGAATTGGAGTGCATGAATTAGATATGGCAGTGAGTGGCAATGTAGGATCTAGCAAAGCAAGACGGGGCGGTGAGCATGGGGAGGTCAGCAAACATGAATTGGCAATGTAGGATAGGTTTCTGAAAAACATGGTGGGGTGGTGCACATTGTAAGGGTTTCTAACAGGCCATTCACTAGTAGGAGTGTGAAAAACAGAATGGGGTGGTGTGAATCGGAGGACCTGCATTACGATTGGCAGTGAGTGGCAATTTACGATGAAGAAAAGCACCATGGGCTGGTCAGCATGGTGAGTTCAGGAAACATCCGGTGGCAAGGTAGGATAGGTTTCTGAAAAACATCTCAGGGTGGGGCGCATTGTAAGGGTTTCTAAGAAGCCATTCACTAATAGGAGTGAGAAAAAGATCACGGGGTGGTGTGAATCGGAGGGCCTGATATAGGAAAGGAGTGAATGGCAATGTAGGATGGAGAAAAGCACCACGGGGTGGTCAGCATGTGGAGTTCAGGAAACATGCGGTGCTAAAGTAGGATATGTTTCTGAAAAACATCGCGGGGTGGTGCGCATTGTAAGGGTTTCTAACAGGCGAATCACTAGTAGTAGTGAGAAAAACATCACATGGTGGTGTGAATCAGAGGGCCTGAATTAGAATAGGCATTGAGTGACAATGTATGATGGAGAAAAGCGAGACGCCCGGTTAGCATGGGGTAGTCAGGAAACATGCAGTTTCAATGTAGGATATGTTTCTGAAAAACATTGCGGGGTGGTGGGCATTGTAAGTGTTTGTAACAGGCCATTCACTAGTAGGAGTGAGAAAAACATCACGGGTTGTGTGAATCAGAGGGCCTGAATTAGAATAGGCATTGAGTGTCAATGTAGGATGGAGAAAAGCACCACGGGTTATTCAGAATGAAGAGGTTAGGAAACAGGCGGTGGCAATATAGGATAGGTTTCTGATAAACATCAAGAGGTGTTGCGCATTTTAAGTGTTTCTAACAGGCCATTCACTAGTAGGAGTGAGAAAAACAACATGGGGTGGTGTGAATCGCAGGGCCTCAATTAGATTAGGCAGTGAGTGGCAATATAGGATTGAGCAAATCAAGACGGGGCAGTGAGCATGGTGAAGTCAGGATACATGAAGTGGCAATGTAGGATAGGTTTCTGGAAAACGTGGCGGGGTGGTGCGCATTGTAAGGGTTTCTAACAGTACATTCACTAGTAGGAGTGAGAAAAACATCATGGGTTGGTGTGAATCGGAAGGGCTGAATTTGATTAGGCAGTGAGTGGCAGTGTAGGATCTAGAAAAGCAAAACGGGGCGGTGAGCATGTGCAGGTCAGGAAACATGAAGTGTCAATGTAGGATAGGTTTCTGAAAAACATCTCTGGGTCGTGCGCATTGTAAGGGTTTCTGACAGGCCATTCTCTATTAGGAGTGAGAAAAACATCACGGGGTGGTGTGAATCAGAGGGCCTGAATTAGAATAGGCATTGAGTGGCAATGTAGGATGGAGAAAAGCACCACGGCTTATTCAGCATGAGGATAGGCAGAAAGTGGCAACGTAGGACGGAGAAGCAAAACGGGGTGGTCAGCATGGTGAGTTCAGGAAATATGTGGTGGTAAAGTAGGATAGGTTTCTGAAAAACATCGGGGGGTGGTGCGCATAGTAAGGGTTTCTAACAGGCCATTCACTAGAAGGGGTGAGAAAAACATCACGGGGTGGTGTGATTCGGAGGGCCTGAATTAGAATAGGCATTGAGTGGCAATGTAGGATGGAGAAAAGCTCCACGGGTTATTCAGCATGAGGAGGTTAGGAAACATGCGGTGGCAATGTAGGATAGGATTCTGAAAAGCATCAAGAGGTGATGCACTCTGTAAGGGTTTCTAACATGCCATTCACTAGTAGGAGTGAGAAAAACATCTTGGGGTGGTGTGAATCGCAGGGCCTGAATTAGATTAGGCAGTGAGTGGCAATGTAGGATCGAGCAAATCAAGACAAGGCGGTGAGAATTAGGAGATCAGGAAACATGCAGTGGCAATGTAGGATAGCTTTCTGAAAAACATCACGGGGTGGTGTGAATTGTGTGGGTTTGGAACAGACAATTCACTAGTAGAAGTGAGAAAAACATCACGGGGTGGTATGAATCGGAGGGCCTGAATTAGGATAGGCAGTGTGTGGCAATGTAGGATGGAGAAAAGCACCACGGTTGGTCAGCATGGGGAGATCGGGAAACATGAAGGCGCAATGTAGGATAGGTTTCTGAAAAATATCTCGGGGTGGTGCGCAATGTAAGGGTTTCTAAAAGACCCTTCATTATTAGGAGTGTGAAAAGCATCACAGGAGGGTGTGAATTGGAGGGCCTGAATTCGGATAGGCAGTGATTGGCAATGTAGGATGGGGAAAAGCACCACGGGGTGGTCAGAATGGGGAGGTCATTAAACATGTGGTGGCAATGTAGGATAGGTTTCTGAAAAACATCGCGTGGTGAGGCGCATTGTAACAGTTTCTAACAGGCCATTCACTAGTAGGAGTGAGAAAAACTTCATGGGGTGGTGTGAATCGGAGTGTCTGAATTAGGATAGGCAGTGAGTGGCAATGTAGGATGGAGAAAAGCACCACAGGCTATTCAGCTTGGGGAGATCAGCAAACATGCGGTGGCAATGTAGGATAGGTTTTTGTAAAACATCGCGGGGTGGTGTGCATTGTAAGGGTTTCTAACATGCCTTTCACTAGTAGGAGTGAGAAAAACGTCACGGGGTGGTTTGCTTCGGAGGGCCTGAAATAGGATAGGCAGTGAGTGGCAATGAAGGATGGAAAAAGCACCTCGGGTTGGTCAGCATGGGAAGGTCAGGAAACATGCGGTGGCAATGAAGTATAGGTTTCTGAAAAACATCTCGGGGTGGTGCGCATTGTAAGGGTTTCTAACAGGCCATTCACTAGTAGAAGTGAGAAAAACATCACGGGGTGGTGTGAATCGGTGGGCCTGAATTAGCATAGGCAGTGATTGGCAATGTAGGATGGGGAAAAGTACCACGGCGTGGTCAGAATGGGGAGGTCAGGAAACATGCGGTGGCAATGTAGGATAGGTTTCTGAAAAGCATGAAGGGGTGGTGCGCATTGTAAGGGTTTCTAACAGGCCACTCACTAGTAGGAGTGAGAAAAGCATCACCGGGTGGTGTGAATCGCAGTGTCTGAATTAGGATAGGCATTGAGTGGCAATGTAGGATTTAGAAAAGCATCACAGGGTATTCAGCATGGGGTGGTCAGGAAACATGCGTTGGAATGTAGAATAAGTTTCTATAAAACATCACGTGGTGGTTCGCATTGTAAGGGTTTCTAACAGGCCATTCACTAGTAGGAGTGAGAAAAACATCATGAGGTGGTGTGAAATGGAGGGCCTGAATTAGATTAGGCAGTGAGTGGTAATGTATAATGAAGTAATGCAAGACGGCGTGGTGAGCATGGGGAGTTCAGGAAACATGCAGTGGCAATGTAGGATAGGTTTCTGAAAAACATCGAGGGGTGGTGTGCATTGTAAGGGTTTCTAACAGGCCATTCACAAGTAGGAGTTAGAAAAACATCACAGGGGTGTGTGAGTCAGAGGGCCTAAGTTAGAATAGCCAGTGAGTGGCAATGTAGGATGGAGTAAAGCACCAAGGGTGGTCAGCACTGGGAGGTCAAGAAATATGCGGTGGCAATGTAGGATAGGTTTCTGAAAAACATCGCGTGGTGGTGCACATTGTATGGTTTTCTAACAGGTCATTCACAAGTAGGAGTGAGAAAAACATCACAGGGGGGTTTGAATCAGAGGGCCTGAATTAGCATAGGCAGTGAGTGGCAATGTAGGATGGAGAAAGGCATCACCCCGTAGTTAGCAAGGCGAGGTAAGGAAACATGCGGTGCCAATGTAGGATAGGTTTCTGAAAAACATTGCGGGGTGGTGCACATTGTAAGGGGTTCTAACAGGCCATTCACTAGTAGGAGTGAGAAAAACATCATGGGGTGGTGTGAATCGGAGGGCCTAAATTTGATTAGGCAGTGAGTGGCAGTGTAGGATCTAGCAAAGCAAGACGGGGCGGTAAGCATGTGGAGGTCAAGAAACATGCAGTGGCAATGTTGGATAGGTTTCTGAAAAACATCTCTGGGTGGTGCGCATTGTAAGGGTTTCTAACAGGCCATTCACTAGTAGAAGTGAGAAAAACATCACGGGGTGGTGTGAATCGGAGGACATGAATTAGCATAGGCAGTGTGTGGCCATGTAGGATGGAGAAAAGCACCACGGGATGGTCAGCATGGGGAGGTCAGGAAACATGCGGTGGCAATGTAGGATATTTTTCAGAAAAACATCGCGGGGTGGTGCGCATTGTAAGGGTTTCTAACAGGCCATTCACTAGTAGGAGTGAGAAAAACTTATTGGGTTGGTGTGAATTGGGGGCCTGTATTAGGATAGGCAGTGAATGGCAATGTAAGATGGAGAAAAGTACTACGGGGTGGTCAGCATGGGGTGGTCAGGAAACATGCAGTGGCATTGTATGATAGGTTTCTGAAAAACATCGAGGTGTGGTGCGCATTGTAAGAGTTTCTAACAGGCCATTCACTATTAGGAGTGAGAAAAACATCATGGGGTGGTGTGAATTGGAGGGCCTGAATTAGATATGGCAGTGAGTGGCAATGTAGGATCTAGCAAAGCAAGACGGGGCGGTGAGCATGCGGAGGTCAGGAAACATGAAGTGGCAAGGTTGGATAGGTTTCTGAAAAACATGGTGGGGTGTTGCACATTGTAAGGGTTTCTAACAGGCCATTCACTAGTAGGTGTGAGAAAAACAGAATGGGGTGGTGTGAATTGGAGGACCTGAATTACGATAGGCAGTGAGTGGCAATGTACGATGGAGAAAAGTACCACAGAGTGGTCAGCATGGGGACGTCAGGAAACATCCGTTGGCCATGTAGGATATATTTCTGAAAAACATCTCAGGGTGGTGAGCCTTGTTAGGGTTTCTAAGAGGCCATTCACTAGTAGGAGTGAGAAAAATATCACGAGGTGGTGTGAATCCGAGGGCCTGATATAGTATAGGAGTGAGTGACAATGTAGGATGGAGAAAAGCACCACGGGGTGGTCAGCATGGTGAGTTCAGGAAACATGCGGTGGTAAAGTAGGATACGTTTCTGAAAAACATGCGGGGTGGTGCGCATTGTAAGTGTTTTTAACAGGCGATTCACTAGTAAGAGTGAGAAAACATCACGGGGTGGTGTGAATCAGAGGGCCTGAATTAGAATAGGCACAGAGTGGCATTGTAGGATGCAGAAAAGCAAGACGGGGTGGTTAGCGTGGGGAGGTCAGACAATATGCAGTGGCAATGTAGCATAGGTTTGTGAAAAACATAGCGGGGTGGTGCACATTGTAAGGGTTTCTAACAGGCCATTCAGTAGTAGGAGTGATAAAAACATCACGGGGTGGTGTGAATCAGAAGGCCTGAATTAAAATAGGCATTGAGTGGCAATGTAGGATGGAGAAAAGCACCACGGGATGGTCAGCATGTGCAGGTCAGGAAACATGCGGTGGCCATGTAGGATAGGTTTCTGAAAAACCTCAAGAGGTCGTGCGCGTTGTAAGGGTTTCTAACAGGCCATTCACTAGTAGCAGTGATACAGTCATCACGGAGCCAGGTGAATATGAAGGCCTGAATTAGGTTAGGCAGTGAATGGCTATGTAGGATGGAGAAAAGCACCACGGGATGGTCAGCATGGGGAGGTCAGGAAACATGCGGTGGCAATGTAGGATAGGTTTCAGGAAAACATCGCAGGGTGGTGCTCATTGTAATGGCTTATAGCAGGCCATTCACTTGTATCAGTGATCAAAACATCACGGGGCAGTGTGAATCAGAGAGCCTGAATTCAGATAGGCAGTGAGTGGCAATGTAGGATGGAGAAAAGCACCACGAGATGGTCAGCATGGGGAGGACAGGAAACATGCAGTGGCAATGTAGGATAGGTTTCTGAAAACCATCCCGGTGTGGTGCGCATTGTAAGGGTTTCTAACAGGCCATTCACTAGTAGGACTGAGAAAAACATCATGGGGTGGTGTGAATCGGAGGGCCTGAATTTGATTAGGCAGTGAGTGGCAGTGTAGGATCTAGCAAAGCAAGACGGGGCGGTGAGCATGGGCAGGTCAGGAAACACGAAGAGCCAAGGTAGGATAGGTTTCTGAAAACATCGCGTGGTGGTGCGCATTGTAAGGTTTTCTAACAGGCCATTCACTAGTAGGAGTGAGAAAAACATCATGGGGTGGCGTGAATCGGAGGGCCTGAATTACGATAGGCAGTGAGTCACAATGTAGGATACAAAAAATCACCACGGGTTGGTCAGCATGTGGAGGTTATGAAACAGGCGGTGGCAATGTAGCAGAGGTTTCTGAAAAACATAGCGGGCTGGTGCGCATTGTAAACATTTCGAAGAGGCCATTCACTAATAGGAGTGAGAAAAACATCACGGGGTGGTGTGAATCTGGGGGCCTGTATTTGGATAGGCAGTGAGTGGCAATGTAGGATGGGGAAAAGCACCACGGGGTGCTCAGCATGGGGAGTTAAGGAAACATCCGTTGGCCATGTAGGATAGATTTCTGAAAAACATTTCAGGGTGGTGAGCATTGTAAGGGTTTTTAACAGGCGATTCACTAGTAGGAGTAAGAAAAACATCACGGGGTGGTGTGATTCTGAGGGCCTGAATTAGAATAGGCATTGAGTGGCAATGTAGGATGGAGAAAAGCAAGACGGGGTGGTTAGCATGAGGAGGTCAGGCAACATGCAGTGGCAATGTAGCATTGGTTTGTGAAAAACATAGCGGGGTGGTGCACATTGTAAGGTTTTCCAACAGGCCATTCACTAGTAGGAGTGAGAAAAACATCATGGGGTGCTGTGAATCGGATGGCCTGAATTACAATAGGCAGTGAGTGACAATGTAGGATACAGAAAATCACCACGGGTTGGTCAGCATGGGGAGGTTAGGAAACATGTGGTGGCAATGTTTCATAGGTTTCTGAAAAACAAAGCGGGCTGGTGCGCATTTTAAGGGATTCTAACGGGCAATTCACTAGTAGGAGTGAGAAAATCATCACATGGTGGTGTGAATCGGAGTGCCTGAATTAGAATAGGCATTGATTGGTAATGTATGATGGAGAAAAGCAAGACGGGGTGGTTAGCATGGGGAGGTCAGGAAACATGCAGTTTCAACGTAGGATAGGTTTCTGAAAAACATTTCAGTGTGGTGTGCATTGTAAGTGTTTGTAACAGGCCATTCACTAGTAGGAGTGAGAAAAACATCACGGGTTGTGTGAATCAGAGGGCCTGAATTAGAATAGGCATTGAGTGCCAATGTAGGATGGAGAAAAGCACCACGGGTTATTCAGAATGAAGAGGTCAGGAAACATGTGGTGGCAATGTTGGATAGGTTTCTGATAAACATCAAGAGGTGTTGCGCATTGTAAGGGTTTCTAACAGGCCATTCACTAGTAGTAGTGAGAAAAACATCATGGGGTTGTGTGAATCGCAAGGCCTCAATAAGAATAGGCAGTGATTGGCAATGTAGGATCGAGCAAAAGCACCATGGGATGGTCAGCATGGGGAGGTCAGGAAACATGAAGTGGCAATGTAGGATAGGTTTCTGGAAAACGTGGCAGGGTGGTGCGCATTGCAAGCTTTTCCAACAGGCCATTCACTAGTAGGAGTGAGAAAAACAGAACGGGGTGGTGTGAATCGGAGGACCTGAATTAGCATAGGCAGTGAGTAGCAAGGTAGGATGGAGAAAAGCACCACAGGGTGGTCAGCATGGGGAGGTCAGGAAATATCCGGTGGCCATGTACGATAGGATTCTGTAAAACATCTCTTGGTTGTGCGCATTGTAAGGTTGTGAGAAAAACATCATGGGGTGGTGTGAATCGGAAGGCCTAAATTTTATTAGGCAGTGAGTGGCAGTGTAGGATCTAGCAAAGCAAGATGGGGCGGTGAGGATGTGGAGGTCAGGAAACATGAAGTGTCAGTGTAGGAGAGGTTTCTGAAAAACATCTCTGGGTCGTGTGCATTGTAAGGGTTTCTGACAGGCCATTCACTATTAGGAGTGAGAAAAACATGACGGGGTGGTGTGAATAGGAGGGCCTGAATTAGATTGGCAATGTAGGATGGAGAAAAGCACCACGGGTTATTCAGCATGAGGAGGTTTGGAAACATGCGGTGGCAATGTAGGATAGGTTTCTGAAAAACATCAAGAGGTGGTGCGCCTTGTAAGGGTTTCTTACAGGCCATTCACTAGTACGAGTGAGAAAAACATCATGGGGTGGTGTGAATTGGAGTGCCTGAATTGGATTAGGCAGTCAGTGGCAATGTAGGATCTAGCAAAGGAAGACAGGGTGGTGAGCATGAGGAGATCAGGAAACGTTAAGTGGCAATTTAAGATAGGTTTCTGAAAAACAGGGCGCGGTGGCATGCATTGTAACGGTTTCTAACAGGCCATTCACTAGTAGCAGTGAGACAATCATCACGGAGTGATGTGAATATGAAGGCCTGAATTAGGATAGGCAGTGAGTGGCAATGTAGAATGGAGAAAAGCACCACGGGATGGTCAGCATCGGGAGGTCAGGAAACATGCGTTGGCAATGTAGGATAGGTTTCTGAAAACCATCGCGGTGTGTTGAGCATTGTAAGATTTTCCAACAGTCCATTCACTAGTAGGAGTGAGAAAAACATCATGGGGTGGTTTGAATCGGAGGGCCTTAGTTAGGATAAGCAGTGAGTGGCAATGTAGAATGGAGAAGCACAATGGGGTGGTCAACATGGGGAGGTCAGGAAACATGCGGTGGAAATGTAGCATACGTTTTTGAAAAACATAGCGGGGTGGTCACATTGTAAGGGTTTCTAACAGGCCATTCACTTGTAGGAGTGAGAAAAACATCATGGGGTGGTGGCAATTGGAGGGCCTGAATTAGATTAGGCAGTGAGTGGCAATGTAGGATCTAGCAAAGCAAAAACCGGCATGAGCATGGGGAGATCATGAAACATGAAGTGGCAATGTAGGATAGGTTTCTGAAAAACATGGCGGAGTGGTGCGCATTGTAAGGGTTTCCAACAGGCCATGCACTAATAATAGTGAGAAAAACAGAACGGGGTGGTGTGAATCGGAAGACCTGAATTAGGATAGTCAGTGAGTAGCAATGTAGGATGGGGAAAAGCACCACGGGGTGGTCAGCATGGGGAAGGTGGAAATATGCGGTAGCCATGTAGGATAGGTTTCTGAAAAACATCGCGGGGTGGTACACATTGTAAGGGTTTCTAACAGGCCATTCACTAGCAGGAGTGTGAAAAACATCATGGGGTGGTGTGAATCGCAGGGCCTGAATTAGATTAGGCCGTGAGTGGCAATGAAGGATCTAGCAAACAAGACGGGGTGGTCAGCATGGGGAGTTGAGGAAACATGAAGTGGCAATGTAGGATAGATTTCTGAAAAACATCGCGGGGTGGTGCGCATTTTAAGGGTTTCTAACAGGCCATTCACTAGTAGCAGTGAGACAATCATCACAGAGTGATGTGAATATGAAGGCCTGACTTAGGATAGGCAGTGAGTGGGAATGTAGGATGGCGAAAAGCACCACGGGATGGTCAGCATGGGGAGGTCAGGAAACATGCGGTGGCAATGTAGTATAGGTTTCAGAACAACATCACGGGGTGGTGCGCATTGTAAGGGTTTCTAACAGGCCATTCCCTAGGAGCAGTGATAAAAATATCAAGGGGTTGTGTGAATCAGAGATCCTGAATTATGATATGCAGTGAGTGGCAATGTAGGATGGAGAAAAGCACCACGGGATGTTCAGTCTGGGGAGGTCAGGAAACATGCGGTTGCAATGTAGCATACGTTTGTCAAAAACATAGCGCCGTGGTCAAATTGTAAGGGTTTCTAACAGGCCATTCACTAGTAGGAGTGAGAAAAACATCACGGGGAGATGTGAATCGGAGAGCCTGAATTAGAATAGGCAGTGAGTGGCAATGTAGAATGGAGACAAGCACCACGGGCTGGTCAGCATGGGGAGGTCAGGAAACATGCGTTGCCAATGTAGGATAGATTTCTGAAAAACATCGCGGGGTGGTGCGCATTGTAAGGGTTTCTAACAGGCCATTCACTAGTAGGCGTGAGAAAAACATCACGGGGTGGTGTGAATCGGAGGTCCTGAATTACGATAGGCAGTGAGTGGGAATGTAGGATGGGGAATAGCACCACGGGGTTGTTAGCATGGGGAGGTCAGGAAACATGCGGTGGCAATGTAGGATACGTTTCGAAAAACATCGAGCGGTGGTGCATATTTTAAGGGTTTGTAACAGGCCATTCACTAGTAGGAGTGAGAAAAACATCACGGGTTGGTGTGAATCCGTGTACCTAAATTAGGATAGGCAGTGAGTAGCAATGTAGGATGGAGAAAAGCACCATGGGATGGTCAGCATGGGGAGGTCAGGAAACATCCAGTGGCCAGGTAGGATAGATTTCTGAAAAACATCTCAAGGTGGTGCGCATTGTAAGGGTTTCTAAGAGGCCATTTACTAGTAGGACTGAGAAAAACATCACGGGGTGGTGTGAATCGGAGTGCCTGATTTACTATAGGAGTGAGTGGCAAAGTAGGATTTAGAAAAGCACCACGGGGTGGTCAGCATGGTGAGTTCAGGAAACATGCGGTGGTAAAGTAGGATACGTTTCTGAAAAACATCGCGGGGTGGTGCGCATTGTAGGGTTTGTAACAGGAGATTCACTAGTAGGAGTGAGAAAAACATCACATGGTGGTGTGAATCGGAGGGCCTGAATTAGAATAGGCATTGAGTGGCAATGTAAGAAGGAGAAAAGCAAGACGGAGTGGTTAGCATGGGGAGGTCAGGAAACATGCAGTTTAAATGTAGGATAGGTTTCTGAAAAACATTGCGGGGTGGTGTGCATTGTAAGTGTTTCTAAGAGCCATTCACTAGAAAGAGTGAGAAAAACATCACGGGGTGGTGTGAATCGGAGGGCCTGAATTAGAATAGGCATTGAGGGGCAATGTAGGATGGAGAAAACACCACGGTTTATTCAGAATGAGGAGGTTAGGAACCATGCGGTGGCCATGAAGGATAGGTTTCTGAAACACAGCAGGAGGTGGTGCGAATTGTAAGGGTTTCTAAGAGGCCATTCACTAGTAGAAGTGAGAAAAACACCACGGGGTGGTGTGAATTGGAGGGCCTGATATAGGATCGGAGTGAGTGGCAATGTAGGATGGAGAAAAGCACAACGGGGTGGCCAGCATGGGGAGGTCAGGAAACATGCGGTGGAAATGTAGCATACGTTTTTGAAAAACATTATGGGGTGGTCACATTGTAAGGGTTTCTAACAGGCCATTCACCAGTAGGAGTGAGAAAAACATCGTGGGGTGGTGTGAATTGGACGGCCTGAATTAGATTAGGCAGTGAGTGGCAATGTAGGATCTAGCAAAGCAAAACCGGCATGAGCATGGGGAGATCATGAAACATGAAGTGGCAATGTAGGATAGGTTTCTGAAAAACATGGTGGAGTGGTGCGCATTGTAAGGGTTTCCAACAGGCCATGCACTAATAATAGTGAGAAAAACAGAACGGGGTGGTGTGAATCGGAGGACCTGAATTAGGATAGTCAGTGAGTAGCAATGTAGGATGGGGAAAAGCACCACGGGGTGGTCAGCATGGGAAGGGTGGAAATATGCGGTGGCCATGTAGGATAGGTTTCTGAAAAACATCGCGGGGTGGTGTACATTGTAAGGGTTTCTAACAGGCCATTCACTAGCAGGAGTGTGAAAAACATCATGGGGTGGTGTGAATCGGAGGGCCTGCATTTGATTAGGCATTGAGTGGCATTGTAGGATCTAGCAAAGCAAGACGGGGCGGTGAGCATGTGGAGGTCAGGAAACATGAAGTGGCAATGTAGGATAGGTTTCTGAAAAACATGGTGGGGTGGTACACATGGTAAGGGTTTCCAACAGGACATTCACTAGTAATAGTGAGAAAAACAGAATGGGGTGGTGTGAATCGGAGGACCTGAATTAGAATAGGCAGGGAGCAGCAATGTAGGATGGAGAAAAGCACCACAGGGTGGTCAGCATGGGGAGGTCAGGAAACATCCGTTGGCCATGTCGGTTAGGTTTCTGAAAAACAACTCAGGGTGGTGCGAATTGTAAGGGTTTCTAAGAGGCCATTCACTAGTAGGTGTGAGAAAAACATCACGGGGTGGTGTGAATCGCAGGGCCTGATATAGGATAGGAGTGAGTGACAATGTAGGATGGAGAAAAGCACCACGGGATTGTCAGCATGGGGAGGTCAGGAGACATGCGGTGGCAATGTAGGAGAGGTTTCTGAAAACCATCGTGGTGTGGTGAGCATTGTAAGGGTTTCTAACAGGCCATTCACTAGTAGGAGTGAGAAAAAGAAAATGCGGTGGTGTGAATCGGAGGACCTGAATTAGGATAGGCAGTGAGTAGCAATGTAGGACGGAGAAAAGCACCACAGGGTGTTCAGCATGGGGAGGTCAGGAAACATGCGTTGGCAATGTAGGAAAGTTTTCTGAAAAACATCGCGGGGTGGTGTGCATTGTAAGGGTTTCTAACAGGCCATTCACTAGTAGGAGTGAGAAAAACAGCACGGGGTGGTGTGTATCGAGTGGCCTGTATTAGCATAGGCGGTGAGTGGCAATGTAGGATCTAGCAAAGCAAGACGGGGCGGTGATCATGGGGAGGTCATGAAACATGAAGTGGCAATGTAGGATAGGTTTCTGAAAAACATGGCGGGTGGTGCGCATTGTGATATTTTCTAAAAGGCAATTCACTAGTATGAGTGAGAAAAACATCACGGGTGGTGTGAATCGAAGGACATGAATTAGGATAGGCAGTGAGTGGCAATGTAGGATGGAGAAAAGCACCACGGGGTGGTCAGCATGGGGAGTTCAGGAAACATGCGGTGGCCATGTAGGATACGTTTCTGAAAAACATCTCAGGGTCGTGCACATTGTAAGTGTTTAAGAGGCCATTCACTAGTAGGAATGAGAAGAACATCACGGGGTGATGTGAATCGGAGGGCCTTATATAGGATAGGAGTGAGTGGCAATGTAGGATGGAGAAAAGGACCACGGGATGGTCAGCAAGGTGAGTTCAGGAAACATGCGGTGGTAAAGTAAGATACGTTTCTGAAAAAAATCGCGTTGTGGTGCGCATTGTAAGGGTTTCTAACAGGCGTTTCACTAGTAGGAGTGAGAAAAACATCATGGGTGGTGTGAATAGGAGGGCCTGAATTGGAATAGGCATTGAGTGGCAATGTAGGTTGGAGAAAAGCAAAACAGGGTGGTTAGCATGGGGAGGTCAGCAAACATGCAGTTTCAATGTAGGATAGGTTTCGGAAAAACATTGCGGGGAGGTGTGCATTGTAAGGGTTTCTAACAGGCCATTCACTACTAGGGGTGAGAAAAACATCACGGGGTTGTGTGAATATGTGGGCCTGAATTAGAATAGGGATTGAGTGGCAATGTAGGATGGAGAAAAGCTCCATGTGTTATTCAGCATGAGGAGGTTAGGAAACATGCGGTGGCAATGTAGGATAGGATTCTGAAAAGCATCAACAGGTGATGTGCATTGTAAGGCTTTCTAACAGGCCATTCACTAGTAGGAGTGAGAAAAACATCATGGGGTAGTGTGAATCGCAGGGCCTGAATTAGATTAGGCCGTGAGTGGCAATGAAGGATCTAGCAAACAAGACGGGGTGGTGAGCATGGGGAGTTGAGGAAACATGAAGTGGCAATGTAGGATAGATTTCTGAAAAACATCGCGGGGTGGTGCGCATTTTAAGGGTTTCTAACAGGCCATTCACTAGTAGCAGTGAGACAATCATCACGGAGTGATGTGAATATGAAGGCCTGACTTAGGATAGGCAGTGAGTGGCAATGTAGGATGGCGAAAAGCACCACGGGAACGTCAGCATGGGGAGGTCAGGAAACATGCGGTGGCAATGTAGTATAGGTTTCAGAACAACATCACGGGGTGGTGCGCATTGTAAGGGTTTCTAACAGGCCATTCCCTAGGAGCAGTGATAAAAATATCAGGGGGTTGTGTGAATCAGAGATCCTGAATTACGATATGCAGTGAGTGGCAATGTAGGATGGAGAAAAGCACCACGGGATGTTCAGTCTGGGGAGGTCAGGAAACATGCGGTGGCAATGTAGCATACGTTTGTCAAAAACATAGCGGCGTGGTCAAATTGTAAGGGTTTCTAACAGGCCATTCACTAGTAGGAGTGAGAAAAACATCACAGGGAGATGTGAATCGGAGAGCCTGAATTAGAATAGGCAGTGAGTGGCAATGTAGAATGGAGAAAAGCTGGTCAGCATGGGGAGGTCAGGAAACATGCGGTGGCAATGTAGGATAGGTTTCTGAAAAACATCGCGGGGTGGTGCGCATTGTAAGGGTTTCTAACAGGCCATTCACTAGTAGGCGTGAGAAAAACATCACGGGGTGGTGTGAATCGGAGGTCCTGAATTACGATAGGCAGTGAGTGGGAATGTAGGATGGGGAATAGCACCACGGGGTTGTTAGCATGGGGAGGTCAGGAAACATGCGGTGGCAATGTAGGATACGTTTCGAAAAACATCGAGCGGTTGTGCGTATTTTAAGGGTTTGTAACAGGCCATTCACTAGTAGGAGTGAGAAAAACATCACGGGTTGGTGTGTATCCGTGTACCTGAATTAGGATAGGCAGTGAGTAGCAATGTAGGATGGAGAAAAGCACCATGGGATGGTCAGCATGGGGAGGTCAGGAAACATCCGGTGGCCAGGTAGGATAGGTTTCTGAAAAACATCTCAAGGTGGTGCGCATTGTAAGGGTTTCTAAGAGGCCATTCACTAGTAGGAGTGAGAAAAACATCACGGGGTGGTGTGAATCGGAGTGCCTGATTTACTATAGGAGTGAGTGGCAAAGTAGGATTTAGAAAAGCACCACGGGTTGGTCAGCATGGTGAGTTCAGGAAACATGCGGTGGTAAAGTAGGATACGTTTCTGAAAAACATCGAGGGGGGGTGCGCATTGTAGGGTTTGTAACAGGCGATTCACTAGTAGGAGTGAGAAAAACATCACGTGGTGGTGTGAATCGGAGGGCCTGAATTAGAATAGGCATTGAGTGGCAATGTAAGATGGAGAAAAGCAAGATGGACAGGTTAGCATGGGGAGGTCAGGAAACATGCAGTTTAAATGTAGGATAGGTTTCTGAAAAACATTTCGGGGTGGTGTGCATTGTAAGTGTTTCTAAGAGCCATTCACTTGAAAGAGTGAGAAAAACATCACGGGGTGGTGTGAATCGGAGGGCCTTAATTAGGATAGGCAATCAGTAGCAATGTAGGTTGGAGAAAAGCAAGATGGGGTGGTTAGCATGGGGAGGTCAGGAAACCTGCAGTTTCAATGTAGGATTGGTTTCTGAAAAAGTGTGCGGTGTGGTGTGCATTATAAGGGTTTCTAACAGGCCATTCACTAGTAGGAGTGAGAAAAACATCACGGGGTGGTGTGAATCAGAGGGCCTGAATTACAATAGGCAGTGAGTGACAATGTAGGATACAGAAAATCACCATGGGTTGGTCAGTATGGGGTGGTTAGGAAACATGCGGTGGAAATGTTTCATAGGTTTCTGAAAAACATAGCGGCCTGGTGCGCATTGTAAAGGTTTCTAACAGGCCATTCACTAGTAGGAGTGAGAAAAACATCACGGGGTGGTTGGAATCGGAGGGCCAGAATCAGGATAGGCAGTGAGTGGCAATGTAGGATGGAGAAAATTACCACAGGGTAGTCAGCATGGGGACGTAAGGAAACATGCGGTGGCAATGTAGGATAGGTTATGGAAAAGCGTCGCGGGGTGGTGCACATTGTAAGGGTTTCTAACTAGCCATTCACTACTAGGAGTGAGAAAATCATCATGAGGTGGTTTGAATTGGAGGGCCTGAATTAGATATGGCAGTGAGTGGCAATGTAGGATCTAGCAAAGCAAGACGGGGCGGTGAGCATGAGGAGATCAGGAAACGTTAAGTGGCAATGTAGGATAGGTTTCTGAAAAACATGGCTGTGTGGTGCGCATTGTAATGATTTCTAACAGGCCATTCACTAGTAGCAGTGAGACAATCATCACGGAGTGATGTGAATATGAAGGCCTGAATTAGGATAGGCAGTGAGTGGCAATGTAGGTTGGAGAAAAGCACCACGGTGTGGTCAGCATGCAGAGGTCAGGAGACATGCGGTTGCAATGTATGATAGGTTTCTGAAAACCATCGCGGTGTGTTGAGCATTGTAAGGGTTTCCAACAGTCCATTCACTAGTAGGAGTGAGAAAAACATCATGGGGTGGTGTGAATCGGAGGGACTTAATTAGGATAGGCAGTGAGTGGCAATGTAGGACGGAGAAGCACAAAGGTGTGGTCAGCATGGTGAGTTCAGCAAATATGTGGTGGTAAAGTAGGATAGGTTTCTGAAAAACATCGGGGGGTGGTGCGCATTGTAAGGGTTTCTAACAGGCCATTCACTACTAGGGGTGAGAAAAACATCACGGGGTGGTGTGATTCGGAGGGCCTGAATTAGAATAGGCATTGAGTGGCAATGTATGATGGAGAAAAGCACCACGGGTTACTCAGCATGAGGAGGTTAGGAAAGATCCAATGGCAATGTAGGATAGGTTTCTGAAAAACATCAAGAGGTGATGCGCATTGTAAGGGTTTCTAACAGGCCATTCACTAGTAGGAGTGAAAAACACATCATGGGGTGGTGTGAATCGCAGGGCCTGAATTTCAATAGGCAGTGAGTGGCAATGTAGGATCTAGAAAAGAAAGACGGGGTGGTGAGCATGGGGAGTTGAGGAAACATGAAGTGGCAATGTAGGATAGATTTCTGAAAAACATCGCAGCGTGGTGCGCATTTGAAGGGTTTCTAACAGGCCATTCAGTAGTAGCAGTGAGACAATCATCACGAATTGATGTGAATATTAAGGCCTGACTTAGGATAGGCAGTGACTGGCAATGTAGGATGGAGAAAAGCACCACGGGATGGTCAGCATGGGGAGGTCAGGAAACATGCGGTGGCAATGTAGTATAGGTTTCAGAACAACATCACGGGGTGGTGCGCATTGTAAGGGTTTCTAACAGGCCATTCCCTAGGAGCAGTGATAAAAATATCAGGGGGTTGTGTGAATCAGAGATCCTGAATTACGATATGCAGTGAGTGGCAATGTAGGATGGAGAAAAGCACCACGGGATGTTCAGTCTGGGGAGGTCAGGAAACATGCGGTGGCAATGTAGCATACGTTTGTCAAAAACATAGCGGCGTGGTCAAATTGTAAGGGTTTCTAACAGGCCATTCACTAGTAGGAGTGAGAAAAACATCACAGGGAGATGTGAATCGGAGAGCCTGAATTAGAATAGGCAGTGAGTGGCAATGTAGAATGGAGAAAAGCACCACGGGCTGGTCAGCATGGGGAGGTCAGGAAACATGCGGTGGCAATGTAGGATAGGTTTCTGAAAAACATCGCGGGGTGGTGCGCATTGTAAGGGTTTCTAACAGGCCATTCACTAGTAGGCGTGAGAAAAACATCACGGGTGGTGTGAATCGGAGGTCCTGAATTACGATAGGCAGTGAGTGGGAATGTAGGATGGGGAATAGCACCACGGGGTTGTTAGCATGGGGAGGTCAGGAAACATGCGGTGGCAATGTAGGATACGTTTCGAAAAACATCGAGCGGTTGTGCGTATTTTAAGGGTTTGTAACAGGCCATTCACTAGTAGGAGTGAGAAAAACATCACGGGTTGGTGTGAATCCGTGTACCTGAATTAGGATAGGCAGTGAGTAGCAATGTAGGATGGAGAAAAGCACCACGGGATGGTCAGCATGGGGAGGTCAGGAAACATCCGGTGGCCAGGTAGGATAGGTTTCTGAAAAACATCTCAAGGTGGTGCGCATTGTAAGGGTTTCTAAGAGGCCATTCACTAGTAGGAATGAGAAAAACATCACGGGGTGGTGTGAATCGGAGTGCCTGATTTACTATAGGAGTGAGTGGCAAAGTAGGATTTAGAAAAGCACCACGGGGTGGTCAGCATGGTGAGTTCAGGAAACATGCGGTGGTAAAGTAGGATACGTTTCTGAAAAACATCAAGGGGGGGTGCGCATTGTAGGGTTTGTAACAGGCGATTCACTAGTAGGAGTGAGAAAAACATCACGTGGTGGTGTGAATCGGAGGGCCTGAATTAGAATAGGCATTGAGTGGCAATGTAAGATGGAGAAAAGCAAGATGGACAGGTTAGCATGGGGAGGTCAGGAAACATGCAGTTTAAATGTAGGATAGGTTTCTGAAAAACATTTCGGGGTGGTGTGCATTGTAAGTGTTTCTAAGAGCCATTCACTTGAAAGAGTGAGAAAAACATCACGGGGTGGTGTGAATCGGAGGGCCTTAATTAGGATAGGCAATCAGTAGCAATGTAGGTTGGAGAAAAGCAAGATGGGGTGGTTAGCATGGGGAGGTCAGGAAACCTGCAGTTTCAATGTAGGATTGGTTTCTGAAAAAGTGTGCGGTGTGGTGTGCATTATAAGGGTTTCTAACAGGCCATTCACTAGTAGGAGTGAGAAAAACATCACGGGGTGGTGTGAATCAGAGGGCCTGAATTACAATAGGCAGTGAGTGACAATGTAGGATACAGAAAATCACCATGGGTTGGTCAGTATGGGGAGGTTAGGAAACATGAGGTGGAAATGTTTCATAGGTTTCTGAAAAACATAGCGGCCTGGTGCGCATTGTAAAGGTTTCTAACAGGCCATTCACTAGTAGGAGTGAGAAAAACATCACGGGGTGGTTGGAATCGGAGGGCCAGAATCAGGATAGGCAGTGAGTGGCAATGTAGGATGGAGAAAATTACCACAGGGTAGTCAGCATGGGGACGTAAGGAAACATGCGGTGGCAATGTAGGATAGGTTATGGAAAAGCGTCGCGGGGTGGTGCACATTGTAAGGGTTTCTAACTAGCCATTCACTACTAGGAGTGAGAAAAACATCATGAGGTGGTGTGAATTGGAGGGCCTGAATTAGATATGGCAGTGAGTGGCAATGTAGGATCTAGCAAAGCAAGACGGGGCTGTGAGCATGAGGAGATCAGGAAACGTTAAGTGGCAATGTAGGATAGGTTTCTGAAAAACATGGCTGTGTGGTGCGCATTGTAATGATTTCTAACAGGCCATTCACTAGTAGCAGTGAGACAATCATCACGGAGTGATGTGAATATGAAGGCCTGAATTAGGATAGGCAGTGAGTGGCAATGTAGGTTGGAGAAAAGCACCACGGTGTGGTCAGCATGCGGAGGTCAGGAGACATGCGGTTGCAATGTATGATAGGTTTCTGAAAACCATCGCGGTGTGTTGAGCATTGTAAGGGTTTCCAACAGTCCATTCACTAGTAGGAGTGAGAAAAACATCATGGGGTGGTGTGAATCGGAGGGACTTAATTAGGATAGGCAGTGAGTGGCAATGTAGGACAGAGAAGCACAAAGGTGTGGTCAGCATGGTGAGTTCAGCAAATATGTGGTGGTAAAGTAGGATAGGTTTCTGAAAAACATCGGGGGGTGGTGCGCATTGTAAGGGTTTCTAACAGGCCATTCACTACTAGGGGTGAGAAAAACATCACGGGGTGGTGTGATTCGGAGGGCCTGAATTAGAATAGGCATTGAGTGGCAATGTATGATGGAGAAAAGCTCCACGGGTTATTCAGCATGAGAAGGTTAGGAAACATGCGGTGGCAATGTAGGATAGGATTCTGAAAAGCATCAAGAGGTGATGCACATTGTAAGGGTTTCTAACATGCCATTCACTAGTAGGAGTGAGAAAAAATCATGGGGTGGTGTGAATTGGAGGGCCTGAATTAGATATGGCAGTGAGTGGCAATGAAGGATCTAGCAAACAAGACGGGGTGGTGAGCATGGGGAGTTGAGGAAACATGAAGTGGCAATGTAGGATAGATTTCTGAAAAACATCGCAGCGTGGTGCGCATTTGAAGGGTTTCTAACAGGCCATTCAGTAGTAGCAGTGAGACAATCATCACGAATTGATGTGAATATTAAGGCCTGACTTAGGATAGGCAGTGAGTGGCAATGTAGGATGGAGAAAAGCACCACGGGATGGTCAGCATGTGGAGGTCAGGAAACATGTGGTGGCACTGTAGGATAGGTTTCTGAAAACTATCGCGGTGTGTTGAGCATTGTAAGATTTTCCAACAGTCCATTCACTAGTAGGAGTGAGAAAAACAGAATGGGGTGGTGTGAATCGGAAGGCCTTAATTAGGATAGGCAGTGAGTAGCAATGTAGGATGGGGAAAAGCACCACGGGCTGGTCAGCATGGGGAGGTCAGGAAACATGTGGTGGCAATGTAGGATAGGTTTCTGAAAAACATGGCGGGGTGGTGCACATTGTAAGGATTTCTAACAGGCAACTCACTAGTAGGAGTGTGAAAAACATCATGGTGTGGTGTGAATCGGTGGGCCTGAATTTGATTAGGCAGTGAGTTGCATTGTAGGATCTAGCAAAGCAAGACAGGGCCTTGAGCATGTGGAGTCAGGAAACATGAAGTGGCAATGTAGGATACGTTTCTGAAAAACATGGTGGGGTGGTGCGCATTGTAAGGGTGTCTAAAAGGCAATTCACTACTATGAGTTAGAAAAACAGAATGGGGTGGTGTGAATCGGATGACCTGAATTAGGATATGCAGGGAGTAGCAATGTAGGATGGAGAAAAGCACCACAGGGTGGTCAGCATGGGGAGGTCAGGAAAAATCTGTTGGCCATGTAGGATAGGTTTCTGAAAAGCATCTCAGGGTGGTGGGCATTGTAAGGGTTTCTAAGAGGCCATTCACTAGTAGGAGTGAGAAAAACATCACGGGGTGGTGTGAATCGGAGGGCCTGATATAGGATAGGAGAGAGTGGCAATGTAGGATGGAGAAAGACACCACGGTTTTGTCAGCATGGGGAGGTCAGGAGACATGCGGTGGCAATGTAGGATATGTTTCTGAAAACCATCGCTGTGTGTTGAGCATTGTAAGGGTTTCCAACAGTCCATTCACTAGTAGGAGTGAGAAAAAACATCATGGGGTGGTGTGAATCGGAGGGACTTAATTAGGATAGGCAGTGAGTGGCAATGTAGGACGGAGAAGCACAACAGGGTGGTCAGCATGGTGAGTTCAGGAAATATGTGGTGGTAAAGTAGGATAGGTTTCTGAAAAACATCGGGGGGTGGTGCGCATTGTAAGGGTTTCTAACACGCCATTCACTAGTAGGAGTGAGAAAAACATCACAGGGTGGTGTGAATAGGAGGGCCTGAGTTAGAATAGTCATTGAGTGGCAAGGTTGGATGGAGAAAAGCACCACGGGTTACTCAGCATGAGGAGGTTAGGAAAGATCCAATGGCAATGTAGGATAGGTTTCTGAAAAACATCAAGAGGTGATGCGCATTGTAAGGGTTTCTAACAGGCCATTCACTAGTAGGAGTGAAAAACACATCATGGGGTGGTGTGAATCGCAGGGCCTGAATTTCAATAGGCAGTGAGTGGCAATGTAGGATCTAGAAAAGAAAGACGGGGTGGTGAGCATGGGGAGGTCAGGAAACACGAAGTGGCAATGTAGAATAGGTTTCTGAAAAACATGGCAGAGTGGTGTGAATTGTAAGGGTTTAAAACAGGCCATTCACTAGTAGGAGTGAGAAAAAGAGAATGGGGTGGTGTGAATCGGAGGACCTGAATTAGGATAGGCAGTGAGTAGCAATGTAGGATGGAGAAAAGCACCACAGGGTGTTCAGCATGGGGAAGTCAGGAAACATGCGGTGGCAATGTAGGATAGTTTTCTGAAAAACATCGCGGGGTGGTGTGCATTGTAAGGGTTTCTAAATGGCCATTCACAAGTAGGAGTGTGGAAAACATCATGGGGTGGTGTGAATAGGAGGGCCTTAATTTGATTAGGCAGTGAGTAGCAGTGAATGATCTAGCAAAGCAAGACTGGGCGGTGAGCATGTGGAGGTCAGGAAACATGAAGTGGCAATTTGGATAGGTTTCTGAAAAACATCTCTGGGTGGTGCGCATTGTAAGGGTTTCTAACAGGCCATTCACTAGTAGGAGTGAGAAAAACATTACGGGGTGGTGTGAATCGAGTGGCCTGTATTAGGATAGGCAGTGAGTGGCAATGTAGGATCTAGCAAAGCAAGACGGGGCGGTGAGAATGGGGAGGTCAGGAAACATGAAGTGGCAATGTAGGATAGGTTTTGGAAAAACATGGTGGGGTGGTGGGCATTGTAAGGTTTTCTAAAAGGCAATTCACTAGTACGAGTGAGAAAAACATCACGGGGTGGTGTGAATCGAAGGACCTGAATTAGGATATGCAGTTTGTAGCAATGTAGGACGGAGATAAGCACCACAGGGTGGTCACCATGGGAAGGTCAGGAAACATGCGGTGGCCATGTAGGATAGGTTTCTGAAAGACATCTCAGGGTCGTGCACATTGTAAGGGTTTAAGAGGCCATTCACTAGTAGGAGTGAGAAAAACATCACGGGGGGGGTGTGAATCCGTTTACCTGAATTAGGATAGGCAGTGAGTAGCAATGTAGGATGGAGAAAAGCACCACGGGATGGTCAGCACGGGGAATTCATTAAACATCCGGTGGCCAGGTAGGATAGGTTTCTGAAAAACATCTCAAGGTGGTGCGCATTGTAAGGGTTTCTAACAGGCCATTCACTAGAAAGAGTGAGAAAAACATCACGGGGTGGTGTGAATCGGAGGGCCTGATTTAGAATAGGCATTGAGTGGCAATGTAGGATGGAGAAAACACCACGGGTTATTAAGAATGAAGAGGTTAGGAAACATGTGGTGGCAATGTAGGATAGGTTTCTGAAAAACAGCAAGAGGTGGTGTGCATTGTAAGGGTTTCTAACAGGCCATTCACTAGTAGGAGTGAGAAAAACATCATGGGGTGGTGTGAATCGCAGGGTCTGGATTAGGTTAGGCAGTGAGTGGCAATGTAGGATCGAGCAAATCAAGACAAGGCGGTGAGCATGGGGAGATCAGGATACATGAAGTGGCAATATAGTATAGGTTTCTGAAAAACATGGCGGGGTGGTGCGCATTGCAAGTGTTTGTAACAGGCCATTCACTAGTAGGAGTGAGAAAAACAGAATGGGTTGATGTGAATCGGAGGACCTGAATTGGGAGAGGCAGTGAGTAGCAATGTAGGATGGAGAAAAGCACCACAGGGTGGTCAGCATGGGGAGGTCAGGAAATATCCGGTGGCCATGTAGGATAGGTTTCTGAAAAACATCTAAGGGTGGTGCGCATTGTAAGGGATTCTGACAGGCCATTCACTAGTAGGAGGGAGAAAAACATCACGTGGTGTTGAGAATTGGAGGGCCTGAATTAGAATAGGCAGTGAGTGGCAATGAAGGATGGAGAAAAGCACCACGGGGTGTTCAGCATGAGGAGGTCAGGAAACATGCGGTGGCAATGTATGATAGGTTTCAGAAAAACATCGCCGGGTGGTCCGCATTGTAAGGTTTTCGAACAGAACATTCCCTAGTAGGAGTGAGAAAAACATCATGGGGTGGTGAGAATCTGAGGGCCTGAATTAGGATAGGCAGTGAGTGGCAATGAAGGATGGAGAAAAGCACCACGGGGTGTTCAGCATGGGGAGGTCAGGAAACATGTGGTGGCAATGTATGATAGGTTTCAGAAAAACATCGCGGGGTGGTGCGCATTGTAAGGATCTCGAACAGAACATTCACTAGTAGGAGTGAGAAAAACATCATGGGGTGGTGAGAATCTGAGGGCCTGAATTAGCATAGGCAGGGAGTGGCAATGAAGGATGGAGAAAAGCACCACGGGGTGTTCAGCATGGGGAGATCTGGATATATGAAGTTGCAATGTAGGATAGGATTCTGAAAAACATCTCTGGGTGGTGCGCATTGTAAGGGTTTCTAACAGGCCATTCACTAGTAGGAGTGAGAAAAACATCATGGGGTGGTGTGAATCGCAGGGTCTGGATTAGGTTAGGCAGTGAGTGGCAATGTAGGATCGAGCAAATCAAGACAAGGCGGTGAGCATGGGGAGATCAGGATACATGAAGTGGCAATATAGTATAGGTTTCTGAAAAACATGGCGGGGTGGTGCGCATTGCAAGTGTTTGTAACAGGCCATTCACTAGTAGGAGTGAGAAAAACAGAATGGGTTGATGTGAATCGGAGGACCTGAATTGGGAGAGGCAGTGAGTAGCAATGTAGGATGGAGAAAAGCACCACAGGGTGGTCAGCATGGGGAGGTCAGGAAATATCCGGTGGCCATGTAGGATAGGTTTCTGAAAAACATCTAAGGGTGGTGCGCATTGTAAGGGATTCTGACAGGCCATTCACTAGTAGGAGGGAGAAAAACATCACGTGGTGTTGAGAATTGGAGGGCCTGAATTAGAATAGGCAGTGAGTGGCAATGAAGGATGGAGAAAAGCACCACGGGGTGTTCAGCATGAGGAGGTCAGGAAACATGCGGTGGCAATGTATGATAGGTTTCAGAAAAACATCGCCGGGTGGTCCGCATTGTAAGGTTTTCGAACAGAACATTCCCTAGTAGGAGTGAGAAAAACATCATGGGGTGGTGAGAATCTGAGGGCCTGAATTAGGATAGGCAGTGAGTGGCAATGAAGGATGGAGAAAAGCACCACGGGGTGTTCAGCATGGGGAGGTCAGGAAACATGTGGTGGCAATGTATGATAGGTTTCAGAAAAACATCGCGGGGTGGTGCGCATTGTAAGGATCTCGAACAGAACATTCACTAGTAGGAGTGAGAAAAACATCATGGGGTGGTGAGAATCTGAGGGCCTGAATTAGCATAGGCAGGGAGTGGCAATGAAGGATGGAGAAAAGCACCACGGGGTGTTCAGCATGGGGAGATCTGGATATATGAAGTTGCAATGTAGGATAGGATTCTGAAAAACATCTCTGGGTGGTGCGCATTGTAAGGGTTTCTAACAGGCCATTCACTAGTAGGAGTGAGAAAAACATCATGGGGTGGTGTGAATCGCAGGGTCTGGATTAGGTTAGGCAGTGAGTGGCAATGTAGGATCGAGCAAATCAAGACAAGGCGGTGAGCATGGGGAGATCAGGATACATGAAGTGGCAATATAGTATAGGTTTCTGAAAAACATGGCGGGGTGGTGCGCATTGCAAGTGTTTGTAACAGGCCATTCACTAGTAGGAGTGAGAAAAACAGAATGGGTTGATGTGAATCGGAGGACCTGAATTGGGAGAGGCAGTGAGTAGCAATGTAGGATGGAGAAAAGCACCACAGGGTGGTCAGCATGGGGAGGTCAGGAAATATCCGGTGGCCATGTAGGATAGGTTTCTGAAAAACATCTAAGGGTGGTGCGCATTGTAAGGGATTCTGACAGGCCATTCACTAGTAGGAGGGAGAAAAACATCACGTGGTGTTGAGAATTGGAGGGCCTGAATTAGAATAGGCAGTGAGTGGCAATGAAGGATGGAGAAAAGCACCACGGGGTGTTCAGCATGAGGAGGTCAGGAAACATGCGGTGGCAATGTATGATAGGTTTCAGAAAAACATCGCCGGGTGGTCCGCATTGTAAGGTTTTCGAACAGAACATTCCCTAGTAGGAGTGAGAAAAACATCATGGGGTGGTGAGAATCTGAGGGCCTGAATTAGGATAGGCAGTGAGTGGCAATGAAGGATGGAGAAAAGCACCACGGGGTGTTCAGCATGGGGAGGTCAGGAAACATGTGGTGGCAATGTATGATAGGTTTCAGAAAAACATCGCGGGGTGGTGCGCATTGTAAGGATCTCGAACAGAACATTCACTAGTAGGAGTGAGAAAAACATCATGGGGTGGTGAGAATCTGAGGGCCTGAATTAGCATAGGCAGGGAGTGGCAATGAAGGATGGAGAAAAGCACCACGGGGTGTTCAGCATGGGGAGATCTGGATATATGAAGTTGCAATGTAGGATAGGATTCTGAAAAACATCTCTGGGTGGTGCGCATTGTAAGGGTTTCTAACAGGCCATTCACTAGTAGGAGTGAGAAAAACATCATGGGGTGGTGTGAATCGCAGGGTCTGGATTAGGTTAGGCAGTGAGTGGCAATGTAGGATCGAGCAAATCAAGACAAGGCGGTGAGCATGGGGAGATCAGGATACATGAAGTGGCAATATAGTATAGGTTTCTGAAAAACATGGCGGGGTGGTGCGCATTGCAAGTGTTTGTAACAGGCCATTCACTAGTAGGAGTGAGAAAAACAGAATGGGTTGATGTGAATCGGAGGACCTGAATTGGGAGAGGCAGTGAGTAGCAATGTAGGATGGAGAAAAGCACCACAGGGTGGTCAGCATGGGGAGGTCAGGAAATATCCGGTGGCCATGTAGGATAGGTTTCTGAAAAACATCTAAGGGTGGTGCGCATAGTAAGGGATTCTGACAGGCCATTCACTAGTAGGAGGGAGAAAAACATCACGTGGTGTTGAGAATTGGAGGGCCTGAATTAGAATAGGCAGTGAGTGGCAATGAAGGATGGAGAAAAGCACCACGGGGTGTTCAGCATGAGGAGGTCAGGAAACATGCGGTGGCAATGTATGATAGGTTTCAGAAAAACATCGCCGGGTGGTCCGCATTGTAAGGTTTTCGAACAGAACATTCCCTAGTAGGAGTGAGAAAAACATCATGGGGTGGTGAGAATCTGAGGGCCTGAATTAGGATAGGCAGTGAGTGGCAATGAAGGATGGAGAAAAGCACCACGGGGTGTTCAGCATGGGGAGGTCAGGAAACATGTGGTGGCAATGTATGATAGGTTTCAGAAAAACATCGCGGGGTGGTGCGCATTGTAAGGATCTCGAACAGAACATTCACTAGTAGGAGTGAGAAAAACATCATGGGGTGGTGAGAATCTGAGGGCCTGAATTAGCATAGGCAGGGAGTGGCAATGAAGGATGGAGAAAAGCACCACGGGGTGTTCAGCATGGGGAGATCTGGATATATGAAGTTGCAATGTAGGATAGGATTCTGAAAAACATCTCTGGGTGGTGCGCATTGTAAGGGTTTCTAACAGGCCATTCACTAGTAGGAGTGAGAAAAACATCATGGGGTGGTGTGAATCGCAGGGTCTGGATTAGGTTAGGCAGTGAGTGGCAATGTAGGATCGAGCAAATCAAGACAAGGCGGTGAGCATGGGGAGATCAGGATACATGAAGTGGCAATATAGTATAGGTTTCTGAAAAACATGGCGGGGTGGTGCGCATTGCAAGTGTTTGTAACAGGCCATTCACTAGTAGGAGTGAGAAAAACAGAATGGGTTGATGTGAATCGGAGGACCTGAATTGGGAGAGGCAGTGAGTAGCAATGTAGGATGGAGAAAAGCACCACAGGGTGGTCAGCATGGGGAGGTCAGGAAATATCCGGTGGCCATGTAGGATAGGTTTCTGAAAAACATCTAAGGGTGGTGCGCATTGTAAGGGATTCTGACAGGCCATTCACTAGTAGGAGGGAGAAAAACATCACGTGGTGTTGAGAATTGGAGGGCCTGAATTAGAATAGGCAGTGAGTGGCAATGAAGGATGGAGAAAAGCACCACGGGGTGTTCAGCATGAGGAGGTCAGGAAACATGCGGTGGCAATGTATGATAGGTTTCAGAAAAACATCGCCGGGTGGTCCGCATTGTAAGGTTTTCGAACAGAACATTCCCTAGTAGGAGTGAGAAAAACATCATGGGGTGGTGAGAATCTGAGGGCCTGAATTAGGATAGGCAGTGAGTGGCAATGAAGGATGGAGAAAAGCACCACGGGGTGTTCAGCATGGGGAGGTCAGGAAACATGTGGTGGCAATGTATGATAGGTTTCAGAAAAACATCGCGGGGTGGTGCGCATTGTAAGGATCTCGAACAGAACATTCACTAGTAGGAGTGAGAAAAACATCATGGGGTGGTGAGAATCTGAGGGCCTGAATTAGCATAGGCAGGGAGTGGCAATGAAGGATGGAGAAAAGCACCACGGGGTGTTCAGCATGGGGAGATCTGGATATATGAAGTTGCAATGTAGGATAGGATTCTGAAAAACATCTCTGGGTGGTGCGCATTGTAAGGGTTTCTAACAGGCCATTCACTAGTAGGAGTGAGAAAAACATCATGGGGTGGTGTGAATCGCAGGGTCTGGATTAGGTTAGGCAGTGAGTGGCAATGTAGGATCGAGCAAATCAAGACAAGGCGGTGAGCATGGGGAGATCAGGATACATGAAGTGGCAATATAGTATAGGTTTCTGAAAAACATGGCGGGGTGGTGCGCATTGCAAGTGTTTGTAACAGGCCATTCACTAGTAGGAGTGAGAAAAACAGAATGGGTTGATGTGAATCGGAGGACCTGAATTGGGAGAGGCAGTGAGTAGCAATGTAGGATGGAGAAAAGCACCACAGGGTGGTCAGCATGGGGAGGTCAGGAAATATCCGGTGGCCATGTAGGATAGGTTTCTGAAAAACATCTAAGGGTGGTGCGCATTGTAAGGGATTCTGACAGGCCATTCACTAGTAGGAGGGAGAAAAACATCACGTGGTGTTGAGAATTGGAGGGCCTGAATTAGAATAGGCAGTGAGTGGCAATGAAGGATGGAGAAAAGCACCACGGGGTGTTCAGCATGAGGAGGTCAGGAAACATGCGGTGGCAATGTATGATAGGTTTCAGAAAAACATCGCCGGGTGGTCCGCATTGTAAGGTTTTCGAACAGAACATTCCCTAGTAGGAGTGAGAAAAACATCATGGGGTGGTGAGAATCTGAGGGCCTGAATTAGGATAGGCAGTGAGTGGCAATGAAGGATGGAGAAAAGCACCACGGGGTGTTCAGCATGGGGAGGTCAGGAAACATGTGGTGGCAATGTATGATAGGTTTCAGAAAAACATCGCGGGGTGGTGCGCATTGTAAGGATCTCAAACAGAACATTCACTAGTAGGAGTGAGAAAAACATCATGGGGTGGTGAGAATATGAGGGCCTGAATTAGCATAGGCAGTGAGTGGCAATGAAGGATGGAGAAAAGCACCACGGGGTGTTCAGCATGGGGAGATCTGGATATATGAAGTTGCAATGTAGGATAGGATTCTGAAAAACATCTCTGGGTGGTGCGCATTGTAAGGGTTTCTAACAGGCCATTCACTAGTAGGAGTGAGAAAAACATCATGGGGTGGTGTGAATCGCAGGGTCTGGATTAGGTTAGGCAGTGAGTGGCAATGTAGGATCGAGCAAATCAAGACAAGGCGGTGAGCATGGGGAGATCAGGATACATGAAGTGGCAATATAGTATAGGTTTCTGAAAAACATGGCGGGGTGGTGCGCATTGCAAGTGTTTGTAACAGGCCATTCACTAGTAGGAGTGAGAAAAACAGAATGGGTTGATGTGAATCGGAGGACCTGAATTGGGAGAGGCAGTGATAGCAATGTAGGATGGAGAAAAGCACCACAGGGTGGTCAGCATGGGGAGGTCAGGAAATATCCGGTGGCCATGTAGGATAGGTTTCTGAAAAACATCTAAGGGTGGTGCGCATTGTAAGGGATTCTGACAGGCCATTCACTAGTAGGAGGGAGAAAAACATCACGTGGTGTTGAGAATTGGAGGGCCTGAATTAGAATAGGCAGTGAGTGGCAATGAAGGATGGAGAAAAGCACCACGGGGTGTTCAGCATGAGGAGGTCAGGAAACATGCGGTGGCAATGTATGATAGGTTTCAGAAAAACATCGCCGGGTGGTCCGCATTGTAAGGTTTTCGAACAGAACATTCCCTAGTAGGAGTGAGAAAAACATCATGGGGTGGTGAGAATCTGAGGGCCTGAATTAGGATAGGCAGTGAGTGGCAATGAAGGATGGAGAAAAGCACCACGGGGTGTTCAGCATGGGGAGGTCAGGAAACATGTGGTGGCAATGTATGATAGGTTTCAGAAAAACATCGCGGGGTGGTGCGCATTGTAAGGATCTCGAACAGAACATTCACTAGTAGGAGTGAGAAAAACATCATGGGGTGGTGAGAATCTGAGGGCCTGAATTAGCATAGGCAGTGAGTGGCAATGAAGGATGGAGAAAAGCACCACGGGGTGTTCAGCATGGGGAGATCTGGATATATGAAGTTGCAATGTAGGATAGGATTCTGAAAAACATCTCTGGGTGGTGCGCATTGTAAGGGTTTCTAACAGGCCATTCACTAGTAGGAGTGAGAAAAACATCATGGGGTGGTGTGAATCGCAGGGTCTGGATTAGGTTAGGCAGTGAGTGGCAATGTAGGATCGAGCAAATCAAGACAAGGCGGTGAGCATGGGGAGATCAGGATACATGAAGTGGCAATATAGTATAGGTTTCTGAAAAACATGGCGGGGTGGTGCGCATTGCAAGTGTTTGTAACAGGCCATTCACTAGTAGGAGTGAGAAAAACAGAATGGGTTGATGTGAATCGGAGGACCTGAATTGGGAGAGGCAGTGATAGCAATGTAGGATGGAGAAAAGCACCACAGGGTGGTCAGCATGGGGAGGTCAGGAAATATCCGGTGGCCATGTAGGATAGGTTTCTGAAAAACATCTAAGGGTGGTGCGCATTGTAAGGGATTCTGACAGGCCATTCACTAGTAGGAGGGAGAAAAACATCACGTGGTGTTGAGAATTGGAGGGCCTGAATTAGAATAGGCAGTGAGTGGCAATGAAGGATGGAGAAAAGCACCACGGGGTGTTCAGCATGAGGAGGTCAGGAAACATGCGGTGGCAATGTATGATAGGTTTCAGAAAAACATCGCCGGGTGGTCCGCATTGTAAGGTTTTCGAACAGAACATTCCCTAGTAGGAGTGAGAAAAACATCATGGGGTGGTGAGAATCTGAGGGCCTGAATTAGGATAGGCAGTGAGTGGCAATGAAGGATGGAGAAAAGCACCACGGGGTGTTCAGCATGGGGAGGTCAGGAAACATGTGGTGGCAATGTATGATAGGTTTCAGAAAAACATCGCGGGGTGGTGCGCATTGTAAGGATCTCGAACAGAACATTCACTAGTAGGAGTGAGAAAAACATCATGGGGTGGTGAGAATCTGAGGGCCTGAATTAGCATAGGCAGGGAGTGGCAATGAAGGATGGAGAAAAGCACCACGGGGTGTTCAGCATGGGGAGATCTGGATATATGAAGTTGCAATGTAGGATAGGATTCTGAAAAACATCTCTGGGTGGTGCGCATTGTAAGGGTTTCTAACAGGCCATTCACTAGTAGGAGTGAGAAAAACATCATGGGGTGGTGTGAATCGCAGGGTCTGGATTAGGTTAGGCAGTGAGTGGCAATGTAGGATCGAGCAAATCAAGACAAGGCGGTGAGCATGGGGAGATCAGGATACATGAAGTGGCAATATAGTATAGGTTTCTGAAAAACATGGCGGGGTGGTGCGCATTGCAAGTGTTTGTAACAGGCCATTCACTAGTAGGAGTGAGAAAAACAGAATGGGTTGATGTGAATCGGAGGACCTGAATTGGGAGAGGCAGTGATAGCAATGTAGGATGGAGAAAAGCACCACAGGGTGGTCAGCATGGGGAGGTCAGGAAATATCCGGTGGCCATGTAGGATAGGTTTCTGAAAAACATCTAAGGGTGGTGCGCATTGTAAGGGATTCTGACAGGCCATTCACTAGTAGGAGGGAGAAAAACATCACGTGGTGTTGAGAATTGGAGGGCCTGAATTAGAATAGGCAGTGAGTGGCAATGAAGGATGGAGAAAAGCACCACGGGGTGTTCAGCATGAGGAGGTCAGGAAACATGCGGTGGCAATGTATGATAGGTTTCAGAAAAACATCGCCGGGTGGTCCGCATTGTAAGGTTTTCGAACAGAACATTCCCTAGTAGGAGTGAGAAAAACATCATGGGGTGGTGAGAATCTGAGGGCCTGAATTAGGATAGGCAGTGAGTGGCAATGAAGGATGGAGAAAAGCACCACGGGGTGTTCAGCATGGGGAGGTCAGGAAACATGTGGTGGCAATGTATGATAGGTTTCAGAAAAACATCGCGGGGTGGTGCGCATTGTAAGGATCTCAAACAGAACATTCACTAGTAGGAGTGAGAAAAACATCATGGGGTGGTGAGAATATGAGGGCCTGAATTAGCATAGGCAGTGAGTGGCAATGAAGGATGGAGAAAAGCACCACGGGGTGTTCAGCATGGGGAGATCTGGATATATGAAGTTGCAATGTAGGATAGGATTCTGAAAAACATCTCTGGGTGGTGCGCATTGTAAGGGTTTCTAACAGGCCATTCACTAGTAGGAGTGAGAAAAACATCATGGGGTGGTGTGAATCGCAGGGTCTGGATTAGGTTAGGCAGTGAGTGGCAATGTAGGATCGAGCAAATCAAGACAAGGCGGTGAGCATGGGGAGATCAGGATACATGAAGTGGCAATATAGTATAGGTTTCTGAAAAACATGGCGGGGTGGTGCGCATTGCAAGTGTTTGTAACAGGCCATTCACTAGTAGGAGTGAGAAAAACAGAATGGGTTGATGTGAATCGGAGGACCTGAATTGGGAGAGGCAGTGATAGCAATGTAGGATGGAGAAAAGCACCACAGGGTGGTCAGCATGGGGAGGTCAGGAAATATCCGGTGGCCATGTAGGATAGGTTTCTGAAAAACATCTAAGGGTGGTGCGCATTGTAAGGGATTCTGACAGGCCATTCACTAGTAGGAGGGAGAAAAACATCACGTGGTGTTGAGAATTGGAGGGCCTGAATTAGAATAGGCAGTGAGTGGCAATGAAGGATGGAGAAAAGCACCACGGGGTGTTCAGCATGAGGAGGTCAGGAAACATGCGGTGGCAATGTATGATAGGTTTCAGAAAAACATCGCCGGGTGGTCCGCATTGTAAGGTTTTCGAACAGAACATTCCCTAGTAGGAGTGAGAAAAACATCATGGGGTGGTGAGAATCTGAGGGCCTGAATTAGGATAGGCAGTGAGTGGCAATGAAGGATGGAGAAAAGCACCACGGGGTGTTCAGCATGGGGAGGTCAGGAAACATGTGGTGGCAATGTATGATAGGTTTCAGAAAAACATCGCGGGGTGGTGCGCATTGTAAGGATCTCGAACAGAACATTCACTAGTAGGAGTGAGAAAAACATCATGGGGTGGTGAGAATCTGAGGGCCTGAATTAGCATAGGCAGTGAGTGGCAATGAAGGATGGAGAAAAGCACCACGGGGTGTTCAGCATGGGGAGATCTGGATATATGAAGTTGCAATGTAGGATAGGATTCTGAAAAACATCTCTGGGTGGTGCGCATTGTAAGGGTTTCTAACAGGCCATTCACTAGTAGGAGTGAGAAAAACATCATGGGATGGTGTGAATCGCAGGGTCTGGATTAGGTTAGGCAGTGAGTGGCAATGTAGGATCGAGCAAATCAAGACAAGGCGGTGAGCATGGGGAGATAAGGATACATGAAGTGGCAATATAGTATAGGTTTCTGAAAAACATGGCGGGGTGGTGTGCATTGCAAGTGTTTGTAACAGGCCATTCACTAGTAGGAGTGAGAAAAACAGAATGGGTTGATGTGAATCGGAGGACCTGAATTGGGAGAGGCAGTGAGTAGCAATGTAGGATGGAGAAAAGCACCACAGGGTGGTCAGCATGGGGAGGTCAGGAAATATCCGGTGGCCATGTAGGATAGGTTTCTGAAAAACATCTAAGGGTGGTGCGCATTGTAAGGGATTCTGACAGGCCATTCACTAGTAGGAGGGAGAAAAACATCACGTGGTGTTGAGAATTGGAGGGCCTGAATTAGAATAGGCAGTGAGTGGCAATGAAGGATGGAGAAAAGCACCACGGGGTGTTCAGCATGAGGAGGTCAGGAAACATGCGGTGGCAATGTATGATAGGTTTCAGAAAAACATCGCCGGGTGGTCCGCATTGTAAGGTTTTCGAACAGAACATTCCCTAGTAGGAGTGAGAAAAACATCATGGGGTGGTGAGAATCTGAGGGCCTGAATTAGGATAGGCAGTGAGTGGCAATGAAGGATGGAGAAAAGCACCACGGGGTGTTCAGCATGGGGAGGTCAGGAAACATGTGGTGGCAATGTATGATAGGTTTCAGAAAAACATCGCGGGGTGGTGCGCATTGTAAGGATCTCGAACAGAACATTCACTAGTAGGAGTGAGAAAAACATCATGGGGTGGTGAGAATCTGAGGGCCTGAATTAGCATAGGCAGTGAGTGGCAATGAAGGATGGAGAAAAGCACCACGGGGTGTTCAGCATGGGGAGATCTGGATATATGAAGTTGCAATGTAGGATAGGATTCTGAAAAACATCTCTGGGTGGTGCGCATTGTAAGGGTTTCTAACAGGCCATTCACTAGTAGGAGTGAGAAAAACATCATGGGGTGGTGTGAATCGCAGGGTCTGGATTAGGTTAGGCAGTGAGTGGCAATGTAGGATCGAGCAAATCAAGACAAGGCGGTGAGCATGGGGAGATCAGGATACATGAAGTGGCAATATAGTATAGGTTTCTGAAAAACATGGCGGGGTGGTGCGCATTGCAAGTGTTTGTAACAGGCCATTCACTAGTAGGAGTGAGAAAAACAGAATGGGTTGATGTGAATCGGAGGACCTGAATTGGGAGAGGCAGTGATAGCAATGTAGGATGGAGAAAAGCACCACAGGGTGGTCAGCATGGGGAGGTCAGGAAATATCCGGTGGCCATGTAGGATAGGTTTCTGAAAAACATCTAAGGGTGGTGCGCATTGTAAGGGATTCTGACAGGCCATTCACTAGTAGGAGGGAGAAAAACATCACGTGGTGTTGAGAATTGGAGGGCCTGAATTAGAATAGGCAGTGAGTGGCAATGAAGGATGGAGAAAAGCACCACGGGGTGTTCAGCATGAGGAGGTCAGGAAACATGCGGTGGCAATGTATGATAGGTTTCAGAAAAACATCGCCGGGTGGTCCGCATTGTAAGGTTTTCGAACAGAACATTCCCTAGTAGGAGTGAGAAAAACATCATGGGGTGGTGAGAATCTGAGGGCCTGAATTAGGATAGGCAGTGAGTGGCAATGAAGGATGGAGAAAAGCACCACGGGGTGTTCAGCATGGGGAGGTCAGGAAACATGTGGTGGCAATGTATGATAGGTTTCAGAAAAACATCGCGGGGTGGTGCGCATTGTAAGGATCTCGAACAGAACATTCACTAGTAGGAGTGAGAAAAACATCATGGGGTGGTGAGAATCTGAGGGCCTGAATTAGCATAGGCAGGGAGTGGCAATGAAGGATGGAGAAAAGCACCACGGGGTGTTCAGCATGGGGAGATCTGGATATATGAAGTTGCAATGTAGGATAGGATTCTGAAAAACATCTCTGGGTGGTGCGCATTGTAAGGGTTTCTAACAGGCCATTCACTAGTAGGAGTGAGAAAAACATCATGGGGTGGTGTGAATCGCAGGGTCTGGATTAGGTTAGGCAGTGAGTGGCAATGTAGGATCGAGCAAATCAAGACAAGGCGGTGAGCATGGGGAGATCAGGATACATGAAGTGGCAATATAGTATAGGTTTCTGAAAAACATGGCGGGGTGGTGCGCATTGCAAGTGTTTGTAACAGGCCATTCACTAGTAGGAGTGAGAAAAACAGAATGGGTTGATGTGAATCGGAGGACCTGAATTGGGAGAGGCAGTGAGTAGCAATGTAGGATGGAGAAAAGCACCACAGGGTGGTCAGCATGGGGAGGTCAGGAAATATCCGGTGGCCATGTAGGATAGGTTTCTGAAAAACATCTAAGGGTGGTGCGCATTGTAAGGGATTCTGACAGGCCATTCACTAGTAGGAGGGAGAAAAACATCACGTGGTGTTGAGAATTGGAGGGCCTGAATTAGAATAGGCAGTGAGTGGCAATGAAGGATGGAGAAAAGCACCACGGGGTGTTCAGCATGAGGAGGTCAGGAAACATGCGGTGGCAATGTATGATAGGTTTCAGAAAAACATCGCCGGGTGGTCCGCATTGTAAGGTTTTCGAACAGAACATTCCCTAGTAGGAGTGAGAAAAACATCATGGGGTGGTGAGAATCTGAGGGCCTGAATTAGGATAGGCAGTGAGTGGCAATGAAGGATGGAGAAAAGCACCACGGGGTGTTCAGCATGGGGAGGTCAGGAAACATGTGGTGGCAATGTATGATAGGTTTCAGAAAAACATCGCGGGGTGGTGCGCATTGTAAGGATCTCGAACAGAACATTCACTAGTAGGAGTGAGAAAAACATCATGGGGTGGTGAGAATCTGAGGGCCTATATTAGCATAGGGAGTGAGTGGCAATGTAGAATGGAGAAAAGTACCACGGGGTTGTCAGCATGGGGAGGTCAGGAAACATGCAGTGGCATTGTAGGATAGGATTCTGAAAAACATCGAGGGGTGGTGCGCATTATAAGGGTTTCTAACAGGCCATTCACTATTAGGAGTGAGAACAACATCATGGGGTGGTGTGAATTGGAGGGCCTGGATTAGGTTAGGCAGTGAGTGGCAATGTAGGATCTAGCAAAGCAAGACAGGGCGGTGAGCATGGGGTGGTCTGGAAACATGAAGTGGCAATATTGGATAGGTTTCTGAAAAACATGGTGGGGTTGTGCACATTGTAAGGGTTTCTAACACCCATTCACTAGTAGGAGTGAGAAAAACTGAATGGGGTGGTGTGAATCGGAGGACCTGAATTATGATAGGCAGTGCGTGGTAATGTACGATGGATAAAAGCAACACTGGGTGGTCAGCATGGGGAGGTCAGGAAACATCCGTTGGCCATGTAGGATATATTTGTGAAAAACATCTCAGTGTGGTGAGCATTGTTGGGGTTTCTAAGAGGCCATTCTCTAGTAGGAGTGAGAAAAACATCACGGGGTGGTGTGAACCAGAGGGACTGATATAGGATAGGAGTAGTGGCAATGTAGGATGGAGAAAAGCTCCACGGGGTGGTCAGCATGGTGAGTTCAGGAAACATGCGGTGGTAAAGTAGGATACGTTTCTGAAAAACATCGCGGGGTGGTGCGCTCTGTAAGGGTTTTTAACAGGCGATTCACTAGTAGGAGTGAGAAAAACATCACGGGGTGGTGTGAATCAGAGGGCCTGAATTAGAATAGGCATTGAGTGGCAATGTAGCATGGAGAATTTCAAGACGGGGTGGTTAGCATGGGGAGGTCAGGCAACATGCAGTGGCAATGTAGCGTAGGTTTGTGAAAAACATAGCGGGGTGGTGCACATTGTAAGGGTTTCTAAAAGGCCATTCACTAGTAGGAGTGAGAAAAACTTCAGTGGTGGTGTGAATCAGAGGGCCTGAATTACAATAGGCATTGAGTGGCAATGTAGGATGGAGAAAAGCACCATGGGATGGTCAGCATGGGCAGGTCAGGAAACATGCGGTGGCAATGTAGGATAGGTTCCTGAAAAACATCAAGAGGTGGTGCGAGTTGTATGGGTTTCTAACAGGTCATTCACTAGTAGCCGTGAGACAGTCATCACGGAGTGAGGGGAATATGAAGGCCTGAATTAGGTTAGGCAGTGAATGGCTATGTAGGATGGAGAAAAGCACCATGGGATGGTCAGCATGGGGAGGTCAGGAAACATGCGGTGACAATGTAGGATAGGTTTCAGGAAAACATCGCAGGGTGGTGCGCATTGGAAGGGTTTCTAACAGGCCATGCACTAGTAGGAGTGAGAAAAACAACACGGGGTCGTGTGAATCGGAGGGCCTGAATTTGATTAGGCGGTGAGTGGCAGTGTAGGATCTAGCAAAGCAAGACAGGGCGGTGAGCATGGGGAGGTCAGGAATCATGAAGTGGCAATGTAGCATAGTTTTCTTCAAAACATCGCGTGGTGGTGCGCATTGTAAGAGTTTCTAACAGGCCATTCACTAGTAGGAGTGAGAAAAACATCACGGGGTGGTGTGCATCAGATGGCCTGAATTATGATAGGCAGTGAGTGGCAATGTAGAATGGAGAAAAGCACCACGGGATGGTCAACATGGGGAGGTCAGGAAAAATGCGGTGGCAATGTAGGATAGGTTTCTGAAAAACATCGCGGTGTGTTGAGCATTGTAAGGTTTTCCAACAGTCCATTCACTAGTACTAGTGAGAAAAACATCATGGGGTGGTGTGAATCGGAGGGCCTTAATTAGGATAGGCAGTGAGTGGCAATGTAGGATGGAGAAGCACAACGGGGTGGTCAACATGGGGAGTACAGGAAACATGCGGTGTCAATGTGGCATATGTTTGTGAAAAACATAGTGGGGTGGTCACATTGTAAGGGTTTCTAACAGGCCATTCACTAGTAGGAGTGAGAAAAACATCACGGGGTGGTGTGAATCGGAGGCCCAGAATAAGGATAGGCAGTGAGAGGCAATGTAGGACGGATAAGCACAATGGTGTGGTCAGCATGGTGAGTTCAGGAAATATGTGGTGGTAAAGTAGGACAAGTTTCTGAAAAACATCGAGGGGTGGTGCACATTGTAAGGGTTTCTAAGGGGCCATTCACTAGTAGGAGTGAGAAAAACATCACAGGGTGGTGTGAATCGGAGGGCCAGAATTAGAATAGTCATTGAGTGGCAAGGTAGGATGGAGAAAAGCACCACGGGTTATTCAGCATGAGGAGGTTAGGAAACATCCAGTGGCAATGTAGGATAGGTGTCTGAAAAACATCAAGAGGTGGTGCGCATTGTAAGGGTTTCTAACAGGCCATTCACTAGTAGGAGTGAGAAAAACATCATGGGGTGGTGTGAATCGCAGGGCCTGAATTAGAATAGGCAGTGAGTGGCAATGTAGGATCTAGCAAAGCAAGACGGGGCGTTGAGCATGGGGAGGTCAGGAAACATGAAGTGGCAATGTAGGATAGGTTTCGGAAAAACATGGCGGGGTGGTATGCATTGTAAGATTTTCTAAAAGGCAATTCACTAGTACGAGTGAGAAAAACATCACGGGGTGGTGTGAATTGAAGGACCTGAATTAGGATATGCAGTGAGTAGCAATGTAGGACGGAGATAAGCACCACAATGTGGTCAGCAGGGGAAGGTCAGGAAACATGCGGTGGCCATGTAGGATAGGTTTCTGAAAAACATCTCATGGTCGTGCACATTGTAAGGGTTTAAGAGACCATTCACTAGTAGGAGTGAGAAAAACATCATGGGGTGGTGTGAATCGGAGGGCCTGATATAGGATAGGCGTGAGTGGCAAAGTAGGATGGAGAAAAGCACCAAGGGGTGGTCAGCATGGTGAGTTCAGGAAACATGCGGTGGTAAATTAGGATACGTTTCTGAAAAACATCGCGGGATGGTGTTCATTGTAATGGTTTCTAACAGGCCATTCACTAGTAGGAGTGAAAAAAACATCACGGTGTGGTGTGATTTGGAGGGCCTGAATCAGAATAGGCATTGCGTGGCTATGTAGAATGGAGAAAAGCTCCACGAGGTATTCAGCATGAGGAGGTTAGGAAACATGCGGTGGCAATGTAGGATAGGATTCTGAAAAGCATCAAGAGGTGATGCGCATTGTAAGGGTTTCTAACATGCCATTCACTAGTAGGAGTGAGAAAAACATCATGGGGTGGTGTGAATCGCAGGGCCTGAATTAGATTAGGCAGTGAGTCGCAATGAAGGATCTAGCAAACAAGACAGGGTGGTGAGCATGAGGAGGTGAGGAAACATGTAGTGGCAATGTAGGATAGATTTCTGAAAAACATCGAAGGGTGGTGCGCATTTTAAGGGTTTCTGACAGGCCATTCACTAGTAGCAGTGAGATAATCATCACGGAGTGATGTGAATATGAAGGCATGACTTAGGATAGGCAGTGAGTGGCAATGTAGGATGGCGAAAAGCACCATGGGATGGTCAGCATTGGGAGGTCAGGAAACATGCGGTGGCAATGTAGTATAGGTTTCAGAACAACATCACGGGGTGGTGCGCATTGTAAGGGTTTCTAACAGGCCATTCCATAGTAGGAGTGATAAAAACATCATGGGGTGGTGTGAATCAGAGTTCCTGAATTACGATAGGCAGTGAGTGGAAAAGTAGGATAGAGAAAAGCACCACGGGACGGTCAGTCTGGGGAGGTCAGGAAACATGCGGTGGCAATGTAGCATACGTTTGTCAAAAACATAGCAGGGTGGTCACATTGTAAGGGTTTCTAACAGGCCATTCACTAGTGGAGTGAGAAAAACATCACGGGGAGATGTGAATCGGAGAGCCTGAATTAGAATAGGCAGTGAGTGGCAAGGTAGAATGGAAAAAAGCACCACGGGGTGGTCAGCATGGGGAGGTCAGGAAACATGCTGTGGCAATGTAGGATAGGTTTCTGAAAAACATCGCGGGGTGGTGCGCATTATAAGGGTTTCTAACAGGCCATTCATTAGTATGCGTGAGAAAAACATCACGGGGTGGTGTGAATCGGAGGGCCTGAATTACGATAGGCCGTGAGTGGCAATGTAGAATGGGGAAAAGCACAACGGGGTGGTTAGCATGGGGAGGTCAGGAAACAACCGGTGGCAAGGTAGGATAGGTTTCTGAAAAACATCTCAGAGTGGTGCACATTGTAAGGCTTTCTAAGAGGCCATTCACTAATAGGAGTGAGAAAAAGATCACGGGGTGGTGTGAATCGGAGGGCCTGATATAGGAAAGGAGTGAATGGCAATGTAGGAAGGAGAAAAGCACCACGGGGTGGTCAGCATGGTGAGTTCAGGAAACATGTGGTGGTAAAGTAGGATATGTTTCTGAAAAACATCATGGGGTGGTGCGCATTGTAAGAGTTTCTAACAGGCGATTCACTAGTAGGAGTGAGAAAAACATCACATGGTGATGTGAATCGGAGGGCCTTAATTAGAATAGGCATTGAGTGGCAATGTATGATGGAGAAAAGCGAGACGGGGCAGTGAGCTTGGGGAGGTCAGGATACATGAAGTGGCAATGTAGGATAGGTTTCTGGAAAACATGGCAGGGTGTTGCGCATTTTAAGGGTTTCTAAAGGGCATTCACTAGTTGGAGTGAGAAAAACAGAACGGGGTGGTGTGATTCGGAAGAACTGAATTGGGATAGGCAGTGAGTAGCAATGTAGGATGGAGAAAAGCACCACAAGGTGGTTAGCATGGTGAGGTCAGGAAATATCCGGTGGCCATGTAGGATAGGATTCTGAAAAACATCTCTGCGTGGTGCACATTGTAAGGGTTTCTAACAGGCCATTCTATAGTAGGAGTGTGAAAAACATCATGGGGTGATGTGAATAGGAGGGCCTTAATTTGATTAGGCAGTGAGTGGCAGTGTATGATCTAGCAAAGCAAGATGGGGCGGTGAGCATGTGGAGGACAGGAAACATGAAGTGGCAATGTTGGATAGGTTTCTGAAAAACATCTCTGGGTTTTGCGCATTGTAAGGGTTTCTAACAGGCCATTCACTAGTAGGAGTGAGAAAAACATCACGGGGTGGTGTGAATCGAGTGGCCTGTATTAGGATAGGAAGTGAGTGGCAATGTAGGATCTAGCAAAGCAAGATGGGGTGGTGAGCACGGGGAGGTCAGGATACATGAAGTGGCAATGTAGGATAGGTTTCTGAAAAACATGGCGGGGTGGTGCGCATTGTAAGGTTTTCTAAAAGGCAATTCACTAGTACGAGTGAGAAAAACATCACGGGGTGGTGTGAATCGAAGGACCTGAATTAGGATAGGCAGTGAGTAGCAATGTAGGATGGAGAAAAGCACCACGTGGTGGTCAGCATGGGGAGGTCAGGAAACATGCGGTGGCCATGTAGGATAGGTTTCTGAAACACATCTCATGGTCGTGCACCTTGTAAGTGTTTAAGAGGACATTCACTAGTAGGAGTGAGAAAAACATCACGGTGTGGTGTGAATCAGAGGGCCTGATATAGGATAGGAGTGAGTGGCAATGTAGGATGGAGAAAAGCACCAAGGGGTGGTCAGCATTGTGAGTTCAGGAAACATGCGGTGGTAAAGTAGGATAGGTTTCTGAAAAACATCACGGGGTGGTGCGCATTGTATGGGTTTCTAACAGGCGTTTCACTAGTAGGAGTGAGAAAAACATCACGGGGTGATGTGAATCGCAGGGCTTGAATTAGAATAGGCATTGAATGGCAATGTAGGATGGAGAAAAGCAAAATAAGGTGGTTAGCATGGGGAGGTCAGGAAACATGAAGTTTCAATGTAGGATACGTTTCTGAAAAACATTGCGTGGTGGTGTGCATTGTAAGGGTTTCTAACAGGCCATTCACTAGTAGGGGTGAGAAAAACATCGCGGGGTGGTGTAAATCAGAGAGTCTGAATTAAGATAGGCAGTGAGTGGCAATGTAGGATGGAGAAAAGCACCACGGGATGGTCAGTCTGCGGAGGTCAGGAAACCTGCGGTGGCAATGTAGCATACGTTTGTCAAAAACATAGCGGGGTGGTCACATTGTAAGGGTTTCTAACAGTCCATTCACTAGTAGGAACGAGAAAAACATCAAGCGGTGGTGTGAATCGGAGGGCCTGAATTAGGAGAGGCAGTGAGTGGCAATGTAGGATGGAGAAGAACAACGGGGTGGTCAGCACGAGGAGGTCAGGAAACATGCAGTTTCAATGTAGCATACGTTTGTGAAAAACATAGCGGGGTGATCACATTGTAAGAGTTTCTAACAGGCCATTTACTAGTAGGATTGAGAAAAACATCATGGGGTGGTGTGAATTGGAGGGCCAGAATTAGATTAGGCAGGGAATGGCAATGTAGGATCTAGCAAAGCAAGACGGGGCGGTGAGTATAGGGAGGTCAGGAAACATGAAGTGGCAATGTAGGATAGGTTTCTGAAAAACATTGCGGTGTGGTGCCCATTGTAAGGGTTTCTAACAGGCCATTCACTAGGAGGAGTGAGAAAAACAGAACGGGGTGTTGTGAATAGGAGGACCTGAATTACGATAGGCAGTGAGTGGCAATGTAGGATGGAGAAAAGCACCACGGGATGTTCAGACTGCGGAGGTCAGGAAACATCCAGTGGCCATGTAGGATAGGTTTCTGAAAAACATCTCATGGTGGTGCGCATTGTAAGGGTTTCTAAGAGGCCATTCACTAGTAGGAGCGAGAAAAACATCATGGGGTGGTGTGAATCGGAGGGCCTGATATAGGATAGGAGTGAGTGGCAATGTAGGATGGAGAAAGACACAACGGGTGGTCAGCATGGTGAGTTCAGGAAACATGTGGTGGTAAAGTCGGATACGTTTCTGAAAAACATCGCGGGGTGGTGCGCATTGTAAGGGTTTCTAACGGGCGATTCACTAGTAGGAGTGAGAAAAACATCACGGGGTGGTGTGAATCGGAGGGCCTGAATTAGAATAGCCATTGAGTGGCAATGTAGGATGGAGAAAAGCACCACGAGGTGGTCAGCATGGGGAGGTCATTAAACATAGAGTGGCATTGCCTGATAAGTTTCTGAAAAACATCTCAGGGTGGTGCGCATTGTAAGGGTTTCTAACAGGCCATTAACAAGTAGGAGTGAGAAAAACATCACGGGATGGTGTGAATCGGAGGGCCTGAATTAGATTAGGCAGTGAGTGGAAATGTAGGATGGAGAATAGCACCATGGGGTGGTCCGCATTGGGAGGTCAGGAAACATGCGGTGGCAATGTATGATAGGTTTCTGAAAAACATCGCCGGGTGGTATGCATGGTAAGGGTTTCTAACAGGCCATTCACTAGTAGGAGTGAGAAAAACATCATGGGGTGGTATGAATTGGAGGGTCAGCATTAGATTAGGCAGTGAATGGTAATGTAGGATGGAGAAAAGTAAGACTGCATGGTGAGCATGGGGATATCAAGAAACATGCCGTGGCAATGTAGGATAGGTTTGTGAAAAACATCGTGGGGTGGGACGCATTATAAGGGTTCCTAACAGGCCATTCACTAGTAAGACTTAGAAAAACATCACGGGGTGGTGTGAATCGGAATAACTGAATTATGATACGCAGTGAGGGGCAATGTAGGATGGAGAAAAGCCCCATGGGTTACTCAGCATGAGGAGGTTAGGAAATATGCCTTGGCAATGTAGGATAGGTTTCTGAAAAACATCAAGAGGTGGTGCGCATTGTAAGTGTTTCTAACAGGCCATTCACTAGTAGGAGTGAGAAAAACTTCATGGCGAGGTGTGAATCGCATTGCCTGAATTAGATTAGGCAGTGAGTGGCAATGTAGGATCTAGCTAAGCAAGACGGGGCATTGAGCATGGGGAGGTCAGGAAACATGAAGTGGCAATATAGGATAGGTTTCTGAAAAACATCGCGGGGTGGTGCGCATTGCATGGCTTTCTAACAGGCCATTCAGTAGTAGGTGTGAGAAAAACATCACAGGGGGGTGTGAATCGGAGGACCTGAATTAGATTAGGCAGTGAGTGGTAATGTAAGATGAAGAAAAGCAAGACGGCGTTGTGTGCATTGGGAGGTCAGGAAAGATGAAGTGGCAATGTAGGATAGGTTTCTGAAAAACATCTAGGTGTGGTGCGCATTGTAATGGTTTCTAGCAGGCCATTCACAAGTAGGAGTGAAAAAAACATCACGGGGAGATGTGAATCAGAGGGCCTGAATTATGATAGGCATTGAGTGGCAATGTGGGATGGAGAAAAGCACCACGGGGTGGTCAGCACGGTGAGGTCTGGAAACATGCGGTGGTAAAGTAGGATATGTTTCTTAAAAACATCGCGGGGTGCTGCGCATTGTAAGGGTTTCTAATAGGTCATTCACAAGTAGGAGTGAGAAAAATATCACGGGGTGGTGTGAATCGAAGGGCCTTAATTATGATAGGCAGTGAGTGGCAAGTAGGATGCAGAAAATCACCAAGTGGTGGTCAGCATGGGGAGGTAAGGAAATATGCTGTGGCAATGTAGGATAGGTTTCTGAAAAACATCGCGGGTGGTGCGCATTGTAAGGGTTTCTAACAGGCCATTCCCTAGTAGGAGTGAGAAAAACATCACGGGATGGTGTGTATCAGAGTGCCTGAATTCGGATAGGCAGTGAGTGGCAATGTAGGATGGAGAAAGCACCACGGGGTGGTCAGCATGGGGAGGTCAGGAAACATGCGGTAGCAATGTAGGATAGGTTTCTGAAAAACATCGTGGTGTGTTGGGCATTGTAACTGTTTCTAACTGGAAATTCACTAGTAGGAGTGAGAAAATCATCACGAAGTGGTGTGAATTGGAGGGCCTAATTCAGATAGGCAGGTAGTGGCAATGTAGGATGAAGAAAAGCACCACGGGTTGGTCAGCATGGGGACGTCAGGAAACATGCGCTGGTAAAGTAGGATAGGTTTCTGAAAAACATCGCGGGGTGGTGCACATTGGAAGGGTTTCTAACAGGCCATTCACTAGGAGGATTTTGAAAAACATCACGCGGTGGTGTGAATCGGAGGGCCAGAATAAGCATAGGCAGTGAGTGGCAATGGAGAAAGGAGAAAAGCACCAAGTGGTGCTCAGCATGGGGAGGTCAGGAAACATGCTGTGGCAATGTAGGATAGGTTTCTGAGAATCATCATGGGTTGTCCGCATTGTTAGGGTTTCTAACAGGCCATTCAGTAGTAGGAGTGAGAAAAAATCATGGGGTGGTGTGACTCTGAGTGACTGAATCAGATTAGGCAGTGAGTGGTAATGTAGAATGGAGAAAAGCAAGACGGGGCGGTGAGCATTGGGAGGTCAAGAAACATGAAGTGGCAATATAGCATAGGTTTCTGAAAACATCACGGGGTGGTGCGCATTGTATAGCTTTCTAACAGGCCATTCAGCAGTAGGTGTGAGAAAAACATCACAGGGCGGTGTGAATCGGAGTGCCTGAATTCGGATAGGCAGTGATTTGCAATGTATGATGCAGAAAAGCACCAAGGGGTGGTCAGCATGGGGAGGTCACGAAACATGCGGTAGCAATGTAGGATAGGTTTCTGAAAAACATCGCGGTGTGGTGCGCATTGTACTTGTTTCTAACAGGCAATTCACTAGTAGGAGTGATAAAATCATCACGGGGCTGTCTGAATTGGAGGGCCTAATTCGGATAGGCAGTGAGTGGCAATGTAGGATGAAGAAAAGCACCACGGGGTGGTGAGCATGCGGAGGTCAGGAAACATGTGGTGGAAACGTAGGATAGGTTTCTGAAAAACATCGCGCGTGGTGCGTGTTGTAATGGTTGCTAACAGGCCATTCACTAGTAGGAGTGTGAAAAACATCACGAAGTGGTGTAAATCGGAGGGCCTGAATTAGCATAGGCAGTGAGTGGCAATGGAGGATGGAGAATAGCACCACGAGGTGGTCAGCATGGGGAGGTCAGGAAACATGCGGTAGCAATATAGGATTGGTTTCTGAAAAACATCGCGGTGTGGTGGGCATTGTAATTGTTTCTAACCGGCTATTCACTAGTAGGAGTCTGAAAATCATCACGGTGTGGTGTGAATTGGAGGTTCTAATTCAGATAGGTAGTGAGTGGCAATGTAGGATGAAGAAAATCACCACGGGGTGGTCAGCATGGGGACGTCAGGAAACATGTGCTGGTAAATTAGGGTACGTTTCTGAAAAACGTCGCGGGGTGGTGCGCATTGGAAGGGTTTCTAACAGGCCATTCACTAGGAGGATTTTGAAAAACATAACGGGGTGGTGTGAATCGGAGGTCCTGAATAAGCATAGGCAGTGAGTGGCAATGGAGGAAGGAGAAAAGCACCAAGTGGTGCTCAGCATGAGGAGGTCAGGAAACATGCTGTGGCAATGTAGGCTAGGTTTCTGAAAATCATCATGGGGTTGTCCGCATTGTAAGGGTTTCTAACAGGCCATACGCTAGTAGGAGTGAGAAGAACATCACAGGGTGGTGTGACTCTGAGGGACTGAATTAGATTAGGCAGAGAGTGGTAATGTAGAATGGAGAAAAGCAAGACAGGGAGGTGAGCATTGGGAGGTCAAGAAACATGAAGTGGCAATATAGGATAGGTTTCTGAAAAACATCACGGGGTGGTGCGCACTGTATGTCTTTCTAACAGGCCATTCAGCAGTAGGTGTGAGAAAAACATCACAGGAGGTGTGAATCGGAGTGCCTGAATTCGGATAGGCAGTGATTTGCAATGTAGGATGGAGAAAAGCACCACAGGGTGGTCAGCATGGGGAGGTCACGAAACATGCGGTAGCAATGTAGGATAGGTTTCTGAAAAACATCGCGAGGTGGTGCGCATTGTACTTGTTTCTAACAGGCAATTCACTAGTAGGAGTGATAAAATCATCACGGGGCTGTCTGAATTGGAGGGCCTAATTCGGATAGGCAGTGAGTGGCAATGTAGGATGAAGAAAAGCACCACGGGGTGGTGAGCATGGGGAGGTCAGGAAATATGTGGTGGAAAAGTAGGATAGGTTTCTGAAAAACATCGCGTGTGGTGCATATTGTAACAGTTTCTAACAGGCCATTCACTAGTAGGAGTGTGAAATACATCACGGGGTGGTGTGAATCGGAGGGCCTGAATTAGCATAGGCAATGAGTGGCAATGGAGGATGGAGAATAGCACCACGAGGTGGTCAGCATGGGGAGGTCAGGAAACATGCGGTGGCAATGTAGGATATGTTCCTGAAAAACATCGCGGTGATGTGCGCATTTTAAGGGTTTCTAACAGGCAATTCACTAGTAGGAGTGAGAAAAAACATCACGGGGTGGTGTAAATCTGAGGGCCTGAATTAGGAAAGGCAGTGAGTGCAATGAAAGATGGAGAAAAGCACCACTGGGTGGTCAGCATGGGGAGGTCAGGAAACATGCGGTGGCAATGTAGGATAGGTTTCGGAAAAACATCGCGCGGTGGTGCGCATTGTAAGGGTTTCTAACAGGCCATTCACTAGTAGAAGTGAGAAAAACATCACGGGGTGGTGTGAATCGGAGGGACTGAATTAGGATAGGCACTGAGTGGCAATGTAGGATGGAGAAAAGCACCACGGGGTATTCAGCATGGGGAGGTCAGGAAACATGCGGTGGCAATGTAGTATAGATTTCTCAAAAACATCGCGTGGTGTTGCGCATTGTAAGGGTTTCTATACGGCCATTCACTAGAAGGAGTGAGAAAAATATCACCGGGGGCTGTGTACCGGAGGGCCTGAATTCGGATAGGCAGTGAGTGGCATTGTAGGAGGGAGAATATACCAAGGGTTGGTCAGCATGGGCATGTCAGGAAACATGCGGTGGCAAAGTACGATAGGTTTCTGAAAACCATCGCGGGTTGGTGCGAATTGTAAGGGTTTCTAACAGGCCATTCACTAGTAGAAGTGAGAGAAACATCACGGTGTTGTGTGAATCGGAGGGCCTGAATTAGGATAGGCACTGAGTGGCAATGTAGGATGGAGAATAGCACCACGAGGTGGTCAGCATGGGGAGGTCAGGAAACATGCGGTGGCAATGTATCATATGTTCCTGAAAAACATCGCGGTGTGGTGCGCATTGTAAGGGTATCTAACAGGCCATTCACTCGTAGGAGTGAGAAAAACATCACGGGGTGGTGTGAATCTGAGGGCCTGAATTAGAAAAGGCAGTGAGTGGCAATGCAGGATGGAGAAAAGCACCACTGTGTGGTCAGCGTGGGGAGGTCAGGAAACATGCGATGATAATTTAGGGTAGGTTTCTAAAAAACATCGCGCATTGGTGCGCATTGTAAGGGTTTCTAACAGGCCATTCACTGGTAGAAGTGAGAGAAACATCACGGGGTGGTGTGAATCGGAGGGCCTGAATTAGGATAGGCACTGAGTGGCAATGTAGGATGGAGAAAAGCACCACGGGGTATTCAGCATGGGGAGGTCAGGAAACATGCGGTAGCAATGTAGGATAAGTTTCTGAAAAACATCACGTGGTGGTGCGCATTATAAGGGTTTCTAACAGGCCATTCCCTAGTAGGAGTGAGAAAAACATACCGGGGTGGTGTGAATTAGATTGCCAGAATTAACATAGGCATTGAGTAGCAATGTAGGATGGAGAAAAGCACCACGGGGTTGTCAGCATGGGGAGGTCACGAAACATGAAGTGGCAATGTAGGATATGTTCCTGAAAAACATTGCGCGGTGGTGCGCATTCTAAGGTTTTCTAACAGGCAATTCACTAGTAGGAGTGAGAAAAACATCACGGGGTGGTGTGAATCTGAGGGCCTGAATTAGAAAAGGCAGTGAGTGGCAATGCAGGATGGAGAAAAGCACCACTGGGTATTCATCATGGGGAGGTCAGGAAACATGCGGTGGCAATGTACAATAGGTTTCTGAAAAACATCGCGCGGTGGTGCACATTGTAAGGGTTTCTATCAGGCCATTCACTAGTAGAAGTGAGAGAAACATCACGGGGTGGTGTGAATCGGAGGGCCTGAATTAGGATAGGCACTGAGTGGCAATGTAGGATGGAGAAAAGCACCACGGGGTATTCAGCATTGGGAGGTCAGGAAACATGCGGTGGCAATCTAGGATAGGTTTCTGAAAAATATCACGTGGTGGTGCGCATTATAAGGGTTTCTAACAGGCCATTCCCTAGTAGGAGTGAGAAAAACATACCGGGGTGGTGTGAATTAGAGTACCAGAATTAGCATATGCAGTGAGTGGCAATGTAGGATGGAGAAAAGCATGATCCTGTACTTACCAAGGCGAGGTCAGGAAACATGCAGTGACAATGTAGGATAGGTTTCTGAAAAACATCGCGGTGTGGTGGGCATTTTAAGGGTTTCTAACAGGTCATTCACAAGTAGGAGTGAGAAAAACATCACGGGGTGGTGTGAATCGGAGGTCCTCAATTACGATAGGCAGTGAGGGGCAACGTAGGATGCAGAAAACCACCACGGGGTGGTAAGTATGGGAAGGTAAGGAAATATGCAGTGGCCATGTAGGATAACTTTCTGAAAAACATCTCTGTGTGGTGCGCATTGTAAGGGTTTCTAACAGGCCATTTTCTAGTAGGAGTGAGAAAAACATCTCGGTGTGAATCAGAGGGCTTGAATTCGGATAGGCATTGAGTGGCAATGTAGGATGGAGAAAAGCACCACGGGGTTGTCAGCATGGGGAGGTCAGGAAACATGCGGTGGCAATGTAGGATAGGTTTCAGAAAAACATCACATGGTGGTGCGCATTTTAAGGGTTTCTAAATGGCCATTCCCTAGTAGGAGTGAGAAAACATCCCGGGGTTGTGTGAATCGGAGGGCATGAATTAGATTAGGCAGTGAGTGGCAATGTAGGATCTAGCAAAGCAAGACGTGGCGGTGAGCATGGGGAGGTCACGAAACATGAAGTGGCAATGTAGTATATGTTCCTGAAAAACATCGCGGTGTGGTGCGCATTGTAAGGTTTTCTAACAGGCAATTCACTAGTAGGAGTGAGAAAAACATCACAGGGTGATGTGAATCTGAGGGCCTCGTTTAGAAAAGGCAGTGAGTGGCAATGTAGGATGGAGAAAAGCACCACGGGGTATTCATCATGGGGAGGTCAGGAAACATGCGGTGGCAATGTAGGATAGGTTTCTGAAAAACATCGCGCACTGGTGCGCATTGTAAGGGTTTCTAACAGGCCATTCAAAGGTAGGAGTGAGAAAAACATCACACGGTGGTGTGAATCAGAGAGCCTGAGTTAGAATAGCCAGTTAGTGGCAATGTAGGATGGAGAAAAGCACCAAGGGTTAGTCAGCATTCGGAGGTCAGGACACATGCGGTGGCAATGTAGGATAGCTTTCTGAAAAACATCGCGGAGTGGTGCGCATTGTATGGATTTCTAACAGGCCATTCACTAGTATGAGTGAGAAAAACATCACGTGGTGGTGTGAATCGGAGGGCCAGAATTAGCATAGGCAGTGAGTGCCAATGTAGAATGGAGAAAAGCACCAAGAGGAGGTCAGAATGGGTAGGTCAGGAAACATGCGCTGGCAATGTAGGATAGGTTTCTGAAAAACATTGCGTGGTGGTGCGCATTGTAAGGGTATCTAACAGGACATTCACTAGTAGAAGTGCGAAAAATATCACGGGATGGTGTGAATGGGTGGGCCGGCATTAGATTAGGCAGTCAGTGGTAATGTAGGTTGGAGAAAAGCAAGAGGGCGTGATGAGCATGGGGAGTTCAGGGAACATGCATTGGCAATGTAGGATACGTTTCTGAAAAACATCTCTGGGTGGTGCGCATTGTAAGGGTTTCTAACAGGCCATTCACTAGTAGGAGTGAGAAAAACATCACAGGGTGGTGTGAATCGGATGGCCTGAATAACGATAGGCAGTGAGTGCCAATGTAGGATGGAGAAAATCACCACGGGTTGGTCAGAATGAGGTTAGGAAACATGCTCTGTCAATGTAGGATAGGTTTCTAAAAAACATCAAGGGGTAGTGCGCATTGTAAGGGTTTCTAACAGGCCATTCCCTAGTAGGAGTGAGGAAAACATCATAGGGTGGTGGGATTCGGGGGGCCTGTATTAGGATAGGCAGAGAGTGGCAATGTAGGATGGAGAGAAGCACCATTGAGTGTCAGCATGATGAGGTCAGGAAACATGCGGTGGCATTGTAGCATAGGTTTCTAATAAAGATCGCGGTGTGGTCCGCATTGTAAGGGTTTCTAACAGGCCATTCACTAGAAGGAGTGAGACAAACATCACGGGGTGGTGTGAATCGGAGAGACTTAATTAGATTAGGCAGTGAGTGGCAATGTAGGATCAAGCAAAGCAAGATGGGGCGGTGATCATGGGGAGGTCAAGAAACATGCAGTGGCAATGTAGGATAGGTTTCTGAAAAACATCGCATGGTGGTGCGCATTGTAAGGGTTTCTAAGAGGCCATTCACTAGTAGGAGTGAGAAAAACATCATAGGGTGGTGGGATTCGGAGGGCCTCAATTAGGAAAGGCAGTGAGTGGCAATGCAGGATGGAGAAAAGCACCACTGGGTGGTCATCATGGGGAGGTCAGGAAACATGCGGTGGCAATGTTGGATAGGTTTCTGAAAAACATCGCGCGGTGGTGCGCATTGTAAGGGTTTCTAATAGGCCATTCACTAGTAGAAGTGAGAAAAATATCACTGGGTGCTGTGAATCGGAGGGCCGCCATTAGATTAGGCAGTGAGTGGCAATGTAGGATGCAGAAAAGCACCAGGGGGTATTCAGCATGGGGAGGTCTGGAAACATGCGGTGGCAATGTAGGATACGTTTCTGAAAAACATCACGTGGGGGTGTGCATTTTAAGGGTTTCTAACAGGCCATTACGGAGTAGGAGTGAGAAAAACATCCCAGGGTGCTGTGAATCACAGGGACTGAATTAGATTAGGCAGTGAGTGGTAATGTATGATGGAGAAAAGCAAGACGGCGTGGTGTGCATGGGGAGGTCAGGAATCATTCAGTGGCAATGAAGGATAGGTTTCTGAAAAACATTGCAGGGTGGTGCGCATTGTAAGGGTTTCTTACAGGCCATTCAAAGGTACAAGTGAGAAAACCATCACACGGTGGTGTGAATCGGAGGGCCTGAATTAGCATAGGCAGTGAGTGGCAATGTAGGATGGAGAAAAGCATCACCCGTACTTAGCAAGGCGAGGTCAGGAAACATGCGGTGGCAATGTAGGACAGGTTTCGGGAAAAACAACGCGGGATGGTGCGCATTGTCAGGGTTTCTAACAGGTAGGAGTGAGAAAAACATCACGGGGTCGCGTGAAACGGAGGGCCTGAATTACGATAGGCAGTGCGAGGCAATGTAGGATGCAGAAAACCACCAAAGGGTGGTAACATGGGGAGGTAAGGAAATATGCGGTGGCCATGTAGGATAACTTTCTGAAAAACATCGCGGTGTGGTGCACATTGTAAGGGTTTCTAACAGGCCATTCACTAGTAGGAGTGAGAAAAAGATCTCGGGGTGGTGTGAATCGGAGTGCCTGAATTCGGATAGGCAGTGAGTGGCAATGTGGGATGGAGAAAAGCTCCACGGTGTTGTCAGAATGGGGAGGTCAGGAAACATGCGGTAGCAATGTAGGATAGGTTTCTGAAAACCATCGTGAGGTGGTGCGCATTGTAAGGGTTTCTAACAGGCCATTCAGTAAATGGAGTCAGAAAAACATCACGGGGTTGTGTGAATCGGAGTGGCTGAATTCGATAGGCTGTGAATGGCAATGTAGGATGTAGAAAAGCACCACGGTGTATTCAGCATGGGGAGGTCAGGAAACATGCGGTGGCAATGTAGGAAAGGTTTCTGAATAACATCACGGGGTGGTGCGCATTGTAAGGGTTTCTAACAGGCCATTCACAAGTAGGAGTGAGAAAAACATCACGGGGTGGTGTGAATCGGAGGGCCTGAATTAGGATAGGTAGTGAGTGGCAATGTAGTGTGGAGAAAAGCACCACGGGTATCAGCATGGGGAGGTCAGGAATCATGCAGTGGCAATGTTGGAGAGGTTTCTGAAAAACATCGCGGGGTGGTGCGCGTTGTAAGGGTTTCTAAAAGGCCATTCACTAGTTGGAGTTAGAAAAACATCACGGGGTGGTGTGAATCGGAGGGCCTGAATTAGCATAGGCAGTGAGTGGCAATGGAGGATGGAGAATAGCACCACGAGGTGGTCAGCATGGGGAGGTCAGGAAACATGCGGTGGCAATGTAGGATGTGTTGCTGAAAAACATCGCGGTGTGGTGCGCAATGTAAGGGTTTCTAACAGGCAATTCACTAGTAGGAGTGACAAAAACATCACGGGGTGGTGTGAATCGGAGGGCCTGAATTAGCATAGGCAGTGAGTGGCAATGCAGGATGCAGAAAAGAACCACTGGGTGGTCAGCATGGGGAGGTCAGGAAACAGGCGGTGGCATTGTAGGATAGGTTTCTGAAAAACATCTCGCGGTGGTGCGCATTGTAAGGGTTTCTAAAAGGCCATTCACTAGTAGAAGTGAGAAAAACATCACGGGGTGGTGTGAATCGGAGGGCCTGAATTAGGATAGGCACTGAATGGCAATGTAGGATGGAGAAAAGCACCACGGGGTATTCAGCATGGGGAGGTCAGGAAACATGCGGTGGCAACGTAGGGTAGGTTTCTGTAAAACATCGCGGGGTGGTGTGAATTGTAAGGGTTTGTAACAGGACATTCACTAATAGGTGTGAGAAAAACATCACAGGGCCATGTGAATCGGAAGGCCTGAATTCGGATAGGCACTGAGTGGCAATGTAGAATGGAGAAAAGCACCAAGGTGTGGTCAGCATTGGGAGGTAAGGAAACATGCGGGGGCAATGTAGGATAGGATTCTGAAAAACATCGCGGGGTGGTGCGCATTGTAAGGGTTTCTAACAGGCCATTCCCTAGTAGGAATGAGAAAAACATCACGGCTTAGTGTGAATCGGAGGGCCTGAATGAGCATAGGCAGTGAGTGGCAATGTAGTATGGATAAAAGCACCATAGGTGGACAGGATGGGGAGGTCAGGAAACATGCAGTGGCAATGTAGGATAGGTTTCTGAAAAACATCGCGGGGTGGTGCGCATTGTAAGGGTTTCTAACTGGACATTCACTAGTAGGAGTGAGAAAAACATCACAGGGTGGGGTGAAACGGAGGGCTGCCATTATATTAGGCAGTGAGTGATAATGTAGGATGCAGAAAATCACCGCGGGGTATTCAGCATGGGGAGGTCAGGAAACATGTGGTGGCAATGTAGGATAGGTTTCTGAAAAACATCACGGGGTGGTGCGCTTTGTCAGGTTTTCCAACAGGCCATTCACTAGTAGGAGTGAGAAAAACATCACGGGGTGGGTTGAATCAGAGGGCCTGAATTAGCATGGGCAGTGATTGGCAATGGAGGATGGAGAAAAGCACCATGCGGTTGTTGGCATGGGGAGGTAAGGAAACAGGCGGTGGCAATTTGGGATATTTTCCTGAAAAACATCACTGCCTGGTGCACATTGTAAGGGTTTCTAACAGGCCATTCACTAGTAGGAGTGCGAAAAACATCATGGGGTGGTGTGAATCTGAGGGCCAGAATTAGGTTAGACAGTGATGGCAATGTAGGATGAAGAAAAGCACCACGAGGTATTCAGCATGGGGAAGTCAGGAAACATGCGGTGGCAAAGTAGGATAGGTTTCTGAAAAACATCGAGGGGTGGTGCGCATTGTACTTGTTTCTAACAGGCAATTCACTAGTAGGAGTGATAAAATCATCACGGGGCTGTCTGAATTGGAGGGCCTAATTCGGATAGGCAGTGAGTGGCAATGTAGGATGAAGAAAAGCACCACGGGGTGGTGAGCATGGGGAGGTCAGGAAATATGTGGTGGAAAAGTAGGACAGGTTTCTGAAAAACATCGCGTGTGGTGCATATTGTAACAGTTTCTAACAGGCCATTCACTAGTAGGAGTGTGAAATACATCACGGGGTGGTGTGAATCGGAGGGCCTGAATTAGCATAGGCAATGAGTGGCAATGGAGGATGGAGAATAGCACCACGAGGTGGTCAGCATGGGGAGGTCAGGAAACATGCGGTGGCAATGTAGGATATGTTCCTGAAAAACATCGCGGTGATGTGCGCATTTTAAGGGTTTCTAACAGGCAATTCACTAGTAGGAGTGAGAAAAAACATCACGGGGTGGTGTAAATCTGAGGGCCTGAATTAGGAAAGGCAGTGAGTGCAATGAAAGATGGAGAAAAGCACCACTGGGTGGTCAGCATGGGGAGGTCAGGAAACATGCGGTGGCAATGTAGGATAGGTTTCGGAAAAACATCGCGCGGTGGTGCGCATTGTAAGGGTTTCTAACAGGCCATTCACTAGTAGAAGTGAGAAAAACATCACGGGGTGGTGTGAATCGGAGGGACTGAATTAGGATAGGCACTGAGTGGCAATGTAGGATGGAGAAAAGCACCACGGGGTATTCAGCATGGGGAGGTCAGGAAACATGCGGTGGCAATGTAGTATAGATTTCTGAAAAACATCGCGTGGTGTTGCGCATTGTAAGGGTTTCTATACGGCCATTCACTAGAAGGAGTGAGAAAAATATCACCGGGGGCTGTGTACCGGAGGGCCTGAATTCGGATAGGCAGTGAGTGGCATTGTAGGAGGGAGAATATACCAAGGGTTGGTCAGCATGGGCATGTCAGGAAACATGCGGTGGCAAAGTACGATAGGTTTCTGAAAACCATCGCGGGTTGGTGCGAATTGTAAGGGTTTCTAACAGGCCATTCACTAGTAGAAGTGAGAGAAACATCACGGTGTTGTGTGAATCGGAGGGCCTGAATTAGGATAGGCACTGAGTGGCAATGTAGGATGGAGAATAGCACCACGAGGTGGTCAGCATGGGGAGGTCAGGAAACATGCGGTGGCAATGTATCATATGTTCCTGAAAAACATCGCGGTGTGGTGCGCATTGTAAGGGTATCTAACAGGCCATTCACTCGTAGGAGTGAGAAAAACATCACGGGGTGGTGTGAATCTGAGGGCCTGAATTAGAAAAGGCAGTGAGTGGCAATGCAGGATGGAGAAAAGCACCACTGTGTGGTCAGCGTGGGGAGGTCAGGAAACATGCGATGATAATTTAGGATAGGTTTCTAAAAAACATCGCGCATTGGTGCGCATTGTAAGGGTTTCTAACAGGCCATTCACTGGTAGAAGTGAGAGAAACATCACGGGGTGGTGTGAATCGGAGGGCCTGAATTAGGATAGGCACTGAGTGGCAATGTAGGATGGAGAAAAGCACCACGGGGTATTCAGCATGGGGAGGTCAGGAAACATGCGGTAGCAATGTAGGATAAGTTTCTGAAAAACATCACGTGGTGGTGCGCATTATAAGGGTTTCTAACAGGCCATTCCCTAGTAGGAGTGAGAAAAACATACCGGGGTGGTGTGAATTAGATTGCCAGAATTAACATAGGCATTGAGTAGCAATGTAGGATGGAGAAAAGCACCACGGGGTTGTCAGCATGGGGAGGTCACGAAACATGAAGTGGCAATGTAGGATATGTTCCTGAAAAACATTGCGCGGTGGTGCGCATTCTAAGGTTTTCTAACAGGCAATTCACTAGTAGGAGTGAGAAAAACATCACGGGGTGGTGTGAATCTGAGGGCCTGAATTAGAAAAGGCAGTGAGTGGCAATGCAGGATGGAGAAAAGCACCACTGGGTATTCATCATGGGGAGGTCAGGAAACATGCGGTGGCAATGTACAATAGGTTTCTGAAAAACATCGCGCGGTGGTGCACATTGTAAGGGTTTCTATCAGGCCATTCACTAGTAGAAGTGAGAGAAACATCACGGGGTGGTGTGAATCGGAGGGCCTGAATTAGGATAGGCACTGAGTGGCAATGTAGGATGGAGAAAAGCACCACGGGGTATTCAGCATTGGGAGGTCAGGAAACATGCGGTGGCAATCTAGGATAGGTTTCTGAAAAATATCACGTGGTGATGCGCATTATAAGGGTTTCTAACAGGCCATTCCCTAGTAGGAGTGAGAAAAACATACCGGGGTGGTGTGAATTAGAGTACCAGAATTAGCATATGCAGTGAGTGGCAATGTAGGATGGAGAAAAGCATGATCCTGTACTTACCAAGGCGAGGTCAGGAAACATGCAGTGACAATGTAGGATAGGTTTCTGAAAAACATCGCGGTGTGGTGGGCATTTTAAGGGTTTCTAACAGGTCATTCACAAGTAGGAGTGAGAAAAACATCACGGGGTGGTGTGAATCGGAGGTCCTCAATTACGATAGGCAGTGAGGGGCAACGTAGGATGCAGAAAACCACCACGGGGTGGTAAGTATGGGAAGGTAAGGAAATATGCAGTGGCCATGTAGGATAACTTTCTGAAAAACATCTCTGTGTGGTGCGCATTGTAAGGGTTTCTAACAGGCCATTTTCTAGTAGGAGTGAGAAAAACATCTCGGTGTGAATCAGAGGGCTTGAATTCGGATAGGCATTGAGTGGCAATGTAGGATGGAGAAAAGCACCACGGGGTTGTCAGCATGGGGAGGTCAGGAAACATGCGGTGGCAATGTAGGATAGGTTTCAGAAAAACATCACATGGTGGTGCGCATTTTAAGGGTTTCTAAATGGCCATTCCCTAGTAGGAGTGAGAAAACATCCCGGGGTTGTGTGAATCGGAGGGCATGAATTAGATTAGGCAGTGAGTGGCAATGTAGGATCTAGCAAAGCAAGACGTGGCGGTGAGCATGGGGAGGTCACGAAACATGAAGTGGCAATGTAGTATATGTTCCTGAAAAACATCGCGGTGTGGTGCGCATTGTAAGGTTTTCTAACAGGCCATTCACTAGTATGAGTGAGAAAAACATCACGTGGTGGTGTGAATCGGAGGGCCAGAATTAGCATAGGCAGTGAGTGCCAATGTAGAATGGAGAAAAGCACCAAGAGGAGGTCAGAATGGGTAGGTCAGGAAACATGCGCTGGCAATGTAGGATAGGTTTCTGAAAAACATTGCGTGGTGGTGCGCATTGTAAGGGTATCTAACAGGACATTCACTAGTAGAAGTGCGAAAAATATCACGGGATGGTGTGAATGGGTGGGCCGGCATTAGATTAGGCAGTCAGTGGTAATGTAGGTTGGAGAAAAGCAAGAGGGCGTGATGAGCATGGGGAGTTCAGGGAACATGCATTGGCAATGTAGGATACGTTTCTGAAAAACATCTCTGGGTGGTGCGCATTGTAAGGGTTTCTAACAGGCCATTCACTAGTAGGAGTGAGAAAAACATCACAGGGTGGTGTGAATCGGATGGCCTGAATAACGATAGGCAGTGAGTGCCAATGTAGGATGGAGAAAATCACCACGGGTTGGTCAGAATGAGGTTAGGAAACATGCTCTGTCAATGTAGGATAGGTTTCTAAAAAACATCAAGGGGTAGTGCGCATTGTAAGGGTTTCTAACAGGCCATTCCCTAGTAGGAGTGAGGAAAACATCATAGGGTGGTGGGATTCGGGGGGCCTGTATTAGGATAGGCAGAGAGTGGCAATGTAGGATGGAGAGAAGCACCATTGAGTGTCAGCATGATGAGGTCAGGAAACATGCGGTGGCATTGTAGCATAGGTTTCTAATAAAGATCGCGGTGTGGTCCGCATTGTAAGGGTTTCTAACAGGCCATTCACTAGAAGGAGTGAGACAAACATCACGGGGTGGTGTGAATCGGAGAGACTTAATTAGATTAGGCAGTGAGTGGCAATGTAGGATCAAGCAAAGCAAGATGGGGCGGTGATCATGGGGAGGTCAAGAAACATGCAGTGGCAATGTAGGATAGGTTTCTGAAAAACATCGCATGGTGGTGCGCATTGTAAGGGTTTCTAAGAGGCCATTCACTAGTAGGAGTGAGAAAAACATCATAGGGTGGTGGGATTCGGAGGGCCTCAATTAGGAAAGGCAGTGAGTGGCAATGCAGGATGGAGAAAAGCACCACTGGGTGGTCATCATGGGGAGGTCAGGAAACATGCGGTGGCAATGTTGGATAGGTTTCTGAAAAACATCGCGCGGTGGTGCGCATTGTAAGGGTTTCTAATAGGCCATTCACTAGTAGAAGTGAGAAAAATATCACTGGGTGCTGTGAATCGGAGGGCCGCCATTAGATTAGGCAGTGAGTGGCAATGTAGGATGCAGAAAAGCACCAGGGGGTATTCAGCATGGGGAGGTCTGGAAACATGCGGTGGCAATGTAGGATACGTTTCTGAAAAACATCACGTGGGGGTGTGCATTTTAAGGGTTTCTAACAGGCCATTACGGAGTAGGAGTGAGAAAAACATCCCAGGGTGCTGTGAATCACAGGGACTGAATTAGATTAGGCAGTGAGTGGTAATGTATGATGGAGAAAAGCAAGACGGCGTGGTGTGCATGGGGAGGTCAGGAATCATTCAGTGGCAATGAAGGATAGGTTTCTGAAAAACATTGCAGGGTGGTGCGCATTGTAAGGGTTTCTTACAGGCCATTCAAAGGTACAAGTGAGAAAACCATCACACGGTGGTGTGAATCGGAGGGCCTGAATTAGCATAGGCAGTGAGTGGCAATGTAGGATGGAGAAAAGCATCACCCGTACTTAGCAAGGCGAGGTCAGGAAACATGCGGTGGCAATGTAGGACAGGTTTCGGGAAAAACAACGCGGGATGGTGCGCATTGTCAGGGTTTCTAACAGGTAGGAGTGAGAAAAACATCACGGGGTCGCGTGAAACGGAGGGCCTGAATTACGATAGGCAGTGCGAGGCAATGTAGGATGCAGAAAACCACCAAAGGGTGGTAACATGGGGAGGTAAGGAAATATGCGGTGGCCATGTAGGATAACTTTCTGAAAAACATCGCGGTGTGGTGCACATTGTAAGGGTTTCTAACAGGCCATTCACTAGTAGGAGTGAGAAAAAGATCTCGGGGTGGTGTGAATCGGAGTGCCTGAATTCGGATAGGCAGTGAGTGGCAATGTGGGATGGAGAAAAGCTCCACGGTGTTGTCAGAATGGGGAGGTCAGGAAACATGCGGTAGCAATGTAGGATAGGTTTCTGAAAACCATCGTGAGGTGGTGCGCATTGTAAGGGTTTCTAACAGGCCATTCAGTAAATGGAGTCAGAAAAACATCACGGGGTTGTGTGAATCGGAGTGGCTGAATTCGATAGGCTGTGAATGGCAATGTAGGATGTAGAAAAGCACCACGGTGTATTCAGCATGGGGAGGTCAGGAAACATGCGGTGGCAATGTAGGAAAGGTTTCTGAATAACATCACGGGGTGGTGCGCATTGTAAGGGTTTCTAACAGGCCATTCACAAGTAGGAGTGAGAAAAACATCACGGGGTGGTGTGAATCGGAGGGCCTGAATTAGGATAGGTAGTGAGTGGCAATGTAGTGTGGAGAAAAGCACCACGGGTATCAGCATGGGGAGGTCAGGAATCATGCAGTGGCAATGTTGGAGAGGTTTCTGAAAAACATCGCGGGGTGGTGCGCGTTGTAAGGGTTTCTAAAAGGCCATTCACTAGTTGGAGTTAGAAAAACATCACGGGGTGGTGTGAATCGGAGGGCCTGAATTAGCATAGGCAGTGAGTGGCAATGGAGGATGGAGAATAGCACCACGAGGTGGTCAGCATGGGGAGGTCAGGAAACATGCGGTGGCAATGTAGGATGTGTTGCTGAAAAACATCGCGGTGTGGTGCGCAATGTAAGGGTTTCTAACAGGCAATTCACTAGTAGGAGTGACAAAAACATCACGGGGTGGTGTGAATCGGAGGGCCTGAATTAGCATAGGCAGTGAGTGGCAATGCAGGATGCAGAAAAGAACCACTGGGTGGTCAGCATGGGGAGGTCAGGAAACAGGCGGTGGCATTGTAGGATAGGTTTCTGAAAAACATCTCGCGGTGGTGCGCATTGTAAGGGTTTCTAAAAGGCCATTCACTAGTAGAAGTGAGAAAAACATCACGGGGTGGTGTGAATCGGAGGGCCTGAATTAGGATAGGCACTGAATGGCAATGTAGGATGGAGAAAAGCACCACGGGGTATTCAGCATGGGGAGGTCAGGAAACATGCGGTGGCAACGTAGGGTAGGTTTCTGTAAAACATCGCGGGGTGGTGTGAATTGTAAGGGTTTGTAACAGGACATTCACTAATAGGTGTGAGAAAAACATCACAGGGCCATGTGAATCGGAAGGCCTGAATTCGGATAGGCACTGAGTGGCAATGTAGAATGGAGAAAAGCACCAAGGTGTGGTCAGCATTGGGAGGTAAGGAAACATGCGGGGGCAATGTAGGATAGGATTCTGAAAAACATCGCGGGGTGGTGCGCATTGTAAGGGTTTCTAACAGGCCATTCCCTAGTAGGAATGAGAAAAACATCACGGCTTAGTGTGAATCGGAGGGCCTGAATGAGCATAGGCAGTGAGTGGCAATGTAGTATGGATAAAAGCACCATAGGTGGACAGGATGGGGAGGTCAGGAAACATGCAGTGGCAATGTAGGATAGGTTTCTGAAAAACATCGCGGGGTGGTGCGCATTGTAAGGGTTTCTAACTGGACATTCACTAGTAGGAGTGAGAAAAACATCACAGGGTGGGGTGAAACGGAGGGCTGCCATTATATTAGGCAGTGAGTGATAATGTAGGATGCAGAAAATCACCGCGGGGTATTCAGCATGGGGAGGTCAGGAAACATGTGGTGGCAATGTAGGATAGGTTTCTGAAAAACATCACGGGGTGGTGCGCTTTGTCAGGTTTTCCAACAGGCCATTCACTAGTAGGAGTGAGAAAAACATCACGGGGTGGGTTGAATCAGAGGGCCTGAATTAGCATGGGCAGTGATTGGCAATGGAGGATGGAGAAAAGCACCATGCGGTTGTTGGCATGGGGAGGTAAGGAAACAGGCGGTGGCAATTTGGGATATTTTCCTGAAAAACATCACTGCCTGGTGCACATTGTAAGGGTTTCTAACAGGCCATTCACTAGTAGGAGTGCGAAAAACATCATGGGGTGGTGTGAATCTGAGGGCCAGAATTAGGTTAGACAGTGATGGCAATGTAGGATGAAGAAAAGCACCACGAGGTATTCAGCATGGGGAAGTCAGGAAACATGCGGTGGCAAAGTAGGATAGGTTTCTGAAAAACATCGAGGGGTGGTGCGCATTGTACTTGTTTCTAACAGGCAATTCACTAGTAGGAGTGATAAAATCATCACGGGGCTGTCTGAATTGGAGGGCCTAATTCGGATAGGCAGTGAGTGGCAATGTAGGATGAAGAAAAGCACCACGGGGTGGTGAGCATGGGGAGGTCAGGAAATATGTGGTGGAAAAGTAGGACAGGTTTCTGAAAAACATCGCGTGTGGTGCATATTGTAACAGTTTCTAACAGGCCATTCACTAGTAGGAGTGTGAAATACATCACGGGGTGGTGTGAATCGGAGGGCCTGAATTAGCATAGGCAATGAGTGGCAATGGAGGATGGAGAATAGCACCACGAGGTGGTCAGCATGGGGAGGTCAGGAAACATGCGGTGGCAATGTAGGATATGTTCCTGAAAAACATCGCGGTGATGTGCGCATTTTAAGGGTTTCTAACAGGCAATTCACTAGTAGGAGTGAGAAAAAACATCACGGGGTGGTGTAAATCTGAGGGCCTGAATTAGGAAAGGCAGTGAGTGCAATGAAAGATGGAGAAAAGCACCACTGGGTGGTCAGCATGGGGAGGTCAGGAAACATGCGGTGGCAATGTAGGATAGGTTTCGGAAAAACATCGCGCGGTGGTGCGCATTGTAAGGGTTTCTAACAGGCCATTCACTAGTAGAAGTGAGAAAAACATCATGGGGTGGTGTGAATCGGAGGGACTGAATTAGGATAGGCACTGAGTGGCAATGTAGGATGGAGAAAAGCACCACGGGGTATTCAGCATGGGGAGGTCAGGAAACATGCGGTGGCAATGTAGTATAGATTTCTCAAAAACATCGCGTGGTGTTGCGCATTGTAAGGGTTTCTATACGGCCATTCACTAGAAGGAGTGAGAAAAATATCACCGGGGGCTGTGTACCGGAGGGCCTGAATTCGGATAGGCAGTGAGTGGCATTGTAGGAGGGAGAATATACCAAGGGTTGGTCAGCATGGGCATGTCAGGAAACATGCGGTGGCAAAGTACGATAGGTTTCTGAAAACCATCGCGGGTTGGTGCGAATTGTAAGGGTTTCTAACAGGCCATTCACTAGTAGAAGTGAGAGAAACATCACGGTGTTGTGTGAATCGGAGGGCCTGAATTAGGATAGGCACTGAGTGGCAATGTAGGATGGAGAATAGCACCACGAGGTGGTCAGCATGGGGAGGTCAGGAAACATGCGGTGGCAATGTATCATATGTTCCTGAAAAACATCGCGGTGTGGTGCGCATTGTAAGGGTATCTAACAGGCCATTCACTCGTAGGAGTGAGAAAAACATCACGGGGTGGTGTGAATCTGAGGGCCTGAATTAGAAAAGGCAGTGAGTGGCAATGCAGGATGGAGAAAAGCACCACTGTGTGGTCAGCGTGGGGAGGTCAGGAAACATGCGATGATAATTTAGGATAGGTTTCTAAAAAACATCGCGCATTGGTGCGCATTGTAAGGGTTTCTAACAGGCCATTCACTGGTAGAAGTGAGAGAAACATCACGGGGTGGTGTGAATCGGAGGGCCTGAATTAGGATAGGCACTGAGTGGCAATGTAGGATGGAGAAAAGCACCACGGGGTATTCAGCATGGGGAGGTCAGGAAACATGCGGTAGCAATGTAGGATAAGTTTCTGAAAAACATCACGTGGTGGTGCGCATTATAAGGGTTTCTAACAGGCCATTCCCTAGTAGGAGTGAGAAAAACATACCGGGGTGGTGTGAATTAGATTGCCAGAATTAACATAGGCATTGAGTAGCAATGTAGGATGGAGAAAAGCACCACGGGGTTGTCAGCATGGGGAGGTCACGAAACATGAAGTGGCAATGTAGGATATGTTCCTGAAAAACATTGCGCGGTGGTGCGCATTCTAAGGTTTTCTAACAGGCAATTCACTAGTAGGAGTGAGAAAAACATCACGGGGTGGTGTGAATCTGAGGGCCTGAATTAGAAAAGGCAGTGAGTGGCAATGCAGGATGGAGAAAAGCACCACTGGGTATTCATCATGGGGAGGTCAGGAAACATGCGGTGGCAATGTACAATAGGTTTCTGAAAAACATCGCGCGGTGGTGCACATTGTAAGGGTTTCTATCAGGCCATTCACTAGTAGAAGTGAGAGAAACATCACGGGGTGGTGTGAATCGGAGGGCCTGAATTAGGATAGGCACTGAGTGGCAATGTAGGATGGAGAAAAGCACCACGGGGTATTCAGCATTGGGAGGTCAGGAAACATGCGGTGGCAATCTAGGATAGGTTTCTGAAAAATATCACGTGGTGATGCGCATTATAAGGGTTTCTAACAGGCCATTCCCTAGTAGGAGTGAGAAAAACATACCGGGGTGGTGTGAATTAGAGTACCAGAATTAGCATATGCAGTGAGTGGCAATGTAGGATGGAGAAAAGCATGATCCTGTACTTACCAAGGCGAGGTCAGGAAACATGCAGTGACAATGTAGGATAGGTTTCTGAAAAACATCGCGGTGTGGTGGGCATTTTAAGGGTTTCTAACAGGTCATTCACAAGTAGGAGTGAGAAAAACATCACGGGGTGGTGTGAATCGGAGGTCCTCAATTACGATAGGCAGTGAGGGGCAACGTAGGATGCAGAAAACCACCACGGGGTGGTAAGTATGGGAAGGTAAGGAAATATGCAGTGGCCATGTAGGATAACTTTCTGAAAAACATCTCTGTGTGGTGCGCATTGTAAGGGTTTCTAACAGGCCATTTTCTAGTAGGAGTGAGAAAAACATCTCGGTGTGAATCAGAGGGCTTGAATTCGGATAGGCATTGAGTGGCAATGTAGGATGGAGAAAAGCACCACGGGGTTGTCAGCATGGGGAGGTCAGGAAACATGCGGTGGCAATGTAGGATAGGTTTCAGAAAAACATCACATGGTGGTGCGCATTTTAAGGGTTTCTAAATGGCCATTCCCTAGTAGGAGTGAGAAAACATCCCGGGGTTGTGTGAATCGGAGGGCATGAATTAGATTAGGCAGTGAGTGGCAATGTAGGATCTAGCAAAGCAAGACGTGGCGGTGAGCATGGGGAGGTCACGAAACATGAAGTGGCAATGTAGTATATGTTCCTGAAAAACATCGCGGTGTGGTGCGCATTGTAAGGTTTTCTAACAGGCCATTCACTAGTATGAGTGAGAAAAACATCACGTGGTGGTGTGAATCGGAGGGCCAGAATTAGCATAGGCAGTGAGTGCCAATGTAGAATGGAGAAAAGCACCAAGAGGAGGTCAGAATGGGTAGGTCAGGAAACATGCGCTGGCAATGTAGGATAGGTTTCTGAAAAACATTGCGTGGTGGTGCGCATTGTAAGGGTATCTAACAGGACATTCACTAGTAGAAGTGCGAAAAATATCACGGGATGGTGTGAATGGGTGGGCCGGCATTAGATTAGGCAGTCAGTGGTAATGTAGGTTGGAGAAAAGCAAGAGGGCGTGATGAGCATGGGGAGTTCAGGGAACATGCATTGGCAATGTAGGATACGTTTCTGAAAAACATCTCTGGGTGGTGCGCATTGTAAGGGTTTCTAACAGGCCATTCACTAGTAGGAGTGAGAAAAACATCACAGGGTGGTGTGAATCGGATGGCCTGAATAACGATAGGCAGTGAGTGCCAATGTAGGATGGAGAAAATCACCACGGGTTGGTCAGAATGAGGTTAGGAAACATGCTCTGTCAATGTAGGATAGGTTTCTAAAAAACATCAAGGGGTAGTGCGCATTGTAAGGGTTTCTAACAGGCCATTCCCTAGTAGGAGTGAGGAAAACATCATAGGGTGGTGGGATTCGGGGGGCCTGTATTAGGATAGGCAGAGAGTGGCAATGTAGGATGGAGAGAAGCACCATTGAGTGTCAGCATGATGAGGTCAGGAAACATGCGGTGGCATTGTAGCATAGGTTTCTAATAAAGATCGCGGTGTGGTCCGCATTGTAAGGGTTTCTAACAGGCCATTCACTAGAAGGAGTGAGACAAACATCACGGGGTGGTGTGAATCGGAGAGACTTAATTAGATTAGGCAGTGAGTGGCAATGTAGGATCAAGCAAAGCAAGATGGGGCGGTGATCATGGGGAGGTCAAGAAACATGCAGTGGCAATGTAGGATAGGTTTCTGAAAAACATCGCATGGTGGTGCGCATTGTAAGGGTTTCTAAGAGGCCATTCACTAGTAGGAGTGAGAAAAACATCATAGGGTGGTGGGATTCGGAGGGCCTCAATTAGGAAAGGCAGTGAGTGGCAATGCAGGATGGAGAAAAGCACCACTGGGTGGTCATCATGGGGAGGTCAGGAAACATGCGGTGGCAATGTTGGATAGGTTTCTGAAAAACATCGCGCGGTGGTGCGCATTGTAAGGGTTTCTAATAGGCCATTCACTAGTAGAAGTGAGAAAAATATCACTGGGTGCTGTGAATCGGAGGGCCGCCATTAGATTAGGCAGTGAGTGGCAATGTAGGATGCAGAAAAGCACCAGGGGGTATTCAGCATGGGGAGGTCTGGAAACATGCGGTGGCAATGTAGGATACGTTTCTGAAAAACATCACGTGGGGGTGTGCATTTTAAGGGTTTCTAACAGGCCATTACGGAGTAGGAGTGAGAAAAACATCCCAGGGTGCTGTGAATCACAGGGACTGAATTAGATTAGGCAGTGAGTGGTAATGTATGATGGAGAAAAGCAAGACGGCGTGGTGTGCATGGGGAGGTCAGGAATCATTCAGTGGCAATGAAGGATAGGTTTCTGAAAAACATTGCAGGGTGGTGCGCATTGTAAGGGTTTCTTACAGGCCATTCAAAGGTACAAGTGAGAAAACCATCACACGGTGGTGTGAATCGGAGGGCCTGAATTAGCATAGGCAGTGAGTGGCAATGTAGGATGGAGAAAAGCATCACCCGTACTTAGCAAGGCGAGGTCAGGAAACATGCGGTGGCAATGTAGGACAGGTTTCGGGAAAAACAACGCGGGATGGTGCGCATTGTCAGGGTTTCTAACAGGTAGGAGTGAGAAAAACATCACGGGGTCGCGTGAAACGGAGGGCCTGAATTACGATAGGCAGTGCGAGGCAATGTAGGATGCAGAAAACCACCAAAGGGTGGTAACATGGGGAGGTAAGGAAATATGCGGTGGCCATGTAGGATAACTTTCTGAAAAACATCGCGGTGTGGTGCACATTGTAAGGGTTTCTAACAGGCCATTCACTAGTAGGAGTGAGAAAAAGATCTCGGGGTGGTGTGAATCGGAGTGCCTGAATTCGGATAGGCAGTGAGTGGCAATGTGGGATGGAGAAAAGCTCCACGGTGTTGTCAGAATGGGGAGGTCAGGAAACATGCGGTAGCAATGTAGGATAGGTTTCTGAAAACCATCGTGAGGTGGTGCGCATTGTAAGGGTTTCTAACAGGCCATTCAGTAAATGGAGTCAGAAAAACATCACGGGGTTGTGTGAATCGGAGTGGCTGAATTCGATAGGCTGTGAATGGCAATGTAGGATGTAGAAAAGCACCACGGTGTATTCAGCATGGGGAGGTCAGGAAACATGCGGTGGCAATGTAGGAAAGGTTTCTGAATAACATCACGGGGTGGTGCGCATTGTAAGGGTTTCTAACAGGCCATTCACAAGTAGGAGTGAGAAAAACATCACGGGGTGGTGTGAATCGGAGGGCCTGAATTAGGATAGGTAGTGAGTGGCAATGTAGTGTGGAGAAAAGCACCACGGGTATCAGCATGGGGAGGTCAGGAATCATGCAGTGGCAATGTTGGAGAGGTTTCTGAAAAACATCGCGGGGTGGTGCGCGTTGTAAGGGTTTCTAAAAGGCCATTCACTAGTTGGAGTTAGAAAAACATCACGGGGTGGTGTGAATCGGAGGGCCTGAATTAGCATAGGCAGTGAGTGGCAATGGAGGATGGAGAATAGCACCACGAGGTGGTCAGCATGGGGAGGTCAGGAAACATGCGGTGGCAATGTAGGATGTGTTGCTGAAAAACATCGCGGTGTGGTGCACAATGTAAGGGTTTCTAACAGGCAATTCACTAGTAGGAGTGACAAAAACATCACGGGGTGGTGTGAATCGGAGGGCCTGAATTAGCATAGGCAGTGAGTGGCAAAGGAGGATGGAGAATAGCACCACGAGATGGTCAGCATGGGGAGGTCAGGAAACATGCGGTGGCAATGTAGGATATGCTCCTGAAAAACATCGCGGTGTGGTGCGCATTGTAAGGGTTTCTAACATGCAAATTCACTAGTAGGAGTGACAGAAACATCACGGGGTGGTGTGAATCGGAGGGCCTGAATTAGCATAGGCAGTGAGTGGCAATGCAGGATGCAGAAAAGAACCACTGGGTGGTCAGCATGGGGAGGTCAGGAAACAGGCGGTGGCATTGTAGGATAGGTTTCTGAAAAACATCTCGCGGTGGTGCGCATTGTAAGGGTTTCTAAAAGGCCATTCACTAGTAGAAGTGAGAAAAACATCACGGGGTGGTGTGAATCGGAGGGCCTGAATTAGGATAGGCACTGAATGGCAATGTAGGATGGAGAAAAGCACCACGGGGTATTCAGCATGGGGAGGTCAGGAAACATGCGGTGGCAACGTAGGGTAGGTTTCTGTAAAACATCGCGGGGTGGTGTGAATTGTAAGGGTTTGTAACAGGACATTCACTAATAGGTGTGAGAAAAACATCACAGGGCCATGTGAATCGGAAGGCCTGAATTCGGATAGGCACTGAGTGGCAATGTAGAATGGAGAAAAGCACCAAGGTGTGGTCAGCATTGGGAGGTAAGGAAACATGCGGGGGCAATGTAGGATAGGATTCTGAAAAACATCGCGGGGTGGTGCGCACTGTAAGGGTTTCTAACAGGCCATTCCCTAGTAGGAATGAGAAAAACATCACGGCTTAGTGTGAATCGGAGGGCCTGAATGAGCATAGGCAGTGAGTGGCAATGTAGTATGGATAAAAGCACCATAGGTGGACAGGATGGGGAGGTCAGGAAACATGCAGTGGCAATGTAGGATAGGTTTCTGAAAAACATCGCCGGGTGGTGCGCATTGTAAGGGTTTCTAACTGGACATTCACTAGTAGGAGTGAGAAAAACATCACAGGGTGGGGTGAAACGGAGGGCTGCCATTATATTAGGCAGTGAGTGATAATGTAGGATGCAGAAAATCACCGCGGGGTATTCAGCATGGGGAGGTCAGGAAACATGTGGTGGCAATGTAGGATAGGTTTCTGAAAAACATCACGGGGTGGTGCGCATTGTCAGGTTTTCCAACAGGCCATTCACTAGTAGGAGTGAGAAAAACATCACGGGGTGGGTTGAATCAGAGGGCCTGAATTAGCATGGGCAGTGATTGGCAATGGAGGATGGAGAAAAGCACCATGCGGTTGTTGGCATGGGGAGGTAAGGAAACAGGCGGTGGCAATTTGGGATATTTTCCTGAAAAACATCACTGCCTGGTGCACATTGTAAGGGTTTCTAACAGGCCATTCACTAGTAGGAGTGCGAAAAACATCATGGGGTGGTGTGAATCTGAGGGCCAGAATTAGGTTAGACAGTGATGGCAATGTAGGATGAAGAAAAGCACCACGAGGTATTCAGCATGGGGAAGTCAGGAAACATGCGGTGGCAAAGTAGGATAGGTTTCTGAAAAACATCGAGGGGTGGTGCGCATTGTACTTGTTTCTAACAGGCAATTCACTAGTAGGAGTGATAAAATCATCACGGGGCTGTCTGAATTGGAGGGCCTAATTCGGATAGGCAGTGAGTGGCAATGTAGGATGAAGAAAAGCACCACGGGGTGGTGAGCATGGGGAGGTCAGGAAATATGTGGTGGAAAAGTAGGACAGGTTTCTGAAAAACATCGCGTGTGGTGCATATTGTAACAGTTTCTAACAGGCCATTCACTAGTAGGAGTGTGAAATACATCACGGGGTGGTGTGAATCGGAGGGCCTGAATTAGCATAGGCAATGAGTGGCAATGGAGGATGGAGAATAGCACCACGAGGTGGTCAGCATGGGGAGGTCAGGAAACATGCGGTGGCAATGTAGGATATGTTCCTGAAAAACATCGCGGTGATGTGCGCATTTTAAGGGTTTCTAACAGGCAATTCACTAGTAGGAGTGAGAAAAAACATCACGGGGTGGTGTAAATCTGAGGGCCTGAATTAGGAAAGGCAGTGAGTGCAATGAAAGATGGAGAAAAGCACCACTGGGTGGTCAGCATGGGGAGGTCAGGAAACATGCGGTGGCAATGTAGGATAGGTTTCGGAAAAACATCGCGCGGTGGTGCGCATTGTAAGGGTTTCTAACAGGCCATTCACTAGTAGAAGTGAGAAAACATCACGGGGTGGTGTGAATCGGAGGGACTGAATTAGGATAGGCACTGAGTGGCAATGTAGGATGGAGAAAAGCACCACGGGGTATTCAGCATGGGGAGGTCAGGAAACATGCGGTGGCAATGTAGTATAGATTTCTGAAAAACATCGCGTGGTGTTGCGCATTGTAAGGGTTTCTATACGGCCATTCACTAGAAGGAGTGAGAAAAATATCACCGGGGGCTGTGTACCGGAGGGCCTGAATTCAGATAGGCAGTGAGTGGCATTGTAGGAGGGAGAATATACCAAGGATTGGTCAGCATGGGCATGTCAGGAAACATGCGGTGGCAAAGTACGATAGGTTTCTGAAAACCATCGCGGGTTGGTGCGAATTGTAAGGGTTTCTAACAGGCCATTCACTAGTAGAAGTGAGAGAAACATCACGGTGTTGTGTGAATCGGAGGGCCTGAATTAGGATAGGCACTGAGTGGCAATGTAGGATGGAGAATAGCACCACGAGGTGGTCAGCATGGGGAGGTCAGGAAACATGCGGTGGCAATGTATCATATGTTCCTGAAAAACATCGCGGTGTGGTGCGCATTGTAAGGGTATCTAACAGGCCATTCACTCGTAGGAGTGAGAAAAACATCACGGGGTGGTGTGAATCTGAGGGCCTGAATTAGAAAAGGCAGTGAGTGGCAATGCAGGATGGAGAAAAGCACCACTGTGTGGTCAGCGTGGGGAGGTCAGGAAACATGCGATGATAATTTAGGATAGGTTTCTAAAAAACATCGCGCATTGGTGCGCATTGTAAGGGTTTCTAACAGGCCATTCACTGGTAGAAGTGAGAGAAACATCACGGGGTGGTGTGAATCGGAGGGCCTGAATTAGGATAGGCACTGAGTGGCAATGTAGGATGGAGAAAATCACCACGGGGTATTCAGCATGGGGAGGTCAGGAAACATGCGGTAGCAATGTAGGATAAGTTTCTGAAAAACATCACGTGGTGGTGCGCATTATAAGGGTTTCTAACAGGCCATTCCCTAGTAGGAGTGAGAAAAACATACCGGGGTGGTGTGAATTAGATTGCCAGAATTAACATAGGCATTGAGTAGCAATGTAGGATGGAGAAAAGCACCACGGGGTTGTCAGCATGGGGAGGTCACGAAACATGAAGTGGCAATGTAGGATATGTTCCTGAAAAACATTGCGCGGTGGTGCGCATTCTAAGGTTTTCTAACAGGCAATTCACTAGTAGGAGTGAGAAAAACATCACGGGGTGGTGTGAATCTGAGGGCCTGAATTAGAAAAGGCAGTGAGTGGCAATGCAGGATGGAGAAAAGCACCACTGGGTATTCATCATGGGGAGGTCAGGAAACATGCGGTGGCAATGTACAATAGGTTTCTGAAAAACATCGCGCGGTGGTGCACATTGTAAGGGTTTCTATCAGGCCATTCACTAGTAGAAGTGAGAGAAACATCACGGGGTGGTGTGAATCGGAGGGCCTGAATTAGGATAGGCACTGAGTGGCAATGTAGGATGGAGAAAAGCACCACGGGGTATTCAGCATTGGGAGGTCAGGAAACATGCGGTGGCAATCTAGGATAGGTTTCTGAAAAATATCACGTGGTGGTGCGCATTATAAGGGTTTCTAACAGGCCATTCCCTAGTAGGAGTGAGAAAAACATACCGGGGTGGTGTGAATTAGAGTACCAGAATTAGCATATGCAGTGAGTGGCAATGTAGGATGGAGAAAAGCATGATCCTGTACTTACCAAGGCGAGGTCAGGAAACATGCAGTGACAATGTAGGATAGGTTTCTGAAAAACATCGCGGTGTGGTGGGCATTTTAAGGGTTTCTAACAGGTCATTCACAAGTAGGAGTGAGAAAAACATCACGGGGTGGTGTGAATCGGAGGTCCTCAATTACGATAGGCAGTGAGGGGCAACGTAGGATGCAGAAAACCACCACGGGGTGGTAAGTATGGGAAGGTAAGGAAATATGCAGTGGCCATGTAGGATAACTTTCTGAAAAACATCTCTGTGTGGTGCGCATTGTAAGGGTTTCTAACAGGCCATTTTCTAGTAGGAGTGAGAAAAACATCTCGGTGTGAATCAGAGGGCTTGAATTCGGATAGGCATTGAGTGGCAATGTAGGATGGAGAAAAGCACCACGGGGTTGTCAGCATGGGGAGGTCAGGAAACATGCGGTGGCAATGTAGGATAGGTTTCAGAAAAACATCACATGGTGGTGCGCATTTTAAGGGTTTCTAAATGGCCATTGCCTAGTAGGAGTGAGAAAACATCCCGGGGTTGTGTGAATCGGAGGGCATGAATTAGATTAGGCAGTGAGTGGCAATGTAGGATCTAGCAAAGCAAGACGTGGCGGTGAGCATGGGGAGGTCACGAAACATGAAGTGGCAATGTAGTATATGTTCCTGAAAAACATCGCGGTGTGGTGTGCATTGTAAGGTTTTCTAACAGGCCATTCACTAGTAGGAGTGAGAAAAACATCACAGGGTGATGTGAATCTGAGGGCCTCATTTAGAAAAGGCAGTGAGTGGCAATGTAGGATGGAGAAAAGCACCACGGGGTATTCATCATGGGGAGGTCAGGAAACATGCGGTGGCAATGTAGGATAGGTTTCTGAAAAACATCGTGCAGTGGTGCGCATTGTAAGGGTTTCTAACAGGCCATTCAAAGGTAGGAGTGAGAAAAACATCACACGGTGGTGTGAATCAGAGAGCCTGAGTTAGAATAGCCAGTTAGTGGCAATGTAGGATGGAGAAAAGCACCAAGGGTTAGTCAGCATTCGGAGGTCAGGACACATGCGGTGGCAATGTAGGATAGCTTTCTGAAAAACATCGCGGAGTGGTGCGCATTGTATGGATTTCTAACAGGCCATTCACTAGTATGAGTGAGAAAAACATCACGTGGTGGTGTGAATCGGAGGGCCAGAATTAGCATAGGCAGTGAGTGCCAATGTAGAATGGAGAAAAGCACCAAGAGGAGGTCAGAATGTGTAGGTCAGGAAACATGCGCTGGCAATGTAGGATAGGTTTCTGAAAAACATTGCGTGGTGGTGCGCATTGTAAGGGTATCTAACAGGACATTCACTAGTAGAAGTGCGAAAAATATCACGGGATGGTGTGAATGGGTGGGCCGGCATTAGATTAGGCAGTCAGTGGTAATGTAGGTTGGAGAAAAGCAAGAGGGCGTGATGAGCATGGGGACTTCAGGGAACATGCATTGGCAATGTAGGATACGTTTCTGAAAAACATCTCTGGGTGGTGCGCATTGTAAGGGTTTCTAACAGGCCATTCACTAGTAGGAGTGAGAAAAACATCACAGGGTGGTGTGAATCGGATGGCCTGAATAACGATAGGCAGTGAGTGCCAATGTAGGATGGAGAAAATCACCACGGGTTGGTCAGAATGAGGTTAGGAAACATGCTCTGTCAATGCAGGATAGGTTTCTAAAAAACCTCAAGGGGTAGTGCGCATTGTAAGGGTTTCTAACAGGCCATTCCCTAGTAGGAGTAAGGAAAACATCATAGGGTGGTGGGATTCGGGGGGCCTGTATTAGAATAGGCAGAGAGTGGCAATGTAGGATGGAGAGAAGCACCATTGAGTGTCAGCATGATGAGGTCAGGAAACATGCGGTGGCATTGTAGCATAGGTTTCTAATAAAGATCGCGGTGTGGTCCGCATTGTAAGGGTTTCTAACAGGCCATTCACTAGAAGGAGTGAGACAAACATCACGGGGTGGTGTGAATCGGAGAGACTTAATTAGATTAGGCAGTGAGTGGCAATGTAGGATCAAGCAAAGCAAGATGGGGCGGTGATCATGGGGAGGTCAAGAAACATGCAGTGGCAATGTAGGATAGGTTTCTGAAAAACATCGCATGGTGGTGCGCATTGTAAGGGTTTCTAAGAGGCCATTCACTAGTAGGAGTGAGAAAAACATCATAGGGTGGTGGGATTCGGAGGGCCTCAATTAGGAAAGGCAGTGAGTGGCAATGCAGGATGGAGAAAAGCACCACTGGGTGGTCATCATGGGGAGGTCAGGAAACATGCGGTGGCAATGTTGGATAGGTTTCTGAAAAACATCGCGCGGTGGTGCGCATTGTAAGGGTTTCTAATAGGCCATTCACTAGTAGAAGTGAGAAAAATATCACTGGGTGCTGTGAATCGGAGGGCCGCCATTAGATTAGGCAGTGAGTGGCAATGTAGGATGCAGAAAAGCACCAGGGGGTATTCAGCATGGGGAGGTCTGGAAACATGCGGTGGCAATGTAGGATACGTTTCTGAAAAACATCACGTGGGGGTGTGCATTTTAAGGGTTTCTAACAGGCCATTACGGAGTAGGAGTGAGAAAAACATCCCAGGGTGCTGTGAATCACAGGGACTGAATTAGATTAGGCAGTGAGTGGTAATGTATGATGGAGAAAAGCAAGACGGCGTGGTGTGCATGGGGAGGTCAGGAATCATTCAGTGGCAATGAAGGATAGGTTTCTGAAAAACATTGCAGGGTGGTGCGCATTGTAAGGGTTTCTTACAGGCCATTCAAAGGTACAAGTGAGAAAACCATCACACGGTGGTGTGAATCGGAGGGCCTGAATTAGCATAGGCAGTGAGTGGCAATGTAGGATGGAGAAAAGCATCACCCGTACTTAGCAAGGCGAGGTCAGGAAACATGCGGTGGCAATGTAGGACAGGTTTCGGGAAAAACAACGCGGGATGGTGCGCATTGTCAGGGTTTCTAACAGGTAGGAGTGAGAAAAACATCACGGGGTCGCGTGAAACGGAGGGCCTGAATTACGATAGGCAGTGCGAGGCAATGTAGGATGCAGAAAACCACCAAAGGGTGGTAACATGGGGAGGTAAGGAAATATGCGGTGGCCATGTAGGATAACTTTCTGAAAAACATCGCGGTGTGGTGCACATTGTAAGGGTTTCTAACAGGCCATTCACTAGTAGGAGTGAGAAAAAGATCTCGGGGTGGTGTGAATCGGAGTGCCTGAATTCGGATAGGCAGTGAGTGGCAATGTGGGATGGAGAAAAGCTCCACGGTGTTGTCAGAATGGGGAGGTCAGGAAACATGCGGTAGCAATGTAGGATAGGTTTCTGAAAACCATCGTGAGGTGGTGCGCATTGTAAGGGTTTCTAACAGGCCATTCAGTAAATGGAGTCAGAAAAACATCACGGGGTTGTGTGAATCGGAGTGGCTGAATTCGATAGGCTGTGAATGGCAATGTAGGATGTAGAAAAGCACCACGGTGTATTCAGCATGGGGAGGTCAGGAAACATGCGGTGGCAATGTAGGAAAGGTTTCTGAATAACATCACGGGGTGGTGCGCATTGTAAGGGTTTCTAACAGGCCATTCACAAGTAGGAGTGAGAAAAACATCACGGGGTGGTGTGAATCGGAGGGCCTGAATTAGGATAGGTAGTGAGTGGCAATGTAGTGTGGAGAAAAGCACCACGGGTATCAGCATGGGGAGGTCAGGAATCATGCAGTGGCAATGTTGGAGAGGTTTCTGAAAAACATCGCGGGGTGGTGCGCGTTGTAAGGGTTTCTAAAAGGCCATTCACTAGTTGGAGTTAGAAAAACATCACGGGGTGGTGTGAATCGGAGGGCCTGAATTAGCATAGGCAGTGAGTGGCAATGGAGGATGGAGAATAGCACCACGAGGTGGTCAGCATGGGGAGGTCAGGAAACATGCGGTGGCAATGTAGGATGTGTTGCTGAAAAACATCGCGGTGTGGTGCGCAATGTAAGGGTTTCTAACAGGCAATTCACTAGTAGGAGTGACAAAAACATCACGGGGTGGTGTGAATCGGAGGGCCTGAATTAGCATAGGCAGTGAGTGGCAAAGGAGGATGGAGAATAGCACCACGAGATGGTCAGCATGGGGAGGTCAGGAAACATGCGGTGGCAATGTAGGATATGCTCCTGAAAAACATCGCGGTGTGGTGCGCATTGTAAGGGTTTCTAACATGCAAATTCACTAGTAGGAGTGACAGAAACATCACGGGGTGGTGTGAATCGGAGGGCCTGAATTAGCATAGGCAGTGAGTGGCAATGCAGGATGCAGAAAAGAACCACTGGGTGGTCAGCATGGGGAGGTCAGGAAACAGGCGGTGGCATTGTAGGATAGGTTTCTGAAAAACATCTCGCGGTGGTGCGCATTGTAAGGGTTTCTAAAAGGCCATTCACTAGTAGAAGTGAGAAAAACATCACGGGGTGGTGTGAATCGGAGGGCCTGAATTAGGATAGGCACTGAATGGCAATGTAGGATGGAGAAAAGCACCACGGGGTATTCAGCATGGGGAGGTCAGGAAACATGCGGTGGCAACGTAGGGTAGGTTTCTGTAAAACATCGCGGGGTGGTGTGAATTGTAAGGGTTTGTAACAGGACATTCACTAATAGGTGTGAGAAAAACATCACAGGGCCATGTGAATCGGAAGGCCTGAATTCGGATAGGCACTGAGTGGCAATGTAGAATGGAGAAAAGCACCAAGGTGTGGTCAGCATTGGGAGGTAAGGAAACATGCGGGGGCAATGTAGGATAGGATTCTGAAAAACATCGCGGGGTGGTGCGCATTGTAAGGGTTTCTAACAGGCCATTCCCTAGTAGGAATGAGAAAAACATCACGGCTTAGTGTGAATCGGAGGGCCTGAATGAGCATAGGCAGTGAGTGGCAATGTAGTATGGATAAAAGCACCATAGGTGGACAGGATGGGGAGGTCAGGAAACATGCAGTGGCAATGTAGGATAGGTTTCTGAAAAACATCGCGGGGTGGTGCGCATTGTAAGGGTTTCTAACTGGACATTCACTAGTAGGAGTGAGAAAAACATCACAGGGTGGGGTGAAACGGAGGGCTGCCATTATATTAGGCAGTGAGTGATAATGTAGGATGCAGAAAATCACCGCGGGGTATTCAGCATGGGGAGGTCAGGAAACATGTGGTGGCAATGTAGGATAGGTTTCTGAAAAACATCACGGGGTGGTGCGCATTGTCAGGTTTTCCAACAGGCCATTCACTAGTAGGAGTGAGAAAAACATCACGGGGTGGGTTGAATCAGAGGGCCTGAATTAGCATGGGCAGTGATTGGCAATGGAGGATGGAGAAAAGCACCATGCGGTTGTTGGCATGGGGAGGTAAGGAAACAGGCGGTGGCAATTTGGGATATTTTCCTGAAAAACATCACTGCCTGGTGCACATTGTAAGGGTTTCTAACAGGCCATTCACTAGTAGGAGTGCGAAAAACATCATGGGGTGGTGTGAATCTGAGGGCCAGAATTAGGTTAGACAGTGATGGCAATGTAGGATGAAGAAAAGCACCACGAGGTATTCAGCATGGGGAAGTCAGGAAACATGCGGTGGCAAAGTAGGATAGGTTTCTGAAAAACATCGAGGGGTGGTGCGCATTGTACTTGTTTCTAACAGGCAATTCACTAGTAGGAGTGATAAAATCATCACGGGGCTGTCTGAATTGGAGGGCCTAATTCGGATAGGCAGTGAGTGGCAATGTAGGATGAAGAAAAGCACCACGGGGTGGTGAGCATGGGGAGGTCAGGAAATATGTGGTGGAAAAGTAGGACAGGTTTCTGAAAAACATCGCGTGTGGTGCATATTGTAACAGTTTCTAACAGGCCATTCACTAGTAGGAGTGTGAAATACATCACGGGGTGGTGTGAATCGGAGGGCCTGAATTAGCATAGGCAATGAGTGGCAATGGAGGATGGAGAATAGCACCACGAGGTGGTCAGCATGGGGAGGTCAGGAAACATGCGGTGGCAATGTAGGATATGTTCCTGAAAAACATCGCGGTGATGTGCGCATTTTAAGGGTTTCTAACAGGCAATTCACTAGTAGGAGTGAGAAAAAACATCACGGGGTGGTGTAAATCTGAGGGCCTGAATTAGGAAAGGCAGTGAGTGCAATGAAAGATGGAGAAAAGCACCACTGGGTGGTCAGCATGGGGAGGTCAGGAAACATGCGGTGGCAATGTAGGATAGGTTTCGGAAAAACATCGCGCGGTGGTGCGCATTGTAAGGGTTTCTAACAGGCCATTCACTAGTAGAAGTGAGAAAAACATCACGGGGTGGTGTGAATCGGAGGGACTGAATTAGGATAGGCACTGAGTGGCAATGTAGGATGGAGAAAAGCACCACGGGGTATTCAGCATGGGGAGGTCAGGAAACATGCGGTGGCAATGTAGTATAGATTTCTGAAAAACATCGCGTGGTGTTGCGCATTGTAAGGGTTTCTATACGGCCATTCACTAGAAGGAGTGAGAAAAATATCACCGGGGGCTGTGTACCGGAGGGCCTGAATTCAGATAGGCAGTGAGTGGCATTGTAGGAGGGAGAATATACCAAGGGTTGGTCAGCATGGGCATGTCAGGAAACATGCGGTGGCAAAGTACGATAGGTTTCTGAAAACCATCGCGGGTTGGTGCGAATTGTAAGGGTTTCTAACAGGCCATTCACTAGTAGAAGTGAGAGAAACATCACGGTGTTGTGTGAATCGGAGGGCCTGAATTAGGATAGGCACTGAGTGGCAATGTAGGATGGAGAATAGCACCACGAGGTGGTCAGCATGGGGAGGTCAGGAAACATGCGGTGGCAATGTATCATATGTTCCTGAAAAACATCGCGGTGTGGTGCGCATTGTAAGGGTATCTAACAGGCCATTCACTCGTAGGAGTGAGAAAAACATCACGGGGTGGTGTGAATCTGAGGGCCTGAATTAGAAAAGGCAGTGAGTGGCAATGCAGGATGGAGAAAAGCACCACTGTGTGGTCAGCGTGGGGAGGTCAGGAAACATGCGATGATAATTTAGGATAGGTTTCTAAAAAACATCGCGCATTGGTGCGCATTGTAAGGGTTTCTAACAGGCCATTCACTGGTAGAAGTGAGAGAAACATCACGGGGTGGTGTGAATCGGAGGGCCTGAATTAGGATAGGCACTGAGTGGCAATGTAGGATGGAGAAAAGCACCAAGAGGAGGTCAGAATGGGGAGGTCAGGAAACATGCGCTGGCAATGTAGGATAGGTTTCTGAAAAACATTGCGTGGTGGTGCGCATTGTAAGGGTATCTAACAGGACATTCACTAGTAGAAGTGCGAAAAATATCACGGGATGGTGTGAATGGGTGGGCCGGCATTAGATTAGGCAGTCAGTGGTAATGTAGGTTGGAGAAAAGCAAGAGGGCGTGATGAGCATGGGGAGTTCAGGGAACATGCATTGGCAATGTAGGATACGTTTCTGAAAAACATCTCTGGGTGGTGCGCATTGTAAGGGTTTCTAACAGGCCATTCACTAGTAGGAGTGAGAAAAACATCACAGGGTGGTGTGAATCGGATGGCCTGAATAACGATAGGCAGTGAGTGCCAATGTAGGATGGAGAAAATCACCACGGGTTGGTCAGAATGAGGTTAGGAAACATGCTCTGTCAATGTAGGATAGGTTTCTAAAAAACATCAAGGGGTAGTGCGCATTGTAAGGGTTTCTAACAGGCCATTCCCTAGTAGGAGTGAGGAAAACATCATAGGGTGGTGGGATTCGGGGGGCCTGTATTAGGATAGGCAGAGAGTGGCAATGTAGGATGGAGAGAAGCACCATTGAGTGTCAGCATGATGAGGTCAGGAAACATGCGGTGGCATTGTAGCATAGGTTTCTAATAAAGATCGCGGTGTGGTCCGCATTGTAAGGGTTTCTAACAGGCCATTCACTAGAAGGAGTGAGACAAACATCACGGGGTGGTGTGAATCGGAGAGACTTAATTAGATTAGGCAGTGAGTGGCAATGTAGGATCAAGCAAAGCAAGATGGGGCGGTGATCATGGGGAGGTCAAGAAACATGCAGTGGCAATGTAGGATAGGTTTCTGAAAAACATCGCATGGTGGTGCGCATTGTAAGGGTTTCTAAGAGGCCATTCACTAGTAGGAGTGAGAAAAACATCATAGGGTGGTGGGATTCGGAGGGCCTCAATTAGGAAAGGCAGTGAGTGGCAATGCAGGATGGAGAAAAGCACCACTGGGTGGTCATCATGGGGAGGTCAGGAAACATGCGGTGGCAATGTTGGATAGGTTTCTGAAAAACATCGCGCGGTGGTGCGCATTGTAAGGGTTTCTAATAGGCCATTCACTAGTAGAAGTGAGAAAAATATCACTGGGTGCTGTGAATCGGAGGGCCGCCATTAGATTAGGCAGTGAGTGGCAATGTAGGATGCAGAAAAGCACCAGGGGGTATTCAGCATGGGGAGGTCTGGAAACATGCGGTGGCAATGTAGGATACGTTTCTGAAAAACATCACGTGGGGGTGTGCATTTTAAGGGTTTCTAACAGGCCATTACGGAGTAGGAGTGAGAAAAACATCCCAGGGTGCTGTGAATCACAGGGACTGAATTAGATTAGGCAGTGAGTGGTAATGTATGATGGAGAAAAGCAAGACGGCGTGGTGTGCATGGGGAGGTCAGGAATCATTCAGTGGCAATGAAGGATAGGTTTCTGAAAAACATTGCAGGGTGGTGCGCATTGTAAGGGTTTCTTACAGGCCATTCAAAGGTACAAGTGAGAAAACCATCACACGGTGGTGTGAATCGGAGGGCCTGAATTAGCATAGGCAGTGAGTGGCAATGTAGGATGGAGAAAAGCATCACCCGTACTTAGCAAGGCGAGGTCAGGAAACATGCGGTGGCAATGTAGGACAGGTTTCGGGAAAAACAACGCGGGATGGTGCGCATTGTCAGGGTTTCTAACAGGTAGGAGTGAGAAAAACATCACGGGGTCGCGTGAAACGGAGGGCCTGAATTACGATAGGCAGTGCGAGGCAATGTAGGATGCAGAAAACCACCAAAGGGTGGTAACATGGGGAGGTAAGGAAATATGCGGTGGCCATGTAGGATAACTTTCTGAAAAACATCGCGGTGTGGTGCACATTGTAAGGGTTTCTAACAGGCCATTCACTAGTAGGAGTGAGAAAAAGATCTCGGGGTGGTGTGAATCGGAGTGCCTGAATTCGGATAGGCAGTGAGTGGCAATGTGGGATGGAGAAAAGCTCCACGGTGTTGTCAGAATGGGGAGGTCAGGAAACATGCGGTAGCAATGTAGGATAGGTTTCTGAAAACCATCGTGAGGTGGTGCGCATTGTAAGGGTTTCTAACAGGCCATTCAGTAAATGGAGTCAGAAAAACATCACGGGGTTGTGTGAATCGGAGTGGCTGAATTCGATAGGCTGTGAATGGCAATGTAGGATGTAGAAAAGCACCACGGTGTATTCAGCATGGGGAGGTCAGGAAACATGCGGTGGCAATGTAGGAAAGGTTTCTGAATAACATCACGGGGTGGTGCGCATTGTAAGGGTTTCTAACAGGCCATTCACAAGTAGGAGTGAGAAAAACATCACGGGGTGGTGTGAATCGGAGGGCCTGAATTAGGATAGGTAGTGAGTGGCAATGTAGTGTGGAGAAAAGCACCACGGGTATCAGCATGGGGAGGTCAGGAATCATGCAGTGGCAATGTTGGAGAGGTTTCTGAAAAACATCGCGGGGTGGTGCGCGTTGTAAGGGTTTCTAAAAGGCCATTCACTAGTTGGAGTTAGAAAAACATCACGGGGTGGTGTGAATCGGAGGGCCTGAATTAGCATAGGCAGTGAGTGGCAATGGAGGATGGAGAATAGCACCACGAGGTGGTCAGCATGGGGAGGTCAGGAAACATGCGGTGGCAATGTAGGATGTGTTGCTGAAAAACATCGCGGTGTGGTGCGCAATGTAAGGGTTTCTAACAGGCAATTCACTAGTAGGAGTGACAAAAACATCACGGGGTGGTGTGAATCGGAGGGCCTGAATTAGCATAGGCAGTGAGTGGCAAAGGAGGATGGAGAATAGCACCAAGAGATGGTCAGCATGCGGAGGTCAGGAAACATGCGGTGGCAATGTAGGATATGCTCCTGAAAAACATCGCGGTGTGGTGCGCATTGTAAGGGTTTCTAACATGCAAATTCACTAGTAGGAGTGACAGAAACATCACGGGGTGGTGTGAATCGGAGGGCCTGAATTAGCATAGGCAGTGAGTGGCAATGCAGGATGCAGAAAAGAACCACTGGGTGGTCAGCATGGGGAGGTCAGGAAACAGGCGGTGGCATTGTAGGATAGGTTTCTGAAAAACATCTCGTGGTGGTGCGCATTGTAAGGGTTTCTAAAAGGCCATTCACTAGTAGAAGTGAGAAAAACATCACGGGGTGGTGTGAATCGGAGGGCCTGAATTAGGATAGGCACTGAATGGCAATGTAGGATGGAGAAAAGCACCACGGGGTATTCAGCATGGGGAGGTCAGGAAACATGCGGTGGCAACGTAGGGTAGGTTTCTGTAAAACATCGCGGGGTGGTGTGAATTGTAAGGGTTTGTAACAGGACATTCACTAATAGGTGTGAGAAAAACATCACAGGGCCATGTGAATCGGAAGGCCTGAATTCGGATAGTCACTGAGTGGCAATGTAGAATGGAGAAAAGCACCAAGGTGTGGTCAGCATTGGGAGGTAAGGAAACATGCGGGGGCAATGTAGGATAGGATTCTGAAAAACATCGCGGGGTGGTGCGCATTGTAAGGGTTTCTAACAGGCCATTCCCTAGTAGGAATGAGAAAAACATCACGGCTTAGTGTGAATCGGAGGGCCTGAATGAGCATAGGCAGTGAGTGGCAATGTAGTATGGATAAAAGCACCATAGGTGGACAGGATGGGGAGGTCAGGAAACATGCAGTGGCAATGTAGGATAGGTTTCTGAAAAACATCGCGGGGTGGTGCGCATTGTAAGGGTTTCTAACTGGACATTCACTAGTAGGAGTGAGAAAAACATCACAGGGTGGGGTGAAACGGAGGGCTGCCATTATATTAGGCAGTGAGTGATAATGTAGGATGCAGAAAATCACCGCTGGGTATTCAGCATGGGGATTTCAGGAAACATGTGGTGGCAATGTAGGATAGGTTTCTGAAAAACATCACGGGGTGGTGCGCATTGTCAGGTTTTCCAACAGGCCATTCACTAGTAGGAGTGAGAAAAACATCACGGGGTGGGTTGAATCAGAGGGCCTGAATTAGCATGGGCAGTGATTGGCAATGGAGGATGGAGAAAAGCACCATGCGGTTGTTGGCATGGGGAGGTAAGGAAACAGGCGGTGGCAATTTGGGATATTTTCCTGAAAAACATCACTGCCTGGTGCACATTGTAAGGGTTTCTAACAGGCCATTCACTAGTAGGAGTGCGAAAAACATCATGGGGTGGTGTGAATCTGAGGGCCAGAATTAGGTTAGACAGTGATGGCAATGTAGGATGAAGAAAAGCACCACGAGGTATTCAGCATGGGGAAGTCAGGAAACATGCGGTGGCAAAGTAGGATAGGTTTCTGAAAAACATCGAGGGGTGGTGCGCATTGTACTTGTTTCTAACAGGCAATTCACTAGTAGGAGTGATAAAATCATCACGGGGCTGTCTGAATTGGAGGGCCTAATTCGGATAGGCAGTGAGTGGCAATGTAGGATGAAGAAAAGCACCACGGGGTGGTGAGCATGGGGAGGTCAGGAAATATGTGGTGGAAAAGTAGGACAGGTTTCTGAAAAACATCGCGTGTGGTGCATATTGTAACAGTTTCTAACAGGCCATTCACTAGTAGGAGTGTGAAATACATCACGGGGTGGTGTGAATCGGAGGGCCTGAATTAGCATAGGCAATGAGTGGCAATGGAGGATGGAGAATAGCACCACGAGGTGGTCAGCATGGGGAGGTCAGGAAACATGCGGTGGCAATGTAGGATATGTTCCTGAAAAACATCGCGGTGATGTGCGCATTTTAAGGGTTTCTAACAGGCAATTCACTAGTAGGAGTGAGAAAAAACATCACGGGGTGGTGTAAATCTGAGGGCCTGAATTAGGAAAGGCAGTGAGTGCAATGAAAGATGGAGAAAAGCACCACTGGGTGGTCAGCATGGGGAGGTCAGGAAACATGCGGTGGCAATGTAGGATAGGTTTCGGAAAAACATCGCGCGGTGGTGCGCATTGTAAGGGTTTCTAACAGGCCATTCACTAGTAGAAGTGAGAAAAACATCACGGCGTGGTGTGAATTGGAGGGCCTGAATTCGGATAGGCAGTGAGTGGCATTGTAGGATGGAGAAAATACCAAGGGTTGGTCAGCATGGGAATGTCAGGAAACATGCAGTGGCAAAGTAGGATAGGTTTCTGAAAAACATCGTGGGTTGTTGTGAATTGTAAGGTTTTCTAAAATGCCATTCACTAGTAGGCGTGAGAAAAACATCACGGGGTGGTGTGAATCGGAGGGCATGGATTAGCATAGGCAATGAGTGGAAATGGAGGATGGAGAATAGCACCACGAGGTGGTCAGCATGGGGAGGTCAGGAAACATGCCGTGGCAATGTAGGATATGTTCCTGAAAAACATCGCGGTGTGGTGCGCATTGTAAGGGTTTCTAACAGGCCATTCACTAGTAGAAGTGAGAAAAACATCACGGGGTGGTGTGAATCAGAGGGCCTGAATTAGGATAGGCACTTTGTGGCAATGTAGGATGCAGAAAAGCACCACGGGGTATTCAGGATGTGGAGGTCAGGAAACATGCTGTGGCAATGTATGATAGGTTTCTGAAAAAACATCATGTGGTGGTCCGCATTTTAAGGGTTTATAACAGGCCATTCCCTAGTACCAGTGAGAAAAACATCACAGGGTGGTGTGAATCGGAGAGCCTGAATTACGATAGGCAGTGAGTCGCAATGTAGGATGCAGAAAACCACCACGGGGTGGTAAGCATAGGGAGGTAAGGAAATATGCGGTGTCCATGTAGGATAACTTTCTGAAAAACATCTCGGTGTGGTGCGCATTGTAAGGGTTTCTAACAGGCCATTCACTAGTAGGAGTGAGAAAAACATCACGGGGTGGTGTGAATCTGAGGGCTAGAATTAGGTTAGACAGTGAGTGGCAATGTAGGATGAAGAAAAGCACCACGGTTTATTCAGCATGGGGAGGTCAGGAAACATGCGCTGGCAATGTAGGATAGGTTTCTGAAAAACATCACGGGGTGGTGCGCATTGTCAGGATTTCCAACAGGCCATTCACTAGTAGGAGTGAGAAAAACATCACGGGGTGGGTTGAATCAGAGGGCCTGAATTAGCATAGGCAGTGATTGGCAATGGAGGATGGAGAAAAGCACCACGGGGTGGTCGGCAAGGGGAGGTAAGGAAACATGCGGTGGCAATGTGGGATATTTTCCTGAAAAACATCGCTGCATGGTGCGCATTGTAAGGGTTTCTAACAGGCCATTCACTAGTAGGAGTGTGAAAAACATCACGGGGTGGTGTGAATCTGAGGGCCAGAATTAGGTTAGACAGTGAGTGGCAATGTAGGATGAAGAAAAGGACGACGGGGTATTCAGCATGTGGAGGTCAGGAAACATGCGGTGGCAATGTAGGATAGGTATCAGAAAAACATCGCTTGTGGTGCGCGTTGTAAGGGTTTCTATCAGGCCATTCACCAGTAGGAGTGAGAAAAATATCACTGGGGGCTGTGAACCCGAGGGCCTGAATTCGGATAGGCAGTGAGTGGCATTGTAGGATGGAGAAAACACCAAGGGTTGGTCAGCATGGTGATGTCAGGAAACATGCGGTGGCAAAGTAGGATAGGTTTCTGAAAAACATCGCTGGTTGCTGTGCATTGTAAGGTTTTCTAACAAGCCATTCACTAGTAGGAGTGAGAAAAACATCACGGGTAGGTGTGAATCGGAGGGCCTGAATTAGCATAGGCAGTGAGTGGCAAAGGAGGATAGAGAAAAGCACCACAATGTGGTCAGCATGGGGAGGTCAGGAAACATGCGGTGGCAATGTAGGATATGTTCCTGAAAAACATCGCGGTGTGGTACGCATTGTAAGGGTTTCTAACAGGCCATTCACTAGTAGGAGTGAGAAAAACATCATGGGGTGGTGTGAATCAAAGGCCTGACATAGGATAGGAGTGAGTGGCAATGTAGGATGGAGAAAAGCACCACGGGGTGGTCAGCATGGTGAGTTCAGGAAACATGCGGTGGTAAAGTAGGATACGTTTCTGAAAATCATCGCCGGGTGGTGCGCATTGTCAGCGTTTCTAACAGGTGATTCACTAGTAGGAGTGAGAAAAACATCACGGGGTGGTGTGAATCGGAGGGCGTGAATTAGAATAGGCATTGAGTGGCAATGTAGGATGGAGAAAAGCAAGAATGTGTGGTTAGCATGGGGAGGTCAGGAAACATGCGGTGGCAATGTAGGATATGTTCCTGAAAAACATCGCGGTGTGGTACGCATTGTAAGGGTTTCTAACAGGCCATTCACTAGTAGGAGTGAGAAAAACATCATGTGGTGGTGTGAATCAAAGGCCTGACATAGGATAGGAGTGAGTGGCAATGTAGGATGGAGAAAAGCACCACGGGGTGGTCAGCATGGTGAGTTCAGGAAACATGCGGTGGTAAAGTAGGATACGTTTCTGAAAATCATCGCCGGGTGGTGCGCATTGTCAGCGTTTCTAACAGGTGATTCACTAGTAGGAGTGAGAAAAACATCACGGGGTGGTGTGAATCGGAGGGCGTGAATTAGAATAGGCATTGAGTGGCAATGTAGGATGGAGAAAAGCAAGAATGTGTGGTTAGCATGGGGAGGTCAGGAAACATGCAGTTTCAGTGTAGGATAGTTTTCTGAAAAACATTTCGGGGTGGTGTGCATTGTAAGGTTTTCTAACAGGCCATTCACTAGTAGGAGTGAGAAAAACATCACGGGGTTGTGTGAAATCGGAGGGCTTCAATTAGAATAGGCATTGAGTGGCAACGTAGGATGGAGAAAAGCACCACGGGTTATTCAGCATGAGGAGTTTAGGAAACATGCGGTGGCAATGTGGAGATGCTTCTGAAAAACATCAAGAGGTGGTGCGCATTGTAAGGGATTCTAACACGCCATTCACTAGTAGGAGTGAGTAAAACATCATGGGGTGGTGTGAATCGCATGGCCTGAAATAGATTAGGCATTGAGTGTTAATGTAGGATCTAGCAAAGCAAGACGGAGCGGTGAGCATGTGGAGGTCAAGAAACATGAATTGGCAACGTAGGGTAGGTTTCTGAAAAACATCGCAGGGTGGTGCGCATTGTAAGTGTTTCTAACAGGCCATTCACTAGTAGCAGTGAGACAAACTACACGGAGTGGTGTGAATATGAAGGCCTGAATTTGGATACGCAGTGAGTGGCAATGTAGGATGGAGTAAAGCACCACGGGGTGGTCAGCATGGGGAGGTCAGGAAACATGACGTGGCAATGTAGGATAGGTTTCTAAAGAACATCGCGGGGTGGTGCGCATTGTAACGGTTTCTAACAGGCCATTCACTAGTAGGAGTAACAAAAACATCACGGGGTGGTGTGAATTGGAGAGCCTGAATTAGCATAGGCAGTGAGTAGCAATGTAGGATTGAGAAAAGCACCAAGAGGAGGTCAGAATGGGTAGGTCAGGATACCTGCGGTGACAATGTAGGACAGGTTTCTGAAAAACATTGCGTGGTGGTGCGCATTTTAAGGGTTTCTAACAGGCCATTCACTAGTAGAAGTGAGAAAAATATCACGGGATGGTGTGAATCGGAGGGGCCGCATTAGATTAGGCAGTGAGTTGTAATGTAGGTTGGAGAAAAGCAAGACGGAGTGATGAACATGGGCAGTTCAGGGAACATGCATTGGCAATGTAGAATACGTTTCTGAAAAACATCTCTGGGTGGTGCGCATTGTAAGGGTTTCTAACAGGCCATTCACTAGTAGGAGTGAGAAAAACATCACGGGGTGGTGTGAATCGGAGCGCCTGAATAACGATAGGCAGTGAGTGACAAAGTACGATGGAGAAAATCACCACGGGTTGGTCAGAATGAGGTTAGTAAACATGCTGTGGCAATCTAGGAAAGGTTTCTAAAAAACATCGCAGGGTAGTGCGCATTGTAGGGGTTTCTAAAAGGCCATTCCTTAGTAGGAGTGAGAAAAACATCATAGGGTGGTGGGAATCGGGGGGCCTGTATTAGGATAGGCAGACAGTGGCAATGTAGGATGGAGAAAACCACCATTGAGGGTCAGCATGATGAGGTCAGGAAACATGCGGTGGCATTGTAGCATAGGTTTCTAATAAAGATCGCGGTGTGGTTCGCATTGTAAGGGTTTCTAACAGGCCATTCACTAGAAGGAGTGAGACAAACATCACGGGGTGGTGTGAATCAGAGAGACTTAATTAGATTAGGCAGTGAGTGGCAATGTAGGATCAAGAAAAGCAAGATGGGGTGGTGATCATGGGGAGGTCAGGAACATGCTGTGGCAATGTAGGATAGGTTTCTGAAAAACATCACGTGGTGGTGCGCATTCTAAGGGTTTCTAAGAGGCCATTCACTAGTAGGAGTGAGAAAAACATCACGGGGTGGTGTGAATCGGAGGACCTGAATTAGGATAGGCAGTGAGTGGCAATGTAGGATGGAGAAAAGCACCATGGGGTGGTCAGCATGGTGAGGTGACATGCGGTGGTAAAGTAGGATAGGTTTCTGGAAAACATCGTTGGGTGGTGCACATTGTAAGGGTTTCTAACAGGCGATTCACTAGTAGGAGTGAGGAAAACATCATGGGGTGGTGTGAATCGGAGGGCCTGAATTAGAATAGGCAGGGAGTGACAATTTGGGATAGAAAAGCAAGACGGGGTAGTCAGCATATTGAGGTCAGGAAACATGCAGTGGCAATATAGGATAGGTTTCTGAAAAACATCGCGGGGTGGTGTGCATTTTAAGCGTTTCTAACAGGCCATTCACTAGTAGGATTGAGAAAAACATCATGGGGTGGTGTGAATGGCAGGGCCTCAATTAAGATAGGCAGTCAGTGGCAATGTAGGATGGAGAAAAGCAAAACTGGTTATTCAGCATGAGGAGGTCAGGAAACATGCGGTGGCAATTGTAAGGGTTTGTAACAGGCCATTCACTAGTAAGTGTGAGAAAAAGATCACAGGGGGGTGTGAATCGGAGGGCCTGAATTCGGATAGGCACTGAGTGGCAATGTAGGATGGAGAAAAGCATCAAGGTGTGATCAGCATTGGGAGGTCAGGAAACATGCGGTGGCAATGTAAGACAGGATTCTTAAAAACATCACGTGGGGGTGCGCATTTAAAGGGTTTCTAACAGGCCATTACCTAGTAGGAGTGAGAAAAATATCCCGGGGTGGTGTGAATCAGAGGGCCTGAATTAGATTAGGCAGTGAGTGGTAATGTAGGATGGAAAAAAGCAAGACGGCGTGGTGAGCATGGGGAGGTCAGAAATCATGCAGTGGCAATGTAGGATAGGTTTCTGAAAAACATCGGAGGGTGGTGCGCAATATAAGGGTTTCTAACAGGCCATACAAAGGTAGGAGTGAGAAAAACATCACACGGAGGTGTGAATTGGAGGGCCTGAGTTAGAATACCCAGTGAGTGGCAATGTAGGATGGAGAAAAGCACCAAGGGGTGGTCAGCATTCGGAGCTCAGGAAACATGCGGTGGCAATGTAGGATAGCTTTCTGAAAAATATCGTGGAGTGGTGCGCATTGTATGGTTTTCTAACAGGCCATTCACTAGTAGGAGTGAGAAAAACATCATGGGGTGGTGTGTATCGCAAGGCCTGAAATAGATTAGGCATTGAGTGTTAATGTAGGATCTAGCAAAGCAAGACGGGGCGTTGAGCATGGGGAAGTCAGGAAACATGAATTGGCAACGTAGGGTAGATTTCTGAAAAACATCGCAGGGTGGTGCGCATTGTAAGAGTTTCTAACAGGCCATTCACTAGTAGCAGTGAGACAAACATCACGGAGTGATGTGAATATGAAGGCCTGAATTAGGATATGCAGTGAGTGACAATGTAGGATGCAGTAAAGCGCCACGGGGTGGTCAGCATGGGGAGGTCAGGAAACATGACGTGGCAATGTAGGATAGGTTTCTAAAAAACATCGCGGGGTGGTGCACATTGTAACAGTTTCTAACAGGCCATTCACTATTCGGAGTAAGGAAAACATCATGGGGTGGTGTGAATCAGAAGGCCTGAATTAGAATAGGCAGGGAGTGACAATTTAGGATGCAGAAAAGCAAGACGGGGTAGTCAGCATAGGGAGGCAAGGAAACATGCAGTGGCAATGTAGGATAGGTTTCTCAAAAACATTGCGGGGTGGTGTGCATTGTAAGGGTTTCTAACAGGCCATTCACTAGTAGGAGTGAGAAAAATATCACGGTGTGGTGTGAATCGGAGGGCCTGAATTAGGATAGGCAGTCAGTGGCAATGTAGGATGGAGAAAAGCAAAACGGGTTATTCAGCATGAGGAGGTCAGGAAACATGCGGTGGCAATTGTAAGGGTTTGTAACAGGCCATTCACTAGTAAGTGTGAGAAAAACATCACAGGGGGGTGTGAATTGGAGGGCCTGAATTCGGATAGGCAGTGAGTGGCAATGTAGGGTGCAGAAAATAACCACAGGAGGGTTACATGGGGAGGTAAGGAAATATGCGATGGCCATGTAGGACAACTTTCTGAAAAACATTGCGAGGTGGTGCGCATTGTAAGGGTTTCTAACAGGCCATTCACTAATAAGAGTCAGGAAAACATCACGGGGTTGTGTGAATCGGAGAGGCTGAATTCGATAGGCTGTGAGTAGAAATGTAGTTTGTACAAAAGCACCACGGGGTATTCAGCATGGGAGGTCAGGAACCATGCAGTGGCAATGTAGGATAGGTTTCTGAAAAACATCGCAGTGTGGTGCGCATTGTAAGGGTTTTTAACTGGCCATTCAAAGTTAGGAGTGAGAAAAACATCACAGGGTGGTGAGAATCAGAGGGCCTGAGTTAGAATAGCCAGTGAGGGGCAATGTAGGATGGGGAAAAGCACCAAGGGGTGGTCAGCATTCGGAGGTCAGAAATCATGTGGTGGTAATGTATGATAGCTTTCTGAAAAACATTGCGGGGTGGTGCGCATTGTAAGGGTTTCTAACAGGCCATTCACTAGTAGGAGTTAGAAAAACATCACGAGGTGGTGTGAATCTTAGGACCTGAATTAGGATAGGCAGTTAGTGGCAATGGAGAATGGAGAAAAGTACCACGGGGTGGTCACCATGGTTAGGTCAGGAAACATGCGGTGGCAATGTAGGATAGGTTTCTGAAAAAGATCGCGTGGCGGTGCGCATTGTATGGTTTTCTAACAGGCCATTCACTAGTAGGAGTGAGAAAAACATCATGGGGTGGTGTGAAATAGAGGGCCACAATTAGCATAGGCAGCGAGTGGCAATGGAGGATGGAGAAAAGCATCACCCCATACTTAGCAAGGCGAGGTCAGGAAACATGTGGTGGCAATGTAGGATAGGTTTCTGAAAAACATTGCATGGTGGTGCGCATTGTAAGGATTTCTAACAGGCCATTCACTAGTAGAAGTGAGAAATACATCACGGGGTGGTGTGAATCGGAGGGCCTGAATTAGGATAGGCTCTGAGTGGGAATGTAGGATGGAGAAAAGCACTACGGGGTATTCAGCATGGGGAGTTCAGGAAACATGCGGTGGCAAAGTAGGATAGGATTCGGAAAAACATTGCAGGGTGGTGTGCATTGTAAGGGTTTCTAACAGGCCATTCAAAGGTAGTAGTGAGAAAAACATCACAGGGTGGTGTGAATCGGAATGCCTGAGTTAGAATAGCCAGTGAGTGGCAATGTAGGATGGAGAAATGCACCAAGGGGTGGTCAAAATTCGGAGGTCAGGAAACATGCGGTGGCAATGTAGGATAGCTTTCTGAAAAACATCGCGGAGTGGTGCGCATTGTATGGTTTTCTAACTGGCCATTCACTAGTAGGGTGAGAAAAACATCACGGCGTGGTGTTAACTAGAGGACCATAATTAGCATAGGCAGTGAGTGGCAATGTAGGATGGAGGAAAGCATCACTCCTTACTTAGCAAGGCGAGGCCGGGAAACATGCGGTGGCAATGTAGGATAGGTTTCTGAAAAACATCGCTTGGTGGTGCGCATTGTAAGGGTTTCTAACAGGTCATTCACAAGTAGGAGTGAGAAAAACATCACAGGGTTGTGTGAATCGGAGGGCCCAAATTACGATAGGCAGTGAGGGGCAATGTAGGATGCAGAAAACCACCACGGGGTGGTAAGCATGTGGAGGTAAGGAAATATGCGGTGGCCATGTAGGATAACTTTCTAAAAAACATCTCGGTTTCGTGCGCATTGTAAGGGTTTCTAACAGACCATTCACTTGTAGGCTTGAGAAAAACATCTCGGTGTGGTGTGAATCGGAGTGCCTGAATTCGGATAGGCAGTGAGTGGCAATGTAGGATGGAGAAAAGCACCACGGGGTTGTCAGCATGGTGAGGACAGGAAACATGCTGTGGCAATGTAGGATAGATTTCTGAAAAACATCGCGGGGTGGTGCGCATTGTAAGGCTTTCTAACAGGCCATTCACTAGTAGGAGTGAGAAAAACATCACGGGGTGGTGTCAATCGGACGGACTGAATTCGGATAGGTAGTGAGTGGCAATGTAGTGGGGAGAAAAGCACCACGGGGGGGGTCAGCATGTGGAGGTCAGGAAACATGCAATGGCAAAGTTGGATAGGTTTCTGAAAAACATCGCGGTGTGGTGTGCATTGTAAGGTATTCTAACAGGCCATTCACTAGTAGGAGTGAGAAAAACATCACGGGGTGGTGTGAATCGGAGAACCTGAATTAGGATAGGGAGTTAGTGGCAATGGAGAATGGAGAAAAGTACCACGGGGTGGTCACCATGGTTAGGTCAGGAAACATGCGGTGGCAATTTAGGATAGGTTTCTGAAAAACATCGCGTGGTGGTGCGCATTGTATGGTTTTCTAACAGGCCATTCACTAGTAGGAGTGAGAAAAACATCACGGGGTGGTGTGATTTAGAGGGCCAGAATTAGCATAGGCAGTGAGTGGCAATGTAGGATGGAGAAAAGCATCACCCCGTACTTAGCAAGGCGAGGTCAGGAAACACGTGGTGGCAATGTAGGATAGGTTTCTGAAAAACATTGTGTGGTGGTGCGCATTGTAAGGGTTTCTAACAGGCCATTCACTAGTAGAAGTGAGAAAAACATCACGGGGTGGTGTGAATCGGAGGGCCTGAATTAGGATAGGTACTGAGTGGGAATGTAGGATGGAGAAAAGCACCACGGGGTATTCAGCATGGGGAGGTCAGGAAACATGCGGTGGCAATGTAGGATAGGTTTCTGAAAAACATTGCAGGGTGGTGCGCATTTTAAGGGTTTCTAACAGGCCATTCAAAGGTAGGAGTGAGAAAAACATCACAGGGTTGTGTGAATGGGAGGGCCTGAGTTAGTATAGCCAGTGAGTGGCAATGTAGGATGGAGAAAAGCACCAAGGGGTAGTCAACATTCGAATGTCAGGAAACATGCGCTGGCAATGTAGGATAGCTTTCTGAAAAACATCGCGGAGTGGTGCGCTTTGTATGGTTTTCTAACTGGCCATTCACTAGTAGGAGTGAGAAAAACATGACGGGGAGGTGTGAACTAGAGGGCCATAATTAGCATAGGCAGTGAGTGGCAATGTAGGATGGAGGAAAGCATCGCCCCTTACTTAGATAGGCGAGGTCAGGAAACATGCGGTGGCAATGTAGGATAGGTTTCTGAAAAACTTCGCGGTGTGGTGCGCATTGTCAGGTTTTCCAACAGGCCATTCACTAGTAGGAGTGAGAAAAACATCACGGGGTGGGTTGAATCAGACGGCCTGAATTAGCATAGGATTTGATTGGCAATGGAGGATGGAGAAAGGCACCACGGGTTGGTCTGCATTGAGAGGTAAGGAAACATGCGGTGGCAACGTAGGATATTTTCCTGAAAAACATCGCTGCATGGTGTGCATGTAAGGGTTTCTAACAGGCCATTCACTAGTAGGAGTGAGAAAAACATCACGGGGTGGTGTGAATCAGAGGGCCTGAATCTGTATAGGCAGTGAGTGGCAATGGAGGATAGAGAAAAGCACCACGAAGTGGTCAGCATGGGGAGGTCAGGGAACATGCGGTGGCAATGTAGGATATGTTCTTGAAAAACATCGCGGTGTGGTGTGCATTGTAAGGTTTTCTATCAGGCAATTCACTAGTAGGAGTGACAAAAACATCATGGGGTGGTTTGAGTCGGAGGGCCTGATATAGGATAGGAGTGAGTGGCAATGTACCATGGAGAAAAGCACTACGGGGTGGTCGGCATTGAGAGGTAAGGAAACATGCGGTGGCAATGTAGGATATTTTCCAGAAAAACATCGCTACATGGTGTGCATTGTAAGGGTTTCTAACAGGCCATCCACTAGTAGGAGTGAGAAAAAGATCACGGGGTGGTATGAATCGGAGGGAGTGAATTAGAATAGGCATTAAGTGGCAATGTAGGATGGAGAAAAGCAAGATGGGGTGGTTAGCATGGGGAGGTCAGGAAACATGCAGTTTCAGTGTAGGATAGGTTTCTGAAAAACATTTCGGGGTGGTGCGCATAGTAAGGGTTTCTAACAGGCCATTCACTAGTAGGAGTTAGAAAAACATCACGAGGTGGTGTGAATCTTAGGACCTGAATTAGGATAGGCAGTTAGTGGCAATGGAGAATGGAGAAAAGTACCACGGGGTGGTCACCATGGTTAGGTCAGGAAACATGCGGTGGCAATGTAGGATAGGTTTCTGAAAAAGATCGCGTGGTGGTGCGCATTGTATGGTTTTCTAACAGGCCATTCACTAGTAGGAGTGAGAAAAACATCATGGGGTGGTGTGAAATAGAGGGCCAGAATTAGCATAGGCAGCGAGTGGCAATGGAGGATGGAGAAAAGCATCACCCCATACTTAGCAAGGCGAGGTCAGGAAACATGTGGTGGCAATGTAGGATAGGTTTCTGAAAAACATTGCACGGTGGTGCGCATTGTAAGGATTTCTAACAGGCCATTCACTAGTAGAAGTGAGAAATACATCACGGGGTGGTGTGAATCGGAGGGCCTGAATTAGGATAGGCTCTGAGTGGGAATGTAGGATGGAGAAAAGCACCACGGGGTATTCAGCATGGGGAGTTCAGGAAACATGCGGTGGCAAAGTAGGATAGGATTCGGAAAAACATTGCAGGGTGGTGCACATTGTAAGGGTTTCTAACAGGCCATTCAAAGGTAGTAGTGAGAAAAACATCACAGGGTGGTGTGAATCGGAATGCCTGAGTTAGAATAGCCAGTGAGTGGCAATGTAGGATGGAGAAATGCACCAAGGGGTGGTCAAAATTCGGAGGTCAGGAAACATGCGGTGGCAATGTAGGATAGCTTTCTGAAAAACATCGCGGAGTGGTGCGCATTGTATGGTTTTCTAACTGGCCATTCACTAGTAGGGAGAGAAAAACATCACGGCGTGGTGTTAACTAGAGGACCATAATTAGCATAGGCAGTGAGTGGCAATGTAGGATGGAGGAAAGCATCACTCCTTACTTAGCAAGGCGAGGCGGGGAAACATGCGGTGGCAATGTAGGATAGGTTTCTGAAAAACATCGCTTGGTGGTGCGCATTGTAAGGGTTTCTAACAGGTCATTCACAAGTAGGAGTGAGAAAAACATCACGGGGTTGTGTGAATCGGAGGGCCCAAATTACGATAGGCAGTGAGGGGCAATGTAGGATGCAGAAAACCACCACGGGGTGGTAAGCATGGGGAGGTAAGGAAATATGCGGTGGCCATGTAGGATAACTTTCTAAAAAACATCTCGGTGTCGTGCGCATTGTAAGGGTTTCTAACAGGCCATTCACTTGTAGGCTTGAGAAAAACATCTCGGTGTGGTGTGAATCGGAGTGCCTGAATTCGGATAGGCAGTGAGTGGCAATGTAGGATGGAGAAAAGCACCACGGGGTTGTCAGCATGGTGAGGACAGGAAACATGCTGTGGCAATGTAGGATAGGTTTCTGAAAAACATCGCGGGGTGGTGCGCATTGTAAGGCTTTCTAACATGCCATTCACTAGTAGGAGTGAGAAAAACATCACGGGGTGGTGTCAATCGGACGGACTGAATTCGGATAGGTAGTGAGTGGCAATGTAGTGGGGAGAAAAGCACCACGGGGGGGGTCAGCATGTGGAGGTCAGGAAACATGCAGTGGCAAAGTTGGATAGGTTTCTGAAAAACATCGCGGTGTGGTGCGCATTGTAAGGTATTCTAACAGGCCATTCACTAGTAGGAGTGAGAAAAACATCACGGGGTGGTGTGAATCGGAGAACCTGAATTAGGATAGGGAGTTAGTGGCAATGGAGAATGGAGAAAAGTACCACGGGGTGGTCACCATGGTTAGGTCAGGAAACATGCGTTGGTAAAGTAGGATATGTTTCTGAAAAACATCGCGGGGTGGTGCGCATTGTAAGGGTTTCTTACAGGCGATTCACTAGTTGGAGTGAGAATAACATCACATGGTGGTGTGAATCGGAGGGCCTGAATTAGAATAGGCATTGAGTGGCAATGTATGATGGAGAAAAGCGATACGGGGTTGTTAGCATAGGGAGGTCAAGAAACATGCAGTTTAAATATAGGATAGGGTTCTGAAAAACATTGCGGGTTGGTGGGCATTGTAAGTGTTTGTAACAGGCCATTCACTAGTAGGAGTGAGAAAAACATCATGGGTGTTGTGAATCAGAGGGCTTGAATTAGAATAGGCATTGAGTGTCAATGTAGGATGGAGAAAAGCACCACGGGTTATTCAGAATGAAGAGGTTAGGAAACATGGGGTGGCAATTTAGGATAGGTTTCTGATAAACATCAAGAGGTGTTGCGCATTGTAAGGGTTTCTAACAGGCCATTCACTAGTAGGAGTGAGAAAAACATCATGGGGTGGTGTGAATCGCAGTGCCTGAATTAGATTCGGCAGTGAGTGGCAATGTAGGATCGAACAAATCAAGACGGGGCAGTGAGCATGGGGAGGTCAGGATACATGAAGTGGCAATGTAGGATAGGTTTCTGGAAAACATGGCAGGGTGTTGCTCATTGTAAGGGTTTCTAACAGGCCATTCACTAGTAGGAGTGAGAAAAACAGAACGGGGTGGTGTGAATCGGACGACCTGAATTAGGATAGGCAGTGAGTAGCAATGTAGGATGGAGAAAAGCACCACAGGGTGGACAGCATGGGGAGGTCAGGAAATATCCGGTGGCCATGTAGGATAGGATTCTGAAAAACATCTCTGGGTGGTGCGCATTGTAAGGGTTTCTAACAGGCCATTCACTAGGAGGAGTGAGAAAAACATCATGGGGTGGTGTGAATCGGAAGGCCTGAATTTGATTAGGCAGTGAGTGGCAGTGTAGGATCTAGCAAACAAGACGGGCGGTGAGGAAGTGGAGGTCAGGAAACATGAAGTGTCAATGTAGGATAGGTTTCTGAAAAACATCTCTGGGTCCTGCGCATTGTAAGGGTTTCTGATAGGCCATTCACTATTAGGAGTGAGAAAAACATCACGGGGTGGTGTGAATCGGAGGGCCTAAATTAGAATAGGCATTGAGTGGTAATGTAGGATGGAGAAAAGCACCACTGGTTATTCAGCATGAGGAGGTTTGGAAACATGCTGTGGCAATGTAGGATAGGTATCTGAAAAACATCAAGAGGTGGTGCGCATTGTAAGGGTTTCTAACAGGCCATTCACTAGTACGAATGAGAAAAACATCATGGGGTCGTGTGAATCCGAGGGCCTTAATTAGGATAGGCAGTGAGTGGCAATGTAGGATGGAGAAAAGCACCACGGGATGTTCAGCATGGGGAGGTGAGGAACCATGCGGTGGCAATGTAGGATAGGTTTCTGAAAACCATCACAGTGCGTTGAGCATTGTAAGGCTTTCCAACAGTCCATTCACTAGTAGGAGTGAGAAAAACATCATGGGGTGGTGTGAATCCGAGGGCCTAAATTAGGATAGGCAGTGAGTGGCAATGTAGGATGGAGAAGCACAACGGGGTGGTCAACATGGGAGGTCAGGAAACATGCGGTGGCAATGTGGCATACGTTTGTGAAAAGCATAGCGGGGTGGTCACATTGTAAGGGATTCTAACAGGCCATTCACTAGTAGGAGTGAGAAAAACATCATGGGGTGGTGTGAATTGGAGGGCCTGAATTAGATTAGGCAGTGAGTGGCAATGAAGGGTCTAGCAAAGCAAAAACGGGCGGTGAGCATGGGGAGATCATGAAACATGAATTGGCAATGTAGGATAGGTTTCTGAAAAACATGGCGGTTTGGTGCGCATTGTAAGGTTTTCTAAAAGGCAATTCACTAGTACAAGTGAGAAAAACATCACGGGGTGGTGTGAATCGAAGGACCTGAATTAGGATAGGCAGTGAGTAGCAATGTAGGATGGAGAAAAGCACCACAGATTGGTCAGCATGGGGAGGTCAGGAAACATGCAGTGGCAATATAGGATAGGTTTCTGAAAAACACCGTGGGGTGTTGTCCATTGTAAGGGTTTATAACAGGCCGTTCACTAGTAGGAGTGAGAAAAACATCACGGTGTGGTGGGAATCAGAGGGCCTGAATTACAATAGGCAGTGAGTGACAACATAGGATGAAGAAAAGCAAGAAGGGATGGTCAGCATGGGGAGGTCAGTAAACATGCAGTGGCTATGTAGGATTGGATTCTGAAAAATATCGCGGGGTGGTTCACATTGTAAGGGGTTCTAACAGGCCATTCACTAGTAGTAGTGAGAAAAACATCACAGGGTGGTGTGAATCAGTGGGCTGGCATTAGATTAAGCAGTGAGTGGCAATGTAGGATGGAGAAAAGCACTACAGGGTATTCAGCATGGGGAGGTTAGGAAACATGAGGTGGCAATGTAGGATAGGTTTCTGAAATGCATCGCGGGGTGGTGCGCATTGTAAGGGTTTCTAACAGGCCATTCCATAGTAGGAGTGAGAAAAACATCACGAGGTGGTGTTAATCGGATTGCCTGAATTAGATTAGGCAGTGAGTGGTAATGTAAGATGGAGAAAAGAAAGAAGGCTTCATGAGCATGTGGAGGTCAGGAAACATGCGTTTGCAATGTAGGATAGGTTTCTGAAATACATCGTCTGGTGGTGCACATTGTAAGGGTTTCTAAGAGGCAATTTTCTAGTAGGAGTGAGAAAAAAATCATGGGGTGGTGTGAATCGGAGTGCCTGAATTAGGATAGGCAGTGAGTGGCAATGTAGGATAGAGAAAAGCACCAATGAGTGGTCAGCATTGGGAGGTCAGGAAACATGTGGTGGCAAGGGAGGATAGGTTTCTGAAATACATCGCTGGGTGGTGCGCATTGTAAGGGTTTCTAACAGGCGATTCACAAGTAGGAGTGAGAAAAACATCATGGGGTTGTGTGTATCGGAAGGCCTGAATTAGAATAGGCACTGAGTGGCAATGTAGGATGGAGAAAACAAGACGGGGTGGTCAGCATGGGGAGGTAAGGAAACATGCAGTGGTAATGTAGGATAAGTTTCTGAAAACATCTCGGGGTTATGTGCATTGTAAGGGTTTCTAACAGGCCATTCACTAGTAGGAGTGAGAAAAACATAACGGGGTGGCATGAATCGGAGGGCCTGAATTAGGATAGTCAGTGAGTGGCAATGTAGGATGGAGAAAAGCACCAGGGATTATTCAGCATTGGGAGGTCAGGAAACATGCGGTGACAATGTAGGATAAGTTTCTGAAAAACATCGCGGGGTCATGTGCATTGTAAGGTTTTGTAACAGGCCATAAACTGGTATGAGTGAGAAAAACATCACGGGGTTGTTTGAATCAGAGGGCCTGAATGAGCATAGGCAGTGAGAGGCATTTTAGGATGTAGAAAAGCACCACAGGTTGTAAAGATGGGGAGGTCATGAAACATGCAGTTTCAATGTACGATAAGTTTCTGAAAAACATCACGGATTGGTGCGCATTGTAAGGGTTTCTAACATGCAATTCATTAGTAGGAGTGAGAATAACATCACGGGGTGGTGTGAATCAGAGGGGCGGCATTAGATTAGGCAGTGAGTCGCAATGTAGGATGGAGAAAAGCACCACAGGGTGGACAGCATGGGGAGGTCAGGAAATATCCGGTGGCCATGTAGGATAGGATTCTGAAAAACATCTCTGGGTGGTGCGCATTGTAAGGGTTTCTAACAGGCCATTCACTAGGAGGAGTGAGAAAAACATCATGGGGTGGTGTGAATCGGAAGGCCTGAATTTGATTAGGCAGTGAGTGGCAGTGTAGGATCTAGCAAACAAGACGGGCGGTGAGGAAGTGGAGGTCAGGAAACATGAAGTGTCAATGTAGGATAGGTTTCTGAAAAACATCTCTGGGTCCTGCGCATTGTAAGGGTTTCTGATAGGCCATTCACTATTAGGAGTGAGAAAAACATCACGGGGTGGTGTGAATCGGAGGGCCTAAATTAGAATAGGCATTGAGTGGTAATGTAGGATGGAGAAAAGCACCACTGGTTATTCAGCATGAGGAGGTTTGGAAACATGCTGTGGCAATGTAGGATAGGTATCTGAAAAACATCAAGAGGTGGTGCGCATTGTAAGGGTTTCTAACAGGCCATTCACTAGTACGAATGAGAAAAACATCATGGGGTCGTGTGAATCCGAGGGCCTTAATTAGGATAGGCAGTGAGTGGCAATGTAGGATGGAGAAAAGCACCACGGGATGTTCAGCATGGGGAGGTGAGGAACCATGCGGTGGCAATGTAGGATAGGTTTCTGAAAACCATCACAGTGCGTTGAGCATTGTAAGGCTTTCCAACAGTCCATTCACTAGTAGGAGTGAGAAAAACATCATGGGGTGGTGTGAATCCGAGGGCCTAAATTAGGATAGGCAGTGAGTGGCAATGTAGGATGGAGAAGCACAACGGGGTGGTCAACATGGGAGGTCAGGAAACATGCGGTGGCAATGTGGCATACGTTTGTGAAAAGCATAGCGGGGTGGTCACATTGTAAGGGATTCTAACAGGCCATTCACTAGTAGGAGTGAGAAAAACATCATGGGGTGGTGTGAATTGGAGGGCCTGAATTAGATTAGGCAGTGAGTGGCAATGAAGGGTCTAGCAAAGCAAAAACGGGCGGTGAGCATGGGGAGATCATGAAACATGAATTGGCAATGTAGGATAGGTTTCTGAAAAACATGGCGGTTTGGTGCGCATTGTAAGGTTTTCTAAAAGGCAATTCACTAGTACAAGTGAGAAAAACATCACGGGGTGGTGTGAATCGAAGGACCTGAATTAGGATAGGCAGTGAGTAGCAATGTAGGATGGAGAAAAGCACCACAGATTGGTCAGCATGGGGAGGTCAGGAAACATGCAGTGGCAATATAGGATAGGTTTCTGAAAAACACCGCGGGGTGTTGTCCATTGTAAGGGTTTATAACAGGCCGTTCACTAGTAGGAGTGAGAAAAACATCACGGTGTGGTGGGAATCAGAGGGCCTGAATTACAATAGGCAGTGAGTGACAACATAGGATGAAGAAAAGCAAGAAGGGATGGTCAGCATGGGGAGGTCAGTAAACATGCAGTGGCTATGTAGGATTGGATTCTGAAAAATATCGCGGGGTGGTTCACATTGTAAGGGGTTCTAACAGGCCATTCACTAGTAGTAGTGAGAAAAACATCACGGGGTGGTGTGAATCAGTGGGCTGGCATTAGATTAAGCAGTGAGTGGCAATGTAGGATGGAGAAAAGCACTACAGGGTATTCAGCATGGGGAGGTTAGGAAACATGAGGTGGCAATGTAGGATAGGTTTCTGAAATGCATCGCGGGGTGGTGCGCATTGTAAGGGTTTCTAACAGGCCATTCCATAGTAGGAGTGAGAAAAACATCACGAGGTGGTGTTAATCGGATTGCCTGAATTAGATTAGGCAGTGAGTGGTAATGTAAGATGGAGAAAAGAAAGAAGGCTTCATGAGCATGTGGAGGTCAGGAAACATGCGTTTGCAATGTAGGATAGGTTTCTGAAATACATCGTCTGGTGGTGCACATTGTAAGGGTTTCTAAGAGGCAATTTTCTAGTAGGAGTGAGAAAAAAATCATGGGGTGGTGTGAATCGGAGTGCCTGAATTAGGATAGGCAGTGAGTGGCAATGTAGGATAGAGAAAAGCACCAATGAGTGGTCAGCATTGGGAGGTCAGGAAACATGTGGTGGCAAGGGAGGATAGGTTTCTGAAATACATCGCTGGGTGGTGCGCATTGTAAGGGTTTCTAACAGGCGATTCACAAGTAGGAGTGAGAAAAACATCATGGGGTTGTGTGTATCGGAAGGCCTGAATTAGAATAGGCACTGAGTGGCAATGTAGGATGGAGAAAACAAGACGGGGTGGTCAGCATGGGGAGGTAAGGAAACATGCAGTGGTAATGTAGGATAAGTTTCTGAAAACATCTCGGGGTTATGTGCATTGTAAGGGTTTCTAACAGGCCATTCACTAGTAGGAGTGAGAAAAACATAACGGGGTGGCATGAATCGGAGGGCCTGAATTAGGATAGTCAGTGAGTGGCAATGTAGGATGGAGAAAAGCACCAGGGATTATTCAGCATTGGGAGGTCAGGAAACATGCGGTGACAATGTAGGATAAGTTTCTGAAAAACATCGCGGGGTCATGTGCATTGTAAGGTTTTGTAACAGGCCATAAACTGGTATGAGTGAGAAAAACATCACGGGGTTGTTTGAATCAGAGGGCCTGAATGAGCATAGGCAGTGAGAGGCATTTTAGGATGTAGAAAAGCACCACAGGTTGTAAAGATGGGGAGGTCATGAAACATGCAGTTTCAATGTACGATAAGTTTCTGAAAAACATCACGGATTGGTGCGCATTGTAAGGGTTTCTAACATGCAATTCATTAGTAGGAGTGAGAATAACATCACGGGGTGGTGTGAATCAGAGGGGCGGCATTAGATTAGGCAGTGAGTCGCAATGTAGGATGGAGAAAAGCACCACAGGGTGGACAGCATGGGGAGGTCAGGAAATATCCGGTGGCCATGTAGGATAGGATTCTGAAAAACATCTCTGGGTGGTGCGCATTGTAAGGGTTTCTAACAGGCCATTCACTAGGAGGAGTGAGAAAAACATCATGGGGTGGTGTGAATCGGAAGGCCTGAATTTGATTAGGCAGTGAGTGGCAGTGTAGGATCTAGCAAACAAGACGGGCGGTGAGGAAGTGGAGGTCAGGAAACATGAAGTGTCAATGTAGGATAGGTTTCTGAAAAACATCTCTGGGTCCTGCGCATTGTAAGGGTTTCTGATAGGCCATTCACTATTAGGAGTGAGAAAAACATCACGGGGTGGTGTGAATCGGAGGGCCTAAATTAGAATAGGCATTGAGTGGTAATGTAGGATGGAGAAAAGCACCACTGGTTATTCAGCATGAGGAGGTTTGGAAACATGCTGTGGCAATGTAGGATAGGTATCTGAAAAACATCAAGAGGTGGTGCGCATTGTAAGGGTTTCTAACAGGCCATTCACTAGTACGAATGAGAAAAACATCATGGGGTCGTGTGAATCCGAGGGCCTTAATTAGGATAGGCAGTGAGTGGCAATGTAGGATGGAGAAAAGCACCACGGGATGTTCAGCATGGGGAGGTGAGGAACCATGCGGTGGCAATGTAGGATAGGTTTCTGAAAACCATCACAGTGCGTTGAGCATTGTAAGGCTTTCCAACAGTCCATTCACTAGTAGGAGTGAGAAAAACATCATGGGGTGGTGTGAATCCGAGGGCCTAAATTAGGATAGGCAGTGAGTGGCAATGTAGGATGGAGAAGCACAACGGGGTGGTCAACATGGGAGGTCAGGAAACATGCGGTGGCAATGTGGCATACGTTTGTGAAAAGCATAGCGGGGTGGTCACATTGTAAGGGATTCTAACAGGCCATTCACTAGTAGGAGTGAGAAAAACATCATGGGGTGGTGTGAATTGGAGGGCCTGAATTAGATTAGGCAGTGAGTGGCAATGAAGGGTCTAGCAAAGCAAAAACGGGCGGTGAGCATGGGGAGATCATGAAACATGAATTGGCAATGTAGGATAGGTTTCTGAAAAACATGGCGGTTTGGTGCGCATTGTAAGGTTTTCTAAAAGGCAATTCACTAGTACAAGTGAGAAAAACATCACGGGGTGGTGTGAATCGAAGGACCTGAATTAGGATAGGCAGTGAGTAGCAATGTAGGATGGAGAAAAGCACCACAGATTGGTCAGCATGGGGAGGTCAGGAAACATGCAGTGGCAATATAGGATAGGTTTCTGAAAAACACCGCGGGGTGTTGTCCATTGTAAGGGTTTATAACAGGCCGTTCACTAGTAGGAGTGAGAAAAACATCACGGTGTGGTGGGAATCAGAGGGCCTGAATTACAATAGGCAGTGAGTGACAACATAGGATGAAGAAAAGCAAGAAGGGATGGTCAGCATGGGGAGGTCAGTAAACATGCAGTGGCTATGTAGGATTGGATTCTGAAAAATATCGCGGGGTGGTTCACATTGTAAGGGGTTCTAACAGGCCATTCACTAGTAGTAGTGAGAAAAACATCACGGGGTGGTGTGAATCAGTGGGCTGGCATTAGATTAAGCAGTGAGTGGCAATGTAGGATGGAGAAAAGCACTACAGGGTATTCAGCATGGGGAGGTTAGGAAACATGAGGTGGCAATGTAGGATAGGTTTCTGAAATGCATCGCGGGGTGGTGCGCATTGTAAGGGTTTCTAACAGGCCATTCCATAGTAGGAGTGAGAAAAACATCACGAGGTGGTGTTAATCGGATTGCCTGAATTAGATTAGGCAGTGAGTGGTAATGTAAGATGGAGAAAAGAAAGAAGGCTTCATGAGCATGTGGAGGTCAGGAAACATGCGTTTGCAATGTAGGATAGGTTTCTGAAATACATCGTCTGGTGGTGCACATTGTAAGGGTTTCTAAGAGGCAATTTTCTAGTAGGAGTGAGAAAAAAATCATGGGGTGGTGTGAATCGGAGTGCCTGAATTAGGATAGGCAGTGAGTGGCAATGTAGGATAGAGAAAAGCACCAATGAGTGGTCAGCATTGGGAGGTCAGGAAACATGTGGTGGCAAGGGAGGATAGGTTTCTGAAATACATCGCTGGGTGGTGCGCATTGTAAGGGTTTCTAACAGGCGATTCACAAGTAGGAGTGAGAAAAACATCATGGGGTTGTGTGTATCGGAAGGCCTGAATTAGAATAGGCACTGAGTGGCAATGTAGGATGGAGAAAACAAGACGGGGTGGTCAGCATGGGGAGGTAAGGAAACATGCAGTGGTAATGTAGGATAAGTTTCTGAAAACATCTCGGGGTTATGTGCATTGTAAGGGTTTCTAACAGGCCATTCACTAGTAGGAGTGAGAAAAACATAACGGGGTGGCATGAATCGGAGGGCCTGAATTAGGATAGTCAGTGAGTGGCAATGTAGGATGGAGAAAAGCACCAGGGATTATTCAGCATTGGGAGGTCAGGAAACATGCGGTGACAATGTAGGATAAGTTTCTGAAAAACATCGCGGGGTCGTGTGCATTGTAAGGTTTTGTAACAGGCCATAAACTGGTATGAGTGAGAAAAACATCACGGGGTTGTTTGAATCAGAGGGCCTGAATGAGCATAGGCAGTGAGAGGCATTTTAGGATGTAGAAAAGCACCACAGGTTGTAAAGATGGGGAGGTCATGAAACATGCAGTTTCAATGTACGATAAGTTTCTGAAAAACATCACGGATTGGTGCGCATTGTAAGGGTTTCTAACATGCAATTCATTAGTAGGAGTGAGAATAACATCACGGGGTGGTGTGAATCAGAGGGGCGGCATTAGATTAGGCAGTGAGTCGCAATGTAGGATGGAGAAAAGCACCACAGGGTGGACAGCATGGGGAGGTCAGGAAATATCCGGTGGCCATGTAGGATAGGATTCTGAAAAACATCTCTGGGTGGTGCGCATTGTAAGGGTTTCTAACAGGCCATTCACTAGGAGGAGTGAGAAAAACATCATGGGGTGGTGTGAATCGGAAGGCCTGAATTTGATTAGGCAGTGAGTGGCAGTGTAGGATCTAGCAAACAAGACGGGCGGTGAGGAAGTGGAGGTCAGGAAACATGAAGTGTCAATGTAGGATAGGTTTCTGAAAAACATCTCTGGGTCCTGCGCATTGTAAGGGTTTCTGATAGGCCATTCACTATTAGGAGTGAGAAAAACATCACGGGGTGGTGTGAATCGGAGGGCCTAAATTAGAATAGGCATTGAGTGGTAATGTAGGATGGAGAAAAGCACCACTGGTTATTCAGCATGAGGAGGTTTGGAAACATGCTGTGGCAATGTAGGATAGGTATCTGAAAAACATCAAGAGGTGGTGCGCATTGTAAGGGTTTCTAACAGGCCATTCACTAGTACGAATGAGAAAAACATCATGGGGTCGTGTGAATCCGAGGGCCTTAATTAGGATAGGCAGTGAGTGGCAATGTAGGATGGAGAAAAGCACCACGGGATGTTCAGCATGGGGAGGTGAGGAACCATGCGGTGGCAATGTAGGATAGGTTTCTGAAAACCATCACAGTGCGTTGAGCATTGTAAGGCTTTCCAACAGTCCATTCACTAGTAGGAGTGAGAAAAACATCATGGGGTGGTGTGAATCCGAGGGCCTAAATTAGGATAGGCAGTGAGTGGCAATGTAGGATGGAGAAGCACAACGGGGTGGTCAACATGGGAGGTCAGGAAACATGCGGTGGCAATGTGGCATACGTTTGTGAAAAGCATAGCGGGGTGGTCACATTGTAAGGGATTCTAACAGGCCATTCACTAGTAGGAGTGAGAAAAACATCATGGGGTGGTGTGAATTGGAGGGCCTGAATTAGATTAGGCAGTGAGTGGCAATGAAGGGTCTAGCAAAGCAAAAACGGGCGGTGAGCATGGGGAGATCATGAAACATGAATTGGCAATGTAGGATAGGTTTCTGAAAAACATGGCGGTTTGGTGCGCATTGTAAGGTTTTCTAAAAGGCAATTCACTAGTACAAGTGAGAAAAACATCACGGGGTGGTGTGAATCGAAGGACCTGAATTAGGATAGGCAGTGAGTAGCAATGTAGGATGGAGAAAAGCACCACAGATTGGTCAGCATGGGGAGGTCAGGAAACATGCAGTGGCAATATAGGATAGGTTTCTGAAAAACACCGCGGGGTGTTGTCCATTGTAAGGGTTTATAACAGGCCGTTCACTAGTAGGAGTGAGAAAAACATCACGGTGTGGTGGGAATCAGAGGGCCTGAATTACAATAGGCAGTGAGTGACAACATAGGATGAAGAAAAGCAAGAAGGGATGGTCAGCATGGGGAGGTCAGTAAACATGCAGTGGCTATGTAGGATTGGATTCTGAAAAATATCGCGGGGTGGTTCACATTGTAAGGGGTTCTAACAGGCCATTCACTAGTAGTAGTGAGAAAAACATCACGGGGTGGTGTGAATCAGTGGGCTGGCATTAGATTAAGCAGTGAGTGGCAATGTAGGATGGAGAAAAGCACTACAGGGTATTCAGCATGGGGAGGTTAGGAAACATGAGGTGGCAATGTAGGATAGGTTTCTGAAATGCATCGCGGGGTGGTGCGCATTGTAAGGGTTTCTAACAGGCCATTCCATAGTAGGAGTGAGAAAAACATCACGAGGTGGTGTTAATCGGATTGCCTGAATTAGATTAGGCAGTGAGTGGTAATGTAAGATGGAGAAAAGAAAGAAGGCTTCATGAGCATGTGGAGGTCAGGAAACATGCGTTTGCAATGTAGGATAGGTTTCTGAAATACATCGTCTGGTGGTGCACATTGTAAGGGTTTCTAAGAGGCAATTTTCTAGTAGGAGTGAGAAAAAAATCATGGGGTGGTGTGAATCGGAGTGCCTGAATTAGGATAGGCAGTGAGTGGCAATGTAGGATAGAGAAAAGCACCAATGAGTGGTCAGCATTGGGAGGTCAGGAAACATGTGGTGGCAAGGGAGGATAGGTTTCTGAAATACATCGCTGGGTGGTGCGCATTGTAAGGGTTTCTAACAGGCGATTCACAAGTAGGAGTGAGAAAAACATCATGGGGTTGTGTGTATCGGAAGGCCTGAATTAGAATAGGCACTGAGTGGCAATGTAGGATGGAGAAAACAAGACGGGGTGGTCAGCATGGGGAGGTAAGGAAACATGCAGTGGTAATGTAGGATAAGTTTCTGAAAACATCTCGGGGTTATGTGCATTGTAAGGGTTTCTAACAGGCCATTCACTAGTAGGAGTGAGAAAAACATAACGGGGTGGCATGAATCGGAGGGCCTGAATTAGGATAGTCAGTGAGTGGCAATGTAGGATGGAGAAAAGCACCAGGGATTATTCAGCATTGGGAGGTCAGGAAACATGCGGTGACAATGTAGGATAAGTTTCTGAAAAACATCGCGGGGTCGTGTGCATTGTAAGGTTTTGTAACAGGCCATAAACTGGTATGAGTGAGAAAAACATCACGGGGTTGTTTGAATCAGAGGGCCTGAATGAGCATAGGCAGTGAGAGGCATTTTAGGATGTAGAAAAGCACCACAGGTTGTAAAGATGGGGAGGTCATGAAACATGCAGTTTCAATGTACGATAAGTTTCTGAAAAACATCACGGATTGGTGCGCATTGTAAGGGTTTCTAACATGCAATTCATTAGTAGGAGTGAGAATAACATCACGGGGTGGTGTGAATCAGAGGGGCGGCATTAGATTAGGCAGTGAGTCGCAATGTAGGATGGAGAAAAGCACCACAGGGTGGACAGCATGGGGAGGTCAGGAAATATCCGGTGGCCATGTAGGATAGGATTCTGAAAAACATCTCTGGGTGGTGCGCATTGTAAGGGTTTCTAACAGGCCATTCACTAGGAGGAGTGAGAAAAACATCATGGGGTGGTGTGAATCGGAAGGCCTGAATTTGATTAGGCAGTGAGTGGCAGTGTAGGATCTAGCAAACAAGACGGGCGGTGAGGAAGTGGAGGTCAGGAAACATGAAGTGTCAATGTAGGATAGGTTTCTGAAAAACATCTCTGGGTCCTGCGCATTGTAAGGGTTTCTGATAGGCCATTCACTATTAGGAGTGAGAAAAACATCACGGGGTGGTGTGAATCGGAGGGCCTAAATTAGAATAGGCATTGAGTGGTAATGTAGGATGGAGAAAAGCACCACTGGTTATTCAGCATGAGGAGGTTTGGAAACATGCTGTGGCAATGTAGGATAGGTATCTGAAAAACATCAAGAGGTGGTGCGCATTGTAAGGGTTTCTAACAGGCCATTCACTAGTACGAATGAGAAAAACATCATGGGGTCGTGTGAATCCGAGGGCCTTAATTAGGATAGGCAGTGAGTGGCAATGTAGGATGGAGAAAAGCACCACGGGATGTTCAGCATGGGGAGGTGAGGAACCATGCGGTGGCAATGTAGGATAGGTTTCTGAAAACCATCACAGTGCGTTGAGCATTGTAAGGCTTTCCAACAGTCCATTCACTAGTAGGAGTGAGAAAAACATCATGGGGTGGTGTGAATCCGAGGGCCTAAATTAGGATAGGCAGTGAGTGGCAATGTAGGATGGAGAAGCACAACGGGGTGGTCAACATGGGAGGTCAGGAAACATGCGGTGGCAATGTGGCATACGTTTGTGAAAAGCATAGCGGGGTGGTCACATTGTAAGGGATTCTAACAGGCCATTCACTAGTAGGAGTGAGAAAAACATCATGGGGTGGTGTGAATTGGAGGGCCTGAATTAGATTAGGCAGTGAGTGGCAATGAAGGGTCTAGCAAAGCAAAAACGGGCGGTGAGCATGGGGAGATCATGAAACATGAATTGGCAATGTAGGATAGGTTTCTGAAAAACATGGCGGTTTGGTGCGCATTGTAAGGTTTTCTAAAAGGCAATTCACTAGTACAAGTGAGAAAAACATCACGGGGTGGTGTGAATCGAAGGACCTGAATTAGGATAGGCAGTGAGTAGCAATGTAGGATGGAGAAAAGCACCACAGATTGGTCAGCATGGGGAGGTCAGGAAACATGCAGTGGCAATATAGGATAGGTTTCTGAAAAACACCGCGGGGTGTTGTCCATTGTAAGGGTTTATAACAGGCCGTTCACTAGTAGGAGTGAGAAAAACATCACGGTGTGGTGGGAATCAGAGGGCCTGAATTACAATAGGCAGTGAGTGACAACATAGGATGAAGAAAAGCAAGAAGGGATGGTCAGCATGGGGAGGTCAGTAAACATGCAGTGGCTATGTAGGATTGGATTCTGAAAAATATCGCGGGGTGGTTCACATTGTAAGGGGTTCTAACAGGCCATTCACTAGTAGTAGTGAGAAAAACATCACGGGGTGGTGTGAATCAGTGGGCTGGCATTAGATTAAGCAGTGAGTGGCAATGTAGGATGGAGAAAAGCACTACAGGGTATTCAGCATGGGGAGGTTAGGAAACATGAGGTGGCAATGTAGGATAGGTTTCTGAAATGCATCGCGGGGTGGTGCGCATTGTAAGGGTTTCTAACAGGCCATTCCATAGTAGGAGTGAGAAAAACATCACGAGGTGGTGTTAATCGGATTGCCTGAATTAGATTAGGCAGTGAGTGGTAATGTAAGATGGAGAAAAGAAAGAAGGCTTCATGAGCATGTGGAGGTCAGGAAACATGCGTTTGCAATGTAGGATAGGTTTCTGAAATACATCGTCTGGTGGTGCACATTGTAAGGGTTTCTAAGAGGCAATTTTCTAGTAGGAGTGAGAAAAAAATCATGGGGTGGTGTGAATCGGAGTGCCTGAATTAGGATAGGCAGTGAGTGGCAATGTAGGATAGAGAAAAGCACCAATGAGTGGTCAGCATTGGGAGGTCAGGAAACATGTGGTGGCAAGGGAGGATAGGTTTCTGAAATACATCGCTGGGTGGTGCGCATTGTAAGGGTTTCTAACAGGCGATTCACAAGTAGGAGTGAGAAAAACATCATGGGGTTGTGTGTATCGGAAGGCCTGAATTAGAATAGGCACTGAGTGGCAATGTAGGATGGAGAAAACAAGACGGGGTGGTCAGCATGGGGAGGTAAGGAAACATGCAGTGGTAATGTAGGATAAGTTTCTGAAAACATCTCGGGGTTATGTGCATTGTAAGGGTTTCTAACAGGCCATTCACTAGTAGGAGTGAGAAAAACATAACGGGGTGGCGTGAATCGGAGGGCCTGAATTAGGATAGTCAGTGAGTGGCAATGTAGGATGGAGAAAAGCACCAGGGATTATTCAGCATTGGGAGGTCAGGAAACATGCGGTGACAATGTAGGATAAGTTTCTGAAAAACATCGCGGGGTCGTGTGCATTGTAAGGTTTTGTAACAGGCCATAAACTGGTATGAGTGAGAAAAACATCACGGGGTTGTTTGAATCAGAGGGCCTGAATGAGCATAGGCAGTGAGAGGCATTTTAGGATGTAGAAAAGCACCACAGGTTGTAAAGATGGGGAGGTCATGAAACATGCAGTTTCAATGTACGATAAGTTTCTGAAAAACATCACGGATTGGTGCGCATTGTAAGGGTTTCTAACATGCAATTCATTAGTAGGAGTGAGAATAACATCACGGGGTGGTGTGAATCAGAGGGGCGGCATTAGATTAGGCAGTGAGTCGCAATGTAGGATGGAGAAAAGCACCACGGGTTATTCAGCATGGGGAGGTCAGGGAATATGCGGTGGTAATGTAGGATAGGTTTCCGAAAAACATCGCGGGGTGGTGAGCATTGTAAGGGTTTCTAACAGCCCATTCACTAGTAGGAGTGAGAAAAACATCACGGGGTGGTGTGAATCGGAGGTCCTGAATTAGGATAGGCAGTGAGGGGCAATGACGTGTGGAGAAAAGCACCATGGTGTGGTCAAGATGGGGATGTCAGGAAACATGCAGTGGCAATGTAGAATAGGTTTCTGAAAAACGTCACGGGGTGGTGCGCATTGTAAGGGTATCTAACAGGCCATTCACTAGTAGGAGTGAAAAAAACATAATGCTGTGGTGTGAAACGGAGTGCCTGAATCAGGATAGGCAGTGAGTGGCAATGTAAATTGGAGAAAAGCACCACGGGGTGGTCAGACTGGGGAGCTCAGGAAACATGCAGTGGCTATATAGGATAGGTTTCTGAAAAACATCACGGGGTGGTGCGCATTGTAAGCGTTTCTAACAAGCCATTCACAAGTAGGAGTGAGAAAAACATCACGGGCTGGTGTGAATCAGAGGGCCTGAATTAGGATATGCAGTGTGTGGCAATGTAGGATGGAGAAAAGCACCAAGGGTTTGTCAGCATGGGGAGGTACGGAAACATGCAGTGACAAATTCGCATAGCTTTCTGATAAACATCCCAAGGTAGTGCGCATTGTAAGGGTATCTAATAGGCCATTCACTAGTAGGAGTGAGAACAACTCCACGGCGTGGTGTGAATCGGAGGGCTTCAATTAGAATAGGCATTGAGTGGCAATGTAGGATGGAGAAAAGCAAAACAGGGTGGTTAGCATGGGGAGGTCAGGAAACATGCAGTTTCAATGTAGGATAGGTTTCTGAAAAACATTGCGGGGTGGTGTGCATTGTAAGGGTTTCTAACAGGCCATTCACTAGTAGGGGTGAGAAAAACATCACGGGGTGGTGTGAATCAGAGAGCTTGAATTACGATAGGCATTGAGTGGCAATGTAGGATGGAGAAAAGCACCACGGGATGGTCAGTCTGGGGAGGTCAGGAAACATGCGGTGGCAATGTAGCATACGTTTGTCAAAAACATAGCAGGGTGGTCACATTATAAGGGTTTCTAACAGTCCATTCACTAGTAGGAGTGAGAAAAACATTACGGGGTGATGTGAATCGGAGAGCCTGAATTACAATAGGCAGTGAGTGGCAAGATTGAATGTAGAAAAGCACCACTTGGTGGTCAGCATGGGGAGGTCAGGAAACATGCGGTGGCAATGTAGGATAGGTTTCTGAAAAACATCGCGGGGTGGTGCACATTGTAAGGGTTTCTAACAGGCCATTCACTAGTAGGCGTGAGAAAAACATCACGGAGTGGTGTGAATCGGAGGGCCTGAATTACGATAGGCAGTGAGTGGCAATGTAGGATTGAGAAAAGCAAAACAGGGTGGTTACCATGGGGAGGTCAGGAAACATGCAGTTTCAATGTAGGATAGGTTTCTGAAAAACATTGCGGGGTGGTGTGCACTGTAAGGGTTTCTAATAGGCCTTTCACTAGTAGGGGTGAGAAAAACATCTCGGGGTGGTGTGAATCAGAGAGCCTGAATTACGATAGGCATTGAGTGGCAATGTAGCATGGAATAAAGCACCACGGGATGGTCAGTATGGGGAGGTCAGGAAACATGCCTTGGCAATGTAGCATACGATTGTCATAAACATAGCGCGGTGGTCACATTGTAAGGGTTTCTAACAGTCCATTCACTAGTAGGATTGAGAAAAACATCACGATGCGATGTGAATCGGAGAGCCTGAATTAGAATAGGCAGTGAGTGGCAAGATGGAATGGAGAAAAGCACCACGGGGTGGTCAGCATGGGGAGGTCAGGAAACATGCGGTGGCAATGTAGGATAGGTTTCTGAAAAACATCGCGGGGTTGTGCACATTGTAAGGGTTTCTAAAAGGCCATTCACTAGTAGGCGTGAGAAAAACATCACGGGGTGGTGTGAATCGGAGGGCCTGAATTAGAATAGGCAGTGAGTGGCAATGTAGAATGGGGAAAAGCACCACGGGGTGGGTAGCATGGGGAGGTCAGGAAACATGCGGTGGCAATGTAGGATACGTTTCGAAAAAACATCGAGCGGTGGTGCGTATGTTAAGAGTTTCTAACAGGCCATTCACTAGTAGGAGTGAGAAAAACATCACGGGGTGGTGTGAATCCGTTTACCTGAATTAGGATAGGCAGTGAGTAGCAATGTAGGATGGAGAAAAGCACCACGGGATGGTCAGCACGGGGAGGTCAGGAAACATCCGGTGGCCAGGTATGATATGTTTCTGAAAAACATCTCAAGGTGGTGCGCATTGTAAGGGTTTCTAAGAGGCCATTCACTAGTAGGAGTGAGAAAAACATCACGGGGTGGTGTGAATTGGAGTGCCTGATATAGAATAAGAGTGAGTTTCAAAGTAGGATTTAGAAAAGCACCACAGGGTGGTCAGCATGGTGAGTTCAGGAAACATGCCGTGGTAAAGTAGGATACGTTTCTGAAAAACATCGCGGGGTGGTGCGCATTGTAAGGGTTTCTAACAGGCGATTCACTAGTAGGAGTGAGAAAAACATCACGTGGTGGTGTGAATAGGAGGGCCTGAATTAGAATAGGCATTGAGTGGCATGTAGGATGGAGAAAACACCACGGGTTATTCAGAATGAGGAGGTTAGGAAACATGCGGTGTAAATGTAGGATAGGTTTCTGAAAAACAGCAAGAGGTGGTGCGCATTGTAAGGGTTTCTAACAGGTGATTCACTAGTAGGAGTGAGAAAAACATCATGGGGTGGTGTGAATCGCAGGGCCTGAATAAGATTAGGCAGTGAGTGGCAATGAAGGATCCAGCAAATCAAGACAATGCGGTGAGCATGGGGAGATCAGGATACATGAAGTGGCAATGTAGGATAGGTTTCTAAAAAACATGGCGGGGTGGTGCGCATTGTAAGTGTTTCTAACAGGCCATTCACTAGTAGGAGTGAGAAAAACAGAACGGGTTGATGTGAATCGGAGGACCTGAATTGGGAGAGGCAGTGAGTAGCAATGTAGGATGGAGAAAAGCACCACAGGGTGGTCAGCATGTGGAGGTCAGGAAATATCCGGTGGCCATGTAGGATAGGTTTCTGAAAAACGTCTAAGCGTGGTGCGCATTGTAAGGGTTTCTAACAGGCCATTCACCAGTAGGAGTGAGAAAAACATGATGGGGTGGTGTGAATCGGAGGGCCTGAATTTGATTAGGCAGTGAGTGGCAGTGGCGCATCTACCAGAGCAAGACGGGGCGGTGAGCATTTGGAAGTCAGGAAACATGAAGTGGCAATGTAGGATACGTTTCTGAAAAATATCTCTGGGTGGTGCACATTGTAAGGGATTCTGACAGGCCATTCACTAGTAGGAGGGAGAAAAACATCACGCGTTGTTGAGAATCGGAGGGCCTGAATTAGAATAGGCATTGAGTGGCAATATAGGATGGATAAAAGCACCACGGGTTATTCAGCATGAGGAGTTTTGGAAACATGCGGTGGCAATGTAGAAGAGGTTTCTGAAAAACATCAAGAAGTGGTGCGAATTGTAAGGGTTTCTAACAGGCCATTCACTAGTAGGAGTGAGAAAAACATCGTCAGGTGCTGTGAATCGGAGGGCCGGCATTAGATTAGGCAGTGAGTTGCAATGAAGGATGGAGAAAAGCACCATGGGGTGTTCAGCATGGGGAGGTCAGGAAACATGCGGTGGCAATGTAGGATAGGTTTCAGAAAAACATCGCGGGGGGTGCGCATTGTAAGGGTTTCGAACAGAACATTCACTTATAGGAGTGAGAAAAACATCATGGGGTGGTGTGAATCTGAGGGCCTGAATTAAGATAGGCAGTGAGTGGCAATGTAGGATGGAGAAGCATGACGGGGTGGTCAGCATGAGGAGGTCAGGAAACATGTGGTGGCCATGTAGGATAGGATTCTGAAAAACATGCGGGGTGGTTCACATTGTAAGGGGTTCTAACAGGCCATTCACTAGTAGTAGTGAGAAACACATCACGGGGTGGTGTGAATCGGTGGGTCGGCATTAGATTAGGCAGTGAGTGGCATTGTAGGATGGAGAAAAGCACTACGGGGTATTCAGCATGGGGAGGTTAGGAAACATGTGGTGGCAATGTATGATAGGTTTCTGAAATACATCGCGGGGTGGTGCGCATTGTAAGGATTTCTAACAGGCCATTCCATAGTAGGAGTGTGAAAAACATCACAGGGTGGTGTTAATCGGATTGCCTGAATTAGATTAGGCAGTGAGTGGTAATGTCAGATGGAGAAAAGAAAGAAGGCGTGGTGAGCATGGGGAGGTCAGGAAACATGCGTTTGCAATGTAGGATAGGTTTCTGAAAAACATCGTCTGGTGGTGCGCATTGTAAGGGTTTCTAACAGGCAATTTTCTAGAAGGAGTGAGAAAAAAATCATGGGGTGGTGTGAATCGGAGTGCCTGAATTAGGATAGGCAGTGAGTGGCAATGTAGGATAGAGAAAAGCACCAATGAGTGGTCAGCATTGGGAGGTCAGGAAACATGTGGTGCAAGGTAGGATAGGTTTCTGAAATACATCGCGGGGTGGTGCGCATTGTAAGTGTTTCTAACAGGCGATTCACTAGTATGAGTGAGAAAAACATTACAGGGTTGTTTGTATCGGAAGGCCTGAATTAGAATAGGCACTGAGTGTCAATGTAGGATGGAGAAAAGCAAGACGGTGTGGTCAGCATGGGGAGGTAAGGAAACATGCAATGGTAATGTAGGATAGGTTTCTGAAAAACATCTTGGGGTTATGAGCATTGTAAGGGTTTCTAACAGGCCATTCACTAGTAGGAGTGAGAAAAACATCACGGGGTGGTGTGAATCGGAGGGCCTGAATTAGGATAGTCAGTGAGTGGCAATGTAGGATGGAGAAAAGCACCAGGGATTATTCAGCATTGGGAGGTCAGGAAACATGAGGTGACAATGTAGGATAAGTTTCTGAAAAACATCGCGGGGTGGTGTGCATTGTAAGGTTTTCTAACAGGCCATTCACTGGTATGAGTGAGAAAAACATCACGGGGTAGTTTGAATCAGAGGGCCTGAATGAGCATAGGCAGTGAGAGGCATTGTAGGATGGAGAAAAGCACCACAGGTTGTAAAGATGGGGAGGTCATGAAACATGCAGTTTCAATGTAGGATAAGTTTCTGAAAAACATCGCGGGTTGGTGCGCATTGTAAGGGTTTCTAACATGCAATTCATTAGTAGGAGTGAGAAAAACATCACGGGGTGGTGTGAATCGGAGGGCCGGCATTAGATTAGGCAGTGAGTCGCAATGTAGGATGGAGAAAAGCACCACGGGATATTCAGCATGGGGATTTCAGGAAATATGCGGTGGCAATGTAGGATAAGTTTCTGAAAAACATCGCGTGGTGGTGTGCATTGTAAGGGTTTCTAACAGGCCATTTTCTAGTAGGAGTGAGAAAAACATCAAGGAATGGTGTGAAACGGAGAGCCTGAATTCGGATAGGCTGTGAGTGGCAATGCAGGATGGAGAAACGCACCAAGGGCTTGTCAGCATTGGGAGGTCCGGAAACATGCGGTGGCAATGTAGGATAGGTTTCGGAAAAACATCGTGGAGTGGTGCGCATTGTATGGTTTTCTAACAGGCCATTCACTAAGAGGAGTGAGATTAAAATCACGTGGTGGTGTGAATCAGAGGGCCTGAGTTAGCATAGGCAGTGAGTGGCAATGTAGGATGGAGAAAAGCATCACCCTGTAGTTAGCAAGTTGAGGTCAGGAAACATGCGGTGGCAATGTAGGATAGGTTTCTGGTAAACATCGGGGAGTGGTGCGCATTGTATGGTTTTCTAACTGGCCATTCACTAGTAAGAGTGAGAAAAACATCACGGGGTGGTGTGAGTTGGAGGGCCTGAATCAGCATAGGCAGTCAATCCAATTGAGGATGGAGAAAATCACCACGGGTTGGTCAGCATGTGGAGGTTAGGAAACATGCTGTGGCAATGTAGGATTGGTTTCTAAAAAACATCGCGGGGTGGTGTGCATTGTAAGGGTTTCTAACAGGGCATTCACTAGTACGAGTGAGAAAAACATCATGGGGTGGTGTGAATCGCAGGGCCTGAATTCGATTAGGCAGTGAGTGGCAATGTAGGATCTAGCAAAGCAAGACGGGGCGGTGAGCATGAGGAGATCAAGAAAGGTTAAGTGGCAATTTAAGATAGGTTTCTGAAAAACATGGCGGGGTGGTGCGCATTGTAACGGTTTCTAACAGGCCATTCACTAGTAGCAGTGAGACAATCATCACGGAGTGATGTGAATATGAAGGCCTGAATTAGGATAGGCAGTGAGTGGCAATGTAGGATGGAGAAAAGCACCACGTGGTGGTCAGCATGGCGAGGTCAGGAAACATGCGGTGGCAATGTAGGATAGGTTTCAGAAAAACATCGCGGGGTGGTGCGCATTGTAAGGGTTTCGAACAGGCCATTCACTAGTAGGAGTGATAAAAACATCACGGGGTGGTGTGAATCAGATGGCCTGAATTATGATAGGTAGTGAGTGGCAATGTAGAATGGAGAAAAGCACCATGGGATGGTCAGCATGGGGAGGTCAGGAAACATGCGGTGGCAATGTAGGATAGGTTTCTGAAAAACATCGCGTGGTGGTGTGCATTGTAAGGGTTTCTAACAGGCCATTCACTAGTAGGCGTGAGAAAAACATCACGGAGTGGTGTGAATCGGAGGGCCTGAATTACGATAGGCAGTGAGTGGCAATGTAGGATGGAGAAAAGCAAAACAGGGTGGTTAGCATGGGGAGGTCAGGAAACATGCAATTTCAATGTAGGATAGGTTTCTGAAAAAACATTGCGGGGTGGTGTGCATTGTAAGGGTTTCTAACAGGCCATTCACTAGTAGGGGTGAGAAAAACTTCACGGGGTGGTGTGAATCAGAGAGCCTGAATTACGATAGGAAGTGAGTGGCAATGTAGGATTGAGAAAAGCACCACGGGATGGTCAGTCTGGGGAGGTCAGGAAACATGCCTTGGCAATGTAGCATATGTTTTTCATAAACATAGCGGGGTGGTCACATTGTAAGGGTTTCTAACAGTGCATTCACTAGTAGGATTGAGAAAAACATCACGATGAGATGTGAATCGGAGAGCCTGAATTAGAATAGGCAGTGAGTGGCAAGATGGAATGGAGAAAAGCACCACGGGGTGGTCAGCATGGGGAGGTCAGGAAACATGCGGTGGCAATGTAGGATCGTTTTCTGAAAAACATCGCGGGGTTGTGCGCATTGTAAGGGTTTCTAACAGGCCATTCACTAGTAGGCGTGAGAAAAACATCACGGTGTGGTGTGAATCGGAGGGCCTGAATTAGAATAGGCAGTGAGTGGCAATGTAGAATGTGGAAAAGCACCACGGGGTGGTTAGCATGGGGAGGTCAGGAAACATGCGGTGGCAATGTAGGATACGTTTCGAAAAAACATCGAGCGGTGGTGCGTATTTTAAGAGTTTCTAACAGACCATTCAATAGTAGGAGTGAGAAAAACATCACGGGGTGGTGTGAATCCGTTTACCTGAATTAGGATAGGCAGTGAGTAGCAATGTAGGATGGAGAAAAGCACCACGGGATGGTCAGCACGGGGAGGTCAGGAAACATCCGGTGGCCAGGTATGATATGTTTCTGAAAAACATCTCAAGGTGGTGCGCATTGTAAGGTTTTCTAAGAGGCCATTCACTAGTAGGAGTGAGAAAAACATCATGGGTTGGTGTGAATCGGAGTGCCTGATATAGAATAAGAGTGAGTTTCAAAGTAGGATTTAGAAAAGCACCAAAGGGTGGTCAGCATGGTGAGTTCAGGAAACATGCCGTGGTAAAGTAGGATACGTTTCTGAAAAACATCGCGGGGTGGTGCGCATTGTAAGGGTTTCTAACAGGCGATTCACTAGTAGGAGTGAGAAAAACATCACGTGGTGGTGTGAATAGGAGGGCCTGAATTAGAATAGGCATTGAGTGGCATGTAGGATGGAGAAAACACCACGGGTTATTCAGAATGAGGAGGTTAGGAAACATGCGGTGTAAATGTAGGATAGGTTTCTGAAAAACAGCAAGAGGTGGTGCGCATTGTAAGGGTTTCTAACAGGTGATTCACTAGTAGGAGTGAGAAAAACATCATGGGGTGGTGTGAATCGCAGGGTCTGGATTAGGTTAGGCAGTGAGTGGCAATGAAGGATCCAGCAAATCAAGACAATGCGGTGAGCATGGGGAGATCAGGATACATGAAGTGGCAATGTAGGATAGGTTTCTAAAAAACATGGCGGGGTGGTGCGCATTGTAAGTGTTTCTAACAGGCCATTCACTAGTAGGAGTGAGAAAAACAGAACGGGTTGATGTGAATCGGAGGACCTGAATTGGGAGAGGCAGTGAGTAGCAATGTAGGATGGAGAAAAGCACCACAGGGTGGTCAGCATGTGCAGGTCAGGAAATATCCGGTGGCCATGTAGGATAGGTTTCTGAAAAACGTCTAAGCGTGGTGCGCATTGTAAGGGTTTCTAACAGGCCATTCACCAGTAGGAGTGAGCAAAACATGATGGGGTGGTGTGAATCGGAGGGCCTGAATTTGATTAGGCAGTGAGTGGCAGTGGAGCATCTACCAGAGCAAGACGGGGCGGTGAGCATTTGGAGGTCAGGAAATATGAAGTGGCACTGTAGGATACGTTTCTGAAAAATATCTCTGGGTGGTGCGCATTGTAAGGGATTCTGACAGGCCATTCACTAGTAGGAGGGAGAAAAACATCACGCGCTGTTGAGAATCGGAGGGCCTGAATTAGAATAGGCAATGAGTGGCAATATAGGATGGAGAAAAGCACCACGGGTTATTCAGCATGAGGAGTTTTGGAAACATGCGGTGGCAATGTAGGATAGGTTTCTGAAAAACATCAAGAAGTGGTGCGCATTGTAAGGGTTTCTAACAGGCCATTCACTAGTAGGAGTGAGAAAAACATCGTCAGGTGCTGTGAATCGGAGGGCCTGAATTAGATTAGGCAGTGAGTTGCAATGAAGGATGGAGAAAAGCACCACGGGGTGTTCAGCATGGGGAGGTCAGGAAACATGCAGTGGCAATGTAGGATAGGTTTCAGAAAAACATCGCGGGGGGTGTGCATTGTAAGGGTTTCGAACAGAACATTCACTTATAGGAGTGAGAAAAACATCATGGGGTGGTGTGAATCTGAGGGCCTGAATTAAGATAGGCAGTGAGTGGCAATGTAGGATGGAGAAGCATGACGGGGTGGTCAGCATGAGGAGGTCAGGAAACATGTGGTGGCCATGTAGGATAGGATTCTGAAAAGCATCGCGGGGTGGTTCACATTGTAAGGTGTTCTAACAGGCCATTCACTAGTAGTAGTGAGAAAAACATCACGGGGTGGTGTGAATCGGTGGGCCGGCATTAGATTAGGCAGTGAGTGGCATTGTAGGATGGAGAAAAGCACTACGGGGTATTCAGCATGGGGAGGTTAGGAAACATGTGGTGGCAATGTAGGATAGGTTTCTGAAATACATCGCGGGGTGGTGCGCATTGTAAGGATTTCTAACAGGCCATTCCATAGTAGGAGTGAGAAAAACATCACAGGGTGGTGTTAATCGGATTGCCTGAATTAGATTGGGCAGTGAGTGGTAATGTCAGATGGAGAAAAGAAAGAAGGCGTGGTGAGCATGGGGAGGTCAGGAAACATGCGTTTGCAATGTAGGATAGGTTTCTGAAAAACATCGTCTGCTGGTGCGCATTGTAAGGGCTTCTAACAGGCAATTTTCTAGTAGGAGTGAGAAAAAAATCATGGGGTGGTGTGAATCGGAGTGCCTGAATTAGGATAGGCAGTGAGTGGCAATGTAGGATAGAGAAAAGCACCAATGAGTGGTCAGCATTGGGAGGTCAGGAAACATGTGGTGGCAAGGTAGGATAGGTTTCTGAAATACATCGCATGGTGGTGCGCATTGTAAGGGTTTCTAACAGGCGATTCACTAGTATGAGTGAGAAAAACATCACGGGGTTGTGTGTATCGGAAGGCCTAATTAGAATAGGCACTGAGTGGCAATGTAGTATGGAGAAAAGCAAGACGGTGTGGTCAGCATGGGGAGGTAAGGAAACATGCAGTGGTAATGTAGGATAGGTTTCTGAAAAACATCTTGGGGTTATGTGCATTGTAAGGCTTTCTAACAGGCCATTCACTAGTAGGAGTGAAAAAAACATCACTGGGTGGTGTGAATCGGAGGACCTGAATTAGGATAGTCAGTGAGTGGCAATGTAGGATGGAGAAAAGCACCAGGGATTATTCAGCATTGGGAGGTCAGGAAACATGCGGTGACAATGTAGGATAAGTTTCTGAAAAACAACGCGGGGTGGTGTGCATTGTAAGGTTTTCTAACAGGCCATTCACTGGTATGAGTGAGAAAAACATCACGGGGTAGTTTGAATCAGAGGGCCTGAATGAGAATAAGCAGTGAGAGGCATTGTAGGATGGAGAAAAGCACCACAGGTTGTAAAGATGGGGAGGTCATGAAACATGCAGTTTCAATGTAGGATAAGTTTCTGAAAAACATCGCGGGTTGGTGCGCATTGTAAGGGTTTCTAACATGCAATTCATTAGTAGAAGTGAGAAAAACATCACGGGGTGGTGTGAATTGGAGGGCCGGCATTAGATTAGGCAGTGAGTCGCAATGTAGGATGGAGAAAAGCACCACGGGATATTCAGCATGGGGAGGTCAGGAAATATGCGGTGGCAATGTAGGATAGGTTTCTAAAAAACATCGCGTGGTGGTGTGCATTGTAAGGGTTTCTAACAGGCTATTTTCTAGTAGGAGTGAGAAAAACATCACGGAATGGTGTGAATCGGAGAGCCTGAATTCGGATAGGATGTGAGTGGCAATGCAGGATGGAGAAACGCACCAAGGGCTTGTCAGCATTGGGAGGTCCGGAAACTTGCGGTGGCAATGTAGGATAGGTTTCGGAAAAACATCGTGGATTGGTGCGCATTGTATGGTTTTCTAACTGGACATTCACTAGTAAGAGTGAGAAAAACATCATGGGGTGGTGTGAGTTGGAGGGCCTGAATCAGCATAGGCAGTGAATCTAATGGAGGATGGAGAAAATCACCACGGGTTGGTCAGCATGTGGAGGTTAGGAAACATGCTGTGGCAATGTAGGATTGGTTTCTAAAGAACATCGCGGGGTGGTGTGCATTGTAAGGGTTTCTAACAGGGCATTCACTAGTACGAGTGAGAAAAACATCATGGGGTGGTGTGAATCGCAGGGCCTGAATTCGATTAGGCAGTGAGTGGCAATGTAGGATCTAGCAAAGCAAGACGGGGCGGTGAGCATGAGGAGATCAAGAAAGGTTAAGTGGCAATTTAAGATAGGTTTCTGAAAAACATGGCGGGGTGGTGCGCATTGTAACGGTTTCTAACAGGCCATTCACTAGTAGCAGTGAGACAATCATCACGGAGTGATGTGAATATGAGGGCCTGAATTAGGATGGGCAGTGAGTGGCAATGTAGGATGGAGAACAGCACCACGTGGTGGTCAGCCTGGCGAAGTCAGGAAACATGCGGTGGCAATGTAGGATAGGTTTCAGAAAAACATTGCGGGGTGGTGCGCATTGTAAGGCTTTCGAACAGGCCATTCACTAGTAGGAGTGATAAAAACATCACGGGGTGGTGTGAATCAGATGGCCTGAATTATGATAGGCAGTGAGTGGCAATGTAGAATGGAGAAAAGTACCACGGGATGGTCAGCATGGGGAGGTCAGGAAACATGCGGTGGTAATGTAGGATAGGTTTCTGAAAAACATGGCGGGGTGGTGCGCATTGTAAGGGTTTCTAACAGGCCATTCACTACTAGGCGTGAGAAAAACATCACGGAGTGGTGTGAATCGGAGGGCCTGAATTACGATAGGCAGTGAGTGGCAATGTAGGATGGAGAAAAGCAAAACAGGGTGGTTAGCATGGGGAGGTCAGGAAACATGCAGTTTCAATGTAGGATAGGTTTCTGAAAAACATTGCGTGGTGGTGTGCATTGTAACGGTTTCTAACAGGCCATTCACTAGTAGGGGTGAGAAAAACATCACGGGGTGGTGGGAATCAGAGAGCCTGAAATACGATAGGCAGTGAGTGGCAATGTAGGATGGAGAAAAGCACCACGGGATGGTCAATCTGGGGAGGTCAGGAAACATGCCTTGGCAATGTAGCATACGTTTGTCAAAAACATAGCGGGGTGGTCACATTGTAAGGGTTTCTAACAGTCCATTCACTAGTAGGAGTGTGAAAAACATCACAGGGTGATGTGAATCGGAGAGCCTGAATTAGAATAGGCAGTGAGTGGCAAGATTGAATGGAGAAAAGCACCACTTGGTGGTCAGCATGGGGAGGTCAGGAAACATGCCGTGGTAAAGTAAGATACGTTTCTGAAAAACATCGCGGGGTGGTGCGCATTGTAAGGGTTTCTAACGGTCCATTCACCAGTAGGAGTGAGAAAAACATGATGGGGTGGTGTGAATCGGAGGGCCTGAATTTGATTAGGCAGTGAGTGGCAGTGTAGGATTTACCACAGCAAGACGGGGCGGTGAGCATTTTGAGGTCAGGAAACATGAAGTGGCAATGTAGGATAAGTTTCTGAAATATATCTCTGGGTGGTGCGCATTGTAAGGGATTCTGACAGGCCATTCACTAGTAGGAGGGAGCAAAACATCACGCGGTGTTGAGAATCGGAGGGCCTGAATTAGAATAGGCATTGAGTGGCAATATAGGATGGAGAAAAGCACCACGGGTTATTCAGCATGAGGAGTTTTGGAAACATGCGGTGGCAATGTAGGATAGGTTTCTGAAAAACATCAAGAAGTGGTGCGCATTGTAAGGGTTTCTAACAGGCCATTCACTAGTAGGAGTGAGAAAAACATCGTCGGGTGCTGTGAATCGGAGGGACTGAATTAGATTAGGCAGTGAGTGGCAATGAAGGATGGAGAAAAGCACCACGGGGTGTTCAGCATGGGGAGGTCAGGAAACATGCGGTGGCAATGTAGGATATGTTTCAGAAAACATCGCGGGGGGTGCGCATTGTAAGGGTTTCGAACAGAACATTCACTTATAGGAGTGAGAAAAACATCATGGGGTGGTGTGAATCTGAGGGCCTGAATTAAGATAGGCAGTGAGTGGCAATGTCGGATGGAGAAGCATGACGGGGTGGTTAGAATGAGGAGGTCAGGAAACATGCGGTGGCAATGTAGGATATGTTTCAGAAAACATTGCGGGGTTGTGCGCATTGTAAGGGTTTCGAACAGAACATTCACTTATAGGAGTGAGAAAAACATCATGGGGTGGTGTGAATCTGAGGGCCTGAATTAGGATAGGCAGTGAGTGGCAATGTAGGATGGAGAAGCACGATGGGGTGGTCAGCATGAGGAGGTCAGGAAACATGCGGTGGCCATGTAGGATAGGTTTCTGAAAAACATTTCGGGTTGGTGCGCATTTTAAGGGTTTCAAAGAGGCCATTCACTAGTAGGAGTGAGAAAAACATCACGGGGTGGTGTGAATCGGAGGGCCTAATACAGAACAGGCAGTGAGTGGCAATGTAGGATGGAGAAAAGCACCACGGGGAGGTCAGCATACTGAGTTCATGAAACATGCGGTGGTAAAGTAGGATATGTTTCTGAAAAACATCGCGGGGTGATGCGCATTGTAAGGGTTTCTAACAGGCGATTCCCTAGAAGGAGTGAGAAAAACATCACGGGGTGGTGTGATTCAGAGGGCCTGAATTAGAATAGGCAGTGAGTGGCAATTTAGGATGGAGAAAAGCAAGACGGGGTGGTCAGCATGGTGAGGTCAGTAAACATGCAGTGGCAATATAGGATAGGTTTCTGAAAAACATCGCGGGGTGTTTTCCATTGTAAGGGTTTATAACAGGCCGTTCACTAGTAGGAGTGAGAAAAACATCACGGTGTGGTGGGAATCAGAGGGCCTGAATTACGATAGGCAGTGAGTGACAACGTAGGATGGAGAAAAGCAAGAAGGGGTGGTCAGCATGGGGAGGTCAGTAAACATGCAGTGGTAATGTAGGATAGGATTCTGAAAAACATTGCGGGGTGGTTCACATTATAAGGGGTTCTAACATTCCATTCACTAGTAGAAGTGAGAAAAACATCACGGTGTGGTGTGAATCGGACGACCTGAATTAGGATAGGCAGTGAGTAGCAATGTAGGATGGAGAAAAGCACCACAGGGTGGTCAGCACGGGGAGTTCAGGAAATATCCGGTGGCCATGTAGGATAGGATTCTGAAAAACATCTCTGGGTGGTGCGCATTGTAAGGGTTTCTAACAGGCCATTCACTAGAAGGCGTGAGAAAAACATCATGGGGTGGTGTGAATCGGAAGCCTTGAGTTTGATTAGGCAGTGAGTGGCAGTGTAGGATCTAGCAAAGCAAGACTGGGTGGTGAGGATGAGGAGGTCAGGAAACATGAAGTGTCAATGTAGGATAGGTTTCTGAAAAACATCTCTGGGTCCTGCGCATGTAAGGGTTTCTGACAGGCCATTCACTATTAGGAGTGAGAAAAACAACAAGGGATGGTGTGAATCGGAGGGCCTGAATTAGAATAGGCATTGAGTGGCATTGTAGGATGGAGAAAAGCACCACTAGTTATTCAGCATGAGGAGGTTTGGAAACATGCGGTGGCAATGTAGGATAGGTATCTGAAAAACATCAAGAGGTGGTGCGCATTGTAAGGGATTCTAACAGGCCATTCACTAGTACGAGTATGAAAAACATCATGGGGTCGTGTGAATCGCAGGGCCTGAATTAGATTAGGCAGTGAGTGGCAATGTAGGATCTAGCAAAGCAAGACAGGGCGGTGAGCATGAGGAGATCAAGAAAGGTTAAGTGGCAATTTAAGATAGGTTTCTGAAAAACATGGCGGGGTGGTGCGCATTGTAACGGTTTCTAACAGGCCATTCACTAGTAGCAGTGAGACAATCATCACGGAGTGATGTGAATATGAAGGCCTGAATTAGGATAGGCAGTGAGTGGCAATGTAGGATGGAGAAAAGCACCACGTGGTGGTCAGCATGGCGAAGTCAGGAAACATGCGGTGGCAATGTAGGATAGGTTTCAGAAAAACATCGCGGGGTGGTGCGCATTGTAAGGCTTTCGAACAGGCCATTCACTAGTAGGAGTGATAAAAACATCACGGGGTGGTGTGAATCAGATGGATTGAATTATGATAGGCAGTGAGTGGCAATGTAGAATGGAGAAAAGCACCACGGGATGGTCAGCATGGGGAGGTCAGGAAACATGCGGTGGCAATGTAGGATAGGTTTCTGAAAAACATGGCGGGGTGGTGCGCATTGTAAGGGTTTCTAACAGGCCATTCACTAGTAGGCGTGAGAAAAACATCACGGAGTGGTGTGAATCGGAGGGCCTGAATTACGATAGGCAGTGAGTGGCAATATAGGATGGAGAAAAGCAAAACAGGGTGGTTAGCATGGGGAGGTCAGGAAACATGCAGTTTCAATGTAGGATAGGTTTCTGAAAAACATTGCGGGGTGGTGTGCATTGTAACGGTTTCTAACAGGCCATTCACTAGTAGGGGTGAGAAAAACATCACGGGTTGGTGGGAATCAGAGAGCCTGAAATACGATAGGCAGTGAGTGGCAATGTAGGATGGAGAAAAGCACCACGGGATGGTCAATCTGGGGAGGTCAGGAAACATGCCTTGGCAATGTAGCATACGTTTGTCAAAAACATAGCGGGGTGGTCACATTGTAAGGGTTTCTAACAGTCCATTCACTAGTAGGAGTGAGAAAAACATCACAGGGTGATGTGAATCGGAGAGCCTGAATTAGAATAGGCAGTGAGTGGCAAGATTGAATGGAGAAAAGCACCACTTGGTGGTCAGCATGGGGAGGTCAGGAAACATGCGGTGGCAATGTAGGATAGGTTTCTGAAAAACATCGCGGGGTGGTGGACATTGTAAGGGTTTCTAACAGGCCATTCACTAGTAGGCGTGAGAAAAACATCACGGAGTGGTGTGAATTGGAGGGCCTGAATTACGATAGGCAGTGAGTGGCAATGTAGGATGGAGAAAAGCAAAACAGGGTGGTTACCATGGGGAGGTCAGGAAACATGCAGTTTCAATGTAGGATAGGTTTCTGATAAACATTGCAGGGTGGTGTGCATTGTAAGTGTTTCTAACAGGCCATTCACTAGTAGGGGTGAGAAAAACATCACGGGGTGGTGTGAATCAGAGAGCCTGAATTACGATAGGCAGTGAGTGGCAATGTAGGATGGAGAAAAGCACCACGGGATGTTCAATCTTGGGAGGTCATGAAACAAGCCTTGCAATGTAGCATACGTTTGTCAAAAACATAGCGAGGTGGTCACATTGTAAGGGTTTCTAACAGTCCATTCACTAGTAGGAGTGAGAAAAACATCACAGGGAGATGTGAATCAAAGAGCCTGAATTAGAATAGGCAGTGAGTGGCAACATTGAATGGAGAAAAGCACCACGGGGTGGTCAGCATGGGGAGGTCAGGAAACATGCGGTGGCAATGTAGGATAGGTTTCTGAAAAACATCGCGGGGTGGTGCACATTGTAAGGGTTTCTAACAGGCCATTCACTAGTAGGCGTGAGAAAAACATCACGGGGTGGTGTGAATCCCTTTACCTTAATTAGGATAGGCAGTGAGCAGCAATGTAGGATGGAGAAAAGCACCACGGGATGGTCAGCACGGGGAGGTCAGGAAACACCCGGTGGCCAGGTATGATATGTTTCTGAAAAGCATCACAAGGTGGTGCGCATTGTAATGGATTCTAAGAGGCCATTCACTAGTAGGAGTGAGAAAAACATCACGGGGTGGTGTGAATCCGAGGGCCTGATATGGAATAGGAGTGAGTTTCAAAGTAGGATTTACAAAAGTACCACAGGGTGGTCAGCTTGGTGAGTTCAGGAAACATGCCGTGGTAAAGTAGGATACGTTTCTGAAAAACATCGCGGGGTGGTGCGCATTGTAAGGGTTTCTAACAAGCGATTCACTAGTAGGAGTGAGAAAAACATCACGTGGTGGTGTGAATCGGAGGGCCTGAATTAGAATAGGCATTCAGTGGCAATGTAGGATGGAGAAAACACCACGGGTTATTCAGAATGAGGAGGTTAGGAAACATGCGGTGTAAATGTAGGATATGTTTCTGAAAAACAGCAAGAGGTGGTGCACATTGTAAGGGTTTCTAAAAGGCGATTCACTAGTAGGAGTGAGAAAAACATCATGGGGTGGTGTGAATCGCAGGGCCTGAATAAGATTAGGCAGTGAGTGGCAATGTAGGATCGAGCAAATCAAGACAAGGCGGTGAGCATGGGGAGATCAGGATACATGAAGTGGCAATGTAGGATAGGTTTCTAAAAAACATGGCGGGGTGGTGCGCATTGTAAGTGTTTCTAACAGCCCATTCACTAGTAGGAGTGAGAAAAACAGAACGGGTTGATGTGAATCGGAGGACCTGAATTGGGAGAGGCAGTGAGTAGCAATGTAGGATGGAGAAAAGCACCACAGGGTGGTCAGCATGGGGAGGTCAAGAAATATCCGGTGGCCATGTAGGATAGGTTTCTGAAAAACGTCTAAGGGTGGTGCGCATTGTAAGGGTTTCTAACAGGCCATTCCCTAGTTGGAGTGAGAAAAACATCACGAGATGGTGTGAATCGGAGAGCCTGAATTCGGATAGGCTGTGAGTGGCAATGCAGGATGGAGAAACGCACCAATGTGTGGTCAGCATTGGGAAGTCCGGAAACATGTGGTGGCAATGTAGGATAGGTTTCTGAAAAGCATCACGGAGTGGTGCGCATTGTATGGTTTTCTAACAAGCCATTCACTAGGAGGATTGTGATTAACATGACTGGGTGGTGTGAATCAGAGGGCCTGAGTTAGCATAGGCAGTGAGTGATAATATAGGATTGAGAAAAGCATCACCCCGTAGTTAGCAAGGCGAGGTCAGGAAACATGGGGTGGCAATGTAGGATAGGTTTCTGGTAAACATCGCGGAGTGGTGCGCATTGTTTGGTTTTCTACCAGGCCATTCACTAGTAAGAGTGAGAAAAACATCACGGGGTGGTGTGAATTGGAGGGCCTGAATCAGCATAGGCAGTGAGTCCAATGGAGGACGGAGAAAATCACCACGGGTTGGTCAGCATGGGGAGGTTAGGAAACATGCTGTGGCAATGTATGTTTGGTTTCTAAAAAACATTGCGGGGTGGTGCGCATTGTAAGGATTTCTAACAGGGCATTCACTAGTAGGAGTGAGACAAACATCACGGGGTGGTGTGAATCGGAGGGCCTGAATTAGATAGGCACTGAGTGGCAATGTAGGATGGAGAAAAGCACCACGGGTTATTCAGCATAGGGATGTCAGGAAACATACAGTGGCAATGTAGGATAGGTTTCTGAAAAACATCGCATGGTGGTGCTTTTGGTAAGGATTTCAAACAGGCCATTCACTAGTAGGAGTGAGAATAACATCACGTGATCGTGTGAATCGGAGGGACAGCATTAGATAAGGTAGTGAGTGTTAATGTAGGGTGGAGAAAAGCAAGACAGCGTGGTAAGCATGTGGAGTTCACGAAACATGCAGTTCCAATGTAGGATAGGTTTGTGAAAAAGATCGCGGGGTGGTGCGCATTGTAAGGGATTCTAACAGGCCATTCACTAGTAGGAGTGAGAAAAACATCACAGGGTGTTGTGAATCGGAGGGCCTGAAATAGGATAGGAAGTGAGTGGCAATGTAGGATGGAGAAAAGCACCACGGGGTGGTCAGCATGTGGAGTTGAGGAAACAAGCGGTGGCAATGTAGGATAGGTTTCTAAAAAACATTGCGGGGTTGTGCGCATTGTAAGAGTTTCTCACAGGCCTATCACTAGTAAGAGTGAGAAAAACATCACGGTGTGGTGGGAAACGGAGGGCCTGAATAAGTATAGGCAGTGAGTGGCAATGTAGGATGGAGAAAAGCAAGATGGGGTGGTCAGCATGTGGAGGTCAGTAAACATGCAGTGGCAATGTAGGATAGGATTCTGAAATCATCGCGGTGTGGTTCGCATTGTAACGGGTTTTAACAGGCCATTCACTACTAGTAGTGAGAAAAACATCACGGGGTGGTGTGAATCGGTGGGCCGGAATTAGATTAGGCAGTGAGTGGCAATGTAGGATGGAGAAAAGCACCACGGGGTATTCAGCATGGGGAGGTCAGAAAACATGCAGTGGCAATGTAGGATAGGTTTCTGAAAAACACCGCGGTGTGATGCGCATTGTAAGGGTTTCTAACAGGCCATTCACAACTAGGAGTGAGAAAAACATAACCGGGTGGTGTTAATCAGATCTCCTGAATTAGATTAGGCAGTGAGTGGCAATGTAAAATAGAAAAAAAGCACCAAGGGGTGGTCAACATGGGGAGGTCATGAAACATGCAGTGGCAATCTAGAATAGGTTTTTGAAAAACATCGCGGGTAGGTGAGCCTTTTAAGGGTTTCTAACAGGCCATTCACTAGTAGGAGCGAGAAAAACATCACGGGGTGTTGTGAATCGGAGGGCCTGAATTCGGATAGGCAGTTATTGGCATTTAGGATGGAGAAAAGCACCAAGGGGTGGTCAGAATGGGGAGGTCAGGAAACATGCAGTGGCAATGTAGGATAGTTTTCTGAAAAAACATCGCTGGTTGGTGCGCATTGTAATGTTTTTTCAAAGGCCATTCACTAGTAAGAGTGAGAAAAACATCACAGGGTGGTGTGAACGAGGACTTAAATTAGGTTAGGCAGTGATTGGCAATGTCGGAAGGAGAAAAGCACCATGGGGTGGTCAGCATGGGGAGGTAATGAAACATGCAGTGGCAATTTAGGATAGGTTTCAGATAAACATGGCAGGGTCATGCAAATTGTAAGGGTTTCTAACAGGCCATTCACTAGTAGGAGTGAGAACAACATCACGAGCTGGTGTGAATCGGAGGGCCTGAATTAGAATAGGCAGTGAGTGGCAATGTACGTTGGAGAAAAGCACAATGCGGTTGTCAGCATGTGGAGTTGAGGTAAACAAGCGGTGGCAATGTAGGATAGGTTTCTAGAAAACATCGCGGGGTGGTGTGCATTGTAAGGGTTTCTCACAGGCCTATCACTAGTAAGAGTGAGAAAAATATCACAGGGTGGTGTGAATCATAGTAGCTGAATTAGGACAGGTAGTGAGTAGCAATTTAGGATGGAGAAAAGCAACACGGGGTGGTCAACATGAGGAGGTCAGGAAACATGCGGTGGCCATGTACGATAGGTTTCTGAAAAACATTTCAGGTTGGTGCGCATTGTAAGGGTTTCAAAGAGGCCATTCACTAGTAGGAGTGAGAAAAACAGAACGGGTTGATGTGAATCGGAGGACCTGAATTGGGAGAGGCAGTGAGTAGCAATGTAGGATAGAGAAAAGCACCACAGGGTGGTCAGCATGGGGAGGTCAAGAAATATCCGGTGGCCATGTAGGATAGGTTTCTGAAAAACGTCTAAGGGTGGTGCGCATTGTAAGGGTTTCTAACAGGCCATTCACCAGTAGGAGTGAGAAAAACATGATGGGGTGGTGTGAATCGGAGGGCCTGAATTTGATTAGGCAGAGAGTGCCAGTGTAGGATCTACCAAAGCAAGACGAGGCGGTGAGAATTTGGAGGTCAGGAAACATGAAGTGGCAATGTAGGATACGTTTCTGAAAAATATCTCTGGGTGGTGCGCATTGTAAGGGATTCTGACAGGCCATTCACTAGTAGGAGGGAGCAAAACATCACGCGGTGTTGAGAATCGGAGAGCCTGAATTAGAATAGGCATTGAGTGGCAATATAGGATGGAGAAAAGCACCACGGGTTATTCAGCATGAGGAGTTTTGGAAACATGCGGTGGCAATGTAGGATAGGTTTCGGAAAAACATCAAGTAGTGGTGCGCATTGTAAGGGTTTCTAACAGGCCATTCACTAGTAGGAGTGAGAAAAACATCGTCAGGTGCTGTGAATTGGAGGGCCTGAATTAGATTAGGCAGTGAGTGGCAATGAAGGATGGAGAAAAGCACCACGGGGTGTTCATTATAAGGAGGTCAGGAAACATGTGGTCGCAATGTAGGATAGGTTTCAGAAAAACATCGCGGGGTGGTGCGCATTGTAAGGGTTTCTAACAGGCCATACCATAGTCGGAGTGAGAAAAACATCACGGGGTGGTGTTAATTGGATTGCCTGAATTAGATTAGGCAGTGAGTGGTAATGTCAGATGGAGAAAAGAAAGAAGGCGTGGTGAGCATGGGGAGGTCAGGAAACATGCGTTTGCAATGTAGGATAGGTTTCTGAAAAACATCGTCTGGTGGTGCGCATTGTAAGGGTTTCTAACAGTTAATTTTCTACTAGGAGTGAGAAAAAAATCATGGGGTGGTGTGAATCGGAGTGCCTGAATTAGGATAGGCAGTGAGTGGCAATGTAGGATAGAGAAAAGCACCAATGAGTGGTCAGCATTGGGAGGTCAGGAAACATGTGGTGGCAAGGTAGAATAGGTTTCTGAAATACATCGCGGGGTGGTGCGCATTGTAAGGGTTTCTAACAGGCGATTCACTAGTATGAGTGAGAAAAAACTTCACGGGGTTGTGTGTATCGGAAGGCCTGAATTAGAATAGGCACTGAGTGGCAATGTAGGATGGAGAAAAGCAACACGGTGTGGTCAGCATGGGGAGGTAAGGAAACATGCAGTGGTAATGTAGGATAGGTTTCTGAAAATCATCTCGGGGTTATGTGCATTGTACGGGTTTCTAACAGGCCATTCACTAGTAGGAGTGAGAAAAACATCACGCCGTGGTGTGAATTGGAGGGCCTGAATTAGGATAGTCAGTGAGTGGCAATGTAGGATGGAGAAAAGCACCAGGGATTATTCAGCATTGGGAGGTCAGGAAACATGCGGCGACAATGTAGGCTAAGTTTCTGAAAAACATCGCGGGGTGGTGTGCATTGTAAGGTTGTCTAACAGGCCGTTCACTGGTATCAGTGAGAAAAACATCACAGGGTAGTTTGAATCAGAGGGCCTGAATGAGCATAGGCAGTGAGAGGCATTGTAGGATGGAGAAAAGCACCACAGGTTGTAAAGATGGGGAGGTCATGAAACATGCAGTTTCAATTTAGGATAAGTTTCTGAAAAACATCACGGGTTGGTGCGCATTGTAAGGGTTTCTAACATGCAATTCACCAGTAGGAGAGAGAAAAACATCACGGGGTGGTGTGAATCGGAGGGCCGGCATTAGATTAGGCAGTGAGTCGCAATGTAGGATGGAGAAAAGCACCACGGGTTATTCAGCATGGGGAGGTCAGGAAATATGCGGTGGCAATATAGGATAGGTTTCTGAAAAACATCGCGTGGTGGTGTGCATTGTAAGTGTTTCTAACAGGCCATTCCCTAGTAGGAGTGAGAAAAACATCACGGAATGGTGTGAATCGGAGAGCCTGAATTCGGATAGGCTGTGAGTGGCAATGCAGGATGGAGAAACGCACCAAGGGCTTGTCAGCATTGGGAGGTCCGGAAACATGCGGTGGCAATGTAGGATAGGTTTCGGAAAAACATCGTGGAGTGGTGCGCATTGAATGGTTTTCTAAGAGGCCATTCACTAGGAGGAGTGAGATTAACATCACAGGGTGGTGTGAATCAGAGGGCCTTTGTTAGCATAGGCAGTGAGTGGCAATGTAGGATGGAGAAAAGCATCACCCCGTAGTTAGCAAGGCGAGGTCAGGAAAAATGCGGTGGCAATGTAGGATAGGTTTCTGGTAAACATCGGGGAGTGGTGCTCATTGTATGGTTTTCTAACTGGCCATTCACTAGTAAGAGTGAGAAAACCATCACGGGGTGGTGTGAGTTGGAGGGCCTGAATCAGCATAGGCAGTGAGTCCAATGGAGGATGGAGAAAATCACCACAGGTTGGTCAGCATGTGGAGGTTAGGAAACATGCTGTGGCAATGTAGGATTGGTTTCTAAAAACCATCGCGGGGTGGTGTGCATTGTAAGGGTTTCTAACAGGGCATTCACTAGTGGGAGTGAGAAAAACATCATGGGGTGGTGTGAATTGGGGGGCCTGTATTAGGATAGGCAGTGAGTGGCAATGTAGGATGGAGAAAAGCACCATTGGGTGTCAGCATGGGGAGGTCAGGAAACATGTGGTGGCAATGTAGCATAGGTTTCCAAAAAATATCGCGGGGTGGTCCGCATTGTATGGGTTTCTAACAGGCCATTCACTAGTAGGAGTGAGACAAACATCACAGGGTGGTGTGAAATGGAGGGCCTGAATTAACATAGGCAGTGAATGGCAATGTAGGATGGAGAAAAGCATCACGGGTTATTTAGCATTGGATGTCAGGAAACATGCGGTGGTAATGTAGGATAGGTTTCTGAAAATCATCACATGATGGTGCGCTTGGTAAGGATTTCTAACAGGCCATTCACTAGTAGGAGTGAGAATAGCATCAAGGGGTGGTGTGAATCAGAGCGCTGGCATTAGATAAGGCAGTGAGTGGTAATGCAGGATGGAGAAAAGCAAGACAGCGTGGTAAGCATGGGGAGTTCAGGAAACATGCAGTGGCAATGTAGGATGGGTTCTGAAAAGCATCGCGGGGTGGTGTGCATTGTAAGGGTTTCTAACAGGCCATTCACTCGTAGGAGTGAGAAATACATCACGGGGTGGTGTGAATCGGAGGGCCTGAAATAGGATAGAATGTGAGTGGCAATGTAGGATGGAGAAAAGCACCACGGGGTGGTCAGCATGGGGAGGTCAGGAAACAAGCGGTGGCAATGTAGGATAGGTTTCTTAAAAACATCGCGGGGTGGTGCGCATTGTAAGGGTTTCTCACAGGCCTATCAATAGTAGGAGTGAGAAAAACATCACGGGGTGTTGTGAATCGGAGGAGCTGAATTAGGACAGCCAGTGAGTAGCAATGTAGGATGGAGAAAAGCAACACGGAGTGGTCAGCATGGGGAGGTCAGGAAACATGCGGTGGCCATGTAGGATAGGTTTCTGAAAAACACTTCGGGGTGGTGCGCATTTTAAGGGTTTCTAAGAGGCCATTCATTAGGAGGAGTGAGAAAAACATCATGGGGTGGTGTGAATCGTAGGGCCTGATATAGGACAGGCAGTGAGTGGCAATGTAGGATGGAGAAAAGCACCACGGGGTGGTCAGCATGGTGAGTTCATGAAACATGCGGTGCTAAAGTAGGATACGTTTCTGAAAAACGTCGCGGGATGGTTCGCAATGTAAGGGGTTCTAACAGGCCATTCACTAGTAGTAGTGAGACAAATGTCACGGGGTGGTGTGAATCGGTGGGCCGGCATTAGATTAGGCAGTGAGTGGCAATGTAGGATGGAGAAAAGCATCACAGGGTATTCAGCATGGGGAGGTCAGGAAACATGCGGTGGCAATATAGGATAGGTTTCGGAAAAACATCGCAGGGTGGTGCGCATTGTAAGGGTTTCTAACAGGCCATTCCATACTAGGAGTGAGAACAACAGCACGGGCTGGTGTGAATCTGAGGTCCTGAATTAGGATAGGCAGTGAGTTGCAATGTAGGATGCAGAAGCCCGACGGGGTGGTCAGCATGAGGAGGTCAGGAAACATGCGGTGGCCATGTAGGATAGGTTTCTGAAAAACATTTCGGGTTGGTGCGCATTTTAAGGGTTTCAAAGAGGCCATTCACTAGTAGGAGTCAAAAAACATCACGGGGTGGTGTGAATCGGAGGGCCTGATACAGAAGAGGCAGTGAGTGGCAATGTAGGATGGAGAAAAGCACCACGGGGAGGTCAGCATACTGAGTTCATGAAACATGCGGTGGTAAAGTAGGATATGTTTCTGAAAAACATTGCGGGGTGATGCGCATTGTAAGGGTTTATAACAGGCGATTCCCTAGTAGGAGTGAGAAAAACATCACGGGGTGGTGTGATTCAGAGGGCCTGAATTAGAATAGGCAGTGAGTGGCAATTTAGGATGGAGAAAAGCAAGACGGTGTGGTCAGCATGGTGAGATCAGGAAACATGCAGTGGCAATATAGGATAAGTTTCTGAAAAACATCGCAGGGTGTTGTCCATTGTAAGGGTTTATAACAGGCCGTTCACTAGTAGGAGTGAGAAAAACTTCAGGGTGTGGTGGGAATCAGAGGGCCTGAAGTACGATAGGCAGTGAGTGACAACGTAGGATGGAGAAAAGCAAGAAGGGGTGGTCAGCATGGGGAGGTTTGTAAACATGCAATGGCAATGTAGGATAGGATTCTGAAAAACATCGCGGGGTGGTTCACATTGTAAGGGGTTCTAACAGGCCATTCACTAGTAGTAGTGAGAAAAACATCACGGGTTGGTGTGAATCGGTGGGCTGGCATTAGATTAGGCAGTGAGTGGCAATGTAGGATGGAGAAAAGCACTACGGGGTATTCAGCATGGGGAGGTTAGGAAACATGCGGTGGCAAAGTAGGATAGGTTTCTGAAATACATCGCGGGGTGGTGCGCATTGTAAGGGTTTCTAACAGGCCATTCCATAGTAGGAGTGAGAAAAACATCACGGGGTGGTGTCAATCGGATTGCCTGAATTAGATTAGGCAGTGAGTGGTAATGTCAGATGGAGAAATGAAAGAAGGCATGGTGAGGATGGGGAGGTCAGGAAACATGAGTATGCAATGTAGGATAGGTTTCTGAAAAACATCGTCTGGTGGTGCGCATTGTAAGGGTTTCTAACAGGCAATTTTCTAGTAGGAGTGAGAAAAAAAATAATTGGGGTGATGTGAATCGGAGTGCCTGAATTAGGATAGGCAGTGAGTGGCAATGTAGGATAGAGAAAAGCACCAATGAGTGGTCAGCATTGGGAGGTCAGGAAACATGTGGTGGCAAGGTAGGATAGGTTTCTGAAATACATCGCGGGGTGGTGCGCATTGTAAGGGTTTCTAACAGGCGATTCACTAGTATGAGTGAGAAAAACTTCACGGGGTTGTGTGTATCGGAAGGCCTGAATTAGAATAGGCACTGAGTGGCAATGTAGGATGGAGAAAAGCAACACGGTGTGGTCAGCATGGGGAGGTAAGGAAACATGCAGTGGTAATGTAGGATAGGTTTCTGAAAATCATCTCGGGGTTATGTGCATTGTACGGGTTTCTAACAGGCCATTCACTAGTAGGAGTGAGAAAAACATCAAGCCGTGGTGTGAATTGGAGGGCCTGAATTAGGATAGTCAGTGAGTGGCAATGTAGGATGGAGAAAAGCACCAGGGATTATTCAGCATTGGGAGGTCAGGAAACATGCGGTGACAATGTAGGCTAAGTTTCTGAAAAACATCGCGGGGTGGTGTGCATTGTAAGGTTTTCTAACAGGCCGTTCACTGGTATCAGTGAGAAAAACATCACAGGGTAGTTTGAATCAGAGGGCCTGAATGAGCATAGGCAGTGAGAGGCATTGTAGGATGGAGAAAAGCACCACAGGTTGTAAAGATGGGGAGGTCATGAAACATGCAGTTTCAATGTAGGATAAGTTTCTGAAAAACATCACGGGTTGGTGCGCATTGTAAGGGTTTCTAACATGCAATTCATCAGTAGGAGAGAGAAAAACATCACGGGGTGGTGTGAATCGGAGGGCCGGCATTAGATTAGGCAGTGAGTCGCAATGTAGGATGGAGAAAAGCACCACGGGTTATTCAGCATGGGGAAGTCAGGAAATATGCGGTGGCAATGTAGGATAGGTTTCTGAAAAACATCGCGTGGTGGTGTGCATTGTAAGTGTTTCTAACAGGCCATTCACTAGTAGGAGTGAGAAAAACATCACGGAATGGTGTGAATCGGAGTGCCTGAATTCGGATAGGCTGTGAGTGGCAATGCAGGATGGAGAAACGCACCAAGGGCTTGTCAGCATTGGGAGGTCCGGAAACATGCGGTGGCAATGTAGGATAGGTTTCAGAAAAACATCGTGGAGTGGTGCGCATTGAATGGTTTTCTAAGAGGCCATTCACTAGGAGGAGTGAGATTAACATCACAGGGTGGTGTGAATCAGAGGGCCTGAGTTAGCATAGGCAGTGAGTGGCAATGTAGGATGGAGAAAAGCATCACCCCATAGTTAGCAAGGCGAGGTCAGGAAAAATGCGGTGGCAATGTAGGATAGGTTTCTGGTAAACATCGGGGAGTGGTGCTCATTGTATGGTTTTCTAACTGGCCATTCACTAGTAAGAGTGAGAAAACTATCACGGGGTGGTGTGAGTTGGAGGGCCTGAATCAGCATAGGCAGTGAGTCCAATGGAGGATGGAGAAAATCACCACAGGTTGGTCAGCATGTGGAGGTTAGGAAACATGCTGTGGCAATGTAGGATTGGTTTCTAAAAACCATCGCGGGGTGGTGTGCATTGTAAGGGTTTCTAACAGGGCATTCACTAGTGGGAGTGAGAAAAACATCATGGGGTGGTGTGAATTGGGGGGCCTGTATTAGGATAGGCAGTGAGTGGCAATGTAGGATGGAGAAAAGCACCATTGGGTGTCAGCATGGGGAGGTCAGGAAACATGTGGTGGCAATGTAGCATAGGTTTCCAAAAAATATCGCGGGGTGGTCCGCATTGTATGGGTTTCTAACAGGCCATTCACTAGTAGGAGTGAGACAAACATCACAGGGTGGTGTGAAATGGAGGGCCTGAATTAACATAGGCAGTGAATGGCAATGTAGGATGGAGAAAAGCATCACGGGTTATTTAGCATTGGATGTCAGGAAACATGCGGTGGTAATGTAGGATAGGTTTCTGAAAATCATCACATGATGGTGCGCTTGGTAAGGATTTCTAACAGGCCATTCACTAGTAGGAGTGAGAATAGCATCAAGGGGTGGTGTGAATCAGAGCGCTGGCATTAGATAAGGCAGTGAGTGGTAATGCAGGATGGAGAAAAGCAAGACAGCGTGGTAAGCATGGGGAGTTCAGGAAACATGCAGTGGCAATGTAGGATGGGTTCTGAAAAGCATCGCGGGTGGTGTGCATTGTAAGGGTTTCTAACAGGCCATTCATTCGTAGGAGTGAGAAATACATCACGGGGTGGTGTGAATCGGAGGGCCTGAAATAGGATAGAATGTGAGTGGCAATGTAGGATGGAGAAAAGCACCACGGGGTGGTCAGCATGGGGAGGTCAGGAAACAAGCGGTGGCAATGTAGGATAGGTTTCTTAAAAACATCGCGGGGTGGTGCGCATTGTAAGGGTTTCTCACAGGCCTATCAATAGTAGGAGTGAGAAAAACATCACGGGGTGTTGTGAATCGGAGGAGCTGAATTAGGACAGCCAGTGAGTAGCAATGTAGGATGGAGAAAAGCAACACGGAGTGGTCAGCATGGGGAGGTCAGGAAACATGCGGTGGCCATGTAGGATAGGTTTCTGAAAAACACTTCGGGGTGGTGCGCATTTTAAGGGTTTCTAAGAGGCCATTCATTAGGAGGAGTGAGAAAAACATCATGGGGTGGTGTGAATCGTAGGGCCTGATATAGGACAGGCAGTGAGTGGCAATGTAGGATGGAGAAAAGCACCACGGGGTGGTCAGCATGGTGAGTTCATGAAACATGCGGTGCTAAAGTAGGATACGTTTCTGAAAAACGTCGCGGGATGGTTCGCAATGTAAGGGGTTCTAACAGGCCATTCACTAGTAGTAGTGAGACAAATGTCACGGGGTGGTGTGAATCGGTGGGCCGGCATTAGATTAGGCAGTGAGTGGCAATGTAGGATGGAGAAAAGCATCACAGGGTATTCAGCATGGGGAGGTCAGGAAACATGCGGTGGCAATATAGGATAGGTTTCGGAAAAACATCGCAGGGTGGTGCGCATTGTAAGGGTTTCTAACAGGCCATTCCATACTAGGAGTGAGAACAACAGCACGGGCTGGTGTGAATCTGAGGGCCTGAATTAGGATAGGCAGTGAGTTGCAATGTAGGATGCAGAAGCCCGACGGGGTGGTCAGCATGAGGAGGTCAGGAAACATGCGGTGGCCATGTAGGATAGGTTTCTGAAAAACATTTCGGGTTGGTGCGCATTTTAAGGGTTTCAAAGAGGCCATTCACTAGTAGGAGTCAAAAAACATCACGGGGTGGTGTGAATCGGAGGGCCTGATACAGAAGAGGCAGTGAGTGGCAATGTAGGATGGAGAAAAGCACCACGGGGAGGTCAGCATACTGAGTTCATGAAACATGCGGTGGTAAAGTAGGATATGTTTCTGAAAAACATTGCGGGGTGATGCGCATTGTAAGGGTTTATAACAGGCGATTCCCTAGTAGGAGTGAGAAAAACATCACGGGGTGGTGTGATTCAGAGGGCCTGAATTAGAATAGGCAGTGAGTGGCAATTTAGGATGGAGAAAAGCAAGACGGTGTGGTCAGCATGGTGAGATCAGGAAACATGCAGTGGCAATATAGGATAAGTTTCTGAAAAACATCGCAGGGTGTTGTCCATTGTAAGGGTTTATAACAGGCCGTTCACTAGTAGGAGTGAGAAAAACTTCAGGGTGTGGTGGGAATCAGAGGGCCTGAAGTACGATAGGCAGTGAGTGACAACGTAGGATGGAGAAAAGCAAGAAGGGGTGGTCAGCATGGGGAGGTTTGTAAACATGCAGTGGCAATGTAGGATAGGATTCTGAAAAACATCGCGGGGTGGTTCACATTGTAAGGGGTTCTAACAGGCCATTCACTAGTAGTAGTGAGAAAAACATCACGGGTTGGTGTGAATCGGTGGGCTGGCATTAGATTAGGCAGTGAGTGGCAATGTAGGATGGAGAAAAGCACTACGGGGTATTCAGCATGGGGAGGTTAGGAAACATGCGGTGGCAAAGTAGGATAGGTTTCTGAAATACATCGCGGGGTGGTGCGCATTGTAAGGGTTTCTAACAGGCCATTCCATAGTAGGAGTGAGAAAAACATCACAGGGTGGTGTCAATCGGATTGCCTGAATTAGATTAGGCAGTGAGTGGTAATGTCAGATGGAGAAATGAAAGAAGGCATGGTGAGGATGGGGAGGTCAGGAAACATGAGTATGCAATGTAGGATAGGTTTCTGAAAAACATCGTCTGGTGGTGCGCATTGTAAGGGTTTCTAACAGGCAATTTTCTAGTAGGAGTGAGAAAAAAATAATTGGGGTGGTGTGAATCGGAGTGCCTGAATTAGGATAGGCAGTGAGTGGCAATGTAGGATAGAGAAAAGCACCAATGAGTGGTCAGCATTGGGAGGTCAGGAAACATGTGGTGGCAAGGTAGGATAGGTTTCTGAAATACATCACGGGGTGGTGCGCATTGTAAGGGTTTCTAACAGGCGATTCACTAGTATGAGTGAGAAAAACTTCACGGGGTTGTGTGTATCGGAAGGCCTGAATTAGAATAGGCACTGAGTGGCAATGTAGGATGGAGAAAAGCAACACGGTGTGGTCAGCATGGGGAGGTAAGGAAACATGCAGTGGTAATGTAGGATAGGTTTCTGAAAATCATCTCGGGGTTATGTGCATTGTACGGGTTTCTAACAGGCCATTCACTAGTAGGAGTGAGAAAAACATCAAGCCGTGGTGTGAATTGGAGGGCCTGAATTAGGATAGTCAGTGAGTGGCAATGTAGGATGGAGAAAAGCACCAGGGATTATTCAGCATTGGGAGGTCAGGAAACATGCGGTGACAATGTAGGCTAAGTTTCTGAAAAACATCGCGGGGTGGTGTGCATTGTAAGGTTTTCTAACAGGCCGTTCACTGGTATCAGTGAGAAAAACATCACAGGGTAGTTTGAATCAGAGGGCCTGAATGAGCATAGGCAGTGAGAGGCATTGTAGGATGGAGAAAAGCACCACAGGTTGTAAAGATGGGGAGGTCATGAAACATGCAGTTTCAATATAGGATAAGTTTCTTAAAAACATCACGGGTTGGTGCGCATTGTAAGGGTTTCTAACATGCAATTCATCAGTAGGAGAGAGAAAAACATCACGGGGTGGTGTGAATCGGAGGGCCGGCATTAGATTAGGCAGTGAGTCGCAATGTAGGATGGAGAAAAGCACCACGGGTTATTCAGCATGGGGAGGTCAGGAAATATGCGGTGGCAATGTAGGATAGGTTTCTGAAAAACATCGCGTGGTGGTGTGCATTGTAAGTGTTTCTAACAGGCCATTCCCTAGTAGGAGTGAGAAAAACATCACGGAATGGTGTGAATCGGAGAGCCTGAATTCGGATAGGCTGTGAGTGGCAATGCAGGATGGAGAAACGCACCAAGGGCTTGTCAGCATTGGGAGGTCCGGAAACATGCGGTGGCAATGTAGGATAGGTTTCGGAAAAACATCGTGGAGTGGTGCGCATTGAATGGTTTTCTAAGAGGCCATTCACTAGGAGGAGTGAGATTAACATCACAGGGTGGTGTGAATCAGAGGGCCTTTGTTAGCATAGGCAGTGAGTGGCAATGTAGGATGGAGAAAAGCATCACCCCGTAGTTAGCAAGGCGAGGTCAGGAATAATGCGGTGGCAAAGTAGGATAGGTTTCTGGTAAACATCGGGGAGTGGTGCTCATTGTATGGTTTTCTAACTGGCCATTCACTAGTAAGAGTGAGAAAACCATCACGGGGTGGTGTGAGTTGGAGGGCCTGAATCAGCATAGGCAGTGAGTCCAATGGAGGATGGAGAAAATCACCACAGGTTGGTCAGCATGGGGAGGTTAGGAAACATGCTGTGGCAATGTAGGATTGGTTTCTAAAAAACATCGCGGGGTGGTGTGCATTGTAAGGGTTTCTAACAGGGCATTCACTAGTGGGAGTGAGAAAAACATCATGGGGTGGTGTGAATTGGGGGGCCTGTATTAGGATAGGCAGTGAGTGGCAAGGTAGGATGGAGAAAAGCACCATTGGGTGTCAGCATGGGGAGGTCAGGAAACATGTGGTGGCAATGTAGCATAGGTTTCCAAAAAATATCGCGGGGTGGTCCGCATTGTATGGGTTTCTAACAGGCCATTCACTAGTAGGAGTGAGACAAACATCACAGGGTGGTGTGAAATGGAGGGCCTGAATTAACATAGGCAGTGAATGGCAATGTAGGATGGAGAAAAGCATCACGGGTTATTTAGCATTGGATGTCAGGAAACATGCGGTGGTAATGTAGGATAGGTTTCTGAAAATCATCACATGATGGTGCGCTTGGTAAGGATTTCTAACAGGCCATTCACTAGTAGGAGTGAGAATAGCATCAAGGGGTGGTGTGAATCAGAGCGCTGGCATTAGATAAGGCAGTGAGTGGTAATGCAGGATGGAGAAAAGCAAGACAGCGTGGTAAGCATGGGGAGTTCAGGAAACATGCAGTGGCAATGTAGGATGGGTTCTGAAAAGCATCGCTGGGTGGTGTGCATTGTAAGGGTTTCTAACAGGCCATTCACTCGTAGGAGTGAGAAATACATCACGGGGTGTTTTGAATCGGAGGGCCTGAAATAGGGTAGAATGTGAGTGGCAATGTAGGATGGAGAAAAGCACCACGGGGTGGTCAGCATGTGGAGTTGAGGAAACAAGTGGTGGCAATGTAGGATAGGTTTCTGAAAAACATCGCGGGGCGGTGTCCATTGTAAGGGTTTATAAGAGGCCATTCACTAGTAGGAGTGAGAAAAACATCACGGTGTGGTGGGAAACGGAGGGCTTGAATAAGTATAGGCAGTGAGTGACAATGTAGAATGGAGAAAAGCAAGATGGGGTGGTCAGCATGGGGAGGTCCGTAAACATGCAGTGGCAATGTAGGACAGGATTCTGAAATCATCGGGGGTGGTTCGCATTGTAAGGGGTTTTACCAGGCCATTCACTACTAGTAGTGAGAAAAACATCACGGGGTGGTGTGAATCGGTGGGCCGGAATTAGATTAGGCAGTGAGTGGTAATGTAGGGTGGAGAAAAGCAAGACAGCGTGGTAAGCATGGTGAGTTCACCAAACATGCAGTGGCAATGTAGGATAGGTTTGTGAAAAACATCGCGTGTTGGTGCGCATTGTAAGGGTTTCTAACAGGCCATTCACTAGTAGGAGTGAGAAAAACATCACGGTTTGGTGTGAATCGGAGAGCCTGAAATAGGATAGGAAGTGAGCGGCAATGTAGGATTGAGAAAAGCACCACGGAGTGGTCAGCATGTGGAGTTGAGGAAACAAGCAGTGGCAATGTAGGATAGGTTTCTAAAAAACATCGCCGGGTGGTGTGCATTGTAAGGGTTTCTCAGAGGCCTATCACTAGTAAGTGTGAGAAAAACATCACAGGGTGGTGTGAATCATAGTAGCTGAATTAGGACAGGCAGTGAGTAGCAATTTAGGATGGAGAAAAGCAAGATGGGGTGGTCAGCATGGTGAGATCAGGAAACATGCAGTGGCAATATAGGATAGGTTTCTGAAAAACATCGTGGGGCAGTGTCCATTGTAAGGGTTTATAACAGGCCGTTCACTACTAGGAGTGAGAAAAACATCACGGTGTGGTGGGAAACGGAGGGCCTGAATAAGTATAGGCAGTGAGTGGCAATGTAGGATGGAGAAAAGCAAGATGGGGTGGTCAGCATGGGGAGGTCAGTAAACATGCAGTGGCAATATAGGATAGGATTCTGAAATCATCGCGGTGTGGTTCGCATTGTAAGGGGTTTTAACAGGCCATTCACTAGTAGTAGTGAGAAAAACATCACGGGGTGGTGTGAATCGGTGGGCCGGAATTAGATTAGGCTGTGAGTGGCAATGTAGGATGGAGAAAAGCACCACGGGGTATTCAGCATGGGGAAGTCAGAAAACATGCGGTGGCAATGTAGGATAGGTTTCTGAAAAACATCACGGGGTGGTGCGCATTGTAAGAGATTCTACCAGGCCATTCCATTGTAGGAGTGAGAAAAACATCACGGGGTGGTGTTAATCGGATTGCCTGAATTAGATTAGGCTGTGAGTGGTAATGTGAGATGGAGAAAAGAAAGAAGGCGTGGTGAGCATGGGGAGGTCAGGAAACATGCGGTGGCAATGTAGGATAGGATTCTGAAATCATCGCGGTGTGGTTCGCATTGTAACGGGTTTTAACAGGCCATTCACTACTAGTAGTGAGAAAAACATCACGGGGTGGTGTGAATCGGTGGGCCGGAATTAGATTAGGCATTGAGTGGCAATGTAGGATGGAGAAAAGCACCACGGGGTATTCAGCATGGGGAGGTCAGAAAACATGCGGTGGCAATGTAGGATAGGTTTCTGAAAAACATCACGGGGTGGTGCGCATTGTAAGGGATTCTACCAGGCCATTCCATTGTAGGAGGGAGAAAAACATCACGGGGTGGTGTTAATCGGATTGCCTGAATTAGATTAGGCTGTGAGTGGTAATGTAAGATGGAGAAAAGAAAGAAGGCGTGGTGAGCATGGGGAGGTCAGGAAACATGCGGTGGCAATGTAGGATAGGTTTCTGAAAAACATTGCGGTGTGATGCGCATTGTAAGGGTTTCTAACAGGCCATTCACAACTAGGAGTGAGAAAAACATAACCGGGTGGTGTTAATCAGATCTCCTGAAGTAGATTAGGCAGTGAGTGGCAATGTAAAATAGAAAAAAGCACCAAGGGGTGGTCAACATGGGGAGGTCAGGAAACATGCAGTGGCAATGTAGAATAGGTTTTTGAAAAACATCGCGGGTAGGTGCGCCTTGTAAGGGTTTCTAACAGGCCATTCACTAGTAGGAGTGAGAAAAACATCACGGGGTGGTGTGATTCGGAAGGCCTGAATTAGAATATGCAGTGAGTGGCAATTTAGGATGGAGAAAATCAAGAAGGAGTGGTCAGCATGGTGAGATCAGGAAACATGCAGTGGCAATATGGGATAGGTTTCTGAAAAACATCGCAGGGCGGTGTCCATTCTAAGGGGTTATAACAGGCCGTTCACTAGTAGGAGTGAGAAAAACATCATGGTGTGGTGGGAATCGGAGGGCCTTAATAAGTATAGGCAGTGAGTGGCAATGTAGGATGGAGAAAAGCAAGATGGGGTGGTCAGCATGGGGAGGTCAGTAAACATGCAGTGGCAATGTAGAATAGTATTCTGAAATCATCGTGGGGTGGTGAGCATTGTAATGGTTTCTAACAGGCCATTCAGTAGTATGAGTGAAAATAACATCACGGGGTGGTGTGAATCAGAGGGCCTGAATCAGGATAGGCAGTGAGTGGCAATGAAGAATGGAGAAAAGCACCACCGGGTGGGCAACATGGGGAGGTCAGGAAACATGCAGTGGCTATGCAGGATAGGTTTCTGAAAAGCATCGCGGGTTGTTGCACATTGTAATGGTTTTTAACAGGCCATTCACTAGTAGAGTGAAAAAAACATCACGGCCTGGTGTGAATCGGAGGGCCTGAATCAGGATAGCCAGTGAATGGTAATGTAAAATGGAGAAAAGCAACATGGCGTGGTCTCCATGGGGACGTCAGGAAAAATGCAGTGGCAATGTAGGATAGGTTTCTGAAAAAACATTGCTCGGTGGTGCGCATTGTAATGTTTTCTAACAGTCCATTCACTAGTAAGAGTGAGAAAAACATCACAGGGTGGTGTGAACCTGGGCTTAAATTAGGATAGACAGTGATTGGCAATGTCGGAAGGAGAAAAGTACCATGGGGTGGTCAGCATGGGGAGGTAATGAAACATGCAGTGGCAATTTAGGATAGGTTTCAGATAAACATCGCAGGGTCGTGCACATTGTAAGGGTTTCTAACAGGCCATTCACTAGTAGGAGTGAGAACAACATCACTAGGTGGTGTGAATCAGAGGGCCTGAATGAGAATAGGCAGTGAGTGGCAATGTACGTTGGAGAAAAGCACCATGGGGTTGTCAGCATGGGGAGTTTAGGAAACATGCAGTGGCAATGAAGGATAGGTTTCTGAAAAACATCGCTTGGTTGTGCGCATTGTAAGCGTTTCTAACAGGCCTTTTACTATTAGGATTGCGAAAACATCACAGGGTGTTGTGAATCGGAAGGCCTGAATCAGGATAGGCTGTGAGTGGCAATGTAGGATGGAGAAAAGCACCACGGGGCGGTCAGCATGGGGAGGTCTGAAAACATGCAGTGGCAATGTAGGATAGGTCTGTGAAAAACATTGCGGGGTGGTGCGCATTGTAACGGTTTGTAACAGGCCATTCACTAGTAGGAGTGAGAACAACAGCACGGGCTGGTGTGAATCGGAGGGCCTGAATTAGGATAGGCAGTGAGTGGGAATGAAGAATGGATAAAAGCACCATGGGGTGGGCAACATGGGGAGGTGAGGAAACATGCAGTGGAAATGTAGGATAGGTTTCTGAAAAACATCAAGGGGTGGTGTCATTGTAAGCATTTCTGACAAGCCATTCACAAGTGGGAGTGAGAAAAACATCACGGCGTGGTGTGAATCGGAAGGCCTGATTCAGGATAAGGAGTGAGTGTCAATGTAGGATGGAGAAAAGCACCATGGGGTGGTCAGCATGGGGGGGTAAGGAAACATGCAGTGGCAATGTAGGATAGGTTTCTGACAAACATCGCAGCTTGGTGCGCATTGTAATGGTTTCTAACAGGCCATTCACTAGTAGGAGTGAAAAAAACATCACGGGGTGGTGTGAATCGGAGGGCCTGAATCAGGATAGGCAGTGAGTGGCAATGTAAAATGGAGAAAAGCACCATGGGGTGGTCAGCATGCGGAGGTTAGGAAACATGAAGTGGCAATGTAGGATAGGTTTCTGAAAAACAACGCGGGGTGGTGTGCATTGTAAGGGTTTCTAACAGCCCATTCACTAGTAGGAGTGAGAAAAATATCACGTGGTGGTGTGAATCGGAATGCCTAAATCAGGATTGGCAGTGAGTGTCAATGTAGGATGGGGAGAAGCACCATGGGGTGGTCAGCATGGGGAGGTCATGAAACATGCTTTGGCAATGTAGGATAGGATTCTGAAAAACATCGCGGTGTGGTGCACATTGTAAGGGTTTGTAACAGGCCATTCACTAGTAGGAGTGAGAACAACAGCACGGGGTGGTGTGAAATGGAGGGCCTGAATTAGGATAGGCAGTGAGTGGCAATGAAGAATGGAGAAAAGCACCACGGGTTATTCAGCATAGGGATGTCAGGAAACATGCGGTGGCAATGTAGGATAGGTTTCTGAAAAACATCACATGGTGTTGCGCTTGGTAAGGGTTTCTAACAGGCCATTCAGTAGTAGGAGTGAGAATAACATCTCGGGCTGGTGTGAATCGGAGGGCCTGAATTAGGTAGGCACTGAGTGGCAATGTAGGATGGAGAAAAGCACCACGGGTTATTCAGCATAGGGATGTCAGGAAACATGCGGTGGCAATGTAGGATAGGTTTCTGAAAAACATCGCATGGTGGTGCACTTGGGAAGGATTTCTAACAGGCCATTAACTAGTAGGAATGAGAACAACATCACGGGGTGGTGTGAATCGGAGGGCCGGCATTGGATAAGGCAGTGAGAGGTAATGTAGGATGGAGAAAAGCAAGGCAGCGTGATAAGCATGGGGAGTTCAGGAAAAATGCCATGGCAATGTAGGATAGGTTTGTGAAAAACATCGCGGGGTGGTGCGCATTGTAAGGATTTCTAACAGGCCATTCACTAGTAAGATTGTGAAAAACATCACGGGGAGGTGTGAATCGGAGGGCCTGAAATAGGATAGGAAGTGAGTGGCAATGTAGGATGCAGAAAAGCCCGACGGGGTGGTCAGCATGTGGAGATCAGGAAACAAGCGGTGGCAATTTAGGATAGGTTTCTAAAAAACTTCAAGTGGTGGTGCGCATTGTAAGGGTTTCTCACAGGCCTATCAATAGTAAGAGTGAGAAAAACATCGTGGGTTGGTGTGAGTCAGAGGAGCTGAATTAGGACAGGCAGAGAGTAGCAATGTAGGATGGAGAAAAGCAACACGGGGTGGTCAGCATGGGGAGGTCAGGAAACATGCGGTGGCCATGTAGGATAGGTTTCTGAAAAACATTTCTGGGTAGTGCGCATTTTAAGGGTTTCTAAGAGGCCATTCACTAGTAGGAGTGAGAAAAACAACACGGGGTGGTGTGAATTGTTGGGTCGGAATTAGATTAGGCAGTGAGTGGCAATGTAGGATGGAGAAAAGCACCACGGGTTGTTCAGCATGGGGAGGTCATGAAACATGCGGTGGTAATGTAGGATAGGTTTCTGAAAAACACCGTGGGGTGGGGCGCATTGTAAGGGTTTCTAACAGGCCATTCCATAGTAGTGGTGAGAAAAACATCACGGGGTGGTGTTAATCGGATTGCCTCAATTAGATTAGGCAGTGAATGGTAATGTAAGATGGAGAAAAGAAAGAAGGCGTGGTGAGCATGGGGAGGTCAGGAAACATGCAGGGGCATTGTAGGATAGGTTTCTGAAAAACATCGCCGGGTGATGTGCATTGTAAGGGTTTCTAACAGGCCATTCACAACTAGGATTGCGAAAACATCACAGGGTGTTGTCAATCGGAAGGCCTGAATCAGGATAGGCAGTGAGTGGCAATGTAAAATAGAAAAAAGCACCACGGGGTGGTCAACATGGGGAGGTCAGGAAACATGCAGTGGCAATGTAGAATAGGTCTGTGAAAAACATCGCGGAGTGGTGCGCATTGTAAGGGTTTGTAACAGGCCATTCACTAGTAGGAGTGAGAAAAACATCACTGGGTGGTGTGAATCGGAGGGCCTGAATTAGGATAGGCAGTGAGTGGGAATGAAGAATGGATAAAAGCACCACGGGGTGGGCAACATGGGGAGGTGAGGAAACATGCAGTGGAAATATAGGATAGGTTTCTGAAAAACATCGCGGGGTGGTGTCATTGTAAGCATTTCTAACAAGCCATTCACAAATGGGAGTGAGAAAAACATCACGGTGTGGTGTGAATCGGATGGCCTGAATCAGGATAGGGAGTGAATGTCAATGTAGGATGGAGAAAAGCACCATGGTGTGGTCAACATGGGGGGGGTAAGGAAACATGCAGTGGCAATGTAGGATAGGTTTCTGACAAACATCGCAGGTTGGTGCGCATTGCAATGGTTTCTAACAGGCCATTCACTAGTAGGAGTGAAAAAAACATCACGGGGTGGTGTGAATCGGAGGGCCTGAATCAGGATAGGCAGTGAGTGGCAATGTAAAATGGAGAAAAGCACCATGGGGTGGTCAGCATGCGGAGGTTAGGAAACATGAAGTGGCAATGTAGGATAGGTTTCTGAAAAACAACGAGGGGTGGTGTGCATTGTAAGGGTTTCTAACAGCCCATTCAATAGTAGGAATGAGAAAAACATCACGCGGTGGTGTGAATCGGAATGCCTGAATCAGGATTGGCAGTGAGTGTCAATGTAGGGTGGAGAGAAGCACCATGGGGTGGTCAGCATGGGGAGGTCATGAAACATGCTTTGGCAATGTAGGATAGGTTTCTGAAAAACATCGTGTGGTGGTGCGCATTGTAAGGGTTTGTAACAGGCCATTCTCTAGTAGGAGTGAGAACAACAGCACGGGGTGGTGTGAAACGGAGGGCCTGAATTAGGATAGGCAGTGAGTGGCAATGAAGAATGGAGAAAAGCATCACCGGGTGGGCAACATGGGGAGGTCAGGAAACATGCAGTGGCTATGCAGGATAGGTTTGTGAAAAACATCACGGGGTGGTGCGCATTGTAAGCGTTTCTAATAAGCCATTCACAAGTAGGCGTGAGAAAAACATCACGGGCTGGTGTGAATCAGAGGGCCTGAATTAGGATAGGCAGTGAGTGGCAATGTAGGATGGAGAAAAGCATCACCCCGTAGTTAGCAAGGCGAGGTCAGGAAACATGCTGTGGCAATGTAGGATAGGTTTCTGGTAAACATCGCGGAGTGGTGGGCATTTTATGGTTTTCTAACAGGCCATTCACTAGTAAGAGTGAGAAAAACATCACGAGGTGGTGTGAATTGGAGGGCCTGAATCAGCATAGGCAGTGAGTCCAATGGAGGATGGAGAAAATCAGCACGGGTTGGTCAGCATGGGGATGTTCAGGAAACATGCTGTTCCAATGTAGGAATGGTTTCTAAAAAACATCGCGGGTTGGTGCGCATTGTAAGGGTTTCTAACAGGGCATTCACTAGTAGGAGTGAGAAAAACATCATGGCGTGGTGTGAATCGGGGGGCCTGAATTAGGAAGGCACTGAGTGGCAATGTAGGATGGAGAAAAGCACCACGGGTTATTCAGCATAGGGATGTCAGGAAACATGCGGTGGCAATGTAGGATAGGTTTCTGAAAAACATCACATGGTGTTGCGCTTGGTAAGGGTTTCTAACAGGCCATTCAGTAGTAGGAGTGAGAATAACATCTCGGGCTGGTGTGAATCGGAGGGCCTGAATTAGGTAGGCACTGAGTGGCAATGTAGGATGGAGAAAAGCACCACGGGTTATTCAGCATAGGGATGTCAGGAAACATGCGGTGGCAATGTAGGATAGGTTTCTGAAAAACATCACATGGTGTTGCGCTTGGTAAGGGTTTCTAACAGGCCATTCAGTAGTAGGAGTGAGAATAACATCTCGGGCTGGTGTGAATCGGAGGGCCTGAATTAGGTAGGCACTGAGTGGCAATGTAGGATGGAGAAAAGCAAGGCAGCGTGGTAAGCATGGGGAGTTCAGGAAAAATGCCATGGCAATGTAGGATAGGTTTGTGAAAAACATCGTGGGGTGGTGCACATTGTAAGGATTTCTAACAGGCCATTCACTAGTAAGATTGTGAAAAACATCACGGGGTGGTGTGAATCGGAGGGCCTAAAATAGGATAGGAAGTGAGTGGCAATGTAGGATGCAGAAAAGCCCGACGGGGTGGTCAGCATGTGGAGATCAGGAAACAAGCGGTGGCAATTTAGGATAGGTTTCTAAAAAACTTCAAGGGGTGGTGCGCATTGTAAGGGTTTCTCACAGGCCTATCAATAGTAAGAGTGAGAAGAACATCGTGGGGTGGTGTGAGTCAGAGGAGCTGAATTAGGACAGGCAGAGAGTAGCAATGTAGGATGGAGAAAAGCAACACGGGGTGGTCAGCATGGGGAGGTCAGGAAAGATGCGGTGGCCATGTAGGATAGGTTTCTGAAAAACATTTCTGGGTAGTGCGCATTTTAAGGGTTTCTAAGAGGCCATTCACTAGTAGGAGTGAGAAAAACAACACGGGGTGGTGTGAATTGTTGGGTTGGAATTAGATTAGGCAGTGAGTGGCAATGTAGGATGGAGAAAAGCACCACGGGGTATTCAGCATGGGGAGGTCATGAAACATGCGGTGGTAATGTAGGATAGGTTTCTGAAAAACATCGTGGGGTGGGGCGCATTGTAAGGGTTTCTAACAGGCCATTCCATAGTAGTGGTGAGAAAAACATCACGGGGTGGTGTTAATCGGATAGCCTCAATTAGATTAGGCAGTGAGCGGTAATGTAAGATGGAGAAAAGAAAGAAGGCGTGGTGAGCATGGGGAGGTCAGGAAACATGCAGGGGCATTGTAGGATAGGTTTCTGAAAAACATCGCCGGGTGATGTGCATTGTAAGGGTTTCTAACAGGCCATTCACAACTAGGATTGCGAAAACATCACAGGGTGTTGTCAATCGGAAGGCCTGAATCAGGATAGGCAGTGAGTGGCAATGTAAAATAGAAAAAAGCACCACGGGGTGGTCAACATGGGGAGGTCAGGAAACATGCAGTGGCAATGTAGAATAGGTCTGTGAAAAACATCGCGGGGTGGTGCGCATTGTAAGGGTTTGTAACAGGCCATTCACTAGTAGGAGTGAGAAAAACATCACAGGGTGGTGTGAATCGGAGGGCCTGAATTAGGATAGGCAGTGAGTGGGAATGAAGAATGGATAAAAGCACCACGGGGTGGGCAACATGGGGAGGTGAGGAAACATGCAGTGGAAATATAGGATAGGTTTCTGAAAAACATCGCGGGGTGGTGTCATTGTAAGCATTTCTAACAAGCCATTCACAAATGGGAGTGAGAAAAACATCACGGTGTGGTGTGAATCGGATGGCCTGAATCAGGATAGGGAGTGAATGTCAATGTAGGATGGAGAAAAGCACCATGGGGTGGTAAGCATGGGGGGGTAAGGAAACATGCAGTGGCAATGTAGGATAGGTTTCTGACAAACATCGCAGGTTGGTGCGCATTGTAATGGTTTCTAACAGGCCATTCACTAGTAGGAGTGAAAAAAACATCACGGGGTGGGGTGAATCGGCGGGCCTGAATCAGGATAGGCAGTGAGTGGCAATGTAAAATGGAGAAAAGCACCATGGGGTGGTCAGCATGCGGAGGTTAGGAAACATGAAGTGGCAATGTAGGATAGGTTTCTGAAAAACAACGAGGGGTGGTGTGCATTGTAAGGGTTTCTAACAGCCCATTCACTAGTAGGAATGAGAAAAACATCACGCGGTGGTGTGAATCGGAATGCCTGAATCAGGATTGGCAGTGAGTGTCAATGTAGCGTGGAGAGAAGCACCATGGGGTGGTCAGCATGGGGAGGTCATGAAACATGCTTTGGCAATGTAGGATAGGTTTCTGAAAAACATCGTGGGGTGGTGCGCATTGTAACGGTTTGTAACAGGCCATTCTCTAGTAGGAGTGAGAACAACAGCACGGGGTGGTGTGAAACGGAGGGCCTGAATTAGGATAGGCAGTGAGTGGCAATGAAGAATGGAGAAAAGCACCACCGGGTGGGCAACATGGGTAGGTCAGGAAACATGCAGTGGCTATGCAGGATAGGTTTGTGAAAGACATCACGGGGTGGTGCGCATTGTAAGCGTTTCTAATAAGCCATTCACAAGTAGGAGTGAGAAAAACATCACGGGCTGGTGTGAATCAGAGGGCCTGAATTAGGATAGGCAGTGAGTGGCAATGTAGGATGGAGAAAATCACCACGGGTTGGTCAGCATGGGGATGTTCAGGAAACATGCTGTTCCAATGTAGGACTGGTTTCTAAAAAACATCGTGGGGTGGTGCGCATTGTAATGTTTTCTAACAGGCCATTCACTAGTAAGAGTGAGAAAAACATCACAGGGTGGTGTGAACGCGGGCTTAAATTAGGATAGGCAGTGATTGGCAATGTCGGAAGGAGAAAAGTACCATGGGGTGGTCAGCATGGGGAGGTAATGAAACATGCAGTGGCAATTTAGGATAGGTTTCAGATAAACATCGCAGGGTCATGCACATTGTAAGAGTTTCTTACAGGCCATTCACTAGTAGGAGTGAGAACAACATCACGAGGTGGTGTGAATCGGAGGGCCTGAATTAGAATAGGCAGTGAGTGGCAATGTACTTTGGAGAAAAGCACCATGGGGTTGTCAGCATGTGGAGTTCAGGAAACATGCAGTCGCAATGTAGGATAGGTTTTTGAAAAACATCGCGGGGTGGTGCGCATTGTAAGTGTTTATAACAGGCCTTTCACTAGTAGGATTGCGAAAACATCACAGGGTGTTGTGAATCGGAAGGCCTGAATCAGGATAGGCAGTGAGTGGCAATGTAGGATGGAGAAAAGCAAGATGGTTTGGTCAGCATGGGGAGGTCAGTAAACATGCTGTGGCAATGTAGGATAGGATTCTGAAATCATCATAGTGTGGTTCGCATTGTAAGGGGTTTTAACAGGCCATTCACTACTAGTAGTGAGAAAAACATCACGAGGTGGTGTGAATCGGAGGGCCTGAATTAGAATAGGCAGTGAGTGGCAATGTACGTTGGAGAAAATCACCATGGGGTTGTCAGCATGTGGAGTTGAGGAAACAAGCGGTGGCAATGTAGGATAGGTTTCTAAAAAACATCGCGGGGTGGTGCGCATTGTAAAGGTTTCTCACAGGCCTATCACTAGTAAGAGTGAGAAAAATATCACAGGGTGGTGTGAATCATAGTAGCTGAATTAGGACAGGTAGTGAGTAGCAATTTAGGATGGAGAAAAGCAACACGGGGTGGTCAACATGAGGAGGTCAGGAAACATGCGGTGGCCATGTACGATAGGTTTCTGAAAAACATTTCAGGTTGGTGCGCATTTTAAGGGTTTCAAAGAGGCCATTCACTAGTAGGAGTGAGAAAAACATCACGGGGTGGTGTGAATCGGAGGGCCTGATATAGGACAGGCAGTGAGTGGCAATGTAGCATGGAGAAAAGCACCACGGGGTGGTCAGCATGGGGAGGTAATGAAACATGCGGTGGTAATGTAGGATAGGTTTCTGAAAAACATCATGGGGTCGGGCACATTGTAAGGGTTTCTAACAGGCCATTCCATAGTAGGAGTGAGAAAAACATCACGGGGTAGTGTTAATCGGATTGCCTCAATTAGATTAGGCAGTGAGTGGTAATGTAAGATGGAGAAAAGAAAGAAGGCGTGGTGAGCATGGGGAGGTCAGGAAACATGCAGTGGCATTGTAGGATAGGTTTCTGAAAAACATCGCCGGGTGATGCGCATTGTAAGGGTTTCTAACAGGGCATTCACAACTAGGAGTGAGAAAAACATCACTGGGTGGTGTCAATCGGATTGCCTGAAATTAGATTAGGCAGTGAGTGGCAATGTAAAATAGAAAAAAGCACCAAGGGGTGGTCAACATGGGGAGGTCAGGAAACATGCAGTGGCAATGTAGAATAGGTTTCTGAAAATCATCGCGGGGAGGTGCGCCTTGTAAGGGTTTCTAACAGGGCATTCACTAGTAGGAGTGAGAAAAACATCATGGGGTGGTGTGAATCGGGGGGCCTGTATTAGGATAGGCAGTGAGTGGAAATGGAGGATGGAGAAAAGCACCATTGGGTGTCAGCATGGGGAGGTCAGGAAACATGTCGTGGCAATGTAGCATAGGTTTCCAAAAAACATCGCGGGGTGGTCAGCATTGTAAGGGTTTCTAACAGGCCATTCACTAGTAGGAGTGAGACAAACATCACGGGGTGGTGTGAATTGGAGAACGTGAAATAGTATAGGAAGTGAGTGGCAATGTAGGATGCAGAAAAGCCCCACGGGGTTGTCAGCATGTGGAGATCAGGAAACAAGCGGTGGCAATGTAGGATAGGTTTCTAAAAAACATCGCGGGGTGTTGCGCATTGTAAGGGTTTCTCACAGGCCTATCAATAGTAAGAGTGAGAAAAACATCATGGGGTGGTGTGAGTCGGAGGAGCTGAATTAGGACAGGCAGAGAGTAGCAATGTAGGATTGAGAAAAGCAACACGGGGAGGTCAGCATGGGGAGGTCAGGAAACATGCGGTGGCCATGTAGGATAGGTTTGTGAAAAACATTTCTGGGTAGTGCGCATTTTAAGGATTTCTAAGAGGCCATTCCCTAGTAGGAGTGAGAAAAACATCACGGGGTGGTGTGAATCGGTGGGTCGGAATTAGATTAGGCAGTGAGTGGCAATGTAGGATGGAGAAAAGCACCACGGGGTATTCAGCATGGGGAGGTCATGAAACATGCGGTGGTAATGTAGGATAGGTTTCTGAAAAACATCGTGGGGTCGGGCGCATTGTAAGGGTTTCTAACAGGCCATTCCATAGTAGGAGTGAGAAAAACATCACAGGGTGGTGTTAATCGGATTGCCTCAATTAGTTTAGGCAGTGAGTGGTAATGTAAGATGGAGAAAAGAAAGAAGGCGTGGTGAGCATGGGGAGGTCAGGAAACATGCAGTGGCATTGTAGGATAGGTTTCTGAAAAACATCGCCGGGTGATGCGCATTGTAAGGGTTTCTAACAGGCCATTCACAACTAGGAGTGAGAAAAACATCACTGGGTGGTGTCAATCGGATTGCCTGAATTAGATTAGGCAGTGAGTGGCAATGTAAAATAGAAAAAAGCACCAAGGGGTGGTCAACATGGGGAGGTCAGGAAACATGCAGTGGCAATGTAGAATAGGTTTCTGAAAATCATCGTGGGGAGGTGCGCCTTGTAAGGGTTTCTAACAGGGCATTCACTAGTACGAGTGAGAAAAACATCATGGGGTGGTGTGAATCGGGGGGCCTGTATTAGGATAGGCAGTGAGTGGCAATGTAAAATGGAGAAAAGCACCACGGGGTGGTCAGCATGCGGAGGTTAGGAAACATGAAGTGGCAATGTAGGATAGGTTTCTGAAAAACAACGCAGGGTGGTGTGCATTGTAAGGGTTTCTAACAGCCCATTCACTAGTAGGAGTGAGAACAACATCACGAGATGGTGTGAATCGGAGGGCCTGAATTAGAATAGGCAGTGAGTGGCAATGTACGTTGGAGAAAAGCACCATGGGGTTGTCAGCATGGGGAGTTCAGGAAACATGCATTGGCAATGTAGGATAGGTTTCTGAAAAACATCTCGGGGTGGTGCGCATTGTAAGTGTTTATAACAGGCCTTTCACTAGTAGGATTGCGAAAACATCACAGGGTGTTGTGAATCGGAAGGCCTGAATCAGGATAGGCAGTGAGTGGCAATGTAGGATGGAGAAAAGCACCACGGGGCGGTCAGCATGGGGAGGTCTGAAAACATGCAGTGGCAATGTAGGATAGGTTTGTGAAAAACATCGCGGGGTGGTGCGCATTGTAAGGGTTTGTAACAGGCCATTCACTAGTAGGAGTGAGAACAACAGCACTGGCTGGTGTGAATCGGAGGGCCTGAATTAGGATAGGCAGCGAGTGGGAATGAAGAATGGAGAAAAGTACCACGGGGTGGGCAACATGGGGAGGTGAGGAAATATGCAGTGGAAATGTAGGATAGGTTTCTGAAAAACATCACGGGGTGGTGTCATTGTAAGCGTTTCTCACAAGCCATTCACAAGTGGGAGTGAGAAAAACATCACGGCGTGGTGTGAATCGGATGGCATGGATCAGGATAGGGAGTGAGTGTCAATGTAGAATGGAGAAAAGCACCATGGGGTGCTCAGCATGGGGAGGTAAGGAAACATGTAGTGGCAATGTAGGATAGGTTTCTGACAAACATCGCAGGTTTGTGCGCATTGTAATGGTTTCGAACAGGCCATTCACTAGTAGGAGTGAAAAAAACATCACGGGGTGGTGTGAATCAGAACGCCTGAATCAGGATAGGCAGTGAGTGGCAAGGTAAAATGGAGAAAAGCACCACGGGATGGTCAGCATGCGGAGGTTAGGAAACATGAAGTGGCAATGTAGGATAGGTTTCTGAAAAACAACGCAGGGTGGTGAGCATTGTAAGGGTTTCTAACAGCCCATTCACTAGTAGGAGTGAGAACAACATCACGAGGTGGTGTGAATCGGAGGGCCTGAATTAGAATAGGCAGTGATTGGCAATGTACGTTGGAGAAAAGCACCATGGGGTTGTCAGCATGTGGAGTTCAGGAAACATGCAGTCGCAATGTAGGATAGGTTTTTGAAAAACATCGCGGGGTGGTGCGCATTGTAAGTGTTTATAACAGGCCTTTCACTAGTAGGATTGCGAAAACATCACAGGGTGTTGTGAATCGGAAGGCCTGAATCAGGATAGGCAGTGAGTGGCAATGTAGGATGGAGAAAAGCAAGATGGTTTGGTCAGCATGGGGAGGTCAGTAAACATGCTGTGGCAATGTAGGATAGGATTCTGAAATCATCATAGTGTGGTTCGCATTGTAAGGGGTTTTAACAGGCCATTCACTACTAGTAGTGAGAAAAACATCACGAGGTGGTGTGAATCGGAGGGCCTGAATTAGAATAGGCAGTGAGTGGCAATGTACGTTGGAGAAAATCACCATGTGGTTGTCAGCATGTGGAGTTGAGGAAACAAGCGGTGGCAATGTAGGATAGGTTTCTAAAAAACATCGCGGGGTGGTGCGCATTGTAAAGGTTTCTCACAGGCCTATCACTAGTAAGAGTGAGAAAAATATCACAGGGTGGTGTGAATCATAGTAGCTGAATTAGGACAGGTAGTGAGTAGCAATTTAGGATGGAGAAAAGCAACACGGGGTGGTCAACATGAGGAGGTCAGGAAACATGCGGTGGCCATGTACGATAGGTTTCTGAAAAACATTTCAGGTTGGTGCGCATTTTAAGGGTTTCAAAGAGGCCATTCACTAGTAGGAGTGAGAAAAACATCACGGGGTGGTGTGAATCGGAGGGCCTGATATAGGACAGGCAGTGAGTGGCAATGTAGCATGGAGAAAAGCACCACGGGGTGGTCAGCATGGGGAGGTAATGAAACATGCGGTGGTAATGTAGGATAGGTTTCTGAAAAACATCATGGGGTCGGGCACATTGTAAGGGTTTCTAACAGGCCATTCCATAGTAGGAGTGAGAAAAACATCACGGGGTAGTGTTAATCGGATTGCCTCAATTAGATTAGGCAGTGAGTGGTAATGTAAGATGGAGAAAAGAAAGAAGGCGTGGTGAGCATGGGGAGGTCAGGAAACATGCAGTGGCATTGTAGGATAGGTTTCTGAAAAACATCGCCGGGTGATGCGCATTGTAAGGGTTTCTAACAGGGCATTCACAACTAGGAGTGAGAAAAACATCACTGGGTGGTGTCAATCGGATTGCCTGAAATTAGATTAGGCAGTGAGTGGCAATGTAAAATAGAAAAAAGCACCAAGGGGTGGTCAACATGGGGAGGTCAGGAAACATGCAGTGGCAATGTAGAATAGGTTTCTGAAAATCATCGCGGGGAGGTGCGCCTTGTAAGGGTTTCTAACAGGGCATTCACTAGTAGGAGTGAGAAAAACATCATGGGGTGGTGTGAATCGGGGGGCCTGTATTAGGATAGGCAGTGAGTGGAAATGGAGGATGGAGAAAAGCACCATTGGGTGTCAGCATGGGGAGGTCAGGAAACATGTCGTGGCAATGTAGCATAGGTTTCCAAAAAACATCGCGGGGTGGTCAGCATTGTAAGGGTTTCTAACAGGCCATTCACTAGTAGGAGTGAGACAAACATCACGGGGTGGTGTGAATCGGAGAACGTGAAATAGTATAGGAAGTGAGTGGCAATGTAGGATGCAGAAAAGCCCCACGGGGTTGTCAGCATGTGGAGATCAGGAAACAAGCGGTGGCAATGTAGGATAGGTTTCTAAAAAACATCGCGGGGTGTTGCGCATTGTAAGGGTTTCTCACAGGCCTATCAATAGTAAGAGTGAGAAAAACATCATGGGGTGGTGTGAGTCGGAGGAGCTGAATTAGGACAGGCAGAGAGTAGCAATGTAGGATTGAGAAAAGCAACACGGGGAGGTCAGCATGGGGAGGTCAGGAAACATGCGGTGGCCATGTAGGATAGGTTTGTGAAAAACATTTCTGGGTAGTGCGCATTTTAAGGATTTCTAAGAGGCCATTCCCTAGTAGGAGTGAGAAAAACATCACGGGGTGGTGTGAATCGGTGGGTCGGAATTAGATTAGGCAGTGAGTGGCAATGTAGGATGGAGAAAAGCACCACGGGGTATTCAGCATGGGGAGGTCATGAAACATGCGGTGGTAATGTAGGATAGGTTTCTGAAAAACATCGTGGGGTCGGGCGCATTGTAAGGGTTTCTAACAGGCCATTCCATAGTAGGAGTGAGAAAAACATCACAGGGTGGTGTTAATCGGATTGCCTCAATTAGTTTAGGCAGTGAGTGGTAATGTAAGATGGAGAAAAGAAAGAAGGCGTGGTGAGCATGGGGAGGTCAGGAAACATGCAGTGGCATTGTAGGATAGGTTTCTGAAAAACATCGCCGGGTGATGCGCATTGTAAGGGTTTCTAACAGGCCATTCACAACTAGGAGTGAGAAAAACATCACTGGGTGGTGTCAATCGGATTGCCTGAATTAGATTAGGCAGTGAGTGGCAATGTAAAATAGAAAAAAGCACCAAGGGGTGGTCAACATGGGGAGGTCAGGAAACATGCAGTGGCAATGTAGAATAGGTTTCTGAAAATCATCGTGGGGAGGTGCGCCTTGTAAGGGTTTCTAACAGGGCATTCACTAGTACGAGTGAGAAAAACATCATGGGGTGGTGTGAATCGGGGGGCCTGTATTAGGATAGGCAGTGAGTGGCAATGTAAAATGGAGAAAAGCACCACGGGGTGGTCAGCATGCGGAGGTTAGGAAACATGAAGTGGCAATGTAGGATAGGTTTCTGAAAAACAACGCAGGGTGGTGTGCATTGTAAGGGTTTCTAACAGCCCATTCACTAGTAGGAGTGAGAACAACATCACGAGATGGTGTGAATCGGAGGGCCTGAATTAGAATAGGCAGTGAGTGGCAATGTACGTTGGAGAAAAGCACCATGGGGTTGTCAGCATGGGGAGTTCAGGAAACATGCATTGGCAATGTAGGATAGGTTTCTGAAAAACATCTCGGGGTGGTGCGCATTGTAAGTGTTTATAACAGGCCTTTCACTAGTAGGATTGCGAAAACATCACAGGGTGTTGTGAATCGGAAGGCCTGAATCAGGATAGGCAGTGAGTGGCAATGTAGGATGGAGAAAAGCACCACGGGGCGGTCAGCATGGGGAGGTCTGAAAACATGCAGTGGCAATGTAGGATAGGTTTGTGAAAAACATCGCGGGGTGGTGCGCATTGTAAGGGTTTGTAACAGGCCATTCACTAGTAGGAGTGAGAACAACAGCACTGGCTGGTGTGAATCGGAGGGCCTGAATTAGGATAGGCAGCGAGTGGGAATGAAGAATGGAGAAAAGTACCACGGGGTGGGCAACATGGGGAGGTGAGGAAATATGCAGTGGAAATGTAGGATAGGTTTCTGAAAAACATCACGGGGTGGTGTCATTGTAAGCGTTTCTCACAAGCCATTCACAAGTGGGAGTGAGAAAAACATCACGGCGTGGTGTGAATCGGATGGCATGGATCAGGATAGGGAGTGAGTGTCAATGTAGAATGGAGAAAAGCACCATGGGGTGCTCAGCATGGGGAGGTAAGGAAACATGTAGTGGCAATGTAGGATAGGTTTCTGACAAACATCGCAGGTTTGTGCGCATTGTAATGGTTTCGAACAGGCCATTCACTAGTAGGAGTGAAAAAAACATCACGGGGTGGTGTGAATCAGAACGCCTGAATCAGGATAGGCAGTGAGTGGCAAGGTAAAATGGAGAAAAGCACCACGGGATGGTCAGCATGCGGAGGTTAGGAAACATGAAGTGGCAATGTAGGATAGGTTTCTGAAAAACAACGCAGGGTGGTGAGCATTGTAAGGGTTTCTAACAGCCCATTCACTAGTAGGAGTGAGAACAACATCACGAGGTGGTGTGAATCGGAGGGCCTGAATTAGAATAGGCAGTGATTGGCAATGTACGTTGGAGAAAAGCACCATGGGGTTGTCAGCATGGGGAGTTCAGGAAACATGCAGTCACAATGTAGGATAGGTTTCTGAAAAACATCTCGGGGTGGTGCGCATTGTAAGTGTTTATAACAGGCCTTTCACTAGTAGGATTGCGAAAACATCACAGGGTGTTGTGAATCGGAAAGCCTGAATCAGGATAGGCAGTGAGTGGCAATGTAGGATGGAGAAAAGCACCACGGGGCGGTCAGCATGGGGAGGACTGAAAACATGCAGTGGGAATGTAGGATAGGTTTCTGAAAAACATCGCCGGGTGATGCGCATTGTAAGGGTTTCTAACAGGCCATTCACAACTAGGAGTGAGAAAAACATCACTGGGTGGTGTCAATCGGATTGCCTGAATTAGATTAGGCAGTGAGTGGCAATGTAAAATAGAAAAAAGCACCAAGGGGTGGTCAACATGGGGAGGTCAGGAAACATGCAGTGGCAATGTAGAATAGGTTTCTGAAAATCATCGCGAGGAGGTGCGCCTTGTAAGGGTTTCTAACAGGCCATTCACTAGTAGGAGTGAGAAAAACATCACGGGGTGGTGTGAATCGGAGGGCCTGAATTCGGATAGGCAGTGAGTGGCATTTATAATGGAGAAAAGCACCACGGGTGGTCAGCATGGGGAGGTCAGGAAACATGCAGTGGCAATGTAGGATAGGTTTCTGAAAAAACATCGCTGGGTGGTGCGCATTGTAATGTTTTCTAACAGGCCATTCACTAGTAAGAGTGAGAAAAACATCACAGGGTGGTGTGAACGCGGACTTAAATTAGGATAGGCAGTGATTGGCAATGTCGGAAGGAGAAAAGCACAATGGGGTGGTCAGCATGGGGATTTAATGAAACATGCAGTGGCAATGTAGGATAGGTTTGTGAAAAACATCGGGGGTGGTGCGCATTGTAAGGGTGTGTAACAGGCCATTCAATAGTAGGAGTGAGAACAACAGCACTGGCTGGTGTGAATCGGAGGGCCTGAATTAGGATAGGCAGTGAGTGGGAATGAAGAATGGAGAAAAGCACCGCAGGGTGGGCAACATGGGGAGGTGAGGAAACATGCAGTGGAAATGTAGGATAGGTTTCTGAAAAACATCACGGGGTGGTGTCATTGTAAGCGTTTCTCACAAGCCATTCACAAGTGGGACTGAGAAAAACATCACGGCGTGGTGTGAATCGGATGGCATGAATCAGGATAGGGAGTGAGTGTCAATGTAGGATGGAGAAAAGCACCATGGGGTGCTCAGCACGGGGAGGTAAGGAAACATGTAGTGGCAATGTAGGATAGGTTTCTGACAAACATCGCAGGCTGGTGCGCATTGTAATGGTTTCGAACAGACCATTCACTAGTAGGATTGAAAAAAACCTCACGGGGTTGTGTGAATCGGAGGGCCTGAATCAGGATAGGCAGTGAGTGGCAATGTAAAATGGAGAAAAGCACCACGGGGTGGTCAGCATGCGGAGGTTAGGAAACATGAAGTGGCAATGTAGGATAGGTTTCTGAAAAACAACGCAGGGTGGTGAGCATTGTAAGGGTTTCTAACAGCCCATTCACTAGTAGGAGTGAGAACAACATCACGAGGTGGTGTGAATCGGAGGGCCTGAATTATAATAGGCAGTGAGTGGCAATGTACGTTGGAGAAAAGCACCATGGGGTTGTCAGCATGGGGAGTTCAGGAAACATGCAGTGGCAATGTAGGATAGGTTTCTGAAAATCATCGCGGGGTGGTGCGCATTGTAAATGTTTATAACAGTCCTTTCACTACTAGGATTGCGAAAACATCACAGGGTGTTGTGAATCGGATGGCCTGAATCAGGATAGGCAGTGAGTGGCAATGTAGGATGGAGAAAAGCACCACGGGGCGGTCAGCATGGGGAGGTCTGAAAACATGCAGTGGCAATGTAGGATAGGTTTGTGAAAAACATCGCGGGGTGGTGCGCATTGTAAGGGTTTGTAACAGGCCATTCACTAGTAGGAGTGAGAAAAACAGCACGGGCTGGTGTTAATCGGAGGGCCTGAATTAGGATAGGCAGTGAGTGGAAATGAAGAATGGAGAAAAGCACCACGGGGTGGGCAACATGGGGAAGTGAGGAAACATGCAGTGGAAATGTAGGATAGGTTTCTGAAAAACATCACGGGGTGGTGTCATTGTAAGCGTTTCTCACAAGCCATTCACAAGTGGGCGTGAGAAAAACATCACGGCGTGGTGTGAATCGGATGGCATGAATCAGGATAGGGAGTGAGTGTCAATGTAGGATGGAGAAAAGCACCATGGGTTGCTCAGCATGGGGAGGTAAGGAAACATGTAGTGCAATGTAGGATAGGTTTCTGACAAACATCGCAGGTTGGTGCGCATCGTAATGGTTTCGAACAGGCCATTCACTAGTAGGAGTGAAAAAAACATCACGGGGTGGTGTGAATCTGAGGGCCTGAATCAGGATAGGCAGTGAGTGGCAATGTAAAATGGAGAAAAGCACCACGGGGTGGTCAGCATGCGGAGGTTAGGAAACATGAAGTGGCAATGTAGCATAGGTTTCTGAAAAACAACGAAGGGTGGTGAGCATTGTAAGGGTTTCTAACAGCCCATTCACTAGTAGGAGTGAGAACAACATCACGAGGTGGTGTGAATTGGAGGGCCTGAATTAGAATAGGCAGTGAGTGGCAATGTACGTTGGAGAAAAGCACCATGGGGTTGTCAGCATGGGGAGTTCAGAAAACATGCATTGGCAATGTAGGATAGGTTTCTGAAAAACATCTCGGGGTGGTGCGCATTGTAAGTGTTTATAACAGGCCTTTCACTAGTAGGATTGCGAAAACATCACAGGGTGTTGTGAATCGGAAGGCCTGAATCAGGATAGGCAGTGAGTGGCAATGTAGGATGGAGAAAAGCACCACGGGGCGGTCAGCATGGGGAGGTCTGAAAACATGCAGTGGCAATGTAGGATAGGTTTGTGAAAAACATCGCGGGGTGGTGCGCATTGTAAGGGTTTGTAACAGGCCATTCACTAGTAGGAGTGAGAACAACAGCACTGGCTGGTGTGAATCGGAGGGCCAGAATTAGGATAGGCAGCGAGTGGGAATGAAGAATGGAGAAAAGCACCACGGGGTGGGCAACATGGGGAGGTGAGGAAACATGCAGTGGAAATGTAGGATAGGTTTCTGAAAAACATCACGGGGTGGTGTCATTGTAAGCGTTTCTCACAAGCCATTCACAAGTGGGAGTGAGAAAAACATCACGGCGTGGTGTGAATCGGATGGCATGAATCAGGATAGGGAGTGAGTGTCAATGTAGAATGGAGAAAAGCACCATGGGGTGCTCAGCATGGGGAGGTAAGGAAACATGTAGTGGCAATGTAGGATAGGTTTCTGACAAACATCGCAGGTTTGTGCGCATTGTAATGGTTTCGAACAGGCCATTCACTAGTAGGAGTGAAAAAAACATCACGGGGTGGTGTGAATCAGAACGCCTGAATCAGGATAGGCAGTGAGTGGCAATGTAAAATGGAGAAAAGCACCACAGGGTGGTCAGCATGCGGAGGTTAGGAAACATGAAGTGGCAATGTAGGATAGGTTTCTGAAAAACAACGCAGGGTGGTGAGCATTGTAAGGGTTTCTAACAGCCCATTCACTAGTAGGAGTGAGAACAACATCACGAGGTGGTGTGAATCGGAGGGCCTGAATTAGAATAGGCAGTGATTGGCAATGTACATTGGAGAAAAGCACCATGGGGTTGTCAGCATGGGGAGTTCAGGAAACATGCAGTCGCAATGTAGGATAGGTTTCTGAAAAACATCTCGGGGTGGTGCGCATTGTAAGTGTTTATAACAGGCCTTTCACTAGTAGGATTGCGAAAACATCACAGGGTGTTGTGAATCGGAAGGCCTGAATCAGGATAGGCAGTGAGTGGCAATGTAGGATGGAGAAAAGCCCCACGGGGCGGTCAGCATGGGGAGGTCTGAAAACATGCAGTGGCAATGTAGGATAGGTTTCTGAAAAACATCGCCGGGTGATGCGCATTGTAAGGGTTTCTAACAGGCCATTCACAACTAGGAGTGAGAAAAACATCACTGGGTGGTGTCAATCGGATTGCCTGAATTAGATTAGGCAGTGAGTGGCAATGTAAAATAGAAAAAAGCACCAAGGGGTGGTCAACATGTGGAGGTCAGGAAACATGCAGTGGCAATGTAGAATAGGTTTCTGAAAATCATCGCGGGGAGGTGCGCCTTGTAAGGGTTTCTAACAGGCCATTCACTAGTAGGAGTGAGAAAAACATCACGGGGTGGTGTGAATCGGAGGGCCTGAATTCGGATAGGCAGTGAGTGGCATTTATAATGGAGAAAAGCACCACGGGTGGTCAGCATGGGGAGGTCAGGAAACATGCAGTGGCAATGTAGGATAGGTTTCTGAAAAAACATCGCTGGGTGGTGCGCATTGTAATGTTTTCTAACAGGCCATTCACTAGTAAGAGTGAGAAAAACATCACAGGGTGGTGTGAACGCGGACTTAAATTAGGATAGGCAGTGATTGGCAATGTCGGAAAGAGAAAAGCACCACGGGGTGGGCAACATGGGGAGGTGAGGAAACACGCAGTGGAAATGTAGGATAGGTTTCTGAAAAACATCACGGGGTGGTGTCATTGTAAGCGTTTCTCACAAGCCATTCACAAGTGGGAGTGAGGAAAACATCACGGCGTGGTGTGAATCGGATGGCATGAATCAGGATAGGGAGTGAGTGTCAATGTAGGATGGAGAGAAGCACCATGGGGTGGTCAGCAAGGGGACGACATGAAAGATGCTTTGGCAATGTAGGATAAGTTTCTGAAAAACATCGCGGATTGGTGCTCATTTTAAGTGTTTCTAACAGGCCATACACTAGTCGGAGTGAAAAAAAAACATCATGGAGTGGTGTGAATTGGGGGTCCTGAATCAGGATAGGCAGTGTGTGGCAATGTAAAATGGAGAAAAGAACCAAGAGGTGGTCAGTATGGGGAGGTCAGGCAACATGCAGTGGCAATGTAGAATAGGTTTCTGAAAAACGTCATGGGGTGGTGCGCATTGTAAGGGTATCTAACAGGCCATTCACTTGTAGGAGTAAAAAAAAACATCATGCTGTGGTGTGAATCAGAGGGCCTGAATCAGGATAGGCAGTGAGAGGCAATGTAAACTGGAGAAAAGCACCACGGGGTGGTCAGCATGGTGAGGTCAGGAAACATGCAGTGGCAATGTAGGATAGGTTTCTGAAAAACATCGCGGGGTGGTGCGCATTGTAAGGGTTTGTAACAGGCCATTCAATAGTAGGAGTGAGAACAATAGCATGGGCTGGTGTGAAACGGAGGGCCTGAATGTGGATAGGCAGTGAGTGGCAATGAAGAATGGAGAAAAGCACCATGGGGTGGGCAACATGGGAGGTCAGGAAACATGCAGTGGCTATGTAGGATAGGTTTCTGAGAAACATCACGGGGTGGTGCGCATTGTAAGCGTTTCTATCAAGGCATTCACAAGTAGGAGTGAGAAAAACATCACGGGCTGGTGTGAATCAGAGGGCCTGAATTAGGATAGGCAGTGTTTGGCAATGTAGGATGGAGAAAAGCACCACAGGTTTATCAGCATGGGGAGGTATGGAAACATGCAGTGGCAATTTAGGATAGGTTTCTGATAAACATCGCAGGTTGTTGCGCATTTTAAGGGTTTCTAACAGGGCATTCACTAGTAGGAGTGAGAAATACATCATGATGTGGTGTGAATCCGAGGGCCTGAATATGCATAGACAGTGAGTGGCAATGTAGAATGGAGAAAAGCACAATGGGTTGGTCAGGATGGGGAGGTCAGGAAACATGCGGTGGCAATGTAAGACAGATTTCTGGTAAACATCGCGGAGTGGTTCGCATTGTATTGTTTTCTAACAGGCCATTCACTAGTAAGAGTGAGAAAAACATCACGGGGTGGTGTGAATTGGAGGGCCTGAATCAGCATAGGCAGTGATTCCAATGGAGGATGGAGAACATCACCATGGGTTGGTCAGCATGGGGAGGTTAGGAAACATGCTGTGGCAATGTAGCATTGTTTTCTAAAAAACATCGCGGGGTGGTGCGCATTGTAAGGGTTTCTAACAGGGCATTCTCTAGTAGGAGTGAGAAAAACATCATGGGGTGGTGTGAATCGGGGGCCTCTATTAGGATAGGCAGTGAGTGGCAATGTAGGATGGAGAAAATCCCCACTGGTTGTCAGCATGTGGAGGTCAGGAAACATGTGGTGGCAATGTAGCATAGGTTTGTAAAAAACTTCGCGGGGTGGTCCGCATTGTAAGGGTTTCTAACAGGCCATTCACTAGAAGGAGTGAGACAAACATCACGGGGTGGTGTGAATCGGAGGGCCTGAATTAGGTAGGCACTGAGTGGCAATGTAGGATGGAGAAAAGCACCACAGGTTGGTCAGCATAGGGATGTCAGGAAACATGCGGTGGTAATGTAGGATAGGTTTCTGAAAAACATCGCATGGTGGTGCACTTGGTAAGGATTTCTAACAGGCCATTAACTAGTATGAATGAGAATAACATCACGGGGTGGTGTGAATCGGAGGGCCGGCATTGGATAAGGCAGTGAGTGGTAAAGTAGGATGGAGAAAAGCAAGACAGCGTGGTAAGCATGGGGAGTTCAGGAAAAATGCCATGGCAATGTAGGATAAGTTTGTGAAAAATATCGCGGGGTGGTGCGCATTGTAAGGATTTCTAACAGGCCATTCACTAGTAAGATTGTGAAAAACATCACGGGGTGGTGTGAATCAGAGGGCCTGAAATAGGATAGGAAGTGAGTGGCAATGTAGGATGCAGAAAAGCCCGACGGGGTGGTCAGCATGTGGAGATCAGGAAACAAGCGGTGGCAATTTAGGATAGGTTTCTAAAAAACTTCAAGGGGTGGTGCGCATTGTAAGGGTTTCTCACAGGCCTATCAATAGTAAGAGTGAGAAAAACATCGTGGGGTGGTGTGAGTCAGAGGAGCTGAATTAGGACAGGCAGAGAGTAGCAATGTAGGATGGAGAAAAGCAACACGGGGTGGTCAGCATGGGGAGGTCAGGAAACATGCGGTGGCCATGTAGGATAGGTTTCTGAAAAACATTTCTGGGTAGTGCGCATTTTAAGGGTTTCTAAGAGGCCATTCACTAGTAGGAGTGAGAAAAACAACACGGGGTGGTGTGAATTGTTGGGTCGGAATTAGATTAGGCAGTGAGTGGCAATGTAGGATGGAGAAAAGCACCACGTGGTGGTCAGCATGTGGAGGTCAGGAAACAAGCGGTGGCAATGTAGGATACGTTTCTAAAAATCATCTTGGGGTGGTGCGCATTGTTAGGGTTTCTCACAGGCCTATAACTAGTAGGAGTGAGAAAAACATCACGGGGTGGTGTGAATCGGAGTAGCTGAATTAGGACAGGCAGTGAGTAGCAATTTAGGATGGAGAAAAGCACCACGGGGTGGTCAGCATGGGGAGATCAAGAAACATGCGGTGGCCATGTAGGATAGGTTTCTGAAAAACATTTCGAGTTGGTGCGCATTTTAATGGTTTCAAAGAGGCCATTCACTAGTAGGAGTCAAAAAACATCACGGGGTGGTGTGAATCGGAGGTCCTGATATAGGACAGGCAGTGAGTGGCAATGTAGGATGGCGAAAAGCAATACGGGTGGTCAGCATGGTGATTTCATGAAACATGCGGTGGTAAAGTAGGATATGTTTCTTAAAAACATCGCGGGGTGATGTGCATTGTAAGGGTTTCTAACAGGCGATTCACTAGTAGGAGTGAAAAACATCACAGGGTGGTGTGATTCGGAGGGCCTGAATTAGAATAGGCAATGAGTGGCAATTTAGGATGGAGAAAATCAAGACGGGGTGGTCAGCATCGTGAGATCAGGAAACATGCAGTGGCAATATAGGATAGGTTTCTGAAAATCATCGCGGGGTGGTGTCCTTTGTAAGGGTTTATAACAGGCCGTTCACTAGTAGGAGTGAGAAAAACATCATGGTGTGGTGGGAATCAGAGGGCCTGAATAAGGATAGGCACTGACTGGCAATGTAGGATGGAGAAAAGCACGATGGGGTGGTCAGCATGGGGAGGTAAGGAAACATGCAGTGGCAATGTAGGATAGGATTCTGAAAAACATCACGGGGTGGTTCGAATTGTAAGGGCTTCTAACAGGCCATTCATTAGTAGTAGTGAGAAAAACATCACGGGTTGGTGTGAATCGGTGGGCCTGAATAAGCATAGGCAGTGAGTTTCAATGGAGGATGGAGAAAAGCACCACAACGTCGTAAGGATGGTGAGGTCATGAAACTTGCAGTGTCAATGTAGTATACGTTTTTGCAAAACATCACGGGTTGGGGCGCATTGTAAGAGTTTCTAACAGTCAATTCAATAGTAGGAGTGAGAAAAACATCACGGTGTGGTGTGACTCAGAGGGGCTGAATTAGCATAGGCAGTGAGTGGCAACGTAGGCTGGAAAAAAGCATCACCCCGTAGTTAGCAAGGCGAGGTCAGGAAACATGCGGTGGCAATGTAGGATATGTTCCTGAAAAACATCGCGGGGTGGTGCGCATTGTAAGGGTTTCAAACACGTCATTCACTAGTAGGAATGAGAAAAACATAAATGGGTGGTGTGGACCTGAGGGCCTGAATTAGGATAGGCAGTGAGTGGCAATGTAGGATGGAGAAAAGCACCACGGGGGGGTCAGCATGGGGAGGTCAGGAAACATGCGGTGGCAAGGTAGGATAGGTTTCTGAAATACATCGCGGGATGGTGCGCATTGTAAGGGTTTGTAACTGGCAATTAACTAGTAGGAGTGAGAAAAATATCACGGGGGGTGTGAATCGGAGGGCCTGAATTCGGATAGGCACTGAGTGGCAATGTAGAATGGAGAGAAGCACCAAGGAGTGGTCAGCATGGGGAGTTAAGGAAACATGCGGGGGCAATGTAGGATAGGTTTCTGAAAAACACCGCGCGGTGGTGAGCATTGTAAGGGTTTCTAACAGGCCATTCACTTGTAGGAGTGAGAAAAACATCACGGGGTGGTGTGAATCGGAGGGCCTGAATTAGTTAGGCACTGAGTGGCAATGTAGGATGGAGAAAAGCATCACGGGTTATTCAGAATAGGGATGTCAGGAAACATGCGGTGGCAATGTAGGATAGGTTTCTGAGAAACATCACATGGTGGTGCGCTTGGTAAGTGTTTCTAACAGGCCATTCAATAGTAGGAGTGAGAATATCATCACGGGCTGGTGTGAATCGGAGGGCCGGCATTAGATAAGGCAGTGAGTGGTAATGTACGATGGTGAAAAGCAAAACAGCGTGGTAAGCATGGGGAGTTCAGGAAACATGCAGTGGCAATGTAGGATAGGTTTGTGAAAAACATTGCGGGGTGGTGTGCATTGCAAAGGGTTCTAACAGGCCATTCACAAGTAGGAGTGAGAAAAACATCACGGGCTGATGTGAATCAGAGGGCCTGAAATAGGTTAGGAAGTGAGTGGCAATGTAGGATGGAGAAAAGCACCACGGGGTGGTCAGCATGGTGAGGTCAGGAACATGCGGTGGCAATGTAGGACAGGTTTCTGAAAAACATCGCGGTGTGGTGCGAATTGTAAGGGTGTATAACAGGCCATTCACTAGTAGGAGTTAGAAAAACATCACGGTGTGGTGTGAATCGGAGGAACTGAATTAGTATACGCAGTGAGTGGCAATGTATGATGGAGAAAAGCACCACGGGGTGGTCAGCATGGGGAGGGCCGGAAAAAAGCGATGGCAAGTAGGATAGGTTTCTAAAAAACATCGTGGGGTGGTGCGCATTGTAAGGGTTTCTCACAGGCCTATCACTACTAGGAGTGAGAAAATCATCACAAGGTTGTGTGAATCGGAGGACCTGAATTAGGACAGGCAGTGAGTAGCAATGTAGAATGGAGAAAAGCAACACGGGGTGGTCAGCATGGGGAGGTCAGGAAACATGCGGTGGCCATGAAGGCTAGGTTTCTGATAAACATCGCAGGGTGGTGCGCATTGTCAGGGTTTCTAACAAGCTATTCACTAGTAGGAGTGAGAACAACATCACGGGGTGGTGTGAATCGGAGGGCCTGAATAAGAATAGGCAGGCAGTGGCTATGTATGATGCAGAAAAGCAGCACGGAGTAGTCAGCATGGGGAGGTCAGGAAACATGCAGTGCCTATGTATGATAGGTTTCTGAAAAACATCGCAGGGTGGTGCGCATTGTAAGGGTTTCTAACAGGCCATTCACTAGTAGGAGTGAGAAAAACATCACGGGGTGGTGTGAATCTGAGGGCATGAAACAGGATAGGCAGTGAGTGGAAATGTAGGATGTAGAAAAGCACCACGGTGTGGTCAGCATGGGGAGTCCAGGTAACATGCAGTGGCAATGTAGGATAGGTTTCTGAAAAACATCGTGGGTTGTTGCACCTTGTAAGGTTTTCAAAGAGACAATTCACTAGTAGGAGTGAAAAAAACATCACGGCGTGGTGGGAATCAGAGGGCCTGAATCAGAATAGGCAGTGAGTGGCAATGTAAAATGGAGAAAAGCATCACGTGGTGGTCAGAATGTGGAGGTTAGGAAACATGCAGTGGCAATGTAGGATAGATTTCTGAAAAACATCGCGTGGTAGTGAACATTGTAAGGGTTTCTAACAGGCCATTCACTAGTAGGAGTGAGAAAAACATCACGGGCTGCAGTGAATCGGAGGGCCTGAATTCGGATAGGCAGTGAGTGGCAATGTAAAATGGAGAAAAGCACACGGGGTGGTCAGCATGGGGAGGTTAGGAAACATGCAGTGGCAATGTAGGATAGATTTCTGAAAAACATCGCGGGGTGTTGCACATTGTAAGTGTTTGTAACAGGCCATTCACTAGTACGAGTGAGAACAACAGCACGGGGTGGTGTGAATGAGGGCCTAAATTAGGATAGGAAGTGAGTGGCAATGTAGAACGGAGAAAATCACCATTTGGTGGTCAGCATGGGGAGGTCAGGAAAAATGAAGTGCAATGTAGGATATATTTCTGAAAAACATCGCTGGGTGGTGCGCATTGTAAGGGTTTCTAACAGGCCATTCACTAGTAGGAGTGAGAACAACATCAAGGGATGGTGTGAATCGGAGGACCTGAATTAGAATAGGCAGTGAGTGGCAATGTACGTTGGAGTAAAGCACCATGGGGTTGTCAGCATGGGGAGGTCAGGAAACATGCAGTGGCAATGTAGGATATGTTCCTAAAAAACATCGCGGGGTGGTGCGCATTGTAAGGGTTTCAAACACGTCATTCACTAGTAGGAGTGAGAAAAACATAACGTTGTGGTGTGGACCTGAGGGCCTGAATTAGGATAGGCAGTGAGTGGCAATGTAGGATGGAGAAAAGCACCACGGGGTGGTCAGCATGGTGAGGTCAGGAACATGCGGTGGCAATGTAGGACAGGTTTCTGAAAAACATCGCGGTGTGGTGCGAATTGTAAGGGTGTATAACAGGCCATTCACTAATAGGAGTTAGAAAAACATCACGGTGTGGTGTGAATCGGAGGAACTGAATTAGTATACGCAGTGAGTGGCAATGTATGATGGAGAAAAGCACCACGGGGTGGTCAGCATGGGGAGGGCCGGAAAAAAGCGATGGCAAGTAGGATAGGTTTCTAAAAAACATCGTGGGGTGGTGCGCATTGTAAGGGTTTCTCACAGGCCTATCACTACTAGGAGTGAGAAAATCATCACAAGGTTGTGTGAATCGGAGGACCTGAATTAGGACAGGCAGTGAGTAGCAATGTAGAATGGAGAAAAGCAACACGGGGTGGTCAGCATGGGGAGGTCAGGAAACATGCGGTGGCCATGAAGGCTAGGTTTCTGATAAACATCGCAGGGTGGTGCGCATTGTCAGGGTTTCTAACAAGCTATTCACTAGTAGGAGTGAGAACAACATCACGGGGTGGTGTGAATCGGAGGGCCTGAATAAGAATAGGCAGGCAGTGGCTATGTATGATGCAGAAAAGCAGCACGGAGTAGTCAGCATGGGGAGGTCAGGAAACATGCAGTGCCTATGTATGATAGGTTTCTGAAAAACATCGCAGGGTGGTGCGCATTGTAAGGGTTTCTAACAGGCCATTCACTAGTAGGAGTGAGAAAAACATCACGGGGTGGTGTGAATCTGAGGGCATGAAACAGGATAGGCAGTGAGTGGAAATGTAGGATGTAGAAAAGCACCACGGTGTGGTCAGCATGGGGAGTCCAGGTAACATGCAGTGGCAATGTAGGATAGGTTTCTGAAAAACATCGTGGGTTGTTGCACCTTGTAAGGTTTTCAAAGAGACAATTCACTAGTAGGAGTGAAAAAAACATCACGGCGTGGTGGGAATCAGAGGGCCTGAATCAGAATAGGCAGTGAGTGGCAATGTAAAATGGAGAAAAGCATCACGTGGTGGTCAGAATGTGGAGGTTAGGAAACATGCAGTGGCAATGTAGGATAGATTTCTGAAAAACATCGCGTGGTAGTGAACATTGTAAGGGTTTCTAACAGGCCATTCACTAGTAGGAGTGACAAAAACATCACGGGCTGCAGTGAATCGGAGGGCCTGAATTCGGATAGGCAGTGAGTGGCAATGTAAAATGGAGAAAAGCACACGGGGTGGTCAGCATGGGGAGGTTAGGAAACATGCAGTGGCAATGTAGGATAGATTTCTGAAAAACATCGCGGGGTGTTGCACATTGTAAGTGTTTGTAACAGGCCATTCACTAGTACGAGTGAGAACAACAGCACGGGGTGGTGTGAATGAGGGCCTAAATTAGGATAGGAAGTGAGTGGCAATGTAGAACGGAGAAAATCACCATTTGGTGGTCAGCATGGGGAGGTCAGGAAAAATGAAGTGCAATGTAGGATATATTTCTGAAAAACATCGCTGCGTGGTGCGCATTGTAAGGGTTTCTAACAGGCCATTCACTAGTAGGAGTGAGAACAACATCAAGGGATGGTGTGAATCGGAGGACCTGAATTAGAATAGGCAGTGAGTGGCAATGTACGTTGGAGTAAAGCACCATGGGGTTGTCAGCATGGGGAGGTCAGGAAACATGCAGTGGCAATGTAGGATATGTTCCTAAAAAACATCCCGGGGTGGTGCGCATTGTAAGGGTTTCAAACACGTCATTCACTAGTAGGAGTGAGAAAAACATAACGTTGTGGTGTGGACCTGAGGGCCTGAATTAGGATAGGCAGTGAGTGGCAATGTAGGATGGAGAAAAGCACCACAGGGTGGTCAACATGGGGAGGTCAGGAAAAATGTGGTGACAATGTAGGATAGGTTTCTAGAAAACATCGCGGGGTGTTGCGCATTGTAAGGGTTTCTAACAGGCCATTCACTAGTAGGAGTTAGAAAACATCACGGGGTGGTGTGAATTGGAAGGCCTGAATTAGGATACGCAATGAGTCGCAATGTACGATGGAGAAAAGCATCACGAGGTGGTCAGCATGGGGAGGTCAGGAAACATGCGGTGGCAAGGTAGGATAGGTTTCTGAAATACATCGCGGGATGGTGCGCATTGTAAATGTTTCTAACTGGTAATTCACTAGTAGGAGTGAGAAAAACATCACAGGGGGGTGTAAATCAGAGGGCCTGAATTCGGATAGGCACTGAGTGGCAATGTAGGATGGAGAAAAGCACCAAGGATTGGTCAGCATTTTGAGGTCAGGAAACATGCGGTGGCAAAGTAGGATAGGTTTCTGAAAAACATCGCGGGGTGGTGAGCATTGTAAGGTTTTCTAACAGGCCATTCACTAGTAGGAGTGAGAAAAACCTTACGGGGTGGTGTGAATCAGAGGGCCTGAATTAGGCAGCCACTGAGTGGCAATGTCAGATGCAAAAGAGCACCACGGGTTATTCAGCATAGGGATGTCAAGAAACATGCGGTGCCAATGTAGGATAGGTTTCTGAAAAACATCACATGGTGGTGCGCTTGGTAAGGGTTTCTAACATGCCATTCACTAGTAGGAGTGAGAATAACATCACGGGGTGATGTGAATCGGAGGGCTGGCATTAGATAAGGCAGTGAGTGGTAATGTAGGATGGAGAAAAGCAAGACTGCGTATTAAGCATGGGGAGTTCAGGAAACATCCAGTGGCAATGTAGGATAGGTTTGTGAAAAACATCGCGGGGAGGTGCACACTGTAAGGGTTTCTAACAGGCCATTCATTAGTATGAGTGAGAAAAACATCACGGGGTGGTGTGAATCGGAGGGCCTGTATTAGGATAGGCAGGGAGTGGCAATGTATGATGGAGAAAAGCACCACGGGGTGGTCAGCATGTGGAAATCAGGAAACAAGCGGTGGCAATGTAGGATAGGTTTGTAAAAAACATCGCGGGATGGTGCGCATTGTAAGGGTTTCTCACAGGCCTAACAATAGTAGAAGTGAGAAAAACATCACAGGGTGGTGTGAATCGGAGGACCTGAATTAGGACAGGCAGTGAGTAGCAATGTAGGATGGAGAAAAGGAACACGAGGTGGTCAGCATGGGGCGGTCTGGAAACATGCGGTGGCCATGAACGATAGGTTTCTAATAAACATCGCAGGGTGGTGCGCATTGTAAGGGTTTCTAACAGGCTATTCACTAGTAGGAGTGAGAACAACATAACAGGGTGGTGTGAATCGGAGGGCCTGAATAAGAATAGGCAGTCAGTGGCTATGTAGAATGCAGAAAAGCAGCACGGAGTAGTCAGCATGGGGAGGTCAGGAAACATGCAGTGGCAATGTATGATAGGTTTCTGAAATACATCGCGGGATGGTGAGCATTGTAAGGGTTTCTAACTGGCAATTCACTAGTAGGAGTGAGAAAAACAACACTGGGGGGTGTGAATCGGAGGGCCTGAATTCGGATAGGCACTGAGTGGCAATGTAGGATGGAGAAAAGCACCAAGGAGTGGTCAGCATTGGGAGGTCAGGAAACATGCGGTGGAATGTAGGATAGGTTTCTGAAAAACATCGCGGGGTGGTGGGCATTGTAAGATTTTCTAACCGGCCATTCACTAGTAGGAGTGAGAAAAACATCACGGGTTGGTGTGAATCTGAGGGCCTAAATTGGAATAGGCAGTGAGTGGCAATGGAGGATGGAGAAAAGCACCACGAGGTGGTCAGCATGGAGAGGTCAGGAAACATGCGGTGGCAATGTAGGAAAGGTTTCTGAAAAACACTGTGCGGAGGTGTGCATTGTAAGGGTTTCTAACAGGCCATTCACTAGTAGGAGTGAGAAAAACCTCAAGGGGTGGTGTGAATCGGAAGGCCTGAATTAGGTAGCCACTGAGTGGCAATGTAGGATGGAGAAAAGCACCACGGGTTATTCAGCATAGGGATGTCAGGAAACATGCGGTGGCAATGTACGATAGGTTTCTGAAAAACATCTCATGGTGGTGCGCATGGTAAGGGTTTCTAACAGGCCATTCACTAGTAGGAGTGAGAATAACATCACGGGGTGGTGTGAATCGGAGGGCCAGCATTAGATAAGGCAGTGAGTGGTAATGTAGGATGGAGAAAAGCAAGACAGCGTGGTAAGCAATGGGAGTTCAGGAAACATGCAGTGGCAATGTAGGATAGTTTTGTGAAAAACATCGCGGGGTGGTGCGCATTGTAAGGGTTTCTAACAGGCCATTCGGTAGTAGGATTGAGAAAAACACCACGGGGTGATGTGAAACAGAGGGCCTGAAATAGGATAGGAAGTGAGTGGCAATGTAGGCTGGAGCAAAGCACCACGGGGTGGTCAGCATGGGGAGGACAGGAACATGCGGTGGCAATGTAAGATAGGTTTCTGAAAAACATCGCGGGGTGGTGCGAATTGTAAGGGTCTCTTACAGGCGATTTACTACAATGAGAGAGAAAAACATCATGGGGTGGTGTGAATCGCAGGGCCTGTATTAGGATAATCAGTGATGGCAACGTATGATGGAGAAAAGCACCACAGTGTGATCAGCATGGGGAGAGCAGCAAACAAGCAATGGCAATGTAGGATAGGTATCTGAAAAACATCGCTGGGTGGTGCACATTGTAAGGGTTTCAAACAGGCCATTCACTAGTAGGAGTGAGAACAACATCAAGGGATGGTGTGATTCGGAGGGCCTGAATTAGAATAGGCAGTGAGTGGCAATTGACGTTGGAGAAAAGCACCATGGTGTTGTCAGCATGGGGAGTTCAGGAAACATGCAGTGGCAATGTAGGATAGGTTTCTGAAAAACATCGCGGGGTGGTGCGCATTTTAAGTGTTTCTAACAGGCCATTCACAGTAGGATTGAGAAAACATCACGGGGTGGTGTGAATCAGAAGGCCTGAATCAGGATAGGCAGTGAGTGGCAACGTAGGATGGAGAAAAGCACCATGGGGCGGTCAGCATGGGGAGGTCAGGAAACATGCAGTGGCAATGTAGGATAGGTTTCTGAAAAATATTGCGGGGTGGTGCGCAATGTAAGTGTTTCTAACAGGCCATTCACTAGTAGAAGTGAAAAAAATGTCACGGCCTGGCGTGAATCGGAAAGCCTGAATCAGGATAGGCAGTGAGTGGCAATGTAAAGTGGAGAAAAGCACCACGGGGTGGTCATCATTGGGAGGTCAGGAACATGCGATGGCAATGTAGGACAGGTTTCTGAAAAACATCGCGGGGTGGTGCGCATTGTCTGGTTTTCTATCAGGCCATTCACTTGGAGGAGTGAGATTAACATCACGGGGTGGTGTGAATCAGAGGGCCTTAGTTAGCATAGGCAGTGAGTGGCAATGTAGGATGGAGAAAAGCATCACCCCGTAGTTAGCAAGGCGAGGTCAGGAAACATGCGGTGGCAATGTAGGATAGGTTTCTGGTAAACATCGCGGAGTGGTGCGCATTGTATTGTTTTCTAACAGGCCTTTCACTAGTAAGAGTGAGAAAAACATCACGGGGTGGTGTGAATTGGAGGGCCTAAATCAGCATAGGCACTGAGTCCAATGGAGGATGGAGAAAAATCACCACGGGTTGGTCAGCATGGGGATGTTCCGGAAACATGCTGTGGCAATGTAGGACTGGTTTCTAAAAAACATCGCAGGGTGGTGCGCATTGTAAGGGTTTCTAAAAGGGCATTCACTAGTAGGAGTGAGAAATACATCACGGGGTGGTGTGAATCAGAGGGCCTGAATTCGGATAGGCAGTGAGTGGAAATGTAGGATGGAGAAAAGCACCATTGGGTGTCAGCATGGGGAGGTCAGGAAACATGTGGTGGCAATGTAGCATAGGTTTCCAAAAAACATCACGGGGTGGTCCGCATTGTAACGGTTTCTAACAGGCCATTCACTAGTAGGAGTGAGACAAACATCACAGGGTGGTGTGAATCGGAGGGCCTGAATTAGGTAGGCATTGAGTGGCAATGTAGGATGGAGAAAAGCACCACGGGTTATTCAGCATAGGGATGTCAGGAAACATGCGGTGGCAATGTAGGATAGGTTTCTGAAAAACATCGCATGGTGGTGCGCTTGGTAAGGATTTCTAACAGGCCATTCACTAGTAGGAGTTAGAATAACATCATGGGGTGGTGTGAATCGGAGGGCCGGCATTAGATAAGGCAGTGTGTGGTAATGTAGGATGGAGAAAAGCAAGACAGCAGGGTAAGCATGGGGAGTTCAGGAAAAATGCCGTGGCAATGTAGGATAGGTTTGTGAAAAACATGGCGGGGTGGTGCGCATTGTAAGGGTTTCTAACAGGCCATTCACTAGTAGGAGTGAGAAAAACATCACGGGGTGGTGTGAATCGGAGGGCCTGAAATAGGATAGGAAGTGAGTGGCAATGTAGGATGGAGAAAAGCACCACGGGGTGGTCAGCATGTGGAGATCAGGAAACAAGCGGTGGCAATGTAAGATAGGTTTCTAAAATACATCGCGGGGTGGTGCGCATTGAAAGGGTTTCTCACAGGCCTATCAATAGTAAGAGTGAGAAAATCATCACGGGGTGGTGTGAATCGGAGGAGCTGAATTAGGACAGGCAGAGAGTAGCAATGTAGGATGGAGAAAAGCAACACGGGGTGGTCAGCATGGGGAGGTCAGGAAACATGCGGTGGCCATGTAGGATATGTTTCTGAAAAACATCGCGGGGTGATGCGCATTGTAAGGGTTTCTAACAGGCGATTCACTAGTAGGAGTGAGAAAAACATCACGGGGTGGTGTGATTCAGAGGGCCTGAATTAGAATAGGCAGTGAGTGGCAATTTAGGATGGAGAAAAGCAAGACGGGGTGGTCAGCATGGTGAGATCAGGAAACATGCAGTGGCAATATAGGATACGTTTCTGAATAACATCGCGGCTTGGTGTCCATTGTAAGGGTTTATAACAGGCCGTTCACTAGTAGGAGTGAGAAAAACATCATGGTGTGTTGGGAATCGGAGGGCCTGAATAAGGATAGGCACTGACTGGCAATGTAGGATGGAGAAAAGCAAGATGGGGTGGTCAGCATGGGGAGGGCAGGAACATGCGATGGCAATGTAGGACAGGTTTCTGAAAAACATCGCGGTGTGGTGCGAATTGTAAGGGTTTCTAACAGGCCATTTACTAGTAGGAGTGAGAAAAACATCATGGGGTGGTGTGAATCTGAGGGCATGAATCAGGATAGGCAGAGAGTGGCAACGTAGGATGTAGAAAAGCACCACGGTGTGGTCAGCATGGGGAGTCCAGGTAACATGCAGTGGCAATTTAGGATAGGTTTCTGAAAAACATCGTGGGTTGTTGCGCATTGTAAGGTTTTCAAACAGACAATTCACTAGTAGGAGTGAAAAAAATATCACGGCGTGGTGTGAATCGGAGTGCCTGAATCAGGATAGGCAGTGAGTGGCAATGTAAAATGGAGAAAAGCACCACGGGATGGTCAGCATGGGGAGGTTAGGAAACATGCAGTGGTAATGTAGGATAGATTTCTGAAAAACATCGCGTGGTGGTGTGCATTGTAAGGGTTTCTAACAGGCCATTCACTAGTAGGAGTGAGAAAAGCATCACAGGCTGGTGTGAAACGGAGGGCCTGAATTTGGATAGGCAGTGAGAGTCAATGTAGGATGTAGAAAAGCACCACAGGTTGGTCAGCATGGGGAGGTCAGGAAACATGCGGTGGCAATGTAGGATAGGTGTCTGAAAAACATCCCGGGGTGGTGCACATTGTAAGTGTTTGTAACAAGCCATTCACTAGTACGAGTGAGAACAACAGCACGGGGTGGTGTGAATGAGGGCCTAAATTAGGATAGGCAGTGAGTGGCAATGTAGGACGGAGAAAATCACCATTTGGTGGTCAGCATGGGAGGTCAGGAAAAATGAAGTGCAATGTAGGATAGGTTTCTTAAAAACATCGCTGGGTGGTGCGCATTGTAAAGGATTCTAACAAGCCATTCACTACTAGTAGGAGTGAGAACCACATCACGGGATGGTGTGAATCGGAGGGCCTGAATTAGAATAGGGAGTGAGTGGCAATGTACTTTGGAGAAAAGCACCATGGGGTTGTCAGCATGGGGAGGTCAGGAAACATGCAGTGGCAATGTAGGATATGTTCCTGAAAAACATCGCGGCGTGGTGCGCATTGCAAGGGTGTCAAACACGTCATTCACTAGTAGGAGTGAGAAAAACATCATGGGGTGATGTGAATCAGAGGGCCTGAAATAGGATAGGAAGTGAGTGGCAATGTAGGATGGAGAAAAGCACCACGGTGTGGTCAGCATTGGGAGGTTAGGAACACGTGGTGGCAATGTAGGATAGGTTTCTGAAAAACATCGCGGGGTGGTGCGCATTGTCTGGTTTTCTATCAGGCCATTCACTTGGAGGAGTGAGATTAACATCACGGGGTGTTGTGAATCAGAGGGCCTTAGTTAGCATAGGCAGTGAGTGGCAATGTAGGATGGAGAAAAGCATCACCCCGTAGTTAGCAAGGCGAGGTCAGGAAACATGCGGTGGCAATGTAGGATAGGTTTCTGGTAAACATCGCGGAGTGGTGCGCATTGTATTGTTTTCTAACAGGCCTTTCACTAGTAAGAGTGAGAAAAACATCACGGGGTGGTGTGAATTGGAGGGCCTAAATCAGCATAGGCACTGAGTCCAATGGAGGATGGAGAAAAATCACCACGGGTTGGTCAGCATGGGGATGTTCCGGAAACATGCTGTGGCAATGTAGGACTGGTTTCTAAAAAACATCGCGGGGTGGTGCGCATTGTAAGGGTTTCTAAAAGGGCATTCACTAGTAGGAGTGAGAAATACATCACGGGGTGGTGTGAATCAGAGGGCCTGAATTCGGATAGGCAGTGAGTGGAAATGTAGGATGGAGAAAAGCACCATTGGGTGTCAACATGAGGAGGTCAGGAAACATGTGGTGGCAATGTAGCATAGGTTTCCAAAAAACATCACGGGGTGGTCCGCATTGTAAGGGTTTCTAACAGGCCATTCACTAGTAGGAGTGAGACAAACATCACAGGGTGGTGTGAATCGGAGGGCCTGAATTAGGTAGGCACTGAGTGGCAATGTAGGATGGAGAAAAGCACCACGGGTTATTCAGCATAGGGATGTCAGGAAACATGCGGTGGCAATGTAGGATAGGTTTCTGAAAAACATCGCATGGTGGTGCGCTTGGTAAGGATTTCTAACAGGCCATTCACTAGTAGGAGTGAGAATAACATCATGGGGTGGTGTGAATCGGAGGGCCGGCATTAGATAAGGCAGTGTGTGGTAATGTAGGATGGAGAAAAGCAAGACAGCATGGTAAGCATGGGGAGTTCAGGAAAAATGCCGTGGCAATGTAGGATAGGTTTGTGAAAAACATGGCGGGGTGGTGCGCATTGTAAGGGTTTCTAACAGGCCATTCACTAGTAGGAGTGAGAAAAACATCACGGGGTGGTGTTAATCGGAGGGCCTGAAATAGGATAGGAAGTGAGTGGCAATGTAGGATGGAGAAAAGCACCACGTGGTGGTCAGCATGTGGAGATCAGGAAACAAGCGGTGGCAATGTAAGATAGGTTTCTAAAATACATCGCGGGGTGGTGCGCATTGAAAGGGTTTCTCACAGGCCTATCAATAGTAAGAGTGAGAAAAACATCACGGGGTGGTGTGAATCGGAGGAGCTGAATTAGGACAGGCAGAGAGTAGCAATGTAGGATGGAGAAAAGCAACACGGGGTGGTCAGCATGGGGAGGTCAGGAAACATGCGGTGGCCATGTAGGATATGTTTCTGAAAAACATCGCGGGGTGATGCGCATTGTAAGGGTTTCTAACAGGCGATTCACTAGTAGGAGTGAGAAAAACATCACGGGGTGGTGTGATTCAGAGGGCCTGAATTAGAATAGGCAGTGAGTGGCAATTTAGGATGGAGAAAAGCAAGACGGGGTGGTCAGCATGGTGAGATCAGGAAACATGCAGTGGCAATATAGGATACGTTTCTGAATAACATCGCGGCTTGGTGTCATTGTAAGGGTTTATAACAGGCCGTTCACTAGTAGGAGTGAGAAAAACATCATGGTGTGGTGGGAATCGGAGGGCCTGAATAAGGATAGGCACTGACTGGCAATGTAGGATGGAGAAAAGCAAGATGGGGTGGTCAGCATGGGGAGGGCAGGAACATGCGATGGCAATGTAGGACAGGTTTCTGAAAAACATCGCGGTGTGGTGCGAATTGTAAGGGTTTATAATAGGCCATTCACTAGTAGGAGTTAGAAAAACATCACGGTGTGGTGTGAATCGGAGGAACTGAATTAGGATACGCAGTGCGTGGCAATGTATGATGGAGAAAAGCACCACGGGGTGGTCAGCATGGGGAGGGCAGGAAACAAGCGATGGCAATGTAGGATAGGTTTCTAAAAAACATCGTGGGTTGGTGCGCATTGTAAGGGTTTCTCACAGGCCTACCACTACTAGGAGTGAGAAAATCATCACAAGGTTGTGTGAATCGGAGGACCTGAATTAGGACAGGCAGTGAGTAGCAATGTAGAATGGAGAAAATCACCACGGGGTGGTCAGCATGGGGAGGTCAGGAAACATGCCGTGGCCATGAAGGCTAGGTTTCTGATAAACATCGCAGGGTGGTGCGCATCGTCAGGGTTTCTAACAGGCTATTCACTAGTAGGAGTGAGAACAACATCACGGGGTGGTGTGAATCGGAGGGCCTGAGTAAGAGGAGGCAGGCAGTGGTTATGTAGGATGCAGAAAAGCAGCACGGAGTAGTCAGCATGGGGAGATCAGGAAACATGCAGTGGCTATGTATGATAGGTTTCTGAAAAACATCGCAGGGTGGTGCGCATTGTAAAGGTTTCTAACAGGCCATTCACTAGTAGGAGTGAGAAAAACATCATGGGGTGGTGTGAATCGGAGGGCCTGAAATAGGATAGGAAGTGAGTGGCAATGTAGGATGGATAAAAACACCACGGGGTGGTCAGCATGTGGAGATCAGGAAACAAGCGGTGGCAATGTAAGATAGGTTTCTAAAATACATCGCGGGGTGGTGCGCATTGAAAGGGTTTCTCACAGGCCTATGAATAGTAAGAGTGAGAAAAACATCACGGGGTGGTGTGAATCGGAGGAGCTGAATTAGGACAGGCAGAGTGTAGCAATGTAGGATGGAGAAAAGCAACACGTGGTGGTCAGCATGGGGAGGTCAGGAAACATGCGGTGGCCATGTAGGATATGTTCCTGAAAAACATCGCGGGGTGATGCGCATTGTAAGGATTTCTAACAGGCGATTCACTAGTAGGAGTGAGAAAAACATCACGGGGTGGTGTGATTCGGAGGGCTTGAATAAGGATAGGCAGTGACTGGCAATGTAGGATGGAGAAAAGCAAGATGGGGTGGTCAGCATGGGGAGGGCAGTAATAGTGCCCTCCTATTCTAATTCTAATTAGAATAGTGGCAATTTAGGTTGGAGAAAAGCAAGACGGGGTGGTCAGCATGGTGAGACCAGGAAACATGCAGTGGCAATATAGGATACGTTTCTGAAAAACATCGCGGGTTGGTGTCCATTTTAAGGGTTTATAAAAGGCTGTTCACTAGTAGGAGTGAGAAAAACATCATGGTGTGGTGGGAATCGAAGGGCCTGAATAAGGATAGGCAGTGACTGGCAATGTAGGATGGAGAAAAGCAAGATGGGGTGGTCAGCATGGGGAGGGCAGTAAACATGCAGTGGCAATGTAGGATAGGATTCTGAAAAACATCACGGGGTGGTTCGAATTGTAAGGGCTTCTAACAGACCATTCATTAGTAGTAGTGAGAAAAACATCACGGGGTTGTGTGAATCGGTGGGCCTGAATCAGCATAGGCAGTGAGTTGCAATGGAGGATGGAGAAAAGCACCAAAAGGTCGTAAGGAAGGTGAGGTCATGAAACTTGCAGTGTCAATGTAGTATACGTTTTTGAAAAACATCACGGGTTGGGGCACATTGTAAGGGTTTCTAACAGTCAATTCAATAGTAGGAGTGAGAAAAACATCACGGGGTGGTGTGACTCAGAGGGCCTGAATTACCATAGGCAGTGAGTGGCAACGTAGGCTGGAAAAAATCATCACCCCGTAGTTAGCAAGGCGAGGTCAGGAAACATGCGGTGGCAATGTAGGATAGGTTTCGGAAAAACATCGCGGAGTGGTGCGCATTGTGTGGTTTTCTAACAGGCCATTCACTAGTAGGAGTGAGAAAAACATCACAGGGTGGTTTGAATCTGAGGGCCTGAATCAGCATAGGCAGTGAGTGGCAATGGAGGATGGAGAAAAGCACCACGAGGTCGTCATCATGGGGAGGTCAGGAAACATGCGGTGGCAATGTAGGATATGTTCCTGAAAAACATCGCAGGGTGGTGCGCATTGTAAGTGTTTCAAACACGTCATTCACTAGTAGGAATGATAAAAACATAAATGGGTGGTGTGGACCTGAGGGCCAGAATTAGGATAGGCAGTGAGTGGCAATGTAGGATGGAGAAAAGCACCACGGGGGGGGGGGTCAGCATGGGGAGGTCAGGAAACATGCGGTGGCAAGGTAGGATAGGTTTCTGAAATACATCGCGGGATGGTGCGCATTGTAAGGGTTTGTAACTGGCAATTCACTAGTAGGTGTGAGAAAAATATCACGGGGGGTGTGAATCGGAGGGCCTGAATTCGGATAGGCACTGAGTGGCAATGTAGGATGGAGAGAAGCACCAAGGAGTGGTCAGCATGGGGAGGTCAGGAAACACGCGGGGGCAATGTAGGATAGGTTTCTGAAAAACACCGCGCGGTGGTGCGCATTGTAAGGGTTTCTAACAGGCCATTCACTAGTAGGAGTGAGAAAAACATCACGGGGTGGTGTGAATCGGAGGGCCTGAATTAGGTAGGCACTAAGTGGCAATGTAGGATGGAGAAAAGCATCACGGGTTATTGAGCATAGGGATGTCAGTAAACATGCGGTGGCAATGTAGGATAGGTTTCTGAGAAACATCACATGGTGGTGCGCTTGGTAAGGGTTTCTAACAGGCCATTCAATAGTAGGAGTGAGAATAACATCACGGGCTGGTGTGAATCGGAGGGCCGGCATTAGATAAGGCAGTGAGTGGTAATGTAGGATGGAGAAAAGCAAGACAGCGTGGTAAGCATGGGGAGTTCAGGAAACATGCAGTGGCAATGTAGGATAGGTTTGTGAAAAACATTGCGAGGTGGTGTGCATTGTAAAGGGTTCTAACAGGCCATTCACAAGTAGTAGTAAGAAAAACATCACAGGCTGATGTGAATCAGAGGGCCTGAAATAGGATAGGAAGTGAGTGGCAATGTAGGATGGAGAAAAGCACCACGGGGTGGTCAGCATGGGGAGGGCAGGAAACAAGCGATGGCAATGTAGGATAGGTTTCTAAAAAACATCGTGGGGTGGTGCGCATTGTAAGGGTTTCTCACAGGCCTATCACTACTAGGAGTGAGAAAATCATCACAAGGTTGTGTGAATTGGAGGACCTGAATTAGGACAGGCAGAGAGTAGCAATGTAGGATGGAGAAAAGCACCACGGGGTGGTCTGTATGGAAGGTCAGTAAACATGCAGTGGCAATGTAGGATAGGTTTCTGAAAAACATCGTGGGGTGGTGCGCATTGTAAGGGTTTCTAACAGGCCATTCACTAATAGGAGTGAGAAAAACGTCACGGGGTGGGGTGAATCGGAGGGGCTAAATTCGCATAGACAGTGAGTGGCAATATAGGATGTAGAAAAGCACCACGGGGTGGTCAGCAGTGGGAGGTTAGGAAACATGCAGTGGCAAAGTAGGATAGGTTTCTGAAACACATCGTGGGTTCGTGCGCATTGTAAGTGTTTCTAGCAGGCCATTCACTAGTAGGACTGAGAAAAACATCATGCGATGGTGTGAATCGGAATGCCTGAATAAGGATAGGCAGTGAGTGTCAATGTAGGATGCAGAAAAGAACCATGTGGTGGTCAGCATTGGGAGGTCAGGAAACATGCAGAGGCAACGTACGATAGGTTTCTGAAAAACATTGTGGGTTGGTGCGCATTTTAAGTGTTTCTAACAGGCCATTCACTAGTAGGAGTGAAAAAAACATCACGGCATGGTGTGAATTCGAGGGCCTGAATCAGGATAGGCAGTGAGGGGCAATGTAAAATAGAAAAAAGCACCAAGGGGAGGTCAACATGGGGAGGTCAGGAAACATGCAGTGGCAATGTAGAAGAGGTTTCTTAAAAACGTCGTGGGGAGGTGCGCATTGTAAGGGTTTCTAACAGGCCATTCACTAGTAGGAGTGAGAAAAACATCACGTGGTGGTGTGAATCAGAGGGCCTGAATTCGGATAGGCAGTGAGTGGCATTTAGGATGGAGAAAAGCACCACGGGGTGGTCAGCATGGGGAGGTAATGAAACGTGCAGTGGCAATTAAGGATAGGTTTCAGATAAACATCGCAGGGTCGTGCACATTGTAAGGGTTTCTAACAGGCCATTCACTAGTAGGAGTGAGAACAACATCACGAGGTGGTGTGAATCAGAGGGCCTGAATTAGAATAGGCAGTGAGTGGCAATGTACATTGGAGAAAAGCAACATAGGGCTGTCAGCATGGGGAGTTCAGGAAACATGCAGTGGCAATGTAGGATAGGTTTCTGCAAAACATTGCGGTGTGGTGCACATTGAACGGTTTCTAACAGGCCTCTCACTAGTAGGATTGAGAAAACATCACGGGGTGTTGTGAATCGGAAGGCCTGAATCAGGATAGGCAGTGAGTGGCAATGTAGGATGGAGAAAGGCACCACGGGGCAGTCAGCATGGGGAGGTCTGGAAACATGCAGTGGCAATGTAGGATAGTTTTCTAAAAAATATCACCGGGTGGTGCGCATTGTAAGGGTTTCTCACAGGCCTATCACTAGTAGGACTGAGAAAAACATCATACGATGGTGTGAATCGGAATGCCTGAATCAATATAGGCAGTGAGTAGCAATGTAGGATGGAGAAAAGCAAAATGGGGTGGTCAGCATGGGGTGGTCAGGGTACATGCAGAGGCAATGTAGGATAGGTTTCTGAAAAACATCGCTGGGTGGTGCGCATTGTAATGTTATCTAACAGGCCATTCACTAGTAAGAGTGAGAAAAACATCACAGGGTGGTGTGAACGCAGGCCTAAATTAGGATACGCAGTGATTTTCAATGTCGGAAGGAGAAAAGCACCACGGGGTGGTCAGCATGGGGAGGTAATGAAACATGCAGTGGCAATTTAGGATAGGTTTAAGATAAACATCGCAGGGTCATGCACATTGTAAGGGTTTCTAACAGGCCATTCACTAGTAGGAGTGAGAACAACATCACGAGGTGGTGTGAATCAGAGGGCCTGAATTAGAATGGGCAGTGAGTGGCAATGTACATTGCAGAAAAACACCATGGGGCTGTCAGCATGGGGAGTTCAGGAAACATGCAGTGGCAATGTAGGATAGGTTTCTGCAAAACATTGCGGTGTGGTGCGCATTGTAAGTGTTTCTAACAGGCCTTTCACTAGTAGGATTGTGAAAACATCACGGGGTGTTGTGAATCGGAAGTACTGAATCAGGATAGGCAGTGAGTGGTAATGTAGGATGGAGAAAAGCACCACGGGGCGGTCAGCATGGGGAGGTCTGGAAACATGCAGTGGCAATAGAGGATAGGTTTGTGAAAAAATTCGCGGAGTGGTGCGCATTGTAAGGGTTTGTAACAGGCCATTAACTGGTAGGAGTGAGAACAACGGCACGGGCTGGTGTGAATCGGAGGGCCTGAATTAGTATAGGCATTGAGTGGGAATGAAGAATGGAGAAAAGCACCACAGGGTTGTCAGCATGGGGAGAGCAGGAAACAAGCGATGGCAATGTAGGATAGGTTTCAAAAATCATCGCGGGGTGGTGCGCATTGTAATGGTTTCTCACATGCCTATTACTAGTAGGACTGAGAAAAACATCATGCGATGGTGTGAATCGGAATGCCTGAATCAGGATAGGCAGTGAGTGGCAATGAAGAATAGAGAAAAGCACCACGGGCTGGGCAACATGGGGAGGTCAGGAAACATGCAGTGGCAATGTAGGATAGGTTTCTGAAAAACATTGCGGGGTGGTGCGCATTATAAGCGTTTCTAACAAGCCATTCACAAGTAGGAGTGAGAAAAACATCACGGCATGGTGTAAATCGGAGGGCCTGAATTAGGATAGACAGTGAATGGCAATGTAGGATGGAGAAAAGAACCACGGGTTTGTCAGCATGGGGAGGTAATGAAACATGCAGTGGCAATGTAGGATAGGTTTCTGATAAACATCGCAGGGTGGTGCACATTGTAAGGGTTTCTAACGGCTATTCACTGCTAGGAGTGAAAAAAACATCACGGGGTGGGGTGAATCGGATGGCCTGAAACAGGATAGGCGGTGAGTGGAAATGTAGGGTGTACAAAAGCACCACGGGGTCGTCAGGACGGAGAATTCAGGAAACATGCCGTGGCAATGTAGGATAGGTTTCTGAAAAGCATCGCGGATTGGTACACATTGTCAGTGTTTCTAACAGACCATTCACTAGTAGGAGTGAAAAAAACATCACAGCGTGGTGTGAAACGGAGGGCCTGAATCAGGATAGGCAGTGAGTGGTAATGTAAAATGGAGAAAAGCACAACGAGGTGGTTTGCCTGGGGAAGTCAGGAAACATGCAGAGGCAATGTAGGATAGGTTTCTGCAAAATATCGTGGGGTAGGGAACATTGTAAGGTTTTCTATCAGGCCATTCACTAGTAGGAGTGAGAAAACACATCACGGGCTGGTGTGAATCGGAGGTCCTTAAATAGGATAGGCAGTGAGTGGCAATGTAGGATGGAGAAAAGCACCACAGGGTGGTCAGCATGGGGAGGTCAGGACAGATGCATTGGCAATGTAGAATAGGTTTCTGAAATACATCGGGGGTGGTGCGCATTGTAAGGGTTTCTAACAGGCCATTAACTAGTAGGAGTGAGATCTACATCATGATGTGGTGTGAATCCGAGGACCTGAATCAGCATAGACAGTGAGTGGCAATGTAGAATGGAGAAAAGCACAACGGGGTGGTCAGCATGGGGAGGTCAGGACAGATGCATTGGCAATGTAGAATAGGTTTCTGAAATACATCGGGGGTTGTGCGCATTGTAAGGGTTTCTAACAGGCCATTAACTAGTAGGAGTGAGAACTACATCATGATGTGGTGTGAATCCGAGGACCTGAATCAGCATAGACAGTGAGTGGCAATGTAGAATGGAGAAAAGCACAACGGGGTGGTCAGCATGGGGAGGTCAGGAAACTTGCAGTGTCAATGTAGTATAGGTTTCTGAAAAACATCGCGGGGTGGTGTGCATTGTAAGGGTTTCTAACAGTCCATTCACTAGTAGGAGTGAGAAAAACATCACTGGGTGGTGTGAATCAGAGGGCCTTAATTAGGATACGCAGTGAGTGGCAATGTAGGAATGGAGAAAAGCACCAGAGGGTGGTCAGGATGGGGAGGGCAGGAAACATGCAGTGACAATGTAGGATAGGTTTCTGATAAACATCGCGGGATGGTGCGCATTGTAAGGGTTTCTAACAGGGAATTCACTAGTACGAGTGAGAACAACAGCACGGGATGGTGTGAATGAGGGCTTAAATTAGGATAGACAGTGAGTGGCAATGTAGGAAGGAGAAAATCACCACTTAACGGTCAGCATGGGGAGGTCAGGAAACATGAAGTGCAATGTAGGATAGGTTTCTGAAAACATCGCGGAGTGAAGCGCATTGTAAGTGTTTGTAACAAGCCATTCACTAGTAGGAGTGAGAACAACAGCATGGGGTGGTGTGAATCAGAGGGCCTGAATTAGGATACGCAGTGAATGGCAATAAAAATTAGAGAAAAGCACCACGGGGTGGGCAACATGGGGAGGTCAGGAAACATGCAGTGGCAATGTAGGATAAGTTTCTGAAAAACATCACGGGGTGGGCCACATTATAAGCGTTTCTAACAAGCATTCACAAGTAGGAGTGAGAAAAACATCACGGGGTGGTGTGAATCGGAGGGCCAGAATTAGGATAGGCAGTAAATGGCAATGTAGGATGGAGAAGAGAACCACGGGTTTGTCAGCATGGGGAGGTAATGAAACATGCAGTGGAAATGTCGGATAGGTTTGTGAAAAACATCGCGGGGTGGTGAGCATTGTAAGGGTTTCTAACAGGCCATTCACTAGTAGGAGTGAGAAAAACATCACGGGCTGGTGTGAATCGGAGGGCCTGAATTCAGATAGGCAGTGATTGGCGATGTAGGACGGAGAAAAGCACCACAGGGTGGTGAGCATGGGGAGGTCAGTATAGAAACAGTGGCAATGTAGGATAGATTTCTGATTAACACCGTGGGGTGGTGCGCATTGTAAGGGTTTCTAACAGGCCATTCATTAGTACGAGTGAGAACAACATCACGGGATGGTGTGAATGAGGGCCTAAATTAGGATACACAGTGAGTGGTAATGTAGGAAGGAGAAAATCAACACTTGATGGTCAGCATGTGTAGGTCAGGAAACAGGAGGTGCAATGTAGGATAGGTTTCTGAAAACCATCGCAGAGTGGTGCGCATTGTAAGGGTTTGTAACAGTCCATTCACTAGTAAGAGTGAGAGCAACAGCACGGGGTGGTGTGAATCTGAGGGCGTGAATTAGGATATGCAGTGATTGACAATGAAGAATAGAGAAAAGCACCACGGGGTGCGCAACATGGGGAGGTCAGGAAACATGCAGTGGCAATGTAGGATAAGTTTCTGAAAAACATCACGGGGTGTTGCGCATTATACGCGTATCTAACAAGCAATTCACAAGTAGGACTGAGAAAAACATCACGGGGTGGTGTGATTCGGAGGGCCTGATTTAGGATAGGCAGTGAATGGCAATGTAGAGTGGAGAAAAGAACCACGGATTTGTCAGCATGGGGAGGTCAAGAACCATGCAGTGGCAATGTAGGATAGGTTTCTGATAAAAATCTCAGGGTGGTGCGCATTGTAAGGGTTTCTAACAGGCTACTCACTGGTAGGATTGAAAAAAAAACATCACGGGGTGGTGTTAATCGTAGGGCCTGAATCAGGATAGGCAGTGAGTGGCAATGTAGGATGTAGAAAAGCACCACGGAGTGGTCAGCATGGAGAGATCAGGAAACATGCAGTGGCAATGTAGGATAGGTCTCTGAAAAGCATCGCGGGTTGCTGCATATTGTAAGGGTTTGTAACAGGCCATTCACTACTAGGAGTGAAAACAACCTCACGATGTGGTGTGAATTGGAGGGCCTGAATCAGGATAGGAAGTGAGTGGCAATGTAAAATAGAAAAAAGCACCAAGGGGTGGTCAACATGGGGAGGTCAAGAAACATGCAGTGGCAATGTAGAATAGCTTTCTGAAAAACATAGCGGGGAGGTGTGCATTGTAAGGGTTTCTAACAGGCCGGTCACTAGTAGGAGTGATAAAAACATCACGGGGTGGTGTGAGTCAGAGGGCCTGAATTCGGATAGGCAGGGAGTGGCAATGTAGGATGGAGAAAAGCACTAAGGGGTGGTCAGCATGGGAAGTCAGAAAACATGCAGTGGCAATGTAGGATAGGTTTCTGAAAAACATCGCTGGGTGGTGCGCATTGTAATGTTTTCTAACAGGCCATTCACTAGTAAGAGTGAGAAAAATATCACAGGGTGGTGTGCAGGCGGGCCTAAATTAGGATAGGCAGTGATTGGCATTGTCGGAAGGAGAAAAGCACCATGGGGTGGTCAGCATGGGGAGGTAATGAAACATGCAGTGGCAATTTAGGATAGGTTTCAGATAAACATCGCAGGGTGGTGCACATTGTAATGGTTTCTAACAGGCCATTCACTAGTAGGAGTGAGAACAACATCACGAGGTGCTGTGAATCGGAGGGCCTGAATTAGAATAGGCAGTGAGTGGCAATGTACTTTGGAGAAAAGCACCATGGTTTGTCAGCATGGGGAGTTCAGGAAACATGCAGTGGCAATGTTGGATAGATTTCTGCAAAACATCGTGGGGTGGTGCGCATTAAAAGTGTTTCTAACAGGCCTTTCACTAGTAGAATTGAGAAAACATCACGGGGTGTTGTGAATCGGTAGGCCTGAATCAGGATAGGCAGTGAGTGGCAATGTAGGATGGAGAAAAGCACCACGGGGCGGTCAGCATGGTGAGGTCAGGAAACATGCAGTGGCAATGTAGGATAGGTTTGTAAAAAACATCGCGGGGTGGTGGGCATTGTAAGGGTTTTTAGCAGGCCATGCACTAGTAGCAGTGAGAAAAACAGCACGAGCTGGTGTGAAATGGATGACCTGAATTAGAATAGGCAGTGAGTGGGAATGGAGAATGGAGAAAAGCACCACGGGATGGGCAACATGGGGAGGTCAGCAAACATGCAGTGGCAATGTAGGATAGGTATATCACAAGCATCGCAGGTTGTTGCGCATTGTAATGGTTTCTAACAGGCCATTCAATAGTAGGAGTGAAAAAAACATCACCGGGTGGTGTGAATCGGAGGGCCTGAATCAGGATAGTCTGTGAGTGGCAATATAAAATGGAGAAAAGCACCACGGCGTGGTCAGCATGCAGAGGTCAGGAAACATGAAGTGGCAATGGAGGATAGGTTTCTGAAAAACATTCCGTGGTGGTGCGCATTATAAGCGTTTCAAACAAGCCATTCACAAGTAGGACTGAGAAAAACATCACGGGGTGGTGTGAATCGGAGGGCCTGAATTCGGATAGGCAGTGAGTGGCAATGTAGGATGTAGAAAAGCACCACAGGGTGGTTAGCACGTTGAGGTCAGGACATACGCACTGGCAATGTAGGTTAGGTTTCTGAAAAACATCGTGGTGTGGTGCGCATTGTAAGGGTTTCTAACAGGCCATTCACTAGTAGGAGTGAGAAATACATCATGATGTGTTGTGTATCCAAGGGCCTGAATCATCCCAGACAGTGAGTGGCCATGTAGAATGGAGAAAAGCAGATCGGGGAGGTCAGGATGGGGAGGTCAGGAAACATGCAGTGGCAATGTATGATAGGTTTCTGAAAAACATCATGGGGAAGTGCGCATTGTAAGAGTTTCTAACAGGCCATTCACTAGTAGGAGTGAGAAAAACATCACGGGGTGGTGTGAATCGGATGGCTTGAATCAGGATAGGCAGTGAGTGGAAATGTAGGATGTAGAAAAGCACCATGGGGAGGTCAGCATGGAGAGTTCAGGAAACATGCAGTGGCAATGTAGGATAGGTTTCTGAAAAACATCGCGGGGTGGTGCGCATCGTAAGGGTTTCTAACAGGCCATTCACTAGTAGGAGTGAGAAATACATCATGATGTGGTGTGAATCCCAGGGCCTGAATCAGCAAAGACAGTGAGTGACAATGTAGAATGGAGAAAAGCACAACGGGGTGGTCAGGATGGGGAGGTCAGGAAACATGCAGTGTCAATGTAGGATAGGTTTATGAAAAACACCACGGGGTGGTGTCATTGTATGCGTTTCTAACAAGACATTCACAAGTGGGAGTGAGAAATACATCACGGCGTGGTGTGAATCGGAGGGCCTGAATCAGGATAGGGAGTGAGTGTGAATGTAGGATGGAGAAAAGCACCATGGGCTGGTCAGCATGGGGAGGTAAGGAAACATGCAGTGGCAATGTAGGATAGGTTTCTGAAAAACATCGCGGGTTTGTGAGCATTGTAAGGCTTTCTAACATCCCATTCACTAGTAGGAGTGAGAAAATCATCACGGGGTGGTGTGAATTGGAATGCCTGAATCAGGATTGGCAGTGACTGTCAATGTGGGATGGAGAGAAGCACCAGGGGGTGGTCAGCATGTTGAGGATCAGGAAACATGCTTTGGCAATGTAGGATAGGTTTCAGAAAAACAACGCGGGTTGGTGTGCATTGTAAGTGTTTCTAAAAGGCCATAGACTAGTAGGAGTGAAAAAAACATCACGGCATGGTGTGAATTGGAGGACCTGAATCAGGATAGGCAGTGTGTGGCAATGTAAAATGGAGAAAAGCACCAAGGGGTGGTAAGCATGGGGAGGATCAGGAAACATGCTTTGGCAATGTAGGATAGGTTTCAGAAAAACAACGTGGGTTGGTGTGCATTGTAAGTGTTTCTAACAGGCCATAGACTAGTAGGAGTGAAAAAAACATCACGGCATGGTGTGAATTGGAGGACCTGAATCAGGATAGGCAGTGTGTGGCAATGTAAAATGGAGAAAAGCACCAAGGGGTGGTCAGCATGGGGAGGTCAGGAAACATGCAGTGGCAATGTAGAACAGGTTTCTGAAAAACATCACGGGCTGGTGTGAATCAGAGGGCCTGAATTAGGATAGGCAGTGAGTGGCAATGTAGGATGGAGAAAAGCACCACGTGTTTGTCAGCATGGGGAGGTATGGAAACAGGCAGTGGCAATTTAGGATAGGTTTCTGATAAACATGGCAGGGTGGTGCGCATTGTAAGGGTATCTAATAGGCCATTCACTAGTAGGAGTGAGAACAACATCACGGGGTGGTGTGAATTGGAGGGCCTGAATTAGGATAGGCAGTAAATGGCAATGTAGGATGGAGAAAAGAACCACGGGTTTGTCAGCATGGGAAAGTAATGAAACATGCAGTGGCAATGTAGGATATGTTTCTGATAAACGTGGCAGGTTGGTGCGCATTGTAATGGTTTCTAACAGGCCATTAAATTGTAGAAGTGAAGCAAACATCACTTTGTGGTGTGAATCGGAGGGCCTGAATCAGGATAGGCTGTGAGTGGCAATGTAAAATGGAGAAAAGCACCACGGGGTGGTCAGGATGCAGAGGTCAGGAAACAGGAAGTGGCAATGGAGGATAGGTTTCTGAAAAACATTCCGTGGTGGTGCGCATTATAAGCGTTTCTAACAAGCCATTCACAAGTAGGACTGAGAAAAACATCACGGGGTGGTGTGAATCGGATGGCCTGAATCAGGATAGGCAGTGAGTGGCAATGTAGGATGTAGAAAAGCACCATGGTTAGATCAGCATGGAGATTTCAGGAAACATGCAGTGACAATGTAGGATAGGTTTCGGAAAAACATCACGGGGTGGTGCGTATTGTAAGGGTTTCTAACATGCGATTCAATAGTAGGAGTGAGAAATACATCATGATGTGGTGTGAATCGGAGGACCTGAATCAGCATAGACAGTGAGTGGCAATGTAGAATGGAGAAAAGCACAATGGGGTGGTCAGGATGGGGAGGTCAGGAAACATGCAGTGGCAATGTAGGATAGGTTTAAGTAAAATTTCACGGGGTGGTGCGCATTGTATGGGTGAGTGTTACATTACATTCACTAGTAGGAGTGAGAAAAACATCACGTGGTGGTGCGCATTGTATGGGTGTGTGTTACATTACATTCACTAGTAGGAGTGAGAACAACATCACGGGCTGGTGTGAATCAGAGGGCCTGAATCCGGATAGGCAGTGAGTGGCAATGTAGAATGGAGAAAAGCATCACAAGGTGGTCAGCATGGGGAGGTCAAGACAGATGCAATGGCAATGTAGGATAGGTTTCTGATAAACATGGTGGGGTGGGACGCATTGTAAGGGTTTCTAACAGGCAATTCATTAATACAAGTGAGAACAACATCATGGGGTGGTGTGAATGAGGGCCTAAATTAGGATACTCAGTGAGTGGCAATGTAGGAAGGAGAAAATCACCACTTGGTGGTCAGCATGGGGAGGTTAGGAAACAAGAAGTGCAATGTAGGATAGGTTTCTGAAAAACATTGCGGAGTGGTGCGCATTGTAATGGATTGTAACAGGCCATTCACTAGTAGGAGTGAGAACAACAGCACGGCATAGTGTGAATCGGAGGGCCTGAATTAGAATAGGCAGTGAGTGGCAATGAAGAATAGAGAAAAGCACCACAGGGTGGGCAACATTGGGAGGTCAGGAAACATGCAGTGGCAATGTAGGATAAGTTTCTGAAAAACATCACAGGGTGGGGCGCATTATAAGCGTTTCTAACAAGCCATTTACAAGTAGGAGTGAGAAAAACATCACGGGGTGGTGTGAATCAGAGGGCCTGAATTCGAATTGTCAGTGAGTGGCAATGTAGGATGTAGAAAAGCACCACAGGGTGGTCAGCACGTTGAGGGCAGGACAGACGCAGTGGTAATGTAGGTTAGGTTTCTGAAAAACATCGCGGTGTGGTGCGCACTGTAAGGGTTTCTAACAGGCCATTCCCTAGTAGGAGTGAGAAATACATCATGATGTGTTGTGAATCTGAGGGCCTGAATCATCCCAGACAGTGAGTGGCCATGTAGAATGGAGAAAAGCAGAACGGGGAGGTCAGGATGGGGAGGTCAGGAAACATGCAGTGGCAATGTATGATAGGTTTCTGATAAACATCGCGGGGTAGTGCGCATTGTAAGGGTTTCTAACAGGCCATTCACTAGTAGGTGTGAGAAAAACATCACGGGGTGGTGTGAATAGGAGGGCCTGAATCAGGATAGGCAGTGAGTGGCAATTTAAAATGGAGATAAGCACCACGGGGTGGTCAGCATGGGGAGGTTAGGAAACATGCAGTGGCAATGTGTGATAGATTTCTGAAAAACATCGCGTGGAGGTGAGCATTGTAAGTGTTTCTAACAGGCCATTGACTAGTAGGAGTGAGAAAACCATCAAGGGGTGGGGTGAGTAGGAGGGCCTGAATTCGGATAGGCAGTGAGTGGCAATGTAGGATGTAGAAAAGCACCACAGGGTGTTCAGCATGGGGAGGTCAGGAAACATGCAGTGGCAATGCAGGATAGGTTTCTGAAAAACATCGTGGGGTGGTGCACATTGTAAGTATTTCTAACAGGCCATTCACTAGTACGAGTGAGAACAACAGCACGGGGTGGTGTGAATGAGGGCCTAAATTAGGATAGGCAGTGAGTGGCAATGTAAGACGGAGAAAATCACAATTTGGTGGTCAGCATGGGGAGGTCAGGAAACATGAAGTGCAATGTAGGATAGGTTTCTGAAAAACATCGCTGGGTTTTGCGCATTGTAAGGGTTTCAAACAGGCCATTCACTAGTAGGAGTGAGAACAACATCACGGGGTGGTGTGAATCAGAAGGCCTGAATCAGGATAGGCAGTGAGTGGCAATGTAGGATGGAGAAAAGCTCCACGGGGCGGTCAGCATGGGGAGGTCAGGAAACATGCAGTGGCAATGTAGGATAGGTTTCTGAAAAATATTGCGTGGTGGTGCGCAATGTAAGTGTTTCTAACAGGCCATTCACTAGTAGGAGTGATTAAAAACATCATGGGGTGTTGTGAATCAGAGGACCTGAATCAGGACAGGCAGTGAGTGGCAATGTAGCATGCAGAAAAGCACCACGCGGTGGTCAGCATGGGGAGGTCAGGAAACATGCAGTGGCAATCTAGGATAGGTTTCTGAAAAACATCGCGTGTTGGTGCGCATTGTTAGGGTTTCTAACAGGCCATTCACTAGTAGAAGTGACAAAAATGTCACGGCCTGGCGTGAATCGGAGAGCCTGAATCAGGATAGGCAGTGAGTGGCAATGTAAAGTGGAGAAAAGCACCACGGGGTGGTCTTTATGGAAGGTCAGTAAACATGCAGTGGCAATGCAGGATAGGTTTCTGAAAAACATCGTGGGGTGGTGCGCATTGTAAGGGTTTCTAACAGGCCATTCACTAATAGAAGTGAGAAAAACGTCACGGGGTGGGGTGAATCGGAGGGGCTAAATTCGCATAGACAGTGAGTGGCAATATAGGATGTAGAAAAGCACCACGGGGTGGTCAGCAGTGGGAGGTTAGGAAACATGCAGTGGCAAAGTAGGATATGTTTCTGAAACACATCGTGGGTTCGTGCGCATTGTAAGTGTTTCTAGCAGGCCATTCACTTGTAGGACTGAGAAAAACATCATGCGATGGTGTGATTCGGAATGCCTGAATAAGGATAGGCAGTGAGTGTCAATGTAGGATGCAGAAAAGAACCATGGGGTGGTCAGCATTGGGAGGTCAGGAAACATGCAGAGGCAATGTAGGATAGGTTTCTGAAAAACATTGTGGGTTGCTGCGCATTTTAAGTGTTTCTAACAGGCCATTCACTAGTAGGAGTGAAAAAAACATCACGGCGTGGTGTGAATTCGAGGGCCTGAATCAGGATAGGCAGTGAGTGGCAATGTAAAATAGAAAAATGCACCAAGGGGTGGTCAACATGGGGAGGTCAGGAACCATGCAGTGGCAATGTAGAAGAGGTTTCTTAAAAACGTCGTGGGGAGGTGCGCATTGTAAGGGTTTCTAACAGGCCATTCACTAGTAGGAGTGAGAAAAACATCACGGGGTGGTGTGAATCAGAGGGCCTGAATTCGGATAGGCAGTGAGTGGCATTTAGAATGGAGAAAAGCACCACGGGGTGGTCAGCATGGGGAGGTAATGAAACGTGCAGTGGCAATTAAGGATAGGTTTCAGATAAACATCGCAGGGTCGTGCACATTGTAAGGGTTTCTAACAGGCCATTCACTAGTAGGAGTGAGAACAACATCACGAGGTGGTGTGAATCAGAGGGCCTGAATTAGAATAGGCAGTGAGTGGCAATGTACGTTGGAGAAAAGCAACATAGGGCTGTCAGCATGGGGAGTTCAGGAAACATGCAGTGGCAATGTAGGATAGGTTTCTGCAAAAAATTGCGGTGTGGTGCGCATTGAAGGGTTTCTAACAGGCCTCTCACTAGTAGGATTGAGAAAACATCACGGGGTGTTGTGAATCCGAAGGCCTGAATCAGGATAGGCAGTGAGTGGCAATGTAGGATGGAGAAAGGCACCACGGGGCGGTCAGCATGGGGAGGTCTGGAAACATGCAGTGGCAATAGAGGATAGGTTTCTGAAAAACATCGTGGGGTGGTGCGCATTGTAAGGGTTTGTAACAGGCCATTCACTGGTAGGAGTGAGAACAACAGCATGGGCTGGTGTGAATCAGAGCGCCTGAATTAGGATAGGCAGTGAGTGGGAATGAAGAATGGAGAAAAGCACCACAGGGTGGTCAGCATGGGGAGAGCAGGAAACAAGCAATGGCAATGTAGGATAGGTTTCTAAAAAACATCGCCGGTTGGTGCGCATTGTAAGGGTTTCTCACAGGTCTATCACTAGTAGGACTGAGAAAAACATCATACGATGGTGTGAATCGGAATGCCTGAATCAGTATAGGCAGTGAGTAGCAATGTAGGATGGAGAAAAGCAAAATGGGGTGGTCAGCATGGGGTGGTCAGGGAACATGCAGAGGCAATGTAGGATAGGTTTCTGAAAAACATCGCTGGGTGGTGCGCATTGTAATGTTTTCTAACAGGCCATTCACTAGTAAGAGTGAGAAAAACATCACAGGGTGGTGTGAACGTGGGCCTAAATTAGGATAGGCAGTGATTTTCAATGTCGGAAGGAGAAAAGCACCATGGGGTGGTCAGCATGGGGAGGTAATGAAACATGCAGTGGCAATTTAGGATAGGTTTAAGATAAACATCGCAGGGTCGTGCACATTGTAAGGGTTTCTAACAGGCCATTCAATAGTAGGAGTGAGAACAACATCACGAGGTGATGTGAATCAGAGGGCCTGAATTAGAATAGGCAGTGAGTGGCAATGTACATTGGAGAAAAGCACCATGGGGCTGTCAGCATGGGGAGTTCAGGAAACATGCAGTGGCAATGTAGGATAGGTTTCTGCAAAACATTGCGGTGTGGTGCGCATTGTAAGAGTTTCTAACAGGCCTTTCACTAGTAGGATTGTGAAAACATCACGGGGTGTTGTGAATCAGAAGGCCTGAATCAGGATAGGCAGTGAGTGGTAATGTAGGATGGAGAAAAGCACCACGGAGCGGTCAGCATGGGGAGGTCTGGAAACATGCAGTGGCAATAGAGGATAGGTTTGTGAAAAAATTCGGGGAGTGGTGCGCATTGTAAGGGTTTGTAACAGGCCATTCACTGGTAGGAGTGAGAACAACAGCACGGGCTGGTGTGAATCGGAGGGCCTGAATTAGTATAGGCAGAGAGTGGGAATGAAGAATGGAGAAAAGCACCACAGGGTTGTCAGCATGGGGAGAGCAGGAAACAAGCGATGGCAATGTAGGATAGGTTTCTAAAAATCATCGCGGGGTGGGGCGCATTGTAATGGTTTCTCACATGCCTATTACTAGTAGGACTGAGAAAAACATCATGCAATGCTGTGAATAGGAATGCCTGAATCAGGATAGGCAGTGAGTGGCAATGAAGTATAGAGAAAAGCACCACGGGCTGGGCAACATGGGGAGGTCAGGAAACATGCAGTGGCAATGTAGGATAGGTTTCTGAAAAACATTGCGGGGTGGTGCGTATTATAAGCGTTTCTAACAAGCCATTCACAAGTAGGAGTGAGAAAAACATCACGGGGTGGTGTGAATCGGAGGGCCTGAATTAGGATAGAGAGTGAATGGCAATGTAGGATGGAGAAAAGAACCACGGGTTTGTCAGCATGGGGAGGTAATGAAACATGCAGTGGCAATGTAGGAAAGGTTTCTGATAAACATCGCAGGGTGGTGCACATTGTAAGGGTTTCTAACAGGCCATTAACTAGTAGGAGTGAGAACTACATCATGATGTGGTGTGAATCCGAGGACCTGAATCAGCATAGACAGTGAGTGGCAATGTAGAATGGAGAAAAGCACAACGGGGTGGTCAGCATGGGGAGGTCAGGAAACTTGCAGTGTCAATGTAGTATAGGTTTCTGAAAAACATCCCGGGGTGGTGCGCATTGTAAGGGTTTCTCACAGTCCATTCACTAGTAGGAGTGAGAAAAACATCACGGGGTGGTGTGAATCAGAGGGCCTTAATCAGGATAGGCAGTGAGTGGCAATGTAGGAATGGAGAAAAGCACCAGAGGGTGGTCAGGATGGGGAGGGCAGGAAACATGCAGTGACAATGTAGGATAGGTTTCTGATAAACATCGCAGGATGGTGCGCATTGTAAGGGTTTCTAACAGGGAATTCACTAGTACGAGTGAGAACAACAGCACGGGATGGTGTGAATGAGGGCTTAAATTAGGATACACAGTGAGTGGCAATGTAGGAAGGAGAAAATCACCACTTAACGGTCAGCATGGGGAGGTCAGGAAACATGCAGTGCAATGTAGGATAGGTTTCTGAAAAACATCGCGGAGTGAAGCGCATTGTAAGTGTTTGTAACAAGCCATTCACTAGTAGGAGTGAGAACAACAGCATGGGGTGGTGTGAATCAGAGGGCCTGAATTAGGATACGCAGTGAGTGGCAATAAAAATTAGAGAAAGCACCACGGGGTGGGCAACATGGGGAGGTCAGGAAACATGCAGTGGCAATGTAGGATAAGTTTCTGAAAAACATCACGGGGTGGTGCACATTATAAGCGTTTCTAACAATCATTCACAAGTAGGAGTGAGAAAAACATCACGGGGTGGTGTGAATCGGAGGGCCAGAATTAGGATAGGCAGTGAATGGCAATGTAGGATGGAGAAGAGAACCACGTGTTTGTCAGCATGGGGAGGTAATGAAACATGCAGTGGAAATGTAGGATAGGTTTTTGAAAAACATCGCGTGGTGGTGAGCATTGTAAGGTTTGCTATCAGGCCATTCACTAGTAGGAGTGAGAAAAACATCACGGGCTGGTGTGAATCGGAGGGCCTGAATTCAGTTAGGCAGTGAGTGGCGATGTAGGATGGAGAAAAGCACCACAGGGTGGTCAGCATGGGGAGGTCAGTATAGAAACAGTGGCAATGTAGGATAGATTTCTGATTAACATCGCGGGGTGGTGTGCATTGTAAGGGTTTCTAACAGGCCATTCATTAGTACGAGTGAGAACAACATCAGGGGATGGTGTGAATGAGGGCCTAAATTAGGATACACAGTGAGTGGTAATGTAGGAAGGAGAAAATCAACACTTGATGTTCAGCATGGGTAGGTCAGGAAACAGGAGGTGCAATGTAGGATAGGTTTCTGAAAACCATCGCAGAGTGGTGCGCATTGTAAGGGTTTGTAACAATCCATTCACTAGTAAGAGTGAGAGCAACAGCACGGGGTGGTGTGAATCGGAGGGCGTGAATTAGGATATGCAGTGAGTGACAATGAAGAATAGAGAAAAGCTCCACGGGGTGGGCAACAGGGGGAGGTCAGTAAACATGCAGTGGCAATGTAGGATAATTTTCTGAAAAACATCACGGGGTGTTGCGCATTATACGCGTTTCTAACAAGCAATTCACAAGTAGGACTGAGAAAAACATCACGGGGTGGTGTGATTCGGAGGGCCTGATTTAGGATAGGCAGTGAATGGCAATGTAGAGTGGAGAAAAGAACCACGGGTTTGTCAGCATGGGGAGGTCAAGAACCATGCAGTGGCAATGTAGGATAGGTTTCTGATAAAAATCGCAGGGTGGTGCGCATTGTAAGGGTTTCTAACAGGCTATTCACTGGTAGGATTGAAAAAAAAACATCACGGGGTGGTGTTAATCGTAGGGCCTGAATCAGGATAGGCAGTGAGTGGCAATGTAGGATGTAGAAAAGCACCACGGAGTGGTCAGCATGGAGAGATCAGGAAACATGCAGTGGCAATGTAGGATAGGTCTCTGAAAAGCATCGCGGGTTGCTGCACATTGTAAAGGTATGTAACAGTCCATTCACTACTAGGAGTGAAAACAACCTCACGATGTGGTGTGAATTGGAGGGCCTGAATCAGGATAGGAAGAGAGTGGCAATGTAAAATAGAAAAAAGCACCAAGGGGTGGTCAACATGGGGAGGTCAAGAAACATGCAGTGGCAATGTAGAATAGCTTTCTGAAAAACATAGCGGGGAGGTTTGCATTGTAAGGGTTTCTAACAGGCCGGTCACTAGTAGGAGTGATAAAAACATCACAGGGTGGTGTGAATCGGAGGGCCTGAATTCGGATAGGCAGGGATTGGCAATGTAGGATGGAGAAAAGCACAAAGGGGTGGTCAGCATGGGAAGTCAGAAAACATGCAGTGGCAATGTAGGATAGTTTTCTGAAAAACATCGCTGGGTGGTGTGCATTGTAATGTTTTCTAACAGGCCATTCACTAGTAAGAGTGAGAAAAATATCACAGGGTGGTGTGAAGGCGGGCCTAAATTAGGATAGGCAGTGATTGGCAATGTCGGAAGGAGAAAAGCACCATGGGGTGGTCAGCATGTGGAGGTAATGAAACATGCAGTGGCAATTTAGGATAGGTTTCAGATAAACATTGCAGGGTGGTGAACATTGTAATGGTTTCTAACAGGCCATTCACTAGTAGGAGTGAGAAAACATCACGGGATGTTGTGAATCGGGAGGCCTGAATCAGGATAGGCAGTGAGTGGCAATGTAGGATGGAGAAAAGCACCACGGGGCAGTCAGCATGGTGAGGTCAGGAAACATGCAGTGGCAATGTAGGATAGGTTTGTAAAAAACATCGCGGGGTGGTGCGCATTATAAGTGTTTCTAACAGGCCTTTCACTAGTAGAATTGAGAAAACATCACGGGGTGTTGTGAATCGGAAGGCCTGAATCAGGGTAGGCAGTGAGGGGCAATGTAGGATGGAGAAAAGCACCACGGGGCAGTCAGCATGGTGAGGTCAGGAAACATGCAGTGGCAATGTAGGATAGGTTTGTAAAAAACATCGCGGGGTGGTGCGCATTGTAAGGGTTTGTAACAGGCCATGCACTAGTAGGAGTGAGAACAACAGCACGAGCTGGTGTGATACGGATGACCTGAATAAGGATAGGCAGTGAGTGGGAATGGAGAATGGAGAAAAGCACCAGGGATGGGCAACATGGGGAGGTCAGGAAACATGCAGTGGCAATGTAGGATAGGTTACTGAAAAAGATCACGGTGTGGTGTCATTGTAAGGGTTTCTAACAAGCCATTCACAAGTGGGAGTGAGAAAAACATCACGGCGTGGTGTCAATCGGAGGGCCTGAATCAGGATAGGGAGTGAGTGTCAATGTAGGATGGAGAAAAGCACCATGGGGTGGTCAGCATGGGGAGATAAGGAAACATGCAGTGCCAATGTAGGATAGGTATCTCACAAGCATCGCAGGTTGGTGCGCATTGTAATGGTTTCTAACAGGCCATTCAATAGTAGGAGTGAAAAAAACATCACCGGGTGGTGTGAATCGGAGGGCCTGAATCAGGATAGTCTGTGAGTGGCAATGTAAAATGGAGAAAAGCACCACGGGGTGGTCAGCATGCAGAGGTCAGGAAACATGAAGTGGCAATGGGGGATAGGTTTCTGAAAAACATTCCGTGGTGGTGCGCATTATAAGCGTTTCTAACAAGCCATTCACAAGTAGGACTGAGAAAAACATCACGGCGTGGTGTGAATCGGAGGGCCTGAATCAGGATAGGGAGTGAGTGTCAATGTAGGATGGAGAAAAGCACCATGGGGTGGTCAGCATGGGGAGATAAGGAAACATGCAGTGGCAAGTTAGGATATGTATCTCACAAGCATCGCAGGTTGGTGCCCATTGTAATGGTTTCTAACAGGCCATTCAAAAGTAGGAGTGAAAAAAACATCACCGAGTGGTGTGAATCAGAGGGCCTGAATCAGGATAGGCTGTGAGTGGCAATGTAAAATGGAGAAAAGCACCACGGGGTGGTCAGCATGCAGAGGTCAGGAAACATGAAGTGGCAATGGAGGATAGGTTTCTGAAAAACATTCCGTGGTGGTGCGCATTATAAGCGTTTCTAAAAAGCCATTCACAAGTAGGACTGAGAAAAACATCACGGGGTGGTGTGAATCGGAGGGCCTGAATCGGATAGGCAGTGAGTGGCAATGTAGGATGTAGAAAAGCACCACAGTGTGGTCAGCACGTTGAGGTCAGGACAGACGCAGTGGCAATGTAGGTTATGTTTCTGAAAAACATCGTGGTGTGGTGCGCATTGTAAGGGTTTCTAACAGGCCATTCACTAGTAGGAGTGAGAAATACATCATGATGTGTTGTGAATCCGAGGGCCTGAATCATCCCAGACAGTGAGTGGCCATGTAGAATGGAGAAAAGCAGATCGGGGAGGTCAGGATGAGGAGGTCAGGAAACATTCAGTGGCAATGTATGATAGGTTTCTGAAAAACATCGTGGGGAAGTGCGCATTGTAAGAGTTTCTAACAGGCCATTCACTAGTAGGAGTGAGAAAAACATCACGGGGTGGTGTGAATCGGATGGCTTGAATCAGGATAGGCAGTGAGTGGCAATGTAGGATGTAGAATAGCACCATGGGGAGGTCAGCATGGAGAGTTCAGGAAACATGCAGTGGCAATGTAGGATAGGTTTCTGAAAAACATCGCGGGGTGGTGCGCATCGTAAGGGTTTCTAACAGGCCATTCACTAGTAGGAGTGAGAAATACATCATGATGTGGTGTGAATCCGAGGGCCTGAATCAGCAAAGACAGTGAGTGACAATGTAGAATGGAGAAAAGCACAACGGGGTGGTCAGGATGGGGAGGTCAGGAAACATGCAGTGTCAATGTAGGATAGGTTTATGAAAAACATCACGGGGTGGTGTCATTGTAAGCGTTTCTAACAAGACATTCACAAGTGGGAGTCAGAAAAAAATCATGGCGTGGTGTGAATCGGAGTGCCTGAATCAGGATAGGGAGTGAGTGTGAATGTAGGATGGAGAAAAGCACCATGGGCTGGTCAGCATGGGGAGGTAAGAAAACATGCAGTGGCAATGTAGGATAGGTTTCTGAAACACATCGCGGGTTGGTGAGCATTGTAAGGGTTTTTAACAGCCCATTCACTAGTTGGAGTGAGAAAATCATCACGGGGTGGTGTGAATCGGAATGCCTGAATCAGGATTGGCAGTGACTGTCAATGTAGGATGGAGAAAAGCACCACGGGGCAGTCAGCATGGTGAGGTCAGGAAACATGCAGTGGCAATGTAGGATAGGTTTGTAAAAAACATCGCGGGGTGGTGCGCATTATAAGTGTTTCTAACAGGCCTTTCACTAGTAGAATTGAGAAAACATCACGGGGTGTTGTGAATCGGAAGGCCTGAATCAGGATAGGCAGTGAGTGGCAATGTACTTTGGAGAAAAGCACCATGGGTTGTCAGCATGGGGAGTTCAGGAAACATGCAGTGGCAATGTTGGATAGATTTCTGCAAAACATCACGGGGTGGTGCGCATTATAAGTGTTTCTAACAGGCCTTTCACTAGTAGAATTGAGAAAACATCACGGGGTGTTGTGAATCGGAAGGCCTGAATCAGGATAGGCAGTGAGGGGCAATGTAGGATGGAGAAAAGCACCACCGGGCAGTCAGCATGGTGAGGTCAGGAAACATGCAGTGGCAATGTAGTATAGGTTTGTAAAAAACATCGCGGGGTGGTGCGCATTGTAAGGGTTTGTAACAGGCCATGCACTAGTAGGAGTGAGAACAACAGCACGAGCTGGTGTGATACGGATGACCTGAATAAGGATAGGCAGTGAGTGGGAATGGAGAATGGAGAAAAGCACCAGGACGGGCAACATGGGGAGGTCAGGAAACATGCAGTGGCAATGTAGGATAGGTTACTGAAAAAGATCACGGTGTGGTGTAATCGTAAGGGTTTCTAACAAGCCATTCACAAGTGGGAGTGAGAAAAACATCACGGCGTGGTGTCAATCGGAGGGTCTGAATCAGGATAGGGAGTGAGTGTCAATGTAGGATGGAGAAAAGCACCATGGGGTGGTCAGCATGGGGAGATAAGGAAACATGCAGTGGCAATGTAGGATAGGTATCTCACAAGCATCGCAGGTTGGTGCGCATTGTAATGGTTTCTAACAGGCCATTCAATAGTAGGAGTGAAAAAAACATCACCGGGTGGTGTGAATCGGAGGGCCTGAATCAGGATAGTCTGTGAGTGGCAATGTAAAATGGAGAAAAGCACCACGGGGTGGTCAGCATGCAGAGGTCAGGAAACATGAAGTGGCAATGGAGGATAGGTTTCTGAAAAACATTCCGTGGTGGTGCGCATTATAAGCGTTTCTAACAAGCCATTCACAAGTAGGACTGAGAAAAACATCACGGCGTGGTGTGAATCGGAGGGCCTGAATCAGGATAGGGAGTGAGTGTCAATGTAGGATGGAGAAAAGCACCATGGGGTGGTCAGCATGGGGAGATAAGGAAACATGCAGTGGCAATGTAGGATAGGTATCTCACAAGCATCGCAGGTTGGTGCCCATTGTAATGGTTTCTAACAGGCCATTCAATAGTAGGAGTGAAAAAAACATCACCGAGTGGTGTGAATCAGAGGGCCTGAATCAGGATAGGCTGTGAGTGGCAATGTAAAATGGAGAAAAGCACCACGGGGTGGTCAGCATGCAGAGGTCAGGAAACATGAAGTGGCAATGGAGGATAGGTTTCTGAAAAACATTCCGTGGTGGTGCGCATAATAAGCGTTTCTAACAAGCCATTCACAAGTAGGACTGAGAAAAACATCACGGGGTGGTGTGAATCGCAGAGCCTGAATCGGGTAGGCAGTGAGTGGCAATGTAGGATGTAGAAAAGCACCACAGGGTGGTCAGCACGTTGAGGTGAGGACAGACGCAGTGGCAATGTAGGTTATGTTTCTGAAAAACATCGTGGTGTGGTGTGCATTGTAAGGGTTTCTAACAGGCCATTCACTAGTAGGAGTGAGAAATACATCATGATGTGTTGTGAATCCGAGGGCCTGAATGATCCCAGACAGTGAGTGGCCATGTAGAATGGAGATAAGCAGATCGGGGAGGTCAGGATGAGGAGGTCAGGAAACATTCAGTGGCAATGTATGATAGGTTTCTGAAAAACATCGTGGTGAAGTGCGCATTGTAAGAGTTTCTAACAGGCCATTCACTAGTAGGAGTGAGAAAAACATCACGGGGTGGTGTGAATCGGATGGCTTGAATCAGGATAGGCAGTGAGTGGCAATGTAGGATGTAGAAAAGCACCATGGGGAGGTCAGCATGGAGAGTTCAGGAAACATGCAGTGGCAATGTAGGATAGGTTTCTGAAAAACATCGCGGGGTGGTGCGCATCGTAAGGGTTTCTAACAGGCCATTCACTAGTAGGAGTGAGAAATACATCATGATGTGGTGTGAATCCGAGGGCCTGAATCAGCAAAGACAGTGAGTGACAATGTAGAATGGAGAAAAGCACAACGGGGTGGTCAGGATGGGGAGGTCAGGAAACATGAAGTGTCAATGTAGGATAGGTTTATGAAAAACATCACGGCGTGGTGTCATTGTAAGCGTTTCTAACAAGACATTCACAAGTGGGAGTGAGAAAAAAATCATGGCGTGGTGTGAATCGGAGGGCCTGAATCAGGATAGGGAGTGAGTGTGAATGTAGGATGGAGAAAAGCACCATGGGCAGGTCAGCATGGTGAGGTAAGGAAACATGCAGTGGCAATGTAGGATAGGTTTCTGAAAAACATCGCGGGTTGGTGAGCATTGTAAGGGTTTCTAACAGCCCATTCACTAGTAGGAATGAGAAAATCATCACGGGATGGTGTGAATCGGAATGCCTGAATCAGGATTGGCAGTGACTGTCAATGTAGGATGGAGAGAAGCACCATGGGGTGGTCAGCATGGGGTGGATCAGGAAACATGCTTTTGCAATGTAGGATAGGTTTCTGAAAAACATCGCGGGTTGGTGTGCATTGTAAGTGTTTCTAACAGGCCATAGACTATTAGAAGTGAAAAATACATCACGGCATGATGTGAATTGGAGGACCTGAATCTGGATAGGCAGTGTGTGGCAATGTAAAATGGAGAAAAGCACCAAGGGGTGGTCAGTATGGGGAGGTCAGGAAACATGCAGTGGCAATGTAGAACAGGTTTCTGAAAAACGTCACGGGGTGGTGCGCATTGTAAGGGTATCTAACAGGCCATTCACTAGTAGGAGTGAAAAAAACATCATGCTGTGGTGTGAATCGGAGGGCCAGAGTCAGGATAGGCAGTGAGTGGCAATGTAAATGGAGAAAAGCATCATGGGGTGGTCAGAATGGGGAGGTCAGGAAACATGCAGTGGCAATGTAGGATAGGTTTCTGAAAAACATCGCGGGGTTGTGCGCATTGTAAGGGTTTGTAACAGGCCATTCACTAGTAGGAGTGAGAACAATAGCATGGGTGGTGTGAAACGGAGGGCCTTAATTTGGATAGGCTGTAAGTGGCAATGAAGAATGGAGAAAAGCACCACGGGGTGGGCAACATGGGGAGGTCAGGAAACATGCATTGGCTATGTAGGATAGGTTTCTGAAAAACATCACGGGGTGGTGTGCATTGTAAGCGTTTCTAACAAGCCATTCACAAGTTGGAGTGAGAAAAACATCATGGGCTGGTGTGAATCAGAGGGCCTGAATTAGGATAGGCAGTGTGTGGCAATGTAGGATGGAGAAAAGCACCACGTGTTTGTCAGCATGGGGAGGTATGGAAACAGGCAGTGGCAATTTAGGATAGGTTTCTGATAAACATGGCAGGGTGGTGTGCATTGTAAGTGTATCTAATAGGCCATTCACTAGTAGGAGTGAGAACAACATCACGGGGTAGTGTGAATTGGAGGGCCTGAATTAGGATAGGCAGTAAATGGCAATGTAGGATAGAGAAAAGAACCACGGGTTTGTCAGCATGGGGAAGTAATGAAACATGCAGTGGCAATGTAGGATATGTTTCTGATAAACGTGGCAGGTTGGTGCGCATTGTAATGGTTTCTAACAGGCCATTAAATTGTAGAAGTGAAACAAACATCACTTTGTGGTGTGAATCGGAGGGCCTGAATCAGGATAGGCTGCGAGTGGCAATGTAAAATGGAGAAAAGCACCACGGGGTGATCAGGATGCAGAGGTCAGGAAACAGGAAGTGGCAATGGAGGATAGGTTTCTGAAAACATTCCGTGGTGGTGCGCATTATAAGCGTTTCTAACAAGCCATTCACAAGTAAGACTGAGAAAAACATCACGGGGTGGTGTGAATCGGATGGCCTGAATCAGGATAGGCAGTGAGTGGCAATGTAGGATGTAGAAAAGCACCATGGTTAGGTCAGCATGGAGAGTTCAGGAAACATGCAGTGGCAATGTAGGATAGGTTTCGGAAAAACATCGCGGGGTGGTGCGTATTGTAAGGTTTTCTAACAGGCGATTCACTAGTAGGAGTGAGAAATACATCACGATGTGGTGTGAATCGGAGGACCTGAATCAGCATAGACAGTGAGTGGCAATGTAGAATTGAGAAAAGCACAATGGGGTGTTCAGGATGGGGAGGTCAGGAAACATGCAGTGGATATGTAGGATAGGTTTATGAAAAATTTCACGGGGTGTTGCGCATTGTATGGGTGTGTGTTACATTACATTCACTAGTAGGAGTGAGAAAAACATCACGTGGTGGTGCGCATTGTATGGATGTGTGTTACATTACATTCACTAGTAGGAGTGAGAACAACATCACGGGCTGGTGTGAATCGGAGGGCCTGAATTCAGATAGGCAGTGAGTGGCAATGTAGAATGGAGAAAAGCACAACAAGGTGGTCAGCATGGGGAGGTCAGGACAGATGCAATGGCAATGTAGGATAGGTTTCTAATTAACATCGCGGGGTGGGACGCATTGTAAGGGTTTCTAACAGGCAATTCATTAATACGAGTGAGAACAACATCACGGGGTGGTGTGAATGAGGGCCTAAATTAGGATACACAGTGAGTGGCAATGTAGGAAGGAGAAAATCACCACTTGGTGGTCAGCATGGGGAGGTTAGGAAACAAGAAGTGCAATGTAGGATAGGTTTCTGAAAAACATTGCGGAGTGGTGCGCATTGTAAGGGATTGTAACAGGCCATTCACTAGTAGGAGTGAGAACAACAGCACGGCATAGTGTGAATCGGAGGGCCTGAATTAGAATAGGCAGTGAGTGGCAATGAAGAATAGAGAAAAGCACCACGGGGTGGGCAACATTGGGAGGTCAGGAAACATGCAGTGGCAATGTAGGATAAGTTTCTGAAAAACATCACAGGGTGGGGCGCATTATAAGCATTTCTAACAAGCCATTTACAAGTAGGAGTGAGAAAAACATCACGGGGTGGTGTGAATCAGAGGGCCTGAATTCGAATTGTCAGTGAGTGGCAATGTAGGATGTAGAAAAGCACCACAGGGTGGTCAGCACGTTGAGGTCAGGACAGACGCAGTGGCAATGTAGGTTAGGTTTCTGAAAAACATCACGGTGTGGTGCGCATTGTAAGGGTTTCTAACAGGGCATTCCCTAATAGGAGTGAGAAATACATCATGATGTGTTGTGAATCCGAGGGCCTGAATCATCCCAGACAGTGAGTGGCCATGTAGAATGGAGAAAAGCAGAACGGGGAGGTCAGGATGGGGAGGTCAGGAAACATGCAGTGGCAATGTATGATAGGTTTCTGAAAATCATCGCGGGGTAGTGCGCATTGTAAGGGTTTCTAACAGGCCATTCACTAGTAGGAGTGGGAAAAACATCACGGGGTGGTGTGAATCGGAGGTTCTGAATTAGGTTAGGCAGTGAGTGGCATTTTAGGATGGAGGAAAGCACCAAAGGGTGGTCAGTATGGGGAGGTCAGGAAACATGCTGTGGCAATGTAGGATAGGTTTTGAAAATCATTGCGGGGCGGTGCGCATTGTAAGGGTTTCTAACATGGCATTCAATAGTAGCAGTGAGAAAAACATCAGGGGTGCTGAGAATCGCAGCGCCTGAATCAGTATAGGCAGTGAGTCGCAATGTAGGATGGAGAAAAGCACCATGGGTTTGTCAGCATGGGGAGGTAATGAAACATGCAGTGGCAATGTATGATAGGTTTCTGAAAAACATCGCGGGGTGGTGCGCATTGTCAGGATTTCTAACAGGCCATTCACTAGTAGGAGTGAAAAACACATCATGATATGGTGTGAATCGGAGGGCCTGAATCAGTGTAGGCAGTGAGTGGTAATGTAAATAGGAGAAAAGCACCACAGGGTGGTTAGCACGTTGAGGTCAGGAAACATGCAGTGGCAATGAAGGAGAGGTTTCTGATAAACATCACGGGCTGGTGACCATTGTAAGGGTTTCTAACAGGTCATTCACTAGTAGGAGCGAGAAAATCATCACGGGGTGGTGTGAATCGGATGGCCTGAATCATGATAGGCAGTGAGTGGCATTGAAGGATATAGAAAAGCACCATGGGGAGGTCAGCATGGAAAGCTCAGGAAACATGCAGTGGCAATGTAGGATAGGTTTCTGAAAAACATCGCGGGGTGGTGCGCATAGTAAGGGTTTCTAACAGGCCATTCACTAGTAGGAATGAGAAATACATCATGATGTGGTGTGAATCCGTGGGCCTTAATCAGCATAGACAGTGATTGGCAATGTAGAATGGAGAAGAGCACCACGGGTTTGTCAGCATGGGGAGGTAATGAAACATGCAGTGGCAATGTAGGATACGTTTCTGAAAAACATCGCAGGGTGGTGCGCATTGTAAGGTTTTCTAACAGGCCATCCCTAGAAGGAGTGAGAACAACATCACAGGGTGGTGTGAATCGTAGGCCTGAATTAGAATAGGCAGTGAGTCGCAATGTAGGTTGGAGAAAAGCACCACAGGGTGGTCTGCCTGGGGAGGTCAGGAAACATGCAGTGGCAATGTAGGATAGGTTTATGAAAAACATCGCGGGGTGGTGAGCATTGCAAGGTTTTCTATCAGGCCATTCACTAGTAGGAGTGAGAACAACATCACGGGCTGGTGTGAATCGGAGGGCCTGAATTCGGAGAGGCAGTGAGTGGCAATGTAGAATGGAGAAAAGCACCACAAGGTGGTCAGCATGGGGAGGTCAGGACAGATGCAGTGGCAATGTAGGATAGGTTTCTGATAAATATCGCGGGGTGGGACGCATTGTAAGGGTTTCTAACAGGCCATTCATTAATACGAGTGAGAACAACATCACGGTGTGGTGTGAATGAGGGCCTAAATTAGGATACTCAGTGAGTGGCAATGTAGGAAGGAGAAAATCACCACTTGGTGGTCAGCATGGGGAGGTCAGGAAACAAGAAGTGCAATGTAGGATAGGTTTCTGAAAAACATTGCGGAGTGGTGCGCATTGTAAGGGATTGTAACAGGCCATTCACTAGTAGGAGTGAGAACAACAGCACGGCGTAGTGTGAATCGGAGGGCCTGAATTAGAATAGGCAGTGAGTGGCAACGAAGAATAGAGAAAAGCACCACGGCGTGCGCAACATGGGGAGGTCAGGAAACATGCAGTGGCAAAGTAGGATAAGTTTCTGAAAAACATCACGGGGTGGGGCGCATTATAAGCATTTCTAACAAGCCATACACAAGTAGGAGTGAGAAAAACATCACGGGGTGGTGTGAATCGGAGGGCCTGAATTCGGATAGGCAGTGAGTGGCAATGTAGGATGTAGAAAAGCACCACATGGTGGTCAGCACGTTGAGGTCAGGACAGACGCAGTGGCAATGTAGGTTAGGTTTCTGAAAAACATCGCGGTGTGGTGCGCATTGTAAGGGTTTCTAACAGGCCATTCACTAGTAGGAGTGAGAAATACATCATGATGTGTTGTGAATCCGAGGGCCTGAATCAGCATAGACAGTGAGTGGCCGTGTAGAATGGAGAAAAGCAGAACGGGGAGGTCAGGATGGGGAGGTCAGGAAACGTGCAGTGGCAATGTATGATAGGTTTCTGAAAAACATCACGGGGTAGTGCGCATTGTAAGGGTTTCTAACAGGCCATTCACTAGTAGGAGTGGGAAAAACATCACGGGGTGGTGTGAATCGGAGGTTCTGAATTAGGTTAGGCAGTGAGTGGCATTTTAGGAGGGAGGAAAGCACCAAAGGGTGGTCAGCATGGGGAGGTCAGGAAACATGCTGTGGCAATGTAGGATAGGTTTTGAAAATCATTGCGGGGCGGTGCGCATTGTAAGGGTTTCTAACATGGCATTCAATAGTAGCAGTGAGAAAAACATCAGGGGTGCTGAGAATCGCAGCGCCTGAATCAGTATAGGCAGTGAGTCGCAATGTAGGATGGAGAAAAGCACCATGGGTTTGTCAGCATGGGGAGGTAATGAAACATGCAGTGGCAATGTATGATAGGTTTCTGAAAAACATCGCGGGGTGGTGCGCATTGTCAGGATTTCTAACAGGCCATTCACTAGTAGGAGTGAAAAACACATCATGATATGGTGTGAATCGGAGGGCCTGAATCAGTGTAGGCAGTGAGTGGTAATGTAAATAGGAGAAAAGCACCACAGGGTGGTTAGCACGTTGAGGTCAGGAAACATGCAGTGGCAATGAAGGAGAGGTTTCTGATAAACATCACGGGCTGGTGACCATTGTAAGGGTTTCTAACAGGTCATTCACTAGTAGGAGCGAGAAAATCATCACGGGGTGGTGTGAATCGGATGGCCTGAATCATGATAGGCAGTGAGTGGCATTGTAGGATATAGAAAAGCACCATGGGGAGGTCAGCATGGAAAGCTCAGGAAACATGCAGTGGCAATGTAGGATAGGTTTCTGAAAAACATCGCGGGGTGGTGCGCATAGTAAGGGTTTCTAACAGGCCATTCACTAGTAGGAATGAGAAATACATCATGATGTGGTGTGAATCTGTGGGCCTTAATCAGCATAGACAGTGATTGGCAATGTAGAATGGAGAAGAGCACCACGGGTTTGTCAGCATGGGGAGGTAATGAAACATGCAGTGGCAATGTAGGATACGTTTCTGAAAAACATCGCAGGGTGGTGCGCATTGTAAGGTTTTCTAACAGGCCATCCCTAGAAGGAGTGAGAACAACATCACAGGGTGGTGTGAATCGTAGGCCTGAATTAGAATAGGCAGGGAGTCGCAATGTAGGTTGGAGAAAAGCACCACAGGGTGGTCTGCCTGGGGAGGTCAGGAAACATGCAGTGGCAATGTAGGATAGGTTTATGAAAAACATCGCGGGGTGGTGAGCATTGCAAGGTTTTCTATCAGGCCATTCACTAGTAGGAGTGAGAACAACATCACGGGCTGGTGTGAATCGGAGGGCCTGAATTCGGAGAGGCAGTGAGTGGCAATGTAGAATGGAGAAAAGCACCACAAGGTGGTCAGCATGGGGAGGTCAGGACAGATGCAGTGGCAATGTAGGATAGGTTTCTGATAAATATCGCGGGGTGGGACGCATTGTAAGGGTTTCTAACAGGCCATTCATTAATACTAGTGAGAACAACATCACGGTGTGGTGTGAATGAGGGCCTAAATTAGGATACTCAGTGAGTGGCAATGTAGGAAGGAGAAAATCACCACTTGGTGGTCAGCATGGGGAGGTCAGGAAACAAGAAGTGCAATGTAGGATAGGTTTCTGAAAAACATTGCGGAGTGGTGCGCATTGTAAGGGATTGTAACAGGCCATTCACTAGTAGGAGTGAGAACAACAGCACGGCGTAGTGTGAATCGGAGGGCCTGAATTAGAATAGGCAGTGAGTGGCAATGAAGAATAGAGAAAAGCACCACGGGGTGCGCAACATGGGGAGGTCAGGAAACATGCAGTGGCAAAGTAGGATAAGTTTCTGAAAAACATCACGGGGTGGGGCGCATTATAAGCATTTCTAACAAGCCATTCACAAGTAGGAGTGAGAAAAACATCACGGGGTGGTGTGAATCGGAGGGCCTGAATTCAGATAGGCAGTGAGTGGCAATGTAGGATGTAGAAAAGCACCACATGGTGGTCAGCACGTTGAGGTCAGGACAGACGCAGTGGCAATGTAGGTTAGGTTTCTGAAAAACATCGCGGTGTGGTGCGCATTGTAAGGGTTTCTAACAGGCCATTCACTAGTAGGAGTGAGAAATACATCATGATGTGTTGTGAATCCGAGGGCCTGAATCAGCATAGACAGTGAGTGGCCGTGTAGAATGGAGAAAAGCAGAACGGGGAGGTCAGGATGGGGAGGTCAGGAAACGTGCAGTGGCAATGTATGATAGGTTTCTGAAAAACATCACGGGGTAGTGCGCATTGTAAGGGTTTCTAACAGGCCATTCACTAGTAGGAGTGGGAAAAACATCACGGGGTGGTGTGAATCGGAGGTTCTGAATTAGGTTAGGCAGTGAGTGGCATTTTATGATGGAGGAAAGCACCAAAGGGTGGTCAGCATGGGGAGGTCAGGAAACATGCTGTGGCAATGTAGGATAGGTTTTGAAAATCATTGCGGGGCGGTGCGCATTGTAAGGGTTTCTAACATGGCATTCAATAGTAGCAGTGAGAAAAACATCAGGGGTGCTGAGAATCGCAGCGCCTGAATCAGTATAGGCAGTGAGTCGCAATGTAGGATGGAGAAAAGCACCATGGGTTTGTCAGCATGGGGAGGTAATGAAACATGCAGTGGCAATGTATGATAGGTTTCTGAAAAACATCGCGGGGTGGTGCGCATTGTCAGGATTTCTAACAGGCCATTCACTAGTAGGAGTGAAAAACACATCATGATATGGTGTGAATCGGAGGGCCTGAATCAGTGTAGGCAGTGAGTGGTAATGTAAATAGGAGAAAAGCACCACAGGGTGGTTAGCACGTTGAGGTCAGGAAACATGCAGTGGCAATGAAGGAGAGGTTTCTGATAAACATCACGGGCTGGTGACCATTGTAAGGGTTTCTAACAGGTCATTCACTAGTAGGAGCGAGAAAATCATCACGGGGTGGTGTGAATCGGATGGCCTGAATCATGATAGGCAGTGAGTGGCATTGTAGGATATAGAAAAGCACCATGGGGAGGTCAGCATGGAAAGCTCAGGAAACATGCAGTGGCAATGTAGGATAGGTTTCTGAAAAACATCGCGGGGTGGTGCGCATAGTAAGGGTTTCTAACAGGCCATTCACTAGTAGGAATGAGAAATACATCATGATGTGGTGTGAATCCGTGGGCCTTAATCAGCATAGACAGTGATTGGCAATGTAGAATGGAGAAGAGCACCACGGGTTTGTCAGCATGGGGAGGTAATGAAACATGCAGTGGCAATGTAGGATACGTTTCTGAAAAACATCGCAGGGTGGTGCGCATTGTAAGGTTTTCTAACAGGCCATCCCTAGAAGGAGTGAGAACAACATCACAGGGTGGTGTGAATCGTAGGCCTGAATTAGAATAGGCAGGGAGTCGCAATGTAGGTTGGAGAAAAGCACCACAGGGTGGTCTGCCTGGGGAGGTCAGGAAACATGCAGTGGCAATGTAGGATAGGTTTATGAAAAACATCGCGGGGTGGTGAGCATTGCAAGGTTTTCTATCAGGCCATTCACTAGTAGGAGTGAGAACAACATCACGGGCTGGTGTGAATCGGAGGGCCTGAATTCGGAGAGGCAGTGAGTGGCAATGTAGAATGGAGAAAAGCACCACAAGGTGGTCAGCATGGGGAGGTCAGGACAGATGCAGTGGCAATGTAGGATAGGTTTCTGATAAATATCGCGGGGTGGGACGCATTGTAAGGGTTTCTAACAGGCCATTCATTAATACGAGTGAGAACAACATCACGGTGTGGTGTGAATGAGGGCCTAAATTAGGATACTCAGTGAGTGGCAATGTAGGAAGGAGAAAATCACCACTTGGTGGTCAGCATGGGGAGGTCAGGAAACAAGAAGTGCAATGTAGGATAGGTTTCTGAAAAACATTGCGGAGTGGTGCGCATTGTAAGGGATTGTAACAGGCCATTCACTAGTAGGAGTGAGAACAACAGCACGGCGTAGTGTGAATCGGAGGGCCTGAAATAGAATAGGCAGTGAGTGGCAATGAAGAATAGAGAAAAGCACCACGGGGTGCGCAACATGGGGAGGTCAGGAAACATGCAGTGGCAATGTAGGATAAGTTTCTGAAAAACATCACGGGGTGGGGCGCATTATAAGCATTTCTAACAAGCCATTCACAAGTAGGAGTGAGAAAAACATCACGGGGTGGTGTGAATCGGAGGGCCTGAATTCGGATAGGCAGTGAGTGGCAATGTAGGATGTAGAAAAGCACCACATGGTGGTCAGCACGTTGAGGTCAGGACAGACGCAGTGGCAATGTAGGTTAGGTTTCTGAAAAACATCGCGGTGTGGTGCGCATTGTAAGGGTTTCTAACAGGCCATTCACTAGTAGGAGTGAGAAATACATCATGATGTGTTGTGAATCCGAGGGCCTGAATCAGCATAGACAGTGAGTGGCCGTGTAGAATGGAGAAAAGCAGAACGGGGAGGTCAGGATGGGGAGGTCAGGAAACGTGCAGTGGCAATGTATGATAGGTTTCTGAAAAACATCACGGGGTAGTGCGCATTGTAAGGGTTTCTAACAGGCCATTCACTAGTAGGAGTGGGAAAAACATCACGGGGTGGTGTGAATCGGAGGTTCTGAATTAGGTTAGGCAGTGAGTGGCATTTTAGGAGGGAGGAAAGCACCAAAGGGTGGTCAGCATGGGGAGGTCAGGAAACATGCTGTGGCAATGTAGGATAGGTTTTGAAAATCATTGCGGGGCGGTGCGCATTGTAAGGGTTTCTAACATGGCATTCAATAGTAGCAGTGAGAAAAACATCAGGGGTGCTGAGAATCGCAGCGCCTGAATCAGTATAGGCAGTGAGTCGCAATGTAGGATGGAGAAAAGCACCATGGGTTTGTCAGCATGGGGAGGTAATGAAACATGCAGTGGCAATGTATGATAGGTTTCTGAAAAACATCGCGGGGTGGTGCGCATTGTCAGGATTTCTAACAGGCCATTCACTAGTAGGAGTGAAAAACACATCATGATATGGTGTGAATCGGAGGGCCTGAATCAGTGTAGGCAGTGAGTGGTAATGTAAATAGGAGAAAAGCACCACAGGGTGGTTAGCACGTTGAGGTCAGGAAACATGCAGTGGCAATGAAGGAGAGGTTTCTGATAAACATCACGGGCTGGTGACCATTGTAAGGGTTTCTAACAGGTCATTCACTAGTAGGAGCGAGAAAATCATCACGGGGTGGTGTGAATCGGATGGCCTGAATCATGATAGGCAGTGAGTGGCATTGTAGGATATAGAAAAGCACCATGGGGAGGTCAGCATGGAAAGCTCAGGAAACATGCAGTGGCAATGTAGGATAGGTTTCTGAAAAACATCGCGGGGTGGTGCGCATAGTAAGGGTTTCTAACAGGCCATTCACTAGTAGGAATGAGAAATACATCATGATGTGGTGTGAATCCGTGGGCCTTAATCAGCATAGACAGTGATTGGCAATGTAGAATGGAGAAGAGCACCACGGGTTTGTCAGCATGGGGAGGTAATGAAACATGCAGTGGCAATGTAGGATACGTTTCTGAAAAACATCGCAGGGTGGTGCGCATTGTAAGGTTTTCTAACAGGCCATCCCTAGAAGGAGTGAGAACAACATCACAGGGTGGTGTGAATCGTAGGCCTGAATTAGAATAGGCAGTGAGTCGCAATGTAGGTTGGAGAAAAGCACCACAGGGTGGTCTGCCTGGGGAGGTCAGGAAACATGCAGTGGCAATGTAGGATAGGTTTATGAAAAACATCGCGGGGTGGTGAGCATTGCAAGGTTTTCTATCAGGCCATTCACTAGTAGGAGTGAGAACAACATCACGGGCTGGTGTGAATCGGAGGGCCTGAATTCGGAGAGGCAGTGAGTGGCAATGTAGAATGGAGAAAAGCACCACAAGGTGGTCAGCATGGGGAGGTCAGGACAGATGCAGTGGCAATGTAGGATAGGTTTCTGATAAATATCGCGGGGTGGGACGCATTGTAAGGGTTTCTAACAGGCCATTCATTAATACGAGTGAGAACAACATCACGGTGTGGTGTGAATGAGGGCCTAAATTAGGATACTCAGTGAGTGGCAATGTAGGAAGGAGAAAATCACCACTTGGTGGTCAGCATGGGGAGGTCAGGAAACAAGAAGTGCAATGTAGGATAGGTTTCTGAAAAACATTGCGGAGTGGTGCGCATTGTAAGGGATTGTAACAGGCCATTCACTAGTAGGAGTGAGAACAACAGCACGGCGTAGTGTGAATCGGAGGGCCTGAATTAGAATAGGCAGTGAGTGGCAATGAAGAATAGAGAAAAGCACCACGGGGTGCGCAACATGGGGAGGTCAGGAAACATGCAGTGGCAATGTAGGATAAGTTTCTGAAAAACATCACGGGGTGGGGCGCATTATAAGCATTTCTAACAAGCCATTCACAAGTAGGAGTGAGAAAAACATCACGGGGTGGTGTGAATCGGAGGGCCTGAATTCGGATAGGCAGTGAGTGGCAATGTAGGATGTAGAAAAGCACCACATGGTGGTCAGCACGTTGAGGTCAGGACAGACGCAGTGGCAATGTAGGTTAGGTTTCTGAAAAACATCGCGGTGTGGTGCGCATTGTAAGGGTTTCTAACAGGCCATTCACTAGTAGGAGTGAGAAATACATCATGATGTGTTGTGAATCCGAGGGCCTGAATCAGCATAGACAGTGAGTGGCCGTGTAGAATGGAGAAAAGCAGAACGGGGAGGTCAGGATGGGGAGGTCAGGAAACGTGCAGTGGCAATGTATGATAGGTTTCTGAAAAACATCACGGGGTAGTGCGCATTGTAAGGGTTTCTAACAGGCCATTCACTAGTAGGAGTGGGAAAAACATCACGGGGTGGTGTGAATCGGAGGTTCTGAATTAGGTTAGGCAGTGAGTGGCATTTTAGGAGGGAGGAAAGCACCAAAGGGTGGTCAGCATGGGGAGGTCAGGAAACATGCTGTGGCAATGTAGGATAGGTTTTGAAAATCATTGCGGGGCGGTGCGCATTGTAAGGGTTTCTAACATGGCATTCAATAGTAGCAGTGAGAAAAACATCAGGGGTGCTGAGAATCGCAGCGCCTGAATCAGTATAGGCAGTGAGTCGCAATGTAGGATGGAGAAAAGCACCATGGGTTTGTCAGCATGGGGAGGTAATGAAACATGCAGTGGCAATGTATGATAGGTTTCTGAAAAACATCGCGGGGTGGTGCGCATTGTCAGGATTTCTAACAGGCCATTCACTAGTAGGAGTGAAAAACACATCATGATATGGTGTGAATCGGAGGGCCTGAATCAGTGTAGGCAGTGAGTGGTAATGTAAATAGGAGAAAAGCACCACAGGGTGGTTAGCACGTTGAGGTCAGGAAACATGCAGTGGCAATGAAGGAGAGGTTTCTGATAAACATCACGGGCTGGTGACCATTGTAAGGGTTTCTAACAGGTCATTCACTAGTAGGAGCGAGAAAATCATCACGGGGTGGTGTGAATCGGATGGCCTGAATCATGATAGGCAGTGAGTGGCATTGTAGGATATAGAAAAGCACCATGGGGAGGTCAGCATGGAAAGCTCAGGAAACATGCAGTGGCAATGTAGGATAGGTTTCTGAAAAACATCGCGGGGTGGTGCGCATAGTAAGGGTTTCTAACAGGCCATTCACTAGTAGGAATGAGAAATACATCATGATGTGGTGTGAATCCGTGGGCCTTAATCAGCATAGACAGTGATTGGCAATGTAGAATGGAGAAGAGCACCACGGGTTTGTCAGCATGGGGAGGTAATGAAACATGCAGTGGCAATGTAGGATACGTTTCTGAAAAACATCGCAGGGTGGTGCGCATTGTAAGGTTTTCTAACAGGCCATCCCTAGAAGGAGTGAGAACAACATCACAGGGTGGTGTGAATCGTAGGCCTGAATTAGAATAGGCAGTGAGTCGCAATGTAGGTTGGAGAAAAGCACCACAGGGTGGTCTGCCTGGGGAGGTCAGGAAACATGCAGTGGCAATGTAGGATAGGTTTATGAAAAACATCGCGGGGTGGTGAGCATTGCAAGGTTTTCTATCAGGCCATTCACTAGTAGGAGTGAGAACAACATCACGGGCTGGTGTGAATCGGAGGGCCTGAATTCGGAGAGGCAGTGAGTGGCAATGTAGAATGGAGAAAAGCACCACAAGGTGGTCAGCATGGGGAGGTCAGGACAGATGCAGTGGCAATGTAGGATAGGTTTCTGATAAATATCGCGGGGTGGGACGCATTGTAAGGGTTTCTAACAGGCCATTCATTAATACGAGTGAGAACAACATCACGGTGTGGTGTGAATGAGGGCCTAAATTAGGATACTCAGTGAGTGGCAATGTAGGAAGGAGAAAATCACCACTTGGTGGTCAGCATGGGGAGGTCAGGAAACAAGAAGTGCAATGTAGGATAGGTTTCTGAAAAACATTGCGGAGTGGTGCGCATTGTAAGGGATTGTAACAGGCCATTCACTAGTAGGAGTGAGAACAACAGCACGGCGTAGTGTGAATCGGAGGGCCTGAATTAGAATAGGCAGTGAGTGGCAATGAAGAATAGAGAAAAGCACCACGGGGTGCGCAACATGGGGAGGTCAGGAAACATGCAGTGGCAATGTAGGATAAGTTTCTGAAAAACATCACGGGGTGGGGCGCATTATAAGCATTTCTAACAAGCCATTCACAAGTAGGAGTGAGAAAAACATCACGGGGTGGTGTGAATCGGAGGGCCTGAATTCGGATAGGCAGTGAGTGGCAATGTAGGATGTAGAAAAGCACCACATGGTGGTCAGCACGTTGAGGTCAGGACAGACGCAGTGGCAATGTAGGTTAGGTTTCTGAAAAACATCGCGGTGTGGTGCGCATTGTAAGGGTTTCTAACAGGCCATTCACTAGTAGGAGTGAGAAATACATCATGATGTGTTGTGAATCCGAGGGCCTGAATCAGCATAGACAGTGAGTGGCCGTGTAGAATGGAGAAAAGCAGAACGGGGAGGTCAGGATGGGGAGGTCAGGAAACGTGCAGTGGCAATGTATGATAGGTTTCTGAAAAACATCACGGGGTAGTGCGCATTGTAAGGGTTTCTAACAGGCCATTCACTAGTAGGAGTGGGAAAAACATCACGGGGTGGTGTGAATCGGAGGTTCTGAATTAGGTTAGGCAGTGAGTGGCATTTTAGGAGGGAGGAAAGCACCAAAGGGTGGTCAGCATGGGGAGGTCAGGAAACATGCTGTGGCAATGTAGGATAGGTTTTGAAAATCATTGCGGGGCGGTGCGCATTGTAAGGGTTTCTAACATGGCATTCAATAGTAGCAGTGAGAAAAACATCAGGGGTGCTGAGAATCGCAGCGCCTGAATCAGTATAGGCAGTGAGTCGCAATGTAGGATGGAGAAAAGCACCATGGGTTTGTCAGCATGGGGAGGTAATGAAACATGCAGTGGCAATGTATGATAGGTTTCTGAAAAACATCGCGGGGTGGTGCGCATTGTCAGGATTTCTAACAGGCCATTCACTAGTAGGAGTGAAAAACACATCATGATATGGTGTGAATCGGAGGGCCTGAATCAGTGTAGGCAGTGAGTGGTAATGTAAATAGGAGAAAAGCACCACAGGGTGGTTAGCACGTTGAGGTCAGAAAACATGCAGTGGCAATGAAGGAGAGGTTTCTGATAAACATCACGGGCTGGTGACCATTGTAAGGGTTTCTAACAGGTCATTCACTAGTAGGAGCGAGAAAATCATCACGGGGTGGTGTGAATCGGATGGCCTGAATCATGATAGGCAGTGAGTGGCATTGTAGGATATAGAAAAGCACCATGGGGAGGTCAGCATGGAAAGCTCAGGAAACATGCAGTGGCAATGTAGGATAGGTTTCTGAAAAACATCGCGGGGTGGTGCGCATAGTAAGGGTTTCTAACAGGCCATTCACTAGTAGGAATGAGAAATACATCATGATGTGGTGTGAATCCGTGGGCCTTAATCAGCATAGACAGTGATTGGCAATGTAGAATGGAGAAGAGCACCACGGGTTTGTCAGCATGGGGAGGTAATGAAACATGCAGTGGCAATGTAGGATACGTTTCTGAAAAACATCGCAGGGTGGTGCGCATTGTAAGGTTTTCTAACAGGCCATCCCTAGAAGGAGTGAGAACAACATCACAGGGTGGTGTGAATCGTAGGCCTGAATTAGAATAGGCAGTGAGTCGCAATGTAGGTTGGAGAAAAGCACCACAGGGTGGTCTGCCTGGGGAGGTCAGGAAACATGCAGTGGCAATGTAGGATAGGTTTATGAAAAACATCGCGGGGTGGTGAGCATTGCAAGGTTTTCTATCAGGCCATTCACTAGTAGGAGTGAGAACAACATCACGGGCTGGTGTGAATCGGAGGGCCTGAATTCGGAGAGGCAGTGAGTGGCAATGTAGAATGGAGAAAAGCACCACAAGGTGGTCAGCATGGGGAGGTCAGGACAGATGCAGTGGCAATGTAGGATAGGTTTCTGATAAATATCGCGGGGTGGGACGCATTGTAAGGGTTTCTAACAGGCCATTCATTAATACGAGTGAGAACAACATCACGGTGTGGTGTGAATGAGGGCCTAAATTAGGATACTCAGTGAGTGGCAATGTAGGAAGGAGAAAATCACCACTTGGTGGTCAGCATGGGGAGGTCAGGAAACAAGAAGTGCAATGTAGGATAGGTTTCTGAAAAACATTGCGGAGTGGTGCGCATTGTAAGGGATTGTAACAGGCCATTCACTAGTAGGAGTGAGAACAACAGCACGGCGTAGTGTGAATCGGAGGGCCTGAATTAGAATAGGCAGTGAGTGGCAATGAAGAATAGAGAAAAGCACCACGGGGTGCGCAACATGGGGAGGTCAGGAAACATGCAGTGGCAAAGTAGGATAAGTTTCTGAAAAACATCACGGGGTGGGGCGCATTATAAGCATTTCTAACAAGCCATACACAAGTAGGAGTGAGAAAAACATCACGGGGTGGTGTGAATCGGAGGGCCTGAATTCGGATAGGCAGTCAGTGGCAATGTAGGATGTAGAAAAGCACCACATGGTGGTCAGCACGTTGAGGTCAGGACAGACGCAGTGGCAATGTAGGTTAGGTTTCTGAAAAACATCGCGGTGTGGTGCGCATTGTAAGGGTTTCTAACAGGCCATTCACTAGTAGGAGTGAGAAATACATCATGATGTGTTGTGAATCCGAGGGCCTGAATCAGCATAGACAGTGAGTGGCCGTGTAGAATGGAGAAAAGCAGAATGGGGAGGTCAGGATGGGGAGGTCAGGAAACGTGCAGTGGCAATGTATGATAGGTTTCTGAAAAACATCACGGGGTAGTGCGCATTGTAAGGGTTTCTAACAGGCCATTCACTAGTAGGAGTGGGAAAAATATCACGGGGTGGTGTGAATCGGAGGTTCTGAATTAGGTTAGGCAGTGAGTGGCATTTTAGGAGGGAGGAAAGCACCAAAGGGTGGTCAGCATGGGGAGGTCAGGAAACATGCTGTGGCAATGTAGGATAGGTTTTGAAAATCATTGCGGGGCGGTGCGCATTGTAAGGGTTTCTAACATGGCATTCAATAGTAGCAGTGAGAAAAACATCAGGGGTGCTGAGAATCGCAGCGCCTGAATCAGTATAGGCAGTGAGTCGCAATGTAGGATGGAGAAAAGCACCATGGGTTTGTCAGCATGGGGAGGTAATGAAACATGCAGTGGCAATGTATGATAGGTTTCTGAAAAACATCGCGGGGTGGTGCGCATTGTCAGGATTTCTAACAGGCCATTCACTAGTAGGAGTGAAAAACACATCATGATATGGTGTGAATCGGAGGGCCTGAATCAGTGTAGGCAGTGAGTGGTAATGTAAATAGGAGAAAAGCACCACAGGGTGGTTAGCACGTTGAGGTCAGGAAACATGCAGTGGCAATGAAGGAGAGGTTTCTGATAAACATCACGGGCTGGTGACCATTGTAAGGGTTTCTAACAGGTCATTCACTAGTAGGAGCGAGAAAATCATCACGGGGTGGTGTGAATCGGATGGCCTGAATCATGATAGGCAGTGAGTGGCATTGTAGGATATAGAAAAGCACCATGGGGAGGTCAGCATGGAAAGCTCAGGAAACATGCAGTGGCAATGTAGGATAGGTTTCTGAAAAACATCGCGGGGTGGTGCGCATAGTAAGGGTTTCTAACAGGCCATTCACTAGTAGGAATGAGAAATACATCATGATGTGGTGTGAATCCGTGGGCCTTAATCAGCATAGACAGTGATTGGCAATGTAGAATGGAGAAGAGCACCACGGGTTTGTCAGCATGGGGAGGTAATGAAACATGCAGTGGCAATGTAGGATACGTTTCTGAAAAACATCGCAGGGTGGTGCGCATTGTAAGGTTTTCTAACAGGCCATCCCTAGAAGGAGTGAGAACAACATCACAGGGTGGTGTGAATCGTAGGCCTGAATTAGAATAGGCAGTGAGTCGCAATGTAGGTTGGAGAAAAGCACCACAGGGTGGTCTGCCTGGGGAGGTCAGGAAACATGCAGTGGCAATGTAGGATAGGTTTATGAAAAACATCGCGGGGTGGTGAGCATTGCAAGGTTTTCTATCAGGCCATTCACTAGTAGGAGTGAGAACAACATCACGGGCTGGTGTGAATCGGAGGGCCTGAATTCGGAGAGGCAGTGAGTGGCAATGTAGAATGGAGAAAAGCACCACAAGGTGGTCAGCATGGGGAGGTCAGGACAGATGCAGTGGCAATGTAGGATAGGTTTCTGATAAATATCGCGGGGTGGGACGCATTGTAAGGGTTTCTAACAGGCCATTCATTAATACGAGTGAGAACAACAGCACGGCGTAGTGTGAATCGGAGGGCCTGAATTAGAATAGGCAGTGAGTGGCAATGAAGAATAGAGAAAAGCACCACGGGGTGCGCAACATGGGGAGTTCAGGAAACATGCAGTGGCAATGTAGGATAAGTTTCTGAAAAACATCACGGGGTGGGGCGCATTATAAGCATTTCTAACAAGCCATTCACAAGTAGGAGTGAGAAAAACATCACGGGGTGGTGTGAATCGGAGGGCCTGAATTCGGATAGGCAGTGAGTGGCAATGTAGGATGTAGAAAAGCACCACATGGTGGTCAGCACGTTGAGGTCAGGACAGACGCAGTGGCAATGTATGTTAGGTTTCTGAAAAACATCGCGGTGTGGTGCGCATTGTAAGGGTTTCTAACAGGCCATTCACTAGTAGGAGTGAGAAATACATCATGATGTGTTGTGAATCCGAGGGCCTGAATCAGCATAGACAGTGAGTGGCCGTGTAGAATGGAGAAAAGCAGAACGGGGAGGTCAGGATGGGGAGGTCAGGAAACGTGCAGTGGCAATGTATGATAGGTTTCTGAAAAACATCACGGGGTAGTGCGCATTGTAAGGGTTTCTAACAGGCCATTCACTAGTAGGAGTGGGAAAAACATCACGGGGTGGTGTGAATCGGAGGTTCTGAATTAGGTTAGGCAGTGAGTGGCATTTTAGGAGGGAGGAAAGCACCAAAGTGTGGTCAGCATGGGGAGGTCAGGAAACATGCTGTGGCAATGTAGGATAGGTTTTGAAAATCATTGCGAGGCGGTGCGCATTGTAAGGGTTTCTAACATGGCATTCAATAGTAGCAGTGAGAAAAACATCAGGGGTGCTGAGAATCGCAGCGCCTGAATCAGTATAGGCAGTGAGTCGCAATGTAGGATGGAGAAAAGCACCATGGGTTTGTCAGCATGGGGAGGTAATGAAACATGCAGTGGCAATGTATGATAGGTTTCTGAAAAACATCGCGGGGTGGTGCGCATTGTCAGGATTTCTAACAGGCCATTCACTAGTAGGAGTGAAAAACACATCATGATATGGTGTGAATCGGAGGGCCTGAATCAGTGTAGGCAGTGAGTGGTAATGTAAATAGGAGAAAAGCACCACAGGGTGGTTAGCACGTTGAGGTCAGGAAACATGCAGTGGCAATGAAGGAGAGGTTTCTGATAAACATCACGGGCTGGTGAGCATTGTAAGGGTTTCTAACAGGTCATTCACTAGTAGGAGTGAGAAAATCATCACGGGGTGGTGTGAATCGGATGGCCTGAATCATGATAGGCAGTGAGTGGCATTGTAGGATATAGAAAAGCACCATGGGGAGGTCAGCATGGAAAGCTCAGGAAACATGCAGTGGCAATGTAGGATAGGTTTCTGAAAAACATCGCGGGGTGGTGAGCATAGTAAGGGTTTCTAACAGGCCATTCACTAGTAGGAATGAGAAATACATCATGATGTGGTGTGAATCCGTGGGCCTTAATCAGCATAGACAGTGATTGGCAATGTAGAATGGAGAAGAGCACCACGGGTTTGTCAGCATGGGGAGGTAATGAAACATGCAGTGGCAATGTGGGATACGTTTCTGAAAAACATCGCAGGGTGGTGCGCATTGTAAGGTTTTCTAACAGGCCATCCCTAGAAGGAGTGAGAACAACATCACAGGGTGGTGTGAATCGTAGGCCTGAATTAGAATAGGCAGTGAGTCGCAATGTAGGTTGGAGAAAAGCACCACAGGGTGGTCTGCCTGGGGAGGTCAGGAAACATGCAGTGGCAATGTAGGATAGGTTTATGAAAAACATCGCGGGGTGGTGAGCATTGCAAGGTTTTCTATCAGGCCATTCACTAGTAGGAGTGAGAACAACATCACGGGCTGGTGTGAATCGGAGGGCCTGAATTCGGAGAGGCAGTGAGTGGCAATGTAGAATGGAGAAAAGCACCACAAGGTGGTCAGCATGGGAGGTCAGGACAGATGCAGTGGCAATGTAGGATAGGTTTCTGATAAATATCGCGGGGTGGGACGCATTGTAAGGGTTTCTAACAGGCCATTCATTAATACGAGTGAGAACAACATCACGGTGTGGTGTGAATGAGGGCCTAAATTAGGATACTCAGTGAGTGGCAATTTAGGAAGGAGAAAATCACCACTTGGTGGTCAGCATGGGGAGGTCAGGAAACAAGAAGTGCAATGTAGGATAGGTTTCTGAAAAACATTGCGGAGTGGTGCGCATTGTAAGGGATTGTAACAGGCCATTCACAAGTAGGAGTGAGAAAAACAGCATGGCGTAGTGTGAATTGGAGGGCCTGAATTAGAATAGGCAGTGAGTGGCAATGAAGAATAGAGTAAAGCACCACGGGGTGCGCAACATGGGGATGTCAGGAAACATGCAGTGGCAATGTAGGATAAGTTTCTGAAAAACATCACGGGGTGGGGCGCATTATAAGCATTTCTAACAAGCCATACACAAGTAGGAGTGAGAAAAACATCACGGGGTGGTTTGAATCGGAGGGCCTGAATTCGGATAGGCAGTGAGTGGCAATGTAGGATGTAGAAAAGCACCACATGGTGGTCAGCACGTTTAGGTCAGGACAGACGCAGTGGCAATGTAGGTTAGGTTTCTGAAAACCATCGCGGTGTGGTGCGCATTGTAAGGGTTTCTAACAGGCCATTCACTAGTAGGAGTGAGAAATACATCATGATGTGTTGTGAATCCGAGGGCCTTAATCATCCCAGACAGTGAGTGGCCATGTAGAATGGAGAAAAGCAGAACGGGGAGGTCAGGATGGGGAGGTCTGGAAACATGCAGTGGCAATGTATGATAGGTTTCTGAAAAACATCGCGGGGTAGTGAGCATTGTAAGGGTTTCTAACAGGCCATTCACTAGTAGGAGTGAGAAAAACATCACGGGGTGGTGTGAATCGGAGGTCCTGAATTAGGTTAGACAGTGAGTGGCATTTTAGGATGGAGAAAAGCACCACGGGGTGGTCAGCATGGGGAGGTCAGGAAACATGCAGTGGCAATGTAGGATAGGTTTTGAAAATCATTGTGGGGCGGTGCGCATTGTAAGGGTTTCTAACAGGGCATTCAATAGTAGGAGTGAGAAAAACATCACGGGGTAGTGTGAATCGCAGGGCCTGAATCAGTATAGGCAGTGAGTCACAATGTATGATGGAGAAAAGCACCACGGGTTTGTCAGCATGTGGAGGTAATGAAACATGCAGTGGCAATGTATGATAGGTTTCTGAAAAACATCGCGGGGTGGTGCGCATTGTAAGGATTTTAAACAGGCCATTCACTAGTTGGAGTGAAAAACACATCATGATGTGGTGTGAATCGGAGGGCCTGAATCAGTGTAGGCAGTGAGTGGCAATGTAGGTTGGAGAAAAGCACCACAGGGTGGTTAGCACGGTGAGGTCAGGAAACATGCAGTGGCAATGAAGGATAGGTTTCTGATAAACATCACGGGGTGTTGCGCATTGTAAGGGTTTCTAACAGGCCATTCACAAGTAGGAGTGAGAAAAACGTCACGGGGTGGTGTGAATCGGATGGCCTGAATCAGGATAGGCAGTGAGTGGCAATGTAGGATGTAGAAAAGCACCATGGGGAGGTCAGCATGGAGAGTTCAGGAAACATGCATTGGCAATGTAGGATAGGTTTCTGAAAAACATCGTGGGGTGTGTGCATAGTAAGGGTTTCTAACAGGCCATTCACTAGTAGGAGTGAGAAATACATCATGATGTGGTGTGAATCCGTGGGCCTGAATCAGCATAGACAGTGATTGGCAATGTAGAATGGAGAAGAGCACAATGGGGTGGTCAGGATGGGGAGGTCAGGAAACATGCAGATGCAATGTAGGATAGGTTTATGAAAAACATCGTGGGGTGGTGAGCATTGTAAGCTTTTCTATCAGGCCATTCACTAGTAGGAGTGAGAAAAACATCACGGGTTGGGGTGAATCGGATGGCCTGAATCAGGATAGGCAGTGAGTGGCAATGTAGGATGTAGAAAAGCACCTTGGCGAAGTCAGCAGGGAGAGTTCAGGAAACATGCAGTGGCAATGTAGGATAGGTTTCTGAAAAACATCGCGGGTGGTGCGCATTGTAAGGGTTTCTAAAAGGCCATTCACTAGTAGAAGTGAGAAATACATCATGATGTGGTGTGAATCTGAGGGCCTGAGTCAGCATAGACAATGAGTGGCAATGTAGAATGGAGAAAAGCACAACGGGGTGGTCAGAATGGGGAGGTCAGGAAACGTGCAGTGGCAATGTAGGATAGGTTTATGAAAAACGTCGCGGGGTGGTGAGCATTCTAAGGTTTTCTATCAGGCCTTTCACTAGTAGGAGTGAGAACATCATCACGGGCTGGTGTGAATCGGAGGGCCTGAATTCGGAGAGGCAGTGAGTGGCAATGTAGAATGGAGAAAAGCACCACAAGGTGGTCAGCATGGGAGGTCAGGACAGATGCAGTGGCAATGTAGGATAGGTTTCTGATAAATATCGCGGGGTGGGACGCATTGTAAGGGTTTCTAACAGGCCATTCATTAATACGAGTGAGAACAACATCACGGTGTGGTGTGAATGAGGGCCTAAATTAGGATACTCAGTGAGTGGCAATGTAGGAAGGAGAAAATCACCACTTGGTGGTCAGCATGGGGAGGTCAGGAAACAAGAAGTGCAATGTAGGATAGGTTTCTGAAAAACATTGCGGAGTGGTGCGCATTGTAAGGGATTGTAACAGGCCATTCACTAGTAGGATTGAGAACAACAGCACGGCGTAGTGTGAATCGGAGGGCCTGAATTAGAATAGGCAGTGAGTGGCAATGAAGAATAGAGAAAAGCACCACGGGGTGCGCAACATGGGGAGGTCAGGAAACAAGCAGTGGCAATGTAGGATAAGTTTCTGAAAAACATCACGGGGTGGGCCGCATTATAAGCATTTCTAACAAGCCATTCACAAGTAGAAGTGAGAAAAACATCACGGGGTGGTGTGAATCGGAGGGCCTGAATTCGGATAGGCAGTGAGTGGCAATGTAGGATGTAGAAAAGCACCACATGGTGGTCAGCACGTTGAGGTCAGGACAGACGCAGTGGCAATGTAGGTTAGGTTTCTGAAAAACATCGCGGTGTGGTGCGCATTGAAAGGGTTTCTAACAGGCCATTCACTAGTAGGAGTGAGAAATACATCATGATGTGTTGTGAATCCGAGGGCCTGAATCAGCATAGACAGTGAGTGGCCGTGTAGAATGGAGAAAAGCAGAACGGGGAGGTCAGGATGGGGAGGTCAGGAAACGTGCAGTGGCAATGTATGATAGGTTTCTGAAAAACATCACGGGGTAGTGCGCATTGTAAGGGTTTCTAACAGGCCATTCACTAGTAGGAGTGGGAAAAACATCACGGGGTGGTGTGAATCGGAGGTTCTGAATTAGGTTAGGCAGTGAGTGGCATTTTAGGATGGAGGAAAGCACCACGGGGTGGTCAGCATGGGGAGGTCAGGAAACATGCAGTGGCAATGTAGGATAGGTTTTGAAAATAATTGCGGGGCGGTGCGCATTGTAAGGGTTTCTAACATGGCATTCAATAGTAGCAGTGAGAAAAACATCAGGGGTGCTGAGAATCACAGCGCCTGAATCAGTATAGGCAGTGAGTCGCAATGTAGGATGGAGAAAAGCACCATGGGTTTGTCAGCATGGGGAGGTAATGAAACATGCAGTGGCAATGTATGATAGGTTTCTGAAAAACATCGCGGGGTGGTGCGCATTGTCAGGATTTCTAACAGGCCATTCACTAGTAGGAGTGAAAAACACATCATGACATGGTGTGAATCGCAGGGCCTGAATCAGTGTAGGCAGTGAGTGGTAATGTAAATAGGAGAAAAGCACCACAGGGTGGTTAGCACGTTGAGGTCAGGAAACATGCAGTGGCAATGAAGGAGAGGTTTCTGATAAACATCACGGGCTGGTGAGCATTGTAAGGGTTTCTAACAGGTCATTCACTAGTAGGAGTGAGAAAATCATCACGGGGTGGTGTGAATCGGATGGCCTGAATCATGATAGGCAGTGAGTGGCATTGTAGGATATAGAAAAGCACCATGGGGAGGTCAGCATGGAAAGCTCAGGAAACATGCAGTGGCAATGTAGGATAGGTTTCTGAAAAACATCGCGGGGTGGTGCGCATAGTAAGGGTTTCTAACAGGCCATTCACTAGTAGGAATGAGAAATACATCATGATGTGGTGTGAATCCGTGGGCCTTAATCAGCATAGACAGTGATTGGCAATGTAGAATGGAGAAGAGCACCACGGGTTTGTCAGCATGGGGAGGTAATGAAACATGCAGTGGCAATGTAGGATACGTTTCTGAAAAACATCGCAGGGTGGTGCGCATTGTAAGGTTTTCTAACAGGCCATCCCTAGAAGGAGTGAGAACAACATCACAGGGTGGTGTGAATCGTAGGCCTGAATTAGAATAGGCAGTGAGTCGCAATGTAGGTTGGAGAAAAGCACCACAGGGTGGTCTGCCTGGGGAGGTCAGGAAACATGCAGTGGCAATGTAGGATAGGTTTCTGAAAAACATCGCGGGGTGGTGAGCATTGTAAGGGTTTCTAACAGGCCATTCACTAATAGGAGTGAGAAAATCATCTCGGGGCGGGGTGAATCGGAGGGCCTGAATTCGCATAGGCAGTGAGTGGCTATGTAGGATGTAGAAAAGCACCACGGGGTGGTCAGCAGTGGGAGGTTAGGAAATATGCAGTGGCAAAGTAGGATAGGTTTCTGAAACACATCGTAGGTTGGTGGGCATTGTAAGTGTTTCTAACAGGCCATACACTAGTAGGATTGAGAAAAAAATCATGCGATGGTGTGAATCGGAATGCCTGAATCAGGATAGGCAGTGAGTGTCAATGTAGGATTCAGAAAAGAACAATGGGGTGGTCAGCATTGGGATGTCAGGAAACATGCAGAGGCAACGTAGGATAGGTTTCTGAAAAACATCATGGGTTGGTGCGCATTTTAAGTGTTTCTAAAAGGCCATTCAGTAGTAGGAGTGAAACAAACATCATGGCGTGGTGTGAATTAGAGGGCCTGAATCAGGATAGGCAGTGAGTGGCAATGTAAAATAGAAAAAAGCACCAAGGGGTGGTCAACATGGGGAGGTCAGGAAACATGCAGTGGCAATGAAGAATAGGTTTCTTAAAAACATCGCGGGGAGGTGCGCATTGTAAGGGTATCTAACAGGCCATTCACTAGTAGGAGTGAGAAAAACATCACGGGGTGGTGTGAAACGGAAGGCCTGAATTCGGATAGGCAGTGAGTGGCATTTAGGATTGAGAAAAGCACCACGTGGTGGTCAGCATGGGGAGGTCAGGAAACATGCAGTGGCAATGTAGGATAGGTTTCTGAAAAACATCGCTGGGTGGTGCGCATTGTAATGTTTTCTAACAGGCCATTCACTAGTGAGAGTGAGAAAAACATCACAGGGTGGTGTGAACGCGGGCCTAAATTAGGATAGGCAGTGATTGGCAATGTTGGAAGGAGAAAAGCACCATGGGGTGGTCAGAATGGGGAGGTAATGAAACATGCAGTGGCAATTTAGGATAGGTTTCAGATAAACATCGCAGGGTTGTGCACATTGTAAAGGTTTCTCACAGGCCATTCACTATTAGGAGTGAGAACAACATCACTAGGTGGTGTGAATCGGAGGGCCTTAATTAGAATAGGCAGTGAGTGGCAATGTACGTTGGAGAAAAGAACCATGGGATTGTCAGCATGGGGAGTTCAGGAAACATGCAGTGGCAATGTAGGATAGGTTTCTGAAAAACATCGCGGGATGGTGCGCATTGTAAGTGTTTCAAACAGAACTTTCACTAGTAGGATTGCGAAAACATCACAGGGTGTTGTTAATCGGAAGGCCTGAATCAGGATAGGCAGTGAGTGGCAATGTAGGATGGAGAAAAGCACCACGGGGCAGTCAGCATGGGGAGGTCAGGAAACATGCAGTGGCAATGTAGGATAGGTTTGTGAAAAACATCGCGGGGTGGTGCACATTGTAGGGGTTTGTAACAGGCCATTCACTAGTAGGAGTGAGAACAACAGCATGGGGTGGTGTGAAACGGAGGGCCTGAATTTGGATAGGCAGTGAGTGGCAATGAAGAATGGAGTAAAGCACCACGGGTTTGTCAGCATGGGGAGGTCATGAAACAAGCAGTGTCAATGTAGGATAGGTTTCTGAAAAACATCGCGGGGTTGTGAGCATTGTAAGGTTTTCTATCAGGCCATTCACTAGTAGGAGTGAGAAAAACATCACGGGCTTGTGTGAATCAGAGGGCCTGAATTCGGATAGGCAGTGAGTTGCAATGTAGGATGGAAAAAAGCACCGCTGGGTGGTCAGCATGGGGAAGTCAGGACAGATGCAGTGGCAATGTAGGATATGTTTCTGATAAACATCGCGGATTAGTGTGCGTTGTAAGGTTTTCTAACAGGCAATTCATTAGTACGAGTGAGAACAACATCACGGGGTGGTGTGAATGAGGACCTAATTTAGGATACTCAGTGAGTGGCAATGTAGGAAGGAGAAAATCACCACTTGGTGGTCAGCATGGGGAGGTGAGGAAACATGAAGTGTAATGTAGGATAGGTTTCTGAAAAACATCACAGAGTGGTGCGCATTGTTAGGGTTTGTAACTGGCCATTCACTAGTAGGAGTGAGAACAACAGCACGGGTTGGTGTGAATCAGAGGGCCTGAATCAGGATAGACAGCGAATGGCAATGTAAAATGGAGAAAAGCCCCATGAGTTGATCAGCATGAGGACGTCAGGAAACATGCAGTGGCAATATAGGATAGGTTTCTGAAAAACATCGCGGGGTGGTGCGCATTGTAAGGGTTTCTAACAGGCCATTCACTAGTAGGAGTGAGAAAAACATCACGGGGTGATGTGAATCAGTAGTCCTGAAAAAGTATAGGCAGTCAATGGCAATGTAGGATGGAGAAAATCAACACGGGATGGTCAGCATGGGGAGGTCAGTACACATGCATTGGTAATGTAGGATAGGGTTCTGAAAAAACATCGCGGGGTGGAGCAAATAGTAAGGGTTTCGAACAGGCCATTCAATAGTAGGAGTGAGAAAAACATAACGGGGTGGTGTGAATCAGAGGGCATGAATCAGGATAGGCAGTGAGTGGCAATAAAGGATGTAGAAAAGCATAACGGGGTGGTCAGCATGGGGAGGTCAGGAAACATACAGTGGCAAAGTAGGATCGGATTCAGAAAAAGTTCCCAGTTTGGTGCGAATTGTAAGGGTGTCTAACAGGCCATTCACTAGTAGGAGTGAGAAAAACATCACGGGGTGGTGTGAATCTGAGGACCTGAATCAGGATAGGCAGTGAGTGGCAATGTAAAATGGAGCAAAGCACCACGGGTTAATCAGCATGGGGAGGTCAGGAAACATGCAGTGGCAATGTAGGATAGGTTTCTGAAAAACATCTCGGGGTGTGAGAATTGTAAGGGTTTCTAACAGGCCATTCACTAGTAGGTGTGAGAAAAACATCACTGGTTGGTGTGAATCAGAGGGCCTGTATTAGGGTAGGCAGTGAGTGTCAATGTAGGATGGAGAAAAGCACCACGGGGTCGTCAGCATAGGGAGGTCAGGAAACATGCAGTGGCAATGTAGGATAGGTTTCTGAAAAACTTAGCGGGTTGATGCACATTGTAAGGTTTAGTAACAGGCCATTCACTAGTAGGAGTGAGAAAGACATCACGGGGTGGTGTGAATCAGAAGGCCTGAATCAGGATAGGCAGTGAGGGGCAATGTAGAATGGAGAAAATCACCACGGGATGGTCAGCATGGGGAGGTCTGGAAATATGCAGTGGCAATGTAGGATAGGTTTCTGAAAAACATCGCAGGTTGGGGCGCATTTTAAGGGTTTCTAACAGGCCATTCACTAGTAGGAGTGAGAAAAAGTTCACCGGGTAGTGTGAATCGGAGGGCCTGAATCAGGATAGGCAGTGAGTGGCAATGTAAAATGGAGAAAAGCACCACTTGTTGATCCGCATGGGAGTTCAGGAAACATGCAGTGGCAATGTAGGATAGGTTTCTGAAAAACATCGCGAGGTGGTGAGAATTGTAAGGGTTTCTAACAGGACATTCACTATTAGGAGTGAGCAAAACATCACGTTGTGGTGTGAATCGGTGGGCCTGAATTAGGATCGCAGTGAGTGGCAATGTAGGATGGAGAAAAGCACCACGGGGTGGTCAGGAATGGGAGGTCAGGAAATATGCACTGGCAATGTAGGATAGGATTTTGAATAACATCGCGGGGTGGTACTCATTGTAAGGGTTGCAAGGCCATTCACTTGTAGCAATGAGAAAAACATCACGTTGTGGTGTGAATCGGAGGGCCTGAATCAGGATAGGCAGTGAGTGGCAATGTAGGGTGGAGAAAAGCACCACGGGGTGCTCAGGATTGTGAGGTCAGGAAACATGCAGTGGCAATGTAGGAGAGGTTTCTGAAAAACATCACGGGGTGGTGCGCATTGTAAGGGTTTCTAACAGGCCATTCACTAGTAGCAGTGAGAAATACATGATGGTGTTATGTGAATCAGAGGGCCTGAATCAGGATAGACAGTGAGTGGTAATGTAGCATGGAGAAAAGCACCAGGGTTGGTCAGCATGTGGAGGTCAGGCAACATGCAGTGGCAATGTAGGATATTTTTCTGAAAAACATCACGGGGTGGTGCGCATTGCAAGGGTGTCTAACAGGCCATTCACTAGTAGGAGTGAGAAAAACATCATGGGGTGGTGTGAATCAGATGTTCTGAATTAGGAGAGGCACTGATTGGCAATGTAGCAGGGAGAAAAGCACCACGAGGTGGTCAGGATGGGGAGGTCAGGAAACATGCAGTGGCAATGTAGGATAGGTTTCTAAAAAACATCGCGGGGTGGTGCGCATTGTAACGGTTTCTAACAGGCAATTCAGTACTAGGAGTGAGAAAAACATCACGGACTGGTGAAATCGGAGGTCCTGAATTAATATAGGCCGTGATTGTCAATGTAGGAGGAAGAAAACCACCACGGGGTGGTCAGCAGTGGGAGGTCAGGAAACATGCAGTGGCAATGAAGAATAGGTTTCTTAAAAACGTCGCGGGGAGGTGCGCATTGTAAGGGTTTCTAACAGGCCACTCACTAGTAGGAGTGAGAAAAACATCACGGGGTGGTGTGAATCGGAGGGCCTGAATTCGGATAGGCAGTGAGTGGCATTTAGGATGGAGAAAAGCACCAAGGGGTGGTCAGCATGGGGAGGTCAGGAAACATGCAGTGGCAATGTAGGATAGGTTTCTGAAAAACATCGCTGTGTGGTGCGCATTGTAATGTTTTCTAACAGGCCATTCACTAGTGAGAGTGAGAAAAACATCACAGGGTGGTGTGAACGCGGGCCTAAATTAGGATAGGCAGTGATTGGCAATGTCGGAAGGAGAAAAGCACAATGGGGTGATCAGCATGGGGAGGTAATGAAACATGCAGTGGCAATTTAGGATAGGTTTCAGATAAACATCGCAGGGTCGTGCACATTGTAAGGGTTTCTAACAGGCCATTCACTATTAGGAGTGAGAACAACATCACGAGGTGGTGTGAATCGGAGGGCCTTAATTAGAATAGGCAGTGAGTGGCAATGTACGTTGGAGAAAAGCACCATGGGATTGTCAGCATGGGGAGTTCAGGAAACATGCAGTGGCAATGTAGGATAGGTTTCTGAAAAACATCGCGGGGTGGTGCGCATTGTAATTGTTTCTAACAGAACTTTCACTAGTAGGATTGCGAAAACATCAAAGGGTGTTGTGAATCGGAAGGCCTGAATCAGGATAGGCAGTGAGTGGCAATGTAGGATGGAGAAAAGCACCACGGGGCAGTCAGCATGGGGAGGTCAGGAAACATGCAGTGGCAATGTAGGATAGGTTTGTGAAAAACATCGCTGGGTGATGCGCATTGTAAGGGTTTGTAACAGACCATTCACTAGTAGGAGTGAGAACAACATCACGGGCTGGTGTGAATTGCTGGGCCTGATTTAGTATAGGCAGTGAGTGGGAATGAAAAATGGAGAAAAGCACCACGGTGTGGGCAACATATGGAGGTCAGGAAACATGCAGTGGCAATGTAGGATAGGTTTCTGAAAAACATCACGGGGTGGTGACATTGTAAGCGTTTCTAACAAGCCATTCGCAAGTGGGAGTGAGAAAAACATCACAGCGTGGTGTGAATTGGAGGGCCTGGATCAGGATAGGTAGTGAGTGTCAATGTAGGATGGAGAAAAGCAACATGGGCTGGTCAGCATGGGGAGGTAAGGAAACATGCAGTGGCAATGTAGGATAGGTTTCTGAAAAACATCGGGGGTTGGTGAGCATTGTAAGGGTTTCTAACAGACCATTCACTAGTAGGGGTGAGAACAATATCACGGGGTGGTGTGAATCGGAATACCTGAATCAGGATTGGCAGTGAGTGTCAATGTAGGATGGAGAGAAGCACCATGGCGTGGTCAGCATGGGGATGTCAGGAAACATGCTTTGGCAATGTAGGATAGGTTTCTGAAAAACATCACGGGTTGCTGTGCATTGTAAGTGTTTCTAACAGGCCATACACAAGTAGGAGTGAAAAAAACATCACGGCATGGAGTGAATTGGAGGGCCTGAATCAGGATAGGCAGTGTGTGGCGATGTAAAATGGAGAAAAGCACCAAGGGGTGGTCAATATGGGGAGGTCAGGAAACATGCAGTGGCAATGTAGAACAGGTTTCTGAAAAACATCACGGGGTGGTGCGCATTGTAAGGGTATCTAACAGGCCATTCACTTGTAGGAGTCAAAAAAACATCATGCTGTGGTGTGAATCGGAGGGCCTGAATCAGGATAGGCAGTGAGTGGCAATTTAAAATGGAGAAAAGCTTCACGGGGTGGTCAGCATGTGGAGGTCAGTAAACATGCATTGGCAATGTAGGATAGGTTTCTGAAAAACATCGCGGGTGGTGCGTATTGTAAGGGTTTGTAACAGGCCATTCCCTAGTAGGATTGAGAAAAACAGCATGGGGTGGTGTGAAATGGAGGGCCTGAATTTGGATAGGCAGTGAGTGGCAATGAAGAATGGAGTAAAGCACCACGTTTTTGTCAGCATGTGGAGGTCATGAAACAAGCAGTATCAATGTAGGATAGGTTTCTGAAAAACATCGTGGGGTGGTGAGCGTTGTAAGGTTTTCTATCAGGCCATTCACTAGTAGGAGTGAGAAAACATCACGGGCTGGTGTGAATCAGAGGGCCTGAATTCGGATAGGCAGTGAGTTGCAATGTAGGATGGAAAAAAGCACCACTGGGTGGTCAGCATGGGGATGTCAGGACAGATGCAGTGGCAATGTATGATAGGTTTCTGATAAACATCGCGGATTGGTGCGCATTGTAAGGTTTTCTAACAGGCAATTCATTAGTACGAGTGAGAACAACATCACGGGGTGGTGTGAATGAGGGCCTAAGTTAGGATACTCAGTGAGTGGCAATGTAGGAAGGAGAAAATCACCACTTGGTGGTCGGCATGGGGAGGTTAGCAAACATGAAGTGCAATGTAGGATAGGTTTCTGAAAAACATCACAGAGTTGTGGGCATTGTAAGGGTTTGTAACAGGCCATTCAATAGTAGGAGTGAGAACAACAGCACGGGTTGGTGTGAATCGGAGGGCCTGAATTAGGATAGGCAGTGAGTGGCAATGAAGAATAGAGACATGCACCACGGGGTGGGCAACATGGGGAGGTCAGGAAACATGCAGTGGCAATTTAGGATAAGTTTCTGAAAAACATTCCGGGGTGGTGCGCATTATAAGAGTTTGTAACAAGCCATTCACAAGTAGAAGTGAGAAAAAAATCACGGGGTGATGTTAATCGGAGGGCCTGAATCAGGATAGGCAGTGAGTGTCAATGTAGGATGTAGAAAATCACCACGGGGTGGTTTGCATGGAGAGTTCAGTAAACACGCAGTGGCAATGTAGGATAGGTTTCTGAAAAGCATCGTGGGGAGGTGCACATTGTAAGGGTTTCTAACAGGCCATTCACTAGTAGGAGTGAAAAAAATATCACGGTGTGGTGTGAATCAGAGGGCCTGAATCTGGATAGGCAGTGAGTGGTAATGTAAAATGGAGAAAAGCACAACGGGGTGGTCTGCATGGCTAGGTCAGGAAACATGCAGAGGCAATGTAGGATAGGTTTATGAAAAACATCGCGGGGTGGCGAGCATTATAAGGTTTTCTATTAGGCCATTCACTAGTAGGAGTGAGAAAAACATCACGGGCTAGTGTGAATCGGAGGGCCTGAATTTGTATAGGCAGTGAGTGGCAATGTAGGATGGAGAAAAGCACCACAGGGTGGTCAGCATGGGAAGGTCAGGACAGATGCAGTGTCAATGTAGGAAAGGTTTCTGAAAAACATCGCGGTGTGGTGCGCATTGTAAGGGTTTCTAACAGGCCATTCACTAGTAGGAGTGAGAAATACATCACGGGGTGGTGTGAATCGGATGGCCTCAATCAGGATAGGCAGTGAGTGGCAATGTAGGATGGAGAAAAGCACAACGGGTGGTCAGGATGGGGAGGTCAGGAAACATGCAGTGGCAATGTATGATAGGTTTCTGAAAAACATCGCCGGGTGGTTCGCATTGCAACTGTTTCTAACAGGCCATTCACTAGTAGGAGTGAGAAAAACATCACAGTGTGGTGTGAATCGGAGGTCCTGATTTAGGTTAGTCAGTGAGTGCCAATGTAGGATGGAGAAAAGAAACACGGGGTGGTCAGCATGGGGAGGTCAGGAAACATTCACTGGCAATGTAGGATACGTTTCTGATAAACATCGCACGGTGGGGCGCATTGTAAGTGTTTCTCACAGGCCATTCACTAGAAGGAGTGAGAACAACAACACTGGGTGGTGTGAATTGGAGGGCCTGAATCAGGATAGGCAGAGAGTGGTAATGTAAAATGGAGAAAAGCACCACAGTGTGGTCAGCATGTTGAGGTCAGGATACATGCATTTTCAATGTAGGATAGGTTTCTGAAAAACATCGTGGGGTGGTGCAAATAGTAAGAGTTTCGAACAGGCCATTCACTAGTAGGAGTGAGAAAAACATCACGGGGTGATGTGAATCAGAAGTCCTGAATCAGGATAGGCAGTGAATGGCAATGTAGGATGGAGAAAAGCACCACGGGATGGTCAGCATGGGGAGGTCAGGACACATGCATTGGCAATATAAGATAGGTTTCTGAAAAACATCGCGGGGTGGTGTGCATTGTGAGGGTTTCTAACAGCCCATTCACTAGTAGGAGTGAGAAAAACATCACGGGGTGATGTGAATCAGAAGTCCTGAATCAGGATAGGCAGTGAATGGCAATGTAGGATGGAGAAAAGCACCACGGGGTGGTCAGGATGTGGAGGACAGGAAACATGCAGTGGCAATGTAGGAAAGGATTCTGAATAACATCGGGGGGTGGTGCTCATTGTAAGGGTTGCAAGGCCATTCACTTGTAGCAGTGAGAAAAACATCACGTTGTGGTGTGAATCGGAGGGCCTCAATCAGGATAGGCAGTGAGTGGCAATGTAGGATGGAGAAAAGCACCAAGGGGTGCTCATGATGGTGAGGTCAGGAAACATGCAGTGGTAAAGTAGGAAAGGTTTCTGAAAAACATCACTGGGTAGTGCGCATTGTAATGGTTTCTAACAGGCCATTCACTAGTAGGAGTGAGAAATACATGATGGTGTTGTGTGAATCAGAGGGCCTGAATCAGGATAGACAGTGAGTGGCAATGTAGCATGGAGAAAAGCACCAGGGTTGGTCAGCATGGGGAGGTCAGGAAACATGCAGTGGCAATGTAGGATATTTTTCTCAAAAACAACACGGTGTGGTGCGAATTGTAACGTTTTCTAACAGGCAATTCACTAGTAGGAGTGAGAAAAACATCACGGACTGGTGAAATCGGAGGGCCTGAATCAGGATAGGCAGTGAGTGGCAATGGAAAATGGAGGAAAGCACCACGGGTTGATCAGCATGGGGAGGTCAGCATACATGCAGTGGCAATGTAGGAGAGTTTTCTGAAAAACTACGCGGGGTGGTGAGAATTGTAACAGTTTATAACAGGCCGTTCACTAGTAGGAGTGAGAAAAACATCACGGGGTGGTGTCATTCAGACGGCCTGAATTAGGATACACAGTGAGTGTCAATGCAGTATGGAGAAAAGCACCACGAGGTGGTCAGGATGGGGAGGTCGGGAAACATGCAATGGCAATGTAGGAAAGGTTTCTGAAAAACATCGTGGGGTGGTGTGCATTGTAAGGTTTTCTAACAGGCCATTCACTAATAGGAGTGAGAAAAACATCACGGTGTGGTGTGAATCGGAGGGGTTTGAATCAGGATAGGCAGTAAGTGGCAATGTAGAATGGAGAAAAGCACCAGGGTTGGTCAGCAAGGGGAGGTCAGGAAACATGCAGAGGCAATGTAGAATAGGTTTCTGAAAAAGATCGCGGGGTGGTGCACTTGTAAAGGTTTCTAACAGGACATTCACTAGTAGGAGTGTGAAAAACATCACGGACTTGTGTGAGTCGGAGGGCCTGAATTAGGATAGGCAATGAGTGGCAATGTAGGATAAAGAAAAGCACCAAGGTGTGGTCAGCATGGGGAGTTCAGGAAACATGCAGTTTCTATGTAGGATAGGTATCTGAAAAACATCGTGGGGTAGTGCGCATTGCAATGGTTTCTAACAGGCCATTAACTAATAGGAGTGAGAAGTACAACATGGTGTGGTGTGAATGGGAGGGTCTGAATCAGGATAGGCAGTGAGTAGTAATGTAAAATGGAAAAAAGGACCACGGGTTGGTCAGCATGGGGAGATCAGGAAACATGCAGTGGCAATGTAGGATAGGTTTCTGAAAAACATCGCGGGGTGGTGCCCATTGTAAGGGTTTCTAACAGGCCATTCACTAGCCTGAGTGAGAAAAAATCAACGGTGTGGTGTGAATTGGAGGGCCTGAATCAGGATAGGCAGTGAGTGGTAATGTATAATGGAGAAAAGCACCAGGTGTGGACAGCATGGGGAGGTCAGGAAACTTGCAGTGGCAATGTAGGATATTTTTCTGAAAAACATCACGGGTGGTGAGAATTCTAAGGGTTTCTAACAGGCCATTCACTAGTAGGAGTGAGAAAAAGATCAATGGGTGGTGTGAATCAGAGGGCCTGAATTAGGATAGGCAGTGAGTGGCAATGTAGGATGGAGAAAAGCACCATGGGGTGGTCAGCATGGGGAATTCAGGAAACATGCAGTGGCAATGTAGGATAGGTATCTGAAAAACTACGCAGGTGTTGTGCATTGAAAGGGTTTCTAACAGGCCATTCATTAGTAGGAGTGAGAAAAACATCACGGGTGGTGTGAATCGGAAGGCGTGAATCAGGATATATCGTGTCTTGCAATGGAGGATGGTGAAAAGCACCAAGGGGTGGTCAGCATGGGGAGGTCAGGAAACATGCAGTGGCAGTGTAGGATAGGTTTCTGAAAAACACCGCGGGGTGGTGCGCATAGTAAGGGTTTCTAACAGGCCATTCAGTAGTAGGAGTGAGAAAAACCTCATGGTGTGGTGTGAATCAGAGGGCCTGAATCACTATAGACAGTGAGTGGTAATGTTACATGGAGAAAAGCACCAGGTGTGGGCAGCAAGGGGAGGTCAGGAAACATGCAGTGTCAATGTAAGATAGGTTTCTGAAAAAAATCGTTTGGTGGTGTGCATTGAAATGGTTTCTAACAGGCCATTCACTAGTAGGAGTGAGAAAATCATCATGGGTTGGTGTGTATCAGAAGGCCTGAATAAGCGTAGGCAGTGAGTGACAATGTAAAATTGAGAAAAGCACCTCGGAGTGATCAGCATGGGGAAGTCAGGAAACATGCAATGGCAATGTAGGATAGGTTTCTAATAAACATCGCAGAGTGGTGCGCATTGTAACGTTTCTAACAGGAAATTTATTAGTAGGACTGAGAAAAACATCACGGGGTGGTGTGAATTGGAGGGCCTGAATCAGGATAGGCAGTGAGTGGCAATGTAGGATGGAGTAATGCACCACGGGGTGGTCAGGATGGGGAGGTAAGGAAACATGCAGTGGCAATGTAGGATAGGTTTCTGTAAAACATCGTGGGGTGGTGCTCATTGTAAGGATTTCCAACAGGCCATTAACTAGTAGGAGTGAGAAATACATCATGGTGTGGTGTGAATCAGAGGGCCTGAATCAGGATTGGCAGTGAGTGTTAATATAAAATGGAGAAAAGCACCACGGGTTGGTCAGCATGGGGAGGTCAGGAAACATTCAGTGGCAATGTAGGATAGGTTTCTGAAAAACATCGCGGGGTGGTGCTCATTGTAAGGGTTTCTAACAGGCCATTCACTAGTTGGAGTTTGAAAAATATCAGGGGTGGTGTTAATCTGAGTGCCTGAATTAGGAAAGGCAGTGAGTGGCAATGTAAAATGGAGAAAAGCACAACAGGTTGGTCAACATGGGGAGGTACGAAACATGCAGTGGCAATGTAAGATAGGTATCTGAAAAACAACGCGGGGTGGTGCATATTGTAAGGGTTTCTAACAGGCCATTCACTAGTAGGAGTGGGAAAAACATCACGGGCTGTTGTGAATCGGAGGTCCTGAATTAGTTTAGGCAGTGAGTGGCAATGTAGGATGAAGAAAATCACCACGGGGTGGTCAGCATGGGGAGGTCAGGAAACATGCAGTGGCAATGTAGGATAGGTTTTGAAAATCATCGCTGTGTGGTGCGCATTGTAAGTGTTTCTAACAGGCCATTCAATAGTAGGAGAGACAAAAACATCATGGGCTGGTGTGAATCGGAGGTCCTTAAATAGGATAGGCAGTGAGTGGCAATATAGGATGAAGAAAAGCACCACGGGTTGGTCAACATGGGGAGGTAAGGAAACATGCATTTGCCAAGTAGGATAGGTTTCTGAAAAACATAACGGGGTGGTGCGCATTGCGAGTGTTTCAAGCACGCCATTCACTACAAGAAGTGAGAAAAATATCACGGGGTGGTGTGAATCGGAGGGCCTGAATTAGGATAGGCAGTGAGTGGCAATGTAGGATGGAGAAAATCACCGCGGGGTGGTCAGCATGGGGAGGTCAGGGAACATGCAGTGGCAATGTAGGATAGGTTTCTGAAAACAAAAGCGGGGTGGTGCGCATTGTAAAGGGTTTTAACAGGCCATTCATCTGTAGGAGTCAGAAAAACATCACGGGGTGGTGTGAATCAGAGCACCTGATTTTAGATAGGGATTGAGTGGCAATGTAGGATGGAGAAAAGCACCACAGGGTGGTTATCATGGGGAGGACAGGAAACATGCAGTGGCAATGAAGGATAGTTTTCTGAAAAACATCACGGGGTGGTGCGCATTTTAAGGGTTTCTAACAGATCATTCACTAGGAGGAGTGAGAAAAACATCACGGGGTGGTGTGAATCAGACGGCCTGTATTAGGATAGGCCGTGAGTGGCAATGTAGGTTGGAGAAAAGCACCACATTTTTTCGGGATGTGGAGGTAAGGAAACATGCAGTGTCTATGTAGGATAGGTATCTGAAAAACATCGCGGGTTGGTGCGCATGGTAAGGATTTCTAACAGTCCATTCCCTAGCAGGAATGAGAAAAAAATCACGGCGTGGTGTGAATTGGAGGGCCTGAATTAGGATAGGCAGTGAGTGGTAATGTATAATGGAGAAAAGCACCACGGGTTGGTCAGCATGTGGAGGTCAGGAAACATGCAGTGGTAATGTAGGATAGGTTTCTGAAAAACATCGCGGTGTGGTGGGAACTGTAAGGGTTTCTAACAGGCCATTCACTAGTAGGAGTGAGAAAAACATCACGGGGTGGTATGAATCAGAGGGCCTGAATAAGGATAGGCAGTTAGTGGCAATGTAGGATGGAGAAAAGCACCACGGGGTGGTCAGCATGGGGAGGTCAGGAAACATGCAGTGTAGGATAGGTATCTGAAAAACAACGCGGGTGGTGCACATTGTAAGGGTTTCTAACAGGCCATTCACTAGTAGGAGTTAGAAAAACATCACGGCGTGGTGTGAATCGGAGGGCCTGAATTAGGATAGGCATTGAGGGGCAATGTAGGTTGGAGAAAAGCACCACGGGGTGGTCAGGTTGGGGAGGTCAGGAAATATGAAGTGGCTATGTAGGATAGGTATCTGAAAAACATCGAGGGGTGGTGCGCATTGTAATGGTTTCTAACAGGCCATTAACTAATAGGAGTGAGAAATATAACAGGGTCTGGTGTGAATGGGAGGGCCTGAATCAGGATAGGCAGTGAGTGGTAATGTAAAATGGAGAAAAGGACCACGGGTTTGTCAGCATGGGGAGATCAGGAAACATCAGTGGCGATGTAGGATAGGTTTCTGAAAAATATCCCAGGGTGGTGCGCAGTATAAGGGTTCCTAACAGGCCATTCACTAGCAGGAGTGAGAAAAAATCAACGGTGTGGTGTGAATCGGAGGGCCTGAATCAGGATACGCAGTGAGTGGTAATGTAAAATGGAGAAAAGCACCACGGGTTGGTCAGCAAGGGGAGGTCAGGAAATATGCAATGGCAATGTAGGTTAGGTTTCTGAAAAACATCACGGGGTGTTGAGAATTGTAAGAGTTTCTAACAGGCCTTTCACTAGTAGGAGTGAGAAAAACATCACGGGGTGGTGTGAATCGGAGCGCCTGAATTAGGATAGGCAGTGAGTGGCAATTTAGGATGGAAAAAAGCACCACAGGGTGGTCAGCATAGTGAGGTCAGAAAACATGCAGTGGCAATGTGGGATATGTTTCTGAAAAACATCGCGGGTGGTGCGCATTGTAAGGTTTCTAAGAGGCCATTCACTAGTAGGAGTGAGAAAAACATCACGGGGTGGTGTGAATCAGAGGGAATGAATCAGGATAGGCAGTGAGTGGCAATGTAGCATGGAGAAAAGCACAATGTGTTGCTCAGGATGGACAGGTCAGGAAACATGCCGAGGCAGTGTAGGAGAGGTTTCTGAAAAACATCGCAGGGTAGTGCGTATTGTAACGGTTTCTAACAGGCCATTCACTAGTAGGAGTGAGAAATACATCAAAGTGTGGTGGGAATCAGAGGGCCTGAATCAGGATAACCAGTGAGTGGCAATGTAGAATGGGAAAAGCACCAGGTGTGGTCAGCATGGGGAGGTCAGGAAAAATGCAGTGGCAATGTTAGATAGGTTTCTGAAAAACATCGCGGGGTGGTGCGCATTGTAAGTGTTTCTAACAGGCCATTCAATAGTAGGAGTGAGAAAAACATCACAGGGTGGTTTGAATCCGAGGGCCTGAATTATGATAGGCAGTGAGTGGCAATGTAGGATGGAGAAAACACCTTGGGGTGGTCATGATGGGGAGGTCAGGAAAAATGCAGTGGCAATGTAGGATAGGTTTCTAAAAAACATCGTGGGGTGGTGCGCATTGTATGGGTTTCTAACAGGACATTCACTAGTGTGAGTGTGAAAAACATCACGGGCTGGTGTGATTCGGAGTGCCTGAATTAGGATAGGCAGTGAGTGGCAATGTAAAATGGAGAAAAGCACCACGGGTTGGTCAGCATGGGGAGGTCAGGAAACATGCAGTGGCAATGTAGGAAAGGTTTCTGAAAAAAATCGCGGGGTGGTGCACATTGTAACGGTTTCTAACAAGCCATTCACAAGTAGGAGTGACAAAAACATCATGGAGTGGTGTGAATCGGAGGGCCTGAATTAGGATAGGCAGTGAGTGTCAATGTAGAATGGAGAAAAGCACCACGGGATGGTCAGCATGGGGAGGTCAGAAAACATGAAGTGGCAATGTAGGGTAGGTTCCTGAAAAACATCTTGGGGTGGTGCGCATTGTAAGGCTTTCTTAAAGGCCCTTAACTTGTAGGAGTGAGAAAAACATCAGGGGTTGTGTGAATCGGAGGGCCTGAATTAGGATAGGCAGTGAGTGTCAATGTAGAATGGAGAAAAGCACCATGGGTTTGTCAACATGGGGAGGTAAGGAAACATGCAGTGGCAATTTAGTATAGGTTTGTGAAAAACATCGCAGGTTGGTGCGCATTGTAAGGATATCTAACAGGCCATTCACTAGCAGGAGTGAGAAAAATATCACGGCGTGGTGTGAGTCAGATGGCCTGAATTAGGATTGGCAGTGAGTGGCAATGTAGGATGGTGAAAAGCACCACGGGGTGGTCAGCGTGGGGAGGTCAGGAAACATGCAGTGGCAATGTAGGCTAGGTATCTGAAAAACAACGCGGGTGGTACGCATTGTAAGCGTTTCTAACAGCTCATTCATTAGTAGGAGTGAGAAAAACATCACGGGGTGGTGTGAATCGGAGGGCCTGAATCAGGATAGGCAGTGACTGGCAATGTAGGATGGAGAAAACCACCAAGGGTTGGTCAGAATATGGAGGTCAGGAAACGTGCAGTTGCAATGTAGGATAGGTTTCTGAAAAAAATCGTGTGGTGGTGCGCATTGAAATGGTTTCTAACAGGCCATTCACTAGTAGCAGTGAGAAAATCATCACGGGTTGGTGTGTATCGGAGGGACATAATCAAGATAGGCAGTGAGTGACAATGTAAATTTGAGAAAAGCACCATGGCGTGATCAGCATGAGGAAGTCAGGAACCATGCAGTATCAATGTAGGATAGGTTTCTGATAAACATCGCAGGCTGGTGCGCATTGTAACATTTCTAACAGGAAATTTACTAGTAGGACTGAGAAAAACATCACGAGGTGGTGTGATTCGGAGGGCCTGAATCAGGATAGACAGAGATTGGCAATGTAGGATGGAGAAAAGCACCACGGGGTGGTCAAGTTGGAGATATCAGGAAACATGCAGTGGCAATGTAGGATAGGTTTCTGAAAAACATCGCAGGGTGGTGCAAATTGTAAGGGTTTCTTACAGGCCATTGACCAGTAGGAGCCAGAAAAACATCACGGTGTGGGGTGTATCAGAGGGGCTGAATCAGGTTAGGCAGTAAGTAGCAATGTAGCATGGAGAAAAGCACCAGGGGTGGTCAGCATGGGGAGGGCAGTAAACATGCAATGGCAATGTAGGATATTTTTCGGAAAAACATCGTGGTGTGGTGCGCATTGTAATGGTTTCTAACAGGCCATTCACTAGTAGGAGTGAGATAAACATCACGGGCAGGTGTGAATCAGATGTTCTGAATTAGGATAGGCAGTGATTGGCAGTGTAGCATGGAGAAAAGCTCCAGAAGTTGGTCAGGATGGGGAGGTCAGGAAACATGCACTGGTAATGTAGGATAGGTTTCTGAAAAACATCGCGGTGTGGTGAGAATTGTAAGGGTTTCTAACAGGCCATTCACTAGTAGGAGTGAGAAAAACATCACGGGGTGGTGTGAATCGGAGGGTCTGAATTAGGATAGGCAGTGAGTGGCAATGTAGGATGGAGAAAACACCTTGGGGTGGTCATGATGGAGAGGTGAGGAAAAATGCATTGGCAATGTAGGATAGGTTTCTAAAAAAACATCTTGGGGTGGTGCGCATTGTAAGGCTTTCTTAAAGGCCCTTCACTTGTAGGAGTGAGAAAAACATCAGGGGTGGTGTGAATCGGAGGGTCTGAATTAGGATAGGCAGTGAGTGACAATGTAGAATGGAGAAAAGCACCATGGGTTTGTCAGCATGGGGAGGTAAGGAAACATGCAGTGGCAATTTAGTATAGGTTTGTGAAAAACATCGCAGGTTGGTGCGCATTGTAAGGATTTCTTGCAGGCCATTCACTAGCAGGAGTGAGAACAATATCACGGCGTGGTGTGAATCAGAGGGCAAGAATTAGGATAGGCAGTGTGTGGTAATGTATAATGGAGAAAACCACCACGGGTTTGTCAGCATGGGGAGGTCAGGAAACATGCAGCGGCAATGTAGGATAGGTTTCTGATAAACATCGCGGGTGGTGAGAATTGTAAGGGTTTCTAACAGGCCATTCACTAGTAGGAGTGAGAAAAACATCACGACGTGGTGTGAATCAGAGGGCCTGAATTAGGATAGGCAGTGAATGGCAATGTAGGATGGAGAAAAGCACCACTGTGTGGTCAGCATGGGGAGGTCAGGAAACATGCAGTGGCAATGTACGATAGGATTCTGAAAAACAACGCGGGTGGTGCACATTGTAAGAGTTTCTAAAAGACCATTCAGTGGTAGGAGTGAGAAAAACGACAAGGCGTGGTGTCAATCCGAGGGCCTGAATGAGGATAGGCAGTGAGTGGCAATGTAGGATGGAGAAAACCATCACGGGGTGGTCAGAATGGGGAGGTCAGGAAACTTGCAGTGGCAATGTAGGATAGGTTTCTTAAAAACATCTTGGGGTGGTGCGCATTGTAAGGCTTTCTTAAAGGCCCTTCACTTGTAGGAGTGAGAAAAACATCAGGAGTGGTGTGAATCGGAGGGCCTGAATTAGGATAGGAAGTGAGTGGCAATGTAGGATGGCGAAAAGGACCTTGGGGTGGTCATGATGGGGATGTCAGGAAACATGCAGTGGCAGTGTAGGATAGGTTTCTGAAAAACATCGCGGGGTGGTGCGCATTGTAAGGGTTTCTCACAGGCCATTCACTCGTAGGAATGAAAAAAACATCACGGGGTGGTGTGAATCAGAGGGCCTGAATTAGGATTGGCAGTGAGTGGCAATGTAGGATGGAGAAAAGCACCACGGGATGGTCAGCATGGGGAGGTCAGAAAACATGAAGTGGCAATGTAGGATAGGTTTCTGAAAAACAACTCGGGTGGTGCGCATTGTAAGGGTTTCTAACAAGCCATTCACTAATAGGAGTGAGAAAAACATCAAGGGGTGGTGTGAATCAGAGGGCCTGAATCAGAATAGGCAGGAAGTGGCAATGTAGGATGGAGAAAAGCACCAAGTGGTGGTCAGGATGGAGAGGTCAGGAAACATGCAGTGGCAATGTAGGAGAGGTTTCTGAAAAACATCACGGGGTGGTGCGTATTGTAATGGTTTCTAACAGGCCATTCAATAGTTGGAGTGAGAAAAATATCACAGGGTGGCTTGAATCTGAGGGCCTGAATTATGATAGGCAGTGATAGACAATGTAGGATGGAGAAAAGCACTACGGGGTGGTCAGCATGGGAAGGTCAGGAAACATGCAGTGGCAATATAGGATAGGTTTCTGAAAAACAACGCGGGTGGTGCGCATTGTCAGAGTTTCTAAAAGGCCATTCATTGATAGGAGTGAGAAAAACATCACGGCGTGGTGTGAATCCGAGGGCCTGAATCAGGATAGGCAGTAAGTGGCAATGTAGGATGGAGAAAAGCACCACGGTGTGGTCAGAATGGGGAGGTCAGGAAACTTGCAGTGGCAATGTAGGATAGATTCCTGAAAAACATCTTGGGGTGGTGCGCATTGTAAGGCTTTCTTAAAGGCCCTTCACTTGTAGGAGTGAGAAAAACATCAGGGGTGGTGTGAATCGGAGGGCCTGAATTAGGATAGGCAGTGAGTGGCAATGTAGGATGGAGAAAAGCTCCTCGGGGTGGTCATGATGGGGAAGTCTGGAAACATGCAGTGGCAATGTAGGATAGGTCTCTAAAAAACATCGAGGGGTGGTGCGCATTGTACGGGTTTCTAACAGGACATTCACTAGTACGAGTGTGAAAAACATCACGGGCTGGTGTGATTCGGAGTGCCTGAATTAGGATAGGCAGTGAGTGGCAATGTAAAATGGAGAAAAGCAACACGGGTTATCATCATTGGGAGGTCAGGAAAAATGCATTGGCAATGTAGGAAAGGTTTATGAAAAAAATCGCGGGGTGGTGCACATTGTAAGGGTTTCTAACAAGCCATTCACAAGTAGAAGTGGCAAAAATATCATGGAGTGGAATGAATCGGAGGGACTGAATTAGGATAGGCAGTGAGTGTCAATGTAGAATTGAGAAAAGCACCATGGGTTTGTCAACATGGGGAGGTAAGGAAACATGCAGTGGCAATTTAGTATAGGTTTGTGGAAAACATCGCAGGTTGGTGCGCATTGTAAGGATTTCTAACAGGCCATTCACTAGCAGGAGTGAGAACAATATCACGGCGTGGTGTGAATCAGAGGGCAAGAATTAGGATAGGCAGTGTGTGGTAATGTATAATGGAGAAAACCACCACGGGTTTGTCAGCATGGGGAGGTCAGGAAACATGCAGCGGCAATGTAGGATAGGTTTCTGATAAACATCGCGGGTGGTGCAAATTGTAAGGGTTTCTAACAGGCCATTGACCAGTAGGAGCCAGAAAAACATCACGGTGTGGGGTGTATCAGAGGGGCTGAATCAGGATAGGCAGTAAGTGGCAATGTAGCATGGAGAAAAGCACCAGGGGTGGTCAGCATGGGGAGGGCAGTAAACATGCAGTGGCAATGTAGGATATTTTTCGCAAAAACATCGTGGGTTGGTGCGCATTGTAATGGTTTCTAACAGGCCATTCACTAGTAGGAGTGAGATAAACATCACGGGCTGGTGTGAATCAGATGTTCTGAATTAGGATAGGCAGTGATTGGCAGTGTAGCATGGAGAAAAGCTCCACAAGTTGGTCAGGATGGGCAGGTCAGGAAACATGCAGGGGCAATATAGGATAGGTTTCTGAAAAACATCGCCTGGGTGGTGCGCATTGTAAGTGTTTTTGTAACAGGCCATTCACTAGTAGGAGTCAGAAAAACATCCCGGTCTGGTGTGAATCAGAGGTCCTGAATTAGGATAGGCAGTGAGTGGCAATGTAGAATGAAGAAAAGCACCACGGGGTGGTCAGCATAGGGAGGTCAGGAAACATGCAGTGGCAATGTAGAATAGGTTTTGAAAATCATCGCGGGGTGGTGCACATTGTACGTGTTTCTAACAGGCCATTCAATAGTAGGAGTGAGAAAAACATCACGGGGTGGTTTGAATCGGAGGGCCTGAATTATGATAGGCAGTGAGTGGCAATGTACAATATAGAAAAGCACCACGGGGTGGTCAGCATGGGGAGGTCCTGAAACATGCAGTGGCAATGTAGGATAGGTATCTGAAAAACAACGCGGGTGGTGCGCATTGTATGGGTTTCTAACACTCCATTCACTAGTAGGAGTGAGAAAAACATCACAGGGTGGTGTGAATCGGAGGGACGGAATTAGGATTGGCAGTGAGTGGCAATGTAGGATGGAGAAAAGCACCATGTGGTGGTCAGGATGGAGAGGGCAGGAAACATGCAGTGGCAATGTAGGAGAGGTTTCTGAAAAACATCGCGGGGTAGTGCGTATTGTAACGGTTATTAAGAGGCCTTTCACTAGTAGGAGTGAGAAATACATCAAAGTGTGGTGTGAATCAGAGGGCCTGAATCAGGATAGACAGTGAGTGGCAATGTAGCATGGGGAAAAGCACCCGGTGTGGTCAGCATGGGGAGGTCAGGAAACATGCAGTGGCAATGTTAGATAGGTTTCTGAAAAACATCGCGGGGTGGTGCGCATTGTAAGTGTTTCTAACAGGCCATTCAATAGTAGGAGTGAGAAAAGCATCACAGGGTGGTTTGAATCCGAGGGCCTGAATCATGATAGGCAGTGAGTGACAATGTAGGATGGAGAAAAGCACCACGGGTTGAACAGGATGGGGAGGTCAGGAAACATGCAATGGCAATGTAGGATAGGTTTCTAATAAACATCGCCTGGTGGTGAGCATTGTAACGTTTCTAACAGGAAATTTACTTGTAGGACTGAGAAAAACATCACGGGGTGGTGTGAATCGGAGGGCCTGAATCAGGATAGGCAGTGCGTGGCAATGTAGGATGGAGAAAAGCACCACGGGGTGGTCAGCATGCGGAGGTCAGGAAACATGCAGTGGCAAGGTAGGATAGGTTTCTTAAAAACATCTCGGGGTGGTGCCCATTGTAATGGTTTCTAACAGGCCATTCACTAGTAGGAGTGAGAAAAACATCACGGGGTGGTGTTAATCAAAGGGCCTGAAACAGGATAGACAGTGAGAGGTAATGTAGCATGGAGAAAAGCACCACGGGTGGTCAGCATGGGGAGGTCAGGAAACAAGCAGTGGCAATGTAAGATAGGTTTCTGAAAAAAATCGTGTGGTGGTGCGCATTTAAATGGTTTCAAACAGGCCATTCACTAGTAGGAGTGAGAAAAACATCACGGGGTGGTGTGTATCGGAGGGCCTGAATCAGGATAGGCAGTGAGTGGCAATGTAAAATTGAGAAAAGCACCACGGGGTGATCAGCATGGGGAGTTCAGGAACATGCATTGTCAATGTAGGATAGGTTTCGGAAAAACATCGTGGGGTGGTGCCCATTTTAAGGGTTTCTAACAGGCCATTCACTAGTTGGAGTTTGAAAAATATCAGGGGTGGTGTTAATCTGAGTGCCTGAATTAGGAAAGGCAGTGAGTGGCAATGTAAAATGGAGAAAAGCACAACAGGTTGGTCAACATGGGGAGGTACGAAACATGCAGTGGCAATGTAAGATAGGTATCTGAAAAACAACGCGGGGTGGTGCATATTGTAAGGGTTTCTAACAGGCCATTCACTAGTAGGAGTGGGAAAAACATCACGGGCTGTTGTGAATCGGAGGTCCTGAATTAGTTTAGGCAGTGAGTGGCAATGTAGGATGAAGAAAATCACCACGGGGTGGTCAGCATGGGGAGGTCAGGAAACATGCAGTGGCAATGTAGGATAGGTTTTGAAAATCATCGCTGTGTGGTGCGCATTGTAAGTGTTTCTAACAGGCCATTCAATAGTAGGAGAGACAAAAACATCATGGGCTGGTGTGAATCGGAGGTCCTTAAATAGGATAGGCAGTGAGTGGCAATATAGGATGAAGAAAAGCACCACGGGTTGGTCAACATGGGGAGGTAAGGAAACATGCATTTGCCAAGTAGGATAGGTTTCTGAAAAACATAACGGGGTGGTGCGCATTGCGAGTGTTTCAAGCACGCCATTCACTACAAGAAGTGAGAAAAATATCACGGGGTGGTGTGAATCGGAGGGCCTGAATTAGGATAGGCAGTGAGTGGCAATGTAGGATGGAGAAAATCACCGCGGGGTGGTCAGCATGGGGAGGTCAGGGAACATGCAGTGGCAATGTAGGATAGGTTTCTGAAAACAAAAGCGGGGTGGTGCGCATTGTAAAGGGTTTTAACAGGCCATTCATCTGTAGGAGTCAGAAAAACATCACGGGGTGGTGTGAATCAGAGCACCTGATTTTAGATAGGGATTGAGTGGCAATGTAGGATGGAGAAAAGCACCACAGGGTGGTTATCATGGGGAGGACAGGAAACATGCAGTGGCAATGAAGGATAGTTTTCTGAAAAACATCACGGGGTGGTGCGCATTTTAAGGGTTTCTAACAGATCATTCACTAGGAGGAGTGAGAAAAACATCACGGGGTGGTGTGAATCAGACGGCCTGTATTAGGATAGGCCGTGAGTGGCAATGTAGGTTGGAGAAAAGCACCACATTTTTTCGGGATGTGGAGGTAAGGAAACATGCAGTGTCTATGTAGGATAGGTATCTGAAAAACATCGCGGGTTGGTGCGCATGGTAAGGATTTCTAACAGTCCATTCCCTAGCAGGAATGAGAAAAAAATCACGGCGTGGTGTGAATTGGAGGGCCTGAATTAGGATAGGCAGTGAGTGGTAATGTATAATGGAGAAAAGCACCACGGGTTGGTCAGCATGTGGAGGTCAGGAAACATGCAGTGGTAATGTAGGATAGGTTTCTGAAAAACATCGCGGTGTGGTGGGAACTGTAAGGGTTTCTAACAGGCCATTCACTAGTAGGAGTGAGAAAAACATCACGGGGTGGTATGAATCAGAGGGCCTGAATAAGGATAGGCAGTTAGTGGCAATGTAGGATGGAGAAAAGCACCACGGGGTGGTCAGCATGGGGAGGTCAGGAAACATGCAGTGTAGGATAGGTATCTGAAAAACAACGCGGGTGGTGCACATTGTAAGGGTTTCTAACAGGCCATTCACTAGTAGGAGTTAGAAAAACATCACGGCGTGGTGTGAATCGGAGGGCCTGAATTAGGATAGGCATTGAGGGGCAATGTAGGTTGGAGAAAAGCACCACGGGGTGGTCAGGTTGGGGAGGTCAGGAAATATGAAGTGGCTATGTAGGATAGGTATCTGAAAAACATCGAGGGGTGGTGCGCATTGTAATGGTTTCTAACAGGCCATTAACTAATAGGAGTGAGAAATATAACAGGGTCTGGTGTGAATGGGAGGGCCTGAATCAGGATAGGCAGTGAGTGGTAATGTAAAATGGAGAAAAGGACCACGGGTTTGTCAGCATGGGGAGATCAGGAAACATCAGTGGCGATGTAGGATAGGTTTCTGAAAAATATCCCAGGGTGGTGCGCAGTATAAGGGTTCCTAACAGGCCATTCACTAGCAGGAGTGAGAAAAAATCAACGGTGTGGTGTGAATCGGAGGGCCTGAATCAGGATACGCAGTGAGTGGTAATGTAAAATGGAGAAAAGCACCACGGGTTGGTCAGCAAGGGGAGGTCAGGAAATATGCAATGGCAATGTAGGTTAGGTTTCTGAAAAACATCACGGGGTGTTGAGAATTGTAAGAGTTTCTAACAGGCCTTTCACTAGTAGGAGTGAGAAAAACATCACGGGGTGGTGTGAATCGGAGCGCCTGAATTAGGATAGGCAGTGAGTGGCAATTTAGGATGGAAAAAAGCACCACAGGGTGGTCAGCATAGTGAGGTCAGAAAACATGCAGTGGCAATGTGGGATATGTTTCTGAAAAACATCGCGGGTGGTGCGCATTGTAAGGTTTCTAAGAGGCCATTCACTAGTAGGAGTGAGAAAAACATCACGGGGTGGTGTGAATCAGAGGGAATGAATCAGGATAGGCAGTGAGTGGCAATGTAGCATGGAGAAAAGCACAATGTGTTGCTCAGGATGGACAGGTCAGGAAACATGCCGAGGCAGTGTAGGAGAGGTTTCTGAAAAACATCGCAGGGTAGTGCGTATTGTAACGGTTTCTAACAGGCCATTCACTAGTAGGAGTGAGAAATACATCAAAGTGTGGTGGGAATCAGAGGGCCTGAATCAGGATAACCAGTGAGTGGCAATGTAGAATGGGAAAAGCACCAGGTGTGGTCAGCATGGGGAGGTCAGGAAAAATGCAGTGGCAATGTTAGATAGGTTTCTGAAAAACATCGCGGGGTGGTGCGCATTGTAAGTGTTTCTAACAGGCCATTCAATAGTAGGAGTGAGAAAAACATCACAGGGTGGTTTGAATCCGAGGGCCTGAATTATGATAGGCAGTGAGTGGCAATGTAGGATGGAGAAAACACCTTGGGGTGGTCATGATGGGGAGGTCAGGAAAAATGCAGTGGCAATGTAGGATAGGTTTCTAAAAAACATCGTGGGGTGGTGCGCATTGTATGGGTTTCTAACAGGACATTCACTAGTGTGAGTGTGAAAAACATCACGGGCTGGTGTGATTCGGAGTGCCTGAATTAGGATAGGCAGTGAGTGGCAATGTAAAATGGAGAAAAGCACCACGGGTTGGTCAGCATGGGGAGGTCAGGAAACATGCAGTGGCAATGTAGGAAAGGTTTCTGAAAAAAATCGCGGGGTGGTGCACATTGTAACGGTTTCTAACAAGCCATTCACAAGTAGGAGTGACAAAAACATCATGGAGTGGTGTGAATCGGAGGGCCTGAATTAGGATAGGCAGTGAGTGTCAATGTAGAATGGAGAAAAGCACCACGGGATGGTCAGCATGGGGAGGTCAGAAAACATGAAGTGGCAATGTAGGGTAGGTTCCTGAAAAACATCTTGGGGTGGTGCGCATTGTAAGGCTTTCTTAAAGGCCCTTAACTTGTAGGAGTGAGAAAAACATCAGGGGTTGTGTGAATCGGAGGGCCTGAATTAGGATAGGCAGTGAGTGTCAATGTAGAATGGAGAAAAGCACCATGGGTTTGTCAACATGGGGAGGTAAGGAAACATGCAGTGGCAATTTAGTATAGGTTTGTGAAAAACATCGCAGGTTGGTGCGCATTGTAAGGATATCTAACAGGCCATTCACTAGCAGGAGTGAGAAAAATATCACGGCGTGGTGTGAGTCAGATGGCCTGAATTAGGATTGGCAGTGAGTGGCAATGTAGGATGGTGAAAAGCACCACGGGGTGGTCAGCGTGGGGAGGTCAGGAAACATGCAGTGGCAATGTAGGCTAGGTATCTGAAAAACAATGCGGGTGGTACGCATTGTAAGCGTTTCTAACAGCTCATTCATTAGTAGGAGTGAGAAAAACATCACGGGGTGGTGTGAATCGGAGGGCCTGAATCAGGATAGGCAGTGACTGGCAATGTAGGATGGAGAAAACCACCAAGGGTTGGTCAGAATATGGAGGTCAGGAAACGTGCAGTTGCAATGTAGGATAGGTTTCTGAAAAAAATCGTGTGGTGGTGCGCATTGAAATGGTTTCTAACAGGCCATTCACTAGTAGCAGTGAGAAAATCATCACGGGTTGGTGTGTATCGGAGGGACATAATCAAGATAGGCAGTGAGTGACAATGTAAATTTGAGAAAAGCACCATGGCGTGATCAGCATGAGGAAGTCAGGAACCATGCAGTATCAATGTAGGATAGGTTTCTGATAAACATCGCAGGCTGGTGCGCATTGTAACATTTCTAACAGGAAATTTACTAGTAGGACTGAGAAAAACATCACGAGGTGGTGTGATTCGGAGGGCCTGAATCAGGATAGACAGAGATTGGCAATGTAGGATGGAGAAAAGCACCACGGGGTGGTCAAGTTGGAGATATCAGGAAACATGCAGTGGCAATGTAGGATAGGTTTCTGAAAAACATCGCAGGGTGGTGCAAATTGTAAGGGTTTCTTACAGGCCATTGACCAGTAGGAGCCAGAAAAACATCACGGTGTGGGGTGTATCAGAGGGGCTGAATCAGGTTAGGCAGTAAGTAGCAATGTAGCATGGAGAAAAGCACCAGGGGTGGTCAGCATGGGGAGGGCAGTAAACATGCAATGGCAATGTAGGATATTTTTCGGAAAAACATCGTGGTGTGGTGCGCATTGTAATGGTTTCTAACAGGCCATTCACTAGTAGGAGTGAGATAAACATCACGGGCAGGTGTGAATCAGATGTTCTGAATTAGGATAGGCAGTGATTGGCAGTGTAGCATGGAGAAAAGCTCCAGAAGTTGGTCAGGATGGGGAGGTCAGGAAACATGCACTGGTAATGTAGGATAGGTTTCTGAAAAACATCGCGGTGTGGTGAGAATTGTAAGGGTTTCTAACAGGCCATTCACTAGTAGGAGTGAGAAAAACATCACGGGGTGGTGTGAATCGGAGGGTCTGAATTAGGATAGGCAGTGAGTGGCAATGTAGGATGGAGAAAACACCTTGGGGTGGTCATGATGGAGAGGTGAGGAAAAATGCATTGGCAATGTAGGATAGGTTTCTAAAAAAACATCTTGGGGTGGTGCGCATTGTAAGGCTTTCTTAAAGGCCCTTCACTTGTAGGAGTGAGAAAAACATCAGGGGTGGTGTGAATCGGAGGGTCTGAATTAGGATAGGCAGTGAGTGACAATGTAGAATGGAGAAAAGCACCATGGGTTTGTCAGCATGGGGAGGTAAGGAAACATGCAGTGGCAATTTAGTATAGGTTTGTGAAAAACATCGCAGGTTGGTGCGCATTGTAAGGATTTCTTGCAGGCCATTCACTAGCAGGAGTGAGAACAATATCACGGCGTGGTGTGAATCAGAGGGCAAGAATTAGGATAGGCAGTGTGTGGTAATGTATAATGGAGAAAACCACCACGGGTTTGTCAGCATGGGGAGGTCAGGAAACATGCAGCGGCAATGTAGGATAGGTTTCTGATAAACATCGCGGGTGGTGAGAATTGTAAGGGTTTCTAACAGGCCATTCACTAGTAGGAGTGAGAAAAACATCACGACGTGGTGTGAATCAGAGGGCCTGAATTAGGATAGGCAGTGAATGGCAATGTAGGATGGAGAAAAGCACCACTGTGTGGTCAGCATGGGGAGGTCAGGAAACATGCAGTGGCAATGTACGATAGGATTCTGAAAAACAACGCGGGTGGTGCACATTGTAAGAGTTTCTAAAAGACCATTCAGTGGTAGGAGTGAGAAAAACGACAAGGCGTGGTGTCAATCCGAGGGCCTGAATGAGGATAGGCAGTGAGTGGCAATGTAGGATGGAGAAAACCATCACGGGGTGGTCAGAATGGGGAGGTCAGGAAACTTGCAGTGGCAATGTAGGATAGGTTTCTTAAAAACATCTTGGGGTGGTGCGCATTGTAAGGCTTTCTTAAAGGCCCTTCACTTGTAGGAGTGAGAAAAACATCAGGAGTGGTGTGAATCGGAGGGCCTGAATTAGGATAGGAAGTGAGTGGCAATGTAGGATGGCGAAAAGGACCTTGGGGTGGTCATGATGGGGATGTCAGGAAACATGCAGTGGCAGTGTAGGATAGGTTTCTGAAAAACATCGCGGGGTGGTGCGCATTGTAAGGGTTTCTCACAGGCCATTCACTCGTAGGAATGAAAAAAACATCACGGGGTGGTGTGAATCAGAGGGCCTGAATTAGGATTGGCAGTGAGTGGCAATGTAGGATGGAGAAAAGCACCACGGGATGGTCAGCATGGGGAGGTCAGAAAACATGAAGTGGCAATGTAGGATAGGTTTCTGAAAAACAACTCGGGTGGTGCGCATTGTAAGGGTTTCTAACAAGCCATTCACTAATAGGAGTGAGAAAAACATCAAGGGGTGGTGTGAATCAGAGGGCCTGAATCAGAATAGGCAGGAAGTGGCAATGTAGGATGGAGAAAAGCACCAAGTGGTGGTCAGGATGGAGAGGTCAGGAAACATGCAGTGGCAATGTAGGAGAGGTTTCTGAAAAACATCACGGGGTGGTGCGTATTGTAATGGTTTCTAACAGGCCATTCAATAGTTGGAGTGAGAAAAATATCACAGGGTGGCTTGAATCTGAGGGCCTGAATTATGATAGGCAGTGATAGACAATGTAGGATGGAGAAAAGCACTACGGGGTGGTCAGCATGGGAAGGTCAGGAAACATGCAGTGGCAATATAGGATAGGTTTCTGAAAAACAACGCGGGTGGTGCGCATTGTCAGAGTTTCTAAAAGGCCATTCATTGATAGGAGTGAGAAAAACATCACGGCGTGGTGTGAATCCGAGGGCCTGAATCAGGATAGGCAGTAAGTGGCAATGTAGGATGGAGAAAAGCACCACGGTGTGGTCAGAATGGGGAGGTCAGGAAACTTGCAGTGGCAATGTAGGATAGATTCCTGAAAAACATCTTGGGGTGGTGCGCATTGTAAGGCTTTCTTAAAGGCCCTTCACTTGTAGGAGTGAGAAAAACATCAGGGGTGGTGTGAATCGGAGGGCCTGAATTAGGATAGGCAGTGAGTGGCAATGTAGGATGGAGAAAAGCTCCTCGGGGTGGTCATGATGGGGAAGTCTGGAAACATGCAGTGGCAATGTAGGATAGGTCTCTAAAAAACATCGAGGGGTGGTGCGCATTGTACGGGTTTCTAACAGGACATTCACTAGTACGAGTGTGAAAAACATCACGGGCTGGTGTGATTCGGAGTGCCTGAATTAGGATAGGCAGTGAGTGGCAATGTAAAATGGAGAAAAGCAACACGGGTTATCATCATTGGGAGGTCAGGAAAAATGCATTGGCAATGTAGGAAAGGTTTATGAAAAAAATCGCGGGGTGGTGCACATTGTAAGGGTTTCTAACAAGCCATTCACAAGTAGAAGTGGCAAAAATATCATGGAGTGGAATGAATCGGAGGGACTGAATTAGGATAGGCAGTGAGTGTCAATGTAGAATTGAGAAAAGCACCATGGGTTTGTCAACATGGGGAGGTAAGGAAACATGCAGTGGCAATTTAGTATAGGTTTGTGGAAAACATCGCAGGTTGGTGCGCATTGTAAGGATTTCTAACAGGCCATTCACTAGCAGGAGTGAGAACAATATCACGGCGTGGTGTGAATCAGAGGGCAAGAATTAGGATAGGCAGTGTGTGGTAATGTATAATGGAGAAAACCACCACGGGTTTGTCAGCATGGGGAGGTCAGGAAACATGCAGCGGCAATGTAGGATAGGTTTCTGATAAACATCGCGGGTGGTGCAAATTGTAAGGGTTTCTAACAGGCCATTGACCAGTAGGAGCCAGAAAAACATCACGGTGTGGGGTGTATCAGAGGGGCTGAATCAGGATAGGCAGTAAGTGGCAATGTAGCATGGAGAAAAGCACCAGGGGTGGTCAGCATGGGGAGGGCAGTAAACATGCAGTGGCAATGTAGGATATTTTTCGCAAAAACATCGTGGGTTGGTGCGCATTGTAATGGTTTCTAACAGGCCATTCACTAGTAGGAGTGAGATAAACATCACGGGCTGGTGTGAATCAGATGTTCTGAATTAGGATAGGCAGTGATTGGCAGTGTAGCATGGAGAAAAGCTCCACAAGTTGGTCAGGATGGGCAGGTCAGGAAACATGCAGGGGCAATATAGGATAGGTTTCTGAAAAACATCGCCTGGGTGGTGCGCATTGTAAGTGTTTTTGTAACAGGCCATTCACTAGTAGGAGTCAGAAAAACATCCCGGTCTGGTGTGAATCAGAGGTCCTGAATTAGGATAGGCAGTGAGTGGCAATGTAGAATGAAGAAAAGCACCACGGGGTGGTCAGCATAGGGAGGTCAGGAAACATGCAGTGGCAATGTAGAATAGGTTTTGAAAATCATCGCGGGGTGGTGCACATTGTACGTGTTTCTAACAGGCCATTCAATAGTAGGAGTGAGAAAAACATCACGGGGTGGTTTGAATCGGAGGGCCTGAATTATGATAGGCAGTGAGTGGCAATGTACAATATAGAAAAGCACCACGGGGTGGTCAGCATGGGGAGGTCCTGAAACATGCAGTGGCAATGTAGGATAGGTATCTGAAAAACAACGCGGGTGGTGCGCATTGTATGGGTTTCTAACACTCCATTCACTAGTAGGAGTGAGAAAAACATCACAGGGTGGTGTGAATCGGAGGGCCGGAATTAGGATTGGCAGTGAGTGGCAATGTAGGATGGAGAAAAGCACCATGTGGTGGTCAGGATGGAGAGGGCAGGAAACATGCAGTGGCAATGTAGGAGAGGTTTCTGAAAAACATCGCGGGGTAGTGCGTATTGTAACGGTTATTAAGAGGCCTTTCACTAGTAGGAGTGAGAAATACATCAAAGTGTGGTGTGAATCAGAGGGCCTGAATCAGGATAGACAGTGAGTGGCAATGTAGCATGGGGAAAAGCACCCGGTGTGGTCAGCATGGGGAGGTCAGGAAACATGCAGTGGCAATGTTAGATAGGTTTCTGAAAAACATCGCGGGGTGGTGCGCATTGTAAGTGTTTCTAACAGGCCATTCAATAGTAGGAGTGAGAAAAGCATCACAGGGTGGTTTGAATCCGAGGGCCTGAATCATGATAGGCAGTGAGTGACAATGTAGGATGGAGAAAAGCACCACGGGTTGAACAGGATGGGGAGGTCAGGAAACATGCAATGGCAATGTAGGATAGGTTTCTAATAAACATCGCCTGGTGGTGAGCATTGTAACGTTTCTAACAGGAAATTTACTTGTAGGACTGAGAAAAACATCACGGGGTGGTGTGAATCGGAGGGCCTGAATCAGGATAGGCAGTGCGTGGCAATGTAGGATGGAGAAAAGCACCACGGGGTGGTCAGCATGCGGAGGTCAGGAAACATGCAGTGGCAAGGTAGGATAGGTTTCTTAAAAACATCTCGGGGTGGTGCCCATTGTAATGGTTTCTAACAGGCCATTCACTAGTAGGAGTGAGAAAAACATCACGGGGTGGTGTTAATCAAAGGGCCTGAAACAGGATAGACAGTGAGAGGTAATGTAGCATGGAGAAAAGCACCACGGGTGGTCAGCATGGGGAGGTCAGGAAACAAGCAGTGGCAATGTAAGATAGGTTTCTGAAAAAAATCGTGTGGTGGTGCGCATTTAAATGGTTTCAAACAGGCCATTCACTAGTAGGAGTGAGAAAAACATCACGGGGTGGTGTGTATCGGAGGGCCTGAATCAGGATAGGCAGTGAGTGGCAATGTAAAATTGAGAAAAGCACCACGGGGTGATCAGCATGGGGAGTTCAGGAACATGCATTGTCAATGTAGGATAGGTTTCGGAAAAACATCGTGGGGTGGTGCCCATTTTAAGGGTTTCTAACAGGCCATTCACTAGTAGGAGTGAGAAATATATTCTGGTGTGGTGTGAATCAAAGGGCCTGAATCAGGATCGACAGTGATTGGTAATGTAGCATGGACAAAAGCACCACGGGTGGTCAGCATGGGGAGGTCAGGAAACATGCAGTGGCAATGTAAGATAGGTTTCTGAAAAAAATCGTGTGGTTGTGCGCATTTAAATGGTTTCTAACAGGCCATTCACTAGGAGGAGTGAGAAAAACATCACGGGTTGGTGTGTATCACAGGGCCTGAATCAGGATAGGCAGTGAGTGGCAATGTAAAATTGAGAAAAGCACCACGGGGTGATCAACATGGGGAGGTCAGGAAACATGCAGTGGCAATATAGGATAGGTTTCTGGTAAACATCGCAGGGTGGTGCGCACTGTAAGTTTTCTAACAGGAAATTTACTAGTAGGATTGAGAAAAACATCATAGGGTGGTGTGAATCGGAGGTCCTGAATCAGGATAGGCAGTGAGTGGCAATGTAGGATGGAGAAAAGCACCACGGGGTGGTCAGGATGGGGAAATCAGGAAATATGCAGTGGCTATATAGGATAGGTTTCTGAAAAACATCGTGGGGCGGTGCGCATTGTAAGGGTTTCTAACTTGCCATTAACTAGTAGGAGTGAGAAAAACATCACGGGGTGGTGTGAATCGGAGGGCCTGAATCAGGAAAGGCAGTGAGTGGTATTGTAAAATGGAGAAAAGCACCACGGTGTGGTCAGAATGGGGAGGTCAGGAAACTTGCAGTGGCAATGTAGGATAGATTCCTGAAAAACATCTTGGGGTGGTGCGCATTGTAAGGCTTTCTTAAAGGCCCTTCACTTGTAGGAATGAGAAAAACATCAGGGGTGGTGTGAATCGGAGGGCCTGAATTAGGATAGGCAGTGAGTGGCAATGTAGGATGGAGAAAAGCTCCTCGGGGTGGTCATGATGGGGAAGTCTGGAAACATGCAGTGGCAATGTAGGATAGGTTTCTAAAAAACATCGCGGGGTGGTGCGCATTGTACGGGTTTCTAACAGGACATTCACTAGTACGAGTGTGAAAAACATCACGGGCTGGTGTGATTCGGAGTGCCTGAATTAGGATAGGCAGTGAGTGGCAATGTAAAATGGAGAAAAGCAACACGGGTTGTCATCATGGGGAGGTCAGGAAAAATGCATTGGCAATGTAGGAAAGGTTTCTGAAAAAAATCGCGGGGTGGTGCACATTGTAAGGGTTTCTAACAAGCCATTCACAAGTAGGAGTGGCAAAAACATCATGGAGTGGAATGAATCGGAGGGACTGAATTAGGATAGGCAGTGAGTGTCAATGTAGAATTGAGAAAAGCACCATGGGTTTGTCAACTTGGGGAGGTAAGGAAACATGCAGTGGCAATTTAGTATAGGTTTGTGGAAAACATCGCAGGTTGCTGCGCATTGTAAGGATTTCTAACAGGCCATTCACTAGCAGGAGTGAGAAAAATATCACGGCGTGGTGTGAATCAGAGGGCCTGAATTAGGATAGGCAGTGAGTGGCAATGTAGGATGGTGAAAAGCACCACGGGGTGGTCAGCGTGGGGAGGTCAGGAAACATGCAGTGGCAATGTAGGCTAGGTATCTGAAAAACAACTCGGGTGGTACACATTGTAAGGGTTTCTAACAGCTCATTCATTAGTAGGAGTGAGAAAAACATCACGGGTTGGTGTGAATCGGAGGGCCTGAATGAGGATAGGCAGTGACTGGCAATGTAGGATGGAGAAAACCACCAAGGGATGATAAGAATGTGGAGGTCAGGAAACATGCAGTGGCAATGTAGGATAGGTTTCTGAAAAAAATCGTGTGGTGTTGCGCATTGAAATGGTTTCTAACAGGCCATTCACTAGTAGCAGTGAGAAAATCATCACGGGTTGGTGTGTATCGGAAGGCCTGAATCAGGATAGGCTGTGAGTGGCAATGTAAAACTGAGAAAAGCACCTCGGGGTGACGAGCATGGGGAAGTCAGGAAACATGCAGTGGCAATGTAGGATAGGTTTCCGAAAAACAACGTGGGTGGTGCGCATTGTAAGGCTTTCTAACAAGCCATTGAAAGGTAGGAGTGAGAAAAACATCACGGGTTGGTGTGAATCGGAGGGCCTGAATCAGGATAGGCAGTGAGTGGCAATGTAGGATCGAGAAAAGCACCAAGGGGGGGTCAGCACGGGGAGTTCAGGAAACATGCAGTGGCAATGTAAGATAGGATTCTGAAAAACATCGTGGGGTGGTGCGCGTTGTAAAGTTTTCTACCAGGCCATTCAATAGTAGGAGTGAGAAATACATCATGGTGTGGTGTGAATCAGAGGGCCTCAATCAGGATAGACAATGTGTGTTAATGTAGCATGGAGAAAAGCACCAGGGGTCATCAGCAAATGGACGTCAGGAAACATGCAGTGGCAATGTAGGATAGGTTTCTGAAAAACATCGTGTGGTGGTGCGCATTGAAATGGTTTCTAACAGGCCATTAACTAGTAGGCGTGAGAAAAACATCACGGGTTGGTGTGTATCGGAGGGACATAATCAAGATAGGCAGTGAGTGACAATGTAAAATTGAGAAAAGCACCACGGCGTGATCAGCATGGGGAAGTCAGGAACCATGCAGTATCAATGTAGGATAGGTTTCTGATAAACATCGCAGGCTAGTGCGCATTGTAACATTTCTAACAGGAAATTTACTAGTAGGACTGAGACGAACTTCACGGGGTGGTGTGATTCGGAGGGCCTGAATCAGGATAGGCAGAGAGTGGCAATGTAGGATGGAGAAAAGCACCACGGGGTGGTCAAGTTGGAGACGTCAGGAAACATGCAGTGGCAATGTAGGATAGGTTTTTGAAAAACATCGCAGGGTGGTGCAAATTGTAAGGGTTTCTAACAGGCCATTGACCAGTAGGAGCCAGAAAAACATCACGGTGTGGGGTGTATCAGAGGGGCTGAATCAGGATAGGCAGTAAGTGGCAATGTAGCATGGAGAAAAGCACCAGGGGTGGTCAGCATGGGGAGGGCAGTAAACATGCAGTGGCAATGTAGGATATTTTTCGCAAAAACATCGTGGGTTGGTGCGCATTGTAATGGTTTCTAACAGGCCATTCACTAGTAGGAGTGAGATAAACATCACGGGCTGGTGTGAATCAGATGTTCTGAATTAGGATAGGCAGTGATTGGCAGTGTAGCATGGAGAAAAGCTCCACAAGTTGGTCAGGATGGGCAGGTCAGGAAACATGCAGGGGCAATATAGGATAGGTTTCTGAAAAACATCGCCTGGGTGGTGCGCATTGTAAGTGTTTTTGTAACAGGCCATTCACTAGTAGGAGTCAGAAAAACATCCCGGTCTGGTGTGAATCAGAGGTCCTGAATTAGGATAGGCAGTGAGTGGCAATGTAGAATGAAGAAAAGCACCACGGGGTGGTCAGCATAGGGAGGTCAGGAAACATGCAGTGGCAATGTAGAATAGGTTTTGAAAATCATCGCGGGGTGGTGCACATTGTACGTGTTTCTAACAGGCCATTCAATAGTAGGAGTGAGAAAAACATCACGGGGTGGTTTGAATCGGAGGGCCTGAATTATGATAGGCAGTGAGTGGCAATGTACAATATAGAAAAGCACCACGGGGTGGTCAGCATGGGGAGGTCCTGAAACATGCAGTGGCAATGTAGGATAGGTATCTGAAAAACAACGCGGGTGGTGCGCATTGTATGGGTTTCTAACACTCCATTCACTAGTAGGAGTGAGAAAAACATCACAGGGTGGTGTGAATCGGAGGGCCGGAATTAGGATTGGCAGTGAGTGGCAATGTAGGATGGAGAAAAGCACCATGTGGTGGTCAGGATGGAGAGGGCAGGAAACATGCAGTGGCAATGTAGGAGAGGTTTCTGAAAAACATCGCGGGGTAGTGCGTATTGTAACGGTTATTAAGAGGCCTTTCACTAGTAGGAGTGAGAAATACATCAAAGTGTGGTGTGAATCAGAGGGCCTGAATCAGGATAGACAGTGAGTGGCAATGTAGCATGGGGAAAAGCACCCGGTGTGGTCAGCATGGGGAGGTCAGGAAACATGCAGTGGCAATGTTAGATAGGTTTCTGAAAAACATCGCGGGGTGGTGCGCATTGTAAGTGTTTCTAACAGGCCATTCAATAGTAGGAGTGAGAAAAGCATCACAGGGTGGTTTGAATCCGAGGGCCTGAATCATGATAGGCAGTGAGTGACAATGTAGGATGGAGAAAAGCACCACGGGTTGAACAGGATGGGGAGGTCAGGAAACATGCAATGGCAATGTAGGATAGGTTTCTAATAAACATCGCCTGGTGGTGAGCATTGTAACGTTTCTAACAGGAAATTTACTTGTAGGACTGAGAAAAACATCACGGGGTGGTGTGAATCGGAGGGCCTGAATCAGGATAGGCAGTGCGTGGCAATGTAGGATGGAGAAAAGCACCACGGGGTGGTCAGCATGCGGAGGTCAGGAAACATGCAGTGGCAAGGTAGGATAGGTTTCTTAAAAACATCTCGGGGTGGTGCCCATTGTAATGGTTTCTAACAGGCCATTCACTAGTAGGAGTGAGAAAAACATCACGGGGTGGTGTTAATCAAAGGGCCTGAAACAGGATAGACAGTGAGAGGTAATGTAGCATGGAGAAAAGCACCACGGGTGGTCAGCATGGGGAGGTCAGGAAACAAGCAGTGGCAATGTAAGATAGGTTTCTGAAAAAAATCGTGTGGTGGTGCGCATTTAAATGGTTTCAAACAGGCCATTCACTAGTAGGAGTGAGAAAAACATCACGGGGTGGTGTGTATCGGAGGGCCTGAATCAGGATAGGCAGTGAGTGGCAATGTAAAATTGAGAAAAGCACCACGGGGTGATCAGCATGGGGAGTTCAGGAACATGCATTGTCAATGTAGGATAGGTTTCGGAAAAACATCGTGGGGTGGTGCCCATTTTAAGGGTTTCTAACAGGCCATTCACTAGTAGGAGTGAGAAATATATTCTGGTGTGGTGTGAATCAAAGGGCCTGAATCAGGATCGACAGTGATTGGTAATGTAGCATGGACAAAAGCACCACGGGTGGTCAGCATGGGGAGGTCAGGAAACTTGCAGTGGCAATGTAGGATAGATTCCTGAAAAACATCTTGGGGTGGTGCGCATTGTAAGGCTTTCTTAAAGGCCCTTCACTTGTAGGAGTGAGAAAAACATCAGGGGTGGTGTGAATCGGAGGGCCTGAATTAGGATAGGCAGTGAGTGGCAATGTAGGATGGAGAAAAGCTCCTCGGGGTGGTCATGATGGGGAAGTCTGGAAACATGCAGTGGCAATGTAGGATAGGTCTCTAAAAAACATCGAGGGGTGGTGCGCATTGTACGGGTTTCTAACAGGACATTCACTAGTACGAGTGTGAAAAACATCACGGGCTGGTGTGATTCGGAGTGCCTGAATTAGGATAGGCAGTGAGTGGCAATGTAAAATGGAGAAAAGCAACACGGGTTATCATCATTGGGAGGTCAGGAAAAATGCATTGGCAATGTAGGAAAGGTTTATGAAAAAAATCGCGGGGTGGTGCACATTGTAAGGGTTTCTAACAAGCCATTCACAAGTAGAAGTGGCAAAAATATCATGGAGTGGAATGAATCGGAGGGACTGAATTAGGATAGGCAGTGAGTGTCAATGTAGAATTGAGAAAAGCACCATGGGTTTGTCAACATGGGGAGGTAAGGAAACATGCAGTGGCAATTTAGTATAGGTTTGTGGAAAACATCGCAGGTTGGTGCGCATTGTAAGGATTTCTAACAGGCCATTCACTAGCAGGAGTGAGAACAATATCACGGCGTGGTGTGAATCAGAGGGCAAGAATTAGGATAGGCAGTGTGTGGTAATGTATAATGGAGAAAACCACCACGGGTTTGTCAGCATGGGGAGGTCAGGAAACATGCAGCGGCAATGTAGGATAGGTTTCTGATAAACATCGCGGGTGGTGCAAATTGTAAGGGTTTCTAACAGGCCATTGACCAGTAGGAGCCAGAAAAACATCACGGTGTGGGGTGTATCAGAGGGGCTGAATCAGGATAGGCAGTAAGTGGCAATGTAGCATGGAGAAAAGCACCAGGGGTGGTCAGCATGGGGAGGGCAGTAAACATGCAGTGGCAATATAGGATATTTTTCGCAAAAACATCGTGGGTTGGTGCGCATTGTAATGGTTTCTAACAGGCCATTCACTAGTAGGAGTGAGATAAACATCACGGGCTGGTGTGAATCAGATGTTCTGAATTAGGATAGGCAGTGATTGGCAGTGTAGCATGGAGAAAAGCTCCACAAGTTGGTCAGGATGGGCAGGTCAGGAAACATGCAGGGGCAATATAGGATAGGTTTCTGAAAAACATCGCCTGGGTGGTGCGCATTGTAAGTGTTTTTGTAACAGGCCATTCACTAGTAGGAGTCAGAAAAACATCCCGGTCTGGTGTGAATCAGAGGTCCTGAATTAGGATAGGCAGTGAGTGGCAATGTAGAATGAAGAAAAGCACCACGGGGTGGTCAGCATAGGGAGGTCAGGAAACATGCAGTGGCAATGTAGAATAGGTTTTGAAAATCATCGCGGGGTGGTGCACATTGTACGTGTTTCTAACAGGCCATTCAATAGTAGGAGTGAGAAAAACATCACGGGGTGGTTTGAATCGGAGGGCCTGAATTATGATAGGCAGTGAGTGGCAATGTACAATATAGAAAAGCACCACGGGGTGGTCAGCATGGGGAGGTCCTGAAACATGCAGTGGCAATGTAGGATAGGTATCTGAAAAACAACGCGGGTGGTGCGCATTGTATGGGTTTCTAACACTCCATTCACTAGTAGGAGTGAGAAAAACATCACAGGGTGGTGTGAATCGGAGGGCCGGAATTAGGATTGGCAGTGAGTGGCAATGTAGGATGGAGAAAAGCACCATGTGGTGGTCAGGATGGAGAGGGCAGGAAACATGCAGTGGCAATGTAGGAGAGGTTTCTGAAAAACATCGCGGGGTAGTGCGTATTGTAACGGTTATTAAGAGGCCTTTCACTAGTAGGAGTGAGAAATACATCAAAGTGTGGTGTGAATCAGAGGGCCTGAATCAGGATAGACTGTGAGTGGCAATGTAGCATGGGGAAAAGCACCCGGTGTGGTCAGCATGGGGAGGTCAGGAAACATGCAGTGGCAATGTTATATAGGTTTCTGAAAAACATCGCGGGGTGGTGCGCATTGTAAGTGTTTCTAACAGGCCATTCAATAGTAGGAGTGAGAAAAGCATCACAGGGTGGTTTGAATCCGAGGGCCTGAATTATGATAGGCAGTGAGTGACAATGTAGGATGGAGAAAAGCACCACGGGTTGATCAGGATGGGGAGGTCAGGAAACATGCAATGGCAATGTAGGATAGGTTTCTAATAAACATCGCCTGGTGGTGAGCATTGTAACGTTTCTAACAGGAAATTTACTTGTAGGACTGAGAAAAACATCACGGGGTGGTGTGAATCGGAGGGCCTGAATCAGGATAGGCAGTGCGTGGCAATGTAGGATGGAGTAAAGCACCATGGGGTTGTCAGGATGGGGAGGTCAGGAAACATGCAGTGGCAATGTAGGTTAGGTTTCTGAAAAAAATCGCGAGGTTGTGATAATTGTAAGGGTTTCTAACAGGCCTATCACTAGTAGGAATCAGAAAAACATCCCGGTCTGGTGTGAATCGGAGGTCCTGAATTAGGATAGGCAGTGAGTGGCAATATTGAATGATGAAAAGCACCACGGGCTGGTCAGCATGGGGAGGTCAGGAAACATACAGTGTCAATAGAGCATAGGCTTTGAACATCATCGCGGCGTGGTGCACATTGTACGTGTTTCTAGCGGGCCATTCAATAGTAGGAGTGGGAAAAACATCACGGGGTGGTTTGAATTGGAGGGCCAGAATTATAATAGGCAGTGAGTGGCAATGTAGGATGGAGAAAAGCACCACGGGGTGGTCAGCATGCGGAGGTCAGGAAACATGCAGTGGCAAGGTAGGATAGGTTTCTTAAAAACATCTCGGGGTGGTGCCCATTGTAATGGTTTCTAACAGGCCATTCACTAGTAGGAGTGAGAAAAACATCACGGGGTGGTGTTAATCAAAGGGCCTGAAACAGGATAGACAGTGAGAGGTAATGTAGCATGGAGAAAAGCACCACGGGTGGTCAGCATGGGGAGGTCAGGAAACAAGCAGTGGCAATGTAAGATAGGTTTCTGAAAAAAATCGTGTGGTGGTGCGCATTTAAATGGTTTCAAACAGGCCATTCACTAGTAGGAGTGAGAAAAACATCACGGGGTGGTGTGTATCGGAGGGCCTGAATCAGGATAGGCAGTGAGTGGCAATGTAAAATTGAGAAAAGCACCACGGGGTGATCAGCATGGGGAGTTCAGGAACATGCATTGTCAATGTAGGATAGGTTTCGGAAAAACATCGTGGGGTGGTGCCCATTTTAAGGGTTTCTAACAGGCCATTCACTAGTAGGAGTGAGAAATATATTCTGGTGTGGTGTGAATCAAAGGGCCTGAATCAGGATCGACAGTGATTGGTAATGTAGCATGGACAAAAGCACCACGGGTGGTCAGCATGGGGAGGTCAGGAAACATGCAGTGGCAATGTAAGATAGGTTTCTGAAAAAAATCGTGTGGTTGTGCGCATTTAAATGGTTTCTAACAGGCCATTCACTAGGAGGAGTGAGAAAAACATCACGGGTTGGTGTGTATCACAGGGCCTGAATCAGGATAGGCAGTGAGTGGCAATGTAAAATTGAGAAAAGCACCACGGGGTGATCAGCATGGGGAGGTCAGGAAACATGCAGTGGCAATATAGGATAGGTTTCTGGTAAACATCGCAGGGTGGTGCGCACTGTAAGTTTTCTAACAGGAAATTTACTAGTAGGATTGAGAAAAACATCATAGGGTGGTGTGAATCGGAGGTCCTGAATCAGGATAGGCAGTGAGTGGCAATGTAGGATGGAGAAAAGCACCACGGGGTGGTCAGGATGGGGAAATCAGGAAATATGCAGTGGCTATATAGGATAGGTTTCTGAAAAACATCGTGGGGCGGTGCGCATTGTAAGGGTTTCTAACTTGCCATTAACTAGTAGGAGTGAGAAATACATCATGGTGTGGTGTGAATCGGAGGGCCTGAATCAGGAAAGGCAGTGAGTGGTATTGTAAAATGGAGAAAAGCACCATGGGTTGGTCAGCTTGGGGAGGTCAGCAAACATGCAGTGGCAATGTAGAATAGGTTTCTGAAAAACATCGCGGGGTGGTGAGAATTGTAAGGGTTTCTAACAGGCCATTCACTAGTAGGAGTGAGAAAAAAATCATTGGTGGTGTGAATCAGAGGGCCTCAATTAGGATAGGCGGAGAGTGCCTATGAAGTATAGAGAAAAGCACCACGGGTTGGTTATCACGTGGAGGTCAGGAAACATGCATAGCAATGTAGGACTGGTTTCTGAAAAACATCGCGGTGTGGTGCGAATTGTAAGGTTTTCTCACAGGCCATTTCCTAGCACGAGCGAGAAAATCATCACGGTATGGTGTGAATCAGAGGGGCTGAATCAGGACAGGCAGTAAGTGGCAATGTAGCATGGAGAAAAACACCAGAATGTGGTCAGGATGAGGAGGTCAGGAACCATGCAGTGGCCCTGTAGGATAGGTTTCTGAAAAACATCGTCGGGTGGTGCGCATTGTAATTGTTTCTAACAGGCCATTCACTAGTAGGAGTGAGAAAAACATCACGGGCTGGTGTGAATTGGAGGTCCTGAATTAGGATATGCAGTGAGTGGCAATGTAGGATGAAGAAAAGCACCACGGGGTGGTCAGCATGGGGAGGTCAGGAAACATGTATTGGCAATATAAGATAGGTTTCTGAAAAACTTTGCGGGGTGGTGAGAATTGTAAGGGTTTCAAACAGGTCATTGACTAGTAAGAGCGAGAAAAACATCACAGTGTGGTGTGAATCAGAGGGGCTGAATCAGGATAGAAAGTAAGTGGCAATGTATGATGGAGAAAATCACCAGGGGTGGTCAGCATGGGGAGGGCCGTAAACATGCAGTGGCAATGTAGGATATTTTTCGGAAAAACATCACGTGGTGGTGCGCATTGTAAGGGTTTCTTACAGGCCATGCACTAGTAGGAGTGAAAAAACATCACGGAGTGGTGTGAATCAGATGTTCTGAATTAGGATAGGCAGTGAGTGGCAATGTAGGATGGAGAAAAGCTCCACAAGTTGGTCAGGATGCGGAGGTCAGGAAACATGCAGTGGCAATGTAGGTTAGGTTTCTGAGAAACATCGCCTGGGTGGTGCGCATTGTAAGTGTTTCTAACAGGCCATTCACTAGTAGGAGTCAGAAAAACATCCCGGGCTGGTGTGAATCGGAGGTCCTGGATTAGGATAGGCAGTGAGTGGCAATGTAGGATGAAGAAAAGCACCAAGGGGTGTTCAGCATGGGGAGGTCAGGAAACATGCAGTGGCAATGTACGATAGGTTTTGAAAATCATCGCGGCGTGGTGCGCATTGTACGTGTTTCTAACAGACCATTCAATAGAAGGAGTGAGAAAAACATCACGGGGTGGTTTGAATCGGAGGGCCTGAATTAGGAAAGGCGGTGAGTGGCAATGAAGTATGGAGAAAAGCACCACGGGTTGGTCATCATGGGGAGGTCAGGAAACATGCATTCGCAATGTAGGATTGGTTTCTGAAAAACATCACGGGGTGGTGCAAATTATATGGTTTTCTAACAGGCCATTGACTAGTAGGAGCGAGAAAAACATCATGGTGTGGTGTGAATCAGAGAGGTGGAATCAGGATAGGCAGTAATTTGCAATGTAGGGCGGAGAAAAGCACCAGGGGTGGTCAGCATGGGGAGGGCAGGAAACATTCAGTGGCAATGTAGGATATTTTTCTGAAAAACATCATGGCATGGTGTGCATTGTAAGGGTTTCTTACAGGCCATTCGCTAGTAGGAGTGAGAAAAACATCACGGGGTGGTGTGATTCAGATGTTCTGAATTAGGATAGGCAGTGATTGACAATGTAGCATGGAGAAAAACACCAGAAGGTGGTCACGATGAGGAGGTCAGGAACCATGCAGTGGCACTGTAGGATAGGTTTCTGAAAAACATCGTGGTGTGGTGCGCATTGTAATTGTTTCTAACAGGCCATTCACTAGAAGGAGTGAGAAAAACATCACGGGTTGGTGTGAATCGGAGGTCCTGAATTAGGATATGCAGTGAGTGGCAATGTAGGATGAAGACCACGGGGTGGTCAGCATGGGGAGGTCAGGAAACATGCAGTGGCAATGTAAGATAGGTTTCTGAAAAACATTGCCGGGTGGTGAGAATTGTAAGGGTTTCTAACAGACGATTCACTAGTAGGAGTTAGAAACACATCATGGGGTGGTTTGAATCGGAAGGCCTGAATTATGATAGGCAGTGAGTGGCAATGTAGGATGTAGAAAAGCACCACGGGGTGGTCAGCATGGGGAGGCCAGGAACCATGCAGTGGCAATGTAGGATAGGTTTCTGAAAAATATCGCGGGGTTGTGCGCATTGTATGGGTTTCTAACAGGCCATTCACTAGTAGGAGTGAGAAATACATTATGGTGTGGTGTGAATCAGAGGGCCAGAATCAGGATATACAGTGAGTGGCAATGTAGAATGGAGAAGAACCAGGGGTCGTCAGCGGGGAAGTCAGGAAACATGCAGTGGCGATGTAAGATAAGTTTCTGAAAAAAATCGTGTGGTGGTGCCCATTGAAATGTTTTCTATCAGGCCATTAACTAGTAGGAGTGAGAAAAACATCACGGGTTGGTGTTTATCGGAGGGCCTGAATCAGGATAGGCAGTGAGTCGAAAGGAAAATTAAGAAAAGCACCACGGGGTGATCAGCATGGGGAGGTCAGGAAACATGCAGTGGCAATGTAGGATAGGTTTATGATAAACATCGCAGGGTGGTGCACATTGTAAGGATTCTAACAGGAAATTTACTAGTAGGACTGAGAAAAACATCACGGGGTGGTGTGATTCGGAGAGCCTGAATCAGGATAGGCAGTGAGTGGCAATGTAGGAGGGAGAAAAGCACCATGGGGTGATCAGGAAGGGGAGGTCAGGAAACATGCAGTGTCTCTGAGGATAGGTATCTGAAAAACATCGTGAGGTGGTGCGCTTTGTAAGGGTTTCTAAGAGGCCATTAACTAGTAGGAGTGAGAAATACATCATGGTGTGGTGTGAAGCGGAGGGCCTGAATCAGGATAGGCAGTGAGTGGTAATGTAAAATGGATAAAAGCACCACGGGTTGGTCAGCATGGGGAGATCAGGAAACATGCAATGGCAATGTAGGATACATTTCCTAAAAACATCTTGGGGTGGTGAGAATTTTAAGGGTTTCTAACAGACCATTCACTAGTAGGAGTGAGAAAAACATCACGGGGTGGTGTGAATCAGAGGGCCTGAGTTAGGATAGGAAGTGAGTGGCAATGAATGATGGAGTAAAGCACCATGGGGTGGTCAGCATGGGGAGGTCAGGAAATAGCCAGTGGCAATGTAGGATAGATTTCTGAAAAACAACGTGGGTGGTGCACATTGTAACAGTTTCTAACAGGCCATTCACTAGTAGGAGTGAGAAAAACAACACGGGTGGTGTGAATCGGAGGGCCTGAATCAGGTTAGGCAGTGAGTGGCAATGTAGGATGGAGAAAAGCAACAAGGGGTGGTCAGCATGGGACAGTCAGGAAACATGCAGTGGCAATGTAGGATAGGTTTCTGAAAAACATTGCGGGGTGGTGCCCATTGTAAGGGTTTCTAACAGGCCATTCACTAGTAGGAATGAGAAATACATCATGGTGTGGTGTGAATCAAAGGGCCTGAATCAGGATAGACAGTGAGTGGTATTGTAGCATGGAGAAAAGCACCATGTGTGGTCAGCTTGGGTAGGGTAGGAAACATGCAGTGGCAATGTAAGATAGGTTTCTGAAAAAAATCCTGTGGTGGTGCGCATTGAAATGGTTTCTAACAGGCCATTCACTAATAAGAGTGAGAAAAACATCACAGGTTGGTGTGTATCGGAGGGCCTGACTCAGGATACGCAGTGAGTGGCAATGTAAAATTGAGTAAAGCACCACAGGGTGATCAGCAGGGGGAAGTCAGGAAACATGCAGTGGCAATTTAGGATATGTTTCTGAAAAACATCGCATGGTGGTGCGCATTGTAAGGTTTCTAACAGGAAATTTATTAGTAGGACTGAGAAAAACAGCACGGGGTCGTGTGAATCGGAGGGCCTGAATAAGGATAGGCAGTGAATGGCAATGTAGGATTCAGAAAAGCACCACGGGGTGGTCAGGATGGGGAAGTCACGAAACATGCAGTGGCTATGTAGGATAGGTATCTGAAATACATAATGGGGTGGTGCGCATTGTAATGGTTTCTAACAGGCCATTAACTTGTAGGAGTGAGAACTACATCATGGTGTGGTGTGAATCGGACGGCCTGAATCAGGATAGGCAGTGAGTGGTAACGTAAAAGGGAGAAAAGCACCACGGGTTGGTCATCATGGGGAGGTCAGGAAACATGCAGTGGCAATGTGGGATAGGTTTCTGAAAAACATCGCGGGGTGGTGAGAATTGTAATGGTTTCTAACAGGCCATTCACGAGTAGGAGTGAGAAAAACATCAAGGGGCGGTGTGAATCCGAGAGCCTGAATTAGGATAGGCGGTGAGTGCCAATGAAGGATGGAGAAAAGCACCACGGTTTGGTCATCATGGGGAGGTCAGGAAACATGCATTGGCAATGTAGGATAGGTTTCTGAAAAACATCGCGGGGTGTTGCGAATTGTAAGGTTTTCTAACAGGGCATTGACTAGTAGGAGCGAGGAAAACATCACGGTGTGGTGTGAATCAGAGGGGCTGAATCAGGATAGGCAGTAAGTGGCAATGTAGGATGGAGAAAAGCACCAGGGGTGGTCAGCATGGGGAGGGCAGGAAACATGCAGTGACAATGTAGGATATTTTTCTGAAAAACATCACGTGGTGGTGCGCATTGTAAGGGTTTCTAACAGGCCATTCATTTGTAGGAGTGAGAAAAACATAACGGGGTGGTGTGAATCAGATGTTTTGAATAAGGATAGGCAGTGATTGACAATGTAGCATGGAGAAAAGCACCAGAAGGTGGGCAGGATGGGGAGGTCAGGAAACATGCAGTGGCACTGTAGGATAGGTTTCTGAAAAACAACGCGGGTGGTGCGCATTGTAAGTGTTTCTAACAGGCCATTCACTAGTAGGTGTGAGAAAAACATCACGGGGTGGTGTGAATCGGTGGTCCTAAATGAGGATATGCAGTGAGTGGCAATGTAGAATGAAGAAAAGCACCACGGGGTGGTCAGCATGGTGAGGTCAGGAAACATGCAGTGGCAATCTAGGATAGGTTTCTCAAAAAGAACCTGGGTGGTGGGCATTATAAGGGTTTCTAACAGGCCATTCACTACTAGGAGTGAGAAAAAAATCACGGTGTCGTGTGAATCAGAGGGCCTGAATCTGTATAGGCCGTGAGTGGCAATGTAGGATGGAGAAAACACCACGAGGTGGTCAGGATGGGGAGGTCAGGAAACATGCAGTGGCAATGTAGGATGGGTTTCTGAAAAACATGGCGGGGTGGTGCGCATTGTAAGGGTTTCTAACAGGCCATTCACTAGTAGGAGTGAGAAAAACATCAGGGGGTGATGTGAATCGGAGGGCTTAAATTAGGAAAGGCAGTGAGTGGCAATGTAAAATGGAGAACAGCACCATGGGGTGGTCAGCATGGGGAGTTAAGGAAACATGCAGTGACAATATAAGATAGGTTTCTGATAAACATCGCAGGGTGGTGCGCATTGTAAGGAATATTACAGGAAATTTACTAGTAGGACTGAGAAAAACATCACGGGGTGGTGTGAATCAGAGGGTATGAATCAGGATAGGCAGTGAGTGGCAATGTAGCATGGAGAAAAGCACAATGTGGTGGTCAGGATGGACAGGTCAGGAAACATGCCGTGGCAATGTCGGAGAGGTTTCTCAAAAACATCGCGGGGTAGTGCGTATTGTAACGGTTTCTAACAGGCCATTCACTAGTAGGAGTGAGAAATACATCAAAGTGTGGTGTGAATCAGAGGGCCTGAATCAGGATAACCAGTGAGTGGCAATGTAGCATGGGGAAAAGCACCAGGTGTGGTCAGCATGGGGAGGTCAGGAAAAATGCAGTGGCAATGTTAGATAGGTTTCTGAAAAACATCGCACGGTGGTGCGCATTGTAAGTGTTTCTAACAGGCCATTCAATAGTAGGAGTGAGAAAAACATCACAGGGTGGTTTGAATCTGAGGGCCTGAATCTGTATAGGCAGTGAGTGGCAATGTAGGATGGAGAAAACACCACGGGGTGGTCAGGATGGGGAGGTCAGGAAACATGCAGTGGCAATGTAGGATATGTTTCTGAAAAACATGGAGTGGTGGTGCGCATTGTAAGGGTTTCTAACAGGCCATTCACTAGTAGGAGTGAGGAAAACATCAGCGGTGATGTGAATCGGCGGGCTTAAATTAGGAAAGGCAGTGAGTGGCAATGTAAAATGGAGAAAAACATCACGGGGTGGTCAGAATGGGGAGTTAAGGAAACATGCAGTGACAATATAAGATAGGTTTCTGATAAACATCGCAGGGTGGTGCGCATTGTAAGGTTTATTACAGGAAATATACTAGTAGGACTGAGAAAAACATCACGGGGTGGTGTGAATCGGAGGGCCTGAATCAGGATAGGCAGTGAGTGGCAATGTAGGATGGAGAAAGCACCAACGGTTGGTAAGGATGGGGAGGTCAAGAAACATGCAGTGGCAATGTAGGATAGGTTTCTGAAAAACATCGTGGGGTGGTGCGCATTGTAAGGGTTTCAGCCAGGCCATTAGCTAGTAGGAGTGAGAAATACATCATGGTGTGGTGTGAATCAGGGGCCTGAATCAGGATAGGCAGTGAGTGGTATTGTAAAATGGAGAAAGCACCACCAGTTGGTCAGCATGGGGAGATCATGAAACATGCAGTGGCAATGTAGGATAGGTTTCTGAAAAACATCACGGGTGGTGCGAATTGTAACGATTTCTAAGAGGCCATTCATTAGTAGGAGTGAGAAAAACATCACGTGGTGGTGTGAATCTGAGGGTATGAATCAGGATAGGCAGTGAGTGGCAATGTAGCATGGAGAAAAGCACAATGTGGTGGTCAGGATGGACAGGTCAGGAAACATGCCGTGGCAATGTAGGAGAGGTTTCTGAAAAACATCGCGGGGTAGTGCGTATTGTAACGGTTTCTAACAGGCCATTCACTAGTAGGAGTGAGAAATACATCAAAGTGTGGTGTGAATCAGAGGGCCTGAATCAGGATAACCAGTGAGTGGCAATGTAGCATGGGGAAAAGCACCAGGTGTGGTCAGCATGGGGAGGTCAGGAAAAATGCAGTGGCAGTGTTAGATAGGTTTCTGAAAAACATCGCGGGGTGGTGCGCATTGTAAGTGTTTCTAACAGGCCATTCAGTGATAGGAGTGAGAAAAACATCAGGGGTGCTGTGAATCGGAGGGCTTGAATTAGGATATGAAGTGAGTAGCAATGTAGGATGGAGAAAAGCACCACGGGGTGGTCAGCATGGGGAGGTCAGAAAACATGCAGTGGCAATGTAGGGTAGGTTCCTGAAAAACATCTTGGGGTGGTGCGCATTGTAAGGTTTTCTTAAAGGCCCTTCACTTGTAGGAGTGAGAAAAACATCAGGAGTGGTGTGAATCGGAGGGCCTGAATTAGGATATGAAGTGAGTGGCAATGTAGGATGGAGAAAAGCACCTTGGGGTGGTCATGATGTGGAGGTCAGGAAAAATGCATTGGCAATGTTAGATAGGTTTCTGAAAAACATCGCGCAGTGGTGCGCATTGTAAGTGTTTCTAACAGGCCATTCAATAGTAGGAGTGAGAAAAACATCACCGGGTGGTTTGAATCCGAGGGCCTGAATTATGATAGGCAGTGAGTGACAATGTAGGATGGAGAAAAGCACTACGGGTTGGTCAGCATGGGGAGGTCAGGAAACATGCAGTGGCAATGTAGGATAGGTTTCTGAAAAACAACGCGGGTGGTGCGCATTGTAAAAGTTTCTAAAAGGCCATTCATGGGTAGGAGTGAGAAAAACATCACGGCGTGGTGTGAATCTGAGGGCCTGAATCAGGATAGGCAGGAAGTGGCAATGTAGGATGGAGAAAAGCACCACGGGGTGGTCAGAATGGGGAGGTCAGGAAACTTGCAGTGACAATGTAGGATAGGTTTCTGAAAAACATCTTGGGGTGGTGCGCATTTTAAGGCTTTCTTAAAGGGCCTTCACTTGTAGGAGTGAGAAAAACATCAGGGGTGGTGTGAATCGGACGGCCTGAATTAGGATAGGCAGTGAGTGGCAATGTAGGATGGAGATAACACCTTGGGGTGGTCATTATGGGGAGGTCAGGAAAAATGAAGTGGCAATGTAGGATAGGTTTCTAAAAACATCGTGGGGTGGTGCACATTGTAAGGGTTTCTAACAAGCCATTCACAAGTAGGAGTGAAAAAAACATCACGGGGTGTTGTGAATCGGAGGGCCTGAATTAGGATAGGCAGTGAGTGTCAATGTGGAATGGAGAAAAGCCCCATGGGTTTGTCAGCATGGGGAGGTAAGGAAACATGCAGTGGCAATTTAGTATAGGTTTGTGAAAAACTTCACAGGTTGGTGCGCCTTGTAAGGATTTCTAACAGGCCATTCACTAGCAGGAGTGAGATAAACATCACGGGCTGGTGTGAATCAGATGTTGTGAATTAGGATAGGCAGTGATTGGCAGTGTAGCATGGAGAAAAGCTCCACAAGTTGGTCAGGATGGGGAGTTCAGGAAACATGCAGTGGCAATATAGGATAGGTTTCTGAAAAACATCGCCTGGGTGGTGCGCATTGTAAGTGTTTTTGTAACAGGCCATTCACTAGTAGGAGTCAGAAAAACATCCCGGTCTGGTGTGAATCGGAGGTCCTGAATTAGGATAGGCAGTGAGTGGCAATGTAGAATGAAGAAAAGCACCACGGGGTGGTCAGCATAGGGAGGTCAGGAAACATGCAGTGGCAATGTAGAATAGGTTTTGAAAACCATCGCGGGGTGGTGCACATTGTACGTGTTTCTAACAGGCCATTCACTAGTAGGAGTGAGGAAAACATCACGGGTTGGTGTGTATCGGAGGGCCTGAATCAGGATAGGCAGTGAGTGGCAATGTAAAATTAAGAAAAGCACCACGGGGTGATCAGCATGGGGAGGTCAGGAAACATGCAGTGGCAATGTAGGATAGGTTTCTGGTAAACATCGCAGGGTGGTGCGCACTGTAAGTTTTCTAACAGGAAATTTACTAGTAGGATTGAGAAAAACATCATAGGGTTGTGTGAATCGGAGGGCCTGAATCAGGATAGGCAGTGAGTGGCAATGTAGGATGGAGAAACGCACCACGGGGTGGTCAGGATGGGGAAATCAGGAAATATGCAGTGGCTATATAGGATAGGTTTCTGAAAAACATCATGGGGGGGTGCGCATTGTAAGGGTTTCTAACTTGCCATTAACTAGTAGGAGTGAGAAATACATCATGCTGTGGTGTGAATCGAAGGGCCTGAATCAGGATAGGCAGTGAGTGGTATTGTAAAATGGAGAAAAGCACCACGGGTTGGTCAGCCTGGGGAGGTCAGCAAACATGCAGTGGCAATGTAGAATAGGTTTCTGAAAAACATTGCGGGGTGGTGAGAATTGTAAGGGTTTCTAACAGGCCATTCACTAGTAGGAGTGAGAAAAACATCATGGGTGGTGTGAATCGGAGGGCCTCAATTAGGATAGGCGGTGAGTGGATATGAAGTATAGAGAAAAGCACCAGGGGTTGGTTATCACGGGGAGGTCAGGAAACATGCATAGCAATGTAGGATTGGTTTCTGAAAAACATCGCGGGGTGGTGCGAATTGTAAGGTTTTCTCACAGGCCATTGACTAGCACGAGCGAGAAAATCATCACGGTGTGGTCTGAATCAGAGGGGCTGAATCAGGACAGGCAGTAAGTGGCAATGTAGGATGGAGAAAAGCACCACGGGGTGATCAGCATGGGGAGGGCAGGAAACATGCAGTGGCAATGTAGGATATTTTTCTGAAAAACATCGCCTGGGTGGTGCGCATTGTAAGTGTTTTTGTAACAGGCCATTCACTAGTAGGAGTCAGAAAAACATCCCGGTCTGGTGTGAATCGGAGGTCCTGAATTAGGATAGGCAGTGAGTGGCAATGTAGAATGAAGAAAAGCACCACGGGGTGGTCAGCATAGGGAGGTCAGGAAACATGCAGTGGCAATGTAGAATAGGTTTTGAAAATCATCGCGGGGTGGTGCAAATTGTACGTGTTTCTAACAGGCCATTCACTAGTAGGAGTGAGGAAAACATCACGGGTTGGTGTGTATCGGAGGGCCTGAATCAGGATAGGCCGTGAGTGGCAATGTAAAATTAAGAAAAGCACCACGGGGTGATCAGCATGGGGAGGTCAGGAAACATGCAGTGGCAATGTAGGATAGGTTTCTGGTAAACATCGCAGGGTGGTGCGCACTGTAACTTTTCTAACAGGAAATTTACTAGTAGGATTGAGAAAAACATCATAGGGTGGTGTGAATCGGAGGGCCTGAATCAGGATAGGCAGTGAGTGGCAATGTAGGATGGAGAAACGCACCACGGGGTGCTCAGGATGGGGAAATCAGGAAATATGCAGTGGCTATATAGGATAGGTTTCTGAAAAACATCGTGGGGTGGTGCGCATTGTAAGGGTTTCTAACTTGCCATTAACTAGTAGGAGTGAGAAATACATCATGCTGTGGTGTGAATCGAAGGGCCTGAATCAGGATAGGCAGTGAGTGGTATTGTAAAATGGAGAAAAGCACCACGGGTTGGTCAGCTTGGGGAGGTCAGCAAACATGCAGTGGCAATTTGGAATAGGTTTCTGAAAAACATTGCGGGGTGGTGAGAATTGTAAGGGTTTCTAACAGGCCATTCACTAGTAGGAGTGAGAAAAACATCATGGGTGGTGTGAATCGGAGGGCCTCAATTAGGATAGGCGGTGAGTGGATATGAAGTATAGAGAAAAGCACCAGTGGTTGGTTATCACGGGGAGGTCAGGAAACATGCATAGCAATGTAGGATTGGTTTCTGAAAAACATCGCGGGGTGGTGCGAATTGTAAGGTTTTCTCACAGGCCATTGACTAGCACGAGCGAGAAAATCATCACGGTGTGGTCTGAATCAGAGGGGCTGAATCAGGACAGGCAGTAAGTGGCAATGTAGGATGGAGAAAAGCACCACGGGGTGATCAGCATGGGGAGGGCAGGAAACATGCAGTGGCAATGTAGGATATTTTTCTGAAAAACATCGCCTGGGTGGTGCGCATTGTAAGTGTTTTTGTAACAGGCCATTCACTAGTAGGAGTCAGAAAAACATCCCGGTCTGGTGTGAATCGGAGGTCCTGAATTAGGATAGGCAGTGAGTGGCAATGTAGAATGAAGAAAAGCACCACGGGGTGGTCAGCATAGGGAGGTCAGGAAACATGCAGTGGCAATGTAGAATAGGTTTTGAAAATCATCGCGGGGTGGTGCAAATTGTACGTGTTTCTAACAGGCCATTCACTAGTAGGAGTGAGGAAAACATCACGGGTTGGTGTGTATCGGAGGGCCTGAATCAGGATAGGCAGTGAGTGGCAATGTAAAATTAAGAAAAGCACCACGGGGTGATCAGCATGGGGAGGTCAGGAAACATGCAGTGGCAATGTAGGATAGGTTTCTGGTAAACATCCCTGGGTGGTGCGCACTGTAACTTTTCTAACAGGAAATTTACTAGTAGGATTGAGAAAAACATCATAGGGTGGTGTGAATCGGAGGGCCTGAATCAGGATAGGCAGTGAGTGGCAATGTAGGATGGAGAAACGCACCACGGGGTGCTCAGGATGGGGAAATCAGGAAATATGCAGTGGCTATATAGGATAGGTTTCTGAAAAACATCGTGGGGTGGTGCGCATTGTAAGGGTTTCTAACTTGCCATTAACTACTAGGAGTGAGAAATACATCATGCTGTGGTGTGAATCGAAGGGCCTGAATCAGAATAGGCAGTGAGTGGTATTGTAAAATGGAGAAAAGCACCACGGGTTGGTCAGCTTGGGGAGGTCAGCAAACATGCAGTGGCAATTTGGAATAGGTTTCTGAAAAACATTGCGGGGTGGTGAGAATTGTAAGGGTTTCTAACAGGCCATTCACTAGTAGGAGTGAGAAAAACATCATGGGTGGTGTGAATCGGAGGGCCTCAATTAGGATAGGCGGTGAGTGGATATGAAGTATAGAGAAAAGCACCAGTGGTTGGTTATCACGGGGAGGTCAGGAAACATGCATAGCAATGTAGGATTGGTTTCTGAAAAACATCGCGGGGTGGTGCGAATTGTAAGGTTTTCTCACAGGCCATTGACTAGCACGAGCGAGAAAATCATCACGGTGTGGTCTGAATCAGAGGGGCTGAATCAGGACAGGCAGTAAGTGGCAATGTAGGATGGAGAAAAGCACCACGGGGTGATCAGCATGGGGAGGGCAGGGAACATGCAGTGGCAATGTAGGATATTTTTCTGAAAAACATCGCCTGGGTGGTGCGCATTGTAAGTGTTTTTGTAACAGGCCATTCACTAGTAGGAGTCAGAAAAACATCCCGGTCTGGTGTGAATCGGAGGTCCTGAATTAGGATAGGCAGTGAGTGGCAATGTAGAATGAAGAAAAGCACCACGGGGTGGTCAGCATAGGGAGGTCAGGAAACATGCAGTGGCAATGTAGAATAGGTTTTGAAAATCATCGCGGGGTGGTGCAAATTGTACGTGTTTCTAACAGGCCATTCACTAGTAGGAGTGAGGAAAACATCACGGGTTGGTGTGTATCGGAGGGCCTGAATCAGGATAGGCAGTGAGTGGCAATGTAAAATTAAGAAAAGCACCACGGGGTGATCAGCATGGGGAGGTCAGGAAACATGCAGTGGCAATGTAGGATAGGTTTCTGGTAAACATCGCAGGGTGGTGCGCACTGTAACTTTTCTAACAGGAAATTTACTAGTAGGATTGAGAAAAACATCATAGGGTGGTGTGAATCGGAGGGCCTGAATCAGGATAGGCAGTGAGTGGCAATGTAGGATGGAGAAACGCACCACGGGGTGCTCAGGATGGGGAAATCAGGAAATATGCAGTGGCTATATAGGATAGGTTTCTGAAAAACATCGTGGGGTGGTGCGCATTGTAAGGGTTTCTAACTTGCCATTAACTAGTAGGAGTGAGAAATACATCATGCTGTGGTGTGAATCGAAGGGCCTGAATCAGAATAGGCAGTGAGTGGTATTGTAAAATGGAGAAAAGCACCACGGGTTGGTCAGCTTGGGGAGGTCAGCAAACATGCAGTGGCAATGTATAATAGGTTTCTGAAAAACATTGCGGGGTGCTGAGAATTGAAAGGGTTTCTAACAGGCCATTCACTAGTAGGAGTGAGAAAAACATCATGGGTGGTGTGAATCGGAGGGCCTCAATTAGGATAGGCGGTGAGTGGATATGAAGTATAGAGAAAAGCACCAGTGGTTGGTTATCACGGGGAGGTCAGGAAACATGCATAGCAATGTAGGATTGGTTTCTGAAAAACATCGCGGGGTGGTGCGAATTGTAAGGTTTTCTCACAGGCCATTGACTAGCACGAGCGAGAAAATCATCACGGTGTGGTCTGAATCAGAGGGGCTGAATCAGGACAGGCAGTAAGTGGCAATGTAGGATGGAGAAAAGCACCACGGGGTGGTCAGAATGGGGAGGTCAGGAAACTTGCAGTGGCAATGTAGGATAGGTTCCTGAAAAACATCTTGGGGTGGTGCACATTGTAAGGCTTTCTTAAAGGCCCTTCACTTGTAGGAGTGAGAAAAACATCAGGGGTGGTGTGAATCGGAGGGCCTGAATTAGGATAGGCAGTGAGTGGCAATGTAGGATGGAGAAAAGCTCCTCGGGGTGGTCATGATGGGGAAGTCTGGAAACATGCAGTGGCAATGTGGGATAGGTTTCTAAAAAACATCGCGGGGTGGTGCGCATTGTACGGGTTTCTAACAGGACATTCACTAGTACGAGTGTGAAAAACATCACGGGCTGGTGTGAATCGGATTGCCTGAATTAGGATAGGCTGTGAGTGGCAATGTAAAATGGAGAAAAGCAACACGGGCTGGTCAGCATGGGGAGGTCAGGAAAAATGCATTGGCAATGTAGGAAAGGTTTATGAAAAAAATCGCGGGGTGGTGCACATTGTAAGGGTTTCTAACAAGCCATTCACAAGTAGGAGTGGCAAAAACATCATGGAGTGGTGTGAATCGGAGGGCCTGAATTAGGATAGGCAGTGAGTGTCAATGTAGAATGGAGAAAAGCACCATGGGTTTGTCAACACGGGGAGGTAAGGAAACATGCAGTTTCAATTTAGTATAGGTTTGTGAAAAACATCGCAGGTTGATGCGCATTGTAAGGATTTCTAACAGGCCAATCACTAGCAGGAGTGAGAAAAATATCACGGCATGGTGTGAATCAGAGGGCCTGAATTAGGATAGGTAGTGAGTGGCAATGTAGGATGGTGAAAAGCACCACGGGGTGGTCAGCGTGGGGAGGTCAGGAAACATGCAGTGGCAATGTAGGATAGTTTTCTTAAAAATATCGTGTGGTGGTGCGCATTGAAATGGTTTCTAACAGGGCATTCACTAGTAGCAGTGAGAACATCATCACGGGTTGGTGTGTATCGGAAGGCCTGAATCAGGATAGGCTGTGAGTGGCAATTTAAAACTAAGAAAAGCACCTCGGGGTGATCAGCATGGGGAAGTCAGGAAACATGCAGTGGCAATGTAGGATAGGTTTCCGAAAAACAACGTGGGTGGTGCGCATTGTAAGGCTTTCTAACAGGCCATTGAAAGGTAGGAGTGAGAAAAACATCACGGGTTGGTGTGAATCGGAGGGCCTGAATCAGGATAGGCAGTGAGTGGCAATGTAGGATGGAGAAAAGCACCAAGGGGTGGTCAGCATGGGGAGGTCAGGAAACATGCAGTGGCAATGTAAGATAGGTTTCTGAAAAACATCGCGGGGTGTTGCACGTTGTAAAGTTTTCTACCAGGCCATTCAATAGTAGGAGTGAGAAATACATCATGGTGTGGTGTGAATCAGAGGGCCTCAATCAGGATAGACAGTGAGTGTTAATGTAGCATGGAGAAAAGCACCAGGGGTCGTCAGCAAATGGACGTCAGGAAACATGCAGTGGCAATGTAGGATAGGTTTCTGAAAAAAATCGTGTGGTGGTGCGCATTGAAATGGTTTCTAACAGGCCATTAACTAGTAGGCGTGAGAAAAACATCACGGGTTGGTGTGTATCGGAGGGACATAATCAAGATAGGCATTGAGTGACAATGTAAAATGGAGAAAAGCACCACGGAGTGATCAGCATGGGGAAGTCTGAAACCATGCAGTATCAATGTAGGATAGGTTTCTGATAAACATCGCAGGCTGGTGCGCATTTTAACATTTCTAACAGGAAATTTACTAGTAGGACTGAGAAAAACATCACGGGGTGGTGTGATTCGGAGGGCCTGAATCAGGATAGGCAGAGAGTGGCAATGTAGGATGGAGAAAAGCACCACGGGGTGGTCAAGTTGGAGATGTCAGGAAACATGCAGTGGCAATGTAGGATAGGTTTCTGAAAAACCTAGTGGGGTGGGGCGCATTGTAAGGGTTTCTAACAGGCCATTAGCTAGTAGGAGAGAGAAATACATCATGCTGTGGTGTGAATCACAGGGCCTGAATCAGGCTAGGCAGTAAATGGTAATGTAACATGGAGAAAAGCACCACGGGTTGGTCAGCATGGTTAGATCAGGAAACATGCAGTGGCAATGTAGGATAGGTTTCTGAAAAACATCGCGGGGTGGTGAGAATTATAAGGGTTTCTATCAGGCCATTCTCTAGTAGGAATGAGAAAAACATCACGGGCTGGTGTGAATCGGAGGGCCTGAATTAGGATAGGCAGTGAGTGGCAATGTCAGATTGAGAAAAGCACCACTGTTTGGTCATCATGGGGAGGTCAGGAAACATGCATTGGCAATGTAGGATAGGTTTCTGAAAAACATCGCGGGGTGGTGCAAATTGTAAGGGTTTCTAACAGGCCATTGACCAGTAGGAGCCTGAAAAACATCACGGTGTGGGGTGTATCAGAGGGGCTGAATCAGGATAGGCAGTAAGTGGCAATGTAGCATGGAGAAAAGCACCAGGGGTGGTCAGCATGGGGAGGGCAGTAAACATGCAGTGGCAATGTAGGATATTTTTCGGAAAAACATCGTGGTGTGGTGCGCATTGTAATGGTTTCTAAGAGGCCATTCACTAGTAGGAGTGAGATAAAGATCACGGGCTGGTGTGAATCAGATGTTGTGAATTAGGATAGGCAGTGATTGGCAGTGTAGCATGGAGAAAAGCTCCACAAGTTGGTCAGGATGGGGAGTTCAGGAAACATGCAGTGGCAATATAGGATAGGTTTCTGAAAAACATCGCCTGGGTGGTGCGCATTGTAAGTGTTTTTGTAACAGGCCATTCACTAGTAGGAGTCAGAAAAACATCCCGGTCTGGTGTGAATCGGAGGTCCTGGATTAGGATAGGCAGTGAGTGGCAATGTAGAATGAAGAAAAGCACCACGGGGTGTTCAGCATAGGGAGGTCAGGAAACATGCAGTGGCAATGTAGAATAGGTTTTGAAAATCATCGCGGGGTGGTGCACATTGTACGTGTTTCTAACAGGCCATTCACTAGTAGGAGTGAGAAAAACATCACGGGTTGGTGTGTATCGGAGGGCCTGAATCAGGATAGGCAGTGAGTGGCAATGTAAAATTAAGAAAAGCACCACGGGGTGATCAGCATGGGGAGGTCAGGAAACATGCAGTGGCAATGTAGGATAGGTTTCTGGTAAACATCGCAGGGTGGTGCGCACTGTAAGTTTTCTAACAGGAAATTTACTAGTAGGATTGAGGAAAACATCATAGGGTGGTGTGAATCGGAGGGCCTGAATCAGGATAGGCAGTGAGTGGCAATGTAGGATGGAGAAACGCACCACGGTGTGGTCAGGATGGGGAAATAAGGAAATATGCAGTGGCTATATAGGATAGGTTTCTGAAAAACATCGTGGGGTGGTGCACATTGTAAGGGTTTCTAACTTGCCATTAACTAGTAGGAGTGAGAAATACATCATGCTGTGGTGTGAATCGAAGGGCCTGAATCAGGATAGGCAGTGAGTGGTATTGTAAAATGGAGAAAAGCACCACGGGTTGGTCAGCTTGGGGAGGTCAGCAAACTTGCAGTGGCAATTTGGAATAGGTTTCTGAAAAACATTGCGGGGTGGTGAGAATTGTAAGGGTTTCTAACAGGCCATTCACTAGTAGGAGTGAGAAAAACATCATGGGTGGTGTGAATCGGAGGGCCTCAATTAGGTTAGGCGGTGAGTGGATATGAAGTATAGAGAAAAGCACCAGGGGTTGGTTATCACGGGGAGGTCAGGAAACATGCATAGCAATGTAGGATTGGTTTCAGAAAAACATCGCGGGGTGGTGCAAATTGTAAGGGTTTCTAACAGGCCATTGACCAGTAGGAGCCTGAAAAACATCACGGTGTGGGGTGTATCAGAGGGGCTGAATCAGGATAGGCAGTAAGTGGCAATGTAGCATGGAGAAAAGCACCAGGGGTGGTCAGCATGGGGAGGGCAGTAAACATGCAGTGGCAATGTAGGATATTTTTCGGAAAAACATCGTGGGGTGGTGCGCATTGTAATGGTTTCTAAGAGGCCATTCACTAGTAGGAGTGAGATAAACATCACGGGCTGGTGTGAATCAGATGTTGTGAATTAGGATAGGCAGTGATTGGCAGTGTAGCATGGAGAAAAGCTCCACAAGTTGGTCAGGATGGGGAGTTCAGGAAACATGCAGTGGCAATATAGGATAGGTTTCTGAAAAACATCGCCTGGGTGGTGCGCATTGTAAGTGTTTTTGTAACAGGCCATTCACTAGTAGGAGTCAGAAAAACATCCCGGTCTGGTGTGAATCGGAGGTCCTGGATTAGGATAGGCAGTGAGTGGCAATGTAGAATGAAGAAAAGCACCACGGGGTGGTCAGCATAGGGAGGTCAGGAAACATGCAGTGGCAATGTAGAATAGGTTTTGAAAATCATCGCGGGGTGGTGCACATTGTACGTGTTTCTAACAGGCCATTCACTAGTAGGAGTGAGAAAAACATCACGGGTTGGTGTGTATCGGAGGGCCTGAATCAGGATACACAGTGAGTGGCAATGTAGGATGGAGAAACGCACCACGGGGTGGTCAGGATGGGGAAATCAGGAAATATGCAGTGGCTATATAGGATAGGTTTCTGAAAAACATCGTGGGGTGGTGCACATTGTAAGGGTTTCTAACTTGCCATTAACTAGTAGGAGTGAGAAATACATCATGCTGTGGTGTGAATCGAAAGGCCTGAATCAGGATAGGCAGTGACTGGTATTGTAAAATGGAGAAAAGCACCACGGGTTGGTCAGCTTGGGGAGGTCAGCAAACATGCAGTGGCAATCTGGAATAGGTTTCTGAAAAACATTGCGGGGTGGTGAGAATTGTAAGGGTTTCTAACAGGCCATTCACTAGTAGGAGTGAGAAAAACATCATGGGTGGTGTGAATCGGAGGGCCTCAATTAGGTTAGGCGGTGAGTGGATATGAAGTATAGAGAAAAGCACCAGGGGTTGGTTATCACGGGGAGGTCAGGAAACATGCATAGCAATGTAGGATTGGTTTCAGAAAAACCTCGCGGGGTGGTGCGAATGGTAAGGTTTTCTCACAGGCCATTGACTAGCACGAGCGAGAAAATCATCACGGTGTGGTCTGAATCAGAGGGGCTGAATCAGGACAGGCAGTAAGTGGCAATGTAGGATGGAGAAAAGCACCACGGGGTGATCAGCATGGGGAGGGCAGGAAACATGCAGTGGCAATGTAGGATATTTTTCTGAAAAACATCGCCTGGGTGGTGCGCATTGTAAGTGTTTTTGTAACAGGCCATTCACTAGTAGGAGTCAGAAAAACATCCCGGTCTGGTGTGAATCGGAGGTCCTGAATTAGGATAGGCAGTGAGTGGCAATGTAGAATGAAGAAAAGCACCACGGGGTGGTCAGCATAGGGAGGTCAGGAAACATGCAGTGGCAATGTAGAATAGGTTTTGAAAATCATCGCGGGGTGGTGCAAATTGTACGTGTTTCTAACAGGCCATTCACTAGTAGGAGTGAGGAAAACATCACGGGTTGGTGTGTATCGGAGGGCCTGAATCAGGATAGGCAGTGAGTGGCAATGTAAAATTAAGAAAAGCACCACGGGGTGATCAGCATGGGGAGGTCAGGAAACATGCAGTGGCAATGTAGGATAGGTTTCTGGTAAACATCGCAGGGTGGTGCGCACTGTAACTTTTCTAACAGGAAATTTAGTAGTAGGATTGAGAAAAACATCATAGGGCGGTGTGAATCAGAGGGCCTGAATCAGGAGAGGCAGTGAGTGGCAATGTAGGATGGAGAAACGCACCACGGGGTGGTCAGGATGGGGAAATCAGGAAATATGCAGTGGCTATATAGGATAGGTTTCTGAGAAACATCGTGGGGTGGTGCGCATTGTAAGGGTTTCTAACTTGCCATTATCTAGTAGGAGTGAGAAATACATCATGCTGTGGTGTGAATCGAAGGGCCTGAATCAGGATAGGCAGTGAGTGGTATTGTAAAATGGAGAAAAGCACCACGGGTTGGTCAGCTTGGGGAGGTCAGCAAACATGCAGTGGCAATGTAGAATAGGTTTCTGAAAAACATTGCGGGGTGGTGAGAATTGTAAGGGTTTCTAACAGGCCATTCACTAGTAGGAGTGAGAAAAACATCATGGGTGGTGTGAATCGGAGGGCCTCAATTAGGATAGGCGGTGAGTGGATATGAAGTATAGAGAAAAGCACCAGGGGTTGGTTATCACGGGGAGGTCAGGAAACATGCATAGCAATGTAGGATTGGTTTCTGAAAAACATCGCGGGGTGGTGCGAATTGTAAGGTTTTCTCACAGGCCATTGACTAGCATGAGCGAGAAAATCATCACGGTGTGGTCTGAATCAGAGGGGCTGAATCAGGACAGGCAGTAAGTGGCAATGTAGGATGGAGAAAAGCACCACGGGGTGGTCAGAATGGGGAGGTCAGGAAACTTGCAGTGGCAATGTAGGATAGGTTCCTGAAAAACATCTTGGGGTGGTGCGCATTGTAAGGCTTTCTTAAAGGCCCTTCACTTGTAGGAGTGAGAAAAACATCAGGGGTGGTGTGAATCGGAGGGCCTGAATTAGGATAGGCAGTGAGTGGCAATGTAGGATGGAGAAAAGCTCCTCGGGGTGGTCATGATGGGGATGTCTGGAAACATGCAGGGGCAATGTGGGATAGGTTTCTAAAAAACATCGCGGGGTGGTGCGCATTGTACGGGTTTCTAACAGGACATTCACTAGTACGAGTGTGAAAAACATCACGGGCTGGTGTGAATCGGAGTGCCTGAATTAGGATAGGCAGTGAGTGGCAATGCAAAATGGAGAAAAGCAACACGGGCTGGTCAGCATGGGGAGGTCAGGAAAAATGCATTGGCAATGTAGGAAAGGTTTATGAAAAAAATCGCGGGGTTGTGCACATTGTAAGGGTTTCTAACAAGCCATTCACAAGTAGGAGTGGCAAAAACATCATGGAGTGGTGTGAATCGGAGGGCCTGAATTAGGATAGGCAGTGAGTGTCAATGTAGAATGGAGAAAAGCACCATGGGTTTGTCAACACGGGGAGGTAAGGAAACATGCAGTTTCAATTTAGTATAGGTTTGTGAAAAACATCGCAGGTTGATGCGCATTGTAAGGATTTCTAACAGGCCAATCACTAGCAGGAGTGAGAAAAATATCACGGCGTGGTGTGAATCAGAGGGCCTGAATTAGGATAGGTAGTGAGTGGCAATGTAGGATGGTGAAAAGCACCACGGGGTGGTCAGCGTGGGGAGGTCAGGAAACATGCAGTGGCAATGTAGGATAGGTTTCTGAAAAAAATCGTGTGGTGGTGCGCATTGAAATAGTTTCTAACAGGCCATTCACTAGTAGCAGTGAGAACCTCATCATGGGTTGGTGTGTATCGGAAGGTCTGAATCAGGATAGGCTGTGAGTGGCAATTTAAAACTAAGAAAAGCACCTCGGGGTGATCAGCATGGGGAAGTCAGGAAACATGCAGTGGCAATGTAGGATAGGTTTCCGAAAAACAACGTGGGTGGTGCGCATTGTAAGGCTTTCTAACAGGCCATTGAAAGGTAGGAGTGAGAAAAACATCACGGGTTGGTGTGAATCGGAGGGCCTGAATCAGGATAGGCAGTGAGTGGCAATGTAGGATGGAGAAAAGCACCAAGGGGTGGTCAGCATGGGGAGGTCAGGAAACATGCAGTGGCAATGTAAGATAGGTTTCTGAAAAACATCGCGGGGTGTTGCACGTTGTAAAGTTTTCTACCAGGCCATTCAATAGTAGGAGTGAGAAATACATCATGGTGTGGTGTGAATCAGAGGGCCTCAATCAGGATAGACAGTGAGTGTTAATGTAGCATGGAGAAAAGCACCAGGGGTCATCAGCAAATGGACGTCAGGAAACATGCAGTGGCAATGTAGGATAGGTTTCTGAAAAAAATCGTGTGGTGGTGCGCATTGAAATGGTTTCTAACAGGCCATTAACTAGTAGGCGTGAGAAAAACATCACGGGTTGGTGTGTATCGGAGGGACATAATCAAGATAGGCATTGAGTGACAATGTAAAATGGAGAAAAGCACCATGGCGTGATCAGCATGGGGAAGTCAGAAACCATGCAGTATCAATGTAGGATAGGTTTCTGATAAACATCGCAGGCTGCTGCACATTGTAACATTTCTAACAGGAAATTTACTAGTAGGACTGAGAAAAACATCACGGGTTGGTGTGTATCGGAGGGCCTGAATCAGGATAGGCAGAGAGTGGAAATGTAGGATGGAGAAAAGCACCACGGGGTGGTCAAGTTGGAGACGTCAGGAAACATGCAGTGGCAATGTAGGATAGGTTTCTGAAAAACCTAGTGGGGTGGGGCGCATTGTAAGTGTTTCTAACAGGCCATTAGCTAGTAGGAGAGAGAAATACATCATGCTGTGGTGTGAATCACAGGACCTGAATCAGGATAGGCAGTAAATGGTAATGTAACATGGAGAAAAGCACCACGGGTTGGTCAGCATGGTTAGATCAGGAAACATGCAGTGGCAATGTAGGATAGGTTTCTGAAAAACATCGCGGGGTGGTGAGAATTATAAGGGTTTCTAACAGGCCATTCACTAGTAGGAATGAGAATAACATCACGGGCTGGTGTGAATCGGAGGGCCTGAATTAGGATAGGCAGTGAGTGGCAATGTCAGATTGAGAAAAGCACCACTGTTTGGTCATCATGGGGAGGTCAGAAAACATGCATTGGCAATGTAGGATAGGTTTCTGAAAAACATCGCGGGGTGGTGCAAATTGTAAGGGTTTCTAACAGGCCATTGACCAGTAGGAGCCTGAAAAACATCACGGTGTGGGGTGTATCAGAGGGGCTGAATCAGGATAGGCAGTAAGTTGCAATGTAGCATGGAGAAAAGCACCAGGGGTGGTCAGCATGGGGAGGGCAGTAAACATGCAGTGGCAATGTAGGATATTTTTTGGAAAAACATCGTGGGGTGGTGCGCATTGTAATGGTTTCTAAGAGGCCATTCACTAGTAGGAGTGAGATAAACATCACGGGCTGGTGTGAATCAGATGTTGTGAATTAGGATAGGCAGTGATTGGCAGTGTAGCATGGAGAAAAGCTCCACAAGTTGTTCAGGATGGGGAGTTCAGGAAACATGCAGTGGCAATATAGGATAGGTTTCTGAAAAACATCGCCTGGGTGGTGCGCATTGTAAGTGTTTTTGTAACAGGCCATTCACTATTTGGAGTCAGAAAAACATCCCGGTCTGGTGTGAATCGGAGGTCCTGGATTAGGATAGGCAGTGAGTGGCAATGTAGAATGAAGAAAAGCACCACAGGGTGGTCAGCATAGGGAGGTCAGGAAACATGCAGTGGCAATGTAGAATAGGTTTTGAAAATCATCGCGGGGTGGTGCACATTGTACGTGTTTCTAACAGGCCATTCACTAGTAGGAGTGAGAAAAACATCACGGGTTGGTGTGTATCGGAGGGCCTGAATCAGGATAGGCAGTGAGTGGCAATGTAAAATTAAGAAAAGCACCACGGGGTGATCAGCATGGGGAGGTCAGGAAACATGCAGTGGCAATGTAGGATAGGTTTCTGGTAAACATCGCAGGGTGGTGCGCACTGTAAGTTTTCTAACAGGAAATTTACTAGTAGGATTGAGAAAAACATCACAGGGTGGTGTGAATCGGAGGGCCTGAATCAGGATAGGCAGTGAGTGGCAATGTAGGATGGAGAAAAGCACCACGGGGTGGTCAGAATGGGGAGGTCAGGAAACTTGCAGTGGCAATGTAGGATAGGTTCCTGAAAAACATCTTGGGGTGGTGTGCATTGTAAGGCTTTCTTAAAGGCCCTTCACTTGTAGGAGTGAGAAAAACATCAGGGGTGGTGTGAATAAGAGGGCCTGAATTAGGATAGGCAGTGAGCGGCAATGTAGGATGGAGAAAAGCTCCTCAGGGTGGTCATGATGGGGAAGTCTGGAAACATGCAGTGGCAATGTGGGATAGGTTTCTAAAAAACATCGCGGGGTGGTGCGCATTGTACGGGTTTCTAACAGGACATTCACTAGTACGAGTGTGAAAAACATCACGGGCTGGTGTGAATCGGAGTGCCTGAATTAGGATAGGCAGTGAGTGGCAATGTGAAATGGAGAAAAGCAACACGGGCTGGTCAGCATGGGGAGGTCAGGAAAAACGAATTGGCAATGTAGGAAAGGTTTATGAAAAAAATCGCGGGGTGGTGCACATTGTAAGGGTTTCTCACAAGCCATTCACAAGTAGGCGTGGCAAAAACAGGCCATTGAAAGGTAGGAGTGAGAAAAACATCACGGGTTGGTGTGAATCGGAGGGCCTGAATCAGGATAGGCAGTGAGTGGCAATGTAGGATGGAGAAAAGCACCCAGGGGTGGTCAGCATGGGGAGGTCAGGAAACATGCAGTGGCAATGTAAGATAGGTTTCTGAAAAACATCGCGGGGTGTTGCGCGTTGTAAAGTTTTCTACCAGGCCATTCAATAGTAGGAGTGAGAAATACATCATGGTGTGGTGTGAATCAGAGGGCCTCAATCAGGATAGACAGTGAGTGTTAATGTAGCATGGAGAAAAGCACCAGGGGTCGTCAGCAAATGGATGTCAGGAAACATGCAGTGGCAATGTAGGATAGGTTTCTGAAAAAAATCGTGTGGTGGTGCGCATTGAAATGGTTTCTAACAGGCCATTAACTAGTAGGCGTGAGAAAAACATCACGGGTTGGTGTGTATCGGAGGGACATAATCAAGATAGGCATTGAGTGACAATGTAAAATGGAGAAAAGCACCACGGCGTGATCAGCATGGGGAAGTCAGAAACCATGCAGTATCAATGTAGGATAGGTTTCTGATAAACATCGCAGGCTGGTGCGCATTGTAACATTTCTAACAGGAAATTTACTAGTAGGACTGAGAAAAGCATCACGGGGTGGTGTGATTCGGAGGGCCTGAATCAGGATAGGCAGAGAGTGGCAATGTAGGATGGAGAAAAGCACCACGGGGTGGTCAAGTTGGAGACGTCAGGAAACATGTAGTGGCAATGTAGGATAGGTTCCTGAAAAACATCATGGGGTGGTGCGCATTGTAAGGGTTTCTAACAGGCCATTCATTGGTAGGAGTGAGAAAAACATAACGGGGTGGTGTGGAATCAGATGTTTTGAATAAGGATAGGCAGTGATTGACAATGTAGCATGGAGAAAAGCACCAGAAGGTGGGCAGGATGGGGAGGTCAGGAAACATGCAGTGGCACTGTAGGATAGGTTTCTGAAAAACAACGCGGGTGGTGCGCATTGTAAGTGTTTCTAACAGGCCATTCACTAGTAAGTGTGAGAAAAACATCACGGGGTGGTGTGAATCGGTGGTCCTAAATGAGGATATGCAGTGAGTGGCAATGAAGGATGAAGAAAAGCACCACGGGGTGGTCAGCATGGTGAGGTCAGGAAACATGCAGTGGCAATGTAGGATAGGTTTCTCACAAAGAACGAGTGTGGTGGGCATTATAAGGGTTTCTAACAGGCCATTCACTACTAGGAGTTAGAAAAAAATCACGGTGTCGTGTGAATCAGAGGGCCTGAATCTCTATAGGCAGTGAGTGGCAATGTAGGATGGAGAAAAGCACCACGGGGTGGTCAGCATGGTGAGGTCAGGAAACGTGCAGTGGCAATGTAGGATAGGTTTCTCAAAAAGAACGCGGGTGGTGGGCATTATAAGGGTTTCTAACAGGCCATTCACTACTAGGAGTGAGAAAAAAATCACGGTGTCGTTTGAATCAGAGGGCCTGAATCTGTATAGGCAGTGAGTGGCAATGTAGGATGGAGAAAAGCACCACGGGCTGGTCAGGATGGGGAGGTCAGGAAACATGCAGTGGCAATGTAGGATAGGTTTCTGAAAAACATCGCGGGGTGGTGCGCATTGTAAGGGTTTGTAACAGGCCATTCACTAGTAGGAGTGAGAAAAACATCAGGGGGTGATGTGAATCGGAGGGCTTAAATTAGAAAAGGCAGTGAGTGGCAATGTAAAATGGAGAAAAGCACCACGGGGTGGTCAGCATGGGGAGTTAAGGAAACATGCAGTGACAATATAAGATAGGTTTCTGATAAACATCGCAGGGTGGTGCGCATTGTAAGGTTTATTACAGGAAATTTACTAGTAGGACTGAGAAAAACATCATGGGGCGGTGTGAATCGGATGGCCTGAATCAGGATAGGCAGTGAGTGGCAATGTAGGATGGAGAAAAGCAACACGGTGTGGTCCTGATGGGGAGGTCAGGAAACATGCAGTGGCAATGTAGGATAGGTTTCTGAAAAACATCGTGGGGTGGTGCGCATTGTAAGGGTTTCTACCAAGCCATTAGCTAGTAGGAGTGAGAAATTCATCATGTGTGGTGTGAATCAGAGGGCCTTAATCAGGATAGGCAGTGAGTGGTAATGTAAAATGGAGAAAGCACCACCGGTTGGTCAGCATGGTGAGATCATGAAACATGAAATGGCAATGTAGGATATGTTTCTGAAAAACATCGCGGGTGGTGCGAATTCTAAGGGTTTCTAACAGGCCATTGACTAGTAAGAGCGAGAATAACATCACGGTGTGGTGTGAATCAGAGGGGCTGAAACAGGATAGGCAGCAAGTGGCAATGTAGGATGGAGAAAAGCACCAGTGGTGGTCAGCATGGGGAGGGCAGTAAACATGCAGTGGCAATGTAGGATATTTTTCTGAAAAACATCGCGGGGTGGTGGGCAATGTAAGGGTTTCTAACAGGCCATTCACTAGTAGGAGTGAGAAAAACATCACGGGGTGGTGTGAATCGGAGTGCCTGAATTAGGATAGGCAGTGAGTGGCAATGTAGGATGGAGAAAAGCAACATGGAGTGGTCAGCAAGGCGAGGTCAGGAAACAAGCAGTGGCAATGTAGGACAGTTTTCTGAATAACATCTCGGGGTGGTGCACATTGTAAGGGTTTCTAAATGGCCATTCACTAGTAGGATTGAGAAACACATCACGGGGTGGTGTGATTCAGATGTTCTGAATTAGGATACACAGTGAGTGGCAATGTAGAATGGAGAAAAGCACCACGGGGTGGTTAGCATTGGGAGGTCAGGAAACATGCATTGGCAATGTAGGATAGGTTTCTGAAAAACTTCGCCCGGTGGTGTGCACTGTAAGGCTTTCTAACAGTACATTCACTAGTAGAAGTGAGAAAAACATCACGGGGTGGTGTGAATCGGAGGGCCTGTATCAGGTTAGGCAGCTAGTTTCAATGTAGGATGGAGAAAAGCAACACTGGGTGGTCAGGAAGGAGAAGTCAGGAAACATGCAGTGGCAAAGTAGAATAGGTTTCTGAAAAACATCGCGGGGTGGGGCGCATTGTAATGGTTTCTAACAGGCCATTCACTAGCAGGAGTGAGAAAAACATCACGGGGTGGTGTGAATCGGAGGGCCTGAAATAGGGTAGGCAATGAGTGGCAAGGAAGAATGGAGAAAAGCACGACGAGGTTCTCAACATGCGGAGGTCAGGAACATTGCAGTGGCAATGTAGGATAAGTTTCTGAAAAACATCGTGGGGGTGGTGCGCATTGTAAGGCTTTCTAACAAGCCATTGACAAGGAGGAGTGAAAAATACATCACTAGGTCGTGTGAATCGGAGGGCCTGAATTACGATAGGCTGTGAGTGGCAATGTAGGATGGAGAAAAGCTCCACGGGGTGGTCAGCATGGGAGGCAAGGAAACACACAGTGGCAATGTAGAATAGGTTTCTGAAAAACATCGCAGGTGGTGCGCATTGTACAGGTTTTTAACAGGCCATTCACTAGAAGGAGTGAGAAAAACATCACGGGGTGGTGTGAATCAGAGGGCCTAATTTAGGATAGGCAGAGAGTATCAATGTAGGATGGAGAAAAGCACCAAGGTGAGGTCAGCATGGGGAGGTCAGGAAACACGCTGTGGCAATGTAGGATATTTTTCTGACAAACATCATGGTGTGGTGTGCATTGTAAGGGTTTCTAACAGGCCATTCAATAGTAGGAGTGAGAAAAACATCACGGGGTGGTGTGAATCGGAAGGCCTGAATTAGGATAGGCAGTGAGTGCCAATGTAGGATGGAGAAAAGCACCACGGGGTGGTCAGCATGGGGAGGTCAGGAAACATGCATTGGCCTTGTAGGATAGGTTTCTGAAAAACATCGCCGGCAGGTGCGCATTGTAAGGCTTTCTAACAGTCCATTCACTAGTAGGAGTCAGAAAAACATCATGGGGTGGTGTGAATCGGAGGGCCTGAAGTAGGATAGGCAGTGAGTGGCAATGCAAAATGGAGAAAAGCACCACAGGGTGGTCAGCATGCTGAGGTCAGGAAACATGCAGTGGCAATGTACGAGATGTTTCTGCAAAACAATGCGGGGTGGTGCGCATTGTGAGGATTTCTGACAGGCCATTCCCTAGTAGGAGTGAGAAAAACATCACGGTGTGATTTGAATCAGAGGGCCTGAATCAGGTTCGGCAGTGAGTGGCAGTATAGGATGGACAAAAGCACCACGGGATGGTCAGCATGGGGAGGTCAGCACACATGCAGTGGCAATGTAGGATAGGTTTCTGAAAAACATCGCGGGTGGTGAGAATTGTAAGGGTTTCTATCAGGCCATTCACTAGTAGGAGTGAGAAAAACATCACGGGGTGGTGTGAATCAGAGGGCCTGAATCTCTATAGGCAGTGAGTGGCAATGTAGGATGGAGAAAAGCACCACGCGGTGGTCAGGATGGGGATGTCAGGAAACATGCAGTGGCAATGTAGGATAGGTTTCTGAAAAACATCGCGGGGTGGTGTGCATTGTAAGGGTTTCTAACAGGCCATTCACTAGTAGGAGTGAGAAAAACATCACGGGTTGGTGTGAATCGGAGGGCCTGAATTAGGATAGGCAGTGAGTGGCAATGTAGGATGGAGAAAAGCACCACGGGTTGGTCAGCATGGGTAGATAAGGAAACATGCATTGGCAATGTAGGATAGTTTTCTGAAAAACATGGCGGGGTGTTGCGCATTGTAAGGGTTTCTAACAGGCCATTCACTAGTAGGAGCGAGAAAAACACCACGGTGTGGTGTGAATTGGAGCGGCTGAATCAGGATAGGTAGCAAGTGGCAATGTTGGATGGATAAAAGCACCAGGGGAGGTCAGCATGGGGAGGGCAGGAAACGTGCAGTGGCAATGTAGGATAGGCATCTGAAAAACATCGTGGGGTGGTGTGCATTGTAAGGGTTTCTAACAGGACATTTAATTGTAGAAATGAGAACTACATCATGGTGTGGTGTGAATCGGAAGGTCTGAATCAGGATAGGCAGTGAGTGGTGAGGTAAAATGGAGAAAACCACCACGGGTTGGTCAGGATTGGGACGTAAGGAAACATGCAGTGGAAACTGTAGGATAGGTTTCCGAAAAACATCAGGGGGTTGTGCGCATTGTAAGTGTTTCTAACAGGCCATTCACTAGTAGGAGTGAGAAAAACATCAGGGGGTGGTGTGAATCGGAGGGCCTGAATTACGAAAGGCATTGAGTGGCAATGTAAAATGGAGAAAAGCACCACGGGTTGGTCAGCATGGGGAGGTTCGAAACATGCAGTGGCAATATAGAAGAGGTTTCAGAAAAACAACGCGGGGTGGTGAATATTGTAAGGGTTTCTAACAGGACATTGACAAGTAGGATTGAGAAAAACATCACGGGGTGGTGTGAATCGGAGGGCCTGAATTAGGATAGGCAGTGAGTGGCAATGTAGGATGGAGAAAAGCACCACGGGTTGGTCAGCATGGGGAGATAAGGAAACATGCATTGGCAATGTAGGATAATTTTCTGAAAAACATGGCGGGGTGTTGCGCATTGTAAGGGTTTCTAACAGGCCATTCACTAGTAGGAGCGAGAAAAACACCACGGTGTGGTGTTAATATGAGGGGCTGAATCAGGATAGGTAGCAAATGGCAATGTAGGATGGAGAAAAGCACCAGGGGAGGTCAGCATGAGGAGGGCACGAAACATGCAGTGGCAATGTAGGATAGGTTTCTGAAAAACATCTTGGGTGGTGCACATTGTAAGGCTTTCTTAAAGGCCCTTCACTTGTAGGAGTGAGAAAATCATCATGGGTGGTGTGAATCGGAGTGCCTGAATTAGGATAGGCAGTGAGTGACAAGGCAGGTTTGAGAAAAGCAACACGGGTTGGTCAGCATGGGGAGGTCAGGAAACATGCAGTGGCAATGTAGGATAGGTTTCTAAAAAACATCGCGGGGTGGTGAGAATTGTAAGGGTTTCTAACAGGCCATTCACCAGTAGGAATGAGAAAAACATCACGGGGTGTTGTGAATCGGAGGGCCTGAATTAGGATAGGCACTGAGTGGCAATGTAGGATGGAGAAAGGCACCACGGGTCGGTCATCATGGGGGGGTCAGGAAACATGCATTGTCAATGTAGGATAGATTTCTGAAAAACATCTCGTGTTGATGCGAATTGTAAGGGTTGCTAACAGGCCAATGACTAGTAAGAGCAAGAAAAACATCACGTTGTGTTGTGAATCAGAGGGGCTCAATCAGGATAGGCAGCAAGTGGCAATGTAGGATGGAGAAAATCACCAGTGGTGGTCAGCATGGTGAGGGCAGTAAACATGCAGTGGCATTGTAGGATATTTTTCTTTAAATCATCACGGGGTGGTGCGCATTGTAAGGGTTTCTAACAGGCCATTCACTAGTAGGAGTGAGAAAACCATCACGCTGTGGTGTGAATCAGATGTTCTGAATTAGAATAGGCAGTGATTGGCAATTTAGCATGAAGAAAAGCACCAGAAGGTGGTCAGAATGGGGAGGTCAGGAAACATGCAGTGGCACTGTAGGATAGGTGTCTGAAAAACATCGCCTGGGTGGTGCGCAATGTAAGTGTTTCTAACAGGCCATTCAGTAGTAGGAGTCAGAAAAACATCCCGCGCTGGTGTGAATCGGAGAGCCTGAATTAGGATAGGCAGTGAGTGGCAATGTAGGATGAAGAAAAGCACCACGGGGTGTTCAGCATGGGTAGGTCAGGAAACATGCAATGGCAATGTAGGATAGGTTTTGAAAATCATCGCGGGGTGGTGCGCATTGTACGTGTTTCTAACAGGCCATTTAATAGTAGGAGTGAGAAAAGCATCACGGGGTGGTTTGAATTGGAGGGCCTATATTATGATAGGCAGTGATTGGCAACGTAGGATGGAGAAAAGCACCAGGGGGTGGTCAGCATGGGAAGGTCAGGAAACACGCAGTGGGAATGTATGATAGGTTTCTGAAAAACAACGCGGGTGGTGCGCATTGTAAGGGTTTCTAACATGGCATTCACTAGTAGGAGTGAGAAAAACATCACGGGGTGGTGTGAATCAGAGGGCCTGAATCAGGATAGGCAGTGAGAGGCAATGTAGGATGGAGAAAAGCAACAAGGGGTGGTCAGCTTGGGGAGTTTAGGAAACATGCAGAGGCAATGTAGGATAGGTTTCTGAAAAACATTGCGGGGTAGTGGCAATTGTAACTGTTTCTAACAGGCCATTCACTAGTAGGAGTGAGAAATACATCATGTTGTGGTGTGAATCAAATGGCCTGAATCAGGATAGACAGTGAGTGGTAATGTAGCATGGAGAAAAGAACCACGGTTGGTCAGCATGAGGAGGGCAGGAAACATGCAGTGGCAATCAAAGTTAGGTTTCTGAAAGTAATCGTGTGGTGGTGCGCATTGAAATGTTTTCTAACTAACCATTCACTAATAGGAGTGAGAAAAACATCACAGGTTGGTGTGTATCGGAGGGCCTGAATCAGGATAGGCAGTGATTGGCAATGTAAAATTGAGAAAAGCACCATGGGGTGATCAGAATGGCTAGGTCAGGAAACATGCAGAGGCAATGTAGTATAGGTTTCTGAAAAACATCGCAGGGTGGTGCGCATTGTAAGGTTTCTAACAGGAAATTTACTAGTAGGACTGAGAAAAACATCACGGGGTGGTGTGAATCGGAGAGCCTGAATCAGGATAGGCAGTGAGTGGCAATGTATGATGGAGAAAAGCACCATGGGGTGATCAGGATGGGGAGGTCAGGAAACATGCAGTGGCTATGAGGATAGATATCTGGAAAACATCGTGGGGTGGTGTGCATTGTAAGGGTTTCTACCAGGCCATTAGCTAGTAGGAGTAAGAAATACATCATGGTGTGGTGTGAATCAGAGGGCCTGAATCAGGATAAGCAGTGAGTGGTAATGTAAAATGGAGAAAGAACCACAGGTTGGTCAGCATGGGGAGATCATGAAACATGCAGTGGCAATGTAGGATAGGTATGTGAAAAACATCGTGGGGTGGAGCGCATTGTAACGGTTTCTAACAGGCCATTATATTGTAGAAGTGAGAACTACATCATGGTGTGGTGTGAATCGGAGGGTCTGAATCAGGATAGGCAGTGAGTGGTAAGGTAAAATGGAGAAAACCACCACGGGTTGGTCAGAATTGGGACTTAAGGAAACATGCAGTGGCACTGTAGGATAGGTTTCCCAAAAACATCAGGGGGTTGTGCGCATTGTAAGTGTTTCTAACAGGCCATTCACTAGTAGGAGTGAGAAAAACATCACGGGGTGGTGTGAATCCGATCTCCTGATTTAGGATATGCAGTGAGTGGTAATGTAGGATGAAGAAAAGCACCACGGGTTGGTCAGCATGGTGAGGTCAGGAAACATGCAGTGACAAAGTAGGATATGTTTCTGAAAAAGAACGCGGATGGTGCGCATTGTAAGGGTTTCTAACAGGCCATTCACTAGTAGGAGTGAGACAAACATCACGGGGTGGTGTGAATCTGAGGATTGAATTATGATAGGCAGTGTGTGGCAATGTAGGATGGAGAAAAGCACCACTGGGTGGTCTGCATGCGGAAGTCAGGAAACACGCAGTGGCAATGTAGGATAGGTTTCTGAAAAACATCTTGGGGTGGTGCGCATTGTAAGGCTTTCTAACAAGCCCCTGACAAGGAGGAGTGAAAAAAAACATCACGGGGTGGTGTGAATCAGAGGGCCTGAATTAGGATAGGCTGTGAGTGGCAATGTAGGATGGAGAAATGCAACACGGGTTTGGCAGCATGGGGTGGCATGGCAACATGCATTGGCAATGTAGAATAGGTTTCTGATAAACATCGCGGGGTGGTGCCCATTGTATGGGTTTCTAACACTCCATTCACTAGTAGGAGTGAGAAAAACATCACGGGGTGGTGTGAATCAGAGGGCCTGAGTTAGGATAGGCAGTGAGTGGCAATGAATGATGGAGTAAAGCACCATGGGGTGGTCAGCATGGGGAGGTCAGGAAAAAGGCAGTGGCAATGTAGGATAGATTTCTGAAAAATAACGCGGGTGGTGCACATTGTAACGGTTTCTAACAGGCCATTCACTAGTAGGAGTGAGAAAAACAACACGGGGTGGTGTGAATCGGAGGGCCTGAATCAGGATAGGCAGTGAGTGGCAATGTAAGATGGAGAAAAGCAACAAGGGGTGGTCAGCATGGGGTAGTCAGGAAACATGCAGTGGCAATGTAGGATAGGTTTCTGAAAAACATTGTGGGGTGGTGCCCATTGTAAGGGTTTCTAATAGGCCATTCACTAGTAGGAATGAGAAATGCATCATGGTGTGGTGTGAATCAAAGGGCCTGAATCAGGATAGACAGTGAGTGGTAATGTAGCATGGAGAAAAGCACCATGTGTGGTCAGCTTGGGTAGGGCAAGAAACATGCAGTGGCAATGTAAGATAGGTTTCTGAAAAAAATCCTGTGGTGGTGCGCATTGAAATGGTTTCTAACAGGCCATTCACTAATAAGAGTGACAAAAACATCACAGGTTGGTGTGTATCGGAGGGCCTGACTCAGGATACGCAGTGAGTGGCAATGTAAAATTGAGAAAAGCACCACATGGTGATCAGCATGGGGAGGTCAGGAAACATGCAGTGGCAATTTAGGATATGTTTCTGAAAAACATCGCATGGTGGTGCGCATTGTAAAGTTTCTAACAGGAAATTTATTAGTAGGACTGAGAAAAACAGCACGGGGTGGTGTGAATCGGAGGGCCTGAATAAGGATAGGCAGTGAATGGCAATGTAGGATTCAGAAAAGCACCACGGGGTGGTCAGGATGGGGAAGTCAGGAAACATGCAGTGGCTATGTAGGATAGGTATCTGAAATACATAATGGGGTGGTGCGCATTGTAATGGTTTCTAACAGGCCATTAACTTGTAGGAATGAGAACTACATCATGGTGTGGTGTGAATCGGAGGGCCTGAATCAGGATAGGCAGTGAGTGGTAACATAAAAGGGAGAAAAGCACCACGGGTTGGTCATCATGGGGAGGTCAGGAAACATGAAGTGGCAATGTGGGATAGGTTTCTGAAAAACATCGCGAGGTGGTGAGAATTGTGATGGTTTCAAACAGGCCATTGACTAGTAGGAGTGAGAAAGACATCACGGGGCGGTGTGAATCCGAGAGCCTGAATTAGGATAGGAGGTGAGTGCCAATGAAGGATGGAGAAAAGCACCACGGTTTGGTCATCATGGGGAGGTCAGGAAACATGCACTGGCAATGTAGGATAGGTTTCTGAAAAACATCGCGGGGTGTTGCAAATTGTAAGGTTTTCTAACAGGCCATTGACTAGTAGGAGCGAGGAAAACATCACGGTGTGGTGTGAATCAGAGGGACTGAATCAGGATAGGCAGTAAGTGGCAATGTAGGATGGAGAAAAGCACCAGGGGTGGTCAGCATGGGGAGGGCAGGAACCATGCATTGGCTATGTAGGATATTTTTCTGAAAAACATCACGGGGTGGTGCGCATTGTAAGGGTTTCTAACAGGCCATTCATTGGTAGGAGTGAGAAAAACATAACGGGGTGGTGTGGAATCAGATGTTTTGAATAAGGATAGGCAGTGATTGACAATGTAGCATGGAGAAAAGCACCAGAAGGTGGGCAGGATGGGGAGGTCAGGAAACATGCAGTGGCACTGTAGGATAGGTTTCTGAAAAACAACGCGGGTGTTGCGCATTGTAAGTGTTTCTAACAGGCCATTCACTAGTAGGTGTGAGAAAAACATCACGGGGTGGTGTGAATCGGTGGTCCTAAATGAGGATATGCAGTGAGTGGCAATGAAGGATGAAGAAAAGCACCACGGGGTGGTCAGCATGGTGAGGTCAGGAAACATGCAGTGGCAATGTACGATAGGTTTCTCAAAAAGAACGCGGGTGGTGGGCATTATAAGGGTTTCTAACAGGCCATTCACTACTAGGAGTGAGAAAAAAATCACGGTGTCGTTTGAATCAGAGGGCCTGAATCTGTATAGGCAGTGAGTGGCAATGTAGGATGGAGAAAAGCACCATGGGCTGGTCAGGATGGGGAGGTCAGGAAACATGCAGTGGCAATGTAAGATAGGTTTCTGAAAAACATCGCGGGGTGGTGCGCATTGTAAGGGTTTCTAACAGGCCATTCACTAGTAGGAGTGAGAAAAACATCAGGGGGTGATGTGAATCGGAGGGCTTAAATTAGAAAAGGCAGTGAGTGGCAATGTAAAATGGAGAAAAGCACCACGGGGTGGTCAGCATGGGGAATTAAGGAAACATGCAGTGACAATATAAGATAGGTTTCTGATAAACATCGCAGGGTGGTGCGCATTGTAAGGTTTATTACAGGAAATTTACTAGTAGGACTGAGAAAAACATCACGGGGCGGTGTGAATCGGATGGCCTGAATCAGGATA